>NC_066368.1:21432184-22682184 GCF_013377495.2 Cygnus atratus | reverse complement strand
GCGTTGCCTCACAGCTCTTCCATCTCTCCATCACCTCCCTGTCCTTTTCCTTTCTTTTCTGGTCTGGTCTCTGTCGTCCTCCTTTCATAAGCTGTTGTAGCCCAGAGCAGAATCAGCAGCTTCCAAGAGTACCAGCAACTTTAAAATTTCCTTTCACCCTTTCAAAAATGGATCCATGTGTTTAAGCAGGAAATACAACAGATAGGTTGCTACCGTGTTGTCTTGCATTGTGAGAAAACGTAAGCAGGCAGCTAGGTTATCATCTGCTCATCCTAACGAGCACTTAGCCCTACTTAGGACACTGCTATGCCTCAGAAGAAAGAGAAATGCTGATTCTCTACTTTATCAGAAAATGAACAAGATGAACAAGCTAAGCTGTGAAACACATTAAAAACTTGTTGGTCATTCAGTTCAATGGGGAAAAAAAAAAAAAGGAATGAACACGTAAGATAGAGATTTCTCCTTAAGCTCTCTGTAGGATTTGGCTCCAAAATCCCATTAGAAATTACTTAGAAGTAAGACCCAAGTCCTAGAGGTGGTTTTGAAAAGCTTGGTTAGCATAAGTTTATTTTTGACAGAGATGTGAGTTAATGCGTAAATGTGTGTCTTGAAATAGGACTCTCTTGTTAGGAAGAAAGATGTAGGCGATCAGGGATGCGTGGCTAATGACATCATTTAGAAGGAGAGGTATTGCTTGATTAATTGTATTTAGCTACTCAGTAACTTAAACTGGGTTCAGATTAAAATGGAGTGATTTTGTCGTGCATACCTAGGAAGGCACTTCATGAGATGTATGAAATGTCAGGCTAAGTATCACGAGTGGGGATTCTGGCTCAGCAGGTTCAAAAACAAGGAATTATTCACAATGGACTTGAAGCTTGCAGATTTATAGACCAGTCCTGCATTTGCAAAATGAGTTATGTAGATTTAAGAGGTCCTTTCTCTTAGGTCCTGAGCACTTTCTATGGGGAAATTATAACACACATACATAGTTCAAACAATTCTAGACATTGGAAAAAGTAGCTGTAAAACTGATTTTAAAATGGTCAAGACACACCAGCCAGCCACATCACCTTCCTGCCTGCCTCATCTAATCAATCTTGCCCAAACGTACGATACGGGCTGTAACACATTGCATCTCCTCTTACTGCGTTCGGCCTGGTCATCTTCTTCCACCCAGCTAAGCTAGAGGGGAGATCAGCACACAGCTTGTAAACACAATTCCTTGGCAGTCTGCATGGGAGAGGTGGTATTTTTCTTTAAGCCACTTCCTAGGTATTTCTCCCCTCAAATTGCTTCCATTACATCGTTTCATAGTTTCTCATAAAAAGGAAGACTGCTTCCTTAGGGCTTTCCTGGGCAGAGGATATGTGAGAGAAGCTGTAATCCTCTTGACCTTTCCCTGCTGGAAGATGTTTCATCCTGTTGAGGGACTTAAATCATGTTTCCAGGGTGGAACCCGCCCATGCCACACACTTCAGCATTCAGAGCTGGTCTCTCCTGCTACCTCGCCTTGTGATCCTATAGCATCCTTCACTTGGGAGGCCCCAGCTTCACCTTCCACACTAGTTCTTTAAAGAACTTTGGCCTAGTTTCCAGTTTCCTAGTTTATTCTCTTGCTTAGTTTGTATCTGGCTATAGTCTTCCAGCCTCAGTCTATGTCTCCAACTGTCTGAGCTAAGCCCTAACAGGATCATAGAATGGTTTGGGTTGGAAGGGACGTTAAAGATTATCTGGTTCCAACTAGATCAGGTTGCTCAAAGCCCCATCCAGCCTAGCCTTAAACGTTTCTCTCCCTTGTGGGATGCACAGCAGCAGCTCGCGACAGCACCCTGGCCTACAGGCTCTCTTGCTAAAAATAATACATATATTACAGGTACAACTGCTGCTGGTGAATCAGGGATGGGAGGGGATTTATGGCTCCCTCACTGTCAGCTCTTTGATCTACTTTTTATTTTTGAAATACAGGTAATTTGGCCAGCAAGAGCTGCTGCTCAAGAACATTTGAGAAACACCATCTCAGATTGATGTGCCTTGCCAGACGGGCTCAGCAAATGACTTTCCCTGGTGCTATTTTAAAAGTCTTTAGTAGAGTTGTGCAATTCACACTAATTCTGAAGAAGTCTCTTGGAACATGCCAAAGATAAAGAGTGCATTTTCCAGACTGCAACATTTTCCAGGTAATTTGGGTTATAAGAAAACAGTTACCTGATCACCTCCAATCTGAGTTCAAACAGAATATGGTACACCAGATCTTAAAATGGGACAGCTTTGTGTGGTATGATAAATGACTTTACAGATGCATGGAAATTCAAAATTTAAATCCATTTTTCAAGCATGTTGGGGAGAGTAGTGAAAAAATAGCTTTACACCCCACTCATCAAGGTTATGGCATACACTTATTATGTAAAGTGTGATTTATCTGCTGTCTTGCATATATTCCTTTGGGGCCTGAGATCCAGGTTTAAGAGATAGAAGAGCTGAAATGTTGTTGTCTGAGAGAGTGCTCTATTTTTTGAAATGCGATATATATATAGCAGATTTCAGCTGTAAATATGTAACAATAGCAACAACACTCTTGAGCTGTTTACACCATTGTGGAAAACAGAAAACTTCTGCCATTTATCACTCAGCTTGAACCAATACTTTAACACTTCAGAGTCTTGGTTTGGAGCAAGCCTTTTCTGGCTTTAATTTTCAAAGATTTTATTTTATTTCTGATCAAAGCGATACAAAATGAGCCACACTGAACTTAGCCAATGTATCACTACTAAAACTGGTTTCCAGATAGCTCATTTTCATTTTCTGTAAATCAAATTACAATGGTTAGTCTTATTGTGTGGTTTGCATGATTGCAAGAGAATTTAAAAGCAAACTTCAACACTCAGCAAATTCATGGAAATCCAATGACAAACTTACTGAGCTAAATGCAGCTAGAGAATGTTGAACATGGGAGACTTCAGTCTGACACAGCATAGCTGGCAGCCTTAGTTTCATGATTCATCTTAATAATTACCATGGAAAATTAGGAGTTTTAATCCGCCTGTAAAGGGCACCTTCCCAGCATTTGATGTTCTCTTCTAAAGCAGTATCAGTTAATACAACAGGGTGAAATCTCAACTGCACTGGAGAATCACTAAAATACTGGCTCAGGTCAGCGTGTGCTACCATGCAGAAGGAAAAGTTTTGGACTTGCATTGCAGTTATACGGAGAAGTCCTATGAGCCTTGAGAGTTGCTAATATTGGTTGGAGTAAATTTTTAAAAGAAATAGTCCTCTGATGCATCTTTGTTCTAAATGTAAAGCTCTTGCTTAAACTCGGAGGGCTGTAGTCTGCCATGAACTCTCTGCACGTTATCTTACATGTGTTAAGTGGCAAAAGCAGAAGGCATGCTTACATCAGCCTAAATGAAAATAATTTAGGTTGAATGTTTGGCTGATGCTTCAGTTTCTGTGTCCACAAAACGATGTATGCAAATGGCTGCTTGCAAATTCAGAGCTCTCCCAAATGCACAAGGCATACGTTTTTTGTATGGGTAATACTGTGGATTGTCTCAATTACCAGTTCCAAAACTCACACTAAAACTGTGCTAAAAATTGTTTATTTGAATTAAAGCAAAGGCTTCAACCTTGCAGTGCTTTTAAAAGGCAATCCTACACGTAATCCACAAGGTAACTTGGACATAGCCTCAGATATGAATTTTAATTAGTTTTCCTTCTCATATATGGGCAGTATCATAACTAACACTCTGCATATGTATTCATTCCATCAGGTTGGATTCAGCTGGAGGAGTGTTTACAATTATTTTAAGCAACCATATTTTACCCTTTCATAGGCTGGGACTGTAGCATGAAAAGGATGTTAAACCCTGCTTTAAAACAAAGCATTACGTGGTTGCTGCTATTTGTCCCAAAGCTCTTTGCACACCTTTTTCTACCAAAATCACTTCTTTTAAAAAGAGAGGATAAAGACTTCTTGGAGAGTATGGAAAATAAGTTAACCCTGATCGGAGTACAGCCTTTGCAACAGTTTTAATCCCTGAAGTGCAAGAGCAGACAGCAGCTCTAGCTGAGGAATGTGTTTCTAAGCCTACCAAATGCAGAGGAGTGAGGCTGCAGTGGCTCCCACATCGGACAGGAGGCAGTGGATTGTGCTGACCTGGCAGAGGAGCTTGTTGCAGACATGGGAGATGTGTGCAGGGAACCAGGGAGAGTGAAACTCGCTGGGCTGGAGGCAGCCAGCCGGTTGTTTGCAACCTTTAGGTCAGGAAACAAAGCAGAGTGCCAAAAGTTGGAAGGGCAGCGCAGGGAAAGGCTGGTGCTAGAATTGCTGGTTGTGTTTTTTGAGGCCTTCAGCACTGGGGACAGTCAGAAGCAGAGGCTGGAAAGGATGATTGGAGGCACTGACTCACTATGGCTGTCCTTACAAAATGTTCAGCTGACATTTAGCAGTTGTGAACTTCTCGAGCTTCCTAAACCCCGTTGGTCGAAGTTTTACTGACACTGGGGAGAAACAACAAACCTGGATGGAAACCACTCACTCGGTGACATTTACTTCTCTGCAGTAGTTTAGAAGCCCGCTTGTCCCGCCAGCACCAAAATTGTGGGGCACTGGTGTGCAGAACTCCATTTTTCTTAATGTGAGTGGGAGAAGTTGTGATTTGGTGAGTGGTACCAGACAGCAATTTTTCCCTTGCTGCAGGCGGATGACTGCGAGTCTCTCCAATCCTGTTGTTCCCAGTATGTACCACAGGGAGCAACCTAATCTGCAGTTGGCTCCTTTTTGAGTGTAAAGCTCAATCTAACAAAGTTTTAACAAATAATCTTCAAGGAGAATTGCCGGATCAAGCAGGCTCTTCTGCCCGCTTACGCCTCCCCTCTTCTCACACTCTTCATCCTACTGCTCATCCCTGCATGACTACCCTGAAAACTAACCTATTTTCTTTTTCTGGACAATTATTTGACCAGATGGGTTCCCTATGCTGACAGTGCACCGTGAAACTTCTTGTGGAGGGCTTTGCATGGGGCTGGGAAAGAGACATTGCTTTAGCAGTTTTGCTGACAAATGTCTTACACTGGTCTACACAGCATGACCTGGGGGACCAACTAGCACAGGGGTGCCTGCTGGTGGCTCCCTGGGTCTCTCATGTGCAAGAGAAGGTCTGCAGGGCAGTGAGAAACATTTTTTGAACTTTTCCCAGTATGTAGGCTGTACCACTTCAGAACTGTCAGAACTAAAAACACTAAAGGGAAAAAAAACCCTCCCTTTTTATAGCCTACTGTCTCGTTGAAAGTGATTTATGAAATGAAGCTTCCTGCCCACCCAGTGCACAGAACAAATACAGACAGTGCTTTGAAATAACTACAGTACTATGCTATTTTCAGTAATATTTAGCTCAGACTTAGCCAAGAAAGCCCACTAAGCTTAGCAGACAGACATAAAAAGAAACACTCTTTTTGCATTTTTGTGTGTGTGCGCATCTATTTTAGGTTTTACTCCTCTTTTCACCAGTTGCATTGCCAACTATCAGTGTAGCAAAGTCCCAGCTCGGGAAAATGCTTTAAGCCCACTTCTCATCCAAGTAACAGCTCTTGAGCACACACCTAATTTTAAGTACCTTAATAAATATAAACATGTGCTTGAATTGAAATACTCCTATCTCTTGTAGTGAAACTACTTCTTGAGTTCATTCTCTTGAAGCCGTGGAAAATCCTGTGGTCCATTTCCCTGCGTGATTTGACTGTGTTTAGTGTATGTGTGTTTAGGAAGTACCCTTTCAGTGACTAGAATCACAAGATTATTACCTGTCAGCTGGCATCAGGAATACAGTTAAGGAGGAAGCTTGAGCTGACACTCTCTTGGCCAATCACTACACTTTCTTTACACCCATTTCTTCTCTATCTGCAAATTGTGAGCTGTTACTTGTTTTCACAATTACATTTAGGAGAAAATAAGATGAAAACTGGCCTACCAGGTAATTTTGAAGGTCTGTCAGGTCCATTTATCCTGCGTTTGTCAGTGAGAGCCTAGGGAATAATGTAAAAATCAGATCGAGCATACAGTGATACTTCTTCAAAATACTCTTCCATTTTCCCCAGCAATTTGGAAGTTGAAGGATTTCTTAAGCTAGCAATGTTATTTTTGCACTGGGTGGCCTTTTTTTTTCTTTAAAAAAAATTAAAATATCATCTAATGCCTTTGAATGCATGCAGAACTCAGAACTCAAGCAACCACATTGTCCTTCAGCAGAGATTTCACAGGGCCACAGTCTGACAGAGCATCTCCTTGACTTGTTTTGAACCTCCCATCTTCATGTTCTGCATGACGCTGCCTGGCTCTTGTGCTATGAGACAGCAGATTACAGTTCCCCTTTTTCTCTGTGCTACCCAGACAGTCACAGTGTTTGTCCTGTCCTCCCAGGTATTTATCTTCCTTACCAGGAGTCCCCCTTTCCACAGGGAAACTTTCTCACTTGGGTAGTTCTGTTTGCACCAGTGAAGATGCTTGCAGGAGTGAGTCTGGCACAGACCACAGCATTAATCAAAACCAAGAGAGCTGTGCTTTGTTTGGGGCACTGTCCGTAGTGAAGATTTCTGTCTGGTTCTGGATATCTGGATCCTTGTAATCCGGTGTTTTTTGTAACTCTGGGAAAGAGGAGCTTCTGCCACTTGGGCTTCTACTCTGCAACTTGTGGGATACACATGCCTTTTAGTTTCAGACTGCTCCATCATTATAGTATCCTCTCACATAAACCCATGAAATATTGATAGAACTTACAGGCTTATATCAAAGTTTCCTACCCTTCCCTTTGCTCCATTTTCTAATTTTCCTGGTTCAACTTGTCTTTGTTACTCTGACCAAGCTCTGGTATCTATCTCACTGATGAAAGAGACGTCAGTGGTGCAAGACTATCTAGAAATCTCGTCGTGTTCAAAACACACTAAGAAAGGTCTCTCTTCTTGGTGTTCCCACGCTGTTAACACGTGGTTTTCTTATTGTGGTTTACTTTATAGATCAAAACCATGTGCTGTATTAGGAAATGCTATGGAAGGTCCATTTCTCATAGTAGTTTATCAGATGAGATCCTTTAGAACATCCATTAAATATACATCAAACAATATCTGTACTTTATTTCACTATCTCATTTTAAGAGAACGGTAAGAAAGCACCAGCAGTGATAAGGACTTGGACCTTGTGTCTGTGCTCCCATGTATGCAGATGTACTCCCCGACCCAAGTAGATCTCCAAAGAAATCTTATGAAAGGACCTTTTAAAATGAGATGTAACATGTCTTTTTAGTTTAATGATGTATAACTCAGTTGCATGGTAGTCAGATAAAAAAATGCTGAGACTCCACTAGATATAAAAGTATTATTTAATCTACGTCCTACCCATGACAGCACATCTGCTTATTCTTTCATTGCCAACTAGGGTAAACTTTTTGATTATTTTTTTTTAATTTGAAACCCTTTGGGGATATTTGTGTCTTACGGTCCTAAGACCTGAGATAGAATGTGTCTTTTCAACATTCTAAGAAACAGACTAAAAAATTCAAAAGCAGTAGCTGCATGCTCTGCAGAAGATCGCAGGTGAAATGGAATGTTTCGTTCTCAGCCCAAGAATTATTAAAAATAGTTCCTTATCAAAGAGTAGGATACTGACTTTCAGACTTTCTGATGCAGCATTACTCAGTCAGGCATGCTGCTCCTTTTATATATCTGTTTTTCTTTCTTCTCCTAATTCAGGAGAGACTTCAACCCAGCACTTTCTGTCATGCATTAGTAACTCTGAAAACATGTTTACTTAAGTACAAAACCACATTAGCTCAGCATTATTGTATGCCTCAAACACATAAATTACAATATATTGTGGGGTGGGAACTTTGATCAAGAAAAGCCCACACTGAATTAACTTGGAGGTGGGGAGGAGGGTTGGAACATTAAATATTCCTTGTCTCCTTTTGCCCTCGTCCCTACAATTCTCACTGCCAGTCAGTCTTTCAAATTGCTTGCTATGTCTGCGCTGCAGGCTACAAGAAATAAAGCAGTAGCACTCCTAGGAAGATCATGCTATTTCATGGTTCTGACCTCTTTCACTAACATTCACTGCCATACACAAAATTTCAAGTGGCATTTATAGCAAATTCTCCCTTGTTTTCCCCAACATTTTATCTCTCACCCTAATAGCACTGGGGTTCTGGAATAGTATGTTTCCTTCCCAAAGACGCTTTTCTATATAGAGAGACACCCCCCCCCCAAATGAATAAATAAATAAATAAATGAAAACACAACCAGTAACTTGCAGCTAAGTTTTTTGTTTGTTTGTTTTTGTTGTTTTTTTTTTTTTTTTTGCCACCAGATGATCTGTACTAGGATTTTTGCCCTATATCAGTATTTCAGGAATCTTGTACAGTAGTAGGTAGAGACCATTGCCAAGGCTGCCACCAGAGATGCCAAGTGCCTGCATACGTGGTCCAGATGGCTCGAGCTGACCTTCCCTCCTGCTCCTTGCAGGACAGCCTCTGGATGGGAGTAGGTAGGGCTGAGAAACACAAACAGCATGTTTCTTCCATACAGACCCAATACATTTGACCCAGTATGAAATGTCTTGCAGGTTAACAAATCTAGGAAGCATGATTTTTTTTTCCACCAAGTGATAGAACGATTCTTTTCAAATCCTTTTTTTTTTTTTTTCCTGACAGCTCTGTTCATCCCTTTTTGGAGGACCTGTTGACTGTCATTATATGCTGCCCTGAAAGAACTAGTAAGTGGCTGCTCTCAAGTTGATTGCATTGCCATTGATGCTAGAAAGCATGCAAGAAATAGCTTCACTGCCTGGATGTGATTTAAAGATTGAGGAACAAGTATCACTTCCATCGAAGCTGGAAGAAATTTTGCTCCTGATGTAAATGGAAGGAGAAGTCAGTTCTCTTATATTTGAAGTGTGATTTGGTTGATTAGGCAACATTATACGCTGTTAATCAGTTAAGTAAAAGATCCTTCTTGTGTCAAGTGTTTGATTTTTTTTATTTAGTATGTTTGTAAGCATAGAATACTAAAGCCATAAAGTTTGAGAAACTTTATACTCAAAGGGAGTAACTTGCTTCTCTATTTGTATATATACACCCATACAGAGCATTTCATGATAGTTTGACTCTGATATTAACATGTTTTCCACATTATTCATCACTTGTTTTTTTGCAAGTTAGAACATACTCCAAGCCGTAGGCTGCATCTGGTGCTGTACGTGTTTAAACGCCATGTACAATAAGAAATTGATACTGCTGTTGTATGCAACTTTGTGCTTTTAAAGGGTTTGGATCATGTAAATAAGTGATGGGTGTCTTGTCCAGCAGTCCACCCTTGCTGTGAAAATCCTGAAAAAAAAACTTCCCTTCGGTTTAGTCTGTTCTTGCTTAAAAAAAAAAAAAAAAGTGTTTTACAAGAAGCACAAAATCTAGCAATATGGGAAAGCAGAGAGTAAGTATAAGGACTTTCTGTACTAGTACTCATCAGAGATCATCTGCCTTTCCTTGTTACTTCTGGTCTACAATCTGTAGTTTGATTTCAGTAATGTAAGGTACTTTAGGCAATTAAATGTTTTTGACAGTTTAGAGAGATTATCACTAGATAGCCTCAGTACGTCCCTAAGATGTCACCTAAATTAAAGGTGTCATCTCTCTAGCTCAAGAAGCCTTATTCTCCATTGGACCCAAAAGTAATGAAAGAAAGATGGATTCATTGCAACTCCACAGGGTCAGTGCAACGTACCAGCACATAATGAGTTGCAGTGGTTCAGCAGTCCTACAGAATATCACGTATAGGCATTTGGCAGCCTGCTAGCCCATATGCGACTCCATGCCATCATATCTAATGTGAGGGCATCAGCAGGGAGGGAAGGGACAGCTTTTGTACTTGCTTTAACGCATTTGTGGTGAAATGTCAAGAAAACATGAAAGTTTTCCTGATGTCCCCCTATGTATTACAAGCTCCACCGAATATACCATGGACTTACACAAGAAGTGAGCTGAAAATCTAGCTCAGTTGAAGCCCAAGGAACTTTTTTATTTCAAATAAAGAAAATATTATGTTTGTTATGTGTATGCAAATTAACATTAAAGAAACATATAGGTTCTACAATATCTGCAAGAAACTGTCGAGGCATGTTCAAGTATGTCACATGCTGCACACTGTATTTCCATGTTCCTCAAGGCTGTCCTGAGAATTGATAATTATAGTTCATGAGCTAATTCAGAGCAGTTACAGGAATTATAGGTAGTGAAGCTGCCATTAATTTATCTTATTTAATATAACCAAGAAGTAGACAAGGGATTTAAATGGTTCTTTAAGTGCCGTGCCACTTTATGACTGTCATGTTGTTATGCACATATTACAAAAAGGAAAAAAGGAACCAGAGGATTTAAGAAGGAAGTCTGTATTGTAATTTCCAACACTAAAGGAAGCTACCCATATTTGCTTAGGAGCATTACCTAGTTTATCTTTTGTCAGATCAGAAAGACAACATTTAATCAATTTATGATCATTGTAAAGGTTACAGCCCATGGAACAAGTGGCCATGACAACTCTTTCTCATTTTTAGAGAAAAATTCAAGACAGTACTGCTGTTGGATTTCTACTTGCTTCTACAGACACCCTTCTCTAAGCCTGCTAATGCATTTGGAATTAATTATTGGTACAGCAATACAGCTCTTTTAATGCACAATTAGATTTCTAGGGTTTAATTGGCATCTAACAGAAAGCAGCTAGAAGCACAAGTTTATGCAACAACTTACAGTTCACTAGGTAGATGATCCATGTTCAGCTCCATCGACAAGAACTTGCCTTGTGCATTCACAGGCTCCCATTACAATATGTAGCTCTAAATCTAAGACGACACGCTCCCAGCGATTCATCACAAGTACAGCAGGATTCCCAAATCAGAGCTCAGGTATCACACTTACTATGCATAAACTTACTGAAAGGAGTTTGCCAGAACCAAGTAGAACAGTGTCTGCTGTCAACTGCTGTCAGAGATTACTACTATGAGTCCAGACAGGGCTTTGCTTTGACCTGAAAAGGTACAGGACTAACTGGGCTTACGTACACTCTGCTTTGCTATTTTTCTCATTAAAGCTAAAAGCACCTTTAGGAGTCCCCTTTGAAACATACAAAAATGCCCCGCTCACATCAGCAGCCCATCAGAGTGCAGTGGACATTGGAGGTCCTCCTTATGGCACATGCACTAGCCTGGCCACATTTAAGGTCCATCCACAGTATCTGGGGAGATGCATTCATTGATCACAAAGTTGTCTGGCCCCTTTTTGAACCTCTTGATGCTGTATCTCTCCACCTCCCATAGCAGCAAGTCCTAGAAGTTTGGTAATTAGCTTGCGGTGTAAATTGAGCTGTGGCTTCATAAAGCTGTCAGTGTTGGTTAGCTCTTGGATGTTTTCAGAGCTCAACATTAGGTGAGTAGGCTCTTTTTTTTTATTAAAAAAAAAAAAATGTTTCAGAGCTAAATTCATCCTCCTTCTACCAGGTTCAGGAGATCCACTACACCTGTTAGGTGTACCTTCACCCCTTCCCTTAATACCTTAATTCCTGTCCTCCTCAGGCACTGGAGGCAGTCCGATCTGCCACCCCTGTTCATTGTGGTTGTGCTACTCCCACCTGCTCCAGGCTTTCCATGGCTTGCTGGACATCAGAGACATCTTAGTGTCAAGCCCAAAGCAGAAGCCCTGAGCCTGGCAGCTTCTCACCAAGGGACACCTCCACAGCCATCCCCAGTGCCAACAGCCAGCTTGTTGTCCCCTGCCCCGATTATCCTCTGCCATAAAGCCCTCCTCCCTGCCAATCCCTCAAACCAAACTGACACAAAAAAGCCCCCAGAGTGCTGATAATCACCCTTTTATTCTCTCCTGGGTTCAAGGCCATCCCACCCTCTCATGGGATGAAGGCATCAGGTGTCACAGCCTCCACTCCCTGATGAAATAGAGCAAACTCAGCTGCCCCCTGCAAAGTCCCATGTGCTCACCTGGCCCATGGCCAGAGCCACCTGCGCTTCTCACACACCCCACACTCCCAGCACCCTGTGTTTGGTGACTCTTCTTGTACCCTTGGAAACTCACTTCGCTGTGCCTCTGTCTGCCTGCATTGCATGAAAGCCATGCAGTGGTGTCCTTTGTGGAGTTAATCTATAAAACCCCTTCCATTTCCACTACTGGGGCCCCTACAGTGCACCTAGCTTTTCCTGGGGGGTCTGGCTGTGGCACATGAGCAGGCACAGCGCAGGCTGTGGCAGTCATGGTGGGACACCAGTGCCCTCCTTCATTCCCCACATATCACCCTGGGCAATATTTATCAGCAGATGCTGTTGAGTCACAAGGACCTCTACTAAGACAGATCACTGATGATAAGTAGTCACATTCCATTGGCTGTCACATTCACTTGATGCTTGCTGATTTTTTTTTTTTTGAATATCTTTTAATAAAATGTAAGCCAAACAAGAGCTTCACATCACTGCCTCTGCAACCGTGTGTTTGCATCACGGGCTGATGAGGTGACCATCAGTTCATGGTGCCTCCACACACGTGAGGCCACCGACCCGCTGAGAACAAAGGGTAGACAGAGCTGACATGAACGCATGCCTGTCTTCTCTGACATAGACTTTTCTTCCATCTGATGGCTTTCATATCATCTTGAAAAGAGCAGATGAGGCTAGAGAAACTGTTGTGATCTCAGATTGCTTAGCATCTTTCAGACACTTGCTTGACTGATAATACACAATGCCTTGGGCTAATCAATACAGACGCAGGTGCTAGTCCCCACCTTTATCCTGAATTTCCTTGTCTCTGAACTCTATGTATTTATATAGGCTATAAACACTATGCTAAGATTGAGCTGTAGTGTGCCAGGACTGCAAACCTGCTGTGAATTTGAGCAGCACCTGCTTGACACCTGGTCAGAGTGATAGACCAGAGCCTTAAGTAAAATAGGGAAAAAAAAGAGCTCCTAGAAAGACGTGGTGCTAAAAGAAAATCAAGAGAAAGATCAAATAAAGTGCAGACTCCAAGTGCTCTCTCTGTTAAGGTCCACCCGTCTCACCCTATTTCATTCTAGCAGTGCCATCAGTAAATTTTCGCTTTGCAAATATGGCTGTAGCAGGTTTGTTTAACAACTGCACAGCTTTAGGCAGCAGCTCCATCACTGAACACTGCCGGGTATTATACAGATGGAGAGACCACAGATGCCTTACCCCAAATATTTACAGCCTGGTGGACAGATCTGTGCCACTAAACATACTGAAGAGAGCTGGCATGGTAGCGGAAGCACTTGTCATTTCTCTGCCTGGTCGCGTGTGTGTCTGGAGATCTCTTCCCTACTCCAACACGGACCCAACCCAGGGACTCGCTGTAGGACTCGCTGCTGACCCTGCAGACCAGGTCCCCCAGCTGCTGCACTTGCTCTGCTGCCTCTTCCTCCAGTCCCACACCAGTGTCCACACCTCCTTGCTGTGGCGTTCTACCTTAAGACAATTATTTTCTTCTGTTTCTTTATCTTACATCCTAGGAATAGATCTATTATAGTTCCTTGTTTGCTGCTGAGATAAGGAGCTGCGGAGAGCTGTGTTCTGGAAGAAGACTCTGTAGGGGAAAAAAGGTAAATTAGGACCAAGCTGTTGAATATGCACTGTCACACTGTATATGGTTGTAAACCTGTCTTTCTAAGACCAAGGCAATCTGATTAAGCACGTTATGCCATGAGAGAGTCATAAACGTGCTTTTTTTCAAGTAGCAGCTCAACATCATATAGTGAGGCCCATTTCTTGATGTTATTAATGTCTTTATTGTATTGTATATAGCATATGTCATCTACAACTTTTTTATGATCTCAGAATACGGATTGTAGAATGCACCCTAAAACTGCGTACGCCCATAGGCTCATAGAAAATTTTAGGTGCAAATGTAAGCTCAAAGCAGACTCCACTTCTTGTCCAGCAGCATCCTAAGGTTCTTGTCAGCAGAGCTGCTTCCCAGCTTGTCCTACCCTTTGCACACTTTGGCATCATACAGAAATCGCCAACTCCTGGACCTAGACACCCAGTACATACTAAAGTCGAACTATAGAAAAGGCACTGCTCTTCTCTCATTCAGCTAATACATGGCAGCAGAGAGAAGATGTAAGAATGTTGGTTCTGCATGTTCAGTTTGACCTGAATATTTTTTATTACCTTTTTCAGTATAAGCAATAAACAATATCCCACATCCTAGAAGAATGTGGTTCCTTTCCAGCAATATTTTGTATTCTGGAAGTATGATGGTAGGCCTTTGACTATTGTTTTTATCCTATTATAGGTCCACATGGGAAAGAGCAAATCCAACATGAGATTTCTACTTGAAGAAATAGAAATGTCTTAAAATTTCTCCAAGGTGAGATACTCTCAAATGTTGTGCTCATCGTTTGTAAAGTCAAATACTTAATAACTGGGAAATTGTGGAATGATAGAATGAGAACAGCATATTCATGTAGCCTGGTGAAAATGTTTCAGTTCTGTCCTTTGCAAGATGGACTGGGGTCACAGAATGGTTGAGGTGGGCAGGGACTGCTGGAGACCACCTCATGAACTCTCGCTGCTCAAGCAGGGCCACCTGTGCTGCCCAGGACCATGTCCAGATGGCTTTTGAGTATCTCTAAGATGCCACAACATCTCTGGGCAACCTGTGCCAATGCTTAGTCACCCTCACAAGTAAAGAAGTGTTTCCTGATGTTCAGAGGGAACCTCCTGTGTTTCAGTCTGTCCCTGCTGCCTCTTTTCCTGGCACTGGGCACCACTGAGAAGAGCCTGGCTCACATTTCCATTCACTTCACTGTCTGCTCATTCAGCCCATGCTGCAACAGCATGTTGACGAGGATTCTGTGGGAGACAATGTTGAAAGCCTTATTGAAGTGAAGGCAGACTATAAATATCCACTGCTCTTCCCTGTTTATCAAGCCAGTCATTTAATCAGAGAAGGAGTCTACTGGTTTTGCCTGGAATGGAGTTAATTTTCTTCATAGTAGCTCATATGGTGCTATGTTTTGGATTTGTGACCAGAACAGGACACAACAGAGCAGGTACAATTCTGAAGGGACTGTGCCTCATGGATAAGACCACACCAGAGCAGGTACACCACAGACAGGTCCACATCCCAGCAGGTACACCACAAAGGGACTGCATCCTGTAGATAATACCATGCCAAACCAGGGCAAAGGGAGGAGTTCAATGTTCAAGCCTATGGCCAGGTCCAAAGGGATAAGGGGTGAAGATTGTCATGGCTATCCCTATAAACTTCTGTAACCCATGGTTGAATTGCATGTTATAGGAAGTAGTATATCAGGAATGCCTCACCACCAACCAGGCTAGGCAAGGGTAGGACTTATTTGCAAAGTAAAATCCTATAACCTGGCCCAAAGGGACTGTAGTGGATAGATATACCATTAAATTATTGTAATGTGTGATCTGAGTTGCTTGTTACAGGAAGTAGTATAGCAGGAAATGCTTGAAACAACAGAGGGCAAGTCTCACAAGAAGCCATGGAAGTGCAGCAGTGACCCAGCCTGAGCTGGCTTTGGTGCCCAGTAACTCCACACCACACACTGCCTCCCCTGTCCTGAGTGACCACCATAACAGATAGACCCCATTGATGGACTCAATAGGCATTTTATAGCCATGTTGCAGGCACATAGGCTAAGGGAATGATATCTGTGTTTATATCAAAGGTGGGAAGGTGGGTGGTGGTTAATAAGGATGTATTGGATAGTGTGGGACCTAAGCATTATGTAAATGGTATGGAATAAGGGGTAGAGATTGTGCTGGCTTTGGCTGGGCTGGAGCTCATTTTATTCATAAAAACTTGTATGGTGTTATGCGCTGGATTTGTGACCAAAACAGCGTCAATAATATGCCAGTGTTTCAGCTGTTGCTAGACAGTGCTTACATGGCACCAAGACCTGTTTATCATGCTGCCCAGCCAAATACATACTCATTTATACACATATAAAGAACTTTTATTTATAAAAACGTGTCTAATTCTGAACACTTAAGTCTAACATAATTATCATTTTGCCTTTCTGATCTCCTCTGAGAGTTTGTCCTCAGGACTTGTTTTGAGACAATAAACTGAATTAAGATATGCAGGAGTCAGTTTGTCTCACCTCCCTCAAGAAATGATCGTGGTGACCTCTAGTCTTTCCTATTTTCTATGTACATGTAGTAACAACAGTAAGTGGACTTCCCTGTTCATTTTGATTGTATTTATGTAAGTATATTCTTTACTACTGCTGTATTCTTCTGCCTGGATGCATGAGGGTGTTTTGGCTTAATACAGGCACAGTAGTTGGACAAGGGATGTATCAAAAAGATATCTGACTTACAAACAGGGTTTTAACCCTGTTTTCCAGGGGAAAGAAGAATGTAAATACTCCCTGAGAATGTCAAAAAGAGCTGAAGCTTCTGCTTTCAGGAGGGGTTTGCAATGGGATTGGCTCATGACTCCTCCCAGCATCAGACATACAACTCTTGGGGCCCCTCATACAAAAATCTTTTGGAAAGACCTTGTGTAGGTGGCATTGCGCTGGATTTATAGTGGGCAGCTCCCAGCTCTCTAACCAAATGGGTAGCACTGGTTTTGAGCTCAGAGCATGCCCTTCCGTGACCACTGCTGAAATAATTAATGATCTTTTGAACTGCCACACAAACCCAATTAGAAGTTGCTCATCTGGACTGCTGTAGCCCATTTCCTGGGGCCTTGGCTCAGCAAGCGGTGACATCTGATTGTTCACTACCGCTATCTTGTTCCTGGCAGGTACAGCTCACAACCTTAGCTTTAATATACTAACGGGTTAAATAGCATTAGGGCTGCTGAGTCCATTAAGTCTCTGACTGAGCAAAGCACTTAAGTAAGCATGCACTTAGCTAGTTTGGTTATCCTGGACAATCCTTACTTACCCAAACAATTCCTCAGCAAAGGGAATAAGCCAGGGTTCAAAACCTTCTTTTCCCATTTGCAGGAAGAGCATTAAATGATTTCACTTAAGCTTTTGCTGGTGTGACTCTGTACCCACCTTTATAAATACCTCCAAACAATGAAATAATGGAAATAGATTGAAAGGTTTGAGATAAGCTTGTCTTAGTCCTTGGGATTCAGGGGCTGTGTTGGGATAAATCCCTTTGAATATGTACATCTAGAAAACGTGCAAATAGCCATGATCACAGACTTGTCTTCAAAGTCAGCGAAGGGTTTTGTTCCCCCCTCCAGAGAAGTTAATGAGAATCCCTTCCCCAGGTCGGGTGGACAGTGCTAGGTGATGCCCAAGGAGGTTATTGGGTCTGGGGCTGCCCCCACACAAAAGCTTGGTCTCTTCTCAAAGATCGTGATCCTCTGCTGGACGATTCCTGGGCTTCAGGGTCTTACAAGTGGCATTTCCTACTGACTTGAAGCCTCCCTGTCTAGGATAATGCCACCACAATCCAACCACTCACTATGACCATAAGCCACCATTGCCTTTGCAGTGCTGTTTTGTGAGTCCCTCACCTTGGCAGCGACTTCAGTCACTCCTGAGTAAAGAGGATCTCTCCTTTTTTATCTTCTAAAGTACAGGGTGTTTTCTAAATGGTTTGAAGGTGCAAATCCAACTCCTTTGTACCATTCTTGGTCAAACGTAAAATCACATGACCTGACATTTGACACATTTGTGTCCTGACACATTTCTACTTGTCAGCAGCAGGCATCAAATATTTGAGAACATGCTCTAAGCTGGACAGAAGCAATACAGCACTCTAATGCTGGTCCTTCAGCTGTCCTCAAGTGGTAAAGCCTTGCCCTTTACCAATGTTGCTGAATTTTTTTAGTGTATGGATAGGGAGAAATACTTAAATACTTATACTTGTAATGTTTTAAAGAGACACTGTAAAAACATCTCAACAGAAATTCATTGTTCTGTATCTTTATGGTCTGATTCCCTTTTACTTACTAATTGCGTTTGTAATTCAGGTCCTCAGGTGTGCTTCTGAAGTCGTTCCAGCATCAGACATGGGACAACAGGGAATAGGTCGCAGCCTGTAAAGCAAAGCTTGGGTTGACAGCTCTATACCAGGCTGACAGCTGCTTTTATCTTGGGAATTGGCAAACCATGGATACTGCAATTTATCCTACCCCAGGCCCTGCGAAACAAATTCTCTGCCTCTTTAATTCTTGTATGTCTCTAAACAGTATGTTTTTGGACATGACCTGCAAGTTACAAACCACATTCAGACCTAGAAGGTGATATATTGGCATGGACTTCAGCAAAGACTAATTCTACATTCTCCAGCTCTTAATTTAGCTCATCTTCTAATAGCATTTATAACTTCATAATGGAGGATAATTAGTTCAGAGACTAAACTATTTGCAGAGAATCTGATGCTGTCAAAATGAGAATAGCTCTCCAGGAACTGATCTGGTCAAGTGATTTGACCAAGGCTCCACAACTTAAGAGAGGATAGGATGGATGGTGGTGGACCCCATGGCACATCTTAATTCTCCTTGCAGCCTTTGACTTTGTGTAGTGCGAATATTATCATACAGGACTTTTCTGTCCAGCTGCTGACATCCTTATCATGTATTGATGGTGCCCTGGAAATTAAGGGAGTTGTTTCTGTTTAGCCAAAAACTTCATTCTTGTCCAACACCATATAGAAGACTTCTACGAAGTGTCCTACTTTCTGCATTTTTCCTCTGCCTTTGACAACAGGGAGGTTTTGAGTTACGTTATCCTCAGTGACTAGCCCCTGTGCCCAGGAGACCCAGGAAAAAGGAAATAACACTGTGGTTTGGAAATTCCATGCCAACAACCTTTCATGAGTTAACCCTTCGTACTCAGACTTCTAAAATCCAACACTGACTAAACTCTTTGATAGATTTTCTTCTAAGCCAGTTGCCTATAAAGCAAAGAAAATGACTGATGAGGTTGAGAGGAATGTCAAGTGTATTAAGTCAAGTTTACTCACCAAAGTCTTGTGGGTCCTAGTTACCATTTTGCAACATGCAGAGATAAGAAAAATATTGTTAAAGGCAGAACTAAAACCATGAGGCCACATTTAGCCCAGAACATGGGCTCCCCTCCAATATCATTAGCAAGAACCAGCAGGTTTTAACACCGGGGGTTAAAATGGCAAGAGCCAAACCAAAACCTTAACTCCAGTCCTGCCTTCAAAACATATGTTCCAGCTGGGGAAGTCCATAGCATGTTGGGGAAGCCAAAGGTATGCTGCAGAGGGGAGGGATCACTGAAGTATGGGAGGTACCTTGTCATGAGCACTCTCTCTCAGTCTGCAGAAAGCTGAAATAGTAGGGTGCCATTTATTGATAGTTAGAAGAGAAATGTGCCCTGTCCACTGTTCGGAGCAGCTCAGCTTGCTGTGCTTTGCAGATGGTATGGAGAACATGTCCTGCCTCCAGACCAAGGCTGTGGAGTCAGCGCAGGAAAATACTGCCCAGGGTTCCTGCTTACAGAGAGTAATGTGTCATGGCATTATAGGTAATTTTGTGGGTTTGGAATTGGCTTTTCACAGTAGCCACTTGAGGAGTAAGTATCAACAATTCTGTCTCTTTTTAATATAGTCATAATTATATGTACTTTAAGGTCCTTTACAGGGTCAGAGTAGTATCTGGGGACTTTGAATGTGTGAGACTCATCCTCCTTGGTGTTTATTTAATGAATTCTTGTAAGAGAGCATTTTTTGGTTCTTAAGATGTCCGGGTGCTTATGCACAGATCTTCACAAATTCTTTTGTTTTGCTATTGGTATCGTAAGCAAAATAAATGTGTGTGTGTAACCTGCAGATATTTTGGGAGTTTCTGCATTCAGTAGTCCCATACATCTCCGGATGTCATTTATGAAAACCAGATGTTCTTTATATCATTATGCCTTGTATCAATGTCTATTTAAAGTTAAACTGAGAGCAACTGAAGCCAAAGAGGCATGCTTTGATTTAAATAAATCAGAGCATATTACAGTCATAGCAATTAATAATCCAAGACTGGATCAAACATGAAGAGTAGGGGAAATCTGTTTGGACAGGATAGTTTTTTGTTTCTTGCTACTTTTCTAAAATTTATTAGAAGCAACAAGTCTTTGATTAAGCTAGATCAACCTCCACCAAAATCCCCTGGCAACAATAGGTATTAAGAGGCTCAATCCTGGCAGCCTGAGTAAACAGCGCATATAAATCAAGGCTGGGGGGTTAATTATAATGGTCCTTTATTTATGACAGGTCATAGAAAGCACCTCTTCACTTGAGTCTTTCTCAGCACTAAATGCAAAAGCTCCTGCTAATGACACAAGGTCTTGAGCTGTAATTACGTTACTTGTATCATATATGGGGCAGAGATAGTAATGAACCATGACAAGTAATCATAGCTGTGGGAGAGGGGCCTTGGGTTATAAGGCAAACTTAAAGTTGTACAGGAGCAGCTAAAGCAATGCCTGGGTTAATTGCTGTTAAAGTTGGGTTGGATTTTGTGTGCCTTCAACTGGGGGTCATTTTGTTTTCTCCAGCAGACAGAAACCACAGAACCAGCTGCGGTATCAGCAACTGATCTGACCAAATGCTGTTGTCTGAAGAGGCACCACAGGAATGCCAAAACTTGTCTGTCTTCAGAAACAGTTTTTGGAAAATGATGAAAGAGTGTCCTGTGGAGGGGGCTTGTTGTCCTACTAAGACACTAGGGATGCACCGGAGAAGGAAGTTACTGATGGGAAACAGCAAAAAATTAATCTTTATGCTTAAAAATCAGGGTGGGGGGTGAGGGTGTTCACTGAACCTGGCATGCCTTTCTGCTCTTGCTATAGTGGAGGAAGATGCACATCATGTTTCTAAGGAGGAAATATTTTCTTATTGCAAAGCTGTAACAACTGTTGTTTTTTCTTAAACTCTGCAACTTGAGAATGAACATTTCTCTTTCCTATTTTGGAACTAGGAATGTATGTATGTACATACATACATATAAATATAAACAGTCTCCAGTGATGTGGAAGAAAGGTACAATGACACCACTGATGTTTTATTGACACATTTGAAGGCTGGCTAAGGAAACACATTATGTTCTCTGCTGCCTGCACACAAGAAGGCCAGCATGCAGGGAGATGTGTGGAGGTATTAGGCTACAGGCTCTTCACATTTTCTACAGCACATTTCTATATGCCTTTGCCTTTCTGCCAGCTCTCACCCAATCTGCTCATTATGAACATGGGAAAAAGAAGTACATTTTGTCTGTTTCCAGAGTGGAGGGCTCAGTCGGAAATGGTCTCAAAGAAGCTGGGATGGTGTCATATTTGTGAAAGCACTATTAGAAAGAAAGAAAAAAAAAAGAAAAAAAAAGGAAGAAAAAAAAAACCACTGTGGTCAGAAACTTTTTTTTTTTTCCCCAGCCAAAATGTATTTTTGAATGCATCCAAACAATGTATAGCAATTGAAAGAGCCAGAATAACATGGTGGTTTTTTTCCCCCCACTTTTTTTTTTTTTAATGCTTCAATTTTTGTCTAAAAAGGACCTTTATACCTGATGCCAACTCCAAGGACATGCTGTCATCTTGGCTAACAGGAATCTTTGTTCCCCCATCTCCTTTAGCAACAACCACTCTTTGCTCTTCTGCAACACTGAAATCACTGGAAACACGAACCATTAGGTAAAGTGTTGGTAAGGCTTATATATAAGCGCTCATTTTACCTGTTCCCTTCCAAAAGCAGTAATTAAAATGATCAAAGGAAGTGCAGCTGCAGTTGGCTTACTGTAAGTTGGATGCCAAACCTGAGGCATGTCTTAATTTTTCCTGTAGCACTGGGATGTCAGTGCTGTCCACACTGCCCTGTGCTGTACCAGGGATTTCAGCCTGGGAAGCTGACAGCAGCTTTTCTCCTCTTTTCAGCAGACACTGGGGTCTGGTACCTATTATCTTCCAAAGAAAGGGCACAGGTTTCTGCAAGCAGCTGGAGCTCCAATCAGCACCAAGATCACAGCACACGACGTAACTGGTCAGATCAGGAAGACAAATAAGTTTGAAGAGGAAAAGGAACAAAATGCTCCCACCCTCTCTGTGGCTTAATTGCTTTCTGCTCCCATCGACAGACAAAAACATGAAGCGAGGCGAACGGAGACGCTTCATGCAAGGGGATGTAGCCCCATCTAAGCCGGGAGATGATATATTGCTTGCAGAACTAACTGTGAAAACAGTGGCGCCTAAATAAAGATGTGAATCATCCCCCCGTCTCACAACTGGAGCAGCTTCCCTTCTGAAGAAACGTGGCCAATCCTTTGATTGCAAGCCTTGCACAGAAATACGCGGGTACCTGTTACCCCAGCCCCCATCGGAGTGCCTGCTGCCCTGCAGGGCTGCGAGATGGGGCCATCTCCACCACCGAATCAGCGCGACCATAATCCCCGGTCCAGTTCTGATGCCTTCCAGACCGTGAAGGGGCTGATGATTTGGGCGTGACATTTGCCTCGATGAATGGCTGATGCTGGGATCTGCCACTGGTTAGGGATAGGTTTTAGAGCCCCTCCAGTTGCCTTCAGGGCTTGCGATGTTGCCTGTCGAACCCAAAGAAGCATTGATGGAAAACCAATGGGGCTAACTGAGCTGCTCCTGCCTGAACCCAGGGTTTTCACTTTTTCCGTGGAGATGTTGAGTAAAAAGATGCAGATGCACCCGTAAAAAGCTTAGCAAGACTATTTATTTTCTCCATAAATTCATTTTCTTTGTCTTTGTGCGATGCAGCTCTCAGGCATGTGAGCTTATTTTAATTTAACTGGAATATTTGGGAGATGAAAACAGATAGTGAAGGATAGTGACTGCTCCCCACAGCTACAATCCACTCAGTCACACCAACGCACCAAAAGCAAAATGGGGTTAGCTTTGCGTTTCACTTAAATCATGAAAAGTGGGGGGGGGGGGGGGGGAGGGGCGGGGGGAAGAGGAAAAAAAACCTAGAGAATGCATGAAGTGAAAAACAGGCAGACAGATACTTTAGAAAGTGTGGGGGGAAACTATATATACATAAGTCAATAAATAGAGCACCTATTTGTGCTGCTGTGAACTCTGTGAGGTGTTCTGCTTTCCCTGAGGTAGAAAAATATGTTTGTTTTTTTGTAAACTGTGTACCTTGGATGAAAACAATATGATTTCAAATGGTGGTGAAATACACTTTTTTGCCCTAAATTAGCAAGCGAACTCCGTGAAACTGAAGCAGGCTTTGCCAAATTCACAAAACCTCAAACACCGCAGAGTTTGCCCACCCCCTAACCTGAGCCCCAGGACAGCATGAAGGGTGTCTTTGAACGTCGAACCATGAGCCTGGGACCCGGGCAGGGTATTAGAAACATTAGTGTTTACTGAGGCTGTGAGAGAGACATAATACGTGGAAGCATTTGGCATCACCCAATACAAAGCTCTGGCCTTTCAAAAAAATAGCCTGAAATGTTGGTTGAGCATTGACTGGGTTCTCCAGCTCTGGAAGCGTGAAGATCCTTGAAGCCCGGTAGAAGCAGGCTTTAAGTCTGGTGCTATAAATCACCTATAAAAGAGGGAAATCATGACCTTAGCAATAAACATGTAAAATCAGTCACACCATGACCCAAGCTGATAGAAAATTAAAGATACTACAAATAGTTCAGCTTGGAGGGCTCAGAAATCCTATAATGGCACTGCCTCCTGTCTTTGAGGACAGTACATCACATGAGAAACAGCTGAAGCAATAGCCTGGAAGAAATGAGAAGCTGCTTCTGGCTGTTTGAAACATGTTAACTGGCACTGCCCATGACTCCCAGTTTCATTTTGCCCTCACAAAGTCACTACACGTTCACCGGACAGGAGACCAAGGATTTGGCAGCTGAGAACTGCGGGTAGGAGAGTCCTGAGAGCTTGGCAGCAGCTACTCTGTGGTCTTTATTTAAAAGTCAATCAAAGATAAAATTCAGAAAAAATAAACTGCTGCAGCAAAGCCATGAAGTTTAAGGAATAGTGCCCCAAAGAAGTGTAAAGGCTGAGTCAGTCTTTCAAGACTTTCTTAACTCACCATGCATGAAAACATGATTTTACCAAGAAGTTGTGTTTGCCTTCAAAGTCTTTCCAAAGCATGGTAGACCATGGATGCTTAACATTTTGCTCCAACGTTAACATTAGGAAAAATGTATACGTAAATACTGGTTTATTCGTGACAGGCGATGGAAAGTAAGCCAGGCCAAAAAAGCCAGTATTGTCCCAAGCGTGGCATGTTTTGTCCCCTCTTACTAACCTTGTGGTTTCCAAACTGCTACCTGTGGTTGCATCTTCTTGTTCCCATTAAAGAGCTGGAAAATCCCAGCACTTGAAACTCTGGCCATATTTATCCTTATGCAAATAATGCAAAATAACATATAGGGTCCATATAGGAGAAAGAGTCTTCAAAGACGTGAGTCTACTTAAGTGATGCCACAGTGCTAAAGGATCAGGGACCACCTGGAGGAGGAGGCAGAGAAGCAAATAACAATGGATTGTTGTAACTTGATGATGTGGGCGAGTAAATTTGCAGAATGATGGCTCGCATCTCTGTTAAATGCTGCCTGTATGGTGGAGGGAGTGTAAGCATGGTGTAACAGTTAAGGCAAATGAGCACAGGAGAAATTTAATAAAAGTGACTCCATTTTTTTGGCAAGTTATTTTTTTGCAGCAATGAAATGCATGCTGTACAGTTACAGGCTCATTGACTTCTTTTATCACAAGTAATACAGGCAAAGCTGAGCCTGAGTCTTTTTTTTTCCTTTTTTTTTTTTTTTTTTAATCGCTATTTCTAGGGGAAAAAGAAATATGAGCTGAGTTGAGGTATCACTCCTAGAGCAAGGGAATGCATTATTTTTTTCCAAGTCATTTACTGTGGTTTTGACATATTCATATTATCCTGTTGAAATGAGTGCACTCCAGAGTATTAAGGCAAAATGGGAAACATATCAGAAAATTTATCAGAAGGCTTTGTAGGAGAGGTAGACAGTGGACTGATTTTTCATATACGCCTGGATGCAGTTTAATAAATATCGGGATATCCAGGGGGTTTTGGATAGCTAACAATGATAGAAATATCTTAATACTAAGTCATTCGGATGGTAGAATGAAATTCTCTTTCCTTGTTAGATTGTTAGAGATAACCTAAAAATCCTGAAGGAAAGTGACGTCCCCCCTAAGAGGCATAAGCCTTTTGCTAATTTTTTTGAGGGTTTTCCTCTCAAAACTGCAAAAGCACATCTTACATGGTGTTGGTTTTAAAAATAATATTAAAAAAAAAAAAAGACAAGCAGAAGTGTGTATTAACTCTCATTTGGCTTTGCTTAAACCTGTAAACAGAAGAAAGATATTGCTAGGGCCACTTTGCAAGCTGCTCCCAGCTTTCTCAGTGGAAAGGACCAAATTTTGGTGTGTGTTGTCAAATACCCAACAATTTGTTATAATAAAGACTCTACAGTTTGGGTGCTGCATCCAGCAGAGCTAACACAATGCAAGGTGTGTTCGTATCAACCACCCTTGACAAATTTTACGGTTTTATGAAGGAAATCCAGCAGGACAGAGCAGTGGGCACTCAGAAAGACCAGCGTTTTCTCTGTCAGGCTGATTTTCCTAGGTTCCCCATAGAGTCAATGATGCCAAGAGAGAAGAAATGATGACAGAAATCCTTTCCCTGCAGCACATCTGGTTGTAGCTAGACTGCTTTATAATATATGATAGTGGTATTGCAAAATGATGTGTTTTCCCATATGCTTCCAAATTAAAAAAACAAACAAACAAACAAAAAGCTCTGCTTACACAAAACTCCTTCCTTTCTTAATTTCTCTCCAGAGCTTGGATATGTTCTGCACAGGAGATAATTATAAGCATGTTTTGCACAAGCCCTGATGCTGTGCAACTCATTCCCTTGGCCTAAGACTAATTAAGGAGGGGTTATTTGTTATTATTATTATTGTTATTTGCAGTACAAACCACGCCTGTTGTACAAATTGCAACTTTTCCTGGAAAGTCAGGGCAGGCTGACAAACTGCTTCCTCGTCTTGCATTGCTGGCAGCAGGAGGCAGAGAGCAGATCTTCTCTGGCACACGGTGAGGTGATGTGATCCAAAGCCCACTGGTGTTTGAGCAATAGATTAAAGCGGACACTCAAGCTTATTTTAATACACTTTATTAAGGTTTGCAGTTTGCTGTTCACTTTGCTTCCCCCACAGGGTTTTCAGTGAAGTATCACTGACCAAAGATGGCAGTGTCTCATGTCCTATAAGCAGCAGCTTTTCTCTTTAACACGCCATATTTTCCCTTGCCACCCAGCTTCGGTGTAATGAAGCTGATGTGTTTTCGATTAGTTTTAATCTCTGCATTAGAACATATAACCATATATTTCAAGTTACATGCAAAATTCAAGCTGGAGCCATGTTCACAGAAATGTGATTGGGTTTGGTTTCTTCCATGTGACTCATTTCCTTTTTTCTCATCAGTCTGTCCTGCTTCAAGTCCAACATTGCTTTCAACATGTGAGGATAGGTGCAATGTATTTGCACTATCTTCTTTAGCTTGTCAATTCATTTAAAATGATGTGCAGATGAATTATTGCCTTCCTTGTCCAGAAGACATCTTCTAAGCTCCCTCCATGCTCATGAGGCAGGTTGCGTGCACCAGAGCCACTTCCCAGGTTTGAGGAGCACGTCATGGCTCTTCTCCTCTGTAAGACGATGAAGCACAGCACTTGAAGGAAGATGTGGAAGGACAGGCTCCTTTTTGTGCCATTTGACTGCAATTTGCATAGTGCCTCGCTGAAGATGATTGCTGGCTCGAGGGCCTTCAAGGCCACTCAAGGCTGCCATGGGAGCAGACCCGACACCAACCAGAACGACTCAGCAGATTTCCCCATATCATTGTACTGGACTCAGGCAGCTGAAACCTCCCTTCTGCATTCACCACACACCTTCTCACTGCCCATCCACCGCCTTCAGTGTCATGAATGCCAATGCACAAAAAGGGAGAGGAAAAATTGTGCTAGAGTTGCCATGAGCTCCCTCCCCGTCTGCGTGAGCGAATCCTGCCTTTAAATCCAGCCTTCCACCCACGAGCTCCCCGCCGGATGTTGCTAGACACCGCTCCTTAATGAGGCTGACGTGTATTTTTAATGTGGTAATCTTCTGGCTCTGGCACTTGTACAGACACCGAGACTACAAAAGAGTCACTTCAATGCAAAGAGCTGCCAATGAGCCTCACGTCAAAAAGCCACTTTGCCACAGGGACGAAGACATTGCAAATAAACACTTCTGGGGAACTCTCTCTCCTTAAATCACACATTTATAGAGCATCCAGATGTTGGTTTAACACTTAACGATTGTGGGAGAAAACAAAGCATGAAGGGCTGTGTTTGGTTTGGTGCTTTTTTTTTTTCCTTTTTTTTTTTTCTCCTTGATCTCATATACTGAGTGTGTACAAACAAATATGATCTAAAAAAAGTGTAGGAAATCTATATATGTGTATTTATGTATGTGTGCCAAGATAATTATTGGCCCATGCTTGTATTAACTGGAGGATAGAGGTAGGAAGGTGACACTGCCAGAAATGTGCTCTGCACCTCCAGGAGACACGGCTTTGCTTCACCTAGGGAAGGTGGCAATGAGCCCATCTTACCCAAATTATTTCCAGACTGGCTCCACAAAGCCCAAGAGGAAGAAAACCCCCATATCTTTGTAATGAGGTGCCAAAGGAACTAAAAGGAGACTTGTGAAGGAAGTAGATGCAGTCTTAATGGCTTTGTAATGATGAGAAACCTCTCCTGGTCCTTCAGTGGTCCTGGCTCTGAGATAGAAATGTCTCAGAAGGTCAAGGGCCACTTGAGCATTGCAAGGTGGACCCACAGCTTCACCCCCTGGGCCTGCCAGCAGCCTGCTGCACAGCGGGGTGGTTGCAGGCGAGAGTACTCAAATTCCAACCGCTCCATCCTGAAGAACCTGCAAACATTTCGGAAATGTTCGTCCCCATCCCAGGGACCATTCTGAGCAAGGGAAGTGTTTGGAAGCAAAGGGGAAAGAGCTTGTGTTTTAATGAGTCATTTCACAGTGAGATTTATGTAGAGGAAATCTGGCTGCTTAATCCAGACTTCCTTCTGGCATAACCTATTTTTTGCTCACTGCTGTTCTCCTCACTTCCTTTGTTCCTCGGCTGGGGGTGAGCGCTCAGCATCCTACACAGCTTTGCCATCCGAGATGCAAGAGAAGTTCCAGCTGTTGCTGCTGGATATCAGGCTGCTTCCCACCCCTCTCTGCAGCAAGTGCTGAAAACAGCCCTACCTTCCACTGCTTTCCACTGCTGTTCTCACTAAATACTGCAACTGCTTCCATAAAGTGTAGGTTATGCTGAGCAATGGTTATTTTTAGATGGGAAGAAGTGAGAATGAATAGAGGAAGGCATTCAGAAACCTGGTGCTGGTCACCCATGGTCCAAAGGGTCTGCAGGAGTGAGGCCATCCCCAGCTGGTGCAAAGCCATCATCCTGGGTATCACAGCTGGGATGCTTGTAGGAGTCTAAAATTTGAAAATATCAGAAACAGAAAACTTGGATTAACGTGGGGTTTGTGGTGGGATGAGGGCCTGCCGATGTATTTCATGCCACACATGCATTGCACTGAGCAAGGCATGCACCACGGGATGCTCGAAGCCACAGCACTGTGGGAGTGATTGTAGACCTGTTAAAATTGCATTGCCTTCTTTTTCAACTTTATTTATTTATTTATGTATTTATTTATTTATGCGGGGTAGAAAGTGGGTCTGCAGCTAACACTGTGTGCACTGTCGATGCAACTGGGAGCTTGGGCATGAAGAGCATCATGTTTAAAGGAGCATGAGAAAAAAAAGTCAACATTTTCAATCAACAAGAAGCCAGTCAACATCAAGAGCAACTCTTGGATTCTGAATCTGACCCTACCAAAAAATAGAGGGGTGACTGAGCCTTTCTACTCCCCAAAGTGCTGCTGGGAGCAGCAGGAGGGGTGAGGAGCATCCTGGCTCCTGCCTAAGGGCTCCTTGGCTGCTTGACACCAAAAATCTCCAGAAAAACTATGGACACTTTGCTGCTTTGCCATGCTGATCCCAGGCAGATCGTGGCTGAGATATCCATGGGGTTTCTGTCCCTGAAGATAACACAAGAGATTGGAGTTCTTCAAGGTCAGCACTTGGGTTTCAGCATGTAGATGCTGCTGCTTCTTCAAGCTCTGTAACCTATTTCTGGGCTGTTTTTCACTTTTTCATCAATCTTTGCTGCATGGCTGCATCCCAGTGGCTTCTCTGGGGACAGAGGTGCCAGCCCAAGACTTGGACAAGGGTATGGAAGCATTAGGCCTGTTTTGCTAAGTACATAAATTGCCAGTTAATTAATTAGTTCTAACTTATTAGGGATGTTGCTTTTGAAGAAAAAAAAATCCCAGTTAAGTTTGTCCATCCTATAAAACCTGTAGTACAGTCGAGCGAGTGCCAGCTGAGCCAGCTTGACCCTACCTTTCCCTTTCCATCGGGATCTTCGGCACTGTCAGGCATCCGCAACCACTGCAAGAATGTGCTGAAGTGAACAAATTTATGAAGGGTTCTGGTTTTGTTTTGATTTGTTTTTTCCCTTCATTCTGGCAACTTTTCCTGTGCAGCTTCCTTTAGGCGGCAGGATATTTGTGAACACATACAGATAGAGCAAAGCTTGAATTTTGGGAGGTTGTTTTTGGGTTTGGGATGGCTTGTTGTTGAGGTGGGGGTGGATGAAAAGCAAGTCAGAGCCTTGCCTCTCTCTCCATAAGCAGCATCCAGCACCACCCACTGGGCCAAAGCTATTTTAAATCCCATTCCTTCTTTGGCTCCTTCGGCAAGTCACTCCTCATCCTTCCAGGCATGCTCACCTCTGCCCTCCACCTCCAGAGACCCTTTGCCCTCTGGTGTCTTACTTTCCCTGAAAATGCACAGATTTGGAAAGTTTAACTTGTGCCCTTATTTTCTGTGCACATAGATATTTCCTGGACTGAATTTCCCTTTGCACTGAATTTTCCCTAATGCACTTAATTTTTCTTCTCCCAGCTGGGCAAAATTGGTACCTTTATGTTTCCCATCCTCTGGGTTTTGATTCTTCCTATCATTCTTTCATCCGTGTTTCTCCGAGAGTCTACATTAAAAAATAATGCTTAATAATACAGAGTTAATTCCTGAGTGTTTAAGAGACCAGCTCGCATAAAGCAGCCCCCTGTCCCATGTAAATTCTCACCTTACAATTCATCCGATAGGCTCTGTATATTTTTTCCCCTATAGGAAATCATTATATTCTAGTGGTAAAATCACCCCAGAGTCTGGCAGAACGGGATGAGGAGCCCTCTCTGCTGAGCCGTCGTTTAAAAAAATCAGTTCATGGTGGTCCTGAGATATGTTTTTGTTCTGGCACATTAAACAGAATGAAGACATATGTCTGAATTTAAGACATCCTTTTGGTTCCCTGTATACATGAGCCAGCCGAGAAATTTGAACTATTTCAAAGCACTAGGAAAAGAATTGTAGACACATCCTTTGTTTAGGCATATATTTTTAATTATCCTGCCTTTTAATATTCCTCTCCATTTGAGTATAATCAGAGAAAATAGATCCTGCTGGGCATTGTCATGCTTAATAAAAGTAAGACTGAACATCTGCAAATTTGGCGACAGTGTGGCGCATATGATGCACCAGTGGCTGAGCTGCATTCTTGGGTAATTATAACACCACATGCAGCTGTAATAGTGTAATTCTCTGTTTACATTGGTTCTAGCACTTACAAGAAACTCTCCTGCCTTGGGATGCTAAGCATTTGCAAACCTGTAGTGCACTTTCCCCGCCAAAGCAAGCTGGACGCTTCGCACAACGCTTTGCCTTCCCGGAGGTGAGAGGCTCGGCTGGAGAAAGGAACCAGGGCAAGGCAGGAGGCTGTCCCGCCACACAACACAGGGCTGGTGTCACTGAAATTAGTGGTGTCGCTGAAATTAAATCAGCGAAAGTGAGATCATCCTTCAGTCTTCTGCTCTTCCTATTGTTGTTGGGTTTTGTTTTGTTTTGTTTTGTTTTTGGTACTACAAAGGCAATGCAAACTCCAGATCCTGCTAAAGCACATGCTTAAGCATCAATTCTGCAAATTGCACTGCTGCTCCGAGGGGAAATAGGTTTTTTCCCCCTTGGGAGGATGGCTAGCCTAAGAGGATACTTTCTCCGTCACCCCAGAGAAACCTGCGACACCCCACCCCTCTACAGAGCTGAAGTCAGCTGTATCCTCCTCTGAGCCATGCCGCACGTGTACATGTGTGGGAAGGGAAGCAGGAAAGGTCTTCTCCTTGCAGGCAGCTGGTTTCCTCCAGCCCCCTTCACCCTCCTGGCTGCTTGTGCACTCTGGGTGTGCTCCGTCCTCCCAGGGCAGAGGAAATGGGGATGGGGAGAGCAGGCAAGGGGGAAAGGCAGCAAGATGCATATTCACACGCTCCCACCCTAGGTAGCTGTGTAAAGCCCAGGCTCCCAGTTGATAGGAGCTTCTCGCTTCTCCAAGACAAGTGCTAAATTTAGACTCCCATCCTGGGATTTTACAGGTGTATTCTGTGTGTTCTGCCCTTTTACATCCAAAATCTTTCTGCACTTTCAGGTTGTTCAGTCCAAACCCAACACTTTGACTCCTAGCATCATTTCCGCAGCTGCATTTTTTACCTTCCTTCCTGAATGCAGCAGCATTTACGATATTTTACCATAAATTTACAATATTTTGAGTCCAAACTTCAGGTCACTCACAGAAAATATTGCAGAAATGCCAAGCTGAAGAGGCTGTGGGTATCTCAGCCCTGGCTGGAGTGCAGTGAGAACGGGTGGGTGGGTGATAGGAGGGAGCGTGAGGGGGATGCGATGGGCCTCTGATGCTATGGTTTATGTATAAAACACAAGGAAGTTGATGGATGGGAGAACAAAGGCACTGTCCCTGGAGAAAGCAATTTTCTCAAGGTACAATCTTCTAACTCAGTGCCTGCATCCATACCAAGGATATTTCTGGAAAGGGTTGAGACAGCTTTCTTTCCCCTGTTTCTCTCTGCAGCACCAGTTTACTCCACTGCTGAAGACAAACCCACCACCCTGACTGCTGTCATGTATGAGTTTGGAAGTTTTTTAGAAGGATAAACACTGCTATGAAAGAGGCTGCTGCTCTCATCCCCTGCTTGCTGAGAAGACAGAGAAAGAACAGATCTTTCACACCTAACTTGCCCTTATGGATGGATGTCCCTTATGGAAGGACCACCTCCCACTAGATCAGGTTGCTCAAAGCTCCATCCCGTCCACCTCTGAACACTTCCAATGATGGGACATCCACAACTTCTCTGGGCAACCTGTTCTGGTGCCTCACCACCCTCATCATGCGAAGTTTCTTCCTTATATCTAATCTAAATTTCTCCTCTTTATCCAAAAACTGGGTACTCGTGTGCCAAAAAATGTCCAAAACCATAAGGAGAAAAATAAAGATGATGAGTTAACAAAGTCACTGCATCCACTTCACAAACATGGCTTCACTGCCCCAAATTAGAAGCTGTTGCATGATTTCTTAAGAAACTTGGGGTGGCACCTCCACTATGACAGCTCTGGGGAGAGCTCCAGAGCAGCCGCTGAGCTCCACCACCTCTGCTCCCTACCAGCTTGGTCCAGACTTTGTAGGGCATTTACCAACATCCAGCACTGCGGCTGGTGAGGGAAGCAGGTATGGTCCTTCTGCAGCTCTGCCTCACCTGGTCCCACCTGCATTCGCTGTGCCAGGCATTCCCTATGTCCTCCCAGACATCAGTGCAGCTCAGGTGCTGCCAGTGCAACGGAGACTTCTGGGCTGACACCAAAACACTGAACGCTTGAAGACTTTGGACCCACAAATTTGAGCACCTCCACTTTTCAGTGGCTTTCAAAACTATTGGGCTGGATGGGAATTGAATGATCCCCCCGCGACAGCACTGCAGAGAGTGAATGGTCTTATTATAGCTAATAGGCAGCGCTTTTCCCTTGCACATGTGCACTGCAGCTGCCTGCTGGGCTTTTGAAAGGATGCCATGAGATACAGAACCAGATGCTCGAGTTTCAAGAGAGGCCGATAGCCGTGGACTCAACCCAGCCTCGCTTTTGGCTGCTGCGCCAGAAAGGAAAAGGGTAATAAAGGACTATCTCACCACAGCGAGCTGGGAATTTCTTTATCTAATTTAGAAGGTATATGGGGAGAGAGGGAAATGGTGTTGAAGGTACTAGGCCAGTTGTTGCATGTTCTTCAGTCGATGTGGGACCTTGTGCTGCTCTGTCCTCCTCGAGGCCAACACCGAGCTGCAATAAGCACTGAAATGCGTGGGGTTACCTCATTGCAAGGCTGGGATGAGGCTGCTTGGAGGCACGGTCGTGGTTTGCAGTTTACAGGGCCTGTCTAGTGTTCCAGTCTACAATATTATGTGCTGATGACAGCAACATGCACTAGTAGGGAGCATGTACCACTCCTGTTCACACAATCAGCAGTTTCTCTGCTCAAATGCACTGCCAGAGATGGGTTTTGCCACAGGTTTCTGCATAAAACCAGCTGGGATGGGAAGAGGGAGGTCAAGATTTTTGTCTTCTTTAGGTCTCATCTATTTATGCAAGCTATAACTGTGTATGGTAAAACAATTTTGCATCAGTAACTGAGCCGTAGGAGCATGTCTTAAGTCTGTTGTGCCTTTGTATCTGAAATAACTTTTTAGTAGAATTGATACGATTTTGCTTTTTTGTTCCAATATAGCATGATTTCCAGTGCTATATTTTCATACATGTTAATATTTTCATGACCTGTTCTCATGACTGTATGCTTCAGAGCTGTAATTAGTGTATCAGAAGGGACGCCAGCAAGCAAAGAAATAACAGGAATACATCAGAGGTGGCTCACAAGTGAGGCATGCAAAATCATACCTCTTTAATGATGTGTCTGATGGGTTTCCAGATCATTCAGAGAAGACCAATGGGACAAAGAGGACAGCATAATCTGCAAAGTGTCCATTTCTTCTTGTACTGAAATCTCTGGGTGCAGGCATCCTTGACAAAGTTCTGTATCAAATGAAGTGCAATCATGCAGAGAGATGCGTCTTATACCAATATAACCTAGAAATACAACACAGTACAACTGCAGCTCTAAAACTTTGGCAAAGCAGCTATTATATCTATACACTGACCTTCTGCAATGGCCCTGTACACGTGGCTGCTGGGCATATCCAACATGACCTGTCCCCAGCCTGTACTTGATGCAGGAGGGGCTGCGTGGCAGGAGGGAGGGCAATTCTGTAATTCAACCACAAAGCTTCATTCATGGGCTACGTGGTTTGTGATACCCCCTCCAAGTACAGTTCAAAGAAGACTTGTTTATTACACCGTATATATGTAAATATATAAGTGTGGTGTGTGCATGTGCCATATGAATCCCACATGTCTAGCACTGCCCACAGACACCAGGAAGGAGCCTTTCCCATCCTTTGCATCTTCACCTGTTTGCTTGTGGTTTTGCACCCTGTAGCACCAGTGCAATGGCTCTGTCCTGCTCACACTCATTTTGGGACCATGGCCATATTTCCCCCAGCTGCCTGGGTTTGGGGCTTTGCCACCTCTGTTAGCCACAGCATGGTCTCCTGCCAGGATCACCTGAGAAGTTATCTGATTAAGACCTTGCTGATGCAGAGAGCCAGGAAGTGAAAATGCCATCAAAATGCTGTGACTTTTGATCTTTTGCCCTAAAAGCCTTGTCTTTCGCTAGCAGGGAATGGTTGGGGTATGGCGGTTGAACGTTCCCTGGATCAATTGCTTTGCTTGACGGCTTTTGACTGTGAGGGCTGGTTGTCCCAGCATGATGGTCCTTTGCTTCTGCAAATATGCTGGTGAATACTTCTCCTTCGGCCATGAAGAGGTGAACAGGGGCAAAGGGACAACTCAGAGGGTGTCAGCACCAAGTGGCATGCCAAGGACCTTTGTGAAGCATCTTACCAGGAAAAACAGATGCTTAATTCTCCATCTCTTTTGTAAGTGCCCTGCAACGGGCAATACCTTCTTTCAAAAAAAAAATCCTCCTTCCCTTGCTCTGTTGAAACAAATCAAAGAGAAACCCCAGATCCTAGAGATTTCCCTTGTTATGGGCACAGCTGTATTGCTCCATGCATGTATGTGACCACACTGCAATATTGCTGTGACATTCCTTATATACCATACATTATAGTATTATATAGTATCTTCTACACCCCCCTCTCCCAGTTCCTTATTTATTCTTTATTAAACAAATACAATCAGCCCCCCACATTCCAGAAATGTGCTGGCTTGCAGCTAATTAAAAACAGCGTGCACTTTGTTATCCCAGCTATTCTTCAACTCTGATTTCCACAGCCCAAAAGAAATAATATAGAGCTCCTCACACATTATTGTCAGAAGCTGATTCTGGCAGGGCTTTTCCTCCTCTGGCTCTGCATTCCTCAGGGTCTTACGAGAATTGCTCGAATTCTCAGATGTTGTTAAACAATCAAAGAGTAAATATTCCATTACATCCTGATTTTTCTAAAATGGTTGTGGTTGCAGGGAGCAGCTTCTGTAAAGGGGGCTGATCCCAGCAGGCCTGCAACTAGTGGTTACCGAATGGCCACAAATTAAAGGCAGCCAAAAAATAAAAATAAAAAAACACAACACAAAAAGCAAGCCTGGACCACAAGTGAATGAGATACGCACACACACAGACACACAGGGTGAAGCGTGGATGAGCTTTGCACATGCTAATGGCCAAAGGGAAGGATGTGTTTGCAAACTTTCAAATTGCAGCATGCTGTCCTCCTCTTCCAGCCATGCTGGAGCAATGAGTTGTGTATCAGAGGGGCTTAAAACCGTTGTGGAGGTCAAGCGAGGCTGTGGCTGTCCCAGAAGAGGGCAGAGGTGCTCCTTCCAACCCACCGTGGTGGCTTCAGCAGTCCTGGCAGTTTCACGCCCTTATCTGACACCTCTGGGAAGCGTGACATTCATCCCATTGCTTCTGCTGTCCCAGTGTCGTAATCGAATGGCATGAGCTGGTAATAAATGACGGGCACTAAAGAGAAAGGAAAGGCCTTGGTGAAAATCAAAGAAGTTGCTTAATGACAGATTTAAAAGCCGAGCAAGAGGCAGCAATAGCATTGGTGTGCAAGGGAAGGAGCGTGTCCTCGCAGAGCCCCTATGCCCTGCCTTTCCCAGACACAAAAATAAGAATGTGCTTACGCACACATATACACCTTTGCCCAGATTTCCACGTGCTGCCAGAAAGCCAGTGCTGCCCCTTGCACCAAAAATAACATGGGCTTTACCTGGGAAAGGATTTTGGTTGCAAGCTTACTTCTTAACCACATGGCTCTGGACTTTGATGAAAAAAAAATTATGTCAGATCCCTAATGATGATTTCCTAAAAATAGCCCCTATCTGGTGGCATTTTCGGTGGGTTTGTTTAGTCTGATATTTTTCAGGGGTATCATCCAGATATTTAAAATATGAAGCCAGGGTGACTGTTTATCCTGATGTAATTGTCCTTGGTAGCATACAATACCAATACAGGTGAAAGAAACTTATTTTTAAAGGGTTTTCATACAATCTCTTTTAATTTAAATTCCTATTACTTACAAACAGGTAAAGGAAACAAAAACTGAGTTGTTAAAATTATTGATTCAAACATATAATACTAACCTCAAGGATCAGCATTTAACCTGACTGTGAAAATAATACCTGGCTCCCTGTTTGTTTAAGAGTGAAAATTTGGAAAGCTACACTGCAATGTTTATGGTTTATGGAGTTTTCAACCTGGCTGCAAGATTTAGTAGTGGTGGTTGTAACCATGAAGATCTGCAGCAGCATGAGGGCAGAGGTTTGCAGCATCTATTAGGGCAAAGGAGATTCAGAAGAAAGGAGAAGTGTTGAGCAAATTGCCTTTACTTCTCAATTTTTTCTTCTCCTTGCGTAGGAATATTATTTTGTATTGCTTCAAGCCAAGACCATTTTCATGATCATTATAACCAGGTGGTGTAACAAAGCAACTTTCAGTATAATTTATAATTACAATTGATAATCAAAATGCTCTCAGCCAGGTGGGTGGGCTGCAAAGAGCATCCCCTCCTTCAGAAATAAAATCCCCTCGCTACAAGAAGGACATGGAGGTGCTCGAGAGAGTCCAGAGAAGGGCGACAAAGCTGGTGTGGGGTCTGGAGAACAAGTCTTACGAGGAGCGGCTGAGGGAGCTGGGGTTGTTTAGCCTGGAGAAGAGGAGGCTCAGGGGAGACCTCATCGCTCTCTATAGGTACCTTAAAGGAGGCTGTAGAGAGGTGGGGGTTGGTCTATTCTCCCACGTACCTGGTGACAGGACGAGGGGGAATGGGCTCAAGTTGCGCCAGGGGAGGTTTAGGTTGGATATTAGGAAGAACTTTACTGAAAGGGTTGTTAGGCATTGGAATGGGCTGCCCAGGGAAGTGGTTGAGTCGCCATCCCTGGAGGTCCTTAAAAGACGTTTAGATGTAGTCCTTAGTGGTATGGTTTAGTGGAGGTTTTGTTAGTGTTAGGACAGAGGTTGGACTAGATGATCTTGGAGGTCTCTTCCAACCTAGACGATTCTGTGATTCTGTGATTCCTCCCCCAACAACATAAAGTTTGTGGAAAGGACCAGAGGAGCAAGCTGGTGGAGGAACGTCCCTCTGTCCTATTTGCCCGAGCAGCAGGTGACTTCTCCACTCTTCACATCCTCTCATCTTCCTCTTAAAACACTATTGCTTTCAGGAGGGCTGAGATGAAAGTTTCAATTAAAATCAAACCGCCAGCTGAATTAAGGCCAGCTCAGGTTGCGAATATGCCAAGGGGACCAGCCTTTCATCTCCCAGCTGCCTACCCCGCCTGGCTGTTTGTCCCTACCCAGGCCTTAAAGATTGTTTGTCTTCTGTGCAAGACTGCAGCCTGTGAAACTTTGAAGTCTTCGCCCTGGCCTGGTGTCACCTACTGTTCCTGTCAGCACAGCAAGATAAACCTGATGGGCTCAAGGTGTCCGGTCTAATTCCTTTATTGACACGTAGTCTTGTCTTCAAACACTTGTGTAAATGAGTAAGTGTGGAGATAGTAATGTGTCATTAATGGCCTGCCAGATAAGCGCCCTTGTTGATGTGCTGGCCCTCGCTTCCTAAGGCCCTAACAACCCACTGAATCTTACAAATTAGCACCTCGCCAAGATCAAAGATGCTGCTTTTCTTTCTTTTACCTGCTGGCAGTGTTTAGCCACCCAGGCCCCCCCTGGCCTTCTCACGTCCTCCCCCAGGTACAGAGCAAGTGATGAAATGATGTCCCAAATCCCAGGAAGGATTTCTGCCTACGCATCTTCCACAAAAACACAGCAGTCCCCTCATAAACATCCCTCTTCATATTTTAATCATGAATGGGAAGGTAAGCGCTGTAGGTCCTCTTCATAATGAATCTCTATGGTCTCTGAAAGTGATGGTGTACTAAAAGACAGGCAGATGTCCAAAAGCTTCAGTTTCTGAATTAGTACTCCCAGCTCAACAGATTTAGTCTGATAAACATTATTATTTAAGTTTGGCTTTTTCCTGCCCAAAGTTCTCCACTGCTGCAGGCCCCAGGCCTCCAGGCCTGGAGGTCTGGGTGCCCGTCCATGATTACTTCTCCACAGGACAAGGCCAAGAGAGGAAATGTTTTGTCTTGGAGGATGGAGCTGACATAGAGCAATGAGTGCTTTTGTTTGTTTGTTTTTCATTGCCTGCAGAAGCTTATGGTGAAAGCAATAAAATACTCTCAGGGTTTATGATTACAGATATACTGCACTGTGTGCAATTATAAAGGATACTTGATACCAAACTGCTGTCTATCATGACTGAAGAGATTTTGCTTGGTCTCCATAGGCAGATTTGAAACAAGCAGCACGTGCACACACCAAGTGTCTTACAAAAGAAGATCAGACAGTTCTCATCAAAAGACTAATTTCTCTTCTGACATGTCATGGAGCACCATACGTCTGCATGAGCAGTAGCTACAGCTTAATAAAACCTTGCATACAACATCTTTATCATATGTATAAAGTGTGCAGTAAAAGCAAATGCATGAGCTGAATCGTCCATGCCGCAGCTCTTGGTGTTTAAAAGTCATGTATGGTACACATTTTATGTAGAGGTGCCTGTCATTCAAAAAAATCAAAGTGTTTAAAACAAACAAACAAACAAACAAGATATTTTGATGAAGGTGTAGAGGAGGTGGATTAGGTATTCAAGCCTCAACAGGCAACCAGGTCTGTTTTAGGGTCACCTGGAGAGGAGTTGATGAAGATTCATGTAAGCTAGCCAGTAAAAAATGGTTAAAAGGCAAATATTGGTAAGGTTCAGAGAGATGAGTATCTCTTTTCTCGCAGGATTCATTGTTTAGGAGGTCTTGAACTAGCTGCTGCTGTTTTTTTGGCTTAACACCTTTAAAAAAAAATCTAAGGATAGGTCTTTTCTTCACAAAGGTACCCTCCCTTGCCTTATGCAATATCTCAGGGATTAAAGCATCTGTTTAGGATGTGGGAGATGCGCACTGAAGTTCCTCCTTGCCTGGAGGGGTTTGGACCTAATCTCCCGCATCAGGAGAGCATCCAACCAGCCCAGCGGGCATGGGAGCTGGAGGCGTGGGAGGAGAGATCTCCACACTCACCAGCCCCACAAAAAAGCTGTTGGAGGGCTGGGTGAAATAAAATAAAATAATCCTCTCTTTAAATGAAAATAAAACAGAAGAGAAATGTTCCTATAGGAATGTCATACTTCCAAAGAAGAGAGCTGACATCTTCCTGCACATGTACAGAACTAAAAGAGATAGGTAAGAGAAATAATATTCTGGTGACACCAAACTGTACTTTCATTACACTTTGCAGAGAGCATATTTCTGCTGGACTGAGATAAATCCTGAGGGTGCATTTGTTTCTGTGGCAGCGAAAGCACTGCTCTGGCAGCAGCATCTCTCTGCAGTGAACAGGAGACTTCATTCTTTTATCAGTCAGAATCACCAGCAGCAGGATCCTCAACATCAATTTGAATCTGAAAACAAAACAAAACAAAACAGAAACAAAAACAGAAGAAGTATTAGGTGAGGAGGCTTTGGAGGCAGTAGGTCAGATACATCAAACACAAACACCTGAAGAGAGGAAGAAGCACAAACTGCATATTATACATGTCCAAGTGAGCACACTTTCACACACACATGGTCACGTTGACTGCTGTGATGGTAACGTGCCATATGGAAAAAAGGACTAAAACCATAGACGAGGGGGGGTGTTTTGAAGTATTTTTTATGAAGTTCCTCTTTTATGCTGTTAAATAATGCCTTCTACCCAAGGAAGAGCTGCCAGTGATGTTTGGGACAAGTGAAGAGTGGTTTCTCTACACAAATGGCAAAGCTTTATCACCTGTGGTTCATGCTACCAGCCAATTCCCTGAGTTATGGGTTGGTAGGAGAGAAAATATTTAGAAAGCAAATTCTCATAGCACATTCTTAGAATCATGCAATCACAGAATGGCTTGGGTTGGAAGAGACCATAAAAACCATCTAGTGCCAACCTCCCTGCCATGGATGGGGCACCCACAGTTCCTCTGAGCAGCCTGGGCCTCACTGCCCTCAGAGTAAAGCAAACATTGCACAGAAAAATGATGCTAGGTTTGGTTCTGCTGTGATGTCTCACATGTGCCACTTGTTTAAACCGCAGAAGATACTTTATACATTGCCTTCTCCTTCTCTGTTTGTTCCAATAATTTGTATCCCAGGTATGTGGCAGCATTAGCAGTAGTGAAAGTACATGAAATAATTGACATTAGTGAAAAATGTGTTATTTTAACGGTATTTTAAGTCAATCCTCCCACAAAAATAAGGCCTGAACTTAACCTGCTTTGTCTTGTTTAAGCACATGTGCATATGTCTGCATTTGTGTGAGCAAGGCAAGGGACTCACATTTGCCGCAGCTAGAAATTGCAGATTTTTAACTTTTTTCTTCAGGCGAAAGCTGTTTTCTCATTACTCCAGTGGGAGTGGAAATGTGTCCAGGTGGTGGCTGTGGGGGGATAAGCACTACACTGATGGATTTCCAACATGTCAAATTGCTCCTACATCAAGTCCGAGTGGATTTGCTCACTCTTTTGTTCTGAAAGATGGCTCGTGGATGAAGGCATGGCTTGGAGGAGTTGATGCTTAGTATTTAACCTTTGTGGAGATGGACCTTCACAGCTGATGTTCTCCCTTACCCACAGCTCCTAGCAGGTCTGTGGTGAGCCATAGTGCCCTCTGAAGCCTCAACATGATGGTGGGCTCGTTGTACCAAACTGGAATCCCACCTTACTAGGGGTGGGATTCAGTCAGATAAATGTAGTCATTTGAGGTGCCATGGGGATACATGGAACATCCCCAGCTCCTGTTCCTCGGGGTAGAGGAGATCTGCAGGTCCTACATCATGTCTGCTGGTCCTCTTTGGCTGGAAGTTAAAATGAGTAAGTGCTCATAAGGGGCTCCTGGGTTATCTGATGTCAGGCTGCAGCAAACAGCAAGTGGAAGAGCAGATGTGAGATCTTCCTACTCAATCTCCTGCTTCCCCTTTTGAAGTGGGAGATTAATGACCAAATCAGATTGTTGACTTTACAGAGGCTGTAGTCAGGGCTAATGTCATAGTGTGATACTTCAATAGCGGGAGGACGATGCTTGTGTCTGACAAAAGCAGCTAATAAACAAAGATGAATTGAATGTACTTCCAGGTTATTAATGACTTCCCAGCACAGTAATCTCCAGAAACAATAGGGAAATGTTTACTCAGCGGGTTATAGTTTTACTTAGGTTAATGACTGTTGGATTAACCGGCAGCTCGGGTGATGCATCAGTGTGTGCTTCGCAGCAGCATCCTGCAGGGACAGATCAAATGTTATGTTTTGAGTTGTGGGAGAAGCTGAGATCTGTGTCTTCTCTAGTATGTGAAGATGCTTGGGAAAAATACTTGGAAGTGCTCTCTGCCCAGTGCTGCTCAGAAGATGAAGTGCTCTGTTTATCTGCCCCTGTTTGCCTAGTCTTTCTTCTTCATCTTCAAAGCACTTGACTGACATTATCCCATTAACGTCTGGGTGGGAAAGGTAAGCAACAGGCAATGGGGACCGGCCTCTGTGCTGCTGACGTCCACAAGCGGTGCCAGGAACACACAGAGGGGGTGCTTTGGGTACAGCCTTTTCCCCAGGTTAATGAGGAGGTGTGGGAAAAGGGGGCAGAAGACACCTAAGGGGGGAAATTTTTGACCTTGCTAATCTCCATGACGGCAAAGTAGGTTCTGCTGTTCCCACTCAATATGTGATTTTTGGTGGCCTCATAGTACCTAAAGGATGTGAGAACAGCATGCGGCCATCCCCACGTCTCAAGACTCTTCCCAGTACCTCAGCCCCCCCGGTTGCTCCCTGTGGCCTTGGGTGTGTGGCTGTCCCCTCTGATCTCCAGGGTAAAGTGCCATCCCCACCACCTAGATGGGGCTTCCCACTGCTGGCTCTCTCCATATCCCCCACACTCAGAGCAAGGAAAGTCCCATGCTCCTCAAGTCCTGCTCCTTGTGGGGTAGTTTTAAAAGTCAGGACTTCTCCCCATTTAAAAAAAAAAAAAAATTTCCTCTTTACCCATGTTTGCCCGGTGGAAGTTGAGTCAAAGTGTACTGAGACACTGAGGTTTGTTTTTCTATCACTTTTCTGAGCAGTTCAAACACTGTAATTTCAGCATGTGGTTCAGCTGACTGCCATCCACCTCTCTGCACTCTACAGAGCACATCATCCATAGGTGATGGGTCTTTAAGGAATAATTTATGAATATTTTTTTCCTTCTTCTGGCTTCCTTCCAGCCCCAAATCACTGAAAAAGAGCTCATGAGCCTGGGGTGGGTGGGAGGAGGGGGTGAGAGACATGCATTTTTAAAAGGAAAAGAGGTTAAAATTACAGTGGGGCTGGAAATGTTTGGAGGAAGGGGCAGGATGACAGTCTTTGCACCCTCTCTGCCTTGCAAAGCTTTGGGTTTCACTCTCAATGCATTCCCCATCCATGGCAAGAGGGCAAGAAAATGGATGTGAATGACGTCTGCTGTCTTACATCAAATTAAAAACGTTATAGTTGGAAGAAAAGAAGGAAAACCCCCAATATCTTCTGACCTCCCTGGCAAGGATGCTTGCTCCTGCAAAGGACAGGGAAACGAAACGCGCCCGATTTTTGACGCGTCGTTTTTCAGGCTCTTCAATTACGGCCCGCAAGCCGGCGGTCGCCTGCTGAGTGGCGCTGTCGTTCACACTCCCCATCTTCCTGTCGGCTGGTCGTGGCAGGAGGTCACGCAGCGTGAGCGGGCTGATTTATGGGCTCGCCGGAGCGCACAAAGGCTTTCGGAGGAAGTCAGAGCTCTCCTGCCGCCGCACTTTCAAGGCTGATGGGGCTGAGCTGCCTCGCAGATGAGGCCGTGGCACCGGGAGCGTGGTGCGGTGCTTGCTGTCATTTTTTAGCAAGCAACGGTGGAGGAAAAAACGAACACAAAATCAGTGCATTGATATTTCACCTCTATTATTCAACGCTTTTCTTTTAGAGAGGATGCTGCTCAGCGATGCTGTGGTGTGGCCACTGCTGCCCATCTCCACGGCAGTCCAGCCCTCATCCTCCTCCACCTGCTTTGCTCCCGTTGGGTTTTCCTCCATCAGCTCCACATGGCTGAGTCTACGCCTGTCCTACACCTGAGCCAAGCAAAGGCTGCAGTTAGCCAGGTAAAAAGGGTGAGAGCTGAGTTAAAGGTCTTGTATGTCAAAACTCTGGTGCACATGAGAGAGGAGTTCCCACGGCCCCATGTGTCCCCATAGCTGTGTTGATTTATGATATTGATCTTGATAAAGAGAGATTAAATGCTCATTTCACACCCTTTTTCTTTTATACTTTAAATAATAGATGGAAGCATCCTTGAGTTATTAAAGATAATGTGATGTTACCTTCTTTAGGTAAACACATAGATGGACAGCATTTTAATTTTTTGTGGATATCGCCTATGTCCTTACCATAATGATTGTAAATCTCTTTTGAAAAATAATAATTGTGTAAAGCAGAAAGTATATTCCTTTATTTTATGTCTGGGAGAGCCACTGGGAGGGTAGTTACTGTAACATTAATGTGTGTGTGTGTGTTATAAATGCATCAATACGTATCTAAATTTAGATTATATATTGATATATTTAGAGTAACATGATGCATATAAACATTTTCTTTTTCACTTAGGAATGAATGAGGGGAAAAAAACCAAGTTCCCTGGCCCTGAAATTCAATGAAAAATTACACTTCAAAGTATCTGACTGTATTGAGACAGGAAATACTGCAACAGGAGTTTTTCTTGCACTGGTTCATCACGGTGTTGGATACAGTTAAAGGAAAAGTTTGCATGAGTCTTCTACAGCAAATCAAAATGGTTCAGTGAAACAAAACAGCTTTGAAGGGACCACCTACCATAAACATTATTCTGAAAGACTAAATTCTTAGCACAAGCATCCAAAGAGTAAATGATAAACAGATGAGGGCACAAACTGAAATTTCACAGAGTTGTAACTTTAACTTTCTGCATGTGTTGAAGAAATACGCCTCTTAAAAGAACAGCGGAGCTGTTTACTATTAACAGCATCACTTTATTTATATACACAGCACCCAGCACTGTTCTGATCCACTTGATGCAGTGCTTGAAGGGGTTATGCCTTGGCTGCCAAGCTACAGTTTCATTGACTGTAGTATAACTTTGCTGAGCACTGGTGTATGCCTACATTACAGCAATCAGCTTGTATGGATTTTTTTTCATCTTTAGGTGCTCTATGTAGCACATTTCCAGGTACATGCAACTTATATTACTGACTGCAGCAGCTGTAATGCAAATTCAGGCATTTAAGAGCCATGGATTGGCTTTTTTTGTTCCCTTCTGTGAAGCTGCCCATCACTTTTGGGCCTCCATAGTGTCCACCAGCATCCTTCCCCCATCCATGCCACTCACTCTGCTCTGCCTTGATATTAGTTTCCAAACAATTTCTGCTACTCTAATTTTGCCACCATTTAAAAAAATTGCTGTATGAATTTGGTAGAGCATTTCTTGTGCATTGGGAAAGACGACCTCACTGTATTGCCACTATATGCCCGGAGTTGAATTTAAGGAGGAATTAGGAACGTGGCTTTGAAAATGCCAAACAAAGTCACTTGAACACACTAATCACTTCAATACATCAAGAGTTGTGCAGATGATATTTATGGCTGTGGAAAAAAAAAAGAAAGAAAAGAAGCATATTTTGCTGGCTTTTGATTCACTGTAAAAATCTTGGATTAGTCTGAAAAAAAAAAACTGAAATACGAGGGCAGTAATTTCTCAGGCTAAATGAAACACACCCACAAAGTTCATTTGTAATAAATAAAAAAGTAAATAACAGGGACTAATGAACAAACTGTTTGCCTTTCACAAGAAGCTGTGGAGCCCTGAGCTCCCAAGTGCTTGATCCCAGCAGCCACTGGCAGTCCCAGGCCTCCCAGTGAATCATTCCTGGCATTTATAAATATACTCCTAACCAGTGAGCTGTCAGTAAATTAAAACAAATACATAGTTTAACATAATTAAATGTCTGAGGAGATGCTTGCCTTCCCCTGCTTCTCTATCCTTGCCTCTTCCTCCCATGGGCCCTTGTAAGAGACACACAGATTCACAAGAAAGTGCACATATCCAGCGCAGTCACTGTTAAAACCATTTATTTTTCATTGGTAAACCAGACTGATGTCTACAAGCCCTTCTACCCACTGTAAAAGCAAAGCATGCCTCTCAAAGCTTTCCAATTGCTGATAGATATCATATCTCTACACGAGATCACTCTGCACCATCCTTTTACCTTGGGCTGGCTTGCTGATGATGACAGAAATGGCTGAAAAAATATTTGCAACAACTGTCCCTGCTCAATGTCTGGATATATTTGTGTCTGCAGTCCCTCTGCTTGCTTCACCCATCACTGGATGCTTCTTAAAATCTTGAAACAAAAAGTGTTAAGCTGCTACAGCTGAAATAAATGTACACAGTCTAAACCCTTTTGATTTTGGAAGTGTCACACCATTGTCACAGCCTGACATGCCTGATTAGATGTGTCTTACACAGTAGAAATGAGGTTGACAAGTGCCACCCTCTAGAGACACCACCGCAGTCCAGCACAACTGAGCATCTCGTGGAGAATGAGGCACCCAGTGCTCCTGGGGCGACATTTAAATTCCTAGTTATAAACAAGGGCATTTTTGGACTGATCTGAGGGTTTAGCATCTTCTTGGCCCCAAAAATTAAATTTTCATTTCCAAGGGAGGGGACCCTTTGCTGTGCACCTGGGGAAACACCCCCTCTTCACCATTCACTACCAGTGAACCTGGCATTTCAAGATGGTGGTTTGATAAAGGCCCAAGGATGGTTGGGATGCCTGTGCACAGCTGGAACCTTTAATTACCACACTTGAGTATAATTTTCTGTAAAGTCACTTTCTCTGATCCTTACTTTGGAAAGTGCACAAAGCCCACAGGTCCATGAGCATTGCTCACCAACATGGGCCCCAGACTGAACTGAGCTTGCATGGTCTCGCTTGAAGAAAATTGAGCGGTGCCACATAGTGGTGCACTTGAAAGTGCCCATGGGTATGTGGCCAAATCTCATGAAGCCAAGAGGAGAGGTCCCTTCGCTTCGGGGTTACCTCTGGGTGCTAGCAATAGCTCAAGAGGGAGCTTGTTCTCTTCATATTTGGAAAGAAAGAACAGTCAACAGGTCTAAATCCAGAGCATTTCATGGTCTAAACCCCAACCTTTTAGCAAGGAGTCAACACAGGGCCAGTTTTCGGGTGCTCCATGTTACTGGCCATGACCAAAGGACACTGGGACTGGCCTGAAATGGTGATGGTGTTTGCTCTCCAGGTCTTTCCACACTGGGATCCCCAACAACAGGATTGGGAAAGAGCTAGCTCATGCTCCATGGCTGATGGGCTTCGGTTTGTGTGCGCCTCTATCCAGGCTTTAATGAAAGGATCCCAGGCAAAATCCATTCATCTGCAGTCTCTCATTTCAACACATCCCTAAATATACTGTGTGCATCCTGGGGAACTGGTAACCTACTATCAAGGGCCTGATACTGTGAAATGTGGAGCAATTCCTGGGAGGTGCAGCTCCCAGGGAGCTGCAGGCGCTCCCAGAAGTCCCTCAGCATTTTGCAGTACCGGGCCCCAAATAAACAGGGAGAGTTATTCCAAGGTCTGCAAACCAAAGCAAGTATCCAACCCAAGCCAGCTCTTGCCCTGTGTTATTTGCATCTTGCTATGTTTAACTCCAGATCACAGTTCTTAGTAAATTGGGCTTGAAAATTATTTGAGCAGGTTAGAATTTGGCTAGCAGCTGGCAAACCTTGGGTAGTTATTTCCTGTTCCTGTTATTCAGCTACGTTTACAGTTGTCAGAGTTAATGCAGTAGGCTTTTAGCAGCCCACCTCTTCTGTTTAGGCTGGAAAGTCTATAAGAGAGCAGGACGATGACCTTCCCCTCCATGAACTGTGGCAACCAGCCCTGCTGCTCAAAACTCCAAGATGGGCTTGTGGTGGTGGCCAGGAGTGGGATGTGGGCTCTCCAACTTCACTTCATAGATCTGGATGTGCCAAATCTGGAGGCACTCTGGCAAATAATCCATAATAGGGGTGGCCAAAACTTCATTTGCCAAGATTTCATCCTTCAAAGAATATATGTGTTCACCTAAAGCTCTGCACATTTATCTTGGTCTCACTGTGTAAAATGAAATAATTTGCCTTTTTTTTTTTTTCCTGAAGATACTTGCTAACAAACATGGTGACACAAGGATGACTTTTGGCAATGAGACTGCAGGAGAAGTTGAGCCTTCTGGATGCTGCCTTGCTGCAGCACCAAAGAACAGCTATTAATAGGGTTGCATGGTGGTCGAGTATGACTGATTGAGTAATGTCTGACTTCAGAAGCAGCTCGCGCAGAAGATGAACTTTCTCATAGAATGGACCTTCATGCGGTTTTGCTCCCAGTCAGCTTTCTTTTTGAAAGCTCCAGAGTTAAAGAAAGGCTAACCAGCCCACGTGCAACAATTGGCAAGAAAGAGATTTAAAATGGGAGCCTCCCAGGGTGTCGGCCACACAGCAGGAGTGTCACTGCTACACGATGAGACTCCACTCTCGCCTTTTGCAACAAAAAGCATCCCTTGGCTAATCATCAAGCCATACTTAATCTAATCATCATTTCAGTTCCGAGCTTTAATTCAGTTCATTGCTTGCAGAGCATAATACTTTCTTTTTACTACTTTCTTTCACTTTACTACTTCACCAAAAAATAAAATAAAAAAATTATAAACTTGGAGTTAGAGACTTGATATCTCTTAATCTGCTGCATCAGATTTTTCACTACAATTTTTTATTTTTCATTTTTTTAAAGGAAAAATATTCTAAGTGAAAGAGCTAAGTCCTGTGTTAGAAAAGTACATTTTTTTTTATGGGGACCAAATGCTGGCTTGAACGCCTTCACTATGCTCTGCTCTTTATGCTGCCCTTTAGTGTTAGCTATATTAAACATGCTTAGTCTCCCGAGGCTGCACTTTTCATCTTATGGTAGCTTCATTACTACTTAATTAGTGAACAATTCTAGGGCAGTGAGACGCTTGCCTTTGTTTTTTATCAACCACTGTGACACACAGGATAGTATCACTTTCAGTGTAGGAACATGGCCAAAAAAGCATAATTGCCATTGTTATCCCGTCCTGTGTGTGAGCATTGGGTAAGTGGACATTGCTGGCGAGGAGTCAGATAATTATAGGGCTGAACTCCGCTGAATAATGCAAAATTGAAACCATTCAGGCCATCGTGGTTTCTGGGATGCTTCTTGCTTGAGTGAAACCTACTCACATGAGGAAGGGTTGGCTTCTGGGACGTGGTTTTGGGCAAGAAGGACTGGATTTAATTTCACCCTAGCCAGCCCAAACACGGTGCTATTTGTGTGTGCTCTTCCCCAGTACAAGAGTGTAAATGCTTTCTTAGGCATCCCCTGGGGTGCAACACTGGGGAACGATGCCCAGAATTTACCTTTTAACCACCTGTAGAGTATACATGATAATGCATGTGCTACTTGGTGATCATGGTACCATAACAGACAGATTTTCTTCAGGTGTTGAGTTGTTGGAAAAGGTCATTTGGAAATAAGGACAAGAAATGAATATCCCATGTCCTGGGGAAAAAGGACTGATGCCCTGCTAGTATGCAGATGTGGAGATACCTGTATTCTTGCTGTGCAGCTCTACACGGGCAGCTCTAGAGGCTCTTGCTCGTGTACCCTTGATATCTGTCACTCTATCCTTGGAAGAGCTTTGCTGAAGCCACCATACATCAGGGCTGAACTGGGCTCAACGCTATGCCAAATTGGGATGTGGGCAGTGGTGTGGTTTTGCTGTTCTGCCAAAAATTGAACCCTGCCATCCTCCTCTCATTCTGCACCATGCTTAATCTGCTTTGAGGAATATCAGGTCCTTCCAGTACCTGGCAAATGACTCCTATGACAAGGAGGGTCACTTTGTGTTCATGTGCGCCATCAGGTGAAACATGGCATGAGTTTTGCTAGGCACAAACCCTCTCACTTCTTGATGCCATGGCAAGCCACACACTCAGCTTTGCTGCTTCCCCCAGCCCAGGCTGAGTCAAAAAGAAAATTTCAACACAAATTAAGATTAAGGGATAGAAGATGATAGAGTTTTCCGCTGCTGCCAACTGAAAAGAAAAATAGATTTTGAACTGCAGCAGCAGAGGGCAGAAAATAAGATGCTCTTGGGAGACCTCCAACCACCATCCTGCAGTACTGCACCATGAGATAAATCCTGAACCAAACTTAACGCTAATAACGTTTAAAAAGCTTCACGGAACCACAGAAATGGAGTTGAGGAGAGGGTAAAGAGCTGAACCTAACTGTCAAACCTATGATAGTGAGAATAGCTGCATCCAAGCTGAAAGTGGCACACAAACATAAGAGTTCCTTGACATACAGCACATGGGACTCTTTTTTTGGTCATTTCACTTTAAAAAATAATTTGTTTCGGGTCCCTGTTTTGCTAGACTGTCAATTCTTTAAGCACAACAGGGTTGGTTCCTAGTTGGGGAATAACCACAAGCCAATTAGAAGTTAAATTGTTGAGCAGTATGCATCTAATTGAAGTCTCTACTTTCTGCCTGCTATTTTTAGTGTTTGGGCCAAGCTGCAGCTCCACGTAGGGTATAATCATGTTTATTTAAGAGCAACATGTACCTCAGTGAGAAAAATAAAATCCAGCAGGCAGAGCTGTTTTTTACCAAATATACATGGGTGGGTGGTACACTTCAGGTCTAGACTGCTCTTTCTCCCTTGTATGCTATCTCACATCGGGCATGCATTCTTTTTGCTTCAAGACTATGCCTGCAATATGTGTGCATACATGCCTTAATGCAAAGCACACCTTCCCCATTCTTTTATTGCCTTTTATTGTCATCTACTATCAGCATTTCCAAATTGTCTTCCAGGTACATTGGGGCAGTAACAAGAGACCCTGGTTGTGCTGGAGCAGATAGGTGGGCTGATACACTTGTCACTTAGAAGACAAAAAACTGAAGGAGATGCCACCAGTCAGTCCTGAGCATCTTCCCCTTCCCAAGGGGGATTTTGGGGTTATTTTGAGTAAGCTCTCAGGTGTTTAAGGAACGATTTGAAGGATGACAGCAAAGCGTCTGTGTGTGTTTCTGTGAGGCTTCCAGCAAGGGGAGGCATAGGAAATGGTTATTTGCTGGAGGTTTTCAATATCTGGGCTCTAAAAGGTCACAGGACTGGTAGGACTGGGATGGGACAACCTCAGCAATAAATTGGATGCCTTGGAAATGAAGACAGTTTTGTCTGCACTTGAGATGGTGAGCAAGGATCCATGTAGGGTGGCTTGGGGTGGAAGCAGAAGGACAAGGGAACCAAATCCCATCAAAACCAGGGGAAGAAAAAGATCTTTTCAGCAACTTGTCAAGTGGACATAAGAGGCCTGAGACAAGTCAGAAATAAATCACAGGGGGGGCAGTCATGCGACATGATGTTGGGTTGCAAATGAGACCACCAGGTCTGAACCATAGGAGGAGGAGAAGATCATGGGATAACGAGACAACCACGCTGGACCTGTGTAGGGCACCAGAGTGGAGACGAGCAGATTTGTAATGTGAAGCTCAGCCTGAATGATGAGGGACGGAGAGCTTAAGAGCTTTAAAAAGTTTTTTTAGCCAGGGGTTGCAACTGGAGCTCTGGCTCTGCCGAAACACCACATCAGTCATCTTAGCTTTAGGAGTGATAAGAAGGGAGATAGGGAAGCTGATGTGTGCCTTAAAGAGGTCTGAGAATGGGTTGAGGCAGCTATTTCTCTAGCCTGCCTGTACCGTGACTCCCTGTCATAACCTCATCGGCTTGTTTCCTTAAAACACCCTGAGGAAGTAAACAAAAATGAGAAGCCAGGAAAATCCAGTATTATTCTTTTTCTTAGTAGCATCCGATTTTCTTATTCACCTCTATCTTATGTATGTCTGTTGAATAGCACATGTGCATGCCACATCCCACACACTGTGAGGAAAAGTGCCCCTTTTCAGGAATTTTGCGTACATTCCTCTCTTACCACAAAGGGGATTGAGTTTGTCTCAGTGAAAAAGCCATAGATTTTATTCAAGATATTCCCACATTGATTTCTCCCATCTCAATGGCTCTGCAAAATAACAGTACTAAACAAAACCCAGCAGCACCCATCTTAAATAACACCCATCTGGAAACATACACCCCAAAACTTCATCCTAAACCACGAAGCATGTGTCCTTGCTCCTTATCTTCTTTCGCAACATTTGATGTTAAATCTTCAGACAGAGTTGATTCGAAAGTTATCAAAATGATGTTTGCAAGGAGGAAATAAAACTGAAATGCCAATGTTTTGATATTCAGCAATATTTAAGGCATAAAATAAGAAATTGTGGTCACTGAGTTACCCAATTGTTCCTACAGAGCACACTTAGCTCTGTGATGGGAAGGTGGCATTCCATTTTTAATGACAGTGAAGGAATTTAACAATAATAAACTAAGCAGTAGTAAGAAGTTGTGACAACAATGGAAACTCTGGCTTTGAAAGCATCTTGCTTTACTATTTACATTATTTAAACAACATTATTTAAATCCACAGGTAATGTTTTTCCACAGCTTAAGACAGACTCAGATCTAAATAAGGATCAAGATACCTAAATAATAAGAGTGTGGCTCCCTAGGCTGTTGCACTTCTGGCACAGTGAAGAATTGCCTAAGCACAAAAGCTGAAAAAGGCCATCAGGAACACTGCCTTGGGACCATCCCCATCTCCAGGGCAGGTTTAAAGACTTATTGAACCTGATTCCCCTGCTCTAAGGGCTGTGCTTGGGTTGCACAGCTGTATTCACAACAATGCAGTAAATGGGGAATGTCATGAGCCTGTAGGACATGCCACCACCCATAGGACATGCCAGCAGGACCCTGTGCGATGACAGAAAATTCCTGGGGCAGAACATGTGCTTTTCCCAAATGCAGAACCAAAGTTTAGTAACTTTGATATGTTGAACAGTGGGTGGGAACAGGAGAAAAAAAAAAGAAAAAAACAGACGTGCAGGCTGCAGCTAATACCTGGGGTTGCTCAACAGCAAGAAGATCAGGCGCTAGACAGCTTTAAGGCATTAACAGTACTCTCCGCTGGTTTACCAATGTTTCTTTTGTGAACTTCAATAACAAAAGGTCAAATTGGAACCTAGAGGGTAGCGTGCAACTCAATATTCAATGTGTCAGCGAACTTCTTAAAAGCAATAAAATCTGGAAGATCTGCAAGAGAGAAAAACTAATATTCTTCTGTCCAGCTGTTTGCTGGCAGCTCTGGCATTTATAAAATGCTGTCTTACAAAGAAGACTCCTGTGGCAACAAGTATTATTAATCCACGAGACAAGTAAATTCACAGAGACAGAAAGAGGAGATGTTGCTGGAAAATAAGGAACCTGCCAGAATTATGTGCCATGTCGATTCCTTGTCCCAAGGTCTCCAAAAATATCTTGATGGGCTTAAAAAGGGATCCAAAAATATTTACGGGTCAGATGAAGGCTGGAGGTCTCTTTTCCCAACAGTCCAACAATTGAACAGTGTTTTGCAAGAACATGATATCAAAGAATGTATGATAAGCTATTTGCAGCTCTAGAAAAAACTCATATGATGAAAATTTCAATGCATGTGATCAGTGCTTCAGTGTCATGAATTGCAGGAAGGGTTTTCCTCCCCCTCACTGGTCAGTGCCTCCATGTAGTGCAGCAGGACTTCTGCAGCTGCTGCTGGCCTTCACCAACAATGAACTCGAGATGTTATCAGATCCTGAGCTCCTGGGAGAATACAAAATTCTAAACCAAGAACTAAAGCATAAATAATTTGGGTCACACAGGCCTCCCTTCTTGGTTATCAGGCAATTAGGCTGCTACAAACCAATGCTGCTGGCTTTCTGGTGGAACATCAGACAGCTTGGGCAAAGGGCACCTAGCTCAGGAACAGGGTCAGCTCTTTATCACTCTGCTGGAAGTAGAGCGGGCCACCAGCATGAGGCCAAGTTTCATAGGCTAGAAGCAGCAAAGTCCCTGTCTGCCCCCAAAAGACTTCTCTCTGAGTAGCAGAGCTCCCAGCCCATGATGGGAACAACACTTTAATACTGCTCATAATGATGCTCATAATGAGCAGTCTTGATGAGAGAGAGCCAAGACAACATCTAACATGTATAAGCCTTCCCCAAAAATTCACATACATAATCTGGAGCAATGCTGAGTCTGGGTAGGAGCACTGAATGGAGGTGCTGGCCCCAGCTAGTCAGGGTGTGCAGGCATCCCTGGGGCTGGCTACTGCTTCCACCCAGACTCCTACAGAGATGCAAAATACAAATGCTTTTGTAGCTGTTTTCTCCGTTTCCTCAGCAAAGAGGCCTGAACAAAAGTAGTGTATGCCCCAGAACCATGAGTGTTAAGAATTTAAAAAGCTGCACCTAGAAGCAGATTTCTGCACAAAGGATATGGGATATAAACTCACGATCCCATGAGATTAAGTGGTCCCTCTGGATGGGGGTGGCACCAGGTCTGGTCTAAAGCAGCTTTGGGCTCTTCCCTCACCCCTGTCTGAATGCAGCCCATGTGGCCTCACGTGTGAGCTGCAGGACTCCAAGTAGGGGAAAAGATCCAGGACCGCTCGCTATCGTGGCCATTACTCATCCCCCAGCACAGGCTGGGCTGAAGCCAAAAGCAGTTATGTTTCTGGGATGATCATTTATGGTCAGGCATGCCTTCTGATAGAGGCAGCTAAACCTTGCTAACGTGAGACGTCTGGGACAGCAAAGCCACCACAATGGGGAAGGATCAGCCCAGGCCAGCCCATGGGAGGACAGACATTTGTGATGGAAAACAGCTCCATTAGCATTTTGCTTTTCCACCTCCCAACCCACACAGCCTGTTCTCTCAAAAGCTGAGGAAGAGAAGAAAAAAAAGCAAAAAAGCAAAAAAAAAAAAAAAGCTTTTCATTAGACATGGAGTCAAGCGAGGCTCTCCGCTCTTCTAACAAAAACAGATGGCAACAGGACCTTCTGTACCCTCCCTTCTCACTCTGCTACCTAATCAGTGGTGAGATGCTCCTGCAAGCTTTTAAAATGAGTTTTGGATTTGATTTACTTTCTCTTGTGTGAATCCAAGTTGTTCTGAAAGGGAAGCATGAGGTGCAGGTCCTGAAATGCCTCCTGTACATCATGAGGCCAGCTGTAAGGCTGCAGAACAGCACGAGGAATCAGCAGAAAATGGGGAATTGATATTAAGACACAAGCTCAAAACAACACCGAAATGCTCACATCTGTGGCACATTGGTCCTCAGGATGAAAAAAAAAAAAAAAAGAAAAAAGGAAATGAACCGATTTTTGAACATATTCTGCTACATTTTGACACAGGAAAGCAATTCATTCACTGATGGACTCAAAATATGCCAATGCCACTTGTTATCATACAAACCCTGACCCAGGGATATTAAGGTGGGCACAGTGACATTAAATATTTCCTTTTTTTTTTTTTTTTTTTTTTTTTGAAAGCTCATCCACCTCATGGTAAAAGCTGCCTGACAAACTGCTCAACTAAAAGTCCTTCATTGTGCACAACAGACACAGTGCTGAGGATGCGATGGGCTCAGAGGCACTGCTGGCTTGCCAGGGATGTGCCTCCAGTGATGGAGCTCTTGCACAGTCACTTATTCTTCTCAAAATCAGCATCTTGACCAAATTACATTTTTTAAAGGAGGCTTAGTTATTTTTTTAAAATAAGTTAAATTGATAGACCAACACTTCCCTGTCTCTGACATCCACATACATACCCCCAGAATGCTTTCTCAAAGAGCCAACATCAAGGCCCTTTGGATTTAAAAAAATAAACCAAAATAATTAAAAAAAAAAAAAAAAGAAAACCAAAACCAACCCCCAGACACCTATAGTATCATCCTCCCCACTGCCAATAATCAGTATTTAGAGAGCATTTACCTCAGGTGGTAATCACACCCAAAGCTTCAATTCCTATGGATGTGCCTTGTCCCAAGGTGATTTAATTTATGAGTTTCCATGTTGTGGCCATGAGCTGCACAACATGGCTGTGTGCGGGGCTTGTTTTAAACCTATTGGGTGGTCAGACCATCTCGTTCCTGCATTGTAAGGAACAAAATTAAGCACCAAGTCACCGCCTTGATACCGTTGATAGTTCTGCAGCCCTCCCCTACCTTCCCTTTGTCATCTCTTCTCAAGCTGAACAGAGTTGCCAAGCCTTTCATTGGATGGGGGCACACCTTCTCCTCCTTGTCTGTTATTTTTCACAATTCTGCTGTGTGACATCCTTCTGGAGTCCTTTGGTATTGCCATAGCATCCTGCAACGTTTCCCCAGTCTGCTACAGGGAAGGTTTTTCCCCAGATTTACTTGGCCTGACGCTGTATCACATACAGACTTACCACTGGAAATGCAAGCAGAGCCAAAAAAAAAAAAAAAAACAAACCCAAGCCCCAGCATGTGAAGATGCCATCTATCATCTCCTTCCACCACAAACAATAATTATCTCCTCCCCTTGTTATTTATGACTTATGGACCCCTCCCTCACTGGGCGGTGGGTTAGTAGCTCTGCCCAGAAGTGTCCTCCTGAAGGATCTCAGCTGTCCTCGTCCCCCTCATCAGGTGTTAATTAGGGACAAAAGTCAGGCACTGGGGGGGGGAACTCTATACAAAATAGTAATTGTTAAAAAAATAGTAATATACATCATTTTGGATTAGCAGGGATATAGTATATTTATTTGGATAAACAAGTAAAAAAAAAAAAACAACTAAAAATTCTGTATTGCCTTACATCCATAAAGTCTTCTGCCCGCTCGGTCCTTTCAGGACTGTCATGTTTTTGGGCCAAAGATGGCAGGTTTCAAGGTCTCACCGTGATGCCTATGGGTGGATTTATGGATTTTTGCAACCCTTTCTTACACTGACTACAGGAGGTGTGTGTTCAGTAAGAAACTCACACTGAGTTCATTTAGTTGCATGGGAGCTTAGTTTTAAATTCGGTGTTAAGATTGATGGGAGCAAGAGGAACATGGGCTTGTATTTTAACACTTTGATGAAAAGGGATATTTCTTGTACTCTAAGGTAAAGTAAGTTTCTTTTCAGAACATGGGCAGATTTATTTTTTTTTAAGGTATTTGTCCACCAGAGGACTCATTTCATGACAAATCACAGCAAAGTTGTGCTGCATCCCACCCTCTCCACTCCACTCCTTCTCATGCAAGATTGAGGCCATTTGTCGTTATTGCCACCAGGTGCAGCAGAGAGGGACTTTCTGATGATGCCCTCTGTGAAAGTATCTCCTTGAAATCTGTGTTCATGGCACAGAAAACTGATCTCAGGATAGCAGGAAAAGTTGGAAGAGTGATTCAGTTCTCTATTCACCTCCTTGATGTTGGCACTTATGAAATTTCCCTCATTTAAAAAAGCCTTTACAAAATTCCAGGGAAGGGATTGAGCTCTCCAGTGCAGCTTTCAATCTCCTGCCTTAGTCCTGCTGAAGGATTCTTGTGAAAGGCTTTCAGTCCTTAGCTTCATTAGGAGTTGAGAAGGGCTCCAAATAAACTCCAGCCTGTGCAGGCTCCTTCAATACAACCTCACACTGCTGCTGCAGCTACATGGACCACGGGGCTGAACTGGGCATTTCTTAGGCTCTTAAAAAAGCCTCGTGCATTAAAACACACACACGGAGTGTTTTAGCACTAATGTGCATGTCTGAAAAATGGGAAATGTGTATTAGATGCTCTTCAAGTGCTCTGGGAAACAAAGCAGAACGTTTTCTGAGCACAGAGTGGAATTTAACACCTACGGAGCCCCTGTGCTTGCTGCTGGGAGGTGGCCATGCAGATGGGGTCTGAGCTGGGAGGGTACAGAAGACTTCAGGTCTGACTCTGTCCTCGTCTGCCCCTGCGTGGGTGGCAGGAGGTTGGTGGTGAGACCACCGGGATGCTAAACCTCCTCCTGCACCAAAACCTGCTTAGTTTATTAGTTCTACCCTTAGAATATCCTTTTTCTTTCTTACTGTAATTTTCCACAGTGAATAATTTCATTACTGAGGAGAGGGTCAGGGGAAGCACATCCATGAGATACCTCATACAGCAGATGCAAGAGAACTGTGCAGGATGTGCTGAAATACCGCATGCCGCCACGTCCTGTCTTGCTGGGATGAGCTTGAGATCCAAATCTGCGCACAACAGCAAACTCAAGGTTAAGGGATGGATGCAGCCCATCTTTGTCAAGTCTGATTAATCTATGTTGAACTTGCTATACACTTTATTTTGTTTTTGAGGTTGCACGTGTTAATTCAGGCATTTCTGAAATATGGAGCATCTGCTAGTAGGTGGCTTAATACAGGAGGGACCGTGGCGATGCTACCTGTTTATTCCTCGTTGTCCCATACTGGAAATGTAACTGGAAATGTTAGCATCTTTCCTGCTGGCAATGGACGTGGGCCACAAGAGCCTTGTGTTTAGCACCAGGCACGCACCTGAGCTGCTCTTCCACCCAACAAGGGAAGCTGAAAACAAAGGAGCAGTGAGCTAGGGCTGGTGATGCTGAGCTCCAGGTCCAGCTGCATGTGCTGCAGGCAGGGCATGATCTCCTCAAAATACAGCTGAAAAGACAGCCAAAGGTGGTCTAAATGATGCTAGTGAAGAGGATGTGAAAAATAAAGTAATGGGAAGGATTTGATATACTGTGATTCTGAACCAAAAAGCTGTGTGCTAGGTATTTAATGCATCGTGAGCACATTTATTACTGCCTCCCAGTGTGTCAAAGCTGTATCGGGCTGCCTGGGAGAGAGAGTGCTGTATCTGTAAGGAGAAAAAACATTAAACCTGGTGATACTATTTTACCATGTTTACTAGGGATAAAATGTGCCACCTCCAGTGTCAGAGCTGGACTCATCTGAACAGTCACCCCCGTGTCTATTCACAGGCAGGTGCTGTCATTGCTCCGGTGCCACTGACTGTTACTGGGCGTAATTGTAATTAGTAATAGGAAGTCCGTTATAGAGCAGTGGTTTTTGTTTTTAATAGCGACTATTTTTTAAAAAGTACTCTAGTTATTTATTTTTAAAGCCTGACATGGTGATTAAAGCCCTAAGATAAAGCCTTTGAATTACAGCCTCATGTATCAGGATGCTTCAAGCTGTGGCTGCAATGCTGGGAAAATCATGTCCTGAGTGTGGCCCCTGCACGCTGCCAGCTCAACTCGTGCCCTCTGCAAACTCTCCTGCAGGACATGGGGCCGTCACACCCTGAAGTGTCCTCCTGTGGGCTGGGATCTGGCTTAGGGCAGCCACAGCTCTGACCTCAGCCGCTCTGGGGACAGCGGCCGTCCTTGGTGGCCGCAAATCAAGGGGCACCAGCGCGTTGGTGTGGTTTAAAGAGCATCAGTGAGGGGTGAGAGAGCTGCAGTTTGGTTCATGTTCCGCAATCCCATGCACCAGCACAGTCCCAGAGGTCCCCAAATCAGCAGTGTTAACGCTCCAGGTGCTAGCATTGGTGCTCAGGCTGCACATAACAGACCAAAGGAATGCAGCAAGCCTGGAGCTCGTGTGCACACAGGGTGCAGTGCCCCTGAAGCCCCTCTTGCACCCCATCTTGGGCACCACTTTGCCACCCAGTCCAGGCCTGGGGAAAAAGCAGTGCCACGCATTGGGGCTGCGCAGGGGAGACTCGGGCACGGCTGCGCATCCCCAGCAGCTCCCTTGGCTGCCACCATCAACAGGATGGTGGCGTTAAGGACTAGAGGGGTTGGTGAAAATTCACGCTTGCAGCTTTCCCTCCCACCAAACCATCCCCAAAGGAAGACAACTCATAGCCACAGGCTGCGAGGTGAAGCAAAAAAAAAAACAGTTTTTATTGTGCCTAGAGCAGAGAGACCACACGGCTTGGTGCACAGATGGAGATGCTGAGCTCCTGCTCAGCTCGCTGCGGTCGGGGCATGCGGCCCCGGTTGGCGCCAGCGATGCCTCCTTCACTCCCTCCTCGCCCCATGTGAAAACCAGGCAGGAGGCGTCCGCCCCGCTCCCCCCCACCCTCAGGGTTTCTCCCCCCCGGGCTCGGCGTGGGGCCGCCTCTCCCCTCCCGCAGGCGGCTCAGGCGCGCTTTGAAGAACTCGTTTATTGGCTCGCAAACAGGCGGTCGCATCCGTCGAACTCAATTTAAGACCCAGTGTGTACAAAGTCACAGTCACGGCTTGAAGAGCACAAGGCAGCACCCTCGGAATAATCGTTAAAAGTCCCGGCGTATGTACAGCTAAGTGCCACCTCGAGTATTCACAACACAGTAACGTACTGCAATTAGTCACTTAAAAGTAGTTCCCTAGAGAAACAACCTTCCGCTCCGGCTGCGGGCGCAGGAGGGGAGCCCCCCGCAAGCGGGGCCGGAGTCTGTCCCGTCCGTCTGTCCCATCTGTCCGTCCGTCCCATCCATCCGTCCCGTCGTGGGGGGGATGCTCAGTGCCGCTGGCAGGTGTGCAGGCGGGAGGCGTCGGGGGGTCCATGGTCTCGCTGCAGGCGGCACGCCAGCCCCTCGGCGCACTGGCAGCGCTGGAAGATCTCCAGCCCGTGGGCGCCTTTCCGCCGGTGCCTGGTGCACACCTGCCCCTCCCGCAGCACCGGCTTGCAGATCTTGGACCAGAAGTGGCGGGCGCAGCACAGCCCGGCCGCGCAGTCCGACGAGCGCAGGCAGAAGTCCCCCTCCTCACCTGCGGGGCCGAGCGGGGGTCAGGGCGCTGAGTGCCGTCGGGGGGCTCCGGGGCCCCTCGGGACGCCCCCCCCCCCCCCGGGGCTCCCCCTTCCTCTTACCTTTGCGGGCGGGCAGCCAGGCGGGCGCGGGCGTCCGTCGGGGCAGCGCCTCGGCGCCGGTCTCGTCCAGCTCGGCGGCGCCGGGAGGGGGCTCGGGGGGCGTGCAGAGCCCTGCGGGAGGCAGCGCGGTCAGCCGCGGGGTTCGCTCCCCCCTCCCCTTCCCCTCCTGCCCGCCGCCCCCCGGACCCCGCCGCCCCTCACCGTTGCTGCAGGCCGTGCCCGGGCAGCACATGGCGTCGCGCAGGCAGCGCTTGCGGCGTCTCCGGCAGGCGAGGCAGAGCGGGGCGCCCCCGCCGCGGGCCGCCCCCCCGCAGAACTCGTCGGGGCCGCAGTCCTCGTCCTCGGCGCACGGGAAGGGCTGCGGGCGGCACAGCGGGCTCAGCGGGGACCCCCCGGTAAGAGCGGGGCCGCCGCCGGTGCGGGGTCCCCCCGTGTCCCCCCCCCCCATCCCCGTTCCGGCTCCTACCTGCCGGGTGGCGGCCGGCGGAGGTTTGTTGCTGCCGTCGAAGGGCGCGGCGGCGGCGGCGGGGGCGGCGCTGGCGGCCGCCCCCCCCTTGATGGCGTTGGAGCTGAGGGCGCCGCCGGGCGCCGCCGCCCGCCCCGCCGGGGCCGCGCAGCTCAGCGCCGCCAGCAGCGCCACCAGCGCCCGCATCGTCCCGTGCCGTGCCGTCGGTGCCGTGCCGTGCCGTGCCGTCGGTGCCGTCCCGTCGGTGCTGCGGCTCCCGCGGCCCCCGAGCAGCGCTACCTGCCCGCCCCGCCGCCGCCTTTATACCCCGGGGGCTGCCTCCTGCGCCCGCCCCTCGGGGAGGCGGCCGCGGCGGCCGCGGATGGGATTTCAAAGGGCCCCGGGGGGCTGTGCCGATGCCCCCCCCCCCCGCCCCGCCGCCCCGAGCGCTTCGTCATTGGCCGCCGGCCCGGGAGGGGGATTTCGCAACGACGGGGGCAGCTCCGCGCCCCCCCCGAGCACCCCCCTCAGTTTCCCCCCCAGACCCCACCGCCAGATGCGGCCGCGGCTCCGCTGTCTGCAGCCTCCCCCCCCGCCCCGTCCCGTCCCCATCCCCGTGCCTGGGAGCCGCCGTGGGGAGCGGAGCCCCCCCCTCAGCCCCCTCACCCCACTCCTTTGGTCTCCCAGCCCCGCGCCTGCCCCCCCCCCCCCCCCCCCGCCCCAGCTCCCTTCCTGGCGCCAGCGCAGCTCTGCAGGAAGCTGCAGAGAGCCGAGATGGGGGGAAGAGGAGCCCGCCCCGTCGGACCCCCCCCGTGCACTCGCCTGACCCCAGCCCGGAGAAGCGGGGCCGGGGGGGGCGGGGGGGTCGTCTCTGGGCTCCCTTTGATGCGCGGAGATCAAAGGGGGGAGCCCAAGGGGGACCCCCCCGACCCCCCCAGCTCCCTCGCACTCCCCCGTCGGGGCGTCCCGCACCGAGGCGCCCCCTGGCGGCCCCTCCAGCGCCTCTGCGTGGAGGTCGGGGTTAATTGGAGAGGCTTAATTGGCTTGTCGGATCGGGCCGGTACCTGCCTCAGGTACGGCCCCAAAGCCCCAGCACAAGCAAATGTGTCCGTGTCCTGCCATCCCCCCCCCCCCCCCCCCGCCCCCCCGCCCATTTGCCGTCGCATCTCGGCTCCTCGGCAGAAAACCCGGAAGGGGATACGAGCCCAGCAGCGGGCTGTAGGCGTCGTGCAACGTTTTGTTTGGCTCTCCCCTCCTGCGTGTCATCGTAAACCTGAGCAAAAAGTCCGACTGAGCAGCAGAACTCTCCCAACTGAAGAAAGACAGCAACGCGCTGCTCAAAAGTAATTATTTTTATTTCAACTCTATAAAGTATACAACAGGCACTCGGCAATTACAGCTGCAGGGAAAATACAGAGCAAAACAAAAGCAGTTAAGTTCATGAAAAAAAGTTCTTAAATCTACATCAAAAGAGTGCAACTGGTCGACGACCATCGGATGACAGACAATTTTCTGACGAACAAGAAAACTCTTTTATGTAGAATCCATTGTAAGAAGAAAACCGGAGAAATCAGATTACAAAAAATAAAGGACCAGTGTAAAAACAGCGTAAATCGGACTCAGGACGACAGGCAACTCCACACAAAATTTCCCTTTTGCCCGTAGAGCCTGAGGCTGGCCAAGTCCCGGCGTGATGCCCGACGGCTCAGAGAAATGGCATCGCTCCCAGGCCGGCTGTGGGGCAGTGCCGGGGCCTTGCCTCCGTGATGGGCTGCAGGGGGGGCTGACGGAAAGCACGGATCCTGCTCGGTCGAGGGGCTCAAACGAGCTACTGCGGTGTTTCTTGGAGGGCACCCGGTCTCGCCTCAGAGACGCGAGTTGCGCGCGGTGGCAATTCACCTTTAGCCGCTCATCGCTTTTTGGGGCGGAACATTTGTCGTGGGTTTTATAAAAGACGGTACGCTGGAGCCGGACTGCACTATGGGCTGGATCTGCACAGCTTAGCAAAACAGGAATACCTGTATACAGACTGATAGGATGTCATATATTAATTTGACCCGCACATACATTTATACATTTCACAGAAATGACTCTGTATCTCATTAACAGATACACAGCTCTGGTACATTTAACAGAAATAAGAGAACGACTTCATCATTTCTGTAATTCATCAATATTATATAACAAAGGCTTATAAATTGTTAGCAGAAAGAACTGTAAAACGCAGCAAGCTAAGAAAGGACAACATTTTGAGGTGTGTTTGTCTTTGTCATGCAGCATAACACCAAATTTGTATTTTTTATAGGATGCCATGGATTTAAGGCACTTGCAACAATGCCAGATAGCTAGTCATGTTCTAAACCTATGGGACAGATGAGTAACAGTACAGTCGACATAAAGTTTAATAATACTGACAATTATGACATTAATTCAAGTCTACTTCGATCTAAAAACATTACATTACAAATAAGAAAATGAAGTAATAATGCCATGGAACTCTAAATAAAAAGTTATATGTGTACCACAAAATATCAACACGAAAATACCTATTTACATAAATATTTGCTTGTGGTCCTGTTGTTAAATAAGAGTTTGCTATGGATAATGCAGCACTGTAAGAAGCTACAGATCTTCTGTATCTTATGACACCAATCCTAATACGCTTGTTTTAAATACGGCAGCTGATTTCCCCCTGCGCAAATACACCGTTGTCCAATATATTAAAAAAGGAGACAAAGAAAAGACAGTAAGTGGAAACACAGAGGCAATCAGTTGTTGTGAATATATATATATATATATAATGCAACTCAAATATATTACTTATAAATGAAGGAGTCTATAATATACATATGCTAAGTATGTCGTTTAAAGGATGCTTAGTAAAAGTGATGAAAGTTGAGTGAGGTGTTTGATACCGAAACAAATTTATATTCAGTACAGTGCATGCCACACGATGCAGGTCTTGCGGTGCATGGCACAAGGAAAAACGGATAGGAAGAAAGAAAATAACTCATCAGCCCATTTTAAAACATTCTTCCCATAACGTTTCTGGGTTGCCCCCAAGGGGTCGTGATGCTCCTGGCAACCCTTTGCTCGACAGACAGCTGAATCTCAGCTACTCACTGTGACTGTATTGAGACAAACTCCTCTGTATGTACTTCTGTAGAAAGCCAACAAATGCAACAAGTTTTGTCCTCCAAGGTAGCCACAGCATCGAGTGAAAAAACAGGGGGACGTGAATAACAAACTCAGCTTTCATGCAGCAGGCGCATGACTGCTTGTTTGCTCGGATGACTGGTGACTGTTTTAGCCCTAGTGTTCAGCGTTTGCTTTCAGTCCTTTGGATTGAAAACTAAGTATTTGCTCTGCACGAGTGATTCCTGGTAGGCGTAGTTACTGTCTTTTCCCTACGGTTTTCAAGGCAAACAAATTTTAATATGATGCTGCATGGGACGGATGAGCAGCGGAAATAACCTGATGTTATTGTGCGGATGACGTTGCATCGCCTTTCTGCATAACTATGGAGAAAATTCAGCAGAATAGACTGGGTTTGAAGGGGTCTGCGGTGACTGAGCTCTTTAGGTTGCTGGCAAGCAGCAGACATTGTTGATGCTGTCAAAGAAGTGGAGGAAACATCTTTTTCGTATGTTCTATTAAGACTATGGAAGTCACTTTCATTAGGAACACAGAAAAGATTTAGCATTGGAGAAATAATTTTTTACCGTTAAAGCATATGTTTTCTGCGCACTATGCAAAAATGGTCAGCAAAAGTTGATCTTTTGACTTCCAGGATATGTAACCGCTCTTGACAACTCTGAGATGAAATGGGGCAGCATTTGCTAATTTGGGGGCAGGGTCTGTTAGAAAGCTGACGTTTCTTGTTGGTATGACAGGATAAACGTTTAGACCCGTGTACAATGCAACGAGTAGGCATACAGGACAGTATTGCCTTCTTACGTCTGTATAAACCAGAAGAGACTTCGCTAGAGCAAAGGAAAAGCAGTGGAAGTCAGGGGAGGAAAAGCATACATGCACCAACATCCTTCTCCCTGTCTTTTTTTTCATACAAGCTGACCCAGCTCTGGCCATCCCCATGCCTTAAATGTGGTCACCGGGGTCTTGGTACGCTGGCGATAAGGTAGACCGATAACTCTTACAAAACAAACCCACACGAAATATCAGATTTCCGCTAAATTCCACTGACTTTTCTGTAGAGCTCCTTCCAACTTAGTTTGCTGAGACGTTAGGATTACATTTTTATAGGCAATATTAAAAACAGAGCCAGCAAACTGGCCCTCCATCACATTTTATATTGTTTTAATTAGCTTTGTAATAAACATGGAAGAGATGCAGACACAGAGATGTAAACTCATCTGTTCTAAGAGCATGATGGAGAATGATGCCTCTTGCTACATATTTCTGAAATGGTGGTTGACTGAATAGGTATATTCACAGATGAAGGATGTACGTAGCACCTATAAAGTACATTACGGGTCTTATATTTTCCCTTTGGATTCTAAAAAGGTAAAAGTTAAGCTTAGTTTTATGTCTAATAGCTAATCAGTAAGACCAGTTGGCTGCTGTCGCTTTATTATAGGACCATTATTTGAGCACTATTTTATAGGTAAAATGGGTAATTTTATGATTTCTTTCCATGCATTTATGTTTTTGTACCAAAGGAAAGGAAAAAAGGAAACGTTGTGTTACGTTATGTTCTCAGCTGTATGAGAGAAGCGACCCATATCTGCCTTAACAGGATCTAGAGCAGTTGTGCTTTTGTTTTACCAGATTAAATAAAAATTCTCCGAAAGAAAGAGGAAAAGTAACATTCATTCTTGTCATGAACACTGCTTGGAAAGAAAACGGACAAATTTTACCACTGCTTTGACATGAACTCTTTGATCAGTACCGTTGCTGTCCTCCTTTGTTCCTACACTGGCCAACAGCAGAAGACCTACCTAGTTTGGAGTGTGGGAGAAGCCCAGATCCTGTGCTGTATTTACCTACAGCACTTAATAAATTACTATTGATCCTACTGATAAAGCCAGTACCTTGCAGCTAGAATGAAGTGTGTCTTACACTACGTATCTTTCGACTTTTGTAATTAGAGCGTAGCAAGATCATTGCAGTGATAGAAAACATGTTTCTTTACTGGTGAAAGGCTTTGCGTCAGGACCACCATGTCAACTGCTATATTAAGTTTGAACATAAAACATGAAGAGCACTATTGTCATCTAAGCAATAAGTCCTAATGCCACTGTAGTTACTGTAGCAGCATCAATCAAGGCATCATGGTGACCCCGAGCACGAATCCTCCCCAGTTCTTTCGGTTTCGCTGGCAGCCATGTCCCAGGAAGCTGTCTTCAGCAAGGCAGAAGCAGGTAAGAGAAATACATTAAAAATCTATGTCCCATCCTGAGTTGTCGTCAGGGGGTGGTTCATCATTGTCCTCAGGGAAGCTGTCAAAATTGCTTGTGTCTGTTGGAGATGCAACCTGTGGAAAGGACAGAGTGACAAGACGGGGACCATCATCAGAGCTGTTTTTTGGACCTCTACAGACCTCTTGACCTCACAATGATGATCATGCCAGAGCAGTCAGTGGGCTTTTTTTTTTTTTTTTGGTTCTTTTTATTTACTCTAGTCCCGGGGATATTGCTATGGTGCTGGTCAGAAAATGCTAACTGCAGCAAGCAAGGTGTGACAGTAGAGAAGTTTTGCATTCAACAACTTTTTGCTGAATCCCAGCAGGACTTTCCACAAAATCCCCACTGGTTTCGTACTGTCTCTAATGACCCAGGCCCTCTAGCACTCTGCCTCAAGGGGAATTTTTCCACCCATTGGAATAAAGTTGGCAAAAAAGACTTGAAAAAGCCCCTGTGTTCCAGGAGCACCTTTCTTCCCCAAAGCCCAAGATTTCCAATTTATGGCTTCAGGATCCTGAATCTGAGGTTGTCAGCTGGGCCTCTGGTGCCTTCTAGCTTCCTGACAAGTATTCCTCTGCCTACAGAGCCACCAGACAAACCGATATTCCTAGGATGTTTCTGAATTTCCAGTGATCAATTTTGACACAAACGACTTTGTTCTAAGCTACAGTGCAACCAACCATGACCACTTACAAGGAAGCAGAGAGTCTGAGTTTCAGCTAAGGTTTGTGAAGGCCAAGTAGAATTACTTTTTAGGAAATGTCACTTAAAAGCTACTGTAACTAGACGGTTTCTATTTTTTTTTTTTTTGCTTCATGAAGATAATTGAAACTTTCTTATAATGAGACGTTGGTGCATCCAATGCAATTGAAATAAATGAAACAATACAAAAAGAGACCAGCAGTTCCCTACAGGCCAAAATAATCAGGGTCATACTGAAGGAGTACGTTGAGCTGTAAAGTAGCCAGTGCAGACTGGAGAGGACAGCACTTGCTGTAACAGTGCTGCGTAGGAAATGCTTGCCATATTTTTTTCCCAACCTACAGTCCAGGACACATATTTGATGCTGGATAACTGCTCAGCTGCATCAGAATTTACCCGCGGCTGATAATGTCTAGGGGAAGAATCAAACTCCTTGCATACTCAACTCACTGTGAAAAAAAACAAAACACTTTATACTGGATTTGGTAATTTTTTTTATTTTTTTTTGAGTTACCTGTGTCTGCTTACTTTGTTGAGTTGGAGAACCTTCATCTTTAGGGTCCTCACCCTTGGTGGGCTCTGAGTTTGCTTTCCTTCACGGCCCTTGTGCTGGACCCTGTCTCTCTTTTTCTCTCAGCCCACCCCTATGTGAGTTCTCCCTTTGGGAGAAGAACTGAGGGATGTATGCACAAGATAACAGCCACCAAAGCAGAAGAGATGCAGCTGGTGTGGCCATTCACAACTTACGCGCATTACCTGTAGCTTCTTGCAAAAACCCCTCAGCAGTGATGCAGAATGCGTAAGTGGACTGCATGGGGTGAAAGCATCTGTGGAGCTCCCCTGGGTTCCTCTGCAGATGTCTACACTGAGAGCATCTGGCAGAGCTGGCACAGTCATTTGAACTAGGTGAAACTTTATGGGAATTAAGTCCTGTTTTGGGAGATGGGTTCTATTTTGCCTTCATCTGACAAAATAAAAAGGCAGAGTATATCCAAGACAATTGTAGAGTGTTTTTTTTTTTCTTAGAAGAAATATGATCTAGAGAGAAAGGCTGCATGAGTTGTCACTCTGCTAACTGACATTATGTGTTGCTAATGCTGTTGGGCATGACTCTCCAGAGCTTCGTGTCACCCATATGTGGCCTGCGGTCCTTCATGATCAGAGAAATGGGAACAAAAGTCTTTCTCAATGCCCTCTCCAGCCAAGAAGGGATACTCCAGATATATCTCTTGTCCATCCCAGAGGGTAAAGCGCGAACATTGGTATCATCTGCCTGGTCACTTGCCAGCCTAAGAGCTTGTGATGAATTATGGTGAAGAGATCTGCATGTCTTTCTCAAAAACAAGAGCCATGATGCAAGACAGCACATCTTTGGAAGAGTCAAGAAGGAGTAACTTTTCAGGACAGCTTCCATCACAGATTTTTAATCTGTGGTATCAAAGCTCAGCTGCTCCCCGAAGCAATGTTCTAGCAGCAGATCTACCCTAAAATCCTGTGGAGCGAGGGCTAAGGAGTAGGTTTTGATTGTCTCAGTGGTAGTACACAACTGCTGATGAGTGTTAAAGAGCTGTGAAAGGCCTATTTCTGAAAACAAAACAAAAGCTAGTCTCTATGTTTAGCCCTTCTGGCTCCTTTCCAGCTAGGGAGGAGAGGTGCAATGACTGAAGGAAAAACTGATTTCTTCCCCTAGAGCTACATAGTTTTGGTCACTTTTTAGATATGGCCATTACTGAGAGTTGGGTCTTCTGCCAAAGCAACTGAGCTCGTTGAGGAAAACAAGGCTGAGCAGGACAGACAGCTTCAGGGTTGAAAAACTGTCAGCGAGGTTCACTAGTTAATGGAGGCACATTTTGTAGAGGATATCAAGAGTATGTCCAGAAAAGATATTCGTCCTAAGAATTCTAGGAAAGAAGAGTTGTGTTGCTTTGGGACTGGGGCAGTGTATGGCTGTCAGCACTGATAAGCTGCCCTGGAAGAATGGTTGAGTCTTCTGAAGAGGGCAGGATGCTCCTGTCTTATTTTGGACAGCCCTGATGGTGGTCAAAGGGATCACCAAAGAGATGGTGGTGTGCTGGCAGCAGATCACTTTTGGGACCATTGCAGACATGTCCCTGGTAGGATGGCACCAGACCCAGGAATATACATCCCAATGATGCCAAGAAAGACCCTTTCCTGATACCATGTTGGACCTTTGTGAAAAAGCTGAGGAAGTGTGACCTGTGCAAAACAGGCTAGAGAATGGCCTCTGGGCAATGCCAAAAAGAGTAGAAACAATTTCTGGTGGTAGAGCAATGTCATGGAGAAATTCATGCCTGTAGAGAGCAGATATTATTGAAGTCACTGCTGTGGGTTGTTCTGTCTGAGGATTAGACATGCACGGCTGATACATATATTGGGTAAAAGCAGTATTGCAAATGCTCTTGCTAACTAAAAAATCCACTAAAAAAACAGAAAAAAATATTTGGGCATTTTCATCTACACTGGCATCCTGCACAGAGCATAGGCAAACCAGGAATTGAAACTGGACATAAAGGAGTAAACTTGATTTCACTGACTTGAAATATGGTGAACAAGTTAACAGTTATTGGAAAATTAATAGCTATTAAAATCAGCTTAACAGAAAAAAAAAACACGCAATTTTGATTTATAAAATATTTACAAGCTGTTTGGTGATCCTGCTTTAGGCAAACATTTACAAAGTCCTGATTTCTCCTGCTGCCTGTCACTGACTTCTGTAGTCCATAGGGCAAAAGGGGGGCACAAAACCTCCTTGCTCTTTCATAGCCGTTAAGAAAACTTTGGGATGGCAGATTCAGCCCCCGAGCTGTGCCTGCTGTTGCTGCAGGAGGTACAGGACCACAGACAGACTGAGCAAAGGGGTGCAATTAAATACGATTGCTAATGTCATTCTCTCACTGATCCATTGGGAGAGGCATGGAGAGAAAGGGATTAAATTGAAACAAGGAGGGGAGGCTGCCGAACAGAAGGGGCCGAGGTAATTTCTATCAGCTAATCCTGTTTGGTTTCTCTTTGCAGCAGGCTTTGTGGGTAAAGAGCTCACAAAGACATCAAAGGAAGAGCTTTGCTGCAAAGGAAAATGAGTAGAGCTGTCCCTCCGAGTCTGCTACCAGTTAAACATAAACTAGTCAGTAACAGGGCTTTTCATGTAAGACACGGATGCAGGAAAAAAGGGTAAAAAGCACAAAAGAAAAGACAGAAGGAAAGGTTAATGCAAAAGAAAGGGAGATGGCATACAAATCCCACTTGCCCATCAAAAACAGGAATAAAGGAGAAAGAAAGAGGACACATCTGAGAAAAGGGGTGAAAGTAGCAGCTCTCTGCTGGAATGTGAAAAGTACATGAAGAAAAAAATGCAGCAGGTGAAAAAGAGAAGAAAACATAATAGTGAGTGATTCTGCCTGGGCAGCAAAGAGCATTTCATCACAGTCATGCCCTAAATGACTTCCACTGGAAGAGAATGCCAGGAGACGAAGTATAGGTGAAAATGTCCTTAAATGGACTTTTTATTTAGGGTTTTGCTCAATTTTGTTCTCTGACCAGCATATCAGATGAAATAAAGCACATGCTAACTATAGTGTATTAGTGCCTGAAACTCACAAAATTCGTGTTAAAGAGACAATTGCTTGGGAAAGAGAAATGAAGTAGTAAAACTTACACTTGGTATTATAGGAGGTGTCAGTGTCCCTTTTCGTAACCCTTCCCAGTTAAAGCCTTCAAACCATCTAGAAAGGAGAGAATAATAAAGCATGTCGGGAAGTTAGACATATGGCTAAAATATCACAGAATTAAATTTAAATTGCTTAAACAGTGGGTTTTAACTCCTGCAGACATGTTCTTCAAATGGTCTAATTAGCCTTAATTATTTTTCCTGTCATGTTTATATACGCTTTCTTGGCTGAAAATGGATTGTGTGTCACAACCCAGTGGTGATACCATGGCAAGTACAAATTACAAATGCTCCGAAGGAAACTGTTCCTCACTGCAGGTGTCCTGGCATCTGCTCTTTCCTTCCTATATGGCCAGTCCGTGCCATATGAGACCCCTAATGTCCTTGCTTTGTATGAGATTGGATGCTCCAGCCTGCACAGGGATGCTCTCTTCCTGGTTTGGGCACCTCAGGTTTTCTTGGGCTAAGGCAGCTCAGGCAGAAGGGTGAGCCCTGAGCTGAGCTCACCCTCAAAATGTCCCTCCAATGCATTTGTATTGCTTTGGGGATTGGAGCAGAGAAGGACGAGCACAGATGGAAGAGGTAACCTGCCTCTGCGGTGGTCCCTAACTTGTTTTTTTTTCCTCTCAAGCAGTGTGGAAACTCTTCAGTAAATTTCTGTAGCAAAACAGAGCTTATGTAACATCACTTAAGAACTCTCTCCCATCGGATCAAAAGGTTTGATGAATTAACATTATGGGTAGAGAGAAAGTTTGCTGGGGGTGGAGGGGAGAGAAATGGAGGAAAACCTTGGAAAATGATTCTGCAAACCAGAGAAATCCAAGCAGGCAGTGGTTGAGTTGGATTGTTTCCAAATGCTCTTCTGCATTCGAGTAATTACAGTGTAATGGTCAACGTGCAATGTGTTTTGGTCATAGGCAAGGCTAGAAACGATACCAAAACACAGGAAAAAAACATCCAATGCAAACTCAATTACAATTTAAAGCATACTTGAAGGGAAAGGCCAAAGGAGTTTAAGAAAAGTGAGTCTGGCAGAAAATGGAAGTGTTTGAAATGCATGTTTCTGTGGGTTCAAATGATGGATGGCTGGGGAATACACTTACTTGTGCTTTTGGATATCTTTCACTCCGTTTTTCAAGTTCCCTAATCTTTCTGATGGATTGTCCCTATAAAATGAATAACAAATTAGGTTACTTTCTTAATCCTTCTGAACAACTCATTTCTTTACAAATAAGAGAAAGGTGATTATATTTTATGCATTTACCTGCATAGTTTTTTAATTAAATTAGCAGCATTTTTGGCAATCTTCTTTGGAAATTCGATCATGTCAATTCCCCTTAATATGATATTATAGGTCTTCATGGGGTCTGGGCCTGAGAAAGGGGGACTTCAGAGGGGAGAGAAAAAAAATGTTAAAAGTTTGTCTTTAAAATAGCATTAAAGATTGATAAAAACCAAAACAACAACAACAACAACCAAGCAAAACAGAGTACTCTACTGTGAAATGAGGAAAGGTAGGTGACAAATAGGAATGGTTTGCTTTGTATGATCTTAACCAATTCTCAGCCAAGGTGCTTTAATAGTGTCGGAATTTAAGTGATGTTGGCTGGAAGGAAGTACCTAAGAGCAAAGTAATGTTTTCTGGAGCAGCACATGCCAAATCTTGTTTCCATGAAGACCCAAGTCCCAGCAGCCTGGGGAACAAGGGTCCTAGATTTGCTCACTGGCTTATTCTCAATTTGATGTTGTGACATGCTTTCAGTGGGGATTAAGGCTTCCATTGGTTTAACAGAACAGGGACAAGTTCACTGAAGAACAGCAGTATGTGAACAAAGAGCCCCTAAAGGCAGATGCTACAATTTGCTTGCTTTGGGCTGAACTACCAGGCATGTGCTCTTGCAAGGTGGCAAGACGTGAGGTCCCAAACACAAAACAGGCTTCCACTGTCTTGGGTCCATCCCCAGAGCTGCTATGCAGCTTTAGGTGATGGATCTTTTTCAAGCTCTTTGTATCTTTGGTGGATGAGGTGAGGAAGTGCAAGGAAGCCAAAACTGTCAAAATATGCAGTAATGTATGCATTCAACTTTTGCATCTAAACTAAATAAGGGAAAGGGTGGATATAGGGTCTCAGGCTCTCAAAGTGTCAACTCTACCTCCTCCTTTTCAGATGTGCAGCATCCCACTACTGCACCTCCTCGGCTGAATTACAAACCCCTTCCCTGCCATGTTCAGCTCATTCTCAGTTTATAGGAGCCCGGGGACAAAAATGAGGGTGGAGTTCTGGTGACATGTCACAGCATTTCCTAAAAAGCCTGTTCATATCTTGCCATTTGAGAGATCTGCATGGAAACTGTGATTTAAAATGGAAAACTAATTATTAGGTTCAGCAGCACAGTGTTGAGGCTTCACTGTGCCATTACAGCACATGCCTGCTCTGAATCCTTCCCGTCATCTAATCAGTGTGACAATGGCAGAAATATTTGGATCTCTTTTCGGCAGCTGCGCCAGCTCCGATGCCCATACCTGCCAGTCAGGAGTTCATACATTAGGATTCCCAGTGACCAGTAGTCTGCTGAAATGTCATGACCTTTGTTCAGGATGATCTCGGGGGCTACGTACTCTGGAGTTCCACAAAAAGTCCATGTTTTCTTTCCAAATCCTATTTTCTTTGCGAAGCCAAAATCAACCTGTGAAAGGAGGAGAATAGCATCAGGGCAGAGCAAGAGAGGGAATTTCAGCCATGCATTCGGTTCCTCTTGAAGTGAAGCAATGCAGAAAGAAGACTTCCTTATGGGAATATTATTGCAACAAAAACATCATGGGTTGTTCAAGAACCAGACAACTGCAGTGATCTTTTTGCTGATTTACCCTTCATAATGCAAAAAAGAAGATTCTTGTGAGAGAAGAACAAATGCCAACACTGAGCATTTCTTGGAACATGTAACTTCACATCATTTGCAGATCAAGTTGTTTTGTTGTTGTTGTTTTAAAGTCCTAGCTTTTACCTGAGCAAGAGCTATTCAGGCTAAATACAGACCATGGCAGCATCTGCTGAGAAGTTCAGATTTCTACTCCAATCCAAAGAGTGTTGTAATAACAATTTATTTGAAAATGATGCAACATGCTGGTGGGATCACAAGCCTCAATGTACCCTTATAGCAGTGCCCCTGTGGCACACCAGAGCATGCTACAGGCAGTTGTGGAAAATGAGACTACACAGGGAACCAAAGCTATTCTTTGGGGCCTGAGCAGAGCTTAGGCTAATAGGCTTAGTGTATTTTTAGCTCTGCCCTCCCCTGCCTCGGTGCTGTGCTTGCCCAGAGCTGTGGTCTGTAGCACACTCTGCTGTCCCTTGATGGCTGTGAAATGCTCCTACACCTTCCTGCACTAGCCAGTGACAAAACATCAGTATTGCCATCCTGAATGGTCACAAACTCACAAGAAGGATCTGTCATGCTGTGGGATCTGTGATACTTCCTGTGCTACCAAAGATGGGTCCAAGGAGATCAAAATGTCTAAGGAGCTGGGGGCTGGTGATGGGAACAGCAGACCCTGGTCCAGATCCTACTCGGGTGGAGAGAAGGACAGTCTGGCACCTAATCTACCTCCATCATCTGACACCTTGCTGGAACCCTCAGCTTCAGTGAAATGCTGTAGAGGATTTATTCTTCTGTTATTCATTAAACTTAGTATCATGGTGACACATGGTGGATACCACCAGGCTGTAAAGGCCCATAATGGTGATGGTCTGACTTACCACTCCCAAAGACTGACATCCTCTCCCTGACTGACTGACTCCCAGGTTTCCCTTCTCAAAGGCAGGGAAGAGTCCCCCATCCAGGAGGCAGAGATGTTGCCCCATTGTGAGCCTCATGGATGGAATCAGCCCCTCTTGGACACAGCTCTTTTAGGGTTGTGTCATCCCATCCTTCACTGATGGTTTCCCAAGTGCCCAGATCCCCATTAGTTAGAAAGAGGGGTTCCCCAAAAGGGGTGGGACAGCACCTCCTACCAAGGACAGTCTTTCTTTTCTTCTCCCCTCTTCATGGGTTCACAGAGACTTTTTCAGTCTTCAGACTTTCTGAGTGTACTTTATTTGCAGGACACCTCTACATTGATTTTTGATTCAAAAAAACAATATACATGAACAGTTCAATACAGTGAAATCCATCAGCAACGCTTTAATGTGGGGAGTGGAGATCTAACACAGGTGCTCCCATCCTGGTTTGAGGAGGTGGATGTCGTAGAAGGACAGCACTGAGAAGCACCATGACACTCTGGGAAGAGCAGGTTCAGGGAGAGCCTCCAAGAGTCACTTCAGAGGAGTTGGCACAGATCAGTCAGGTTTGTCATCAGTGCTAAAGCACAAGTGGCTTTAGCCACTTAAAAATGTCTGCTACTACCCAGAACGGCAGTACACAGGACATGGATACAGTTTGATTATGCACATTTTGCCTGATAGATAATGAAAAGAATACAAAGCTGAAGGACAAAGAGCATGCAGGGACTCCTACAGAAATGGTGCTAATGATGCAATATGTGAATTGCTCCAATGAACAAATGTAACCTCTTCCATGAAAAGTTATAGCTTGCAGACATTATAATGCTATCAAAAGTAAAGACAAACCAAATTCCAATCCCCTTGCTAAAGCAAGAAGCTGAATCAGCTACAGTTCAGCAACAGAGTCTGACGATCCAGAGCAATTAAAAATAATAATTTTGTGCCATGACAAGGTCATGGTTAACATTTCCATTAAGAATGATGCTTTTTTTTTGCTTATACAAAGGAACTTACTCAGAAACAATAGTTTGCAAAAAAAATTTCACCTGACACCTATAAAGCTCACAAATGCAAGTCCTCTCCATCTCCTAACGATATCTTTTTGTCTTTCAGTAGCTCCAAAACAACTAGATGGATTTCTCCAGATGTTCTTCTCTAAATGCTTCCAGACTGCAGCCCTGAATTTCAAATGTTAGCCAGAATTAGCATTTTCCAGCTCAGCTACAGCCTCACTCTGCTGGAGGCTGGGAAAACATCCCAGTGATGAGTGATGATATTCTGGCCCTGATCGTATCTCAAAATTTACTGATGGCCACCATCAGAGACTGGACCTTGGGTTGGGTGGACTTTTTTTCTGACCCTCTATGGCTAATTCCATCTTCTCTACCCATAACACTAGTTGTCCAGTACTAGAAGACAGGAATGGCGTCTTTAATTTAAATTTTTTTTTTTTTTGGCAAAACCAGACATGGCAGGCACTTACCAGTTTGGCATAACCTCGATGATCCAGAATGAGGTTTTCTGGCTTGAGGTCCCTATAAATTATTCCTTTGGAATGCAAATATGCAAAAGCTTCGACTACGCATGCCGTGTAAAACCTGGTTGTCGAATCCTCAAATGAACCTCTGTGTAAAACAAGAAAGAGAAAGATGATAAAGTGATTTCTAGGTAAAGGACTGAGCTGTTTCTACAGGTCATTATCACCATCATGGACATAAAGTAAGGGCTTGATTTTTGCAAGAGGTGAGCTATTCTAGCTGTAGTTAACCTATATTTATTCTACCTAGAGCAATTCTTTATATTTAGAATTTCTTTTTCTTAATAGCCTAAAACCGTATTGTAAGCCGATCCAATCTCTTCCCTTTCTGGACTTCATCTTACTGTTAAAATATCCATACGGTCCAGTAGAATCACCCAGTACCTGGAAAATGACTGCTGCTAAACTGACTTTTTCAGATAAATTTACATGTATTTCTATTTTTTAAGTTAGCTTCTTTGCCTTCAATTGACATTCATATCAAACGTTTAAATCTAAAATACTCTAATTTTTATTTTATATTTACATCTTTTAGAATTGAAATTTATAAGTAAGTTTCTTCTATGTAAAAGGTGATTTCTTTATTATAATCTTTGACTTTTAGGTGCTGACAGGATTTTGAACTGTGAAGATCAAGAACTCCCATACTCATGTTCATAACTGCGACAAAAGACAGAAAAAATGCATTTGCTGGGACTTGAAGTGTTAATCGTAAATTCAGCATTAAGTGTGCTTTTTGATCCTCATTTGAGTACAAGTTTGCAAGCAGTTTTCAGAAGCAAAGTATATTCCTCTGCCTGCCTCGAGCTTCTGGCTGGAGCAGATGGAGCTCAGAAGTGCATCTAAGCTAGGTGGCAGCAGAACCACAATTTAAAGCTGAGAGAATTGAAGATGGAATTTTCAGGCTCTGACAAAGATGAAGGATACATTCTAGCACCTGCTAACTTTGCTACTCTTCTCCTTTTAATGTTCCAGAGAAGGCATGGTTATGGGAGAAGGAAGAATTATAAAAATTCAGTATGGATAATTAATTAAAAATAATTTCATACATGTTTTTTGATCAATCTTTCCAATGCATTTCTTTCACTTTCCAAATTTAATTAAATCATGTTTCAATTATGATTCTATTGCATATTTATATGTGATTGCTCGCACACTTCCCTGCCCCGCCGTTGTGTTGTGTGTACGAACCACGTACACCCGCACAACCTACATTCCACCTGCCTCCTGCCTACACACACAGAACAAAAACAAAACACTGCAAGGTCAAATCCTCCAAAGACAGGAAATACCAGGACCACATTTGCTTGTGCATTACGATGTGGTATTTAATTACATGCTTTCAGACTATTTTTTCCATGGCACTTCTGTGCCCCAATCACATAATGCTAAGCTATAGGTTCAGTGCATGATCCTGTGTCCCACGTTGATGAATGGCCCTTACTTAATATAGCTGGACCCAACCCCCACAAAGAATTATTGATTTCCTCCTGAGATTTCCTCTGGTCTTCATTGCTATTATACCTGACTGCTTCATAAGCATTAAGAAATGTTAATAGATATGGTTTATTATGGTTTATGGCTTATTGCAATGTCTCCGTGACAGATGTGGAGGCTGCTATTCATAGTTGGGGGGGCAGAATTTCATACACTGAAATGAAAAATGCAGGTCTTTCGACAGGATGGGAAATACTGATTTCTCTGAAGTCTTTGAAGGACTTTGCATTTTTTATTTCTAAATTGCACTTTCCCATGGATTTTATTCGCAAATGTGATATCTGATTAATGCCACTAATTTTTTTAAGTCCACAGTTAAGGCCACGTCAGCAATGCATAAAGGTACTATGCTGGAAGGACTGTATCTCTCAACCATATCTTGCAAGTCTACAGTGAGAGTGAAATCACCACTGCACCTACTGCAACCCCTGGTTGCACCCTGCAGGGTCACTGTCTGTCTTCATACATGGTGCCAAAAGTCTCTGACACCCTTGTGACAGTCCCCCATTTTCCTATCAAGGGTCTGAACCTCCAGACAGGCTCCCAAACATGAGAAACAGTTGCATGGGCACCGAGGATGCAGCTGCAATCTGTGATCAGAAAAGGCCAACATTAAAATAAACCATCAGCTATTCAGGGGTATGAAGTACTTCTGGTATGAACACAATACCCTTCAGATATGAAGACACTTATCATGAATACAATTTATCACATGATTATCATCATTACCACCACTACTTTCTGTATCTTTTCCAGGTTTGTAGAGATGTCATGAGAAAGTAGCTTGAGCTAAGTCCCCATTTATATAAAGCCTTGTACATGTTGGAAATAACCTAAATCAGTCCTAAGGGTATTCCCAGTTATAATTGGATTCCCTTTGTCTCTAGTCAACTGCATAGGAACAGAAATATTAAATTATTTCCTCATCTTCTGGGGATCTTAAATTAAACATAACATGGTAAGACAGGTTTTGCACATGAAAAAGACCCTTGGTTATCTGAAGGCATGTTAAAAAATATTCAACTTTTATGACAATAACTTTTTAAAACTCACCTGTCCCTGAGAATTGTCCACAGCTCTCCACCTAGACAAGCTTCCATCAGCATGTACAGGTACTTGCTGTCCTTGAATGTCCTGTAGAGCCTAGCATTGGAAAACAAGAAAATAGACACAGACACAGACACAGATTTCTAGGTTGGAAGAGACCTCAAGATCATCAAGTCCAACCTCCGACCTAACACTAAGTACTCCACTAAACCATATCGCTAAGCTCTACATCTAAACGTCTTTTAAAGACCTCCAGGGATGGTGACTCCACCACCTCCCTGGGCAGCCCGTTCCAATGCTTAATAACCCTTTCGGTAAAGAAGTACTTCCTAACATCCAACCTAAAACTCCCCTGTCGCAACTTTCGCCCATTCCCCCTCGTCCTGTCACCAGGCACGTGGGAGAACAGACCAACCCCCACCTCACTACAGCTTCCTTTAAGGTAACTGTAGAGAGCAATAAGGTCGCCCCTGAGCCTCCTCTTCTCCAGGCTGAACAAGCCCAGCTCCCTCAGCCGCTCCTCGTAAGACTTGTTCTCCAGACCCCTCACCAGCTTGGTCGCCCTTCTCTGGACTCGCTCGAGCACCTCCATGTCCTTCCTGTAGCGAGGGGCCCAAAACTGAACACAGTACTCGAGGTGTGGCCTCACCAGAGCCGAGTACAGCGGGACAATCACCTCCCTAGACCTGCTGGCCACACTGCTTCTTATACAGGCCAGGATGCTGTTGGCCTTCTTGGCCACCTGAGCACACTGCTGGCTCATATTCAGCCGACTATCAACCAATACTCCCAGGTCCTTCTCGACCAGGCAGCTTTCCAACCACTCATCTCCCAAAATAGTATAACATTGACAGTAAAAGTCAAGGTGCCAATTGTTCCCACTTGTCACAGACCGTGTGCTTCATCCCAGGAAGTACCACAAGACAGGGGGGATCTTACAGAGCTAGTGCTGAATTTATGGAGATCATTTCAACCTCTCATCAGTCCTTTGTATCGCATGGGAAATAATTCAGCAGAAAAAGATGGGAATTTGAGTCATAGAATCACAGAATCATTAAGGTCAGAAAAGACCTCCAAGATCATCTGGTCCAACCATCCCCCTACCACCAATGTCACCCACTAAATCATGTCCCTAAGCACCACGTCCAACCTTTCCTTAAACACCCCCAGGGACAGTGACTCCACCACCTCCCTGGGCAACCCGTCCCAATGCCTAATCACTCTCTCTGAGGAGAAATGTCTCCTCATTTCCAACCTGAACCTCCCCTGGTGCAACTTGAGGCCATTCTTTCTAGTCCTATCGCGAGTTACCTGTGAGAAGAGACCGACCCCCAGCTCCCCACACCTCCCTTTCAGGTAGCTGCAGAGAGCAGTGAGGTCTCCCCTGAGCCTCCTCTTCTCCAGACCAAACACGCCCAGTGCCCTCAGCCGCTCTTCACAGGACTTGTGTGCCAGGCCCTGCACCAGCTTTGTAGCCCTTCTCTGGATACGCTCCAGGGCCTCGATGTCCTTGTACTGAGGAGCCCAAAGCTGAACACATTACTCGAGGTGCGGCCTCACCAGAGCAGAGTACAGGAGGACGATCACCTCCCTGGTCCTGCTGGCTGCACTAGTCCTGACACAAGCCAGGATGCTGTTGGCCTTCTTGGCCACCTGGACACTCTGCCGGCTCATGTTCAGGTGAGCATCGACCAACACCCCCAGGTCTTTTTCCTCTGCACAGCTTTCCAGCCACCCTGCCCCAAGCCTGTAGTGTTGCATGGGGTTGTTGTGGCCAAAATGCAGGAACCAGCACTTAGCCGTGCTGAACATCATCCCCTTGGCCTCTGCCCATCGACCCATCCTGTCCAGGTCCCTCTGCAGGGCCTTCCTACCCTCTGGCAGATTGACACTTCCCCCCAACTTGGTGTCATCTGCCAACTTACTGAGGGTGCACTCAATTCCCTCATCCAAGTCATCAGTAAAGATATTAAAGAGGATGGGCCCCAATACCGATCCCTGGGGAACACTGCTTGTGACCAGTTGGCAGCTGGATTTCACTCAATTAATGAAGTGTATCACAGCAAAAGAAGCAATTACAATTGCTCTGAGTACTAAATATAAAGTCTGACACTTCTAATGGCATAACCTGACACTTGGCTTTCCAGATTTGCTTGAAAAGTAAGTTTTCCTACCATTTTAATAATGTCTGTATCATCTTATTCTTCATGCTATGGATACAGCTGTAGATCTGCAGTATTCCCTTTTCCATTTCAAGGAAGTGCTGCCCAATTCGTGATTCATTTCAGAACTTAAAACCACTGATTTAGTCAAGTTTAAAGAGAACCTGCTGACATTTAGGTATCTAAATGCACCCTTCCTCTTTATCCCAGGGACTGAATGTGGAGGAAAATTTGGCTAAAGAGATAGATGGGCCAGGATTTATGAACCCATATTCCTTCTCAATGTGATACACTAAACAAATGCAACTATGAAACTACAGAAATAAACATAGGGAATTCAATGTCAGCTACTTCATTTGATTTTAATATTGAACCAATTTTTCCCCGCAAAGCTCTGAGGTGGGCAGCAGTATCTCAAAGACTTGCAGGAAGACAGGCGAAGAGGGGAGGGGAAGAAATTTGCTTGTCAGGGAAAGGAAACCCATCAGGCACCTTAAGACTAGGCCATTATGATAGACCAGGGGGTTAAAAAAAAATATTTAAAAAGGCAGGATTTGGTTCATTTTGCAGGCATTCTGTTAAATATTAAGGTAAAGGGCAAAACTTGGGTCTGGTATGCCTCTACATCATGATGCTAGACAGAATTTGTTTCCTGCGTGTGTTTGCATAGCACAGCACACAGCTTAGCAGCAGCTACCTGATACATTTTTAACATGTTTAACAGAAAAAATTCCAGCAACTGCAGCTGTGATGTGGGCAGGACATTGGGTACTTGCTGATTGTCCTGCTGAAGCTAGGAAAGGGTCTGTTACTGCTGTCTGAATCAATCCTACTTTTCCTTGCTTTCACATGCATTAGAGGTCATAAGATTAAAAAAAATAAAAAAATCACAGAATATGCTCAGTGCTTATCTACCTGTGAAGTATTCTGTAGCTAGAATGTACTGTATGTGGCCACAATGAAATTTAATGGAAAAAAACAAACTTGTGTTTTAGTTTCCCTTACTATAATATTTCCTATGTTGACATTTAAAACCTCAGTTATGCATCTCAGAAAAGTTGGATCAAACTAATTGGCCACTTCATATGTTTAAAATTTATGGATTTAAGAAAAAAATATCATATTTCTTGCCAGTTGGACAAAAGAAAATTTATACTACAATACCATCATTTCATCTACATTAAGGTTTACAGAAAACCTACATCTTCAAGAACCCCAAATATGAATAATCAAATATTTTTGATTGCCTGTTAATTTAAATGCAACTGAAATAAAGCACTACTTTCTCTACTTAAGGCAGCCCTGCTGAAAGTTTACTTTCCAGAACATCTTATAGGCAACAAATCTGGCCAATCAAATATTGTTTATCAACTTTAACAGAAGTGCAAAGTTTATACATGAGATGTACAGCATGAAGTATGAAACCACAGTATTTCAGTAGATCAAGCAGTTATAAATTTGAAATGTCACAATATTGGAATTCATTCCTTTCTTCGTTTTCTTACTCATCTAAATATTTGCAGATCCGCTGCAGACATCCGTGGCTCAACACTTGCTTGCTCCTTTATCAAATCCACACATAGCATTTTGTTCTGTAAAGTTGTTAGTTTATCTATGAGTAAATTTTATTGAGTGATATTTGGCTTCTTCCTTTTTTTTTTTTTTTTTTCTTGGCCTAATGCATTTTAAAAACCTAACTGAAACACTTTTCCAAGATTTTTCGCAAACAGTTTCATGAAAAGTTAGGAAAACAATTCTACTCTTCAGGAATTCTGTCTTTCCCATTCTGTTATCCCAGAGGTTGTCCTTGGTTCAAGATCATTTTAAACCTACCTTTAACCTAACATCTCAAAACACAATTAGTCTACCAAAATGGTAACATCTCTGCCTGCAGTACCCAGAAAAACTTTTCTCAGCTACAGGCCTGGCCCAAAAAAGGGTATAACAGGCTATGAATAAATTTAGGACAGAAAGTAGAAGACAACTCCAAATCCCCGTGGAGCTGCAAAAGGAGAAGTGAGAGGGAAAAGCGGGCATGGGGTTTGATAAGCCAGTGAAGATTTTCTATTTTCCAGCAGCTGCAATAAGAAAAGGTTGGGCTTTGTGGTTTAGAAAGTCCCTCCCCAGTGCAGGATGTCTAAGGGGTACTAAAAGTGTTTAGGGGAGGCTTGTTACTGTAAAGGACAGGAAATATTGCATGATATTGAAAGAAAAAAAGGGATTCAGTTTGGCCCTACATCTGAACTGCCTGCTTTGTCAATAGTGGAAAGGTCATTTTACATGCGTATGCAAGTAATAGTGTAACATAATTATATAATACCATATAAACATATATAGTGATGTTATAGCTAGAGACAGACACAGAAAAACAAGAATATATGACCAGACATAGCAGCAGCAAATAACTCAGCCTGACTGAAGTCCTCTACACTGGCGCGCTGTGAAGGCTGCACTGAATCAAAAATTGAGTTTTGATGGAAACTGCCAGGCCATAAAGCACTGGAAAAAGTTCTTCCTTCATCCTGTCTTCTTGTCACCTTTTCCATTTTGGGCTCACTTTGGAACAAGAAGAAGACCGGGATCATTTCAAAGTTCATCTTATCACTGTTTCTCAGCATTCAAAGCATTTACCTGCTTTGGCAAAGGGGTCGGACTCGATGATCTCTCAAGGTCCCTTTCAACCCCTACAATCCTGTGTGATTCTGCCCTAGACCTATGACCACTGCATCCTTTTTCCCCACTTGCCTATTGAAAGAACAAAAAACTTAGAAATAAGGAACTTCGGTGTATTTCTTTTATTAGCTATGAATATCAGTGGCTCCATAAGCAAATGTCTGTAGGCTCAGGCTTTTTATTTAGGAGTGGGTATTCTGGAAATGGTGTTAAGATGTCCCTCTGGTCGGCTGGCTCTGCGTTTCACCTTTCTTTACACCAACATACTAAGCCAGCTCAGGCTTCAGAAAATAGATCTATAGGCTGAAATATCCTGCAAGGTATATTTGGCTCTAGCCTAGGTAACGGGGGCATGTTTGTGAATCGAGTATTACAGTGTGAAGGAAATTGCAGCCGGGTACAATGTCAGTGTGCAGTTGTCACCAATGAATCACAGGTGAAGCCTGGGCTCCTGGGGAATCCCAGGGATCAGCCAGGCTTTTGGCCAACACTCGCAGCGGTTCTGCCTGTGAAGGAAATACCCCCTTAGCAGCTGATGGGTTGCCGTCCCTGCCACACACTTGTCCTTCCATTTTGTCACAGTGGTTTGGTTTCTCTCCTGGGTTAGCATGCCTCTCTCCAACACTTCTTGGGAGAGGGGTTGATCTCTTCCAGCAAAAGCCAAGGGCTTCAGCCCATCTCTTTGGGGGTGGGATGAAGCATCCTTGGCTTAGACATGAGGTCTGTCTTTTAGATAGCTCCAGACTGGGGAAATGCATTACCCTGTCAGAGGTCCTGACCGCCCAGCACTCTGATCCTGACCTAAAACATATAAAAGGACTGTTTCTCCTTCCTGCAGACAGATACTCTTAAACTTGAAGCATCAGAAAACTTCAATATTAGGGTCAGAACAAACAAAAATGACTAACACCTGGTTTTGTTCCCTGAAGAATTGCATCTGCTTAAGTTTCAGGAAGCATACAATTTCAGTGCGTTTGCTCAAGATGAGTCAAGGGACAATGAATCAAGTCTACTTAATATACCTTAAATATGCAATGGATACAACCGGTTATTCGCATAACAGCACATGATCTCCAAAGATGAAACCCTGCCTTCTAGCTTCCTTTTGTGAGATGGAAAATTCAGAAGAAAGAGGAAAATTCCTATTGAGCAGGGGCAACACTAAGTCATGGTGTGTATGTCTACGTGGAGCATCACACGCTGGCATCAGCAAATCTGCCCATGATCTGGGATGGCAATGTGTTTGCTCCAGGAGCCACAAAGCCATGTTAGCATGGCACAGGGACCAAGCAAATCAGTTAAGACATGGATTTAGTTTAGGCTTGGGAAGAAATCCCCGATTCCCTATGGGCAGAATAATTTCATATTTTCCTGGAAAACAAACAAACAAACTTATTCTATATGCTGTATTTGCAGTCACTTGCAGGGAAGCTATGGCTGAAGTGTTTTTTTAATGATGAATGGATAAAACCTATGTGGTTTTATTAAATGCTGAGACTGGCTGTCCTTTGCTCCATCACGGCAGTGTGTGGGACAGAGGGACAGTACCTCACGATGAAGTCCGAGTGAGCGCTCTGCATGATCTGCTTCTCTGAGCGGATGTGCTCCTGCTGTCTCGTGTCCACTATGTGACGTTTCTTCAGGATTTTCATCGCAAACGTTTTTGACTCTTCACTTTTCAACTGGACCTTGGGTAAAGTAGGCAAATGCAGTGGTTAGAAGCAAGGCGCATCCCCTCACTAAGCTGTGACAGCCTAACTGCATGGGCTCACCACCTATCCTTCAGAAAAGCTGAAAAACAAATTTCCTTCATGAAAAGCACAATGCACTTGAACAAGAGCTTGGTTGTAGAGCCTGAACATTCCCGCCACATGTTTTCTGCAGTCACACACAAGTCACCTCCTGCACAATCCAACATTTCACCAATGGAAACTCTTCTTTTGCCCCAAATTTATGTTCTCTCCTTACCTCTTCAGCCATCAGCTTCATTTGAATATGAAGCAGATTTTAACCCATTGCTACACCAGGTACTGCTGTTTGCTACAAGGGTATGCCGTTAAATTGAAAAGCCATTTCCAAAACTCATTGTTGAAGGGAAAACGTAACTGTCAGCATTACTTTCAAGTCAGAAAATGCTGCTAGCTAATGTACAACTTCCATAAAGCCTTCTATAACTAGTAACACATGTACCGCCTCTGGCAGGGAAATGCAGTCCTTGGATGTTTTTAAGGGATGAGTGGAGCTGGCTTTTTAACACCACTGCTTTGTCACGTCTTTACTTTTAACCTTAAGCCTCAGCAACCTATTTTTAGCCTGATTTCCCAAGATGAGTTTGAAGGGAGTTGTTTGCTTGCTTGCCAATGTTACCGTGGTGACTTCTGAACCCTGAACCATTCCCAGCTAGCTCTAAGCAACAGGTACAAATCCCAAAGAAAGCTACAACTGAACTATGCTTTCCATCTTGGTCATCCAAGATGACCCCATTAGTCACCACCAAATGAGAAAGCAGCCTAATCACTGGCCTACCAGGCCTCTTAGTTTGCTAAATTCCTTCATCAGCTGCTCACCATAATATTGCCAGTTAAGTGCTTGGGAAAAACATTACGCTTACAGTAAGAAGTGCCACTTGGTGACTTCTATTTTGGTTTTCTTGCAGGAATTTGGCCTCAGCCAGCAGACAACATCTTGTCTGTCATGAGCTTCATCAGGAATTCAGCTTGCCTTTTAAGTTAGGAGACCAGATTCATGCAATGGCATTTTATTTAATATAATGTCTATCTTTATATTTTTTTTAATAACAGAAATATGAGATGTGACACCTTCAAAACTTCTCCCAGGCTGTCCCTACAACCATAGCCTTGAACAGTTTCCTCTGTATTTGTGTGGTAATGGTTCAGGTTACAGGGAAAATACAAGGAGGGATGGCATCTACAGCAGCCAGTCTTTGTCAGAAATTAGACTGGTACCCAGATGTACACCAAGGCACCTACAGCTTAAGGAGATCAGATCCAAAAAGCTGATTCTCAGATGGTAAAGAGACACATCACACAGATTCCCAACACAACTAGAAGTGATTAAGAAATATACGCTAATAAAGGAGAATCCACCTTCTATGGCCTAATATTTTCATTATAAATTCTTCATTAATGCTGTTTCAGTGGTTTCATCTACAATGGCCCAAAATGCAGACATTATAGCTCACATCACCACCATAAATCTTGTCTCTGCCTGCTAGAGAACAGAAGCTGCAGAAGTTTGTGATGTGTAATTTGTATGACATGGTTTAGGACTAATGAATTTAATAAAGTCAGGAAAATCTGAAGATGGAATGAACTTCCTGATTGCTCTTATGTTTCTCGAAACACCTGTGGACATCTCAATTTTGCCACCATTTTGCTATTGCTTTCAGAGAAGTACCTTCCTGTTCCATGATCTGATTTTAGGTTTACAATCACTGCTTGGTGCAATATTGGTGTGCTCAAGTACATATATTAACATATATGCATGTATGTATACATGTATGCATGTATTTATCTGCCTGTTTTAAAACCACTTGGGGTTTCTGTCATCATATTGGTGGCTTTTCATTTTCCCTGCAGCCACAAGCATTTCCAATCCCACATGAAACTTCTTTTTCCAAAGGCACTATTCCGCATCTCACACTGAGACTCATAATTATTATCTTTGCATGAAGCCTGTGCTCACCATTTAATCTTCATGGAGACAGGGTACAAAGACCTAAACAATCCACATAAAACAAAGAAAAACATTTTTCCTCGTCTCTGAGGTTATTTATTGAGCTCCCTGGTTATTTATTGAACTGGAGCTGCACGATGCTGCTCTGCTACATGTTTTGACCACAGCTCAAAGCAGAATGAAATTCTGCATTTACTCCAGACTGAAAGTGATAAAAATGTGTTTGGTTTGGGGTTAGAGCTTTTTTTTTTTTTCTTTCTTTTCTTTCATTTTGAATAAATAAATGGCATATGGACTTTAATTCAACTGTTTGAACTAAATTATTTGACATTATCCAATGTAAATCAAACCAGGCTGTTTCAGGGGAATGGGGAGATTAGGGCAGTGACACGGGATGAAGCAATGATGAAGGTAAGGAAAAACCTGGGGTGACCAAAATTTACTAAATCTTGCAAAAAAAAACCCCAAAACACTAAGCTTTAGTATGATTAAGAAATATACTTCTGGAGAATTTATCCCTCCTCCTTTGGATGGCAATCCAGATTGCTGGACTTCTCATCAGCCTCACCCATCCAGTGAAGTGTAATCAGCTGCCATGCAAATTATTTCAAACAAAAGTCTGTGCAAAGCCATATCACATGTTACAGATCAGATTTGTTTTCTTTTAATGTGTATTTTTTATTGTTAGGTTGTTCAGAAACAAACAATAAATGAACAAGGGAGCCAAGAAAGTAGATCTGCTAGCAATCTTGAAGACTAGTCGGTCAGTTTGAACAAGAAACCTTTTCGATAAAATGATATTTAGCACTTCTAAACTTAGTCAAAACACAAATCCATATTTCTCTTTCTAACGTTAATCTTTACTAGATGTCAGTGTTAAAAATAAACATGACAACTTGGCGGAGTCTCAGATCACTGAATTCCAAAATTATAAAGTGAAATAAGCATAAATCCAAATTTGTCCACTTATGCTGTAACATTTTGATAACAGGTATTCTGACTACTTGTCACATTTTTGTGTTTTTCATCAGAAAAGTTATTTCTCTTTTTTTTTTTTTAATTATTGTTTTTTTCATGGATGCCTGGGCTTTGAGGAAGTAATCTGCTTTCCTATACTTACCTGTACACCTTCAAAAGAAGTACAGGAAAAGAAATTACTATAAGGAAGCAAAAGGCAGCATTTTTATTTGGCATTTGATAATGTTATCACTGCCACAAATGTTTAAATATGGAACAAACAAGCAGCTACAATTAGCTAATGTGAGACTTTGACCTTATGCCACAGGAGAATTTATATAAATTTTCCATTCCCTCTCCTAATGTGCTTCATAATGCAGAGGATTTGCAAGAAGTTGAGAGCATGGGGGGATTAATTTGTATTAAATGTACTGATGCACTGAAACATACTGCCGAAGTACAAAAATCTAAGGCTTAAATTTTGGATCACTTTCCTTCCTATGTTTTTCTCTGAGCTGGTTGTCCACCTGGACAACGAATCCCGCAAACTTCTCCTTCTCCAACATGCCTTAGTCCTCCCCTTGGTTTGGAGTTTCTGCTGTCACTGCCAAATGATGGACTGTGATGACTATTTTTTTATGATGTAAAGCTGGCCATCTCCAGATCATTTCTACTATTCCTATAAACAGTAATTTTTAACGTTAAGCTCATGGTAGTTTATAGAAAAAAGAACAAATCTAATTCCAATCTAATTACAAAAGTTGAAAAAAAATCCGAGAGTCACCTGCACTTTTTACTTTAAAATACAGGATTAATGTTGGGATGCTGAGAATGGGCTGCTAAGAACACCCTGTCCTCCAAATATAATGAAAAAAAAAAAAGCACATGAAGCCACAAAACCACAAAGATTTTGTCTCTCAGCTCAGAGGGAGGTGGATATGCTGGGCAGGAAGCTCAGCCTTCCAAACAAACCTACCACAAAAATCTCCTAAATGCTTTAGAGGAATGGAAAAGGCAGGCAGTTTGCAAAGGAGCCATCTTTGCTATACAGCCCAGGAGATCAGCTTTGACACAATTTGAAGCAACATCTTAAATTTCAAAGGCCCCAGGACTATTGATTTGGTGGAGACGTGCTGGAGCCTTGGGTTTCAATCATTTTTCTCCAAGATGATTGACACAGGGTAACCAGCAGCCTCCAACTCTCTCAGTTTTTTGCAAGTAAAAAGCATTTCTAGTCCCTTCCCTCCTTCTTTTCTAATTCCTCTCCTTGCTTTGTCCTTACATAGTCATTGCCCTTTCACCAGTGCAAAATTATCTCTTTCGGAGATGTAGAGCACTGAGAGTAAGAGCAAACAGCATGGCCAGTGTAAATGTCCATGTTCACCGAAAATAATAACGTTGCATATTTTACTGAAAGGCCCACTGGCAGGGAAAAAACTACAAATTAAATCTGTAACACTGAGTACAGTGTTATACTTCCCCTTCTCCCTGCTTTCACAGATATGCTTCAGCCTTCCATTATGCGGCCACCTCGTCATTGTGCTCCAGCACATGGTCCATGTTTGCAGTTCTGCCTCTCGCACGGGCTAAACTGAATTCAAAGCAGGCTGAACAGCAAACCTCCACCAATAGCAGACCACAGGTCCGTACCATCTTTGTTAGTGCAAAAATCCTCCAAAAAGTGAATCCTGATAAACCTATAGGTGCTACCGATCAGGCTCCATCCTGGTTGGGCTCCCTCCTGGTCAGTCTGTGTAAGCTCTTGCCCTCTGTTAGAAATGACACTCTGTGGGAGGGTCTAATCCTTTTCATTTGTGGAACAATAGTACATTTTCTTGTCAAAAGGTAAAAGAAAATCAGTCGGGAGCATGGTGAAATAAAGCCCAAATACCACCCTAAACGGTGATGTACAAAACCAGTGGTGAGAGAAGTAAAATGCTTTACATCAGGTCATTCTGCAGGACTGTTACCCAGGAAGTGAGCTGCATCCCAGTGACAAAAAATAACAGCAGAAACCTTGTTTATAACTAAGTGAGGCAACTGCAGAAGCAAAATTTAATGGTGGCAGCCACATGCCACCTGGGAAGCACTGTCCACACTGAGTCATCGCCTCATCTCCTCCTCTTTGTCTGTGCTTCAGTATGATGCCCCATACCCAGGTCAGCAGGTACTTTTTTGGCAGCCTGTGTCATGACGACAAAGCCACCCCTGAGTTAACCCAAACAGATAGGTCGCTATCTGCAAATACATTCAACAAAAGTCCTTTAAGAGGACATGAGGAAAAGTCAGGGAAACAGGCTTAATTTTGCTGTTAATAATTTACATTCACAGGACTACACTTAACTTCTCAGCATTCAGAAAATAATGCTGCTTCAGTAAAGAAACTTAAAAAAATCCATTATGAAGTGGGTAAAGATGTCTTGGTGGTGAGTTCAGTAGAAGAGGAAAGCTACAAGATTAGGACAAGATGCAAACACAGGGGAGAAGAGGACAGGAAAAGTAGTGGAGAAGGAGATGAAGAGGGAGAAGGAGAATGACAAGGACAAGAGAAGAAGTCCCTTCTCTCTTCCTCTTCTGAGTCCTTGTTTCCTCAGCCCTTAGCTGGCTTCTCCTGTGCTCCCCGTGCTTACAGAAAAATGTCGCAACCACTCCAAAAATGTTGTTTTGCTTTATGATGTACAAACTTCTGCAACTTCCAAAACACACAGTGTGTTCAAAGCCTGGTCTGTTAACACAGCTATCATTCACATACAAATAAACATGGCTTTTACCTTAGTGCTTTTTCAGTTTTTTTTTGGAAAATGGATATTTATAAGACAAAATTGTGCATTTGTTGTGCAATTGTGATTGTGCATTTTCTCTAAGAAGCTGACCCAGATAATATTTTCCTCTACGATACTCTGTGTAGACCCTTAAAGCCATGAAAGACATGAAAGAGCAACAGACCCATGGGCATGGAAGCAGGCCTGGACACATTTTGTATTTATAGTTTATCTTTCCTACATTTTGGCAGCTAAAATAGAGGTTACGATTTGAATGGCATTTGCCACTGAAAAATGCCCAGATTTCTTCTAACTGATGGAATGAGCATATTTGAACATGAATTCTTGCAGCTTCTGGACACTACGCTCACAAAAACTTTGCTCATAAGCTTCAGAGTTTTCTACTAATCTTCAGGGTAGCTGGCCTGGCTCCTAGCCAAATGAGAACACACAGTGAGCAGAGTTTGTGCAAGTAAAAAACATTTATCTTACTCTGGAGATGTGGCTTTTTCCTAAACACTCAGTGATAGTGATCCTTTAGGAGCTGGCCAGAACCTTTTCTTGAAGTCTTGTGTACACTGCTGACAGACAAGTTTCTTGTTGCTAATGTCTCCTGCTGAACACCCACTGTGGGCATGGCGATACCTCTATAACAACAGATGGTAGTTTAGACACCTTCCTAAAGGGCTTCTGCTAGCTGACTTACGTGTGCTTTATTTGGAAATAATGGAGAAATCAGGGCTATCATGAAACATGAATATCTTTGTATCACGTTAAATAACAACTAACTCAATGCAGTGCTTGGGAACTGAAGTGCAAATGCTTTTGCTTGCTGGGTATGCACAGGGTCCTTTATTTTCCACGGCTTCCCAACTAGACGCATTTGAAGCAACAAAAATAGCAGCAGCTGTTGCTGAGCGCAGCACTTGGGCTGCAGACAGGCTAACGAGAAGGCAAGCTGAGATCTCCTAATCCCAACAGCTGAACTGCTGCACGAACAAAGCAGCGGCGTTTCCCCCCAGCAAAAGAGTACAGCATGTTTTTAGTACTAAATATACTTCTGTTCTCCCAGGATGAAACAGACTTCCCCAGAATGATATTTGTTGCCTTACAACTTGCTTTTTTTGCCAGCATTTGTTTTTATTAGGCAAGGGGGGAGATATCTTGCTCATATTTATTCCTCAAAGTATTTCAGATGTCTCCATTAAGGTTTTAAAGATACTTTGCTCATCTCCTTAAGGCCAGATTCAGCTGCTCTCCTCACCTAAGGCTTAGAGAGAAATTGTAGCTTGCATCTCCAAATCATAATAAGCAAGCTACCCAGTGCTTCTTACTCTATCCTTTCCACCTCGTGCTCAACATCACATGAACAAGTTTTTGATCAAGGCTGTTGGGAGAAGAGGAATAATGCAGCTTATGGGGCCCACGTGTGAATAGGGTTGGCGATCAGGCTGGATGAGACTGGGTCGAGACTAAAAAAAAAGACCTTAAGAAGAAAAAAAATGTAGAATAAAAATTATGTTTCTGGGATACACTGTAGGCTGAAATTTTGAAGGCTGAATCCAAGAATAAAATAAATGGGCATTAGAGTGGAAACTGTCTGTGCTGTCCTCATTTTCTTTGAAAAAAGTCTAGATTCATCTGGTTGGGGAAGAACTAAATATCATGTCCTATCATACAGCACAATCAGAGTGCTATGGGACTCCGTGGGAAAACACACTGCAGAATTATACTCCATGAGTACACATAAATATGTACTAAAAATTCAAGTTCCTGAGAAAACCTCAGCTATTTAACAATTTAAGTTACTTAATCAAATTCTGACTTTTGCTAAAAATACATAATTCTACGTTTTGATCCCTGTACTGAAAATTGCTATTCAATGCTTGACAGCATGAACAACTAAGTTTTTTATAAGCAAGGACATTGGGAAATGCATTAAAATTCACGCCTTTCTCTAAACCTCAGAAGTAAGTATTTTTTTTTCAAAAATGTCTAGAAGGAAAAGGCTAAAAACCAGTGAGGAATGTAAACTGTTTCATGCATAAAATCATTCCAGTAAAAAGTAAATACCAGAAGAAGGGTTATATAGTTAAAATATGTTAAACCGAATGGAAAAACTCACTACTGTGGTTTCCTGAAAATATGAGATGGACATAAAGTCTCAAACCTCCAACCCCAGCCCCACTCCTGAGTTTGGCTTTGTCCATAATACGGCACCTATTTTTACATCTTACTCCTACCTCCAACGTGAGCCCAAGCCTCCAGCTTGACAACTCATATCCTGATCAGGACTCCAACAGTATTTGATGTGCTACAAACAGTGTCTCATCTTTCCAAACCATGACAACATCCTTTCCATTAGCAGACAAGTCCCAAGAATATATTTCAATCTACAAAGTAACACCTGCCAAAGATGTATTCAATTCCATCGAGAATTAAAAATCAAAGGAAAAATAAAGAAAAAAGCCCTATCTGACAGTATCACTCAAATGTTTCAAATTAAGCATCCTGCATATAGTCAAGAAGGGCAGAAGAAAAAAAAAAAAAAGGCCAAACCTTCATAAGTAGCATTTTGCTCAGCTCCACAGCTGTAGTTTCATTATTGTCTGGATGTGGGATTTACTAAGTTACCTGATCTTCCAATCCTTCACTAAAACCAATTTTCTTGCCTTGACTGTACCCAAAGTACACAATCTTTCAGAAAGATGGAGACCAAAGGATTCTTAACAATTAAAAATAAGAAACATTTCAAAGATTTTTAAGAGAAGACTGATCTTTGTAGTGAAAAGCTTCATAATAGCTGTAACAAAACGATAGCTATGCAACTGGAAATTTCCACTGATAAATGTCTGAGTTATGCATCTGTCACTCTATTGGAAGACAATTACAGGTTTTTTTGTCTTGCCATCTAATTAATTCACTAATGTTTTCATTTACAAAAAAAGGCTAGAGGCTATAATAAATTTGATTGCACTTCATCATCTGTGGCCAGATTTTTCTTAGAACATAAATAAAAATGAAAAATGCCATACTGCTCACTTTAAAAGGTCTTGCATAGCCCCAGTAAAATGTGGCAGAAACTAAGTTTTTATGTGTATGTCCTGATTAATCTCCATATTGTAAAGGAGTTTAGTTTTTAGTGGCCATCATCAAGCTGAAAGGAGGTTACAAGCAGGACTTCAAAGGGGTTTGTCTAGTATATAGCACCATTACATACTTTCATTAATGGTTTGGATAATGAAACAGGAAGAATATTATTAACTTTGCACATACTAAAATCGAGATAGAAAGGGCTATGAGTGCTTTTGAGAAGAGCAAGGGAATTAAATTTGGTTTTTACAAATTGAAATGATGGCTTGAAATAAAAGGGATGCAATTCAGTGACGGCAAAGGCACTTAGCTGCACTTGTCCTGCTCTACCTGACCATGGGAAGGTACAGGTTGGACTAACGTACCTAGTCCGGGGCACTGCTAAAAGAGAGGAGAACCAACTGGGAACTGAGAAAATATAATGACCACCGACGTAGAAAGCATGAATTACATGTCAAGCTCACAAGAAGAACATTTGTTTTTTCTAAAGGGGAGTATTTCAGGTTTATGTGATAATGGTCTTCAAATATATACAACTCTACTGCATGAGAAGGGAAGAAAGTGTCCCCAAGTCCACTTGAAACGAGAACAACAAATGACAGGCTGGGAGGTGTTAAATATCAGGAAAACTTTTCTTGCAGTGAGGAACAGGTAGGCACTGGAATAAGTTGCCTCGGGAGCCTTCTGCCCTGCAGACTTTCAATAACAAATCAGGGAAAAGTGGTCAGAAGTGGTTAAGTGTATTTGATTCAGCTGTGAAGTGTATTTGATTCTGCTGTGGGGCAGCAGTGATCGATCTCTTTAGGTCCCTTCCAGCTCAAGATATAATGAACATATGGCTGAAATATGTGCTCTAAGTGCCACTGACTTCCGCAAAACTGACAAACATTGAAACATATGATTAAATATTTTGTCAAGTCAGGGCTAAAAGTTGGGCCTGTCCTTAATCTGCCTGTTCATACTGTTGCTCTCAGGATCCCCAAACCATGTGTTACCAAAGCAGTGCAGAAGGCACAGCTCCCTCCAAGCTCGCCTACGTGCAGAGGTAGTGTATAAGTCTGTAGGTTTTTGCCAGCATATCTGCCCTGAGAAGTGAGAAATATGTAGCTGAAACTAAGCCTCAATGGTGTGGGGTGGATGGGGTGTGGGGGAAACATTATTTTTGCAATTTTATAATAACAGGAGAGATTTAAAATCTCCTTCTCCCTTCTTTGAGTGATTGTTCAAAGTGATAACTGCATGTCAGTATAACCAAGGCATGTGTTCAGGCCTGGACCTGATTTTTAGTCTACCTGTACTCAGCCATCATCTACATGAACTGATTCATAGCAATAATGACTCTAACCTTGTATGTTCAGATACTCTGATACATTTATTTCAGAGCTGTCTAAAATAATCTTGATTTAAATCCGGAACACGTGACCTGGGGCAGATGATTAGAAACATAGGACTTAAATTAAAAGGAAATTAAAGAACAAAGACAAGAGCAATAAGTTCAGGAGAGATGATTTATGAAGGCTGAGAACACCTGACCTACATGTCTGTCCTTTGCAAAGTAGTGCTTTGCAGGATACAAACCCAAGAAGATAGATTCATTCACTGTTGTAATGTGTTACTGAGGCACCCGGATGCCAACACAGAAGATGCTCAGCTGACACAGTCCTGACAAGCTGAGCAGCAAAAAATAGTGGATGCATCTGTTAATCTGTGCTATTAAACACAAGAAGTCCAGTCCTATTATTTCCCTTCTCCCATGCTAAGGGAGGTGTCCACAAGCTGGATGAGAGGCACAGGAAGAGATGTCCCGGGGCTGCTTGCACCGCCTTGGCAGCTCTCTGAAATGCAGAAGGGTTGCCCTAGGAATGTGGCACCAGCCGGCCCTGGGCAGATTATGGGCTCTCGAACCCACTGTTTGTTGTTTTTTTTAAACACCGAGTGTCACACAGCTCGTGCTGTACGCACACAAATGTCTCTGTTTGCTCTATCGTAGGTCACTTGTTTCGATGATCTTGCTACAGAAACTTCACTGTCAGTGTTTAGAAGCAGTGCTACGATGATTCTTTTCCATGGATAGCACATGGAAAAACTCCTTATTGCCTATTTTCATGGCAATTTAATATATTCACAGCTAACTGCAATGCAAACAGTGTGGAAAGACGGGAGACTCGGCAGACCGTGTTTTGACTGACATGCAAGGACGCGATGTGGTTTCTGCCTGACGAGAAATGCCGCTCCCGTTCAGTGGCAGAGCTGGTCCCCAGGGCAAGCAGCACGGGACAGCTCAGCTGCTCTGCCCCCTCAACAGCAGCCTGGATAAAAGCTGACTGCAGACAAAGTCCAGCTGGGGATAAAGGAGCAGAACAGTGGCCACAAGGACAAGACACATTGTAAGAGGCACCAGGTAGCCATTAAAAATCTGGGCCAACTACGTACAACAGCAACGCAAATCTGTTGGAAATTTCTCTTGACATACTGAAAATAAAACTACTTAGAAAAGGTCCCACATGTGCTAACCAGGACTTCTCACCACAGGGGATAAGCTTTCTATTACAGGAACAAAACCAAGACAAAAAGATATTTCCACATGTTATCTCCATACAATTGAAAAATTACTTAAATAGCAGGCTCTCTGGCCTGAAGGACATGTACTACCATATAAATTCATTGATGGGATGAACGCTGAAAACAGCCAGCATTCATGGACGTGCCTGGAACAGCGAACTATATTTACACAAGCCACACCAGAACATTAAAAAATGCATGCAAATGGGAACGTTATTTGCCTTTGGCCAGCAAGACCCAAACTCGGACCCAGACATTCCAGTTTCCAACCAGACACCACCAGTGGCCCTCTGGAAGGGTATACAGATGCCCTGGGGGGCTTGCCCACAGCAGCTGGGGTTAAGCTATAAAAATCCTCTTCATTGCAATGGACTTTATTTATTTGATCAATTTTACTCTTGGAAAGTGTAAAAATTGCAGTGTTTTTCAGGAACAAATTCCAGCACTGCTGTGCATTAGCAAGATGCAGTAATACATGGAAGGAATAAAAGAGTCAAGTCCTCCGACACATTTTGCATTAGTTCATTTCTGGCTGTAAATCATAAAACATGTTTTTTGTACAGAAGACAGAAACAAGAGGTAGCAATTCTCGGCTCAGCTTTGATGAAAATATTCTCTTGTTTTAATAACATAATGACCTCATTTTTCCAGTACTCAGCAATGAAATGGCAATTCGTAAAGGTACTTAGTTTTTTAAAGCTGAGAGAGTATTAACATAGTTTGCCTTGGTGATAAAGAAAAATAATGAAATCATGAGTGCTAAGCTAAACTTTTAAATATTTTTACCCTTCTGTGTGTAATTCAGTATTAGTTAAGAACTGCTACAGTCTCTTTAGCAGACATATATGACTATTTAGTGATGTAATACATCTTTATTTCCTACTTAACTAAAAATCTTAGGAATGTAAATCTGAAATATAAGGTTTTCTTGAGACACTTAGCTCTGCTGGCGAGTCTGAAGAGCTAAATGCAAATTGTTATCATGCTCACTTTAGGAGCAGTACCTGAAGAAGTCCTTTGGTATGTTATACCTTCACATTTTCCTGCAATTTTGCTCTCTTCCCCATCTCACTTCTCTTGATTACTGAAACACCTTTCCCAAAGGAAAATGCTTCTAGTCTTGTCCCCTTCTCCTTCATGTGGCAGGATCATTCACCCAGGCACAATGCAGGGAATAACTGTAATCACACCACACAAGCAACTTCAGTGTCATCAACAGGCAACAGGAAATTAATATGGGAAGTGGTTTAAGCTGATGAGAAAGCAGAAGGCTCTTTGTCTGATTCACCAGTGTACTTATAATTTACCCAGAAAATGACCTTAACTAGCATTCCCCTGCTTAGGAGAGCAAGGGCAATGGGAGTTAAACTCATCCTTGAAAAAAACCCTAAATGGTGATCGAAATGTTTCTCCCATCACTAGCCTTTTGTAGGCTTTGTAGGTGGAACCAGGGCTTCTCGAAGGCTTCTGAGTTTTGGAACTCTGCAAAGATTTAAATATTTCTACCTGATTCTGATTTGATATGTTAAAGTGACAGCATGTTCATTCCTGCTCTTCTTCACACCTGACCAGATGTCATGCTTCTATAATATTTAGTTTTTCTCAACATCTTATAGCTTCCAAATTAACTTTGAACGCAGCCAGAAGTAGAGGACTCATGACCATCACCCATAACACAGTACATTTTTTTTTCACATCTGTGCATTTTTAGGGTACCTGAAGCAACCCCCCATGAAGACAAACTCATCCACCTTCCCAGGAACAACGTGAGGTATTCGAAGCTTGAAAATATACCCCCCAAAAACCCTACAACCCCACCCACTCACCCAATCAACCAAAAAAAATCTTAGAAATGAAAATAAACCTAGCAAGCTCCTTCCAAGATTCAAAACAAGCCCCCAAATGGTAGGTCCCTCACTTCAGGTTAGCTCGGGCTGATACCCAGTGATGTTATCAACTTAGGAAGCAAATCTCCTGAACTTTATAATGGTGAAAGACCTTCATAAGTGAGGTTGAGCACCACCCAAATTAAACTCCTGCTCTAAAGTCTCCTCTGCAGAACATGACTGTAGAAGGAGCGGGGAAAGGACATCCTTCCCAGGCTGCACGTGAGCTCCGGTGACTATCTTCCAAAACAACTGTTGCTAATATTAAATAAATAAAAACAAAAACCTAGGAAGGGATCAAAGTTCTCATTGATGTCCTCTGTTTTTCACAGTTTTACATAAATCCAAATAGGAAAAGTTAGAAACAAATCATATGGAAGAATGACTTCCACTTTTAATACTGATTTTATCCATTACATCACAAATAATTACCAAACTACTTATTTTGCCAGTTTTCCAGTTCCCAGCAATAAATGGATAATGTAAAAAAGTCATTTGGGGCTCTCATATGGTTACAGAGTAAGGATTTCCTGTAAATTTTGTGGTGGCAGCAGTAAATGTTCACTTTTCTGCTCCTAACTTAGAGGAGTTCCTAACATACTGTACTGGTGTTCAGTATCAGAAACTCCTCCTTGGTCAGCATGTTGATGTAAACTAAGCTCCTTCTTCCTATTACAAGTTTTTGTATTTACATGATATTACAAATGGTCACAAAACAGCTGCCGATCCATGCTCCTCCTGCTCAGGTTTTGTTTTAATAAAGACTACATAGTTCTAAATCTAAGCAGAGCAAAAAGCAAGCCCTGTTTTTGCTTTTTCACTAAAATTCACAGAATCTTTAGTGAAATACTGTTTTTCTGTGAATTGTTATTATAATTGAATCTACAGTTTCCGTGATAATCAAGTAGATCTACCTCTAGATCTGAATTAGAAACTGCTTAGAGGAGACATCGCACCATTATTCCAGTTTTGGCTAAGTAAGATTTTAAGATTTTTTTGCTCTTTCAATCTTATCACTTACTCAACAGCTGTGCAACTATTCAGGTTCTTGCTAAAAGACAATCAATGTTATAAACAGTATTGCTTCAATGTATGAGAGAAACGACACGTGCTCCTCTCTCCTCAACCTAGTATATATTTTTCAATTACTGCAAAGTATTTATTCATTCGTTTTTATTTACCCAGAAATGTCATGCAGCTTTCTTCCACCATTAGAAAATATATAATCCTATCACATACTTCTCTTCTGGGAATTCTATTGTAATACTGAAGAAAAATAAAAAGACTTGTAACACAGTAGTGGTTCCCGGACATCACACAAAGTTCAAAGAAGAAAAGGTTACCTACCAGCTCAACTCGTCCAAACCCTCCAACTCCAAGGGTGTCAATGATGTTGAAATCAGACAGTTTCAGGTTAGCGAAGAAGGCAGCTTCGGCTTCATATCTGGATTTTTTTATGCGAAAAAATGGAAATTTCTTAGAGGTGCAAACATGAGTACTGCGCAATACTGTACCCGCATGGCATGAGTGTGGAACAGCGTTTACCTGCTTAATTTCCATCTTATCTCTTAGAGTTTGCTTTTATTCACACTCATTGTTTCACTGGTCCCAATTGTAGCATAACTCCAATTTGCAGTTTTCGAAGTGAGAAAAGCAAACATACCTACTGCATGCCTACAATGCAAATGTCTGGTACTGTAATTCAGCTCCAGCTACCCAACAAACGCTACATTTTGACATTTCTATTGATCTTCTGGTGAAGAGAGGGTGGTTTTTTTTGGTCTTTAAGTATTTTTGGAACATAAAGTCTCTCATACAAGTTTCTCTTATCCACAGGCTGGCAGTAGTTTCTATAAATGTTTATTGAAAGTGGCAAGATCATTAAGGTCCCTGGAGAGAAATCACAGCCAGGTTTTATGAAATCAGATCCGATAAGCTGAGGGCTGGTGTGCAAATGCCTGAAATGAATGAATTCAGTCACATATTAGCATTCCTATAAGGATATCTTCACTTCTTTTCCTTCTATAAACTCAACTTGGAGTAGAAATTCCAGCCCAGGAGGTCCCAAAATCCAGATGCTCCCTCTTTAGCCCATGTGCAACTGGCTTGTAACAGAAGTTCACAAAGCCCTTAACTAGGGATGCATGCAAATCCAACACATGCAAGCCTGCCAAAATAAGCTTCCCATGACTATCCTCATGAATATGATTCCTCTAAAATAGCTCCTTGTCAAGGTTTATGGTATTTTTAGAAAGGCTCGGAAGGGAAATGGATGAACAGGATCCACCCACTCAATAAAGTTTGACATTCAGCTGCTGGAGAAGGCCCTGTGCATGAGCAACCTTTGGCTGTTGGTGACACAGACTTGTATGGGAAAAGAGCGTTGACGAATCATGAAGGGAGGCATGGAGGGTGGAAAGGGGGAACTGGCTTGGAAGCACAGTTTTTGGTATTTAACTTCAGCCATATTATCTTGCAATTAATAGATAGACCATAATCCGCTATTTCACCCCAGTGCTTCATTTGAGCATGATAACGCTAGAGTAGAGATAAAATATCATAGTGTTAGCTACAATCATATATACATATCTGCCTATCTTTCTAATGTATCTTATCTGTCATGCCTGTTTCTAATCTAATTCAGTAATGGGATGACATTGATTTACTGACTTACTCCCCTCAAAACAACTTCTTTATTCTATTTAAAACTGAAATGACATTGGAGGAGAAAGAAAAAAAATTGTGGTGAAAGAGAAAAACCGAGAGGTGTCACAAAAGGTGAAAGGTCACATCATAAACCCCTAAATACAATGCAATAAAGTGCAATCTTATATTGGGGATACTGTCAACAAATCAGATAAGCTCTGCTTTATTATTTATACTGTCACCAGATCCTCTCAGTGACCTTGCTCCTGTGACCACAGCAGCCTGACTGCATCCGATTTTGGAAACTAATCAGCACCGAGCCTGCTTTGAACTTGGGATAACCTTGTGTGACACAGCTGCTTATTGATCACTTTATACTAATCATGAAGTGCATATTAAACCTGGAGCTGAAAGGAGCTCTGGTAAGAGAAAGCCATATTTATATGTTCCCTTCTAAATCACCAAAGACACATCATTTTAGGGGTGACAGTGCGATGAGACGGGTCTAATTTTCATGATAAATGTATAGACAGCATATGAGTTATCTTCTGTTTTCCTGACCAGTTAAATACCTCTAATGATTTATAATTGCTAGAAAGATGAAATCCAAGCATGAGAAAATTTCCTTTCAGCAGTGAAACAACTGAGGCAAAACTGCTACTCAAAAAGCCCTGCATTAAATTTGCCCAAGGCTTGGGAGACTCCCTTGGTGGAAGGAGGCAGGAAAGAAGATGCCAGCCAGAGGGATCACTTGCTCTCAGATAGGCAGGGAAATAGCTACCCTGCCTCCGCTGGGCAAGCAGCGAGATTTCTCAGTGCTGAGCAAGGAGGGGACGGGAGATGCCAAACAACAGTGTCTCAGAAGGACTAGGGTCTCCAAAAACATACAGCAAAGTCGGAGGAAAATTGTCCTGAATAATGGTGCAGTCCTACCAAAATGATGCACAGTTCACGTCATGTGACATGGGAGGACAAAACTAAGTCGAAGACGCCCCTGTGCTGGCAAGGCAAGCAGGATGTTTGTCCCAGCCCCTGGAAGATCCACCAATTCTCCTGAAAATGCCTTGGTTTGATGGGAACAAGGATCTTCTGCTCCAGACACAACTTCCTCATCATTTTGTGTGCTGAGTTGCAGAAGCTGAAAGCTCTGCTAATGGCCTTTCAAGTAAAAAAATGTGATAATTTATTATTTTGTTTAAAAAATGTACTTATAGTGTTACTGTTATTGTTTTTTGAAATTCCTCAGTTAATTCTTTCTGACAGATAAGACTGCTTATATGCAGTCAGTACATATAAGAACAATGAAGCCTATGAAACAAACTAGATGCAGCTTTCTAGGCATCCTAGAAACAAAAGAAATTAAAAAAATATATAGTGAAACAAAAACGTGTAAAATCAAGCATGCAAGCCCTTCACATGCTTACTAACAACAGGCACATCTGAATTCTGTTTTATTCCCAGCTACAAAGGTCTAAGTCCACCTTCAAATCAAATTCCTACAAACTAAGAAACAGCCCTGCAAAGTTAAGAATAAATCTCATCAGTCATTTAAATAAAAATACCCAAGTGCAGATATTTCCAAGGCATCTCATAAATCAGAAATCAGGGTGTAATCCTCACCCTAAAATTAAGAATATGAATTCAGCTTTCGTCTTTTAACTTTGTTAATTTGAGCATGTCTAAACTCTCTAAACAAAAACTACTAGGGTTCTGCAGTTTGTGCCCTAAAAAGTTCTAGGGATAAGCACGTGGGATGTCTTAATTTTATCACCTCCAAAACAAAGGGGAGCCTTTTGATACACTGGGAACATAGTGCAAAGAAATACAGAAGTAATTTAAAAATCATGGTGTGTCAATTGGAATATGTTCAGCTCTGGACCAGGTTTAGGAAATCTGAGATACTGTGGAGGATTCTTGGGATATTCCTTGGGAATATAACAGAGACGGCATGAATGGTAGAGACGGTTTGACAACACTTGTGCAAGCTGATGTGGAAATAACTCAGTACTCTGTGTGAAAAATATCTGTGTGTCAGGTCAGGGCATATTTATTCTGGGTACCACTTTGCAGATGCCACAGTCTCTTCCCATCTGATACTCAGGAGACTAATGAGAAAGGCAGTTATATTCTAAATACGCAGCCATATAGTCGTGCTCTGAAATTTGACAGATTAAAAATATGACTTTTTGACCTCTGCAAGAGTTGGTGATTGAAAATATTTGTATTTTAAGTTCATAATTTAATAGACAAGAGGTGTATTAGGAAGATGTCTCGGGCAAGCTCTGAGGTGTGACAACTGATCAGCATCACATCTGCATTCAGTGATGTTCTGGAGCTACGCAGATGCCAGGCTCAACCTTTCTATACTGAGATTTCTGGGATTTTCTGACCCTAATTGGAATAGACGTTATTCGGAAAGAGCCCTTCATGGGATATTTTGGTACTGGTTCTTTTTAAACCAGATATCAAAGGCCTGAATGCCTGGAAAATCACAGCTGGAAACACACAAAAATAACAAATAGATAAAATTTGTCAAAACATAACAAATCCAAGCAACAAGGAACAACAAAAAGTTTGTGTTTCATAGTGTCCTTGCTAAGTGCCTATTCTGCTTCTTTAATAAAGAGCTTTTAAAACGAAGGCTGCGATTTTCAGAGGAGCTTGGGGGAGGCAACACAGCAACTCCCAGTGCACTAATGGGGCTTTTTTGTTTAATATAAATCGGGTTTTGTAACCTGCCCTATAAAACCAGCTCAACCAGAGCTGACAGTTCACTCCTGTAGCTAACAGGAGAGGTAGCTTCTCCACTTGGGACTTCAGAAAACAATACAGAGGAGGAAATGTTCACATACAGGTCAAACATGAGCGTGCTGCACAATCTCCCAGTCTCTCCTCCAAGGTTTATTGCAAATCTGAATGACAGAGATACCTACCGAAATCTCATTCAAACGACTGTCTGTATTGGTCACACGAGTATCGGTGTCCTCCTATGGAAGAGTTGGGGTGTGGGATCACCATTTCCTTCTCTCCCTCCAAATAAAATAAATACCCTTAAAGAGTCACTATTAAAGGACTTGGTTTTGTATCACCTTCAGCATGGACAGGCGTCACATGCAAGAAAACAGATTTCTCAGGGGGATCATGAATAAATACCATCGTCTACATGTCCTGTTACTTTGAAAAAGCAGTGCTGGGGCCACAGCCAAAGCATTTGGGCAATGCCTGTTATGCAGAACAGGAGAGGAAAACATGTGGCTTTCTGCACTGCTGGAAATTTCCAACCATTTAAATAAGCAATTGCTTCATAGGACAACTATTACTCCAAAACACATTTCAAGCTTTTTTTTTTCCCCAAACTATAAATACAAAAATTCAGAATAATCTTAACTAGGCAGCTAAAAAGAATAAATGAGAAAATGATGGGAGCAAAGGTTTGTAATTACCCAACTGCTCAGCTTTACTAAACTAGCTCATGATTCCTATCACATGAGCTAAATGTGTTGGGAAACATTAGACATCTGTTACCAAACACTCATCCTGATACAAAACTTGGCTTCTCTCCAGCTGCACGCTGCCAACTAGATGTAAATTGTAACCAAATGGGAACCAACCATCAGCTCCCTGATAAGAGCGGACGGAACAATTTGGGCTGGATAAAACCCAGGATTTTGGAGCCTTCCTCAGTGACAGGCACTTGCTCATTTAACAGCTATTTTGGTGGCTTTATATTCAGTTTTGTTGGCTGTCCCAGTCACTATAGCACCCATCGTAAAGGCAATGCACTTCTGCAACAGAAGTGATGAATCTCTGCAAAGACTAGAATAACCTGAGTTGCAATAGTTGGATGGTGATGATCAGATCCCGTCTGCAAGAAAATATGTCCAATGAGCCTAAGACCCACAAGTGGGGTGGGGAAAAAAATATCACAAAAGCAAACTGTATTTTTGTGCCCACTAAATCAGTTTTATCTCATTATATCTCCCTATGATTCTTACAATAAAGCTAATGTCTTTCTAGCATTCTGCTTCAGCTAATGCTACACTTGAAAAATGAGTTTGTGATAAATGAAAGACAAAATTACCTCAAATCTTTGCTGTTGTCATTATTTTTTTCTATAGATCTGAATATACATATTTTAGCCGTGGCAAAATGACCAACCTGGGACTACCTGTGGCACCCAACTGCTGTTTGGCTGACTGGTACCTGAAGTCACAAAGAAACTTCTGGATGGGTTAATGCTAGTAAGAGAGATGCAATCCCAACCATGAATGAAGAGTGGCAGAAGATAATGATCAGATTCGTGTAACAAGGAGGCTTCAAATCTGAAAGCGATGTGAGGGAGAGCAGATGTGGCAAATGGTGCTGCGGCTTCCATGCCTTCCCTTCCGCGCTGGCCAGCCCTCTTCCCCTCCTGTTAAGATTACTCCAGAAAGCTCAGGTTTGGGTATTTCTGAGTGATTTTGGAGAACAGGAGATCTATGAATGGTTATATGAGTGAAAGTGAAATAAAAAGCGCCTTGTGTCATTTCCATGAGATCCTTACCTTCAACTACGCCCTGTTTGTGTGGGGCTCAGAAGAGTTAGCCACATTCAGGCCACAGACAGAAGCATGGTACAGCGACACTGTATTTTACACAACCAGCAAGATCCAGAGCCTGGAAATGCCTGAAAGCAAATTCTTGAGAGGCATTGAGAGCAAATCTGTATTTCTTCATGGTGTACTGCCACTCATCCTCTCAGAGGTCCCACCCCTGTGCCAAACACTTCTATTCTAGCTTCTGCTTAACATACTCGTCCATTGGAGTCAGTGCATAATTTGGGTGGGGAGATGTCCCTTGACAAACCATTACTGGAAACCAAACCCAGAAAACAAGTGTACGAACCCAAAACCCTGTTGAGAAGATTGCAATATGCTCTCAGAGCACACTCAGCTCTCCACAGGCTTACACTGGCTGAAAGGAAAATGCTCACCCCAAAACTGCAGTCAGGCAACAAGAGCAGAGAATAAATATTTTCTAAGCACTGTCCCTCTGTGTGGCAATGCCTATGCTTTGTGTTTCTTCCTCCAGGTATCAAATATCTGTGCTCTCATGACACACAAATGCACATTTTTTACTTTCAAACATCCCTTTCAGATACATGCTGTGATCAGTAAGAACAAAAATATCAAGAAAAAGACCAGCTCTTTACCTATTTTACTGTCAATCACATAACATTACAGAATTCATTTCAAGCTCCATCACATTATTGCAATTTATTAGCTTGTTCACAAATACAGAATTACAAAATCGTACCAGGACATCTCCATGGATAGTGAAAGCAGGAAGACGCTGATCAAAGACACCAAGCTGTTGGATAAAAGTACTGGCACAAGAAGACTGTGATTTGTCCCATCGGCAGTAACATTGCCCATCCAGCCCAGAGCTGTATTAGCCAGGGGCACTGACATGCCATTGCCCTAAATCCAAAAGGGATTTTTTGCCCTTTAGCAGAGACACAGGGTTGAGGCAGATTAGTATGTCCATAAATATTTCCTGCATGGTATTTGCTAACCTAATGTTAGCTCATTCCTGGGAGGGATGGGTGTTATCCACAGATCTTGACTTGTTAGAGTAAGGATTTTTTTGCAGATGAGGATTTGCTGCCCTCCACGGAGGAAGAACAAGGAGGAAAACATCACATTGATTTTCTACTCCTTCATTTTTTCTAATTGCTAACAACACTGAAAAAGTAAAAAGTGTATATCTATCCACCTACAGATACATGTAGAGGTATATCTACCTACTGATGTGTGTAGATAGATGGATACACACCTTTTACTTTTTCAATGTTGTTTGCAATTAGAAAACATGGAAGACTGGCAGACTGAAGATCAATATGATGATTTCCTTCTTGCTCTTCCCCATTGGAGGGCAGCAAATCCTTGTCAGCAAGTCATCTGTAAATAGATATAAGGAGAAAGTATGATAAATGATAACATAGCTTCTCCTTATTTCAGGTCTCCCTCTTCCAGAACATCTGTCTGAGGTCAGCAGTGCAGTAGCTTTAATTCCTGACTTAGCTGCTACCACTTCCTTCTATGTCTTATACATTCAACTGAAAATCCAAATCAGAGAGATTTCATTTGGATTTTTAAAAAGCAATGTGCTCAGGGAGACTATGCAATTGAAAGCTGCAGCTGCATGGACAATTGCATTGAAAAGAAAGGGTTGTCTTTCTTTTCAAGTTCATGCTGTCAGGGCTGTGAATTTCTCTTTGACCTACCAGCACTTGAACTTACAGTGTACTTGCCTTTAATGACTTTCAAATCAGGAGAAATAGCATACCTCCTGGTTTAGATTTTCTTACAGAAAGCGAATATTTGAGTTGCAGCTAAAACAGACATTAAAGCTATGGCATCTCTAACTTCCTCTGGAAGGGGAAGGAGATCTGAAATTAAAAACATAAAGTTAAAAAACTAACAAAGAAATGATCTTCCCTATTTAAAAGTAAATTACTTTTCAATTAGAACTCTGCAATGTGATCATGGTATTATGCTGTTATATTAAGCTGTGCTCATTGTGAGTTGTTTCAACAGTTAAGCAAATAAGATTTGTTTGAATTATGGGGCTTTGCAGACTTTCTATTGCATGGAGACCAATTTCATTGAGAAATGTAATTGAATGCATTCAAGTACAGTCAGTTAAAACAGGTCATAAAGACTTTCTCATCATCCAGGCTCTTAAAAAGTCTAATACTGTTGAATTCCTAAATGTGACAAAAGATTGGTAATACCTTATTAAACAAATTATGCCTATTAGGTTCTGTCTAGCACAAGTAAGAGCACTGCAGTGGGACCTTATCTGAACATAGGACATGCAAGGAAGAAAAAAAGCCCCAAAACCCAAATTTCACAGTTTTCCTTATGTTTGCTGTAGGAACTTGTCCTCTTGTAGCTTGGGGAAATGCATCACTCCCTTCAAAATGCATGACTGTTCCCCTGTCTATGCCCACAATCAACTTGATCAGAAAAACTCACACCTCTCTCAGATTTAAGCAGATGCAAGAATCTTGTATGAACGTGAGTGTATTTTGATTGCCTTTATCCTGTTACTACACTAGCACACAATACTAGTCACTCATATGCCAGAAAGAAGTACAAATTTTCGTGTATGAACTGAACATGATTTTTTCCCTTCTTGATGAAACAGTTTGCATAAGCAGAGTTTCTGTATCATTGATTTTCATGATTTTTTTTTCTGTTAAGCAGAAAAACAAGGCTAACTGGATATTTCTTACTGTGAAATACCTGCTAATAAAAATTCATGGCAAATCACTGATTGCAGTATAAAGCCATGAATTAAAGTGGTTGCATACAGCTAGTGGTTCTCCAAACATTCTTTCCTCACTGCCTGGATCACGGCCATGAGAAATCTGAATGCTCTCTGAATCTGTCTGGGGGCTGCAGACCAGTGAGAAAACTCACGGTGTGTTTTCAGCAGAATAAATCCTTCGCTTTTAGCTGGGATACAAACCACCAGCTCAAAGGGAGGTGATAATCCTGTACAGGTATGAAGTAGAGTTCTTTCAATAGAGCACAAGATTATCAGGTTGGTTTTTAGGGAATTAGGTCCTTGTTTTTCACTGAAACTGAGAGGAAGGTGAAAAAAAAAAAGAAAAAAAAAGTTTTGGGAATCTGAGTTTTGCAAGTGAAGTAACCAACATGCCCACGTCACTACCAGCCTACCTGCCTGAATGTGCAGAGCCTTTGAACACCTAACGTGCGCAGACAGTGACAAGCAGAGCAGCAATAAGCAAGCAGCATTGCAGTGCCCAAACTGCACCCACCCAACTTACCTGGACTGCTCTGCAAACGCTCTGCTGAACCTAGGCGGTCCCAGGTCCTTGCAACACTACATCGGCCTGGGCCCTACTTCATGACTGTATTAAATATATAGTTCTACTGACACATCACTAAAATGTGCATTTTATTTTCTAGATCCACATGTTCCTCCTTTTTTCTCTAATGAAACAGCCTGATGCTTCTAACAAGACTCTCATTTGGTGTCCCACTTTGGAAAATCCCACTTTCAGCTCTGGTTAAAATAATATTTCCACTTTTGAAATATGCCTAATGCTGAGAATATCCTCAAATAGTTCAAACATGATACATGACAGTATAGACTTACTTACAAAAACAAGACTTTACTCAATTTTAATTAAAAGGGGTGGAGGGAGGATGTGGAATATTCCTTCCTCTGGTGGTGTTTCCTGCTCTGTACAGCATTAAAAGATATTGCGCAAGGAGGGGGACCTTTTTTTTTTTTCTTCCTTTTTTCTTTTTTTAGCTCGGGATGGTGAAAGCTGATTGAAGAGATGCAAATGTTAGAACCTTCAAATGATTTCAATCAGAATTTGACTTGCTATCATGCAGGTGCTAGCTGTAGACCAAAGAAACAGCCTTGTTGCCAGTGCATCTCTATCTTGGCTTGGCAGTGAGGGACTGAACCCAAAACAGTTGCTGACAGCACTATTGTCTACAGTAGGCTGGATTAACGTTGGGTGGAAATCTCATTGCTGACAGTGGAATAGTGAAATGTGGGTAACCTTTTCCAGCTCCAAGATGCTGCTACCCCAGGCAGCAACAACAACACCTGGAATTTAATGGAAAACAAAATTCCAAGGGAAAGCAAATCATTTTTCATTGCGCCTCGAACACTGCACTCTGACATGCCAAATGAAATTATTGGCATCTCAATTTCATTTGAATGAAATCAAATCAATACAGATTGAAATATCATTTAAGAATGTTATCCATCAACATTTTTTTTTCCCAAATGAACTCTTGCTGAAATCATGTCTATCTGTACAGCATTTCCTTGCTGACAATTCAACGCTTTCATTAAGAAAAATCCCCACCAGTTTTCCTTGTGCAATGGGCATCGTCACAGTTGCTGGGTGGGAGAAATACTGGTTTAATATCTACACATACCCCATTGTCACCACATTTCCATGCAGCGGGTATGTGGTACATTTTTTTTTGTTTTATTTATTTATTTATTTATTTATTTGAGTTTTACTGTGTTATAAAGATCTTCAATTGAAATATTACACCCACTGGACAAAAGGTAGCTATATATGCTTTAGCTCACTGCACTGCACTGCACGGCACTGCACTGAGTTTCACTTCCCAGCCACCCCATCCCAACTATCAAGAAAGCTGCTGTTGGCTTTTTTCCACAGCTGTGCTCATTACAGCAGAAGAGTGGAGTTAGGATCAGATTGCAAAGAAACGTTTATTGTGCTCCAAGACACATACATTGCAAAGAGAAAGCTCTTCTGTCTGGCTGATGAGAACAAACGGAGAGCACAATGCACTTCAGTTGGCTTTCTTTATCTTTGCTATTGCAGCGCCCTGCAGTATTATGCCTTAATGGCCTTCTTGGCACATTTCTCTTCTCACATGCTAATGCTAGTACAAATAAGCAACCTTTTTGAATAAAATATTAGATATATGTTGTTGGGTTGAAGCACAACATCTAACATCCCTCTGCAGACTGACACAGCTTGAGTCAAATGCAGTTCACTGAGGAATTGCCAGGGACTTTTCACCTATAACATACTAATTCTGAGTTTATTCTTTCTAAATCATGGTTTAGTACTGAGATAAAATTCAGACTGATATCCTCAAATTCACCAACTAAATCAGCTATAGGTTGGGTGTAATGAGTGGTAGTGAATTATATTCTAGCACTCAAACCCTAGTTTTTACAGTAATACAAGGTAAGTGCAAAACAAACTTCTCATGACTGCATGCTTGCTTGTCCCTGATGATAACTGCCCATCGAATATAGAAGAAGAGAAAGTATTACAGTAAGGAAAGAGACAAGTCACTAACTTCCCTCTAATCTCTTCACAAGTTCTGAATTTAGGCGTTTGTATCTGTGGACAGAAGATGGCATGAAGTTGCTTTTTTTTTTTTTCACCCTTCTTTATTTTTGAGAAAATACTTTGCGTATCACAGAATCACAGAATCAGCTAGGTTGGAAGAGACCTCCAAGATCACCTAGTCCAACCTCTGACCTAACACTAACAAGTCCTCCACTAAACCATATCACTAAGCTCTACATCTAAACGTCTTTTCAAGACCTCCAGGGATGGTGACTCAACCACTTCCCTGGGCAGCCCATTCCAATGACCAACAACCCTTTCAGTAAAGAAGTTCTTCCTAATATCCAACCTAAACCTCCCCTGGGGCAACTTTAGCCCATTCCCCTCCCTCCCAAAAAAAATGAAGCACTCACACAACCCCTGAGAATCAGCAAGAGCTGTTTATTGCCAGGACATCTTGCAGGCAAGCCTGCGGGATGTCCGTGGTGTTTGGTGGCTCCAAGCTGATGCTTGCAATGAAGCCTGAGCAACGAGCAGGGGGCTCGCCGGGCACTCCTGCGATGCTGTTGGTGCTCTCGGATGGCAGAGCACAAAGACATGCCGCAGTAGTCCCAGGCCTGTTCTGGCAGAGGTGGATACACTTCCATCCGTTCCTCCACATCTGGTGGACCCAGCTCCATGAGCTCCACGGTGTTGGGCAGAAGGCTAAGCCAGTCCTTGCCCGGGACTGCCCAAACGGGATGCCTTCCGTCCGGAACGTTCTCAGGCCAGGGTGCCGAACCAGGGGGTCGTCCAGTCCCACGCCTCGGTCCCACGCCACTGTCGGCTTGATTTTCATGCATGGGTCTGACGCTGCCCTCTCGTTTACGGCCATTACTGGGTCCCGCACTGTGCTCCGGACTATGGGCACGCCTCTGCTCCCCGCGGCTGTCTGCCTGATGCTCCCACCTTCGCCCCACGTCACCGTTGCTCCCATGGTAAGGCCCAGGCCCCCTGGCGCTGGCTGTGTGAGGGGACGGCCTGTTCCCCGCATCGTTGCGGTGCCAGTGGTACCGCCTGTATGTGTCTGTGGGCTGGGTGCTAGAGGTCCCTTGGGCACTGGTGTCTCTTGTGCCGCCGGCGCTATCCCTCTGCCCACGACACATCTCTTTCTGCTCAGGTGCATTCCTTCTTGGTGCTTCACCGGACGGCATCCCTGTCCTCGCACACCAAGGAGGCCTGCTGCTCGCCTTGCTCTTCTAGTCTTCCTCCTGCCGCACAAGCTGGCAGTCAGAGGGCCTAGATGCTCAGCGAGTGCTGGGCCAGCTGCAGGGGGCCTGTTTTATAGGGCCCGCAGCAAAGGCGGGGCAGTGGTGACCACTGTGACCTCAGCAAGCCTCTGTGATGAAGTGGCCCATGCGTGGCCAAAGGCGGCTGTGTTGGGAGCGGCCTGGAAGATGCCCTCACGTGGACAAGGAGGAGGGTTGGGGGGCTGAGGGCCCCTTTTCTGGGGCTGGCTTCCCCGGGCCATTTGGCTTGCCAGAGAGTGTCCTGGTTTCAGGTAGGACAGAGTTAATTTTCCTCCTAGTAGCTGGTAGGGTGCTATGTTTTGGATTAGGATGAGAAGAGCGCTGATAACATGCTGATGTTTTAATTGTTGCAGAGCAGTGCTTACACCAAGCCAAGGACTTTTCAGCTTCTCGCTCTGTCCTGCTAGCGAGCAGGCTAGGGATGCAGCAGGAGCTGGGAGGGGACAGACCCAGGACAGCTGACCCAGACTGGCCAAAGGGGTATTCCATACCATCTGACGTCATGCTGAACAATATATAGGGGTGGCTAGCCGGGGTGGAGGGGGGGGCCGGCTGCTCGGGGATAGGCTGGGCATCGGTCAACGGGTGGTGAGCAATTGCATTGTGCATCACTTATTTCGTACACATTATTACTATTAATACTATTATTATTATTATTATTATTATTGTTATTATTTTCCCTGTCTTAATAAACTGTCTTTATCTCAACTCACAGACTTCACTTTCCCGTTTCTCTCCCCCATCCCAGAGAGGGAGGGGGGAGGGTGAGCGAACGGCTGCGTGGTGTTTAGCTGCCAGCCGGGCTAAACCACAACAGAGAGAAAGGCTGCCCCTCGGCCACAGGGACTACCCTGCACTCCCATCCTGTGTCCTGGGTTTATTTTTAACACTGTTTTTTAGGTAATTTGATTCTATTCTTTACGGAAAAGAACAGAAGGTGCATCTTCAGCCCTAATTCCCATGTGCGCTTTGTGCTCCGAGTGAAGAATTTTTTCCTCACGTCACATCTCCTCTAAATCTCCCCTCCATTTGTTCAAAGCCATTATTCCTGGTTCCATGGCTACACTCCCTGATAGAGGCCCTCTCCAGCTTTCTTCTAGGCCACTTTTATGGGTACAGTTAGGTGGCAAAACAGCAGAACCTAGCAAATTGAAGCCTCATCTGCCTTGTTCCACACATTCCATGTGAAGTTTTCCAGCTCAGGCTCTAGCCTTTCATCAGTGTAACATAGAATCATTAAGGTTGGAAAAGACCTTCAAGATCATCTGGTCCAACCATCACCCTGCTACTAATGTCACCCTCTAAAGGATGTCCCTACGCACCAGGTCCAACCTTTCCTTGAACACTCCCAGGGACAGTGACGCCACCACTTTCCTGGGCAACCCATTCCAATGCCTGACTGCTCTTTCTGAAAAGAAATGTCTCCTACTTGTTTTAATTGTTGCACAGCAGTGCTTACACTGAGTCAAGGACTTTCCAGCTTCTCACAATGCCCTGCCAGCGAGGAGGTTGGGGGTGCAGCAGGAGCTGGGAGGGGACAGAAGCAGGACAGCTGACCCCAACTGGCCAAAGGGCAAAAAGAGCAAAGGACCAAAGCTATTTTAAGGCAACTTGTCAGAGTCAACGTGGAAGAGCCATGGCCAACTTACAATGTTAGAAAGTGCTTCCTAGGAAAGCGAGATGTGATCTCAAGGAAAATTCAGTCTAATTACAGCTTCACGTTGCTCAAATCACAGTTAATTCTGCTTGTTGCTCTTCTGCTTTACAAAATCTCATGATCTGGTAAGTGTATTGCAAACTGCTAATTAGTTCCCATGGATCCCAAATCTGCTCATCTAATCACGTAAACACTTAATGGCCCTTTTGCCTCCACCCTTAATGTAGGACTATGTTGCTTGCATAAGTAAATGCTCACCATGGCAACAGCAATACTCATTAAAAAGAGTTGATTGTTCTATTCTTTCTCTAGATTATTTTAATGTGGAGAACAAATCAATATACTGATGCTAGACATATTTATATATCCAGCTCACTATGTTTGCTATTTATTGCACATTTGTTAAAGTCCCATGGGTTTCAAACAACAGTGAACTCTATATTTTGCCCAGCAACCTGTATGCACTTGCTTCTTGTTTTTAAATGTCCCTAACTTTCTAGGAAAAAAGTTTCCTAAATGGTTTCCAGGTTGATGACTGCTCAGAAGTAGTCTACTTTGAGCGAACTTGTGTCTTCTCCAAGGGCTGCCCAGAGCCATTTTTGCAATGTTTCCTGTATAACCTCTTCCAAGTTGTCAAGCAGACCCATGTGTGACAGGACCTGGAGACGCTGCTGCAGCAGATGGGTGAACTCTGTTTTTCTTGACAGAGTTCAGTGGCTCCCCCAATGTGCCCACAGATCACCAAAGCAGAGCTGTTCATTGCACTGGGGTCACCAGACCAGACCTCCAAAAGTGTTACTACAAAACCATCATTTGGCAAACGTCAAATGCTGGCACTGCTGAAGTTGTTGCATCCGGAATGTTTCATCCTAATTTACTTTGAAAAAAAGGTGACATATAAGGAGAAGGCGGGGAGGAGGGGAATATTACATAGGATCCTACCGAAAAAGTGGGAGCAGGCAGGAAGCAGATTTTTCCTTACAAAGCAAGTACGTGTGCACACAAAGCAAGATTTTTCACTCTGCTTGTTTTTTTCTGGCAGACAGATGAAACTGTGGGAAGAGATCAGTGAAACTGGGTCCCGTTTAACCAGCTCTGTCCTGATACTATCCTGTGCTTAACCTCTTTTAATTTGACTTATTTGCTAGGACTTTTCATCCTTGTTGTATCACTTTCAAAAGCAAAATCCGTGTCTTGGGCCCTGCCAGATACATAGGCAGGCACTGGGGTCCTTCAGGGCAGGTCACTTGTATGCATTGTGCCCTGTGAATCTGGAAAACACCCTGCAACATCACAAGGAGTGTATCCTTGAGCCTCTCTCCTCTTCCAAGACGGTTCATGGCACAGAAATGGGATTGCACTTGCTGCCAGTTCAATCCCTCTCAACACAGAACCCCGTCTGTAAGAGGTCTGCTCATCCTGAAGGACACAAGTACCCGCTTTCTTCAAAAAGTGGCATACGTATGTCCTACCACTGAGTGACTGCAATAGGACATGCTGCCACATGTTCACTGTCACCACACTCCAAAACTTGCAATGAAGTATGGATTTGGTCCTAAGAGCATGAGACTCCTGTTATTGGAAGATGGATCTTCCTGTCGAGATGAAACTCCAACACCACTTTACCAGGAAGATAGTGAGAAGCCAGGGAGAAACCCTAGGTTTGAAGAAAAGTAAAAGAGCTGCCACCAGCCACAGGCTGAACTTGTGAATACAGGCGCTCAGTTTGCACAAGTCTAAAAGCCAGTTCCTTTTCTACTTCGTCCCAAAGCAGCCACCTCTGCAAACCGCTTCTTCTCACTGACGTTAACTCTGCAACTCTGCCAGACAAAAAAGGATCAGCCTCCTAGCAGAAGAAGGACTTGTCAACAGGACCCCTGGGGTTGGTCTGAACTGGGAGGTGGCAGAGGGTGAACTGAACGACTAGCCATCAGAAACCCTACCCAGAGCACAAGAATCCGACATGATGAGAAGCAACCAGGCAGACAATGCTCCGGTTGCACCATAGGGACACAGAAGTCAAACACAGGAAAGGAGAGGAGGAAGAAAATGCTCAGGACTCCTGAGCACATCTGCCAGACTACTGACATGCAGCAACAGACTGCTGGGGAGGTAACTTGCAATGGAAAAACGCTGCTATGATGATGCTATTGATGAGAACTGCCCTAAAGAAAAGTGTGGAGCCAGACTCTGTAGTGCAGATTGAAGTGAACAACAGAAGAGTGTAATAACTTCCTCCTAGGAAATAACTTCCTTCCTAGGAAAGAGGAACTTCCTCAAACTTGTGATTTGATGCTGAACAATATGCAAGGTCCAGTTCAAAGTACTACCACTGAAGAGCCTCGCTATAGGGGGAACCATGATGTACTGAGGTTTAACATGGCTGAAGGTCTGAAAAGAGGTTTAAAATAAAAGCATGACTCTTGCACTTAAAAAAAAGAAAGGGTAATTCAAAGAGCAGTTAAAAGTCATTGGGAGAATTAAATCTTAGCAGCAGAACGTAACTGGCTGGAAGCATATAGCAAACATACATCAACAATGGACATGTGAAAAGTCAGAAGGAAGCTGGTGTGGCTGAACAGCAGGATAAGATAGTATACTAAAAGCAAGAAGGCATCCTTCAAATATGAAGAGGTTTCATATTTGAAAAGAAAAAAGAAAAAAAGAAAATGAAGAATCAAACCCTGTCCAGTTAAAAGGAAAAACACCATAAGGAAGGACGTTATACATATGTATATATACACATATGAAGTAACAACTTCAAAAGGCTTAAAAACAAATAATACATCCTTCTCAATCACAGCAACAGCAAGAAGCCTGACGGTAGGCTGTAGGGTCTCCAGAGGATCATGCTCTAGAAAGAGCACACTGAGAAGAACAAAGCCATGTGAGGAAACACTCAGTGCACTTTTTACCCCTCAGTTCAGCATGGAAGATCTTGGGGAGATCCTGCTACCGCAATCTTCCTTCCCAGGGGAATCACCAGAGTAACCGCCATCAATTGAAGTGTCAGTAGGGGACCCGAGTCGACTAAATGAATATTAACACATCTCCAGCCCCAGATGGTGTTCACTCAGCACTTCTGAATGAACTCAAGGTGAACTACTAACTGTGGTTTGTAACTAGCTCTGCTTGCTGAGGGATGGAAGCGGCTTTTTGATGTGATCCAGAGTGCTGTACACAACTAAGCCCAACATCTGTACTAACAGAATTAGTTGACACATGGATAAATCTGACTTCTTTGGGGAAGAGCCAACTTGCTTCACAAATCTACTGGAGTTCTTTGAAGAAGTAGACATGCACATGGGCAGGAGAGAACTGGTCGATATAGTTGGCTTGGATTTCCAGAAGGCATTTGACAAGGTTTGAAAGGCTGTTAGAAAAATTAAGCTGCCATGAGATAAGAGGAAAGGTCTTTGCATTGATTAAAAAAAGGTTAAAAATAGGAAACAGCAGATAGCAGTAAGTGGCGGTTTTCCTAATGGAAGGAGGCCAAGAGTTCTTCAAATCTCTCCTGTTCAACATCTTTATAGACTATCTGTAAAAGGGAGGAATAAGTAAAATGACAACATTGGTTGAGGATATTGAATCACTAAATATAGCAAAGAAAAGCACAAGGTGAGAAAATGCAGAAGGACTTAAAGATACCAAGGGACAAAGAAATATATTCACTTGAAATTCTGAAGAAACATGGTGATGAATGTCAAGAAAAAAAATCCTAATCTTGCACATGCAGCAATGGGCTGATTTGGCCATCTTTATCCCCTCTCCCATCTCAAAAACTATAGAGTACAACTGGGAAAAGTACCAAGAGGTGTAACAGTGTGGATCACAGGATTGATTTATGTTGCAGGAATAAGACAACTCAGGAGATGAGAAAGCTCTAGAACTTGCACGGCATATATAAAGTGGCTAAGCAGAATCAAGGGGGAAAAATCATTGAGAGCTACTAAATATATAGACAGCACCCACACGCAGGAAGTTCCTTAGTCCCAAATCATTGGAGACTAGTGGATTACCAATTAATATCCCAAGCATCTCCTTGGGTCTTTTTCCTAGATGCCTGGTGTTGGGCACAGTCAGAGACAGGATACAGAGTTAGCACCATCTTTTGTCTGACCCAGTGAGGCCATTTGTATATTGGCACTTCCAATGTATCCGTATATAAATGGATGGGAATAGATTGAGAAACTCAGCCCCTTCTTGCAATGTATAAAAGCAATGAAAAAAAAAAAAAAAAAGAGTTGTGTTCCACAGTGCCTGGCGCCTGATCTGGAAGTCTGTTTTTGTTCTACAAGGGGAGAGATGAGCTGTTCAATCTTACAACTTGTCTTGACTAGATAAAAGGAAGTTTTTATCAGACAGTATTTAACATATGGTGGCTCACATGAGGAAAAAACATAGTTTTCTTTTATTCACTGCTGCAAATCCTAAATTCACCACATGAGAAATCTGCCAAGTGCTCTGTCAACATTTCAATATTATCATGTACTAATTAGAGAAAAGAAAAGAAATCCAAACCAAACAAACCACCCCAAACCCCACGTTTTTCTAATGCAGATTATTCCTTGGCTTGAAAAATGATGCAAGCTATCTCATTTTGGGAATATCAGGAAGCTGGAAGGATCTAAACTCCTCAACTCCCAGCAGCTCAACATCTCATTTGACTTTTTTGCAATTGGGGAAAGTATTTCCTAATACACTTCCTAAGTACTCAACTCATTTTAGAGAGGGGCACAAGATGTGCCAGGAGTTGAACATGACTTGTATTGATTGCTGAGTGCCCCCCAAAACACACTTCCAAGCCAGAATCACATACTACAACACTGAAATGTCACTGGTTGCACATCATCTACTAGGTTCAGTGCCCCAAAACTGGAAAATTCAATTCAGTAGAAGTAATGATGGGTGTATCAGCACACATGGGCAGAAGACCTAAAGAAGACCAAGCGGTTGTTGTTGGGAAATGCTGATGACAATTCAGGGGACAAAGAATCAAAAGCAATGAGTTTCCTGGAAGCTTCTTAACACTCTCATATGGGCTCCCATCCATTTTCCAGCCTTGACAACTTCTGAAAGGCACTTTCCCATGCTTCCACTGGAGGGCAGAAATATCCCATGTTTCCACAGGCAACCCTTCAGCTCATTGCCACAGACCCATATGCTTAAAAAAACTCTAGCAAGGCCTTGTCTTCAGGAGACTTTCTTTTACACTTACAGACTTCAACTTGTCTTCTATGTTTATCAGCAGCTTATTTTTTTCAAAATAATGTTGTTATTTAAAAAAAAACACATGACAACACATGACATATTCCCAGTTTACCCTAGTGTCTCATGTAGCACAGCAATAGCCCCCAGAGCCCCTCTGCTTGCAGTATGTGCAACACTCCAATGTCCCCTAAGCTCCCTAAACACCTTTCCCATAGGTAACAAATATATTGGAAGTACGTATGTACGTGCTGAATGGCAGGTTAACATCCCTACCGCTTCCTCAGGAGTCAGTAAAAATATTTTAAAAGGCTTGCAGTGCTGATCTGGAGAGCTACGGCTTGCAGCATCTGTATCTAAATTAGTGAAAACTATAATCAAGAGCAGAATTAGTAGACGCAGGAACAAATTTGATATGCTCTCTTCCACAAAGCAAAAAGGGACACATTAGCGTTACTGAAAGGGTTATGGATAAGGCTGATCTCCTTGACAGAGTTTATTTGGTTTCCGAAAAACATCTCAGAAGGTTCCCCAGGCAAAGGCAATTAAAGACACTAAGCTGCCAGGAGATACAAGGAAAGGTCTCCTCATGGAGAACTAACTGCTTCAGAGCATGGAGGTCAGTCACCCGTGATCCTTCAGGGCACTGTGTTGGAACCTGTGCCATTTGATGGATTTAAAAGTGAACTGGATAAAGGTTCAATAGTGGAATGACGTGGTTTTCTGTTGGCATTAAGCTACCCAGAGTAGCAGAAAAAATAGGGTGAGCCATGAATAGCTGCAGAAGAACCTTAGGATATTCAGTGACTTGCCAATAAAATGTCAGATGAAATGAAACAGAGATGAACTTATATATATAGAAAAAATAACCCAAACTATACACGAGGTAAGATGGGCTCCGAGATGATTGTCCAGTCCTATGAAAACAATGGTTCAGTCATCAGGGATGGTCAAAAAGACAAACTGAATGTCAGGGATTACTAGGAAAGGAGCACAGAACAGCATGCCTTTATGCAAACATACAGTACCTGGTACCTCCATGCCCCTCTGTTCCACCCTGGTACAGATACAGCAGCAAGATTTACTTAGCATATGCAAGTATCTAAATCCTTAATACCTGGGCATTAATATCTGAGCAGTATCTGGGTAATGCTGAGCATGGTCTGCTGTAAGGAACCCTTCCCCAAATTAAACTTTTTAAGTTTTACAGACTAATTCTTTCACAATAGAAAATAGAAATGTCAACATTTTCTTGCTGTTTGCTACAATGACCCTGTGTTAGTACATTAAACAAGAAGTAATTCTGCAGGTTAAACTTTTTCCACTCTTTCTCTGCCAGTTACATTTCAATCTGTGGATGGAAAATGTGAGAGAGCAGGACGGTGCCAGATCCATCTCTGCCTTGGCTTTTCTTTTTTGACTTCTGGTTAATTTGCTTAATCTTTCCATATCTGTTTCCTTATTTGTAAATGAAGGCACACTGAGAGACTTATTTACAAAGAGATCATCTGTGGGATATCTGGGATCAGATCAAAAGCCCATTTTGCACATTACATGCTCTGGAGAACAACTGTGAGGATGCTCAGGGAGAATCACAGAATCACAGAATTGTAGGGGTTGGAAGGGACCTCAAAAGATCATCGGGTCCAACCCCCGTGCCAAAGCAGGTTCCTTAGAGCAGGCTGCCCAGGTAGGCGTCCAGACAGGCCTTGAATGTTTCCAGAGAAGGAGACTCCACAACCTCCCTGGGCAGCTCATTCCAGTGCTCCATCACCCCCACCGTGAAGAAGTTCTCTCGCATGTTGGTGCGGAACTTCCTGTGCTCAATTTTGTGGCCATAACCCCTTATCCTGTCCCCACAAACCACTGAAAAGAGGTTGGTCAAATCCCTCTGTCTCCCACACTTCAGGTATTTAAAAACACTGATAAGATCCCCTCTCAGTCTTCTTTTCTCCAGGCTGAACAGGCCCAGGTCTCTCAGCCTTTCTTCATAGGAAGATGCTCCAGGCCCTGTATCATCTTTGTGGCCCTCCGCTGGACTCTTTCCAGGAGATCCCTGTCTTTTTTGAACTGGGGAGCCCTGAACTGGACACAGTACTCCAGGTGAGGCCTGACCAGGGCAGAGTAGAGGGGGGGATCATTTCCCTTGACCTGCTGGCCACACTCCTTTTAATGCATGCCAGGATCCCATTGGCCCTCTTGGCCACCAGGGCACACTGCTGGCTCATGGTCAACCTGTCGTCCACCAGGACCCCCAGGTCCTTCTCCTCAGAGCTCCTCTCTAGCAGGTCGTCCCCCAGCCTGTACTGATACGTGCGGTTGTTCCTTTCCAGGTGCAGGACTCTACACTTGCTCTTATTAAACCTCATTTGGTTTCTTCCTGCCCATCTCTCCAGCCGGTCCAGGTCTCGCTGAACAGCAGCACAGCCTTCTGGTGTGTCAGCCACTCCTTCCAGCTTTGTGTCATCAGCATACTTGCTGAGGGCAGACACTATTCCCTCATCAAGGTCGTCGATGAAGATGTTGAACAAGACCGGACCCAGCACCGACCCCTGGGGAACACCGCTGGTCACAGGTCTCAAGCCAGACTCTGTGCCGCCGATCACCATCCTCTGAGCTTGGCCAGACAGCCAGTTCTCAACCCACCTTACTGTCCACTCCTCTATCCCACATTTTCTCAGCTTTGCTAGCAGGATGTCGTGGGAGACAGTACCAGAAAGCCTTGCTAAAGTCAAGGTAGATGACATCCACTGCTCTCCCCCTATCTACCCAGATGGTGATGCCATCATAAAAGGCAACGAGGTTGGTCGAGCACGACTTCCCCTTGGTAAATCCATGCTGACCACTCCTCATAACATTCTTCTCTTCCAATTGCTTGGAGATGGCATCCGGAACAAGCTGTTCTAACACCTTTCCAGGGACAGAGGTGAGACTGACTGGCCCGTAGTTTCCCAGATCCTCCTTCTTGCCCTTCTTGAAGACTGGAGTGACATTGGCTATCCTCCAGTCTTCAGGCACCTCTCCTGTTCTCCAGGACCTTTCAAAGATGATAGAGAGCAGTTTGGCGATCACCTCTGCCAAATCCCTTAGTACACATGGATGCATCCCATCGGGGCCCATGGATTTGTGTGCATTCATTCCACTCAGACGCTCCCGAACCGCTCTCTCGTCAACCAGGGGGGAGCCCTCCATTTCCCAGACCCTTTCTTCTCCCTCCAGGGTCGAGGAGTCCCGGAGGGGGAGTCCTTGAAGCAAAGACTGAAGCAAAGAAAGCTTTCAGTATCTCCGCCTTCTCAGAGTCTCCTGTTACCAGGACACCCCCCTCGTTCAGCAAGGGACCCACATTATCCCTAGTCTTCCTTTTACTGTTTACATACTTAAAAAAAACCCTTCTTATTATCTTTTATCTCTTTTGCAAGCCTCATCTCTAGGTGGGCTTTAGCCTTCTTCGTTGCGTCCCTGCAGGCCCTGACAACACTTCTATACTCCTCCCAAGACGACAGGCCCTTTTTCCACATTTCATAGACCTTCCTCTTCCTTTTGATCTTGTCGATGAGCTCCTTGCTCATCCACGCATGTTTTCTGTCCCCCTTCCCCGATTTCCCACTCTTAGGGATGCACCGATCCTGAGCTTCGAAGAAGTGCTGTTTAAATGTTGCCCAGCTCTCACAAGCAGGGCAAGCACATAGTGCTAGTTCAATGAATACTCTCACAGCCTCAGCTGAGGCTCTATGGTTTCACAGGAGCTACTGTAAATGTGTTACATGAGGAAGTAGCAGAGTTTTGACAGCAAGATGATCCTTGTAATCATCATCCTCATGAGAAGCTCCATAACAAGGGCTTCAGGAGCAGGAAATATAGCTTACCATCCCCTGGCCCCAGTAAGAAGAGGACTGTTCCACCATTTATATTTTTGTAATAAATCCAAGATTTTTCATTAAACTCTTAAGTATCTTTGTGGTACAGAGATGCTTCTTCCAACAGAAAACTAAGCAGTTGCAAAGGAATAATCCTCTCTATTCTGTGATCTGATAAAAAGCCTAGATCAAAGCAAGGATTTTTTGCATTGCAAACACTTCTCCAATATCACCCACTTGTCACTCTATACACAAAATCTTTCCAAAGTTGCATTTGTTTCTGCTCTCAAAGAGAAGCATGCACTTTTTTTTTAAATGATTTTTTTCCTCACTCTTTCAGCATCTTTAATGAACAGCAAAGTTCTAACTGCTATTCACTAAGAAGATGGAGAGGCCAAATAACACTTATTTCTTAATGTAGTAAAAATAATACTTAGCTAAAAGGTAAATACTGACTCCTGGGGAAGAATTATACAGCCAAACACTTGGTTTCTGATAAAGACCGTCTTCCTGCATTTCCACTCCACTAATGGCTATGCTGTCACTTGAAACTCCCCAAAGAGACTTAATGCCTTCTTCTTTTCCTGGAATTAGCAGTGGTGGTTTTGAATTAGCTTCCCTTGCCACGACACAGAATTGATAATGAATTAGAAAAGGGCTGAACTCAGCTACATGCCAAAGAAGCGTAATTGTGAGATTTTACTGTATGGCACTTCAGCGCCAAATGCCACCAACTCCTGATTAATAATGGGCAACCCAGGGAAAGTCAGAAGCCTTTCTAAATGCTACAAGGGAATTAGGAATGTATGCATCCAGCAGGGGGACCAAAAAAAGAGAAGCTTCTTAAATAGACAGCACTGTTTCATCTTACTTACTATGCCACAAAAATACATGTGGGTTTTCTTTTTATTTATTTATTTATTTTTTCTAGTAGAGTGGGTTTCAATCCTTTGTAGCCAAGACCTGCAAGTGCCCTCTTCATAGCAGCTGTGGTATTTCCAGAGCTGCTGGGGCTTCAGACTGGCAAAACCTCTCCTCTGGATTCACAGAGAGAAGAACAAGCCTATTTAGCTAAAAAGCTGTGAAAAAAGGCTTTTGTCCCCTTGTTTTCAACCTGACAGGAATCCACTGGTGTTAACCAAGTGGCTGCAGGCGTGCTGCCCTGTGTTGAGCAGCTACACTGAAATATGCTGCCCTCTGCCTCTGCTGCATATTTTCCTTCCCTGCTATTTGTTTCCTGCTTAGCTGCTCTGATACTCTACCTTACTCCCATTTTTCTCTTGATTTCTCTACCCACAGTGCAGCAGGACCTCCTGTTTTTCCATTAATCTGCAGCACTACGCAGACTGCCCTCCCCAAAAGCAGCGAAATGTCAGCCAGAGATACTCCTTTGTGATAACAGACATTTAGGACCTAAAAATATTGCCTTTCTAATGCTAGGTCTATGCACCTCTCATATTTTTTCAGTCTTGGAGGCAAAGGAAGTGGAGGTAGTCACATCTTCTTGAACAGATATGATTCCAAATTAATCTCATTCCTTTGTCCTGTTAGCTTCGTTCTTTATCAATGCTGACACCACTGGGCTACAGCAGCTTCAACTTGTCCTTTCTGTGACATTTTTAATTTAATCCTTAGTTTTTAAAGCAGTTCCTTGCTACGGTTGAATTGAGAGGTACAAGATTTGTCAAAAATGCCTGCCTTCTTGGGGAGGCTACACAATTTGGAGTGGCTTCCTTCAGCTTGTTTTTGTCTGATTCTGATGTTTTGGATACTCCCTAGGATCAGTAATTGATGTAGGCATCTAGTTAGGACAACTCCAGATATAAGTCGCACGGTGGGAACCAAAAAGGTTAAAGACACCAGAAGAGATGCAGTTCTTTCTGCCTGTGCCCAGGTTTGGGAAGGAGCGAGGAATCCCTGGGCTCTGGTGACCCACACTCTGATGTGTGTAGGAGGCATTAGCAATGAACTGGAGGGATCACGTTTCCCCTGTAAACCAAAAGTTTGAGTGTCCAGTAGCTCAAACGATCAGGTAGCACGCAGGAGATGACTGTGAATTCAAGGTCAGAGGTTTGAGACCATCGCAGCATTCCTTCTTCGGCTCTTCCTGCAGGGGCTGGAGCAGAGACCCTGTGGTTATTACGAGGGACTGACCTCAAAGAGGCTGCCTGCCACTAGGAGTCCTGCTCTCATCTCAGGAATTCTCACAAGGATGAGCCTAAATCTGATGCCTGGTTCCTCAAAGTCTTCTACACAGACAACCTCATTGCATGATTATCTGTTCTTTGCTGCTCACAAAGCTGAGCTATGACACTACAAGTAGCACAGTGGTAGGTTAGGTTTACCAGTCTTGCCAGCTGAAAGCCTTCTACACCTAGCAGTGGAGACCCTCCAAGATCCCCAGGAATACCGTACCGCATGGCAGATAACAGCGAGCTACCCTTCCCCAACTTCTTGAGCCCGAAAAGCTCATCACAAGTCAAAAGACCCCTCCGGTCCTGTTAAGTTCATTTGTTGCCCTGGCAGTTTTGAGAAGGGTCAACTTACTTTCCAGAGCCAACCCTGTTTTTTAATTGAATGGACTACATCCTTAGTAAACCTTTATGAAGCGGTCAAAGTCATTCGAACCTGTATTCCACTGGAGAAGTCCAAAGCCTTTCAGTGGAGGTGGAAGAGACCACCTTCTGGAGAGCACTGGGTTCTCCCATGAGTCTCAGTATTCTTCCACCATGGGGATGTGGAAGGACCAGAGAGACAAGGCTGCTCTACATCATTGCTTACCTTAATGAATGTCTACAAAACATAAATCTCCGAAACTACCTCTAGAGCAGAAATAAAGGGAATCTAGTGCTATTTTATTTATTTTCTTCTGTTGGAACAACTGAGAGACACTTAGATATTTCAGAGGGCAGAGCACCACAATAATGAGGACGGAAAAAAGTAATGCCAAGGAGAAGGGGATAATGAAGTTCTCTCATTGAAAAAATAAAAAAGAAAAAAAAAGTTTGGAACTGCAAAGGAATTTCTTGCCCAACAGATAGCCTATATAAATTCAGGGGTAACACTGAGTGTAAAGAGAGAACTGAAGAGAAAGATGAACTTCTTGGCATGGATAAAAAGCTATTTATAGATGCTGTGTTATGAGATGAAATGCTCACCCCTCCCCTTTTGAACACTACATAGAAAGATAATTTTGAATCACTTTACTTCAAAAACAAAGCAAGCAGGAAGCATAGGGAAAAACATTTCAAGGAGCTCTGAAAAAAGATGTTGAGATGCCCCTGGAATCTGTAACATGGGATGATGGAGATAATGCAACAATGTCAACTTCTGATGCAGTTCCTTGCTTTAGTAGATCTTAAATCTTGTTCTTCTGATCCTTAAACCAAGGGAAATAGAAAAGCAACTTGTCCAGGGTTGTTCATGGTGCTGTTCAGCAGTACTGAAAACTTCAAGGTTTTTAGCTACTCTATTGCTTCTGAACCAACAGACCCAAACAGTGGTAGCAAGGGAAGCCAAGCAAGTTCATCTAATACAACCTACCCCAAATCAGCAATACCAACCCAAACCAGCTTCAAAGAAGGCAGCAGTGAGAAGCAAAGGTATCTATCAAGAGAAGGGTTATTTCAGTGTGATTGCCACATCAATCCACACAGAAATTCAGGTTCTGGAAAGAGCCTATAAGAGCAGATGATCTCAAACAGGCCTGCTTGACCTCAGAAATAAGCATTTGTAAGAAAAACAATAGTATAGTGATGATAATACTAAGTATCCCAAAGGGTGTCTTGGCTTCAGCTGATTCTGTGAGGAATATCTCATTATCTGTTGATAGCCAGTTCTAGATACTCAGGAACACAGCTGTGAACATCCACCTCAATGCATATGAACATTAAACCAAACAAATGACGTGTTTCAGGAACTGCTTGTAAGTCTTATCAGTATTAGCCCTACCAAACCCACTGTTTCAAAGACCTTTTCTGTGGATATCTGTATATGTGTGTATACTCTGTATATGTGCAAAGTTTGGCAAAGCCACTGTGTTTTAAATCCAGACCAGTTGAAAGATGCCATTTTATTTATTTATTTATTTTAAATCATAGCCTTATGCAATCTGCATTCTAAGTATTACATTCATATGCTTCCAAGTCAGTTTGAAACACTAGCATCTCCTAAAGAATTTATATACCCACTGTGCCGCTGCAAGGAATGTCCTTAGGAGGTTTTCCTAATTATTTCCTACTAATTACTTCAGCTAATTATCTCAGCTAATCTATTACCTTGATTCACTGGCAGATACCGAAGCAGTGGATGCTAAATGGTATCGTGATATATGAAGTACAATGTATTTTCCTTTGCATACATTTCCTTTCCATACATTGTACATTATGCCAGGTTTCCAACTCATGAGCTATAAATAATTATATCAAGTGGAGAGTTTTTTTTTGTTGTTTTTTTAAACAGTGGAAGACTAAACTGAAATAGCCATGAAAGAAGGTACTAAAAATTGTTATCTCCTCATCAGAAAACGTAAACCTAACTTTTAAGCACTGGACACAGATTTTCAAACCATAAAAGCATAAAACCACCCAAGCAAAATATTTCAGGAAGGAGGACCTTCTCTCTACTCTACTTCCATGAAGAAACTCAATTACCATCAACCTTCTTGCATTTAACTTGCCCTGATTTTCCTTTCCAAGTTTATTTGGTTCTCTGCTTGTTTGTGCTTGGTGTATAATGCTGGCAATTCCGCACAGAAAAGGAGCTATGGTTCTGAAGACCCCTCTTCATCTCTTTATTCTCTGTTGTTGCACCAGCCCAGGTTCCCATAGAAACTGAGAGTAAAGAGTGAAAGCATAAAATACAAATGAACAGGTTTAAGCTGGCAGTGTTATGTTTTATTAGACATATAAATATGAAAAACAGGCACTGGGTACGAGTGCTGTTGCAACAGAAAAGCCAGATAATGCTCAGCCTATCAAATAAATAGAGAGAATATAAATTTTAAAGACTGGAGTCATTGAGTGCTGACTATTAACAGGCTGATAACTGCTTTCTGAAATTGAATCGTCTTCTAGAGCAGACCATCGTGGCCCTGAAGCACATTCACAGCATTCACTTTGGGAACAAGCAAAATACCTTCTCCTCAACGGTGGGCCGGATCCTCAGTTCTCCAGGTGCTCCAAATAGTAACTGAGTTTCCTACATTTACACTGGAGATTTGAGTTGTGGGAACAGGGCAACAAGCACTAATTTTATGGATGTTTATGACCTTGTAAGGTGGATTTTATCATTTTAAATTAATACCGGTGTATAGATTCAAGTTCCCTGAAAAACTGCTTCTGATTATGCATTGTGTTTTAATCATCTGATATATATTTGCTCCTTTTTTTATAAGAAACTCCAAGAGTCCTGCAAAAATTCATCCAGGACTTAAAAGCCAAAGTACTGATTTTGGCGTCTGTACAACAGAAGATACTAAAACCACTCCTGCTGGCCTTGCAGGGGCTGCAGGCAGAGCACAGTGCAGGGACATGGTGCAGGGACATGGGTGCTTCACAGGGTGAGCAGGGACAGGTTTTGCAGAACTGGCTCAAAAATGATGTGCAGCCAAAGGAAACTCCAACTCACCCTGTTCGTTGGGTGATACCAATGGAACACATAGCACAAAGCATAGCCAAAAACCTCACTGTCACCCAGAAGCGACCTCCTAGCTTGCAAATGCTCATGTAAGCTGAGCCGCAGCCAAGTCCTGCTCCTCCAGTCCCGATAGATCCATGTGAAAGGCAGCTCAGGCAGGACACAGCTGCAGCCATCAGCCCGAGTCCAGACAGTAAAGCCTCCTGCATGCTGCCACCCCGGCTGCATTTACACTTACCAAAAATATTAATGTCTTTGGCAATGATGCCTGGAGAACCGGTTCCAGCCCCTGGTCCCAAACCCATTGTAAAAATGGCTTTCTGAACATAGAACAGTCCAGATGCTTTCTTCATGGTTTTGAAGAGGTGAATGTATTTTGAACGCATTCCTAGATTTTTATTTGAACAGAACTAGCTTCAAAAATCTAGATAAAGGGGCTTATTAAAGATGCAGGACTTCAGAAAAATTAGCAATTTGATTGTCCCTGTGAACTGCCAGTATGATACCAGGATTTTTCATGTAATAAACATGATATTTGAAAGTGAGAGACAACATTATAAATTAGTTCAAGCTTTGAATAAATTTTAAAACTCAGTGATAAATCTGTGAATGAGTGTAGGCATTTTTCTAAATATGCTTTCCAGCAAAAACATAAAAATTGCACCTGTATACAAGTATTCCATTAGCATTTCTCTCCTTCAACCAAAATAAATACCTCGGATAAAAGTTTACTTCAATGGCATAAATGCCCAGGTAACCAAGTTTCTTTGACTGACAGCCAAAGGAGGTCAGCATGCAGATTCCTCCAATGCTAAGCTTAGGTTACAGGGGAACCTAGGTTGCTTTTTTACTATAGCCTTCACTTACAGACTTGAAGGGCCTTTCATCTCAAAATGCCTCCATGGTAACTGAAAGTTTCCCTCGAGGAATGTCTCTGCCTTGTTCCTGAGCACCCTCCTCTTGCTGTCTCCTAAAGGGCGATGCTCAGCCTGTGCTGAGCACCAGCTCTAGAAGTAATGATACCTTCTTCTAGAAATGTTCATCTTCTAAGCACTTCATATCCTAAGAACTTGTGGGAAACTAAGAAAACTTTAAAATAGCTCACACGACTATAATTTTTTTTTTCAACCCAAAATGTGACATCCAGCAATCATGAAGTTGAAAGGGGAGCTCACTATTTGTAGCTCCTGTTGATTTCTTGAATGATATGGCCTCTGGCACACCTAGAGCTCAGCTTTCTTATGTTAGTCTCCTCAGTTAAATGGCACAGGAGATGCTGCTGCTCAAACAAACATTTGAGATTTTTTTCCCCCACCCATGTTCAAAGCAATACTGCAAAATGCTTGAAACTATCCAATGAGACTCACTATAAAGGGCCCCTTCACTCAAGTGACACCCTTGTACATGCCCTCATTTGAAACCATCACCAACCTTCAACATTAGGAAAGTGAAGGTACAGAACTGTTTGCTTCCAGCCTTTACACCTTCTATTTCTCTCCTGAAAAGTCTGAATATTTTCTCCATTTCCAGGAACAATAGACAGTAGCTGTTCTGGACAACAAGGCAATGATAAAAACCTGTCTGCTTTAAAGAAAAACAGAACAAAACACATAGAGAAACAAGAGAAGATACTCATACTTTTGCTTCTGCATCTAAAAAGTTGACCTAAAGTAAGTTTTTGGTAACTAGAGTTTTATTTTAGTTGACTGGAAGAAAAGCATTTGATGATATTTAACTTTAGAGGGGACTTTGTGAAGTGCTGAGCACAGTCCAGGACCACAGAAGGCTGTTCCTGGCACTCAGTCTTGGAGGATTTTACCCTTGCAAAGGCTGCAACAATAAAAGACAAAAGCAATTCCTGTTTTTTTTTTTTTTTTTTTTTTTTAAATGTCAGCTGCAATATTTAGCAAGGGTGTTTTTGAAACAGCAGTAATTTCATGCAGGACTTTCTTTCCTGAGATGTGAACTTTGGAGCTTTATCTTCTTGTTTCAACTACCTCTTTTGCAAGCAGGAGGTAATGCCTTTACTAAGCACATGCTCAATGCTTAACAAACATTTTTATGTCCAAACCTGACCCAGATACAAAATATAACAATTCAATTTTTGCATACGTATTAAAATGGCTTATTTGTAAGCAGTCAGGTTGATAATAGGTTCATAAAACATCTTTGAAATTTTGAAAAGATAAACTTAAGACCTTCATTTCCCTAAGTGTATGCAATTGGAAAGCAAGCTAAGAAGCTGGAGAAATTTAAAGAGATGGCTCATTTTTCAAAGCATTCAAGTAGTTAGCTTTTCTGCAAAACCAGCATCTGTTGGGACTGACTGGCAACTTTCCTACATGTTAAAAGAGTAACAGCCAGTTACTGGCTTACTGCCAGGACATTTCTTATTACCAGCTCCTAAAAGAATTTCGAGTTATAAGAATATATTTTGCCATCAAAGATGAATGATATCCTTTTGGCACAGAAAGTCTCTATGTGAAATAAGGAATAGCTATCCATTAAAATCTCAAAGTGTGAGAAATACATCTTCATTAGAAAGCATCTTCTTAAAGCATGAAGGATTAGGTGATGCACCAAGTGCAGCAAATCTCATGATTTAATTTGAGACTACGGTTGGTACAAGGAGCTGCAAGTGCACCTGCAGTTCTGATGGCTGTGGGTGAAGGTACAGCACAGCCATTTGTAGGAGATAATCAACAACCAAGCAAATCTCCTCCCTTGCTCGGGAGCAGAGCTGTGATTGCAATTCCACAAATGCTTTTTGAGCACAATTTGTCAAGATTGTATCAGACTAATCCTTCGTTTTGCTATCAACAAATTACGTTGTTTGATGTGTTCAGTAGAGCGACCTGAAATTACACCTGAAAATGAAGTAACAAAGCCTATCAAATATTAAAAACAGAGTGTAAAAATGCTTGCATGTGATAGTACACTGAGCAGATAGAGCTAGGAACGCTTAATTCCCATTACTGAAATGAATTTTAAATACAGCTGTGTTCTTGTAAGTTATATCAGAAATTTAATCACAATAGTCCTATTATAAACTTCCAGGTAGTTTTACATTCATGTCCAAAATAATGGGGAAGATCAGACTTTTATCTTCTCTCTCAGGGTTTACAGACACTCAGCTTTCTCACATATTCTAAAACTTCATTTTATCTATATTTTTGATGTTTTACCTTGCTATACATATGAAAAAGCTGTGGGATCATTTAAATCATAAGAACAGTTTTTCCTCTTTTTTTTCTTGAGGAGCTGATTTACAGACTTAGAGCTCAGCACTTCCCAAATCATTTAATGGAGTCAGGCACTGAGAAAATATAGCAAATGCAACACAGGGCAAATCAATGTAAGTGGAGTGTGGCATAGTCAGGATAAATAAGTGCACTGCCCAGCTGTATGGCTTGGGATGGCCTAAGTGCTGGAAGCAAGCAAACGGAAAGAAAACTAGAAAAATCCATCAGCATTGCTGGAAGCATCCTTTTTTTTTTTTTTTTTTTTTTTTTTTTGTAAGTAAGCCTCATTTACTTGGTGTTACAGATTAAGTTCCTGTAGTAGCAGGTTGTCACCTTCCCATTGCACCAAAAGGAGGGAGTGTGGAGTCGTGTGGGTCCCGCAGCTGTCTGTCGGCAGCGATGAAGGCCGGGACTCATCTCGGCAGCATAAATTGCTCTTCCTCTACAAAGCCTCTTGGCCTGCCCTTGGTTTAAGTGCTTAACATTTGGCAAAATTCAGGGACATCAAAATAAGAGAGTCTTGCAGCTGAGTTTTGGCAGCCTGCAACATAGGCACCACATTGCCAGTATTGCCATGGTCCAGCATTGCTCATAATCATGAGATAAGGATGAGATATGAGTAAAAATCCTGAGTTTAATGTGGACTACATTTAGACTGTAAGCTATCTCTGGAAATTAATTTGAACCTTCAGGAAAACCAATTATGCATACTTTGCAGGGAAAAGGGAAGTAAAAAGAAGAAAAAAAGGTTTGTTTTGGTGTCTCAGCTGCTGGTGGAGTGGAGGCATCAGCAGTAACTTTGGAGTTAAGCCTGTATTGCTTTTTTCACTTACAGGAGGATTAAATTTCTTCCATTTCACAGTTCGGTGATTGAATTTCATCTTTGAATTTGACACAATTACTGTTCAGGGGTCAATTGAATTTGCTATGCAGTTTTTGGGTACCACGCTTACTAACTTTCTCAGGGAAAACAATTCATATTCACTCATCTTTGAAATATGGACCTCCACCCTCTGCTCTTTCCCCTCTCCCTGCTTTTTAAATAACTGCATAGAGCAAATTTTCAAACCTTTATAGCCATTCCCTGCATATCTCTGCCTGAAAAGTTTCTCAGGTACACAGGAAGAACTTCATCTGGCAACACCTTGACCTGCTCTGGCAAGGAAAGTCAGCAGAGGGGAGATGGTGCTCCTCCACGTCTCCCCTGGTGTTGCCCTCCCTGGAGCCCAAACCTCTTCCTCCTAGAGTTCCCCTGGGTGCCAGCACCAACCACATCCTTGCCTTTCAGGTCTCACTGGCACTACGTTTCTCTCTTTTCTGTCCTTTACCAACATTTCCCCCTAAAAGTGAGGTCAGACCAACTCCTGGTGGACCTCATAAGAGTTGGTCAGGTACAGCCAAGGACAACTGCTCTAGCAGGTGCTGGAAAAGCCACAAATAATCCCACAACTATTCCTAACAGTTCCAAAAATCAGTAGGTCTCTACGGAAGAAGCATAAGTGAGTTTTATTTACAATATATTTGACTCTGTTGAAGCACAACATTTACATCCCTCTGATGAAAGTGGGGCAGAAATAGTCCGTCTGCCAGTGCTGTAATACTCGCAGACGTATGTAGGTAATGTTGGGGACAGCTCAAAAACATACTGGGCACCAGATGGACAGAAACTGTGCACAAAGGCTTTCATGTTACCGTTGCCCCTCCATTCCTCTCGGATGGCAAAGCTTGCCAAAATTTCTGCTTAAAGCTACCAAGACTGTGCTATACAAATGGCAGTGTTAGGATTAGTAAAGTATTCTGAGAGGTTCCAGAATAAAGTACTCAGATAAATGCCAGAAGAAAGGCTAATATTTCTAATACGCAGACCTCCTTTTCCATCAAGTGCTACCAAGTACAACTCAAGCTGCTGTGCACATAGATGCATTCACAGCACTATTTTTCTGTTTCCTCTGGAATGAGACTCATAATCTTCAGAAAGCTTTCTGCTGCATTTTTATTTCATCATCTCTCAGCTAGTATTGGGCTCTAATTTATAAAACAAATGCAGTAAAATATTATCATAGCAGCCTGCTTCAAAAGCACTTTTTTTTGCTAGCGCTTCCATCTGCCATCTGACACAGCCCATTATCATATCGAAAGGTCAAGTTAGCAAGAGAAAAGCGTATAGATTATTACCTAAATAAAAATGACCTGTTTTTAAAAGCTAATCTAATATATCCCTTGTGAGCGACACAGTGCATTACACAGTGCATTTTCTCAAGAGGAAAGCAGCCATAAAGTCTACCCAGCACAGATCTCTGCGTGAGTAATGCAAGACTGCAAGTAAATGTCAATTCACCATCAAAAAAAAAAAAGTAACCATTTAGCAGTCTCTACTACCTTTATTTAGGACTATCACCTTGGATGTTATCTTGATGTGCTCTTACCTTTTAAAATCATTTCTGAGAACTTATTTTCTAAGTAAACACCTATTCGTTACAGCAATTGGGAATATCTGATAGCTAGACTTGGATACAAACTAACATTGGCTTCAGTATGAAATTACAAATTATTTAAGGCCCAACTCTGCTATACACAAAATTCTCCAGCAGAAAGAAAAAAGTCTCAAATGGCAGAGTCCAAAGAATGCTATTTAAAGTCAGTTACATTCTCGGTGTGGGTTTTTTTTTTTAACTTTTCTCAAAATAGCACGAGTTATTTTAATTGTTTACACAGCCTAAAAGAAATGACTGTGAGTTCTGCTTTATATAGAATTAGTGATCTTTTTCTCCCTTTTTGCATGCCCCAAAAGCTTCCCCCACCACCACTCTGGCACTGCAGATAGCCAAGGCGAAAGCTAGTTCCCATATGGTCACTAATTCAGAAAACAATCGACACAGAGGGAGACGGAGCCAATTATTATAGCCCTCATTCTGTCCAACTTTTGTAATGCTGTAAGCCAGAAAATATTTTCTCTTGCAGAAGAATAACTAATCTAATCATACAATAGTTCACTGACACCGGGGGTCAGTGAATTATTTCAGCAAAAGTTTTCAAAAGCTGTGGCCCAACAGAAAGTTGGATCTTAATTAAATCATTCTCTTTAATTGGTGTCTCCCGATTTGGAACTTCTAACTGGCATTTCACTTTTAGCAGGGGTTAAAAAGCCTTCTTGGCTCACCTTTCTAAAAAAAGAGAAGATAAAGAAATAAAAAGAATCCTGTCCTAACACACAGTGTTGTTTATCACTCACAAAACCCACAGACTGGCTCTACTGTCAGTAACACCCTGCACCAAGGGGCTTGCAGACCAGCATCTGCATGCACAGCTTTCCCATCTTACCAGAACAGGAGGCTGCAAGCAGGGTTCTGACATGGCACTTTTTTTGGAGCTGAGTACCATTAGGGCCAACTCCAGCCTCACTACATGCATGCAGAGGGTGGCCACAACTTGTATCCTGGTACCCATAAACCTCCAAAGGGCCAATGCCTACACTACAGGAGCACCAGCATGTGTGACCAGATCTCTGCCACCACCTTCAGACGAGCACTGTGATGACAAAAGCAATGAAGAACAGTCTTCATGCCCATGGTGCATTAAAATGTATTTTGCCCCAGACAAGGAGTCCACTTCTGAAGCAACTGTTGGTGCAACTGAAGCTTACTGTTCCCTCTAACATCAAGAGCATGAGAACTGGGCTCCTTTCAGGTGAGTCCAAAGGAACCAGACCGGAAGTACTCCAAAGGAAAATGCCACTGAAATGCATACAGTCTATACATCAGGTCCTTACCACCAACATTTTTTTCCCTACAAATGCACTGCTATTAATCTGTGCTATTTACTAATACAGACCTAGCGCAATAAGCACCCAACTCCCAGAGACAATTTCAACTGTAAAAATGGCTCCCAAAGAAAACCTCATAAAGCAAAAGAAAAGGCTGCATAGGAAGGAGACACAGAGAGCCAGCAGAGGCCCTCCAAGAAATACCACCGAGGAGGAACACAGGATACTTGAAAATACTTTCTCCTTTTAACATGTTGGCAAGAGAGAAATGAGACAGACCAGGGGATACGAGGATTTCATCTGGCAGAGCACAGTACTTGGACACAGCACGGGGAAAGCCCTGAACAGCAGAGGGCACCTGGACTCCAGCTACCAGGCACTGCGAGACACCAGGAGCAGGCTGCCCTCCAGCCAGGCACATAAGCACCTGCCGAGCCAAGAAGTTTTCCTAAACTGGCATCGTAGAAAATACTAGTGCAAAAATGTATCGCTGTACATATTGCCATTTTGGCAGCTGCAAATGAAAGGAAATGAGACAGGGCATCAACCTGCTTTGTTTGCTCAAACTGTAAAACTGTATCTGTATCATTCTCATTAGAATAAAGTCAATTTTACTTTTCAAGCCGGGATGAAAGGGGAATAATATCTAGAAAGTATGAATACAAAATTGGAAAAATATTAACAACAACCCTCTGCACCAAAACTAAGTCAATAAAGTGTTAGGATGCCTTGTTATGAACATATGTAGTGAAAGATGAGGGGTAAAATGACATAAGGGATGACCCCGGCCAGTAGAATAAAAGGTTTGGATGGAGCTCTTTATTAAAAAACAGAACAAGTTAAAATGAAGGGTGTTTGGGGTCAGAACTGCTAAGAAAGGAAAAAGAATTGTATACCTACATGAAGGTCCCTGCCTCCTCAAGTCCCATGAAAAGGAGACAATTTTGGCTGTGAGTATCAAGATGCATACCCCCAGGGCTGCAACGCAACTAGAATGAAAGAAAGCAAAAAGTGCAATCAAAATAGCCCATGTCTGTGGAGAGCCTGGAGCAATATCATGAAGGCACCAGTGTCTGGACTTAAATAGGGTATTAATTTCAAGCCCCGCTGCCACAGGAGATCAACATCAGCAGATAATTCTGGATGTGACAGGAGAAAAGGAGCACGGGGACCCTGGTCATCAGAGCAGATGCGCTCTGCTTGGCTGGGTGAAGCCAGGATGCTGCCAGCTTCCCCAGCGTGGTGGTGAGGGACACCTTGTTGTTGCCATCTCTGTGCCATGGGCTAGGGCGCTGCCTTGCTACAGCCTTGACACAGAAAGGTGGGACTAAACTAGTGGGGACCTCATCTGATGACCTTGTTAGTGGTTAAAGGAGCGTGCAGTGATTAACCTCAAGAGTTTTTTGGATAGGGAAGACCAGCAGAAGGGATTTCTGTGCCTGGAGCGAGTAGTGTTTGTTGAACCCTCACCTCACTTGGCACCAATAACTGCAGTAGAAACCACCTGCTTCCTCTTGGATTTATGAGAGTTGCAATAGTGGCTCTATCTGGAATGAATCTACACTTAGATGGGTCTTCTTCTTATTTAGGTGTCTTCGTCATGCCCCAAACACCAACACCACAGGCAGAGTGTGCTGGACCTGGGCCTGACCCTGGGACACGAGTGCTGTTCTTTTGAAAGTCCTGCTTTCTCAGAACACGAACCAAGTTAAAAGTTTGCTTCTTTCCTTCACCTTCGCACTGGCAGGAATGTAACTAATATTCATTAGTTGATGAATTTATTAACTTATCTGAATACATCTGAGGAGTAGAATATTAATTATGTAGTTTCACTGATGATTTCTGACCTAATCAAGAGACTGAGCACAAAGAATGCACTTAAGGAGTAATGCCACTTCCAAGCTTGCAATAAACAGGAAAAAGTCTCTCCAAAATATAAAACTAGGAAGATATTACTTGTAAACAAGTAAATCAAATCTGGTGCTGGAGTAAGCTTATGTTATAAAGATGATCTCTGTAATTGTGAGGATAAAAATGGGTTCTTCCATTTAGATGAAGGCCAGAATTTTCATACGCACCAGAATTTAAGAAAACTCACAAAATGGTATCAAAGATAACTCAGCTCAAGTACATTAGCAACTGAATTCCACTGCCTTCAGCAGCTCAGGTGCAGACTGGCTTTCCTAGACAGGAAGGTCAAAACCCTTGAAGAAAACAACTGTCTCCGAGGTCTGCTTGGCAGGAACTGCTGGGCACCTTCCCACTGGAGCACTGGGACAGCCTTGTGTGGGGCTTCCTGGCTGCCTGTGCCGGCCAAGAGCCAGGCGTTCAGGACACAATCCAAAGGTGTCCACGCAGAACAAGGAGACGCCTACATCTGTCATTGCCACTATGCGGATGCCTAAAAGCCGGGGTTGAGAACAGATAAAAGCCTTAGATCCCCACTATGACCCCTCGTTTATTGATGCAGTGAGCCCCTCTGCTCAGCTGAAGTATTTTTTAATGGTGCTATGAATTTTCTTTTCCTTCAAGAACCAAGCAGATACTTTAAATCATGCCCATGGGCAAGAAGTGGTACCTCCATTGTCCACAGCAGTTTGATTGCTAGAACATTTTCCCAGGTCCTAGGAGCAACCTAGCCATATCTCAGGGCTTAGCTGGGAAAACACCAGGTTGCCAAGAGATAAACTCAACAAAAACTTGTTCAGTCCTTTCAGAGCTGGAGGATTTTTGGATGCATGGAAAGCTTTTCTTCCCTGCAACTTCTGCCTAACCATCTCTCAGATGCATCTTGCACTGGGACCATCACCTCTGTGGCAGCAGAATTCTAGTCATGTTCTAACACAGATATTAAACAAACAAACAAACAAAAAAACAAAACAAAAAACTTAGTGCCACCAATTTTGTACTATTTCTGCAATGAACACCTGCCTACGGCCCAAGTTCTGCTTTAGGAACATGAAACCTCTATTGGATGTGGCCTAAAATTGTGCTTCTGCTGAGCAGGAACCTCTAAATTAATAGGAATTTAATAATCATCTTGATATGGATAGGTGTTTAAGAAAATGTATTTGCTGCCATTCTGTAGCATATTTTGTAGCCATTTTTCATATTTGTTAATTGACAGGAATAAATAAAATATTACACTGTTCGCATTTCAGCCCTGAATGTGACCACCACACCAAGGAAAAGCAGGTTTTGACACACTGTAATGCAGTCTTAGAATGATGTCCTCTGCATTTACTCTGCATGACCATGCCTGACGAATGTCTGACCTCTGTGTGGATCATCTTGGTCCACCTGACACATGGTGAGATAAGGGCACACAGAAAATTCCTCTCCATCCAAAGGCCTTATGTCACCTGTCATGCAAGCACTGAAAATGAGATGCTAGCTATAAGGATGCAAAAGTAGGAATTTCTTTTGTGATTTGAGTACCTGAATGCGCTTTACGTCCCAAGCTCTTCCATTTTGCAAACTGCTCTTCGGAAAAGATAAGCCCTTGAAGGACAATTAGCTGAAGCTAATTAACACAACTTGAAAAGTAATCCAGGTTAAAATTTCTGCCAAGTAGACTCTTCTCCCAGAGGAGTTTTATCTTGCGAGATACAGAAACAATAACTCTTGAGTGATAGATCTTTCTGAAGCAGCTTACTATACATCTCGCTTTACTCTCAACGTAACTTTGTCATTTTTTCCTATTCTTGTTCATCTTTTTGCAGGAATACTCTTGCTTTCAAAGAGCCAAGCAAACATGAATACGGCATTCAACTAATAAATGCCATATATTTTGAAAGCATATTCCTTTTAAAATGTTTCTCAAGACAGACAGCACTGATCCCTTCTGCTTTTTCAAAGACAAAATGTCAATATGTAAAGGTCAATAATGTCATTGTCACCTACAGTCTCAAGTGACAGGATTCAAGCACTGGCTTCTAAGATGGCAGGACAAGCTGCTTTCAAAAGTTGCTATCATCACTTCTTCCTTTTGGGAAACAATTCTTCTATCACCAGCACTCCTTTGCTTTGCCCTTCCATTTGGATGAAATAGCATTGGAAAAGAACAAGCATCAAGAAGATAAAATCTCAAAAATGCTAAGGTCAACACAGGCCCACTGGTTACCAAAAATGAAGAGTTTATTCAAAATAGGTCCAAAATTAGTCCTCCTGAAGACATGTTGTAAAGTGCACAACAGATCCTGAAAGCCTTCCCCTAAAAGTCACTAAACCAACCTGAAAAACTCTACAATACAATCTGCATACCCAAACATTGCCTGTGATAATAAATTGCTATGTGATACTCTCTATTAATAATACAGCTTAAAATTGTAAATGTGAGAAGACAAATGATGAAATGGGAAATGACAAGTTCTATTTGAAAATTTTGTTTGGTGCTAATGGATTCTGGTATAACCTTAATATAAGCTCCTGTGATAAAAACATCATCTTATTACTAAAAAAAAAAATAAAAATCCACGGTTTCATTAGCAATGTTTTCTTACTTTTTATTCAGATGGAAATTAAAATATTCCAAATAGTAGCACTAACAATAAAATCTAAAAATATAAAATCACATGCCTGGGATACTTGGGACCAACTCTCTGAAGCTGCTTAGGTTACTTTTTCACCGCTTTGTAAAATGCTTTGTATATGCTGTTGCTGGCATTAAAATGTCATGTTTTTAGCTGGTACTAATAGATAATTTATATAATAATGTACACTATATTTATCTGTAATACCCAATAGCTATTTATCGACTATTACACTGTCCCACTTGACTTTGTATTCTGTGTTCTAATTACCTACTTTCTGGGAAGGTAAAAGAGGCTGATAACCTCCTGTCTTACTTAATTAAGGGAAGAATTTTAGGGAACTTGAGCATTGGAAAAAAAAATCTTACATGTTTAATTAGGGGCAGGGAAATATTACTCAAAACAAAAATGCAACTCTAGGGTGCCTTCTAGTACCTTAAAACAAATTAAAACAAGATTAAAAATGTATTTCAAGTATCACTCAAAGATGGTAATAAAAGAAAAAAAAATCTTAATTTGCAGGTACTTTGCAATATTAGCAAATTTCTTGGGATGCATATTTATTTTTTAAAACAGTTATTTTTAATTGAATAACTATTTAGGTTGTCTCATTTTCTCTCCACTGAAGTGCCAAATACCCTTATTACACACTATTTCAAGCCTCTCTGGTTTGAAGAGAAGTTTCTATATGTAACTTAAGAGCAAGCTTAAATTTATAGTTCTGCAGAACACTGATTAACAGGCACACTTTCTGAGTGTTTGACTTGGAGTAAACACCCAACCCTTTTGTTAATGTGGTTAAAAAAAAAGGAAGTAAAAAAAAATGTATTTTTTTTTTATACAGCAACTTCATTTTTTTAAAAAAACTATCTTTGCTTTTGAATCATATTGGTTTATATTCACTATCATTTTCATCAGAATATGTTCTTTTTAATAAGCTTTACTGTTGGTATAGAATAAAGTGTTGACATACCGAAGTCTTTCTACTAAAAAAAATTGTATATCAAGAGTGAATTATCAGTTGGGATTTTTTGAAATACTTTAAAATCACAATACATTAAAGCTCATTTCTGAAATAAATATAGCTAGAACTTTAGACAAATATATTGCTTCACATCAAAATAACTGTAATATTCATTCAAAAATGACAAACTTGATTTCTCACTCTGTCTCAGAACAGGATTTGACTTTGGGAAAACATGTCAGAAAGATCAGAGCTCTCTAAAGAAACAAATCTTATTAAACAGAGCTTTTCAAGACCTGTAATTTCTTACCTCAAACTATTGCATGATGATGATGATAATAATAATAATTATTATTAATAATTATCATCGTCAATAAATTGATTGTGATAATATTAATAATTATAATTATCATAATTTACTGATGCCATTAATTTACTGATAACATTAATAATTATAATTATTAATAATAATTAATTTTCTTTATTTTCTTAAGGTCTGAGAATTCTTTGGACTCCAATACCGTGACTAAGACAGACATTGGGACCACCTGGCTCTGGGCACCAACCTGAGGAGAGCCATCTCCTTCTGGCCCTCCCATACTCATGGAGAGCACAAGGGAAATCCAGAGCAAGCACCTAATTCTCTACTTTTTAATCTGTTTTACACTATTATGTTGAGAAAATACTGTGTTGTTTTTTTTTTTAAGTTACCATGCTTCACTATCAATAAAACCATTGCAGCAAGAAAAATAAGGTTAAGATTTTATGCTGAACACAAGGAGATGGCACTTACTTTGCTTTTGCTTCTGCATCTTCATAGGCTTTGTTGGACACATCATCTAGGCCGCCAATCAGATGTTTGAAGGAGCTGTAAAAACAAAGGTGCATTTTTAAGAGAAAAAGGGTCCAACTGTGAGGGAGCCAAGCAAGCCGACGTGGCTCTTCAGCAGCAACCTGGGGATGTCCCTTGATGCTCCTGGATAATAACCAGGAAGATCCAAAATTTATTTATCCAGCTTTTAGAGACTGAACCCAACCTCTAACAAGTTTCACAGTAAATCTGGCACTGTCATTTTGACTGGTAAGTCCCATGATGGTGAGGTGCCACCACCATTTCCCTGTCTTCCAATCAGAAACCCCTAAAATCCCTCAGTTTTCAAAGTGAAGGATAATCTTTATTTCTGTATCTTAGCTTTCTCACTGCTAAAGAAACAGCAACCAAGAACACAGTAAGGAGAAATAAAAAGAGGGGAAAAAAAAACAGACAAGGAAAAGAAACTGAGGGCAGAAAGACAAGCAAATTATCATGAGCCAAATTGTTTAATGACATTTAAGAGGAGTTTTGGCTTGAATTGGGTTAAACGTTGAGTAAGACGGTGAAATGTTAGGAGTGCCTGATACAATCAGAGCTGAGCTGTCTTCTGTACAAGCCCAGAGTAGCTTGAGAAGTCCCCTAACACCATTCTCTGTCTCAGGGGAGATGCAAAGGGCATAAACAGATTGGAAAAAGAAAATCTTTTTATATCATGAGTGACTCAAACAAATGGACCCAATGACCATATAATCAACTAACAAGCATCACTCCAGAGAAAAAAGCATTAAAATTGTGACTATTATGCCTATGTTAGTGATACTAAACAGTATCAGAAACCAAATAAGGAATAACAATTTGAATATTTAAATAATATTTGTAATAATTATTTTCAGTTATTAGCAACTGAAAATATTACAGGTGAAAAGTATACTTCCCTCCTACACATTTCTATTATTCCCAGGATGTCTGTCACAAATAGGGTTGTTTTTTGTTCTTTTAAGAAAGAAAAAGCCATTTGCAAAATGAGGATAGAGATAGATTAATTTGAAAGGATGAACTGCTGCAAATGACAGTCTCTTGACTGATCTCAGCCCTAAGGTCACAGCTTGAAAAATGAGAGCCCTGCAGTTCCTCCCTCTTCTATATGGTCATGACCCTTTTGAGGCGCTGAACAGAGACGAAGAAAACAGAACGGCTATTAAATCAAAAAGTTGAAAAAAAATTAATTGAAAGGTTGAAAAAAATAGAAAAACAACAACATTTAGGGCCATACTTACAAATAACAATAGAATACTTAATGTGGGTCCTCTTTCAATAAAGACTTTTAGGATGAATGAGAATTAATGCTGTTCAGCAGATGAGGAGCATGCAGAGAAACTTAGTAATTCAGTTGGTTTGCATTTTTTCCCCTAAAGCACTTGGTTTATGATCACATGACATTATACAGGATAAAGAGCCATGCATGGGCAGATTAAAAACCTATTAGCCAAAAAGCTTTAAACCTCAGTTGTTAGTGAAAATACAGCAATGAAGAGAAATGAAATATTTTCATCCAACTGAGGCATTTGGCTTTAGAAGGTATAGACAGAAAACTTAATATCCTGTGACATCACATTCCCTTTGGCCTTGAGAACGATTAAACAGTTTGGACTGTGCTTTGCTGAATAATCTTAAACACGTTGCAAGTTCTTAAGTGGGTACTTAAGTGTCCTGCTGCCTCAGGAGACATCTGACCTTAAGCGAGGTACCGCAGTGCGTGCGCTACTAGCAGAGGATACAACTTCCAGGAGAATTAAATGAGGCTTAATTATTACCTGCTCTTTGCTTACAAGTAGCTGGAAAAAGCCATATTCTACCCATTATTGTAATAAATACGAAGTAAGAGGTAAAAGTCGGGAAATCTATTTCTATTGTTCATATCTAGAGTTACTTGCTATAATGGGTCTTTCCACCATGGCCCTTTGCATAATTACAGCCATCACCGCTCTGCAAATATCCTCTGCCCACACAATTCCCTCATTTTTCCACTTTGTTTAATTTGTAATATTTTAAATTATACAATCTAGGAAATCACTTACGCAGCATGGGGAAGCAACAGGAACTCATTAATAAAGAGAAGAAGGCAAAGACCCCTTTGCTCTTCCATGGAAATTGTGTTAGGAATTTTTTAACAAGGCACGGGCTCAGCAGGCTGTAAGCTTCATTATTAAGATGTGTTAATAACCAGAGGATCTTCTCAATGCAAAATTTGTCCCTCAGCAGTGAAAACATGAAAAATTTAGCTCCACGGTTTGACACATCAAGGTTTGTCTTCCCAGCAATGAGTATGTGCTACGGGATGAAACCAAACCCTTGAAAGATGGCAGTGAAAGCAGAGATGTATATATTAGTGCACCACAAACAGATATTTAGGCAATTGAGCAAGACAGTGTAATACTGTAATCCTCCTGGCACGCTACAAGACATGAGCTAAGGCTTAAAATGCAATTTTAAGTAGCAAGGCTAGGGTTGCTTTAATGTGGTTAGGAAAATGTGGTAGGGTTAGACATTCCTTTTTCTTTTTTGGCAATGTGAATAAATCTTTGTATAGTGAAACATTACATAGACAAACAAGAAAAAGTCACAGAAAGGAGCAACAACAGTTTGCCTAAGTTCCTTAATTTTTTATTTGATTATCTTAAGCCAGACTTAGGACTGGGCAGGATTTTTAAGTTCACTGGAGTCACTCTTTTATTGTCTATCTCAGAGCTGTTTGTCTATCACCTTGGTCATAACTTCCCCCAGAATTTCATCAGAGAACTGCTCAGTTTTTCTCTGCATAGCCCTCTCTTTTCATTTCTTTCATTCTCTCCTCATAACCAATTTTCTCCACGGATAAATCTCACCCCAACTGGGAAAAATAGTAAAGCAGAAGAAATGAAAATCTCCAATGAAAGGAGATTCAGGTCAGCTTGTATGGGGTCAGTCGTGCTAGGATAAACTTTTTTAATGTTATTTTTCTCTGACTTCCATTGCCAAGAGGGTTGTTACAGCAACCTTTCAAGACACCTTATAGCTAGCTATCCCATCACAAACCAAAAAAAGGCTTTCAAATAAGGACAAAAATGTAAAAGACAAGATGAAAATTGGAAAATCCCCCAAATATTTAAAATGTTCTCTTAAAAACAAACAAACAAAAAAACAACAACACAGCAACTACCCAGAAATAGGTATGTACAACTGAAGAAGACAAACAGAAAAACAACATTTAGCACTCAATATCTGCAAATAGCAGGCAATTTTGAAGCACTACTAGCCTCCATCAGGAGCAGCTGTGCCTTGAGTTTTAGTGGCTCAGCTCATCTCTAATATTTGCATCAGGCAATTTGTACTCCCAGCAACTACAACATTTACACCTGGTAAATCTTAGCGCTATGGGAAAATATTGTTATCAACATAAACAAATTATATGGAGGAAAAAAATCACATATAAATAAAAGATGAATCTGAATCATCAACTGCAGTGTACATATTCTTACAGTTCAGAAGAACACAAACTCTTTTAAACGCTTTTCTAGGTTCAATAGGTAGATGTGAAAAAAAAAGTTTAAGAAACTGCACAAACTTCTCTCAGAGTGCCAACAATGATCAAAATTTTACGAACATGTTTTGAAAATTTTCTTCCTGTTTTATCTCCATACAAAGTAGCTGCAAGTAAAGCATGCCTGTATGTGTCTATTCAAATTAATTTCCAAAACAGACATTGAAGGTTCTCCCACTTGTGCCCACACAGTTTTTAGCAGAAGATGTCTTAGGCAAAATTTCTGAGCGGTCCAGTCCATCAAATTCCATGTATTGGAATTATTAACTTTTCCACAATCAGTCCATCCTACTTCTACACCAGATCTAATAACCCTTCCACGGAGTGTGAAAATTCACTAAGTCAAACCATGACATGGCTAGGGCCAAGCTTGAAATACCTTGGGGTCAGCCACATTGTACATCTCCCACTGTTACTTTCTTCCTAGAGGATGAATTACTGCAGTACCACAATGGGAAATACTTAACTAGCAACTGGTTGTTTTATTTTACATAGGTTTTTAGCAAGTCATAAATACAGAAAGTCTATGAATTCTTTAAAAAGAAGCGTTCTTGGAAATAAAAACCAGTAAAAGATATCTGATGATGAAAAACCATTATAAAATATTAATACATTTACCTAGATCATACATTCCGTTAGAAGGAAGCTACTTCTGCGAAAAGCTTCCTAGTTCCCCAAGCAGAGAAAGCTTCTACAAATGGTCAGATGACTTTGCTGCATAGTTTGACAACTACCATGAATTACATGTTAATTTGGAAGTTTTCAAGCTGATTTCCCAATCCCCCTAGTTGGGTCTACACTTCACTGAGGGCAGGAAAAGCATCTCTGTCACTCCAGATAGGCGGTCTAAATCACCCGGGTTTAGTGCTGAGCCTCAGCATGGAGAACATCGCAGCCTACCCACAATGCAGGTCCCTTAGCAAGGCTGTCACCCCCTTCTGGTCAGCCTTGTCACCTTCCGATCTGTTTCCCCTGTTGGGTTAATGGAACCATGGAACCTCTTCCTCCATGACAGCGTGCATGGACGTGTTGAAGGTTGGAAATTTTTCCTACCTATTACAAAGCTTGTTTCTTTGAAATACACCTGAACATGTAGCACTTCCCCCCCTTTTTTTTTTTTTGTATGGCAAGAAGACAACTCAACATTATAGCAAGTAATGGATTTGCTTTCATCTTTCTTGGAAACAAACTAGGGTGGACAAAATTAATAGAGCTCTCAGAGCAGCCTGTACAGAGCTTGTACTAATGCTGCCACCTCGCCTGGAAATCCCATCTTTGAAGCTCACTTCATTTGCTATGGATTTTCTAAATATTGGTAGAATATGGATCTCAAACCAACTAGCCAACTCTCTTCAGCCATTCCCCAAAACAAATTCCCAGATTATAAATTAATTCCCTATAAATCATTTCCTAAATGTGTCACCTTCCTATGATGAAAATTTCTAAGAACTGAAGCCCGCTAGATGGAAGGAACCTTAGGTGTCCTTGTCCAGTTGATTTACCCAAAGAGCCCCTTTCATTTCTCACTGTTCCATTTTTAGCAGAGAACCACAGTAATGGACCAACTTTTTAAACTTTCTCTTTAAACTTAATCGATGACTTACCAGTATTAGCAGTCATTATTTTTCCCTTTTCTCTGAAAATTTACAGTCATTTCTACTGATACAAGTCCACAAAATGTTTTCACATTTATGCTATTCAGATCTGACCACATCCATTTCCAAACACATCCAGGACTCCCTTCACTACTAGCATTCAACATCTTCTTCAAAGTGATTTTGACCCAAACCAGATAGCCATACTGGACACCTCTTCCCTACAAGGTTCCAGTCTATTGAATCCCCAAGAAATGAGTCCCCTTTATTAATTTTTCTCCAGCTGTGCTTCATGCTGTTTTTCCCCTATCATGTTTCTGTCATCTCTGTGCAAATTTTGGACTTGACACACAACACATACATTTCTGTTTTCGAGATAAGACCATGATTCCCTCTGCTCAGGAGGCAACAGTTTTCCTTCCCTTGCTCCTTGCACAATTCCTCATTCTGCAACAGATTCCACGCAGAACTTCCCATGACGGATGCAAAGCCTCCCTTCTTTGTACAGTCACAGCCTGGATTTCCTCACAGATTGCAGGTCTTGGCTTTTTTAATGCTTTTTTTTCCCCTCGTGTAGGTCATATTTCCCCTCTCTTCATGATCACAGAATCACAGAATCAGCTAGGTTGGAAGAGACCTCCAAGATCACCTAGTCCAACCTCTGACCTAACACTAACAAGTCCTCCACTAAACCGTATCACTAAGCTCTACATCTGAACGTCTTTTCAAGACCTCCAGGGATGGTGACTCAACCACTTCCCTGGGCAGCCCACTCCTAACAACCCTTTCGGTAAAGAAGTTCTTCCTAATATCCAACCTAAACCTCCCCTGGGGCAACTTTAGCCCATTCCTCCCCCCTCCCCCCAAAAAAGAAGCAGCACTCACACAACCCCTGAGAATCAGCAAGAGCTGTTTATTGCCGGGACATCTTGCAGGCAAGCCTGCGGGACGTCCGTGGTGTTTGGTGGCTCCAAGCTAATGCTTGCGGTGGAGCCTGAGCAACGAGCAGGAGGCTCGCCGGGCACTCCTGCGATGCTGTTGGTGCTCTCGGATGGCAGAGCACAAAGACATGCCGCAGTAGTCCCAGGCCTGTCCCGGCAGAGGTGGATACACTTCCATCTGTTCCTCCACATCTGGTGGATCCAGCTCCATGGGCTCCACGGTGTTGGGCACAAGGCTAAGCCAGTCCTTGCCCGGGACTGCCCAAACGGGATGCCTTCCGTCCGGAACGTTCTCAGGCCAGGGTGCCGAACCAGGGGGTTGTCCAGTCCCACGCCTTGGTCCCACGCCACTGTCGGCTTGATTTTCATGCATGGGTCCGACGCTGCCCTCTCGTTTACGGCCATTACTGGGTCCCGCACTGTGCTCCGGACTATGGGCACGCCTCTGCTCCCCGCGGCTGTCTGCCTGATGCTCCCGCCTTCGCCCCACGTCACTGTTGCTCCCATGGTAAGGCCCAGGCCCCCTGGCGCTGGCTGTGTGAGGGGACGGCCTGTTCCCCGCATCGTTGCGGTGCCAGTGGTACCGCCTGTATGTGTCTGTGGGCTGGGCGCCAGAGGTCCCTTGGGCACTGGTGTCTCTTGTGCTGCCGGCGCTATCCCTCCGCCCACAACACATCTCCTTCTGCTCAGGTGCATTCCTTCTTGGTGCTTCACCAGACTGCATCGCTGTCCTCGCACACCAAGGAGGCCTGCTGCTCGCCTTGCTCTTCTAGTCTTCCTCCTGCTGCACAGGCTGGCAGTCAGAGGGCCTAGATGCTCAGCGAGTGCTGGGCCAGCTGCAGGAGGCCTGTTTTATAGGGCCCGCAGCAAAGGCGGGGCAGTGGTGGCCACTGTGACCTCAGCAAGCCTCTGCGACGGAGTGGCCCACACGTGGCCAAAGGCGGCTGTGTTGGAAGCGGCCTGGAAGATGCCCTCACGTGGACAAGGAGGAGGGATGGGGGGGCTGAGGGCCCCTTTTCTGGGGCTGGCTTCCCCGGGCCATTTGGCTTGCCAGAGAGAAAGGCTGCCCCTTGACCACAGGGACTGCCCTGCACCTCCCATCCTGTGCCCTGGGTTTATTTTTAACACTGTTTTTTAGGTAATTTCATTCTATTCTTTACGGAAAAGAACAGAAGCAAGGTGCATCTTCAGCCCTAGAGTTGTTGTCTCTATAGACAAATCTGCAATACACTGATGTCTGAGCTGGTATCTGTAATGGTTCTAGGTACAATTCTATGTAGATTTACTTCTCCATGTCTTCAAAATCAACCCAAACTTCAGAATCAGATTCTCATTTTTCCTCCACCATCAACTCTACCATGGTATATACTGTCCTTAAAGATCCTCCAGCTCACACACTGATCTCCAATAACTTCCATTCCCTGAATATATATACTCCATATATACTTCCCCTTTTGCTAATATCTTATTTTCTAATAACTAATGCTATTACATTTTCTTACTTCTTATTGCCTTAAAAGCACATGCCAAAACTTCCTATTTGCTGCCCTAAGTTTACTGACTCTCATCATTTGTTGGCTTCTTATGTCGAGGCCAAAATGGTATCAATGGATTGAGCTAAAGTACTCATTTAACAAAATTACCTCCCATATTCACATTTCCTTTATGCCACACATACTACTTTCAGAAAATACGATGTAGAATCTATGTGAAATAGTTCACTGATATCTAGCTTGAAATAACGAATTTCAAGTTCAGCTTTGACCCTGTATCTTCATTGTTGGCTTCAGATCATTGCTAAAGGACAAGTTCCTAAAGGATGTTCACAAGCAATTTATATTCACTCACACAGGAGTGAAACGCAGCATAATCTGACATAAGCTTTAGCGAAGTCAGCTGAAACTTCTGTTACAGCTTGGTTGGAACTGGATGATCAACTTCATCTCACCTCCTGTGTGGTGGAGACTGCTGATGAAGCCAGAGAGCACCAAGGACCAAATCCTGGTCGAAGTCATTATTCTGGTAAAGGAAGGAACTGAAAAAAGTAATTGCAAAACAGACAGAACGTCTGTGTTGTCTGTCAAAATAAAATTTCCTTCACAGAAGCAAATCTGCAGGAATGAATATAGTTTCAGGGCAAGGATGGGTAGGAATGGCTTAAAATCTGTGCGACACATCAAACATTTGCTACACTGCAGGGTCTTTTTATTTGTTAGATTGTGACTGCTCATTTCTACATCAGAAAAGGATGCTGAAAATTCATTGTTTAAAAACATTTCTACACAAACATGCAAGAAATAGCTATACTACTTTTTGGGTGGTTTGGGGGTGTATTTGTGACCATAATGGCCTTATTGTTTCACATGGAAATTAAAAAGAAAGGCAGCACTGACATCGTGAGAGTTTGGTAACTGAAGACCCGTCACAAAGTACCATTTGGCTTTCCTCATGGTCTTTTTAAACCCCAGAGCTACACTCCTGTAGCATTTTAATACACATTTTTTCAAATTTCAGAAATGATTTTAGGCAACCATTTCATCTTTTTTAAGCTTAAGCAATATCCAATCTCACAGCCAACTCTCCCAGAGCTTACTGGTGGCCTGGCTCATTCCTATGAAGGAAGTTTCCTGCCTTATTATCCTCAAAACCCTCCAGCAACTAGAATTGCCCTACAATTACTCATAATACTGCCAAATGCAGAGATCAGACTTCCATCTCTTGGGAATAACTTGGGTGTGATAGCAAGGTGTGACTCTCAAAATTTAACTGTTCACTGGATGGGAGCAAGACAGCCTTATTACAGTGCGGCTCACCAGATCCATTTGACCATTAAGGAAACAATATTATTGCATAACTTGTTCTTGGGAATTGCCAAATCAATTTTGCTGAAATGTTTCATATTTGGATTGATACACAGAGCATGAAAATTGCTGCTTCAGTGGTTACATCTGATTAAGCAAGAGCTTGTCTTGTAATAGAAAATATTAAAAAACCTTAGTGACAAGCATCACTCCTCATTCTGCTCAGAACAGCTTTCGACTGTCAGTACAGCTGGCTTCTGTTTCTATTGCTGCCTTGCATATAGCTCAGTGCTAACCTTTATGTTGACCACCATGGCAAACCAAGTGTTTTAATAACTCAGTGTATCCAGATATACAGAAATGCTATTCTCCTCACTAACTGAACAGTGTCTACACAATTTTCCAAATTTACAGAAGTCTTCTTATTAAATTTTTTCCATTTTAAAATTAGCTTCTACAGTTATCCACATACCCATAAAACAATAATCTAAGAGAAAAGCTATGACAAGAAAGTCAGAACTGGTCAGGACAGAGGACAGCCATCCTTGAACTACAAATAGTGCTATAAATAGCATTACTTTTCTTGCTCTATATATAGGATTCTTATAAATAGCATTACTCTGCTACTGATTGCCGAGCATTACTAGAATCTCTGGTACAGATTAACTACAGTTTCATCAGTTAAATATAACTTGTGCTTCCTTACTATTTCAAGGGCATTATACTCAGAGAAAAAGGCCAGGCTACCTTGCACGTATATGCAAAAGAAAGCTACTCAACTGACAGTCCTGAAGTTCACCAGCTGTTTTTGACAGCAACCCCATATATTTTTTTAATTGATCACATATTAACTAACATTAAGGATACCTAGGATTTTTGAAGTATTCTTCCTCAGTTCTGCCACTACAGAATACTGGATTTTTAGAAACGAAGGTCTGGAGAAAGTCTCAAAAGATAACTGAACACAAAACTCCTGTATTAAACCAGGACTGACTGTATTTAGATCACCCCTACACGAGGCAGTAGACATCTCCTATTAATGTCATCAGACTACAAGAATGAATCAGAGGTCACTCCTGACTCAGCAGCCAAACTTTGACTGTGTCTTGTGTCAATTCTATATACCTGACAAGAAGTTCAAGAACAGATCAAGCGTTTATATTTACATGATACTCCTACAGCTGAGACTCCCTAGAGCCAATGGTAGGTCCTACATATTTAATAAATCCAATAGATTTATTTTCTTTCTGAACACTTGCAAACCTCTTGTTTTCCTATGGCAAGGAGCTCCATGAGCCATCCCTGTGTGAAGAGCCATCTCCTTTTGGCCTTTACCTCCCTCCTACAGGTATCTTTGGGTTCTCACTCTGGAGGAGGCAGTGAAAAATCAATCCCATTCCTCCTAAAAATCCCTCTGGTGATTTCACAGATCTGTACTACATTCTCTTTTATCACCTCTTTCCCAAATAAAGTCTCAACCTACTTACCTGCTAACAGAAGCCATTCCCTCCTTTAATTATACTTTTTACCCTCCTCCAAACAATTTTTGGGTCTAACATACCATTTTGAAGGTAGCAAGAACAACATGCAGCATGCAAAGTCCAGGCAAATCATAGACGTACTTTTAATTATTTTTTTTTCTTAATGATTCCTAACAACAGATTTTTATTTTATTTTACTTAGGTCACAGCTGAACTCCGAGCTGATCTTTTTTTTTTGTGGCACTGTCCATTACAAAATCAGTCTTCCCTATGCAGTAATAAGACATACAGCTAACACTCACTTTCCAGTGTGAGGCGTCTCTGTATCTTGTGATGTCCATTCCTGTGCCTCACCACCCTCACAACTGGAAAACCATCCCAGGAGTCACACTAGATTTTCAAGGTAATGCTATTTTTTTTTTATCCCACTTCCAGCAGTCATAGGAAGCTGTCAACTTTGCAGCGCTGTTTACTGGACTGCAGGCATTTTTTGTCTAGATTAAAAATAACTAATTCTTCCAAGTTTTCCATGTAGAATAGGAAAGACATTATTTTGCTCTTCTGATCTACCACCTCTGAAGCCACAGAGCTTCAAGCAGAGCTGGGTCCTTTGGACAGGGACTCTCCAACCCCACATGGAGAAGAATAACAACATGTTTCTCTAACATTTGCCAGAGGATTTATTTCTTTCATGACATTTTGCTAATGCGAACTCAATCTGTGTACCACCATAACGCCCGGATCTGTTTCCACAGTAATACTCTTTTCCCATTTATTTCTATTTTGTCTTTCTGCACATCTTAATTTTCTGCATTTGTCATCACTGAATTTTGTCTTATTGATTTAGGTGGATGTTCTCTCTGCTTCATCAAGGACACATGTAATACAATGTATTTCTCAAAATTAAATGACAACTCTACAGAAAATTTTCTAGGGCTCTAGTTAAAAAAAATGTAAATGGTGTAAACTGGAGATACACAACGCCACAAGACAGTAAAATTATGTACTTACTCTCTGTCTATGACCAGACAAGTTACTGCTTCAGCTGCGATGACATTGGCAGTTCTGACATCCTCCCTGAAAGAAAAACACATTATATTTAAAAATATATTTCATTCTTAAAGCACTTCAAGAATAACATTCTGGGTTTCACAACTTTTTCAATATATTGATTTGGACATATGTTCATCATCTGTACAGGCCTCAAGTATGTGAGAGCTAAAAACCACACATGGGAAGAAAACCAGAAATAGGTTCCCCTTGTAAATAGGACATCAAACCATTGATTGGCCCATGCTTTTTTCTTAGGCAAAATCTTTTATCTTATGGTGTATGGAAATGGTTATTATCAAAATATCAGCCATTTGCATAGATTTATTTGCGAACGTTTAGACTTCTGCTATGTCCTTCTTCCCCAAAACCTACATTTTATCTACCCAGGCCACGGTCCAGAGGGAAATATCTCAACATTGAAATGCGAAGCATGCAGTCAAGTAGGACATTAGAGCAGGCTACAGGACTCACCAGGCATTTGCTCTCTGAGCACAGAGCACAGAGGTTGGGACTAAACTTATCAAAGGGGGTCAGATTAGAAGGGGGCTATTGAAAGGTCTCAGCATAAATCTCCTCTCTCAACCATTTTCCAGGTAGCTTCAGCACTAGCTCAGCAAAGCCATTTAAAGGCACTGCCATGGCTGCTGCTTTTCACCAGCTTCTCAGAAACATCGTGCTTAGAAATGGGTTCTGTGCACCTGTCTTCTGCATCTTCATTATCAATTATTTTGTGTTTTCCCTCCTCCTGCCACACACAGCTTGGCCATGGTCAGCCCCAACTAAAAAATATGAAGTTATTTCATTTTAATCAGACCACTTTAGTGCTTCATCATGGTTTAAATGTCATTGCACTTTTTTGCGTTAGCAAACCAAATCCACAAGACTCAGAGTCACTGCTTTATTCAAAACCACTCAAAATTTTACCATCTATGAACTGTAAATGGATTACAGGCAAAATAGATCCAGTTCTTTTAAACTCATCTAACTCATTTAGACTGGAAAACCACTGCTCCTTTCCACTGAAGTAGAAAATGAGATTTAAAAATGCTGTTGGAAATAGCTGTTCCCCTGTTTAAAGACTGCAGGTATTAAAGCAGTAATATGGTGAAAAGAAGTTTGGTACATGCACACTCATACAGGAAAAGGCACTCTCTCTTTAATTGTTAATTAAATTTACTTTAAGTACTTTCAAGGTATCTTTAATTTACTATCCTTAAACTATCTTCAAAGCATAGCAAGCAGAAATACAATTGAAGTAAACATTAATGCTCAATCCTACATCCAAATACTTTCTTTGAGCTTATTTTCAATTAGAGTACATTAATACTAATTTATCCATGCCAATAAACAAAATTATGGTAATTTAAAACAAGTAGAAAAAAGTAGCCTAACAGTGTGATACAAATATTTCTATTAACTTCTAAAAATTTGGTAAACATAGAAAGGATAAGGTATTATAATATTTAATATTCCATTAAGTTGCTGTAGCCAACTTTTGCACATATATTATAACTTTACTAAAAAAGTATGCAAGGTTTTTGGTTGTCATTAATTCCAGTTAAAACTTAACATACTTGTCTTACTATGCAGGATGCCTTTCTGTCACAAAGAGCTTACCATTATAGAATTATTTTCAGATTATAGACAAGTAAAATACAGGTGTTACTGCTTCAGTTCAAATGTTTTAAATAAACTTTAATGTTAAAGATTAAAATACACAAATAACTGTTATGGTTTCCACTACCTTGTACTTAATGCATGTGTTTAAGCAGCATGAAATTAGTGTAGAACGAAGGCTCTTTCCCAAAGGACATTTTATTTAGCTCAAACATGAGCCACAGGGATGGTAGGGGTTTCTATTATGCAGAAAGTCACACCATCCTGAGGCTTCCTTATGTTCAGCACACACAGAATTAACTGATAAGTCAGGGAAAATACCATTTTTTTTATGAATTATGTGGTGCAAAACCACCTCCCCATAAGTTTGCATGTCCAAAACAGCCCTAAAATGCCCACCTCCACAGCACTTCTCATGGAAAAAATGAAACTGTAACAAAGAAATGTGGGGAGAAAGCATTAATCCAAAGGGGATGCTCTGAGGTGCTCCCTCTGTGCAGTCACTGGGGAGCTGGCTACCAAACCCAACGCTGCCACCACTGAAGGACCCTGGTCCTGCACACAGAAGCTTTCTGCTCCTGCCACCGGGGCACGCCTGTCCCAGCGGAAAGGCAGAGGTGCCACCTGCACAACACCAAACTGAGCAAAAGGACCATCAGACCGACTGCCACCAGCCAAGCTGGATTTCTGGGGGTCCAGCACCGCTCATGGCAGTGGCTACATGTCACTGCTGCAGTGCAGGCTCCCTCTTATCACCTGCTCCGGAGAAAATCGATTTCACAAAACCGAGGCCGGTCAGGAAAGTGCTGGGTCCCATGATTTTCTGCTTTGCTGAGCAGCCTTATGTTTCCCCAGTCTAAATCGATTTTACGTGGTTTTATAAACCTTGCGAGCTCCCATACTAGGGGGGTTACTCATCATGCAGGATTAAAAATCTAATCATCTTCTTAGAAACAGAAGGATGAAGCAGAAGGAAAGTCAACTTATTTTCAACTCTACAAGAACATTAATCTTTTACATGCATCAGCTGTGAAATACAAGACAGTTTTAAACACTGCCTACTCTTACTGTTACTCTTACCCTTACAAATTACAAACATTCCTAGAGACATGCAACTCCTCTATGAATTAACCTCAACGACCTTTGCAGCAAAACAAATGGTCAGAACACATTTAAAGGTTATATTGCAAAAGGTGGCCGCCAGCTGCAGCAGATGGCATTAAATGCAACAAGTAATTATTTGAAGTGAATGGCATTAAATGCAACAAGCAATTATTAGAAAGCATTGCTTGCGAGCACTGACTCGGATATTTTCTCAGCTTCTTCACAGGAGTACTCATCACTGCTCCCAGAGAAAAAGCGCTCTTCATCAGAGCAATTGCCTTCACTCTCTGAATAATCCATTGCTGATGTTTGCCTTCACCATTTTCTCCCAGGAAAACGCCTGCTTTCTTCCAGCCAGTTACTATATTTTATCTTCCGGGTGAGCTCTGATATTTTAAAGCCCCTCCAGCTTCAAGCTTCTCGACTTGGAAAAAGGTCGCAGCTGCTCAGGGGGTTTCTAGTGTGCATTGTTGGGAAATTCAAGCTGAGCGTATTCGGGAGCAGCCACAAAGAGGTGCAGGCAGCGCACAGGCAGGCACAGATCCCAACAGCGCTACCAAAAGCCCTGGCAGGATACTCTGTACCACCCCGCTTCAGTAGGCACTCGTTAACCCCACGGTGGGATTAGGTGGTAATCGAGCACATCTTGCACCACAGCAGATCGTGCAACACAGCAAATCTTGTGCTTATTTTTGTTGAGGCTAACCAGTTTCATAAAAATTAAAAATCTTTTTACCCCCAAAGATCAAAGGAATCCTCCCTCCTGCCTTCTGAAATTGTAAAAGGGGGAAAAAATACAAGTGCATTATTTAGAAGAAGAAATACGTACACGTATTCCCTGGTTATAATTTGTCACCACGTGTATCTCCAGAAGATTCAACAGCTTTGATTCTGATAAGCCTTCAGCAACTTAAGAGCTATGATGCTGTTTCCAGGAAAGCCTTCTGATAAGAACGTGTTGATACACTGCATTTATAAAGCTGTGTTGGAAAATACAAATACGGAAAACAAGGGAGCTTTGATCAGAGACTGCATATGAGGCCCTATGACAGCCTCTGTTATCTGGTTCTACCTACTTTGATCATAAAAATTGAACTTAGATTTTAAAATCTTTGAGATGATTGCTATCTTTTGCTTCCTACGTCCTACATCAGAGTCCTGTCCCAACTCTCATACCTCCTGCCACACACCACCACTCAAGAATGCCAATACAATCCTTGAAATGAACGGAAACTACATTTTAGAGGGTTTAATTCAGCAGTATGTTATTACATTGGCTTGAACCTTGCAGTTCCAAGCTTAGGAATCCCTGCTCTTCGCTATTTCCAGAAGATGGACATGATGCTGCAAGCAGAGCCCCCTGCCTGCCCAGCTTTGGGACCAACCCCCCCCAGACGCAGCCGCCCCGCACAGAAGAGGATTTGTCAGGAGGCGCGAGCACGCTGACACTGGAAGTATCAAGTTTACAGCTGAGCCTCTTCTGCTCTTCCCCTGACTGGCATTTTGTCAGTCAATATTAATTTCAAGGTAAAACAGAGGTGAGACATTTTAAGGTGTGTGGGTAGGCAAAGCCCTCTCCTTAAAGGACAGAGCTAGGGCTGGCTTTTCAGATGATCACCAAATTTGGGTACTTCTCAGAATACCCAGTGAGGGCAGTTTTTACCTCCAATGTGAAAGTTAGGGTGTAATCAGAAAATACACAACAAAATAATACGGGGACATTAGAGATGCTGGTTTATGAGCTTATTACCCTTAAATTCAAGTTGTTAATCAGTTTCTGCCATAATATTTTTTTCCTTTCACCTACTTCAGACATGTCTTGTCCTAAAACCTTAAATCAAGCTTATTAAAAATACCGTAACAAGGTCAAGCGTGCCTTGTGGGGAAGCGGCAAAGTGCATTTAAGAGCTTGAATATGAGCAAACTGGGGACCTGAGAATAGCTTCGCTGAAGCAAATTTTTAAAAACCACCAGGGAAGACCTAATTTTTTCTTTCATCTTTTCTTTGAAAGCCCTCTTTAACACCACCTTCAAACTCATTTCAGTGATCTGAAGACTCTTTCCAGAAGTCCCGCAGGACTTGAGCTCCCTACCGCAGACCTCTCCCGGTCACCAGCAGCTTCCCAAGGGAACCACGCAGGGCCAGATGCTGAGCCATCAATGCTTGGTGGGCAGCTAAGGTCCTTTAGTTACTTTGCCGAAGAAAAATGGGATGCTGTTGTTAGTTTTAGAGAAAAATTAAAAATAATTACATTTGCACATATTGCTATAGCCAATAGCTTTTCGGCAGTCTACGAGCCCATTTAGATCGACAGTCCATGGTTCTTCCTAGGAAATACAGCCTGAGCAAGAGCAATGTCACCCTTAGGTGGTTCCATCTAAAGGATTAAGGCTAACCTTGGAAATGAGGTGATAACTTCACACACATTAGCAGCAAAAAGGCAGGTTGATTTTACAGTACCCTCCGTTGTTACAGTTTATGCCACTCTGCACCCTCTTTCCTATTTTTTCTCAGTAGCCACCTCTGAAACAAAGTCATTGCAGCTCTACAGAACTGTGATACGGCGCATCACAACTAATGGTATAAGCCATGGTCTTTATTAGTTACATGGATTTATTGCCTGATCCCAAATCAGAAAAAGGCTCCTTGTAGACTGGGGTTTGGTTTCCCAACACTTCGGCTTTCTGAGGATGTGGCAGACATTTGCCATTGGTTTGGACAATAAAAATATTTTACTGGAACCAATAAATGTAATGTGACCTATTAAACATCTAAAACTTGTAGTGTCAGATATTTTCACAAATACCTAAAAAAGAAAGCAGATCCTTGTAAGAAAACCTTGGCATGATTTTTCCCCCTTAATGGCTATGTCTATACAAAACACTTGCCTTACATTTACAAGCATAAATCAGATAGTAACCAAATAAAGAAACTCCACTACAAAACCTAATAAAACATACAGCCTGAAAAAGCTTCACTTGAAAAGAGTTATGCTATGAAAATCCCCATTTTTGCAACAAGAAAAGGCATTAAAGCCTCGCCTTTTATAAAAGGAATGAAATACAATAGCCAAGAGGATTTGCTTCAAGGTACCAAAATTTGAAGGCATGTATCAAGGCATATGCACGCCACCATACATACAGTACACATTTTGGTGTAATTTAGATTATATATCTACTGAGAAAAGAAAGCACTTCTTACAGATCAACGTCTCAGTTCAGCCAACGTAGTTTAAGAATACTATTTACGGGGCTTTTATTTCACAGAAGTTATTGAATAAAAGCTCCCCAAATAGGCTAGAGAACGTACCAGCCCTTTTTAATAATTTGTTTTGTTAACTTGCCTTGGATTCCTGTTTCTAAAATCTATTTATTCTCCCAGTGGCTCCCACAGAAAAGAGAGAGTCCTTTCTGGTAACTTATTCTGATATTTACAGATTTGAGGACTCAGTGACAGTGAACAGGTTACTCAAGACTCTGCTGGCCCCAAAAATTCTGTTCTGTCTTTACTGCACTGACACTTCCAAAAGCACATAAAACTCCTCATAATGGCTGCTGTGATTATACCAAGTTGTAACTCAAAACTGTCCCAACAACTAACAATGTGCTGGAATAATTTCAGGATGGTGTGCGAGGTCTGACAATTATTTTCTGGCTCATATTAATGGTGGATGTTATTTCATGAGAATTAAAATGCTTGAAGGACCTGTCCTTCTTTTTACCTTCATGAATGATATAAAAATCAAGTCCAGTTTACGTAAAATGCCATTTATTTTGGTATTAAAGCAAATGTTATCATTATAAGAAATAATCTGATTTTTGTAATCACATTTGTTTGGAGAAGCAGCTACTGTACAAAAACTGCACTGGACTGAACTGTTCCCCCGACTGCCGTGCCACTACCTACACTCCAGCCTTGAGCAAGCCATTTCACTACCCTATACCTGATTACTATATGAAAATGAGAAAAATTAATTTATTTTGTGAACACTTGGTTCTACAGGCAGAAGAAACTTTCGGAGACATGGCTGCTCTTACTGGAATTACAGATCTGGTGTACTAAAGCTGCTAAATATAGCAAGTGTTACATTATCATTACCTTTGCCCATATGAATAGCTACAATGCAGATAAATATAGCCAAAAATAGTATTAATTAAAGCAGAGGCACTATGAAAGGCACCACCCATGTGAAACACCTTCCTTTCCAGCCTGCCTGATTACCTTGGGAGGAAAAGCTGGTAGGTGTCTCCTAATCATCACCACCTGCCTTAAACTGCAATTACTTCCTGCATCCTCTGCAATATAATTTGCACGAGGTAGTTCAATAGTTGCAATTAATTCAAGCTAGTTCCTAGGAAGCTCATCAATACCATGCTGTACCTAACTGCCTCCCATCAGTGAGCCCTGCCATCCCAGGGCTCTGAAGCAGAGCTGATGTGGATCTTGCATTGCTGAGCTTCTTCAGCCCCAAGGAAGCTGCTCCTGCCACTTGGAAAACAAATGAGAAAATGCAGAGGGCAAGTATTAACGACACAGAGATCTTCTGCAGCATTTTTAAAAGTTGGTTTGAAATTGGCCCCTGCTAGACTCCTTTGCATTTATTTACACTATTTAAAGCTGCCAACAATTCAGGAAACCAAGAAGGGATTTTGTCAGCTGCAAACTATTCCAAGAAGAGAAGGGTATGCGTGCCTCGTGATCTGAAAGCAGAAAAAAAAGTTCTCGCTACCATTTGATTACCAAGAAGCTGGCATAAATCTAGCAGTACCTACTATTTTGACAGTCAGCATGAGCATTTTCCCCTTGCTGAGAGGCATAATCAGGTTCTTCTGCTAACTTCTCTCTGCAAAGTAATCTTCGCTGCAACAATATGAAAAAGTTAGGAATCGCATGGGTCACAGCATTAAAAACGAGTTATTGTTTTCAGTATATTCTCACTGTATTTAATCTATAATTGATAAGTGCTAAGTACTCAGGAAATAATCTATGACCTCTGCCATGACTAATTTAACATACGTGCACTTTTCCTGAGCAGTAAGTTACTATTTTGTCATTATTGCTGAAAACAGCTACATTAAAATTAAATCAAACTGTGATCTGAGAGTTAAAGCACTGAGTTGTATCTATTACACATTAACAAAATCGACTCTGAGCTTACGTAATGTCATTTAAAAACATGTAAGAGCTTTGCATGATCACAATTAAACCTCAGGAGCAGCTAAGGTATATGATAATATTTGCAAGCGTATTTTATAAGTGGGTAAACCAATGAACCACAGCCTAAACGAGGTGCATTAGATTATAGAGCCAGCGATTAGCCTCAGCAGTAACAAAACCGGCAGCTGGCTTCTCTTCAGGAATTGACCATGCTGCATCATTTTGGCCTAACGTACTTACAGGGTTGGCATGTTCATAAAACCACGGGCTTGTCATTGCTGCAGAGGCAGGGATCATATTATCCTTAACTGTGCCGCTTGGACAACGGGCCAGCATCACTATTTGTTTGCCGTCCTTCCAGCTCAAGCCCCATGTTAACACAGGATATTCTTCAATAAAATTACCGGGGAAAAACTGCATCTAAACTCCTCCTTACAGGTGTAGGTCTTTAAATAGCTGTGGTTTTTTTTTCTTTTCTTTTTCTCCCTTCAATGACTTCTCCCTCCTATGACTGTTACGTTCCTTTTCTTGCTCAGCTTCTTTGTACATTCAGAGCACTGGGATAAATGCTCTTTGTCATGCTGGTGCAATAAGTGATGTTATTTGTATATTGAAACCATGTCTCAGAGCAAGGATACCTGGCCTGTCTTCAGTAAATAAGGGACTCCTTCAGTTGAGAATATATTTTAAAAGATTTATCGTGAATTCACTTTTTTTTTTTTTTTTTTTTTGAAACGGACTATACCAGTAGATACCAGTGGAACCATACCAGAGGATCTGGGTACCTCTGCCCCGGTGACTGTGCCCATTTTGCCTTCATCCCAATGCTACTGCAGGTCCACCCACCTCTTCTTCACTTCTGCAGGCCAAATTCACTGCATCCACTGTCACCCCACAGATCCTTTGACTTTCTTCCACAGTACCCGACTGTTCTCACTGATGTCAAATTTATATTCACAAAGTACAGTTTGCCATTGCCCTGCATACACCAAAGGGCTTTTAATGGCCCTAAGCAGCCTCACCTGGAACCTCCACCCCATAACTTACCCCCATGGTCCATGAGCCCCATTGCAGCTTAGCCTGGGACCCTCAGCTGTAGGTACAGCTGTCTCACCTCATCTCTGGCCCTATTTCTAGGTTAGACCTTGGATTTACAACGTAGATAGCTTGTGTCCAGCCCCATCTCTCCATGCCTGATGCTGTAACCCTGTTTGCAGCCCTGCCTCTGTCTCTTCTCCTGCTGCTGCTGGCAGCAACCCGGGTGGACCCTGGACCTCAGCCATCTCCTCCCTGTGTCCGGGAGTGTGGGAGCACCCTGATGCCAGCACCCAGCTCAGCATCTACTTCCACTCCGAAGGAGCTTGGCTAATTACAGCAAACCCTTTCTCCTATTTGCTGCATGGAGTGTCACACCAGTAAGGGGAACAAAAGCACCATGGGCAATAGCAGAAAGGGTCCAAATGCTTCATCTTGAACTAGAACAAGAAAATTAATATCCCGAATGCCAACAGTTAACGATGCAAAGGACCACACTGGCGCCTGCTGATGTGAGTGCATCGGATGTGGCCAAGCAGGAAGGGAGCTCGGAGACACTCGCTGCTGCTTTTTCTTCAGGAGCCTTTTCACGTCTTATTAAGCAATGTTTCACAGATAGCTTCCAGACTAGCTAGCAGGGCTCCTGCGAGAAATCAGTATCCTCCAAAAACTTCTCAAAGCTTCCTACTGATGCAATTAGCTCTTTTGAGACCCTACCAGTCTGCGCTTCCCATGCAGCTTGCGCTTTCATGTGAGCTCTGCTCAGTGTTGCAACACGGGGAGACCTGAGCCAACCTTCAGCAGGCTGCAGCAGGTGCTGGCTGCACGCAGAGCAGTTACAGGGACTGTCAGCCTGCAGAGTTAGAGGGACTCCGTCAGCCCACTGTGCTGCACACTGCCAGGCTCTGCTCCCCTGTGGCAGCATAACTCCCGCAGAGCCAGATCGAGCAGCCCCTGCTGCATCCCGGGCTGCAGCACTGACGAGCAGGTGGGGCTGCGGTTTGGTCTGCCTACTCAATTCCTTGTTCTGTTGTTATTTTATGATGGTAATAGCATAGGAGTGAAAATTATGGGCAAAGTTTATCATTAGTAAAGACACGAAGCCGTTCATTTCCTCCAGTCTTATTTCCTCACTTGTGCGCACACAGTGATAGAGCAGATATTATAGTTTGCCCAAGAGTGCAGCTCTGTGATCACTTTAAACCGATCTACGATAAATCAAATGTTTTGCAGGCTTAGTTTTCGCTTAGGTCAGTGTGACTTGCTCCATAGCCACTAGTGCTAGAGGAGGGGAGCAGTGGCCAGGAAGGAACAGGGAAGCTTGGGGTCAGCCGCTTTGGCACCAAGACTGTACCGCGCTCACTTCAGGTGACCGCATAGCCTCATCCGAAACCACCTGTGCTGGCCTACACGCAGCCGAGCCTTCAGCCCCATCTTGTCCGTCAAAGCTGTCAAGTTGGGACTGGAAATCCACCCTTCTTTCAGATGCTCCCTGCTGATTTCATCTTTTAAGCAACCACTGACTAATCGCAAAACCTGCCAAGCTTTGCAAAGGCTGCATTTTTAACATTACATAGCACAGTACAACTGCTTATGGCATGCATCAACCACAGCAAAAAGCAAGTGACACACTTTGCCTGTGAAAGACGTTGTCACAAAATAAAATTTCTTATTTTTCACCTGTTAGAAAGCATTCATTGAACAAACAATTCTACTAGTAACAAAAAGGAAGAGATGGTATGCTTTGAAAAGTGTTGCTCATGAAAACTTGAATGTGCCATTAATATTCTTATTAAAACTCCATTAATATACTTATTAAAACACAAAACAAACATCAAAAAAAAACAAAGCCAGTTACGTAGTGTCTGGAGGGCAGCATAGTAGAGTCTTAGAAAACAAAGTGAAAAATCTGAAAAATCGATTTGCTGCAGCCTGAAAAGAAACCAAAAACTTTGAACAAGCCAAACGAGATTTCACGCTCCACCTACACCCAGCCTAGGTGAGCAGAGGGAAATTTGTTTCAAGGCAGTATTTACAATTTTCTTTTAGTAACAACGACAACAGAGGAATCACAACTTAAAACAAATATAACCCCTAAGTTGCTGATACACTAGGCAGTCCCATCTGATTTATAACCATGACTTTTTCACAGATTAAAAGTCACTCCAGAATTTAGTTAGTGGAAAGATGTGCTGTCTCCTTGCATGGTGATACAGAGCATTTCATTGCTCTTCGAAGCGAGGCAGCTGTGCAGCACCCATCTTCATTTGCATGACATTTTACATTTATGTAGTTAATGCTAATTACTGCGGAGGTGGATGTATTTATTTTTCTAAATCTATTTCAGTAGGAAATGATCAGCCATGTCTGAAAGCTGAATTGCACTAGAAGTACACATGGTGCTTTGTAGCTGGTAACGACTGTCTCCACTTGTCCGAGTGAATTCAGGTTCAAATCCTCTAAAACCAGAGGACATGACAACTAAGCACTCACCAATGCCCATAAAAAATAATGGTTTTGACTTCCTTACATCTTGTATTAAGAATAATGGTTTTGGCTTTCTTACATCTTGTATTAGTCCAGGTGTGGCTGCCTTTGCATTCAGGAGATATCCTGTCTCCAGCTGCGTTGTTTTATTCTTTTTCCACGTGTGTAGAAAGCTATATTGTAACAACATCTACTTCATAAGTTAACTTACATTCTAGTTTTCATAGTTGCTTAGTTAAAGTGGGAGAAATTGGACCACTGCCTTCGATTATTTTACTTTATCATTCATTTTCATGTAAAAGGTTTTGTATAGCATATCATGATTTATTTATTTTTTGTATCTTACAGTCTTCTAGCAGAAATGTTCCACGATTTTCTAGGATAAAACATTTAATTTAACTTTGGGTTCACTTTCTCTCTCTTCACTGTATTAAGGCATGGTAATGCAATGGTTCTTTGCTGTCAAGAAAAGCAGATATATGCATTTTTATTGACTCCATTAGTATATAGAACTGGATCTCAAACTGAGACTCAGTTGCTTTTGATTTCTGGGTCTGTGGAGCTGGGACTGAACAGAGACTTCCAGCAGAGCTGATTTCCCTGAATTCTGGAACTGGAATGCAACAGTACCATTTCGTGGGGTCCCTCACTTCTGGCTCTGGGACATCCCCTGGATCTGGTGGGAATTTCCTGAATGTCATGGAAGCTCAGTTATTTTAATGGACAGCAAAGTCAACATTCCTGCCATTTCAGATATGCCATATAGTACCGTTCACAAACTTCCAAATTTAAATCAAAATCAGTTTTGCCAGTATAGCCATTGAACATGCTTTCAGAACTCATTTCTCTCATGGTCAGGTGCTTTTTTCTGTTTCTCAGTCTAAATTTACTCAGACCAAGCTTAAACATAATTGGACCAAAATACAGTTTGCAAGTAAAAACAAGTATTTTGTTGATATATTCACACAGAAAGCCCAAAAAGCTTCTCAGATTTTATTTCGCTGACATAAATGAATCTAGGTGTCCTATGTTTTTGTCTTAGGCTCCCTTAGTCTCTGGCCCTTCTCTCTACCTATACCAGTGTGAGTTCATTTTCCATGAGCTTGTGTGTCCTCAGTGGCTTGGAATACTCTAGATTAGATCTCACTGGGGCTTTGTACAACAGTACAACATCGTCCTTTCCCCTCTGAATAAACCTCTTCTGATGTCACCTAGAACAGTACTTGCCATTTCACTGCTTCATCAAACTGGTGGCTCACATGCAATTTTTGCAGTCAAGACTGGGATTCAATCCCTTTCTCCATGCCCATGAGTTCTTGAGTTGTAGTCAAACTCATGTATGCTAGCCTTTAAGCACATCAACTCTTCAGACATACATGACCCAGTTCATTCAGTACGACACCTTGATCTTTGCCGTCTGTGAACGGTGCCTCCTGAATTAAGAGTATCAGCCTAATGCCAACATTGTTATATGACGGTAATTAAGCAGAATTAGTTGTAAGACCTTGCTTAATGAACTCTACTGGATTCTACTCCAGCATGGTGAGGACTCTTCATACTACCTGGTTCATACTCATTCTACAGTTCTTTCACTAATATCCATCTCATCCTGTTTAATTTCTGCATCTGCTGCCGCATAAAACCCTGTATTCATACCCAGATATCTGCTGTGGTTCCCTTGTCCTGCACTTTCACCTTGGCCTGCAGGCAGAGCCTGGCCAGCTGTGACAGCCACCTCAAGTCTACTGTCTACTCTAAATTTAGTAAATAAATAAATAAATAGATAAATTACAAATTGACAAAAACAAACCAAAACCTCATAGTTAATAGGTCCAATTCCACTTCAGTCACAAGATTGTTTCATGAAGAAAAAAGTTGGCTTTGCTTTGAGGAACAGACTGGACCAGTTTAACTCCAGATCTGAGCTGTTCTATGCTTCTGTGATAAAAGCAAAACATACAGTATTTTGGAAAACATTGACTTAAGCATTACATCAAACTTCTGGTTTATAGTTTAATTAGATCAGAAAAAATAAAATTTCTAATAATTAATTGAATTCCACCAGTAACACTGTTGAAAATAAAGCCTAATCTCGGGGAAAAAAAACAACAACAACAACAAACCTACCAACCAACCAACCAACCAACCAAACCCTAATCTTCAGCCAATGAAGATTATTGCTCTTAAGCAATGCCGTGCACATAGGACGTGACATAGCCCTACCACAAGATTACGTGGATCTCATTTTCAATACTTTATTTCCTTAGTAAATCCCAATAAAAACAAGGAGTCACAGGGCAAGCATCTCAAATACTTTTGATTCTCCATGAGCCTGCTCTATATACCAGCTGTAAAAATAGTATAAAAATAAACTGTAATACATTCTTATAAAAGGATTAATCCTTCATATTTATTATTTGAGAATATCACAACCACTAGAAGTATACTATGCTGATAAAAATGCCTTTTTCTTAACAACTTTAAATTAAGTTTTACAACTGATACTTCTAAGAGAGTTATAAATAGTGGCTGTGAACAGCTCTTCTCTGTCATTGTGAAAATCCTACCCAAGTAACTAAACTGATGTGAAAAGAAACAAATTAGTTTCTGGCCCCGGTGGGGGTGCCATTTATTTGACCTACAGGAAATTATGTTGCTGGGAGTAAGATAAAAGTGTTAAGAGAGCAATTAGGGTTGTCGCCTATCATATTCCCGGGAGGAAAGTGATGGATCCTCATTCCTGGCCTCCTGTCCTAGACGACATCTTGGTGATGAATATTGCTATTGCTTTAATGGGCAACGAAAGCAGCTGGAGCTCCTTACCTCCATACCCCGACACAGAGGCAGCACCCTGCAGTGGCTCCCTCCATGCCTTTTTTCTGACATTTTCCACCAAAACAGGTTGAGGGACTCCTACAACTTGCATAAAATACATTTGACAGCTTAGGCATTTTATCATGGTGACGGTCTCGTGCCTCGACAGCACTTTGTTATACCAGCTCTTCTCAACATGGTGGTGGGGCAAACTGCGGAGCTGCTCTTGTTCTGGATGAACATATACCACCCTGATAAGATGGATTTTATTGCTTCAGGGGCTAGTTTTATATGACATACACTGAAGAACACCTGAGTATCAAGGTGGAAGATTCAGCAGCGAGTGCCAGGGAATGCACAATAAAAATCTAAGCAATTACCTTACGTCTTACAGCCATAGTTTAAAACCATTATACTCTTTCAAGATACTTTTCAATTTTTTTGTAATTTAGATCAGCCATGCAGGTATTTAAAAGCAAATTGTGATGAATTCCAACATCATGTCTGAAGACTAGAACATTTAATATGGGAAATACTAGAACTACGTGCATCAGTGAGTATGAGCAGGTGCAAATTTATGCTCCCCTTCCTTCCCACCTCCAGCATGCAGAGGCACTGCCTTGCAGGACTGCAGCTTCTCAGCCCCTCGATCCACAGACTATTTCTTGGACGGTCTCCACCTGCATCTGGGGCAAAATCCTCTGCATGCCACAGTCCCGTGCAACAACCCTAACACATTATGTGGCTTTAATTAAACCAAGTGAAGACTTCCCCTTTCAGGTGGAGCAGACTTGCCCCAGTATGTACAGCATTTGTAATTCAAATCTGAACCTGAAAGGACAGATGGGTCTGAAATGAAGCCATAAGACTTGGAGAGCTGAGGGACTTGTCCACGGATGCAACCAAGGCGAGTCCAAGCTCCTCCTCTAATGTGGTAAAGTGTCTCTATGGATCAGTGTTAAACCATCTCCAGTGCTAAAATGGGACACCTCTTATTTAAATTTGATTACAAATGCAAAGTTTTAAAAATAGGGTTCGATGAAGAAGAAACGCGAGTCTAAGCTTAAATAAAACGATTGAGAACATCAAAGCAGGTTAGAATCTCACCATTTTAAATTCTTTTAACACTAACCTGCATTTTACTTCAATATATATGAAGAAAACCGTATCTATCCAGAGCTGGAAAGGGATAAAGTTCAAGCAGTATCAGGTTTTATGCCCAAATTCTATCTGAAGCAAACTGCTGGGGGTTTGCTTATGGTTTGTTGTCATATCTAGTTGCATAAATCCCACTGTTTCAGTAATAGCAGCTACAGAACAAGAAAAAGAAATCTTTTCTATAAGTATTCAGTAACAGAAGGATTACCTAGGCTTTCTTCACTACAATCATTATTTAGCTCAAATGCCAGTAAACCACTGCTGAGCAGAGCAGAATTTTAAATAGGCTACACTTGTAATTTATAGGTATCATTTTTCCTAACTCTCATAGAACTTTACAAAACAACTAGGACAAGGATTACATAGTACTTTTTTACTACATTGAAGCCTACGTCGTCTCCTATAACCTGTAAATGCAAACCCTGCACTAAATCATTTTTTATTCTATTTTATTTTTAATTTTTGAATCTACCTCCAACTTTCGTTTTACCTGCAACAATGAGAGCCGTGGCAAGCCTAGAAACCTTACTTATAGAAGTGAAGTCAATGGTGAAATTATAGAGAGTACTTTTGAATACAGTAATCTAAGACCTGTTCAGGGCCTGCAGAAGTAATCTGGAAGCCCAGAGTTACATTTCTTTACACATATTCTTACTACTGTATTAATATGTACTAATATATTAATATTCAATATGGATTTTGCTTGGCAGTACTAGTGCCACTAGGTGTTCTCGAGATATCAGAGTCTCCATGGGAATGCAATTTCTGCTCAATTAGTTTTCTGAAGATGTGAAATTCTGATTCATTCCTTGCAAACCTGATCTGAATCCCTTGGTATCCTTTTAACACACTCATTAAAGTCACATGTTAGCTAAACGCATAGGAAAGCTAAGTATTAGCGCATTCTGCTAAAGATGCAAGACAACGTACCACATTTTCTGATAAATAGCACTTATCAAGACTCACAAATAACAGCTAACAAAAGCCACGCAAACAAAATTTCCTTTGCCCTTTCTAATGACTGCATCTGGGCTGGTCAATTAGATACGAGTCAGTCGCAATGCAGAAACCAAAGTCTCATTTTTCAAAAAGCAGGTAGCATCACAGAATGTAGCAGATGAACTTGGGAAGCCTGCCTATAAACCCACAAGAAGTGCTATCCTCTCATCAGCTGTTCACCCAGGTGTTAACACTTGAAAGCACAAAACATCAATTACTAAACCACAGGAGCATGCAGCCAGGCTGAGATGTTTTGAAAAAAAAAAAAAAAAACCACCTCTCTTTATTAATTTTAATCAGCTTTTCTTACTGCTTCAGGGAAACAGAGGGATTATTGGCAGCATTGGGGCATACAGAATACTTGAGAGTCAAGTACTTGTAGGCTATTATCTGATGCAGGCTCTGCTCTGCCTTTTTAGCAGAGAAACTCATACAGAGCCTCTACATTCTGCTGTCCCTTGGGGAATCCATCTGGTTAGGAAGGGAAATCCAATAAAGGCAGAACAGCTGCGAGAATGCATTTAGGAGATACACTACAGATAGTCAGCTGAAATCATTCATTGTACAGTCTTTTAAGGGTGAAGAGGAAAAAGAGATAAATATCTCCTTTATCCTGTGCTACTGACTCGTGTGTGGAACATTATCTGATTTAAAACATTGTAATTGCACTGATTTCGTCACAGCTGGATTCGCTGACATCTCACCGAGCATCCCGCGGTACACGCCAATGACGATCACTTTGCTAATTCAATCTGAAGTGTCGATTGAACACAGTGTGTGAGGAGGTGCAGGTGGCCGAGGGACCATAGCATGTCTTCTTCAGGAAGTCCAACCAAATCATTCCAGCAGTCTTAAAAGCCTACCTGAGGACCACACGAAGGCACGTGGCAAAACTTCCTTTCCAGCTCCAGTCTTTTTGCAACCATAGCTTTTGGGATGAAGCTATGGTAATTCAGTTGTAGCCGAAGATGGAGATACCATTTCTTTGGCAACAGTGCTCTTGGCATTAAGTTGGTTGATTCCTTCCCAAGCCTCCTCCTTTCCTATCTTCTGTCTTCAGGATTTATATCAACTGCTTGAATTTTTAGTAGACTTCCTTTATCAGGACTGCATGAGTCTGTGCTGCATTCAGCACAGCTTCTGCAACAAAGTTTACTTGCACATTTACAATTACCAAGTCTTAAAAGTCCCACAAATGACACTTATAGGGTGTTTTATGTGTGCAGACATGATTGAAGAGTCCCTTAACCTGCTGCTGTATCGCAGCAGTTATAAAGACTTCTCCCATTTGTGCTCGCATTATTTATTTTTTATTTTTTTAACGCTCTTTCCACTCTTTGTCTTTTTTTTTTAATCCCCTTTTCAATCTTCATTGGCTTTACTTCCATTTCATTGCAGTTTTTCTCTGCTCTTGTGCTACTGCATAGAGCCACTGCGGGGAAAACACAACTTCTTGCAGTTATCTCCCAGACCCCCAAATCCTTCTGTTCCGGCAGGGGGACTAAACTAGGATGACTTTTCAAGGTCCCTTCCAATCCCTAACATTCTGTGATTATCGATTTCTCCCACTGCAAAGCAAGCAGGACAGAGGCCGCAGTGCTCACCCATTGCACTCACAGCACTGACAGCCAAAACACAAGGGACATGAGGGGTACTACAGGGGAGCCAGTCTCAGATTTATGTGCATGTTTGGGGCTGAACCCTTTTTTCTTGTGTGATCCATATTGCTCATACAACACTGTTCAGCCTTGCAGCTGGCAGAGAGTAAGGCAAAGATGCAGTTCCACAAATCAACCACATCTTGGTAGTTAATAAGCAGGTAGCTAATACCTACTTATTTGCCACATCTACTTAATGACTTAAACCAGTTATTCCTGTAATTTACTCCAAATCAGTCATGAAGCAGTGTCTCACTAGCGAGTCATTAATAATGGTGCCCATGTGAAACAACTCAGAAGTTTGCTTTGAAAGAAAAGCTGCCCTTCAGGTACCCTACCACATGCATTACACTGCTATTCTAAACAACCAACAAGAGTGTTTTTAAGGTATATTAAATGCTAATTATCACATTCAAGGACAATTATATTTGGGGCGAATCAGAGGAGTTCTACAAACTGGAGCCGTGCACACCTGCTTTGCACAAGGTTCCCCTCTACCATCATTGATCAGATAAGGTAAATCCAGACAAAGTCAAAAGACGAAGAAACTTGCTCGTATAAAGAGGAAACCAGTTACCTGTGTACAGGTTTCCTCAACATATGTGTGTTGCAGTTGAACAGAGCAGGTGTCAAATTTTAGTAAGTTTTGAAGAATATAAGCTGCATAAGTATAAGCTGTTGAGTTACAAGTATTGAGTTATATAAGTTGAACAGTATAAGCTGTGTAAGTATATAACAATATAAGCTAAGAAGACTTTCTACATATCTGCACATGCATATTATTGTTGCTTTTCTAATTCTTCTAACATTTTAAATTTGAAAAAATGGTCTTTGGAAGTATTTTTAAAGGGAAATAAAAAGTAGCAAACCACAAAATTTTGAAAAGGTTGCTTGCAGAAAAGTAATTTGCAGAACAGCAGCAACAGAATTTGGCATACAGAGCCACAAGAGATGGTGTGTGACCCATTTTCTTCATGAAGCACTCTACAGCTGCACTTCAGCATGTTATTTAATAAGTCACTAGAGATAAATACAAACAGGGAATAGAAAAAAAAATCACACTCTTTCAAATAATTACCTCACGTTGGGATATACTGATATTTTAACCTTGTTAAAGAATCAAAGATTTTGGTGGGAACAAAGTCTTGTTATTAGTGAACCAATTAATTTTCAAAACATATTAATGAGCAGAATTTCATCCAGTTAAATAGCATGAATAAAATCTGATATCAAAGTCTAGCTAATGAAAACAGATGCTCTTCTGATTAACTTGTACTGAATTAAACAATCAGATTAAGAACTTGGGGGTTCTGTTTAGTTTTAGCTTAAGCTATATAACTCAAGGAAGTCTGGTGAAATATTTTATTTGAATAAAATTAGAAGAATTTGTTCCATGTCTGTTTCTTTACAGCTTATTCAGACCAAACTGTCACCAGAACAGACCAACTGCTTAAAAATACAGGACCTACTGAAGCAGAAAAGAGGCAGAAGTCTTGCACCTCTCTCGTTCTGGCTTCAACACCAGTAGGACATGCAAAAAATAGCTTTCAATTTTTCAAATGAAAATTGGAAAAGCAATGCAAAAGCTACTTATCTCATTCTCTGCAACCAAAAGATGACTGGGACAGTCACTTGGACTACAACCTACAGACAAGCAGCACAATACCTCTACAGATCAAAACTGAAAGCACCAGTGACTGTCTCTGTATGTTCTCCTGGACCTGGGGAAGAAAACACGTTGCTTTGTGATCTGCATATGTAATGAAAGCTCGTTTCCAATGAATCTGTATTTTGTTCTAGGAATGAGTGTAGGAATCTAATTGTAATTTATTTTTTTTCCTTTCAAAATTGTACAAAGCTATCATGAAGGCTTAAAACCTAGCACTGCATAGAGAAATGAAGACAAGGAAAAGACAAGGAAGGGACAACCACATTGGATAAGCAGCATTTCCTCAGACTTGGAGAAAACTCAGATCCTTCAGCCTTGTCTGTGCATGTATGCACCATGCATACGTCCTGAGTGAAGCCCACATGCAGGCTCACATTATTCTGGAAGGTGAGAAACCTATGTTCATGACCTACCTTTTGTTAGTCCCTACAGCCTCCAGACACAGTCAGTGAGGGGACCAATTTCAGAAGAGATGGCCTAACCTGCAAAGCGTTATTGCCTGAAAGGTCCTGATCCACTGCAGACAGTGTCATATAAAGGCCATAAACCACAACAGATTAAGACAGAAGGGAACATTTGCAAAGAATCAGGGCAGTAATTGGCAAAAGCCTGCAATGCTACTAGTGAACAAATTTTACTAAAGATTATCCAAGCCTAGAATCAAACTTGCCATCTTTATTCTAAGCTGCATGCTCATTAATAACGTGCCTCCTATTAGCTGTGCTGCTCATTCTGATTTTGTGGTTGGAGTACTACAAGAGACCATGGCTCCTGCAACTACTTAAGAGCCAAGTAATACAATGGTTACTCTCTGGATTAAAATGAACTTTTACTTTGGCACTAACAACTTTCAAAAAACATGGTGCAAACTCCAGGTTACCTAAACAACAGGAACCAGATGCCTTTTTATGCCAGCCTCCCGGTTTTCCTTAAGGCAGATATATTCAGACAAATCTTGAAGACAGTACTAAGAGAATTTTAGATGAGGACTGTAGATGCAAGATAGGAAAGAATATCACAGCTAGAGTCATCTTTACTTTAAAAGCACTACATTAACCTATGGTAATATAAGATATTGGAAATACCCAGATTCAAAACAAGGTAATATTGAGTTTTGAATCCATTTCATTTCTTTTTGAAAAGTCTCAGCCATTACCGGAGGAAATTTCAAAATGTCCAGGGGTCAAGATATTAAAATCACAGGGAAGCCTTCACCAGCAGATAAAACATATTACCTCGCAGTGACCTGCAGGTGATGGAACGAAGATCTACTCCACAGCTTTTGCATAAAAGCTTGTGCACACTTTCTGCAAAATCCTTTTTGGCTATTTATGGACTGATGCACAGACTATACTCTTTTTAACCTCCAAATACATCCATCAAGCTTTGCCTTGCTTAATTACTGTCTTTTCAGCGCAGAGAGAAGATGCTCTTGACCACTTCGCAATTAGGTGTGTAGAGGAGGTGGCTCTAGGAGCTGTATGTCTTCAGTCTGTCAGCTCCTTGGCAAAGAATTGTATATGTTTATTTCTTTCTGACTTAATTTCAGTTGTTTTTTAACCTGTGTCACATGTGACCCTATCTAGCCAAGTGTAGAAGATGAAAAATAATTTTGAAAATTACTATGGAGGACCAAAAGAAGCTCATCTCCATACCTGACATCACCATCCCTATTGCAGCATGTTGCAAAAGTCATTCAGGCACTGCAGAAGAAATATTCAAGAATTAAAAATATGGGTATCCTCACAGTAGTGCCTTTTGCTGAATTTTAGCTAGATTATTATTGGGCTCTTGCTAATGGTACTGATTCTTCACTCAGAGTTGACTTGGGCCGGTGACAACACTGAAGTTACCTAAGAGAATAGATAACTTAATTTGGAAGAAATACTAATACTCATCATCCCTCTTTCTGTATTTAACACTTAGGCCCTCTTGCCAAGTTTATATCCTTATCAGTGGCTTATGGTCTCTGTTTGAAAGCAAAAAAAAAAAAAAAGAAAAAAAAAGTCAGACTTATGTTATCGCACAGTTCCAGACAAATTCTTTGTGAAGTTCCCAAACCTCTTTTACCTTAAATTACACTATAGAATGGGAAAATAAAATAGCACCTAGGATAAATGATGATTAACCTCTTTTAATAGTCATTATCATCTTTATAAGATCATGGCAAAAAATATTTGAAAGTGTTCCAACTTCTTCCCAGTTCTATAATTGAAAACATTTTTTCCACTTAATTGTAACATGATTGAGGAAATAATGAAATTTAGCAAGTGCCTTAAAGATAGGCATTTTATAGCTTTAGACTTAACGAATCAAGAACTTGATTTTAAAAAGCCCAGAGGCTGAGGAAAAGAAAAAAAAAGAATTTTACAGTAATATAAAAATTATATGAATTTAAATCTCTGCCAGCCCCTTTAGCTGCCACAGGGAAATTGCTTCATTAGGGAAGTTCTGCCATATAAACGTTTAACATTTGCTTCAGCCTGAACAAACCTAGACAAAAAAATGAAACAGATGTTGACCACAGCCTCAGTACCTCATCAATGTGGAGGAGAGTTGAGGTGAGGGCAAAATACTGGGGACAGCCTCATCCCCACCCGGCCAGTAGAGCTGAACAGCAGGAAGCTCTCATATACCTCCCTAGCTCTCCACAACGCTTCAAGGACCAGTTTTATTCCAGTCTTCTCTCTCACTGCTTTTTGTAGCAATTTTGTATAGGAACAGGAATCATGAAGGTATCTTGATGGGTTAGAAGAGACCAGGTGAGAATTTTTGCATTCACAACAGCAAAGGAGTAGTGCAGAGCTGTGGTGGGAGGTGGGACAGCAAGCAAGGAGAATTGCATCTTTTCCATTTTCTTTTAGAAAAGAGAAGAGCAGTGAGATATTGGGCAGAGAAAGGAGACGCAAGCTTGACGAACGACTGTCAAGGAATGAAAAGACAGCTGTAGGACTGTTGTTTACTTAGAAAGATGGCAGAACAGGGAAGACAATCATAATTAAGGAAATCAGCCTGGCTGCAGGATTTGTGCCAGGGTAGTTTGGCAGCACAAGAGCAAATGGATTTGCGGATAAAGACCTTGTGCTTAGAGGGCAAATAGAGAGAGGAGTCTTGGAGCCTTAAACCTGAAGAGCATCACCTGCTGCAGGGCTGAGGGGACAGGGCTGTGGGTATGAAAGGAGAAATCCTGGTGATCACAAACCGGGGAGGACAGGCTCACAGCCAGCCAGAAGACTACTAACGGAGCTGATCCAGTAATGATGCTTTAATAGGGCAAATAACTCAGTACTGGAAAAGGCAGCATGGTCCAGTCCGTCATGAAAAGGTCCAGAAACAAAGGGTTAATCTCAATGCTGAGGCTGGGCTCCTTTTTCACTTTTACTGACTGGGCAGCCTGACACACTGAAGAAAGCTAAGGCTTCCATAGCCACTGAAGTTCTCTCTTTAGAAACAAAAACAGGTCTATTTTATTTGAACAGATTACTTGTATCCACTTGTTAAATTATTTGGCATAGCACAGAAGGATTATTCCTGAGACAAGCATTAACATTTCTAAAATACTGTGTAAAGGCTGAGGTCCACAGAAGTGCACACTATCCCCTTAAATTTCCTTTACTGTCATCAAATATTTCCTTAAAAGTCATTAACTAAGAACACAATTCCTAAATTCTTACTTCAATTAAAACGACACAACCAGCATGTGAAGAGGCATGCATAAGCTGAAGATAGGTTGGAATTTTAACTTCTTTTGTACCTGAACTACTTTGAATATCACAAAAAAGCAATTGCTTTTGCCACTCTCAATTTTCAGGTGTAATATCATTTTCCTTCTTCACACTTCATTGGAGCACGCATTAAGGCAGCCTTCAGTGCACAGGGTATTTTTCCCCATCTGGGTAGATACCCCTTGGGAACAACAACAACAAAAAGGTAAGATAAAAAACATCGTTTATCAGGCCACTATGGAGTGCCACAATAATAAAACATCCTTTAAGTCCTGTTTGCAAGGCTTTGCAGCATCCTAGCTATGAAGGTTAGGGGAGAGCTTGGCAGCACAGCTCCCATTCCAGCCGTGGAGTCAGACCAGTTCATGCACTGTCCCACGCAACTGGCACACTTACAGTTCATTCCTGGGTTAAATTCAACTTTAAAATGGAAACCCCAAACCCTAGGTGAAGTTTTTAAGGGTCATTGGTTCATCCTAGCAAAATATTAGTAGGTCACTGATGACCTACAATAAGGACCATTTCTAAATAATGCTGCAGATAACGTGAATCTTTTGTGTTAAGTAGCTAGATACCTTAGGCAGATATTTACATCAACGCTGTATATAAATAATAAACTCTTAATAGGAAAAAACATTTCTAAAAACCCACTTTCTACTATTTATTATGAAAGCCAAACATAAAGGTAACACGAGCTTTGCACATGAAGTCCCAATGCTGTAATAGGAGCACCATAGCATCTTTCAAAAGCTACGCTCAGATTTCATGTTTGCCTAAAATAAAACCTGACTTTGTTCAGGGATAACACAATCTGTTTATTTTTAAATGTTAAGGATGATATCTGCAGTTGGTGTCCATGATCCCACTAGCTATACTGGTTCCAGCTTCCCTTGTGGAGCCTGGCACTGAACTGGGACAAGCCAAAACCGATGTATTTGCTTTAATGTGATGAATACTTCAAAGCTTAACTGTATAACTCACAGTAACAGCCAAGGACACTTGCTTCATGTTTGGAGGCTGCAACTGAAAACAGAGCTGGTAGAGCTCGATTTTGCATCACCAACGTGAACAGTCTCACTGCAGTCTTGAAATGGGGAAAAGATCTATTCCAAGACTTAAAAACAATGCTAGTGACAGGAATTAATTTCAAAGCAGTGGTCTGGTAGACAGCTGTCAGGAAATAGAAATATATATGATCTAAGAATAGCATACGGTCTAGAAAACTCCTTGTACATACGGAAGGAGAAAAGCAAACCTTAAGAAACCAGGTCCAGCAGTCTTGCAGCCATCACCCAACCTCGACATGCATCTGCTCTGACAATAAAGCTATTTTCAGAGATGGTGGGCACCGCAACTCACCTCCTGGCCCCTTTGGAGAGATTTCAAAGCTGCCAGCCCAGGTAACATTTCCTGTGATGGGCTCATGCCTGCATTAGGAATTAATTTGAAATCACTGGTTTACGGGACACACTTCCCATCGCTAGTACAGCCAGCACTTGTGGGCCTTATCCAGTGGTTAGACCCACTCAGACTGAAAAGCTCTCCTCTCCATAACACAGCTGTGAAAAGCTAAAAGCCAGCTTTTAACTGAAAAAGGTGGATGTAATGAACAGAGGCTCATCCCCATGTTGCTATCAAGCTCATATTACATGTTCAGCAATTCTTTGCCGATGGCAAGGCAGATATGTTTTTCAGGGTGATGTACCGTGAGCTACAAAGGTAATTAGTCTACTCAGAAATCATTAAATGCATCCGCAGAAATGATTCTTTCTTCAGTTTATTAGCTAGATGGGTCCACACGATCTGAATGTTTTTTCTGCCGCAGGACACAATACCTACAGAATTCCACACTGGGTTTTCCACAGCTGTGTTCAGCTGTTTACCCATCACCCTCCCCTACAATGAGCCATGCTAGGCGCTCTCTTCAACAGCAAATATCTCCAGCACATAAAACTGTAAATGCCTAACGCGCTCTGGGAAAAGGAGCTGCTTCTTTCACACAGACAAGCCACAAACGAAAGAGGATTTCTTATTGCATGGCTTGATAAATATTTTTGTGTATTACAGCAGAGTGAGTAAGCCTTCACAGCCCACTCAAATATTTGCTTTGGTCCCCACTTCTTGGGAAGATTTGGTTTGCGTTTGTGCTTTCTGAGTTCGCCAACTCTCCTGCTTGCTTGCAGTCGCTTCCCGTCCCATAGGCATCTGTGTCTGCCTAGCGCCTTTGCAGCCTGAGTGCCTCTGGGGATGCATTAGTGGTGCCACCGGCTGGCAGGCAGTTGCTGAAAAATAAACAGGTTCAGCAGCCTGAGGAATAATAGCAGGGCCATGGGTGGGGATGCAGAAGGATATAAATACAGCTAAACACCAGGAGGAAACAGCTTTGTTTGCTTCATTAAGTTTTACATGAGAAGTGCCAGGGCAAGCTCAGGTCTGGACAGCGACTAAATTCCCCTGCTCCCAGGGCAAACGGGAGATCATCCCTGCTGGAGGGCATGTGGTCCCAAACCTTGCTCTGTGTTCTCATCCGGGAAAAGGAAGCAAAGAGACTGGCTTGTGAAAAGTTCAATTATTTGCAGAAATGCTCAGGCAACTGCTCATGGGATGAGCTGTAACTTTGTGTGAGGGCATCCGATTCTCCTGTCTAGACTTCAGCAATACAACTGTCAAGTCTTTAGGGAACAAACGATGCTATATCTCTATAGCTCTGCCAGAGAGAGAGGTTTTAGCTCATCACCTCAGACAAAACAAGGAAACAAACCCCCAAAAATCCACAATTGCATACTCCAGGCTCAAGCAGATTCTTAAACTGCATGCCATGAAAGAGGGCATTGCTCTTTTGATGTCTTATTATCAATTTCAATGAGCATTACTTGAAAAGGGTGATCTTAAAATGGTCTTTTAATATAGTAGAGTTCCTAACAAAATAGAATTAAATAGGCATTCATGCAGACAAATAGCCAGCTCCAGTCTCATAAATATTTCATCCTTAATTTTGAGCGTGTCCATGGCAGTTAACTACGTTACATAATGGTTGGAGGGACGTAACATGAAATCTGGAGAATAGAAGTTCATCACTAGGCTTCCTACTGGTAGTACTTACATGCAGCCACTCAGAGACTTTTTTTTTTTTTTTTTTTTTTATCCCAAAGGAAATAAAGCTGACCTCCATTAGGCTGCTGAAAGTGGGGGGACCCTGTCTGGCCCAGCTGTCTGCATGTCATGGATAGACGGCAGCTCTGGAGGGGACAGACCACAGATGAGTTCTGGCACAGGATTAATCACTCCTTGGAAGGGCCACTGCATCCCTGTAAATTATAGGAACGTCTACCGACTATTGACCCCTACGCAAAACGTTGGTGGCATGTGCAGCACGTTGAAAACATCTATAAATTGAAATGGACACAGATTATTTCATGGTGTTGCAGGGCTATGCAATCCATCTGACTTTCCTTAAGTGCTAATCTAGTTTTAGTGTTCCTACATTTTATTTCTCTTCTTAACTCACAGCCAAGTGTTTTGCTGTTAGCAAACCCAAGGTCATTTGCATTCCTAGTTCGTTGTATGTAGGAGATAACCTGTAGCCAGTATCCGATGCTGAAAAATGTCAGGGCTGTGATCCTGACCTGCCAGAGAGTTCAGAAAGGGAACTGGTTGTTCAAGGATGACACACACACTACAGAAAAGTCATTTTAAAAATAGCAAGTCTGTAATGGTGTATATTTGCTTTCCCCACAATGCTGAGTAACCTGGGTAACATAAATTACATTGAGAAGTGATTGTTGTTCATAATCTTAAATATGCAAATAAGATTAAGAAAATAATTATATACACTACATACAAACTTGCACCAACTTGCTCTTACACAGGTGGGGGCTTAAAATTACTGTACTATATATGTATAGTATACGTATGTATATTATATATAGTATAGTATATTTAGCCATATTTACTATACGGCTAAATCTGGATCATGTTAGAATCACCAGTTTAAATGGCCAGTATTTGAATTATTTGACATTCAGAATGGAAGTCATGAAAATACATTACTCTACAGTTTAGAGGTAGAATTATTTTAATATGCTACAACAAGGAACATTCTATTATTTTGCATCACAAGGCTTAAATATTAAATATCACATATCCTGATGATGCCTTATAATGATCACAAAATGACTAGACACAGCATCCCAATATCAGGCTACTATGCATCCTTGCAGAAAGACAGCCGATTTTCTATGCATGACAATTTTATAAATGACAGTTATTTTAAAGGGAGTTACAAGCCTGACACAAAAGGCCAAATCTGGCCCCATTACAAAGAGAAGAGAAACCACATCGCGTTGTGCTGTACCTGAGCTTGTCCATAAATTAAGCCCCTTTCACTGTAAAGCAGCCATCGCAGGAAGAGGCAAAATCAGGCATTGTTTTGTGAATGCCATTGGGTGCGCTGATGCTCAAAGATGTACGTTTAAAGATGTGCAAGGCTGCTTAAATGATTCAGGAGCTGGACAAAGACAAAATATGCAGCATGAAAGCTTTGCTCTTTTTTTCCCCCTGTGATTACATATTGTGGTAAAGCTGCCCTGAGGGTTGGCTAACATGAATTAACTTGTCTGCATCGCGGGCAGGTGCACAGAGCAGCCGACAGGCTGAGAGTTCGTGCACATGTCACCCTGCAGCTACTCAGACTTGTGCTTCTGCATCCCCAGCAGGGATGTATCTATTTATTTTAAGGGACCTGGGAGAGAATTATAAAGCTGTGCTGCATTGTTCAGTTTCACTTAACGCTTATAAACCTGAACAGAGCTAGCAGGAGTATTTTGGTGGAAATATTTTCCCAACAAAACATGATTTCCTCTGGAGGTCTTCTACAGGCATTTTTAATTCCCTCCCTATTTTTTTTTTGCAGTTATGTTTTTTTTTCCCCCAACTAGAAACATCTGTCATAAACAAGCATTTCGGCATTTTGACAAATGCATGACCATTTTGACATTTTAGGATAAAATGTTCTGACTTCAAATACCAACACTGTTTAAAAACAATAATAAAAAAAATTACTACAATTTGTTGTGGGACAGAAATTAGCGCTTTTCTCTCGTTTGCATAGCACAGGTACTGTTTGCAAAAAACACACTAGTGCCATAAGCCAAGGGGAAGAGCTTGGAGGACTCAGTCAGCACTAGAAGAAGCCTTCCGTCCTTCCAGGCTACTTCAAATTCTCTAAACAAGAAAAGTAAATTGCAGTCTCAGGTTCATGCTCTTTTAATAAGCAAGAATCACCAGATCCGATCCCTGCAATCATTTCTATCACTAACCGGTATCACTCTTCAAGAGGACACACCCCCAAACAGTGCTGTTTTAGAACTTTAATAAGAACATGTATTTTATATATGAATGGTGCTCTAGCAGCTTAGATATCTAACAAAAAGTAACAACACAATACCTCTATGGTATTTCCTGTGCATCACCTATTTCAGCAACAGGGGTTTTATTCATACTCTGAAATAATGCTAAGTTATAAAGGCATCAGAAGAAAATTCACGAACAGGCACTGCAGTAAGTGTAAGCAAATACATTCATAACAATAAAACCCTTGTAATTCTGCTTTCCTCCATCTGGCAAAATCTTGCTGCCCAATGTTATATATATTTTAAACTCAGCAGGAAGAAGAGTGTATTTGCTCCGTAGGACCGTATTCTCAAAGGAAAACAAATACACAGTTTCAGTTCCCAGGGTATGATTCAGTTGTAAAAAAGCCAGAACTATTAATAATCTGTGCTCTTATAAACTAATGATTGTTATCTTTAAGACTCAGAACAACCTGATTATTAACTTCATTTGAGTCATGACTCTGGCTCTGAGCATGACTTCCCTTGTAGAAATTGAAGCAACTTTATTTATATATTTTATGTTAAAAGAAGAGTAGTAAAACAGGCATTTTGAATTTATAGCCAATTATCTCCTAATGGCTATTTTTTCCAAAAGAATATTCCTGTTTGATAGACTAAATAAAAAGCCAGATATTTGTTTTCTTTCTCTCAGACAATGCAAAAAAAAACAACCAACCAACAAAAAACAAAACAACAAAAAAAAAAGCACAGATTTTATGTTCAGGGCTTCTACTGATATGATTGCCTTTATTCCTTCAGTTACGGTTGTATTTTCATGATTATGTATTTTATGTAAACAGGCTTCTGCAATGCAAAGTAGCTACTCAAAACGCAGCACAAGGCAGGCAATTGATAAGGCACAAAAGACTCCAATTCTGGTGTTCACTGATCTTGCTTAAGTATATAATCATTTGTTTTTCCTTCTTAATGCACTGTTTACTGTCGTTCAACTGAAATGGTTTTTGTTCAGCATTATTACAAAATAAAGCTGCAACTGATTTCCAAGTCAATTGCCCTGAAATTCTAGAAATGTGAAAGCAAGATATTTGACAATGGAAAATCAAGCAGCTGAAACCCCCCGATTCATAATCTCACCGCTTAAATCCAACCCTACTCAAGCTTTTTAAGTGATCATCTAAGCAAAGACATTGAAAAAGCCTGTACGGGTATGATTTTTAGCTAATTATTTTGCTTTTTCTGGATGTATGAGCACAAACAGTGGTCTGCAGAACATCTCTTGCTGCCATGTACAGCTTTAGCAAGTATCACACAACCAGGAAGGAGATATTTGAAATCTGGACAAGTAGCTATGTACTTCAAAACATCTTCTCTGATACAGCTAGGAGAAGACATAGACAGACCATCATTGCTCTCGAGATAGTTTTGTTTGGGAAAAGTATTTGGCATAGGAAGTCAGGTAAGAGACACATTTAGATAACATGATAGAAGTCATCTTAAAACCAAAGAGTACAAAATGGGGTACCAAAAATTGTATGTACTACTCTCCTTCTTCTAACTCACATGAATTAGATGATTTTGTAATTCCTCTCCTTGCTGTATTGCTTTGGTCCTAAAGAAAGCCTTTGTCTATGCAAGCCTGGGAGAGTAACTCTTGGACACCTAGCCACTGGAAGCAAATCTAAAAAGCTGCACAGCTTTCAGGCAGAAATGGGAAAGGCCACCATTACCTGCTTCACTAAGGAGTTAGCAGCTTTCTGTATCACTAGAACATGAATTAGTAAGAAGAAAAAAACAAACAAACAAAAAACACAAACAAAACCCCCACAAATTATTGACTGAATAGGTGTTTGTAAAAATGCAGAACAATGCTGCAGTCAGATACCTCTAGTTCCAAAGAACTTAATATAAAAATTGTACTTCTTGTTAAAGTGGGAGTGAGGTCCAGAGATCTTAGTAACTTGTTTAAGATGCTAGAAAATGTAAACAGTACAGAAAAACTATTTGTCTTAATACTAAATGACAGACTGTTGAGCTCTCTGCAAATCAAGAAGCCAACTGCACATCTAAGAACTGGGAGGCATCTCATGAGAGGAGCAGATGGCCTGTTCAAAAAAAGAGCCCCCCTGCAAATGGCATTTCTTCTCATCTTGCATACTTAAACTGTGGATCTAGTTGCCACAGAAGGCTGCGGATTTTAAAAATACTTGCATGAGTTTGAAAGTAAATTGAAAATCCACCAAGGACTATAGATTAAAGCCACCAGCTCTGGTTCAGAACATTCTTGCAGATTTTGGCTACTCTTACAGATAGGCCTAGATGGACCTTTGGTTTCACCCTGGTGTAATCAACTCTATATTCCTATTTAAGACAGCAAAAATCAATAATATCAATTAATTCCTGTTTGAAAAGCATAATGCAGCCTTCATCTCTGTAGCCACAACACACCGCTCGCAGGCAGGGTGCCGTTAAAGCCAATACATCTTGTCCCTGCTTCCCTTTATCCCTTCATTTCTCAATATGCTACTTGTCGAAGACGACATGGATTTAAAAGGAACACACTTATTTTTGCCAGGTGACAAAGCAAGGCTACGTTTTTGTAGCCGTGAGTTCAAGCCTGTGTAACAACAACTGGCACAAACCTGCCTGCTCTCTTTAAAGGCTTTGGATGAATCCCTTAATTGGGAGCCTCGTCCCTGCTGGACCTTCCACGAGCATTATGAGCTCCTGGCAACCAGCTGAAGACACTGGCAGCACGCTCCTGCGCAAGCCAACATAATAGTGGCTGGCATTTTATGAAGAATGCAAAGTGTGAAGCACCTGTATCTGTAGAAAGCAGAGAGACTACTACATCAGCAACCAATACTTGCTTGCAATAAAGTAATTAAACAGATTGCAGAGGCCCTGATGAAGATTTCATAATTTACTTTGCAACAGCAGTTATCTTTTTGGGTATCAATCAATGAAATAACTTCATCTGTGCCAGAGCAATTCCCTGCCTGAGGACCTTGAAACCAGGACACCCGAACACCAGCAGCCAGCCTGGAAATGGCACGGCGACATTTTAATAGCGTTTAATTAACGTCGTGGTGTGCACTTAGGAGATCAATCAGACCACCCAGCCACCTCTCCAGACTCGAGCAGAGGCCAGATGCCTGCAGGACAAACGTGAGCCCCACAGGGAAGCATATGGTGATGTTTTTGAGGTGTCCCTTTGCCTCCTCACTTCAAGCTGTCTGGGCTTTCAAGCTCTTGCCCTCCAAAACCTCCAGTGGGGTTTCATTTCAGGGCTTGGCCAGCAGCTTTCTGAATCTTTTAAAAGCTTCTGGCATTCCCTGTGCTGCAAGGTGATGGGTTAAACTGCTTGGTGTCGTACTGCCTGAAACAGGACTCCCCTCTGATTGTTTTCAAGCCATTATCTGAGCGCTTTATTCAACACCCCCAATTTCCTCTGCCATCAAAATCCATCAGTCATCGCTCCCCTCTATCTGCTCCCAGGCCTCCCATGGCATTATGGGCACGGATCTATCTTATTAGGGGAAGACGACAGGAAATAAGGCCATAATGGCTGAAATACGTTTTAAGATTGCCCAACGCTTGTAATGAATGTAAAAAGCAGCTGATGTAATGGATGAAATAACTTCCTGCTGGTCCTTAGAGACTCTACGTCGGATCCACAATCAGTGAACTATGCACACAGCATTGCAGGGGCTGGATGTGAGAAGGGCTGTGAAATGCCTGGGATTAAAAGAAAGTCTCGTTATTTATCAATAAAGGTGATAAACTGTGCTTCCCAACTTGCTACTTCTGATAAGTTGACAGAGTTTCAGTTCTGTTGCCCTACAATACACACAGCCTCCTTTTATGCAAGCAGCCACCTCTGGGAGCTTATATAGATCATATGGAGAGGGGTAAAGAAAACTGATTTAGCTGTAAACACTAAAAACCAAGAACTCAGAAAGCAGGACAGCACAGAGCTGGTACACAGCAGATCAAATGCCTCAGGAAAAACCAAAAAGATTGGTACCTCCCCTTGGAGAAGCAGAAATTAAACTGTTGTCCTGTAACACCAACCTACAATGAGACTTCTCTCTGCCACCTACAAACTTGCACGATCGCTGAGGAATGCCACAGACATTTCTAGTCTCCATTCCCTGCTCCTTTTCTGAGAAAATTCAAGGCCATGAGGCTAATAGGTCAGCAGATAGTAAGATTTTAGTAGAAGCAAACGTGAGCAACGTGTCCAACCAAGATGAAACACGACGCTTGTGTTCCACTGGGAAGTTCAGTCAAGGACGTTGAAACGGTTTTTCTAAACACAACTGGTCAGGCACAGTGAGGGCTGAGAGCAATGACAGGGCATTTAGTAAATTAGAACTTGTTAGATATGTCCCAACAGGTGATTTGTAACAAGGAGAAGTTTGTGCATGTCAAATGAAGGGGTAAAATAGGAAACATTTGACAGCAAAGGATTATGAAATATACTGTTTACTGTGAGAGTGAGGATCGGTTTTTGAACGGGAGCATCCATTTTACCATAAATAAATAAATAAATAAATATTATAAAATGTAACAAAACTAAAAATAATAAAAAAATAAAAGACACTCCAGCCTATACTTTTCAGGCAAAGACTGGTTCTGTCTCTTTGAACAAACTGAGCAAGGAATGCCCACCGGAGGGAATCCTTGACAAGCAATCAAGAACTTGGGTTGTGTAAATTGCAGTTGCTAATTCTGACCATAGGCTACTTTTAAACATCACTGTGCACAGTGCCTGCATCAGTAAAGGAGCAGGGCTCACGTATGAGCAGTGGCTCAGCCCCGGTGCCTGCCCAGACACAGGTGGGGCTCCATCCTCCTGCCGCAGAAAGCTCAGGATTTAGGACCTCACTTAGCCTTGGTGCACAAACATGCACAGAAGGTCGCAGGCAGGTTGAAGAGGCGCTATGTCTGTACCTGCACTCACAGTCTGCTGCTGCCACGAAGGCACGAGGATGATGAGTACTGCTTTCCCTTCTGAGATGGGAACCAGCGGGGAGGGAGTGGATGTTGTCTTTAGGATATGGATCCCCTTTTTTCTCACAGTGGCAACTTTGCACTAACCACAGTTTATGAGGAGCACCAGGCAAATCAGCCTTGCAAGCTAAGGACGGCAAAAAATTACCAGGCTCTACTCAGGACCTTGCCTTGCCTGTAGTTACACTTGCCACAGTTTTGTGTAAGTCCCCATAGTTATTTCCTGATGGGCTCTGGCATTCACCATAAAAGACTGCCAAGGTTGCTGTGAATTGCATGGGACACTGAGTGTGGGGTCTTGCAATACAGAAAAGAGTATTTGAAGTAGACAGCATACAACATCCAAATTAGCTATTTTCTAACTGCTGAGAATCAGTCTTATTCCCTTATCACTTGAACCAAGTAAATAAATCCTTGTAGTCCTTTAAAAGCTATTCATGAGCAAAAGGGGAAAAGTATTTCCGGAAAAACAGAAAAGAAACAGGTAAGAAGATAGAAAGTGAAGAAAGAAGATAGCAGGGTGGCAAGGCAGTCACTTAAACAGGCTTCCAGGCTTTGGCATTTCAGTTGTTGATTAAAACCAAATTATTGTGTTCTTATCTGGAAAAGGATTAGCGTAAAGGTCAGTTGAGCAGTAGCAATGGTATAATTACACAGGAAAAACTTAGCGTTAGTGCAGGGAGAAGACCAGGAACATTAGTGGAACCCCAGCACCCCTTGCAGTGTTTATACAGATTTAATAAAAATGATTTATTTGTAGGCTTGTTTGTAAACCCAGTCACAGCAAGAGAAAACAGCAATATTTTCAAAAAATAAATGAATCAGTTGCACTGTCAATACTCTAATGCCCTACTAATGTCTCATTCTTTTCTTAGCTGCCAGCTACTAGACCTTTCAACAAGTTTTTGGGATTATATTTAGTTCCTGTATTAATTTAGGGAAAAGTAAAGGTCCAAGATTGCCAACTGATTTAAAGATGCATTAATATCTCCATGTCCACTACTGCTTTGTCCCTCACACCATCTTGATTCTTCCTGTCATAGTTTCCTCCACATGCACATAAAAAATAAACTAGTGCAAGCTGCTGTGACAGATTTTAATGGGAAATATGGTATAAAGTTTTTGGGTGGTCAGCAAGGAAATTTTCTTTTGACACTACTATACACACAGATCATATGTTGTTTCACATATCATGTGAATTGCCAGCACACAAAACATACCACAGAGATTTTGGGGACAGTGGTTTCTAACAGTAGGACTGTAATTAAACAGGAGCCTTCAAGAGCTGGAGACACAAATGGGAAACAGCACAAATTCTCTTGAAAGGAAGATGTGCTGTTATGTCCTGAGAGACTGGTATTTCTGTACTCATTTTCCAACCATCGTCAAGGTAACAAAAAATTTATATATCTGTTACAGCGAAGGAGCTCAAATGTCACTACAATTTGTCACCATGGCAGAGCACCTTGTCCATGACCTGAAGACCGGCATTCCTTCTTCACCCTATGCACCACCAGCATTAAAATAATAAAATAAAAAAAAAAATCTACACTTTATTCTTTACAAACAAGGAAGAAGAGAGGACACCCTTTGGCTGGGGCTGTCTCAGCTGGGAGCTTCTTCTCCAGGTCTCATTCACAACCTCCAGTGACTGCCAGAGGCAGGAAGACTTTCCAAATTCTCACCGCTTTTCAATACAGTATGCCTCCACATAATTAAAACCAGTTGCCAAGGCACTCTCATCTCCTCCAACAGGCTGTCACCCTGCTACGGAGGTGCATGTGGTCAAGTGGTTCACTTTGGCTTAACTGAAGTCGCAAAAACCTCTCTACAAGGCAAATGCACGTTTGAGGGGCTTTATAAATCCACATGATTGAAGATGATAAACTCTACGTGAAAAACAAATCATTTCATTACTTTCAAAGATACGTCACAAGGACGAACGAGCAAACTAAGCTAATTTCAAAATTCAGCTTTGTTTTAATAAACCTCTTTTGCCTAACAAGCATCTGCCTCAGCCACATTGAGCTGGCTATCTCTTGTGGTAACCACATTAAAAACAAACCTTTCAAAAACAACAGACTAGAAATACAGCAGAAAAGCACTGAAACAAGCTGCCATTTTCATCTCAGAATTTGAAAAACATCTCTGATAGAAGTGTTTAACATATTTGTGTAAGTTTAAAATCAAAACATGGCCTCTACCCTCCTGTTACTTTTCTCAGTACTATGTGATTTCAGCATTTTTATTAATGTCAATGTAAGTATATGTTTATATATATGGTGAGCCCCATCTCAGCTTCAGCCAGGCACACTCACCCACATTCTTCTGTTCTTGCCACCAGAGACTTCAGGCCACAGTCTTTCGAGGTCCTCTCCTATAAAAGCCAAAGCGCTCACCAGAAAATCCCAGCTGTTGGACCTCAGAGTTGGATGCACTTGTCTCTAGCACTACTCAAAGTGTTATGAACCAAAGTGTTAGTATTTCTTTCAAAATCCCTCTTCTGTTCACCAAGACGGGCTCCCACACTGCCTCTCCAAAACATCAACTGTCTGTCATGTGCCATCACTATTTTGTCCTCTGGCCTGCAGCTCCTCCTGGATACCCAAATCAGGTGAAACCCCCGGCAGCCCAAATCACAGCTCTATTCAAATATACTATGTAATGTAATAGTACAGAAGCAATGGCTCAAACTGCTCCTTTTTTGGGTTGGTCAATGGGAAACCATTTCTGAAGGAGAAAGAGCCTTTTCATATGATCCCCCATATTTGCTTCTCTGTCCTCTTTTCTTCTTCCATCATTCTCCCTATGACTGTCCCCTGCAGACTAACACGTTTTCCATCGATGCAGCATGACGTGCTCTTGCTCAAGAATTCAGCTGCGACATCATCAAAGCAGCACAATTATTAGCCAGTTTTAGTAAAACATACATTAGCCACAAAGTTGCATCGAGTTTTTCTCCATTGCCTATTTGAATTCTGTTATTTCCCTGTTGATATAAATAATTATCTTAAATGGCACTACGTTTTTTTTTCCAATTAAGAAAACATCCCAAAAAGTAACTAATTGCAAGTATACGTAAATGATGTGTTATTATACTGTAAATTATACATCTGCAATCTCAGATTCAATTAGCAATTAGCCAGGAAGGTAAGAGAGCAGTGTAATGGTTGGGAGCCATGAGTATTACTGTAAGATATGTGGCTGATAATTTTGTGACTTGTTTTGTTCCTGCTGGTGTGGAATGGGATACTGTGGAGTAAAGTCTGCCATCTGGTGCAAGTGAGAAAAACAGAATAATGTATATCATCAGCAGGTTTTTATGTCAGTATAAACATTTCTATCAGAGACTAGAAGATATTTGTTATCCATCCTCCTACAGTGCAGCGATATGCAGAATCAGCACTGCAGCTATTACTTTATACTGGCCAGAAAGAAATGTCTTGAAGCTGTTACCATATCCTACACATATGAAATCATAACACCTGACCAAATAGCATGTAATGAAGCTGTTGCTGAACAGATTCCAGCAAAATTTTGAAAACCGAACCAAAGAAGAAGTGAAGAAAATATACTTAAGTTTCTTGAGTTTATCCTGAACTCTCAATCTTAACTGTATTTTACACATGCGGCAGAAGGCTTACGAAGTTGCTGAACAGTGATGTCCACACAGTCCTGAAAGTTACTAATTTACAAGTAATTTATTGAGTTGCTGGGTGCTTTACATCACAATGTTTTCATACCATTCATTTTAAATCGAGCTACAGAATTACTGAACTTACTAGCAAACTGGATGTACAGTACTTGAGATATGCTGTCTCCATATCAAAACATATAACAAAATTAAGTTTTCCTTCCAAATTGAGAATATACTATCAATTATTAAGTTTCAGTTTAGTCTCAAAAGATAAACTTATTATGTATTGAATATTTAAATACATGCAGACAAGTATTCCTTGTAAATTATCTAATTTCAGACTGTGCCAGTCAGCCAAAAAAATTAATTTGAAATGCTGAGAAATTCTCACAGTTGTGTTGCATGTTACTAGAAATATTCAGGGAGGCAAGCTATGAAAATCCTTTTATTTGCCATATCTGGTCTTCAAAAGATGGTTTGTTTGGCACACTATTGCCTGTTCTCACTATTGGATTGACTGTCTCAAGATATTTGGTTCTTCTTTTAACATGCCAGCACTGAGAGTCAAGTTTCTGTGAGACTCTTGACAAACAAAAATAAGTGTTTCTAGCTTATATATTTGTGGGTGAAATTTTAAAAATATAGTTCATCTCCACCTTAGCATTAAGAAAGTAACCAAAATAAGGACATTTATTTGATAAGCATATTATTTTAAAATTAATGTATAGATTTTCAGAGGCATGACAAGTTTTGTATGGGACAGGTATTCCTGGCTGCCAGAAGGAACAGAAAAATTGGGCATCAAACACTCTGGCTTCCTTTTGGAAGAAGAGAGATTTATGAGGGAGCAAACACATGATACATTATCACAGCATCAATGAGAAGACCAATAGCTTGCATGCAGAGCTAAGTACTCAGAGTGGGATGAAGCGTTTGTCCATTAAGATTAACGGGTGCCCCACATTCCTGCATAAAGCACGTTTTCCTATTCCCATTCTTATTCTTCCCATAGAAATAAAGTATATTTTTATAATCTATTGAATATGGATTTTTAGTTGCTATTCTTTTAGTTGCCCCAAGTCATCCCCAAAGGAAATTGCTTATGTAAAAGAGGTCACTCTCATACAATTTCCACCTCCACCAACATCATATATACACAATAACACAATTTAAAAACCAGCTCCACTGCCCTGACTTCAGCTGTCTATCCCATGCAGAAGACCATGATGATCTCCTTTTGCCATACCTGAGAAATATGCCCGAGTTGCAAAACATCAAACATTTCAGATCTTCAAACATATGACAGTGCCAAGATATAATATATATATATTATAATATATATGACAGTGCCAAGATATTTTCTTATGTCTACAAACAAGGGAAAATCTACATTTGGTCACTCCATTGCAGAACAAGTCCTATTTCCCCATTAAGGAACAGCCGCATTGCAACATGCAACACTAAGTGACAAAGCACAACTCCAAAAGCATAAAACCACTTCCAATGTAATTCTTGCCTATTTCCAAATTGTAAGAGCCCTCTGAGGATCACAGAAGTCCTCGAAAAATTATCTCAGCATAAAAGCTACATCATAAGGAGCACTTACCCTTGAAGTGCTTTTTCTCCAAACCAATCTCCTTTCCCTAAAGTACGGAGAAAGACCGGATCTTCACTGGGGGAGTCTTCACGAGTAACGTTCACCTGTTGAAAAGCCAAAACCCCCAGAATTTAGAAAACCTTTAATTAATGAATACAGCCCATTTGTTCAGAAACGGATTAGTCATCTCCCAGATCTCTCAAGAAGGGTTCCAGTCCATATCCCCTCTGCAAACCATATAAGTCACCAGTACTGCACTTTTCCCTCAGCCATCAGCAACCAGTTACTAATTCTCCATAAACTAATCTCAAGCCATCCAAGAAAATGAATTATTCATTATATACAAATGAGTTATTTTCCACCAAAAAGCCTACTACTCTTGGAAAAATATAATACTTGTGTTTTTCGAAGGCTCTAAACATGGAGTTGGCTGCACAAGCACAGTCAGTGCCCATATGGAGTCAACAGCTCAAATAGGTTCCAAATATTTTATGTGTGACAGACACATGGCACAGGTTTTTGTTAGCTTTGTTCCACATGATTTCTTGCATTGCTAAGTTCACTTAAGGGAGAGGAAAAAAAGAAAATCTACATTTACTCATAATTTAAATGAAACCTTTTGGATCATTATAGGCTGAAGGATGGCTCCTTTCATTTTCATTATGTTCTGAATTCGTTGAGGAGGTAATTCTAGCCAGAGCAAAAATAAAGTATTTTCATCACAGTTTGAAGAAAAAATAAAACCAAGATGGTATTTTGATTTTTGCAATAAAAGAGAAAAGCAATTACTGCTGATGGAATGGAGACTTCTACATGGAATGTAAAACAATAGGAGGTATAACCTAGTGTAAGCCCAAGTTTAAGATGGAAACACTGCAACAACAGGTAGATGACTACACATCTCTGAGTGATGATGTCCCATCTCTGGGGATCCTTTTTATTTTCTGAAAAGATTTCAGAAGGAAAATAGTAATTGATCATCTGAACACCCTTCTACTTTGTATTATCTTTGTAAGTGGCTCTGGTTCCCCAAGCCAGTATGGGATATAAATGCCAGCAGCCGTGTAATGACAAAGCCCTGGGACACACTGCTGGGAGCTGAGGACAGCATGACATAGTCTGCTCATTACCAAGACTTTACGAAAGATGAGTGCTATTGACGTAATGGCCCTCTATGAGAAATATTTTCTGCTTTTCAGCTAGCCCTTATCAGAGGCAACTCATACTTCTTACATTATGCAAAAGCGGGTGAAATACTGCCCCCCGCAATCAGAGAATGGTGGGGACCATCTCTCCTAACATTAACCATCTATCAATCTGGTTGTCCAGGCTCCGTCCCTTCCCAGTGGAAAGCGACAGGAATTTCCAAAGCCAGAGCTGTCCAAAATTTAAGTGGAATGAGCAACCCTCTGGAGGGTTTACAAGGGAAAATCCCTCACCTCTCTTCTGCATTTCAGGCTCTCTGTTTGCTATAATCAGAGCTTTTGCATATGCAAATTCACAAAGCCCAAATCTAGGACAACAGACACTTCCTTTCTGATTTAGAGACATTTCAGTTTAATTTTACTATTAAGTTTACAGTTCTGCCCTGCACTTTCTCTGGTTTCTTGCACGGATGGTAAAACAGTGGGTTTGAGTCATTAGTGAGTACTGTGTCTCCAACACACGATGTTAAACATCTGCAGTGACTCATCAAGCATCAGATGAGGGTAGGAAAAGTGTAACAGACGAGCCAGGAAGATTTGTAGCTGATGAAAAACAAACTTGGACAAACAAAGGGAACTTTAACGCATATTTAAGCTCTTTCTCCATGACCTCCACTGATCCTCAGAAATGAATGCTAAGGGATTATGGGAGTAATTTCGACACAGCTCAGAGCGATGACACATCTGAACAGCCCAGCACCAGTGAAGAACCTGCATGATATGGTATTAAATTGGTGCCACACCATTGCTTTTAAGGGGAAAATGGTGCACGATGGCACAGCATGACACATGCAGTGTCTTGGTAAAAGGAGGACACTGAATGGGCACAGAGCAGCAGCAAGTAGCAACCAAAAGGGATCAAACTTTCCATCTGATGTGTTAGTCAACAGATTTCCGCTCACAGGTTGTTTTGAACAGATTTTGATTTCTATTCACCTGGAATTGAGGAAATACGTTAACAAATAGCAGTGAATTGTAAGGCCACGTTCACCATTTTTGCAGCATTAAAAGCACCTTCGCTGCTGCTGCATTCACTGTCCCAGTTCTGCAAGAAGCTGTCTGTTGACCACAGGCAGACTCAGATAAGGGAACGTATATGGGGTAAATTGGTAGCCACATGCCCCCAAACAATTAAGTGACTAAGATCCAACTAAGAGGAGCTGGATCAAGTAGCATATGGAATTGAGGGAGAAAAAGGGGAAAAGGGTTTTGCCACTAAGAGAACTATCCACAAAGCACAGAGTGAAAGAAAAAAACAAAGCAATAATCTTTTAAAGCATTTCTGAGAGAAGTGCTGAGCTCAGAAATTTAAAAATCTCGCTTCTCTTGACTGTCACTGCAGAAGCTCTGACAAAAGGCAGGACAGAGTTTTTAAAAGTAGCTTTCACTGCTCATACACAATGCTGCTGACTGCAGAAAGTACACGTGAGGTCCTAGGTACATGAGCTGGAAGCAGAATTTCTTCTGTTTTACTAAGCCACCTGGGCCAGGTTTCAGCATGGGGCATGGGACATTATGTGCCCCTGCTTCAGAAAGTCCCAGGCAGCATACACTGATATGTTTATTCCATATCTCATTGCTATTTATTCCATGTTTCACTGCTAAGGCTCTATTTCTGCTAGCCTGGGACATATCCTTAGCGTCGGGTAGTTCTGATATCACTGTATAGCTATGTCCCAACACAGGCATTAAAATTAAACACCCTCCCACTCCGTCCTTCATCAGTCACAGATATCTCTTCTGCAATTCAGTGAGGTTGCAAGAGAAAACTGGGCAGAATTTAATCGTCCCAGTGAAAATTCCTGTCAAGCCACCAAGATCCAGCTGAGGATCTGGGAATTCCTCAACAAGCCCGTGTGCATTGTTTTGTTTGAACTCCCTTTTTCTGGCCATCAGCTGCCACAGTAAGATAAAGGTGCAAAGGCCATGGAGATAATGCCAAGGAGCTTCTCAGGAGGGATTACAGAGCTCTGGAGGAATGGTCAAGGACATGGGGGGCAGGTGGTTCTCTCCTCCGTCCTGTTGGCTTGAGGAGCGGATGAACCATGCAGGTCAACAACTGTTTGCCCAGCGGCTGTCAACAGCAGGGATTTGGTTTCTACAACTATGGGACTCTGATGATTGAGGAGTGCTAGGAAGGGATGGAGCCACAAGACCAAGTGGGTCAAAAGCACCCTCACCAACAGGCTGGTCAATGTGGCAAGTGGGCTTTTAAAACTTGGTGAGGAAGGGAGGTGCATCCTCCCATGAAAACAGTCTGAATAGAAAGGATTTGAAGTGCACATCATGGTTGTCCATATTCTAGAAAAAGATGAAATCCTACTTCTGAGTGGAGCAAATCAGAAGAGCACAAGGCAATACCGTCAAACTCCTACCTCTACTGTCAATGATTGGCTTCATTTCAGAAACCTGTCCATTATTACCTTTTTCATCTGAAAAAGACACTTTTTTCTTCTGAGAAAGACTGCCTCCCAGCAATAGAGAGTGGAAGATGATGGTGAAAATCTAGTTTGAGTATCCGAGAGCTGACAGCTCAGGATTCAACCCAGCTGTGTACAACACCCACATTCCTCCTGTGTGGATGCCATGTTTATTTGTGTTTTTTTTTTGCTAACTTTAATTATGCATGGACTACATTATCTGCCTTGGTGCAAATATCAAATCCATGAACCAGGAGGCTTGGGTTGGCTTAATTTCAAGCACATTTGTCTATTTGTGTTTACTTTTCATGGATCACATCTGATCTGCAGTGGGAAACCACCATGTATTCCCTTGAATGTCAATGGCCTGCTACATGGAAAGAAGCCAAATGTTTCTCAAGTGTAATAGTATTAGGCCAGCTAAAACAAACCAAAAAAGAAAAAAAAAGTCAAACGGAATGAAAAAAAATGGATCCATAAAATCCCACCAGGATTTTACAGGAAAAGAGGTCAAAAAGCATATTTTCCCCTGTGAGCAGTAGAGCAGAAACTTAGACCATTTTTCTTCCCCAAAGAGAAATCTGAGACTTCTCTGAGTTCCTATTATTTAATTTGGAAAAGCTACAAAGTGATAGTCATGGGAATGAAGTCTGGAAATCAGCCTTTTAAGAGGGATACTTGGTAAAGACTAGTTGAGTATTGCAGGGTATCCTATAAAAAAAATTTGGCTACAAGGATGCTGGGGTAAAGAAGCATGCAGGGACTCAGAGTAAGTGTCTGCAATTAAATAAAAAGGCAAAAATGAAAAGAAAGCTCTGACCCATCTTAGAAAACTGCGATTTAGTCAGAAGGAAAAAGCAGGGAGATGCATGTAGCGTGCAGGAACACCTTGGGATGGCACAGGACTACCCGATGCAGATAACCCATCGAAGGAGAAAGGACAGAGCTTTTTTGGTCATGTACCGAGAGACTTAACTGTCCAACTGTCTTCAAGCCCCAGAATGTTCACTGTGAGCACACGTGTAAAACAGCATAAGATCTACTTTTTTTTTTCTTTTTTTTTTTTTCCCTTCAGGCCACTCTTCCCTACTGATACAATGCCAAGAAGTTTAATTAAATGTCAAGTGTTGTAACATTTGTGCCCTGGGGAGGGGAGAGAGAAAGCACTGGCTGGCACTGAATTTCAAGTACATATCATCACCATCGCCACCATCACATTTCCTTAGAAGAGTGTCAACTTACCTTTCCTTTGCTGATTATAAAGAAAGTGTCCCCTCGAGCACCTTGTCGGATAATATACTCTCCACTTTCATAGTGTGTCTGCAAAAAAAAAATTAAAAAAAAAAATAAAAAATATGACCAAACATAATCAGATAATGTTATTCAGTTGATAATTTGGCAGTTTTGCAAGATAGTGCTTAGGGAAACATAACCCTGGTCCAATTTTATCCAAGTCTGACACTGGTTGTGATTTAAGAATTGTCCTATGTCAAGGAATATAATAATTAAAAAGAAACCATTTCTGGCTTGCCCATTCTTCTTATTACTGTGCTAGTGCCAGCTTTTGCCCAGATGAATTATCCTCACAGCCTAAATCCACTTATACTAAGTAAACCTGACACAGGCATTTTTGACAGAGAATACAGTACATGAACTGAACTGCAATAGTATATTTGTTGTAAAAATAGTTCCCTACCTAAACCACCAAAAAGCCTGGTATTTTTTCAGCACTGCCAGCAAGGGTTTTATTGAATAAATAATATTTGCTCTTCCCCTGTTATTATAGTAGTTTAATCTGTCTTTTTTGTCTTATTTTATGGAATATTTATTGCTAAATTTCTGTCATACCTTGTCAGAGCTCGCATCTAAACTTAATAGGATAGCTTCATCCCTTGTATTACCCCATCAAAATCAATATGCATTTATACTTCACCAAAAAATAAGCCAATAAAGACTAAATAAATAAATAAATATTATTTATAAATAAATAAAGACTCTAAATAAAGACTCCACACAAATATTTAACCCTCCCACCCCCAAACTAGCAGATTCTTCCGAGGTGCTCTGCACCCCGTGAATTCAACAAACATCCTTTCAACAGCAAGCAGAGGCGAGCGAAAGACCAAGCATCCTCCCCAAACCTCCTGCTGGTAAAACAAAAGCTGTTGTTTTAATCAAGCCTCTGCAGAGAACACAGACATGGCTGCAGGTGTCAGGTCTCCCATGTCCCAGCACTGATTTGTGACAAAGCCTGCCCCAGAATGCCACACGTGCCGAGCCCTGGTGTGGATGTTGTTTGAAAGCTACAATGTGCACAGAGCTCCAGAAAAGACCACCAGATCTTTTAATCCTAAAGTATGTATAAACAACAGCAAGCATGGATTTGAGCTAAGAAAGAGGAATTAATCAGAATCCAAGGATTTGGTTAAAGCTTTAGATTTCTTTTTTTTTTTCTTCTTTTTTTTTTCCCCAAAGGTACTTTAATTGACCTGTATTTATCCACCTTCTTGGTGCCACTTAAAGGCTAACAGCAGACTCCAACAAGAAACTAAACACATCAAGGCACATGGTGAAGTAGCTATTGCATCCGAGAAAAACAACTCTTTGCTTTAGGAGCACTGGACATATGGCAGTACTAATGAAAAATAACTGTTCTAAGAAAATAAGTTTAAGTGAACTATAACATGCAATTAATTAGGCTAGTTGTTAAAAATACATATACTTGGGCCGTGGGTGCATATGAAATGCACAATACTAAATACACAATACTGAAAGAAATTATGGGTAAAGAAAGACAATGTCAAAGGAGGATGTTAGTAATCAATATCCTTAGACTCTCCAAAAGACTTGTAGATGAAAAAAGGCCACTATCTGAATCACAAATGCTGAGTAACATCATGTCAGTCTTCAGAAATGGTGTGGGAAGGCTGACAGGTAGGTTGCCCTGGGAGAAAAGGCTCCCTATGAAAGCCTGGGAGGAGACGTGGGCCTCTGTGGACACAAATCCAGTTCTGTTTCTTCCGTGGGGGGTTTCTGCAGAGTGCATTTTGAAGATGCACATTTCTGACCACCTGGGTTGAGACTCCTTGGAAGGGTCTGATTTTATAAGGTATTGAGATCACGTCCTCTTTAGTTGCATCTCATACGCACCCAAAATTCTATAATAATTGCTAACGCTCAAAAATACTGGTCAAAAAACTTCCAGTTTTACTATTGGCAACCTATATCCATTAGGCAGATTAAACTGCTTCTGCTCACACTACTTTTGTTCAATTTTACCTTGACTTACTTTTTAAAAATTATTTTTATTATTTTTTTTTATTTTACTATTATTATTTTTATTTTTATTTTACTATTTTTTTATTTTACTATTTTTTATTATATGATGCTGCTTTATAGCCTACTCTCAGCTTCTGGCCATTTAACACACCGACATGACAAAGCCCTCTTCCTCAGGCCAGCCCGGTGTCTTGGTCTCAATCAGCAGGATGAGCTGTACCAGCTGCTTAGCGCTGACAGCCGCAGTCCTGCAGCCATCTCCGGATCCTCACATGAGTCCTCCCAACCCTCCCATTCAGGCTTCCACAAAGGGAGTGGAAAGAGAATAAAGTTAGAGCCTGGAAGGATCCAAAGCTGTCTCTGGCTTTAAGCATCTCTTGCCTACCATATATATATATATATATATATATATGTATTTTTTCCCTGGGCTGTAGACTCATTCAAAATAAATACTGCAAGCCCTTCTCCCCACAATTCAAATCATATTCCTCCACCCCTTCGATCAGTTCCCAGTCAGGCAGGGCTTTCCATTCGCTTGACCCTCCCATGCCCTTCCTTTGGTCCGCATCTTCATCTTTACATATTCCAAGCCTATCTCTCTCATGGCTAAATCCACCGTGCTCTTTTGCTCGAATCATCCAGTCTCCAACAGTGCTCTGACTTGTCCTCTTAAATCCTCCTTCTCTAACACAAACCCACTCATCCGCGTGCTTTACCCTTCTAACCTAATTATTTCTGTGCGTTTAGACTGAAAGCACTATGTGAAGTAAGCAAAGCACGTCAGTGCTCACTTATGACACATGCAAACAGAAGTAATTACAAGCCTCTTGCTTTTAGCTAGCCACATTAAAGGTACCAACATGGTCTCAGGTACATATGGTACCACTATACATCCTCTGAAGAAAGCATTTTGGCAAGTATGCTCTACAAATCCATAGCATAGCTGATTCATGTTTTAGGAACACAAACTCCAATTCACATAGAGAAAACCAGTTCAAGAACAATGGGAGAACAGCAGGAATTCTGACAGCTTGACACTGGTGTGGTGGCACATACAAAGTAATAACATTTAAGTTAAAATCACAAAAAGGGAAGTCAATAAATGCACCTTTACCAGCCTTAGACTGACCCCATCGCTATTTCTGGACCTGCCTCTGCAAGATTAAATGTAATGGCTGAGATCCAGCAAGCTGCTAAAAGCCAGGCTCTACTGAAGGGGATCCTTCTGATGGAGATAACCATCAGTCGACATCTTCAACTCTAGCTCCAATATCCAGTATACAACTGGTTAAAGAATTTCTAAATTGCTTTTAAAATAGGCAATGAATATTTCTAACCACCTTTGCAATCAGCAGATAAGTAAATAGAAATGCACCTAGTGAAACACCCCGTATTTAGGTTTAGAGCTCAATTTTTTTGATTGACTTTTCCCCCAGGAGAAGGGACCCTGGACTGAGCCAAGAGCTCTGCCCTGAATACTGTATTTTCAAAGGCAATAAACAGTGCAGTGATGAAAGCTAACTTACTGTCTTTTTCAGTGAAACCTAAGTGTCACGTAGGTTTTTGAGTATACTTCTAAAGACACAGAAGCTGCTCTATTCTAGTGTTTTTTTCTTTTCAGCAGAGAAACAGAGCTGAAGGTCCAGCATGTAGATGGAGTGGAAAAAGTCCAAAGAGAAGCAGGCAGGCTGCAGAAACACAGCTTGACAAAGCCAAGACAACCAGGTAGAAAAGCTAATAGTTTCAAGGTCTTGTGTGTAGGTGAATAAAAGGGTTCTAAGTCATTGAGGTCCCAGCTTGGCATCAAAATCTGTGCGAGTCAGCGCTCAAGAAACAGCAAGGATAAAGCAGAGAAATTACTGTTGGGAACAGTCGCCTACCAGCAAGCCACAAACGTGTACTTTATAAGCTCTGGCGAATGGGGATAAAGACTCACTTCAATGAATTATAAATGCTGCAAAACCTGGAGCATTTGTCATGCTAACCAGGCTGTTGTTTTACAAAATAACACCAGGCCCTTGAGGTATTTCACAACGGGGCAAGAGCTGCTTTATCCCTCTTGAACAAGAGGTGGCAACCGCCTGATCAAACCCTTCAATGCAGAAAGCCCCGAAACATGGCTAATCCTGCTGTAAAGCCTCTGCACTGAGGGAACACCGTGGTGCCAAGTGAAGGGACGGAGCTGAGGCTAATCCCCACATGGCGTGACGGTGCCTGCAGCAAACATCGAGTGCTGGGACGCACATGGAGATGCCAGCACTGAATTTCTCCCCAAGGGAGAAGGATACGCTCCACTCACATGAAGAAGCCTCCAGCCTTCCTCAGACTTCATTTTCTATGTAATCAAACCTTTCCCAGTCTACACCAGTAAGGGGGGACAACGTTCTCCTCCGCAAAGCACAGAGGTCCGTGGGGAGCCTGCTCTGCAGAGTGCCAGCCAAATGAACGGCCCAAGCACACGTGCCTGCATCGGGGACCAGTTCTGTGCTCTAACAGATGGCTTCTTCCTCAGAAAAGAAGTGATAAAACATTTGTGCCTTGGGGTTTCTGCTTTTTGGGAAGCGCAACACATCCATACTTCAAGATTAAAGGTTTCCGTAAGAAAACAGAAAGCTCAGATTCTTCGTTAATGTTTACAGCTTTGATTTTACTTTCTGTCCCATACTTCATGTAATTCTTATGAACATTTAAATACTCTTGTTCTTCAGTGATGAGAGAGGAGCTATGGACACAGGGCTTCCATGTTTTCAGGGTTCTTGAGTCTAGCAGAACTTGGAGCTCAAAGCCACTGGATTATATATACAGAAACAGTGCGTGAGGAAAGGAAAAAGCTAAGCTAAAAAAAGAGAAAGCTCTTATTAGCTTTCTCAGGGATCAAAGAACTGGTCCTAAACAAAAACATTTTAATAGGAAATAAACCTGAAATACATATAAGCAAGAGAAATAGTCATGTACATACTACATACACTCATTTTTCCACTGAATTTACTTCATGTGTACCTAGGCAGGCCTGGCAGGAGCTGGGCAAAGAGAAAACAGGACTAGAGAGCCAGCCCAATGAGCGTTTCGAAGTCACAGGAGCATTTCTCAACTGCCCTCAGCCAGCGCAGTGTCAGCGGAGCCCTGCCAGCATTTCAGAGCAGCCCACTTTTGAACCTCTCAACCTTTATTACCCTTTTTTTTTTCCTTGGCAATTCTGCATAATACCAAATCGTTAATTCCTGAATCCTTGCTCGGATAACGGTCAGCTTCTCATCTCTTGTATAATATCAAAAGTTTTCAGGATCAGGAACATGATGACCCCTCATCCCTTTTTAAAAACAAATACAACAACAACAAAAAAACTGGGAATTCATCAAAAATCTGTGATTAATACAAGAGATATTTTTTAGACCTTAAGAAGCTAAACTGGCTAAACTGAGTTTTTTTTTCTTATTTAGTTGGTTTGTTATAACTAACACAGAAAGCCTCTGTAACAAGGAGACCTGTGCAATCATCTGTTTGTCTTTGTACATTTGTTTCCTCACCAAAAACTAACACAGATTTTTCTCCTCTCATAGTTCAAAGGGATCATTGAATTCATCTAAATAATATCAGAAAGGGTAAGATCTCACCTGCAGGAGCCTTAGCCTGTCTGGGCAACCCTTTACCTTCACGCTCTCGTGTCACAGAGCACCAGGTAGCACTAGGCAGGCTGGAAAGCACAGGTTTAAACAGCACTTTTCCTGCATTAGACACCCAATTTGTGGCTTCTGAGCCAAATGAAAGAGCAGTTTTAAAAGGGTTTTGGGCTAGCCCATGCATCGGTGACTGCAGTTTCACTCTTATGAGGTTTAACTAGGAAGATACAGCTAAATAAACGGAGTTGGCTCTACTTACACCTATAAGTGGTAGGCTTCAGCTACCAGCAAGACTGACTGAACATTTAAGGTGTATTACAAGCAATTCAGACAGTGCAGACAGAGCAGCTGACTTGTATTTATCTTGATTTTAGGAACAGCAAGAATTTTGTCATCTGAATCAGGATTGAGTAGTGAACACCAATCCTTAAGCTCTCCATTACCATCAATGCTACCAGCACTCCCACTACTCCTGGGATTAATATTTACAGCAAAATCCTCAGCACATCTGAGATACTGAATTTACACTATCAGAATGCAACTACAAACATCAGATTTCTCAAAAAATTGTTCCTCAAAGATACGTGAAAGCTACTTGGTGCCTCCAAGTGAGATGCAGGTACAGTGAATACCCCACGTACACTGAACACATTGAAGTCTAGGTCAACAGTCAGAGTTTCACATCAACTCTTGTGGTAATTCCAAACTGCCATTTCTCCAAAGAAAGAGAGAAGATGGAAATAAATGTTATTAAATAAATAAATAAATATATCCCTAAACAAGGACAGTTTCTATGCAACAACACTACATATCAGAGACAGACCTTAATCCATGTCATGCAGTACTCTGTGTCTAAATGGCCTTCATGTCCAGTTAGGTTAAAATCAACCTCAGCATACAAAGAAGTTTGAATATTTTGTAAGATATCTTTTCCAACCTAAATTAACACAAGTTGTGGAAGCCATCCTTTTCTTTAAAGTCTTCCTTTGTGTGGCCGACCAGCAGAGCAGATCCCCAGTTTGCCTGGTAATCACAGCTTTCATAAATTTTTTTATTTTTTTATTTTTTTTACCTTTTTTCTGCTGTCAGTTTGACTTAAAGCCTAGCAGAAATCCCAGCACCAAGGGGACAAATATTTAATTAATGGGCTTCGTCAGGTGAGACACTGGTCAGCCTCTCCGATGTTCTCTGTGTACCCCAAAGAACTCATATGTGAGCGGAACAGCCCGCGGTCGAGGCAGGCTGTGCTGGGAAAAAGGAAACATCCTGCCTCACGAAGCCCTCCGTCCCTTGCAGAATACCTGCAGTCCAGCCCTGACTGGGGAAACACCCCTATAATTAAACCTCTCTTGAGAAGCAAATGGACTTTTCTGAGACCAGACTTGAACACTGACAAAACTAGGAACAGCAAGGTATTAGTCCCATAACTGCCTTTTTGTTTTCTCCTAGTGTCACTGAGCTCTCTGTGTGTGAAACCACAAGTCCTCACCGAGCAAAACCTCCACTGAAACAAGACCCAAGGGGAAGAGCTTGTCTGATCAGCTACAAAAAGCTCTCAGCAATCACCCAATGCCACCCCTCTCAGAAAAGTTATTTGTGCACTTAATTTCCTTTGCTAGCTGCTAAGCAAATGTAGCATCACACACTGCATTTCTTTCTCCTTGTTTTTGTCCTTCTTTCTAATATAATATCATGGCTGGAACAAGACGAGGAAGTCTGAAATATGAATTTCTGCACCTTGTCCTTTCCAGAGGGGTTTCTATCACAGCGCTGCATTGTGCATGGAAACGACTCACAGCTCATAAACTCAAAATGTTGCACTAATCGTAGGAAAAAAAATCACCTTTCTTACTTCCCAGATCTTGTCACCCTCGGCGCAGAGAAAGCCCTGGCTTTGCAACTTCAGACAGCTGGGGAAGGCTTTGGTCCACCAGCCTTATTTTGGCAACCACCAACTTCATTCAAAGCTTCTGTTCCTGACCACCACCAAAACCTATGGAGCTTTTAAAGACTGCCAAGTGTTGACACAGGCTGTGAGGAGAAACCTCGACACTAGAGACCAACCCAATAGTTAAGCTTCAGAAAACCTCATTTTTCTCCAACTGGATGCCTTTGACTTCTGTGTTTACACTGAGAACATTTGAAAGAGGTGGAAAATAGATTTAATGTTTGGAGTGCTACGTAACCCACGTCGGCTGTGGCGCGGAGATGCCAAAATCCTCTAAAAGGTCACGTAAGGGGAACAGAAACACAAAGGTAGCTTTAAGACGAGGAGCTTCACCCTCTGCAGCCAAACGCTCTATTAACAAGCCACAGGTTTGCACCGCATAAACCAGTGAGGATAACACAGGCTTGATGACAGTTCTGAATGTACAATCCATCTCCCCCAGGGTGTATTTTTTCTAAATATGTTATTTTGCTGGCTGTTCAAGAAATATTCACAGAACCTCAGCAAAACTCCAAACATAAGCAGCTTTCAGAATACTTTTGTTTCTGTTCTGGACTTTCTGCTTTAATTTTTTTTCCAAGTCTAAAATGACCACAGCAACACTAGCAAAATAAAATTTTAAAAAGTTTATTTGCTAGAAAACGTGGCAAAACCAATTTCAGGGTAATATTGGTCTGCTGTATTGAATTCTTTAGGAATCATAAAACTTTTTTTTCCTGCCTTTAGTATGAGTCCCACTCTCACGAAACATCTAAAAACGCTGCTCCCTGAGGGAGCTGAAGGGCAAAATCGTCCTTCTGTAGTCCTCTGCTTGCCGAGCCTGAGAATCCCGGCGCAGCCAGTGGGCCTGGTTTCTGACACTCCCTCCAAACAACAGCTTAGCACAATATTACATCTAACAAATGAAGAATTAAAATATGGAAAGGGCATATGGCTGATGGGAATCGAGGGTTGTTAACTCATGCCTTTTAATTCAACTTCATCACGGAGCATGGGGCTGGAAAAGCAGACGAGGGAGGCAAACACCCCAGAGGGTGCTGCTTGCTCATGCCAACTCTGCCTGCCCTCACCTGTCAGGGACGAGGGGCACAGACCAACCTGCAGTGGCACATCCCAGCAGAGATTAGGATGTTATTAGCACGCTTCTGCCTTCCCAAACGGTTGTGAACTTCAGCAGGAAACCTGCCGATGAAACTGCAGCAGCCTGTGTTTGCAGTCTCCCTTACTGATTCAGCTGGCTCTAACGGAGCTGCACTATCCTCCAGGAAATTTTCCTCTCTCTCAGAAAAGCACTACAAACTTACTTTTCCTTCTTAAAGAAATCAAACCAGCTTCTTGAATTCAAATCAGGAATCTGTGTGCATGTGTATGTAAGTTGAAACTGCTTTGTAATAATCGCAGGAGACTGTCACCTTGGTAAAAGCCTTGTGGTAGACTTTTTATTTGTGCCGCACTGATTCGCTGTGACTTTGTAATGGACTCTGTCAGTGATGAGAAAATGTGGTCCTCAGCACATTTTGCACAGCCTGGGCATCTTCGTCAGTAGTGGTGTCCCCTGCAGCTTACATTTTGCTTCTGATTCCCCTCCATCAACTCCCCAATCAACAACAGGTGTAGTGCACCGAATGGGACTATTGGCGTGTGGACGTCCGGGTCCAGCATACTGGAATAATACAAATCGCTGCACACGGTTGGTTTGTCTGTCCTCTTCTGCAGTTGTCTTAGCATCCTCCTGAGATAGGAGGTAAGAACCTGATAACAACTCATTTAATTTCCAGAAAAAGGCAAAAGGCAAATGCTGCAAAATAACGAGCTGCAATCCAAAACAAATAGCAGCTGATATGCCAAGAGAAACCTTTTCCTTAGACTGAGAAATAGGTTGGTGGCTCACCTCCTAATACCAAGATATAAATTCATGATTTGAGAACAACATCCTGATTTCTCCAGATGAAAGGAATATAGCATGGAGTACGGCAGCAGTCCAAGAGGCACACTCAACAATTGTTTTGTTAAAGCAAACAAGTACAGCCTACAATGATTCCACTGGGTACAAAACAAAATGAATAAAACATCAGTCCTACAACAGTCCTCTGCTGCTCCTGAAACGTAAAGATGTGATAAATGTTCCTAATTTGAAGTTCTTTGGTTAAAAGATTGCTTTAATTTCCTGTTTCTCTTGGAGTTTGGCACTACTGTTCTGTAAATTTGAATTTCACCATGTTACATGGAGAGCTAGCAGGGAGGGGACCATGCCACACAGGGATGGAGCTGGGGCTGGTATCCTCCTTTGCTTCCTTTTCTCCAGCATTCCCCCATTTCCACTGTCCCACAGACATGCAAGGCATCCAGGAACTGAGCTGGAGACAGCCCTCTCCCATACTACCTGCCAGGCAGTACCCATCAACATTGTTGTGGGTGAGGCAAGGTAGGTAGTAGAAATAAGGCAATAAAAATGTAAATTGCACAGGTTAGACAGAAACTCAGGCAACTCGACATACTTGGTTTAGAGCAAAAGATAATTTTCAAACTGCAATTTCTAACTCTGACCAGAGCGCTGACTTTCTTGGCTGAAACTGCCAGCCCTGAAACACAAGTTGAGTTTTTACCATGAATTCAAAACTTTTGCATTGTCCTGTAAATATGACTTCACAGTTGTGGTCATTTAGGAGCTTGCTAAGCTTCTCACATGAAAAGAAGAAGTCCTTGCTCTTTCCAGGACCCAGGGTGCACAGCTGATCAATTCTGTTTCCATTTACACAACAGAAGACAGACTTACAACACCAGAACAGCCAGCCTTAACAGCTCTATTCATGGTAATGAATAACAGGTAAAGAGAACCACTCGTAATTTGTGTGCCATACGTACTTGAGATTTATTTGGTCTCTCACTGAAAACAAACGTGCCTCATTGAAAAAGTCCCCTAAATGAAGCAATACTAAGGAAAATGGGTATGAAGAAGGGTTAAACTTCAGTGGTATCATCTTCTTCAACCAGCCGGCTACGTAGGCTCCCTCTTTCCTGCTCCTTCAAATCAGCAGAGTCCTCTGGTAAAAGGAGGTTCCTCTGTCCCCTCCCCTGTAACTGTAAGATTCGCTCAACTCTGCGTACTGCAACCTTCTGCTCTGCCTTGACTATAAACATTTCTTGGGCGAAGGCAAGTCCTGCTGTCACTGTCAAGTTTCTTTCCCAGCCCACCATCAAAACAAATGGTCTTGAGCAACCTGGAGCGTGTTTAGGGACTCTTTTAATGCCCGTCGTATCGGCTGAACAGCAGATGCTGTCTTGAGCAGACGAAGATTTGTTGAGCTTCAAAGATCGTACACAGCCACCTCTAAGGCTAAAGGATGTCACAAAGTATCAGCTATCCGGACGTCTACAGATGCCAAGCCGGGATGATGTGGGCTCTGGGAGTCCATTAGGGTTTGTATCGATGCCCTGAGACTGAGTTTTGATTCCTAAATTCACTGTGCACTTTTAAGGGAAAAAGTGGAGGAAAGAGCATCTCAAAAATGCATTATTTAGTTAAATGAATTATCGCTAAATAAATTTCCTGCCTTAATTTGCTCTAAAAGTAGACACAAAGCATTAGAAACCACATTTTAATTCTTGTTCCATCCACGTTGTCACTGTAATGCAGTCTGACAACCGATGTTGGAGAGCCATCAGGTTTCCTAAGCCTGGGAGGCAAACGCCTCTCGGCTCCTGAGGCGCTGAGGCAAACATCTGTTTCTGTGTTTCTGCCCAGAAAACACATTAAGGCACGAACTGCTGTCACCTGCTGGTGCAGGAGCCACCACTGTCCTGACCACGGAGCCTGACCCTGTCCCTGCTGCCCCCTGAGGTCACCGACAGCCTCCACGAGTAGGAGCAGACAGGGCACCGAGTCAAGAGATGCCCAAGCTGCTGCCTGCAGCCCAACACCTTTTTATAGAGGACATGTCTAGGAGTACAGTAGAAGCCCAGAAACGCTCCTTTCTGGAGGTATAGCATCTACCTGCCTACATACATAGCAAGGACTGATGTGGAAATAAAAGATGAGAAAGAGGAGACGAAGTAGGTGGCAGCGGGCCAAAAGGAGGATTGGAAACTGTGATGCTCTTGGAGAAAGACCACATGTAAAGATGCTCAAAGGATGAGAAAGGAAGGACGAGGGATCAGAGAAGGAAGCTCAGCCCTGCCACCACACGGGTATTTGGTACCGCAGGAGGCCACCAGAAGAGATCAACTGCAGAAGTGCTGCCAGTGGGGGACAGCTTCATTTCCTCAAGTGCAGAGAAACAGGAAAAGAGAAATAAAAGTACATTAACAGTCAGGACGATCTTCTGAGAAGAAACAGGAATTTCAGAAGGAGGAGAAATGGAGGAAAGAGAGGATGCCGAATAGGCTGGAAAGTTCAAAGAGATGCAGATGGGGATGAAGAGGGAAAAAGGTCAAGAGAAATGTCAAAGGAGAGAACTCAAGGCAAGGTAGCTCAGGGATTAAGAGAACACACAGGTGGTACATGTGGGCGAGAGCAGCACGTGGGGACAGGTGAAGACAACTGGGAGAGAAGCCTTATAAAAGAGGCTTGCTCCAGAAAACACGAGAGGAGCTGATACAGACAATATGATTTATTCCCAAGAGAAATGACGGTGATAATGAAAGACAGCAAACCAGCTGCGCGCAAGTTGCTAGTGATGTTAGGCCACAGATCCGTCACTGAACTGGGATAGAAAAACCAATACTTCGCCTGTTGGCTGTAACAACCAATTCGCAGATAATGAACGGGAAATGCAGGGAATTAACTGCGTGAGAAGTAATCAGAGAAAGGATACCTAGGCAACAGAGTGGAATTAATCAGTTACTCTGACTAAAAATCAGTGAACAGTCAAATCAAGTCAAATTTAAGTTAAAAATATTATATAGCAAGTCAATTGCATGGGTTGATACCGACTCCAGAGGGAATAAAAAATTAAACTGCCCATTGGAAATCGTAAGCTTTAACATGACGAAAAGAGTACTTCAATGCCTATGACAGGTCACACACATTTAATTTTGTATTCCACTTTTGCAGAATTCAAATCTCTATTTGAACAACTCATGTCCCATAACACTTGCACCACAAACCTGTCGCCACAGCCCAGAGTGCTTCCCAGCGCTGAGACGGCAGCGCCCTCCTGCTTCCCTGGTGGCAAGGGAGGGAGCTTTGCTCTGCTTTTAAACACCAAGACCAAAAGGTCCCCCTTGCCCATATGACAGCATGTTGACCCTGACAGCTTTGTTTTGAGGAAATGCAGCCAGCAACCAACTGCTCTTACAATGCTGTGTCACTGCACCGCAATGTTTCTCCAAAATTGCAAGCAACTTTTTATAAGGATATGGGGTTTTAATTAAATTTAAATTAAATGCAAGAAAAGTAGCCCCTCTTCTCCTCCTCCTTTCTTGAGTAGCTCTGTTTCTATCCTCTCACTGAAAGAATGTCTATGGAACCATAATTTTCCTCCACAAATCTCCAAATCAGTTCCACAACCATTAAAATAGCAATGAATTCCTTGCAAAAATGAGATTGGAAGAAAACTATGCAAGTCAACATATTTCATATATTTTTCTTCATTTGCAACAATTTTTTTAATGCTTATTCAGACAAGTTATTTGTATTGTCATGAGGATCGAAACTAATTTTCTGATCTGTCATGAGGAATAAAAGAGCATAGCAATTGAATATACTCAGCCACTTTTGAAGTAACCTCCAATGAAGCACATTTTCTTTTTGTAATCTGAAGCAAAGATGAGAGTCTACTTTCCATATCCAAATGTGCTTCTTTAAATTGTGCTCAGGAATGGAATTTATTGACAGCAAAATCATGAAAAGCATTTGATTTTTACTGAAACAGGTAATTTTGCCCATCGAGTTCACCAGTTTCTCCTAGTTTGGCAGATTCTTTAGGGTTTTTGGTATGTGACAATCAGCTCTGACTTAATGTGCGAGCCCTACAGCATCAAATTAAGTACTACCTAGTGCAGATTTTGCTCCCTTCTTTACCTCTGTGGATTTTGTCTTTTGATAGAAAATATTATCCTTTTACCTAGATTTCTCTCATTAACTGTACAAAGAGAAAACTGCAGTTTTATCAGCCTGCACACATACAAATTTCAGGCTCCACTCCCAATTTGCCAACAATTGCTCTGGATTACAATGAATTTTAGAAGTGAATTACATTGGCGTAAGCAAGATAAAGCACCTAAAATATACTCATTAAAACAATGATGGGTAAACTTTCACTCTGAATGTGCACTGAAACATGAAAAACAGAATGCTCTATTATTTTATATAGGAAAAAACAACTTTTATCAATGGAAAGAGAACAATATAAATAATTCCAAAAGTGACAAGGCTTAGGCTTAGACAAGGAAGGCTTAGGTAATTCTAGCCAGGTCAATTTGAATTTTGCTACAAAGCTGTTATGCAAAAAGTTTTACCAGACCTTTCCACTGCCTATGATTTATTCCAGACATTTGTCCAACTAGTAATGAAACATGAAACTAAAGTCACATTAATAATTCAAAACACGATAAAAACTTTAGATTACCAAAAGATAAAGCATACAAAGAATTAACCCTACAATAGCAACATCTTCATCTGGGTCTCATGTAATGACTAGTCATATTATTATTTGACTGAATACATCTATTGTGTGCTTTAAAGCATTTTTTGGAGTATATCTTACTAATAGTCCTAAAAAGAAAAGCAAAACAGCACTGGGAAATATAATCTAGGTCAGATTTTTGGCACAAGACACAGCACTGCTAGTGGACAGCTGACTATTTCCTCACCAGGCAGGGACAGCACACTGATCCAGAGACTACTTCACTAGATTTTGAACTCCAAAGCATGACAAACTGTTATCTTTTGTGGCTTTCTCTGCCAGGAATTTGGAAAATTATGACTTGGGACTATCGCAACAGAGACAGGATTGTCCATCATGATGCTTAATAAACCCCACACCTCCACAGCCAAGGAAAACCTCCACCCCAGTCCAAGATCACAGCCTAAGAGTGCGTGCTGGTAAAACCAGGCTCATTGTTCATGTTTCCCAGTCCCACACAGCAGGCAGGGACGGGAAGAGCAGAGTACATCTGTTCCACCGACACCCTGATTTAGGACATCAGCATTTTCCTCTGCAGCACTACCATAAATTTTCCCAGCAATGAGCTATTTTTGTACTCATCTTCCCTCTGAATTACCAATACAGTGAGTTATTTTTGTTTTTTTATATTATTTCTGAGATACTCAGGACTCTTATTTTTCAGCAGGAACTGTTAACTTTGATTGGAGGAAGGGTATCTGAAGGACACGGGTCTCCAGCAAAAGTTCCCTTCATGCATTTTTTCCATGCCCTTCAGATGATGAACCAAAGGCAGACTAAATGGCCATTCCCAAGGAGCCCGCAGCTAAGCAGGGAGTTGACTTTCAGCCTTTCCCATTTGTATCTGTGCCTTCCCAACGTACACCTGGCTTTTTACAGGGACTTCCCCCCTTTTGGGGGATGCCTGGACAGGGGGAGAGCTGTGCTGGGATCAGGTGACCTCCTGACACCGCAGCTGTCCATTTGGACCCAACTGTGGGAAATCCAAGTATGAAAGCTGAAGCAGCCCGTCTGTGTTACGGCCCCCAAGCATATGGAGTCATGACAGTTGCTAGTATTTCATTTCTAATGCTAGGCATCTGTTATCAAAGCTGCACGCTGCAGCTGAAGAGTCAAATGACCTGAACAAGGGGATCAAAGTGCTCTTCAGTGCATACAGCAGGAGCCTTTGGGGAGATGCTAACCCGACCCAGCGTGCTCTGACCCACCACCTCCCATCTGGCATGTAAGCCTGAGGATGATGAGCACTTACACTCTGCGAAGGTGGCTTTCCTTACTGTCTTCAACGTGTCCCTGAGGTTTGAATGCAAGTAATCTGCTGTAAAAGTCATTTTCAGAAAAACAGCCAACCTCATCTTCCTGCCACACTGGCAAGTTAGGTCCAAGTATTTGTAGTATTTCCTCTTGACAGAAAGCAATGAAGGAACACCCTCGCTCACATTTGATGGCACGAGGAAAACCTGTAAATGCCACCCAGTGTTCTTGGTGTACATTTATGGAAAGACCAGGCTTTGCCTTCACCTTTCCAAGCCCGTCAGCAGCAAGGGAGAAAAAGCAACTGAGGAGAGGGCAGCACAGGATTGAATTATGCCCATCCCAATGCCTTCAGCCACACCACCCTTTGGATGTGGCCACACAAGCAATTCAGGCTGCCTAAGGAGTGTTTAGGTTGCTTACAATTGTACCAGAGTACCCAAACCCTGACCTTTCTCCACGGTTAAGATCAAATTAAATGCCGTCTTTTCAGCAACAGGTAAGTGGAAACGTCACGCAACCAACAATGGGAGCAGATCTCTTATGGGGACCAGCTTAAGGCTTAAATTTCACAACTTCTGGTAGTTTCTTGTGACAATGCTTTGAGATGACGAGTCTCATTCCTGTTCTACTGTTACAGGATCCAAACCAATACACCCCAAAACTTGTGTATGACACTCAAGTACAGTCCTGTGTTCCTATTTCCATAATCCCCAAAGATTCCAAATGAAAGGTTAAAACTCTCAGCTGTGCTCAACTCTCTGAAAGCTTTACGGATTAAGAACACATTTTTTGAGTTTCAGACCTTTTCAGGGTCAGTATGAACCATTCGCATCAGCTCATCCTCAGAAACACACAAAACCAAAATCAAACCCCTTTTCATCTAACCCAACAACCCGTTACTGAACCAAAAAACTTCTCCTCCAGCAGAAAGACGTCCCATTTCCATTGAAAGGCTGCATGGGAGGATGATTTAGCCATTACTGAGCAATCTGTTCCAGTGGATGATAAACTCACTGTTAAGAGGAAAATCTGTTTTATTGACTTTTGCTTACTTTAACATCCAGGTTCTGTACTTGCTAGCAATTTTCTAGAGGAACAGGCTACCCAGTAACAGTTCAGGGTGAGCTGAACAGCTTTTCTAACTCAGGGAAGACTCTGAGTTTGCTGTATCAGGACTGCTATTGCAAGCGGATGAAGACACACCCAAGGGTCCCTGTGGTGCCCAAAGGGGTTGCTCAGGGAGCGCTGACACTGTACATGCATTTCAGTTTTCCTCCTGGCTACTCCAGCACTCCTGCCCTCTATGCTGGAGAGTGAGAGAGGGCTTTGGTGAGCAAGGGCTGGCGTGCAGAGCTTAGGAGATGGCTTTGTTGGAGAGCAGAGCAAGAATGATTCAATTTGCAGGCAGCCCTGTGGCACCCAGCACTGGCTGTGGCACTCTCTCCCCTCGCAAGCCCCAGCTCTGACCCCTGAGGAGGCAGGGAGTGTCACTTTGGGAAGCTTTGCTAGAAATTCTCTATTAAGAAGGACAGAAACAAGTTTTATTATTTACATTTTTAATACATCTCAAATGCTGTTTTGCTGCATTCTGCACAGTATGGAAATAAGGCCATTTAAATTTTACCACATCAGTAACTCCATTTCTAATGCCTTTCTCCCTTCCTCCAGCAGCTTACTCTTGTGGTTATCTATTAAGATATCCGATGCCTACTATTTCATGGATTAAGGACGAAATGGATTTCTGCTATCATAAAGACACTTTTCAATTACTATTATTACAACTGTGAGATACTGCAAATACCGCACCGATAGCGGGAAATAAGAAGTTAGTTCAAATATAACCCTGAGACCTTAATTGCATGCTTAATAATATACAGGCAAAAAAATGAATGCTACTCAAAAGAGCACCGCTTCCCAGGGAAAATAAACTCCCTGAAAAAGAAACACCTGCCAGCTGGGGTGCACTTTGAGAAGCCACCACAGTCTGTGGAAAGGAGGAATGTCCCCATGGTAACATTTGCTCTTTTGCTTAGCACTAAGTGGCGATCCAATGAACAGCTCCATCGCTGGAGGCTCTGCAGCTGGTCCCAGCTCGATATCCCAGCGCAGAGCAGGGAGTCATGGTTCAAAGTCCAGCCCAGAACCATGCCTTTGGTGGTCGTAGGTGTCTCCATGGCCACGTTTACTGTCCTCTGGATTTTCCCAGTTAATGCCTGGCATGACTTGCTCAAGACTACAGCCTGCAAGCCAGCCTTGTTCAAAATGCCAGTAGGTGTCACTGTGGGCAATGGTATAGAAGCCAGGGGGGAAATGTTTGAATCAAGGGGAAAACACCCATCAAGTTAATTAAAGTTTAATATAATTGCTAATTATATTTTTCTGCTATTATAGATAAAGTGCATACAACACACTTTCTACAGATAACAGGAACTTTATTAGAAACAACTTACTTTTTCTGCTTCGTACCATTTGAGGGTGGAGATTGGAAATCATGTAACATTTGCAAATCAGTATACAGTTGGATTTTGTTTCTTAGGTTCCTGAAAACAAAAATGAAGCGAGTCTGGCAAGCTCATTGCCACCAAAATGAGCCTACGTGTATATATGTATGTAACTAGTGATATGGGGGGTGAAGTAGGGACTTCTGGAAACTGCTATTAGGATAAACTCACAGAAGGTCATTTCACCAGACCAGAAATGGGGACATGCACTCTCCCTGCAGGCTTCCCATCACAGCAAGCTGAAGCCCCCCAGCCTGCTTCTCCCCGCGCCTGCACAAAGCCACGGCACTGAGCAAGCACCTCATCAACGTGGAGACTGCTATGTGCATCTTTAGGTGGCTGAGAGTGCTCGGGCTGTTAGAGCAGCTGCTATTAGACTCCGATACCAGCCCCACAGGTGCTCCTTGCAAACCAAGGGGCTGATGCCTCCAAGGGGCTGATGCAGGAGGCAACCGAGACTGTTACAGGTGTTTGTGTGCTTTTTTTTTTTCTCATGTTATTCCTTAAGATGTGTAGTGTAATACATCAAAGCTGAGGGTAATGCTTGTGTAATTCATCAAAGCTCTACATATAGTGTTAAGAGAATCAGTAGTGAAAGCATTATTTCATTAAAAGGGGAGAATGTGCTGTATGAAGCTGTACTCTGCCCATCAAGTTGGAGCAAGATGATGCTATACCTTGCTGCTGGTAATAACATCACTGTGAACCAGTTCACTTTTAGAAGAGTACTATTCACCAAATGCCTGTTTAGCAACTGGAAAGAAAACACATCAAGTGCAGGAGCGTAAGGAAATTGAATGAAGCTGCTTGGCACGACAAGTGAAGGTCAGACACCAACCCATTGGCCCTGACCCATTTGCAGGTAAAAAGCAAAATATAAAATGCCTAGAAAAACAGAGTCCATATGCACTCTGCCTATATGAAACAAAATGCTAAATATCAACCCTGCTGTTGCAATTCTGTTTTTTGAAGTGCTCCTTTCCACCAAAAATACAGTTTCTGGCTTTTTGGCTGATGCAAAGCACGCACAGTCTAAAGACATTGGCAGGATAGTGTCTGCTCTCAAGTGCATAACCCTATCAGTCTTACAATGACTATGGCAGGTAGCTAGAATTTTCTCCTTTCTTTCAAGCTTACTTCATGACAGTAAGTAGATAATGTTTACCCATTCCTTCCAATCTCTTCACACAAACAAATCCACTGTGGGTTTCGATAGCCAGGCACGCTGCAATGCTTCTTACAAACTGTAGTAACCTAACAGATATGGGAAAATGAAGCACATGGCTGGATCACACAGGAAACATTTACTTGATCTTATGAGTTTCATTGTGACTTCCCTGTTGTCCCACACGCTATGAAAAATTCAAATCCATTGGCATGCCTAAAGTCTGCAAATCTGCTCATGCAAATGATAAGGTTCACTTAAATCTGTTTTTCATATCTATGAAATGCTGGAAATCATCTAAGATTAACAACGATTCTTTTTCTGTTTTTCTTTTATGGCTGTGATGGACAGGCTAAAGAATCCATTTACAGATAATACAAAAATATTCCAGATAGGCCAGAGCTGGTTTTAACGCAACCTGTCAAAGAGCAACCATGTATGCCCATGAAGCTGCATAACCCTGGTGTGGTGATGCCAAGTGTAGCAGCTTTATAAATGAGCAACTTATCAGGGAGTTATCACAAAGAGGATTTAATCTCCGCTCAGTCCATTGTTACCAAAAAAACCCCACACCACCTGAAGTTTGAAGCAGCATTTCACTGATTTCTTTTCTGATCTCCTGGAAACTGTTCCATGATTTTACCATTGCCATGTGCCCTGATGGCAACCACATCCCAGCTGAAGTGGCTTTTTTCTACCCACTGACCTAGGTGAGAGGGAGGGATGCTTAATGCAGGGGGACAGTGTAAAAACCAGGAAAGGATGACACTTCTCCAGGGGCAGCTGGAAGCAATGCTGAAACTCCTTTGCACAAGGAAGGCACAAAAAAAAATGCAATAAAACATGTCACTTGAAAATTCAGACTGAAAATGGGAGTCCCCATTTGTTTTCAGGTTCTTGCCATTCCTGTGATGCAATTTCACAACTCTATCATCTCTGTTGACCTCTGCAGGCATTCAAGGAGTAAGACATTTAGAGATTTTTAGGGCTGTGCTTGGGGTGCCTCTGCCAGAACTGCACCCTCAGGAGGGGAAGCAGCACAACCTTGGGTTATTATTTCTACGGAAGGAAAGAAATATGTGAATGGCTCCAATCTGGTGCTATTCTGGAGAATCCACGTTTCCACTGCCGCTTTCATCCCCCACCTCCCAGCCAGACCTCTCCACTTTCCCTCCAGAGACCTCCAGCACTGGCTTTTCTGCCTTCACTGCTGGATGCTGTTCAATAGCCAAGAGAGCTAACATTTGATGCTAATGAGCGATCGATAGCTTCTCTAGGTGGGAGGCACATCCCAACAGTTCTGCTATTTGCTGTTCTTGATCTGTTTAAATACTCAACTCCCTGCAAAGGCAGTAACACTAGTGCAGAAACTGCTCTGCAACAGCCCAGCAAGCCACTGTGCTGTATGAACAGTTAATGAAATCTCTTTTAAAAATCCTGCCCTTCTGAATGTCTTTTGCGATTCTTGCATAGATTTACAGTTGCTTTACATATGCATGTATCCACACGTGTTGGTGGGCCATAGGAGATGTAGTTCTCCAGCCAGGGCACCTCAGAAACTTTGACCTGACTTCAGCGCATTTTATAATTTTCACTGGGGGGAAATAAAAAATAAAAATAAATAATTAAAAAAAAAACAATAACAACAACACAAAACAGATCCTGTGTTTGTGGCTTATGAAATAAGCCCAGAGAAAAGTGCAGCAGTACTTCTGACAGCAAATTAAGAAATAATAAATCCCTGCTGTCTGTGGAGTAATCCAGCTCCCCACGGAAAGCCTCCAGAAAAGATTCCTCCCAAGCAGTTGGGATTTTCAGTGTAAACGCAAGCTGTTTCTTGAGAGATTTTAAAATTAATTTCATAAAAAACAGTTTAAAGAGATAGCATATTTCCTCAATTGTAAAGGAGGTTTGGCAGATGCCCTCCGTGGCTGCAAGGTTTGCATTGCTCACTGACCGTATCCACCACAAACACTCAGCAGGTCACAGAATCATTAAGGTCGGAAAAGACCTCCAAGATCATCTGGTCCAACCATCCCCCTACCACCAATGTCACCCACTAAACCATGTCCCTAAGCACCATGTCCAACCTTTCCTTAAAGACCCTCAGGGACGGTGACTCCACCACCTCCCTGGGCAACCCGTCCCAATGCCTAATCACTCTCTCTGAGAAGAAATGTCTCCTCATTTCCAGCCTGAACCTCCCCTGGTGCAACTTGAGGCCATTCCCTCTAGTCCTATCACTAGTTATCTGTGAGAAGAGGCCGACCCCCAGCTCCTCACACCTCCCTTTCAGGTAGTTGTAGAGAGCAGTGAGGTCTCCCCTGAGCCTCCTCTTCTCCAGACCAAACACCCCCAGTTCCCTCAGCCGCTCCTCACAGGACTTGTGTGCCAGGCCCTGCACCAGCTTCACAGCCCTTCTCTGGACACATTCCAGGGCCTTGATGGCCTTCTTGTACTGAGGGGCCCAAAGCTGAACACAGTACTCGAGGTGTGGCCTCACCAGAGAAGAGTACATGGGGTCCCATCATGAGAAGAACTGAAGCTGTTAAACACGTAGAGCAGACGCAAGGCAGGGCTGCCTGCAAACAAAGACACTTGTCCTGAGCATTTTCAGGTCAGAAGTCATTTCCAAAGCAGTGAAGTGGCCTCACACATGTTCGCTACAGGGGTTTTATTGGTGAAAATGGGGCTTCAATGGTAGTTACCAGACATTTTGCAGAGAAAGAGCAAGGTGACCACCACCATGCTGACCCACATGGTCAGCAGCAGAAACCACAGAAAGGACAAGGGTCGGCAAAACTGCAAGGGAAGTGGCTAACTTTTTAATAGCTAGGGATGGATTTAGCTGAGACCGTGGTAGGGAACAGAGTGCCTCAGGGACAAGAGAGTACTCGCGCTAAGCTGGAGGCAGAGCCCTGAACACGTCCATGTCTGGTGGTGAGCTGATGCTCATGAGAGCTCGCAGCCCCCTTGCAGCCCCGCTGGCAGACCTGCCACCTGCGCAGACCTGAGAGCCCTCAGCGGTGAACGGAGGGGGATGTACAAGCTGTAGAGAATTTTAAAAATCGCCCTTACCACGTTTTGCCAAGGCTTGCCAAGGTGGAAACATGAAGCTATTTCTAAAGAAAACATTCCTACAATAAACAGAAAAAGTGAGATGTATTTTGGAGATACAGAGAGAAGTTACTTACTTTCAGAACTAAAGAATCACCCTAGTTGTACAAGGAAATATTCACTCCCAGGAACTGAAGTGCTTCTTCACAGACTGTGATTTTAGTTTTTCCATTGGTGCCATTTAGTCCCTGCACTTCACATCGAGCAGAGGCCATGATTACGCCACCCACTTCAGCCTGCTGAAGCTGAAAGGAGAGGGAGGTCCTGTCCCATCCTCTGCTTGCCTGTGACACTTAAACCACTAGTTCTCACTGATGGTAAGAGGTCACATCACAGCACAACTAACACGAGCTGAATTAGAAAAACTGGCATTCAGAGGGGCTTCTCTGCACAAAGCCTCCTGTTTGTATCAAAGTCTCAGGATTTTGCCTGATAAGTCCAGACAAGTCTAAGCTGAGGTCTGCAGGGTGCCAAGCTAAGAAGCTCTTGCATAGGTGATGTGTTTTGTTTCTTTCAAGGTACATAATACACAACCCATTCAAAGTCTTGGCCCTATGGATGCAGAATTTTTACATTCATTATGATTACAATATGTAAATTTTGCAAAGGACAGAGATGCTAGCATCTCCTCATGGGTTTATTAATGAACCTATCTTTATACTAAAGCCTACATAGATAACCACAGAAAGTTTTGCCCAGTTACAACCCTCGATGCTATTTTTCTAAAGAAGTCCATGTACTCTGTTGGTATAGATGGCTCCAGTGTTTCCTGGTGCTGACAGTGTTACACACTTCTAGAAAAGCAATACAATTGAGAAAAAGGAGCCAACCAGTCAGGGACTCAATTACAATTTCCCAGCACCTTTATTTTAACCAGCAGTACTCTATTTTCCTCAACCACAGTCATATGAACCAGATAAATATTTAGTCCTGTTTATCTTGGGTATTCACACGAGTTTCCATTTCATGAGACGTGCTGCTCCCTCCCCTCCGATTTTCCATCCCTGTTATTCATGCAAGACACTATTTGGTTGATATTTGTTAACACAGGATCAGCACTATCTGGCCCAAAGGCAGCTTTCCATTCGATTCCCACCAAACAAGAGAAATGCAGTGGGATGTGCCTGAGGTGGCAGATCTGGCACAAGGAGAGAAAAAATAGTGCCCTGTATCAGTGTCACCTCATTTAGCCCTTCTGGGTTTCATTTCCACTAGGATGGAGTGGCCATGGAAACCATCAAAATAAGTCACATGCGTTTTTTTATCAGGATGATAGATTAATGGCTTATTCAGTTTGTTTGTAAAATTTTATTTTAACAGACAACTTGTTCTGTGTGGCTTCAATTTGCTTTCACATGGAAGAGCAGTCTTAAATACAAATAAAAGCTTATGCTCTAGTTAGACTGAGCCATTCAGCTGATAAAGCTTTGAGTGTTTTTAAGAACTCATTTGTTACTCGCCCTCACCAGTCTTGATCTGAGACCACTTTCAGGCTGGAGGGTTTTACTGGGTTGGGTGGAAAGGGCATGGCCATAAAGCTACCCTGCCTCACCCTCAGACCTTCAGAGATGTTTCTCTGAATTGTGTTTGGGAAATACAGGAAGGGGCCAGGTGGCATCAGTTCAAGGATTTTCCTTCAAGGATTTTTCCTTCCTTTATCCTCTCCCCAGCAGCAACCACAAGTCTGTGGTTTGAGAAGAGTAAAAGCAGGGCAAATATTTAAGGAACTTCTCCCATATGGTCTCAGCACCTAACTGTTTATGCACAGAGGGTCTCCAGTTGGCAGTCTCCAGGTCTCTTCTTCAACCCACAGAACTTTTCTCCACCTGCATCACTCTAGGTTTTGCAGATATCTCAACTGCTGTGTGAAGGAACGCCTCCTTCATTTCTACCGCTGCAGAACAACTCAGCAATCAGGATGGCAATTATAACATCCACATGGATGATGAGGTTCCCAACATATCTGTGGGGACAGGAATATTTAAACAACTCCTTTCCTCCACTGTGATAACTAAGCATGAGCTTATTTATAATTGCCTTTAAATGGTCAGTGCCCACAACAGACTGCAGAAAACCAAAAAAAAAAAAAAAGCTTAAGCTTTTTAATCAAAATGAAACCTTTTATTTCAATGCAAGTATTCTAACAATTTTTAAAGTAAGCTTTACTGTACAGCCATGTCATTACGTAGAGAAAAACATGATTATTTTTTTGTTTCTCCCTAGTATCTTTAAAAATTATACTTAGGTAATTCATCTGCATTTTGTACTGCGATAATAAAGATGATCTATTTTCCAGTTAGATTAGCACTCTATTTTATTTTTTTTTTAATGCTGAAAGAAAATGTTTCTAGTTCTTTAAACAGCCACAATTTGCAGAGGAAGATACAGCGTACATACACTAAATATACACACATTTTGCTGATCAAAACATGCTGCTAGGCATCAGCTCCATAAGTGTCAGTCAAAGGCCCTATTCAGGAGCAAATATTCCATAGGCTGAAAGGCCAGAAAAAGTTTGTCACGTACATAAAAGAAAGATGCTATTCTACTCCATTACTCTGGACATTGCAACTGACTATTTTGTTGTACTCCTGCACATAATTTTTGCCAGATACATTTTATTTTCTAGTTTTTATTTTTTTTTCAGTAGACTCAAAATGCTTGTTTTCTGGAGCAGTTGTGCAAACAAAGCTACATGTTCTTGAATCTCATTTGAAAAGTTAACAAACACAAATCTAGTATCAGAAACTGAAATTTGAATCAATCATGACTGAATCTGTTTTGTTTCCCCCACAAGCAGGGCTTCAACTGTATCCCATAACTCCTTTGGTAAATGCACTTCAATAGAGTGCGAGCTTTAATTAGAAAAGATAAAGAAATCTTTCCTAACAGAAACTTTTTACTCTTCCTTGTTTATTTCTAATTCCCCTTTAATCTAGTTTGTGTCTTTAAATTAGAGCACTATTTATCTGCTGCCGATTACCTAGGCATAACCTACTGTCATGCCCTCCATTTGGAAAACTGCTGGCTCCTGCAGGATGGACGAGGATTACATTGACCTGAGGACAATTCTCAGTCCTATTTATTAGAAGTACTAGTCATATTGAAAACTGATTAATTTTGTGTATTTCTCCTGTTCTGTTCACTGTTGCCATGTGATTCTGCATAAAAGAACTGCACACAGCCTCCGTTAATTAAATGTAGGCATCATAAGAATTTCTGATCTGTATTAATTTCACAAAGTGGAGAAAGAAGGATGGTTGGCATCTTTAGTATGGAGACCACCAAAACATGGCAAGTCTGAGCAAGCCAGCTTTTGAAGCTGAACTAGGCACTGAAACTTTCTCCAACATCACCACTTTTCTTCAGGCCCTGCAGTGGAAGCAGCCAGCACCACTAGCAACAGAAATAAATTTTGTTTTTCTTTTATCATTCATGCTTTACTCGGTTCATTCATTCTTTTAATTGGGAAAAAGAAAAAAAAAGAGTGGCAAGGAATTCTCATCAAATAAATTTACAGCGGCATTAATTAAATGGCTGAAGACAGTCGCTGCAATCCATGCTTTCAGCACTTTCAGATCACCCTCCCAAAACGTGCTCTGCAGGCAATCAGCGAGCTGCAGGAACACGGAGCTCAGGCTCAGCATAATCTGCCTGCGGTATTTAATACATTTCTCTACGCTTCTAATGCTCAAATAGTTTGGCAGCTTCTTTTGTCCATGACATGCTTCGGGATCAATGAGAAGCTAAATCACAGCCTCCTTGGTTTAGAGAAAGTACATTACTGGCACTTGGGACTCCATAACACATCAAATTAAGATTCTGAAATATCAACATTTCTAGTGAAAGTTTCCAAAATGCACACTGGGAGACACGGGGAACTGCAGTCCCAGGGCCATAACACACTCGTAAGCCAAACTGGGCAGCAACAGCACAGAAAACCCGGGCCTTGTGAATGGAGTGTTGGCATCCTTGACTTGGGGGAAGCTGGGTATATTTCAGAGTACATACTACTGCAATACTTTACCTATGGCAGAGTTATCTATTGCTCTAGATACATAATACATCGGAAAAATCAATTTTATGTAGTTTAGGTATGACATTACGCCCAAAATAACACAGCAGTTTGGTAACCAAATGAGAATGGCACTTGTTGCTTTCTGTTGATCACCCTGCTCAGATTCATACCAATCATCTGATGGGGATTAGCATGCTAAATCTGAAACAGCAAAGGAACATCAAGTACACAGGATTAAGAAAGCTCCAGTCAGAAACACCAGTGAAACCTTATTTCAGCCCCTTTATGTACGTTTTTAACTACAAAACTTTAAAGTCATAAGATAATTTCTCCAGGCTCTATGCACTCCTGGCCCTTTCCCCTACCTTGAAAGCCATATGTGACTCAACAGAGCCAAGACAGATATTCAGGCAGATAACAAGGCCATCCCTGACATACAGGCAAAGCAATCTCACTCTTTGAAATAGGATTAGTGGTTTAACTTAGGAAAAAAATTAGAAAAATCACCTGCAGGCCGGCAGCTGCAATGAATAATTTTAGATCAAATGGATAAGTCATGAAAATCATAAGCTACTGGAAACGGTTTCAAAAGAGACAAGGTCAAGCAACCTTAATTATAAGTATTGTTAGCTGTAATACTGATTTTAGATACAAGTCTTTCAAGGATATAAGCTTTACATTTGAATGACACAGAGGATATACTTGAAAGAGGAAACAGGCTACAAGAAAGATTTCATTTCCATCTTGAGGTTGGTTCACATTTTTTTTGCCCCAAGGCAGATGGCAGAGCCCAGATTTTCTGACCGCCCATGCCCACTTCGAGCTCATCCTTATCCTTGGCCTAATGGGAACAAAGACACCGGACCAACTTTTCTTCCCCCAGCCCGACATGTCACAGACACCTTCTCCAGGTCAGCTGTCCTTCTCCCTGCCGGCAAGTTCCCTTTTCTCAGTATCCACTCTCCGTCCACTTTGCAGAGAGCCTATACGTTTACCATGAGGAATAACGTACCACGAGATTATACCTGAGTCTGGGTGTTCTGGGATTTGGTGCTTTCTTCTTTCCCCCTCTTCTCTAAAATCATAAATTAACTTTTCTCTCTCGCGCTGATAGTGCAACAGTTCCTTGCATTCTGATCCACTTCTTACAGACTCACAGCCCTCCATTCTTAAGAATTTTACTTAATGAATGGAGCTAATCTGTAAATAAATATAAAAGCAACTTTGGTACCTTCCAAATAATCACTGGGTACAGCACTGGATGCATACCGTCCACGTAATAGTATCAGTGCCGTGACGCACAGGGCTTTTTCAAATGCCTTGTCCTTACAGGTAGGAGTTTCTCTGCTCCCACTAGAAAAAGAGGTGAGAGGTATGACACCTGAAGATGGGGAAGGAGCTCTTCCCTCTCCTCCCACATTTCCCACAAAACACACCCAGGCAGCTACATCTCCACAGCGCCTTGGAGTTCGAAGGCTGGGGGACAGGACAGGACCCAACACAGCAGCTCACTCGCATTAAGTTCATTCTGTGGGTGTTTGAACACATTTTAGTTTCCTAAAATTGTTAACTTACTCCTTTCTGTTATAGGCTGCCTGCAGAATGCTAAGGCAACATATTCTTAGGAAGGAACTGTTTACTTACAAAAATATGTTCATTTTCTCCCCAGCATATAACTGATACATATTCATCAGTGCCTGATGAAATAAAGACTTCCTCTGAACTCCAAGAAGAATCAGTATGTCTCTATTCAGAAAAGAACCATAAATTGTTTCAAAGCCTTCAAAAAGTGAGGAAATAAAGATGAGGCTTTTGCCTGTTCAAAGAGATTTTGGATTTATAACAGATTTAATCACCTACCGTAAATATTTCAATTTGCAAACAAGTTTCCCTCTACCATCCAATAAAACTATAGTATTTATTCACGAAACTTCTGAATAATGTGCAAGAAGGCACTTTTAAAAACTGTATTCCAAAGGTGACTTGTGTTCAACCAGGGCAAGGATATTTATGCAACTGATTCAGGTATTTATACATCTGAGAAACACAGCACTCATGGGTAATGCACAAGCTGCATCGAAGCAACTGTTCTTTTCTAACTACACTAATACACCAATATTTAAACAAACATGACAATTTTCCTTACAAAATGAACAGTGAAACTACTTTGCCATCAGTTCAACGTTGTTAGGTAGCAGGGCTGTGAGTATGCGATACCAGAGGAAAATGTTATGGAGGAACAGATTTTTTTATTTATTTTAATATGAAGGAGCAACCCAGGGAATGATGGTTAAGGCATTGGAGATAGGTCACAAAGTTTTTTTTTCAACAGAACTAAAATATGAAAAAGGAGGCACTAAGGAAGAAACGTAAGGAAAACATAGGGGATAATACTAAAAGCATCAGTATTAAACTTTTCCTGTACACCAGGGCTACATGTTACCTCTCACATCCTGGTAAACAGCAAAGACAGTTAAGCCCTTCCAAAAAAGTTGTTTCTCATGCAGAATTACTGACAAATTCGTGTCCTTCATCCCCTGCACAGTACGAACACTATTAACCCTTGCTTCCTCACTTCTCCCAAACAGCTTCCCCTGCCAGTAGCTCAGTTAGAGGCTGAGTTGACCCCAAACAAGCGCACTTGTGTTGACTCAACACCCCAGTAATTTAAATCTTTCTTCTCTACCTACCCAGTAATTTGGATCAATCTCCTAGGAACTTTGCATCACTGATGCTTCCTCCCACGCATCAAACTTGTTTTAGGCAAGCAATTACAAGTGATTTGAGGGGACTGTCCTAAAGGCAGAAGACAGAGTGATTGCATAAACCACCTCCTTAAGACTACCACAGCCCAAATAAAATAAGTATCCAGTCTTGAGCTGCAAAAATATATTAGTCGTTGACTCGTGCATTATGTTTGGCAAGCACAAGGATAAACTACGCAATAAAATCACAGGCCAGGCAGAGCTGTTCCAACAGAGATGGCATTAAAACCAAACTAAATCAACCTCTGCACTGAAAGAGCAGCTCTGCTTTCCACAGTGAAACACACTGCAGTGGTTACAGGATATTTTGAGAATTGTTAATTATGTAACATATAGCTGACCATTAACAAGCACCAGTGTCAAGTGAAGGGATATTAATATAATGAAGAGTGGAATGGAAGGAGACAGAGGCAGGCTTTGGGCACTCGCAGCAGTGTGCCAGGGTCTAGTTGTGACACCCAGATCCTCCTCAGGGCTGTAGGTGTAACCTAAAGCCACGGTCAGACATGTGCCAACTGTGGCCATCTGGATCCAGAGAAACTGCCAGCCCCAGAACAAGGCCTGGAAGTACAGTAAATTATGGCCCTAGAAGCCTATTTCACATGAATAAAAACAAAAACAAACAAAAAAACACACAAAATATGGGTAGCTCGGGTTTGGATCTGCTGAAGTTGAGCTCCATAAACCTGCTTTGAATCTCACACAGTATAAATCATGAGCAATCACAGCGATGTGAGCAATCATCCACAAGTTAGAACCCACTGCAAGAGAAAAGGGAATTCCCTAGTGTTCTGTTAATTCTCATTCAAGTTATCTTTGCGAAGAAACTTGTTTTAGTATTTCCATCAATTCCAGAAATGAAATTATGTTATCAAATATTGACCTTTTTTCCTACCATCTTTTTAATGCCATTCCCTGGTTTGATTTTGATAATGGCCAATTAAAACAGCTTTTTTTTTTTTTTTTTGTGCTTCTGGGTTTTAGTTAACACTTTTTAGAAATTATTTAAAGAATGTAGGACAGAAGTATTGCATTATTCACAGAAGTGTATCAAAAGAAAAACTGCATGAAATTTTGACATTAAGAAAGATTTTTCCCTGCCTCAAACTGTGCCAAATGAGTCACTTTTATTCAACCAGCAACACAAAGGATAAAATAAAGTTATTGCTGCCTAGTTTCAATATGTTGGGTACTGCTAAACAAGATGAACATTGTGACAGTACGGTGATTTTATAGTTTATGTAAAATATGATGTTAAATCAAAGAAAAAACACAGAGTAACGAGGACAAATCCAAGTCAGAAACCGGAATTAATTTGTTTTGGGAGCCATATCCAGCAGTCACCCAGTACAGAGTGGGAATGATCTTACAGTGTAGTTGTAGCAGCCACCCTAAGTTTAGCTGTCCTCCTGCAGCTGCTGGTAAGAAATAAAGACCCTACAAAAGTAGCAAAGCTATGCTCTCGTAGCATTGTAGTAGCATGCATGTATCACTATACAGCTTGCCTCTTCTCCATTTTTCTAGTCACTTCTTGACTTTAGCTTCTTTTTGATACTAGTTCTCTCAAAAAACACAAGGAAAAGAAGATTGCAGACAATTACCTTGGTAGCATTGCAAGTTTAAAATCAAGAGTGGTGTTAAGACAACCTACAGATGATTACTGCTTTCATGCCTAATTTCTTCATTGATATTTGTTCTGATCTGCCTTCCCCCCCCCACGTCCATTCTCCCTTGAAGCTTTTTCTTAACTCTTGACAAGGCGCTTAATGTTGGTTACGTGATGCAGGCAAATTAAACTACCTGTTTCTGGTTAGGCATGTGGTTTGGAGACAGGCAAATTTAATTCATAGCATACTGAGTTAATACAGCTCTCTAAATCTGAAGACTTCTCTGGCAGTAAAGGAAATAAAGCTTATCTATGAATATGCAATTACTCTGCATGACAGACGCGTGAATTTATCTGTATACAAAGTAGTCAAAGAAATAACAAAGTCATATCAATGCTCTGAAAATCAACTTAAACGTCAGCAGCTTCATTTCTTAAAATCAGTGGCAGAGGCGGTACTTACTACAGAGAAACATTTTCTTATAAGCAGTTATTAGGACTGTCTCTTGATGGCAAGGCATGTATTTTAATAAGAAAAACAAACAAAAAAAACAAAACAGAAAAAAAACCTAACAAGGAATGAAATAAAATACTTCTGTACACAAATTTCCTGCAGTTAAATCACAAAGGGCTACATTTTGAAAGGCTTTAACAGTTTCTGTAGTATTTAATAACATGCAATTCTTCAGGTGCAGAATATAACACCACGTGAATAAACTATGCGGACAAACTGCCTGCAACGCAACTCATATTTTGTATCCATTTTACACACTTGCTTACAGGGCAAGGTTTTTTTGTTTGGCTTTTTTTTTTTTTTTTTTTTAATTAAAAGCCTGAAACTAATGAAATAATAGTTACAGCCAGGTAGGCAAGGCACAACTGTGGACAATCAAATATCTTGACATATTTTATATTTACCCATCTCTGCTGTAATTCCCCTGAGAGTAGCTTTTCCATAACACCTACTTTAGGGCATGATATGGCCCTCTAACATAAGTTCCCCATTACATTTGAAAGGAACTGCCATTTCCATGTACCCCCTTCTATACCACTGACCCAGGACAGAAGGTTTCCCCTCTGCACAACACAGGAACTACTTCTTCGATACCCAGTTGGACAGAAATCCAATTAAAGATATGTAAGCCCTGTTCAGAAATGGATTCATTTTTCACACAACTCTTCTCATCGTCCTGACATGCTGGAGCAGTCAACCATAATTGGGAGCAAAATTGTGAAGCTGTTCTTTCGGAAAAGAGCCTTGATATTGCTACCAGAAGGCTCACAAACTCTGAACTCATTAGCTCTCAAAATTAAAAGCACTTACCTCTTCAAGGACATCTGCAAGCTTACTAAGTATCTCCTCAGGAAGGCTCTGGAATGTGGGAACGCTGCAATACAAGAGAAACTTCCATTAATGGATACTGCTGTGTATTTCTTAAACCCAGCTGTAGTTCTTACATAACTTTCACACATATTTAGCCCTCATCACTTGGGGCTGAACAAGTGTTGACCAGAAAACCAGCATATATAATGGCAAACCAATCTTTGCCTTCCAGCCAAGAGGTATTTTAAAGTGTTCACTTGTTACAATGGGAGACCACTTGCAGTAAACATCTGGAGAACCACTTGTAAATCTAGTAATCAACTATGAATAAATTAAGGATTTACTGGAATTAATCTGTGCTGCAAACCTGTTCAGTCACATATATGACTGTACTAAATTTTCCTGCTTGAGCTCCATTACACCAGAAATACAAAAAACAAACAAACAACAACAAGAGATCATTTCTAACCAACGATACATAAAAGATTGAGTGAAACTACATACAGACATAAACGCAGGGTAAGGGTAAGGGAATTGTAACAAACCGGAATCGAACAGCTGTTATAATTATCGAAGACCTCATGGGAGAGTTTTACATCCAAGGGTTGTTTGTTTTCTTTTGCCAAAATGCCAACTTTTCCACTTTTTTTTTTTTGGTAGTATTTCTGTTGCCAAAGATCTCCCACACATGCACGGACTTGCTGGTCAAGATGGGAGTGGTGCACCTATAGTCCACAGAATTTTAATTCTGTCTGGGGGAAGATGAGGGATATGAAGCTGTCTCCAAATCTCCTGCAAGTACCCTGACCTTATCTGAGGTCAGGGTGCACCTCCACGACCTTACAGTCTCGGCCCAGAGGTCCCTGCCAGCCTCAGCTACTCTGCGACACCTTGCTCTCTCATTTGCCGTTTTCCATAGAAGCTTGATGTTCACCAGCATTCCCATGTGATGCCAAACAAAACACATGAGCACAATGTATGTTTCAGAGGCAGGAAGGCAGTGCTGTACCTGCTTTAATTAAAAACGCTTGTCATCGGCGGCCTAATTAGCAATGCATCTACATGAGCTATCAGCTCAAACATACCACCGAGCTGATACAGCTCTTTTGAGCCTGTTTCCAAGAAGAGCTCGCTCAGGATTTGCTTTATCATGCTCCATTACAAGGCATAAACATAATCTTATGCAGCTAATATTAAATTTAGATCCCCAGTGTGTTGCTCTAGTTTCAGGAACGCTGATGATCAGGTGCAAAGCTAGGAGGGAGCTGGCTGCTGGGGGGAGTTTCCTGCAGAGAGGCAAATATAACCCTAAATAAATCAGATTTTGCCTTTCATGCAAGTTTTCACATGTTATTTTTGATCACATACAAGTTATTTGCCATGATTTGTAGAGCTAAAACCCCAAACCCACTAGGTTTTTGCAACCCAGAACTTGCTGGAGAACAGGTCCTGTCATTTGACTGTGGGGCAATTAGACCACTTAAGTTTCAGGAGACTGGAACAGTTTCTGAATACACAATTTGATGACTGGTAGTGCACCCAGCAAAAAACCAGCCAAAAAAAAACAAAGGGAGGACTGAAGACCTCGCAGAGGGCATGCTAGCAAATAGTATTGTGCTTGAGGCCAAGCTTTCCTGTTACATGAAGTGCCCAGTGAACTTAATTTGTGAGCACAGTTTAAGCAGAATTTGCTTTTATTAACTTAAATATATGCTACTCTGTAATGGAATTAAGAAGGACTTCTAAACCTTCTATTTCTTTAAAAAAAAATGCAACTTTAACTGAACATGTAAATTAGTAACAGGACAGAACCAGCCAGCTATGTGCAGAAAACTGTGATTGTTCTGGCTCTCAGCTTTTTTCTGCTTAGGAAGCACTCCTTTTCAATGGAAATACCTGGCTCCACAATGCAACATGAACACAAAACAAACAAAAAGGAGTTATACGTTGTCTGGGCCTGAGCATAAGATGAAAGCTCATGACACCAACACTTGCGTTCCGACAAGAGGAATTAACTAGTGGGAGAAGGTAACTCTCCCAGACATCTAGGCAAGTTCTGCTGTGGCTGCACCACAACACTCCTGAAAGGGGGGGCAATTCACTGCAGTATTTTTATTTACTGTTTTGCAAATTATGTCCTGTGAGTCTGTTCAACCCACAGGAGGGTAGCAGAACACATTCATTATAGCCCAAGCACATGAGAAACATGGGAACAGCAGGTAACCTCTGAATGAATTGAAATTTTATTATTGAAAACTTGTGATATTAAATAAACAAGGAAAATTGCCTAGGAGAAACGCTTATAACTTAAAAACAGCAATAGAGAAAGTCAACTTGTTGACACAACAAGCTCCAACTAAGGCACATCACAGATGTAGTATCCTTCTCAACAGCTAGAGGTAGCAGTACAGCCAAATTGTACTGGGGTTTCATCATAAGAAGTCTTACAAGACTGCCCATCACTTCAATACCAAAATAAATAAATAAATAAATAAACAAATAGAGCTGCCTACCCCCAAAACAAATAAACAAAAACAGAAAGACCACCTGTACTGAACAAATGTCTTTTGAAAAAGCAGAGGGAAAACATCCATCGGCCTGTTAAAAAAAGTGTTATAAATTTCTGCAAACAGAACTGATGATAACAATGATAAAAACAAGATTTGAAAACACACTCAAGTGTGTAACAGTACTGAATACTTGGCTTGATTCTCCAGTTCAAATATATGTAAACACACACACACACATCCCCTCCATAACAAGATTAAACAGAGTCTTAAAATAGATCCTTACTTGCCTGTCCTATGAAGATTTGCACATGAAGATCAATATTTTGGAGACTATTTCCATGCAGGTAACTGCACTCACATGAAAATGGAGCCTCAACTCTAAAGGGAGAGCTTTGTAGAAAGCATCTGAGCAGCAAATTGCTGCGAGTTGGAAAACATACACTGGGAAGACAAACAGGAGCAGAAGGAACCAAAGAAAGAAATCTTTGAAGATTTTGCAGCAGTACAGGTAAGAACAGTTAGATTCTGTTTTCTACTATTTTGTGAAACTGAAATCTGAAAACACGCAAACCAGATAATTTAGCATTTCAATTCAGATGTATTCATTATTTACAATGGAAGAAGTCATAGCAAACAAGGCTCTATCTCATCATGAAATCATTTACCCTGTGCACAAGTCTTAAAAAAAAACAGGACTACATAAACGCAGACTTTCTCTGACAAGTTCTCTTCTCCCCAGTCCTTAAAAACCTTAGGTAATGAAGGCTTCAAAACATCCATGTAATCCATTCTAGATCATAACAATTGCTACAGCTAGAAAAAACATTTTGGTATCTAATGCTCGTATCTCTCAGCACAGGACACTTCATCTTACCTGCAATCCACATGAAGGAGTTTATTCTACTTCCCTCCATAACCACCACCCACATAGACAAGGAACTTCACATTTTGTACACTAACACCTTATTTAACCTTTCCTTCCAAGTTGTGTTTCCCACAAGTCTGATGATCCAGTCCTGGGGACTTCCTCCAGCTGTCTCTTATTCCAAACATTGAGCAGCAATTGCTCTACCTGCACTGAATACTTTATTGTGCAACTGACTGGAAAGGGAAAAATCTGCATTCAGACCCACCCAGGCAGAAGTGTGAATGAACACCCCTTCTTGTTCATCGTGGGTGAATACCTTGATTGGTCACTCCTAGGACAGAGAGAGGGTGACCAGGGTTTTCTCTGCTGCCTAATCCTTTAAACATATTTTGTGAAAAAATGGTGATTAATTGCAGAAGAAGCTCCAGCTCTACTATAAATCCTCCTGTGAAACAAACAGCTGACTGGTGATCAACACTGCAACACTTAATGCCTGTAACACTGATCAGTTTAAAAAAAAAAAAACAACGCACAGAAACCCCACCTATGTACTGTGATTAATGGCATAAGGCTCTATATGGAACAGAGAGGCTTTCACAACTGAAATTCTACTCACCTGTAGTCTCCCCCTGCTCCTCTAAGTCTTTTATTGTGATATGGGTGCTCAACGATATTTCTACTATTTATGCCTGTTTTATATGACCTGTCTGCAAAAGTACAGTCCAAAACCCACCTGAAGAGTGACCTCCAGGCCATCCTACAAAGCTGCTTAATAGCACACGATGAGGAAAAACAGATCCCTAACCAGCGTTTTCCGCCTGGTTAGTGGCTTCATGGTTCAAGTCTGCATAAGAAAATTGAATTTTACAGCAAATGGCAATAAACGTCATGTTTTTAAATCAATCGACAAACACCACGATGCTTTATCACTTCCTGTTCCAAACCTTGTTAGATTTTTCCTTTGACCACGAAACACAGAATTGAACTAGCTGCACCTGTGGAGGAGCTGCTTAGGCTGGCAAGAAGATGTGGCTTTTTGTTGGCTATATCCCACGCTATGGAAGTAGTTTGTACTATTTTTGCTATTGTACTATGTTTGCTACTGTGTACTTGATGACCATCCATACACCTTGTGAGGGCACTGTGGGGAATTGCTTGCTGTCAGTAGGAACTGCAGAGCAGCTTTTCCTGCTGGCTCTGGAAGCTAACGTTTTCACAGGGAGCTCAACATGTTAAACAGAGGATGCCAAAATAGGGAAAAACAGCTGTGCAAAAGTGTCCATGTGGTTATTGTGCAAGGTGCTTATTTTCTTCCACTACTTTAAAATCTATTCCCATCCTGGTACGCAAGTTGCAAGCTGAGTTTCAGATCATGAACAAAACCATCTCCCTGGGGCACTCGAGGATGCCACGTGGATTATTGGGTGTCGGAAGTGCCTGGTGATGTCTGAGCACTGTGATCACCTGGTGACTGGATGGTGTATCAGCCTCTTGGAGAAAATACAACACTTTGGATGAGGCGGTAGTAAAGGAAGTCTCCTTTGAAAAGTGAAAACTGTTAGCGTGTGCCTGGACTCCATACAGCTGTGAAATGCTTTTGTGATACAGGCCAAGGCACCGAGTGATACAGTAGCATATTCATTATGTATCTGCAAACTGTTGCATCGAGATAAAATTTCTCTTTCCCATCAGAAAAGAATTACTATTTGGAGGATAAACTATTTCTTTACATGTAATACCGATCACATGGAACGGAAAAGAAGAGGCAGAAAATAAGTTCAGAAAAGGTGTATTTACTTCTCTAGAAACTCAGTATTTACCTATTATAAATGTAATTGGTAAGTCAAGGGTAGCTTTCCTGAAGCAATTTCCTGCACATTTTGCTTAGCTTAAAGAATATTAGAGGAAAAAAAAGAAAGGGAAATGGAGAACGACATTCACTCACACTTGCATTAATTACACTTACACGTCTGGCCTTGAAATTGGTGCAAGTAACACAACTTTTAGAAAGACTGAATACATTTGTTCTACAATTGCTGCAGATGACCTATCTGCTGTACTCAAGCTACAAAGGCATTACAATCATTTACGATTGTTCATCTCTGAGTGAAAATATTATAGCTACAGTTTTAAAGCCCTGCCACTCATAACATTGAGCTTATTCTGGTAAATAAACTCCTTAGGGCATTTGTAGTAAGCATTTTCTCTCAGAGAATTACCCGGTGATGGGAGCAGTGACGGGGTAACAGGACTGTAAGGGGAAAGCGCTGACACAAAATGGCTGCTCAGCCCTGTCAGGAGAAAATGGCCGCTAGCCTGGGAAATGCAGGCCTGGGAAGCAGAGGCATCCTTGGCGTGCGGCTGGACACCTGAGAACCAGAGATGGCCCGAAGATATTACCAATCAAGACAAAGCAAGAAACTGAGAAACAGCTTATCACCTGAAGAACTGGGAATTGAGGTAGGAAACAGATTATTTTTTTCAAGAAAATAAAGGAAAATAAGAAACACCATCCTGTACTGGATTTCTCACCTATTGGTTATCTGAAGTGACACTGTTCTATGCTCTCATATGTCTCAATAATATAATAAGAGCCATATTTTTACTCAAAATGGAGCTTGTCTGCCTGAGAAACTTCTCATGCAGCATGTGTTCTTTATTCTCTACTATTTTTTTTCCTTTTCAGACAGGCTTCTATGGAATGTCATGTTAATTTTGTGACGCTGTGTATCAAATCCTAAACTCTGCAACATGCTTCAACTTCCAGGTGAGTTTCCATCTGTCACTTTGGTCCCCTTTCTGGGCCCATTCCTAACGTGGTCTATCTCTCAGGTGAGTTTCTAGGACCCTTTCAAGTTTGGTTCTTTCTGAGATCGGTTTCTTAATTAGACCTGTTTGAGGTCAGTATGACCTAGACCCTTCTTTTGAGATCAGTTTGATGCATTTGGTATTGATCATTTTATGAATATGTATATATGTACATAGTCTGTCGTAAGTATAGTACTGATAAGCATAGCCTACTGTAAGTATAGTCTTGATAAATATGACCTATCATAAATATATTTGCTGTTACAGTATTGAGAAGTTTGTAATCCGTAAGTATTTCCACTGCCATAGTATTACTGATGTTTGTTGAACCTATAATACCAATCTGTATTTATTGCTATATTACTGATTTTTAGTACCTCTGAATACCTTTCTACTACTTCTAACTTCTTCTACGATTAAATAGCGTTACACATGGGTTGGGTAAACCCCTCCTTTATGGGTTATGCCATCTAGTTACATTCTATGAGCACATAAAAATGGGAGAGATGCAGAAAGCAAATGAACTGATTTTTTTTTTCCTTCTGAGCAAAAGACTGAAGTAAAGCAAGTGTGAAGGGCTGCATTTTCTTTTAAATCTCATGATGAAAGGATATAATAACGATGGTAATGGATGAAGTTGTCCACTGACATCAAAAGGACAAAACATATTTCCCCATGGGAAATGCATGTGGGGCACACAAAAGGATCAGAAAAGGATGTGGTTGTAGACTCTGTTTTGGTCCACACACTATGTTCAGTAGGCTGCTCAGGTATTCTGGAGTATTTTTTTTTCCATGCTTCTGTCAATCCCTGTCTTTCCCTGACAGGGGTTCATTATCAGAGACAGCCCTCCTACTTCATTTTACAGTCACTGGGGAGATTGCGCAATTGAAAGAAAAAAAAATGTTTCTGTCATGATGGGAGAAAAGGAGCAAAATTAGCAGGTATATAAACCCATTCACCCATTTTAGATACATTTACTCAAGATTATTAATCTTGTAAAGGACAGTTGCTCAGAAAGAGCTACAAATGCTCAACAGTAACAACTTTGATAATATTGATAATTCTAAGCATGCACATTTTTGGTCACCCAATTAAAGACAGGATTCACATCGCCAGTAGTGCTGCTGCCATGCCAGCCCTTGCTGGAGGAAAACTAATACCTCACATTAGAGCAAGTCCATAGGAGGGCCACAAAAATGATCAAGAGGCTGGAGGACCTCTCCTCAAAGACAGGCTGAGGGAGTTGGGTTTGTTCAGCCTGGAGAAGAAAAGATTCCAGGGAGACCTTACAGAGGCCATTCAATACATAAAGGGGGACTACAGGAAAGCTGGGGAGGGATTCTTTGTCAGGGAGCGTAGTGATAGGACAAGGAGTAATAGCTTTAAACTGAAAGAGGGTAGATTTCGATTAGGTATTAGGAAGAAATTCTTTCCTATGAGGGTGGTGAGGCACTAGAACAGGTTACACAGAGAAGCTGTGGATACCCCATCCCTGGAAGTGTTCAAGGACAGGCTGAACGGGACTTTGAGCAACCTGATCTAGTGGGAGGTGTCCCTGCCAATGGCAGGGCGGCTGGAACTAGATGACCTTTAAGGTCCCTTCCAACCCAAGCCATTCTATGGTATTACCTTTTAGGAATGCCATGTGTTTTGTTTTTTTATTTCTGCTGTTGCAGTTGGTATTTCTTCATATTTCCAAATCAAATTATACCTGTGGTCCTAAAGGAAAGATTCTGTATCTTCCAACTCACTCATCTTTTCCGAAATTATTAGATAGGCTATTAAAAAAATAATACACATCACAATACGCCTCACACTCTCATACATCGAGTTTTTTATTTCTGTGATCCTGCATTTGCAATATAGCAAAAATTAAGTTCTCCATGGCTAGCAATGCCTAGTAATTATTACCTATTCAGAACAGTTCACTGCCAATGAGTTTTTCTCCAGCTTTTTTCCCTTTCTGTTGGAGATATTGTGGGAAATGAACCCTCATACTTCAGCCTCCATGGAAAATCCTGAATTGGTGCATCTAGCCTGATTTATTCTTACGAATTTCAACTGAAACAACAAATTCATCACTGTGGCAATGGAATAAAGTCAAATGGCATCACAAAAACCATCATCTCATACAAGATGCAAATACTTGAAAATGAAAGATGTTTTCAACTCACTCTTGCACTATCTCAAATAGATCCTTAAACACTGAGTAATATTTTGAAGACAACAGTGCACTGTAGAGTTTGAAGAAGTGAAAAGTCTTATTTGCATTCATAGTCCATTTTGTCACATTTCTCCAAATTGGATATTTACAACATCTTCAAAAATAATTTAAGCCAGGCATTTTGTGTCTAACAGATGTCTACTGCACTTGACAGCAAATTGTCATAATAATATCTCTTTCAAGAAGACACTGACAATACTGTTTCCAAAGCACAGACTCTGTTTTGCAATGTTTGCTGCTGTTACGCTGTTCTAATGCTGTTTCCTGCCTACCTTCTTTAACCAGCAGTATTAAATGGACATATTAAAAAGATTATTAGTTTTCTGCCTTCAAAATTACATAAATACAAGAAAAAAAAAATCCTGTAAATGTTTTTAAGATCATCAGAATCACAAGCATTTTTCATTCTCCCATGCAACTTCTTTCAGTGTCCACCAAACCAAAGGGACCTGAATTCACTGTTACAGACCCAACTCTCTGGGGAAAAGTTACGCCCTGATGCAGCCGTTGACTGAATCTGCGTGATTCACAAAGCAAGCATTAGAATACCTGAACATCTTCTCTTTTTCTTCTTTTTTCTTTTTGTTATTAATTACTACATGAAATGTCAGAAGAGTTTTTGCACTACAGAAAATCTATTATATGTGATTAAAAAAAAAAAAAAAAAAAGGAAATCCTGCCCAGCACATTCCTACATAGTGATTTCAATGGGTGACCCTGTGGTGTGGTTTCATCCTGATGAGCAGCTGAATTCCACCAGACCATTGTCTCACTCCCCATCCGCAAAGGAACAGGGAGAGAAAAATGCAATGAAAAAGGGCTCAAGGGTTGAGATAAGAACAGGGTTGAGATAAGGACAGGATCATTCACCAATTATCGTCATGGGCTAAAACAGACTCAAGATAGGGAGATTAATATAATTTATTGACTATTACTAACACATTAGAGCAGTGAGAACTAAAAGCAAACTAAAAACACCTTCCCCTCATCCACCCTCTTCTACATCTTCCTCCCCAGAAGTGCAGGGGACCAGGGAATGGAGGCTACGGTCAGTCCATGACGCTGTGTCTCTGCCACTTCTTCATGGTCACTCCCTGCCCCTGCTCCAGCGTGGGGTCCCTCCCATGGGATGCTGTCCTTCCCGAACTGATCCTGAGTGGGCTTTCCACAGGCAGCAGCTCTTCAAGAACTGCTGCAGGGGAACTTCTAGACCAGTTGCTGAACTTCAAGACCAGTTGTTCTCTGGATACCTGGTACCCTGAGCTGGTGGAAGGGGATGGGGAGCAGGATGTGGCCCTCACTATCCACGAGGAAATGGTTGGCGACCTGCTACAGCACTTGGATGTACGCAAGTCGATGGGGCCGGATGGGATCCACCCGAGGGTACTGAGAGAACTGGCGGAGGAGCTGGCCAAGCCGCTTTCCATCATTTATTGGCAGTCCTGGCTATCAGGAGAGGTCCCAGTCGACTGGCGGCTAGCAAATGTGACGCCCATCTACAAGAAGGGTCGGAGGGTAGACCCGGGGAACTATAGGCCTGTTAGTTTGACCTCAGTGCCAGGAAAGCTCATGGAGCAGATTATCTTGAGGGTCATCACGCGGCACTTGCAGGGCGAGCAGGCGATCAGGCCCAGTCACCATGGGTTTATGAAAGGTAGGTCCTGCTTGACGAACCTGATCTCCTTCTACGACCAAGTGACGCGCCTGGTGGATGAGGGGAAGGCTGTGGATGTGATCTACCTTGACTTCAGTAAGGCTTTTGACACTGTTTCCCACAACATTCTCCTCAAGAAACTGGCTGCTCGCGGCTTGGACTGGCATACACTTTGTTGGGTTAAAAACTGGCTGGATGGCCGGGCCCAAAGAGTTGTGGTGAATGGAGTCAAATCTGGTTGGAGGCTGGTCACTAGTGGAGTCCCCCAGGGCTCAGTGCTGGGGCTGGTCCTCTTTAATATCTTTATCGATGACCTGGACGAGGGGATCGAGTGCACGCTCAGTAAGTTTGCAGATGACACCAAGTTAGGTGCGTGTGTCGATCTGCCCGAGGGAAGGAAGGCTCTGCAGGAGGATCTGGATAGGCTGGAGAGATGGGCTGAGGTCAACTGTATGAAGTTCAACAAGGCCAAGTGCCAGGTCCTGCACCTGGGGCGCAACAACCCCGAGCAGCGCTACAGGCTGGGAGATGAGTGGTTGGAAAGCTGCCTGGCTGAGAAGGACCTGGGAATACTGGTTGATAGGCAGCTGAATATGAGCCAGCAGCGTGCTCAGGTGGCCAAGAAGGCCAACAGCATCCTGGCTCGTATAAGAAGCAGCGTGGCCAGCAGGTCTAGGGAGGTGATTGTCCCCCTGTACTCGGCTCTGGTGAGGCCGCACCTCGAGTACTGTGTTCAGTTTTGGGCCCCTCGCTACAAGAAGGACATGGAGGTGCTCGAGAGAGTCCAGAGAAGGGCGACAAGGCTGGTGTGGGGTCTGGAGAACAAGTCTTACGAGGAGCGGCTGAGGGAGCTGGAGTTGTTTAGCCTGGAGAAGAGGAGGCTCAGGGGAGACCTCATCGCTCTCTATAGGTACCTTAAAGGAGGCTGTAGAGAGGTGGGGGTTGGTCTATTCTCCCACGTGCCTGGTGACAGGACGAGGGGGAATGGGCTCAAGTGGCGCCAGGGGAGGTTTAGGTTGGATATTAGGAAGAACTTCTTTACCGAAAGGGTTGTTAGGCATTGGAATGGGCTGCCCAGGGAAGTGGTTGAGTCGCCATCCCTGGAGGTCTTGAAAAGACGTTTAGATGTTGAGCTTAGTGATATGGTTTAGTGGAGGTTTTGTTAGTGTTAGGACAGAGGTTGGACTAGATGATCTTGGAGGTCTCTTCCAACCTAGACGATTCTGTGATTCTGTGATTCTACCCTGGCACCTGGAGCACCTCCTCCCCTCCTCCTTCACTGACCTTGGCATCTGCGGGCATGTTTCTCTCACACTTTATCACTCCTGTCTCCCATCTGCTGTTGCACAGCATTTTTTCCTTTCTTCAATCTGTTCTCCCAGAGGCACAACCAGCATTGCTCACGGCTCAGCTCTGGCCGGCAGCGGTTCCCTTTTGCAGCCAGCTGGAGCTGGTTCTTCTCTAATACAGGACAGCTGCTGGGCTCTGCTCACAGAGGCCGCCCCTGCTAACAAAACCTTGCCACATAAGCTCACCCTGTGTTTGGCAGTGTCATTTGCTAGACACAGTAAAAACCAGCAGAACTGAATTCAGGGGCAATCTTGAACTTCTCTGCCCAGATCAATGCATTTTAGATGGTTCACACAGAGACAAGTCCAAACAAAAGCACTTTTGATCAGTAGATCATCACTGAGAATACTCTTCCAGGAAGTGACTTATTTAACTCCTCCACAGAGAAATAAACTACAAAAAAAGGAATCAGAATCCAGAAAGAGCTCATTCCTCATCATGGTACAGATCTCAAACAACCAGATTTGCATGAAAATTTGAGAATAGCAACATGTCAATTCATCTCAGACTGCTTGATTTCAGACATTCTTACAGACAAGCAGTGTTGGTGCAAACCCCAGGTGTATCAGCAAGTACTTCAAGACATCCAGGATATACTAGCCAGCTTAATTCAGTGTCTCTAAACACATCAAAGGGCAAAAAGCCCACTTCTTTCTAATGTCTAACCTGCACAACCACAGAGCAGCATTGAATAATTACTACTCAGTTGGAGACAGAAGAGGAACACTGACTTCAAGATTTGCCCAAGGCAAAAATATACTGCCAGCATATCCCTTCCTATTTTAAGAAAAGTCATTCTCTCGGCAGCATGCTCATTTGCCGGTCACAGCAGTAAGAATGGCACACGCATTATTTATTTGGGGGTGTAATTTGGGACATTTATCCTTTGTGAACTTCTGAAGGCTAACAGATGGTGGGTCGTCTTAATTCTTTATTTCCAATGACTTCTCTTCATACCAGTGGAACAGCTGCTGCTGTTGCTCTTCATCTTTTTGTTAAACTCCTCTGTTATCTTTGAATGCCTTTATAGATGTTGCAGAGACCTTTGACAGAGTAGAGTTTGAAATGTATAATACTACCACAAGTTTTAGGAGGCTCAGCACACCAAATACCTTTAAAATGTCTCTAAAGCTGTAAATGATATACCTCCCTTTCTCTAGTATAAGTTTCAGTCCTGTTATTGAATTAAAGTAAACAGAAGAATAATTTAATCTTTGAGTTTCTGTTGTTGATTTTTTTCTCCCATCAGTAAAATCCTTGCATCTCAGGAGTAAAAAATTTGCTATGAACAGTAAACCTCAATACTTTTTTTTTCCACTGAAAATGGAATGCAGCTGAAAACAAATTAAATGTTGAGCATTTTCAAGTTGCTGGGATTGTACTGAAGAAATGATCAAATAAGATTGACAGATTCAAAATAAGGTCTGAAAATTCAATTGTTTAAGAAAACAATCTTGAGAATATTGCAAACAGTCAAACAATATAATGGGAAACAAAAAAACAAAAACAAACAAACAAAAATGCCGGGAAGATTATTTCAACTGTTAAATAGAACCCTACTCAGCTGCTGCCAAATAGTTGTTACTTATTGCTTCCTCTGTATTTGCTCAAAGATCAGCTGTAGGGGCTGTAACCCTAAAACTGGCTCCCAATTTTTTATTATAACATGCCTCTGTTAAGACCAGGTGCAACCCTATACTCAGGCTCGTCCGAAAAGGTCTGTTGGGAGCACAATGTCAAGCTGACTCAAACTGGATCCAAAAGACATCTTGGGTTTGGACGAAAAGCAGGGTGAGCACAGATCCAGCCACGTGGGTGTATCTGCAATGCACTCCAGTTACAAACTGGTTTGGAGAATGGGAGAAACTTCTTGGCAGGCAGTGACACGGACTGACCATGGTTCAGTTGACCCTTGTAATGGCCATTCGTACTGGTGGGCAAACTCTTGGGAAATTTAATGGATGTTATTAAGCCAACACATGTTGGATATGTTCAGCTGCACTGTAGCTTTCTGAAAGCTCCATTTATCTTTCTCCACTTGAATGACAACAGATGTGTAACTTTGCTCTATCCAGTGCATCTTATTTTTCCATTTTTTTCCACTGCAACATGAAAGCTTCACTAACTTCTATCAACTTGTTGAAATAATTGCTATTCAACATATTACAAAATATCAGCACACTACATAAATGCCTCTTTATCCCCAATATGAATGTCAGAGCGAACACTACTATACTAACCTGATCTCCTTCTATGATAAGACAAACAGCTTAATAGATGAGGGAAAGGCTGTGAATGTTTCCTTGGATTTTAATAAAGCATTTCACACTGTTTCCCACAGTATTCTCCTGGAAAAACTGGCTGCTTAGGGCATGCACAAATGTACAATTCATTGGATGAAGAACTGGCTGGATGGCTGGGCTCAAAGGATTGTCATGAATGGGCTTAAATCTGGGTGGTGGCCAGTCACAAGTGGTGTTCCCCAGGTCTCCGTATTGGGGCCAGCTTTGTTTAATATTTTTATCAACCATCTGGATGAGGTGATCAAGTGCACCCTCAGTAAGTCTGCAGATGACACCAAGTTGTGTGAGGGTGTTGATCTGCTTGAGGCTAGGAAGGCTCTGCAGAGGGATCTGGATATGCTGCATCAATGGGCTGCATCCAGTTGTATGGCATACAACAAGGCTAAGTGCCAGGTGCTGTGCTTGGGTCCTAACACCCCCATGCAGTGCTACAGGTCTGGAGAAGAGTGGCTGGAAAGCTGCCCAGAGGCAAAGGACCTGAGGGTGTTGGTCCACAGGGGCTGTACATGAGCCAGCAGTGTGCCCAGGTGGCCAAGAAGGCCAGTGGCATCCTGGCTTGTATCAGAAATAGCATGGCTAGCAGGACTGGGGAAGTGATTGTCCCTTGTACATGGCACTGGTGAGTCTGCACCTCGAGTACTGCGCTCAGATTTGTGCCCTCACTACAAGAGGGATATTGAGTTGCTTGAGCGTGTGCAGAGAAGACCAACAAAGCTGGTGAAGGGACTAGAAAACAAGACTTAAAAGGAGCGGCTGAGGGAACTGGGGTTGTTCAGTCTGGAAAAGAGGAGGCTGAGGGGAGACCTCATCATTCTCTACAACTACCTCAAAGGAGACTGTAGCATGTTGGTCTCTTATCTCAGGTAATAAGCAATAGGATGTGAGGAAATAGCCTCAAGTTGTGCCAGAGGAGGTTTAGATTTGATATTTGGAAGACTTTCTTCACTGAGTGGGTTACCAAGAATTGAAATGGGTTGCCCAGGGAAGAGGTGAAGTTGCCATCTCTGGAGGTATTTAAGAGATGTGTGGACAGGGCACTAAGGGACACTGTTTAGTGACAGGACTCAGTAAGACAGGCTGATGGTCGGACTTGATGATCTTGAAAGTATTTTCCAACCTAGATGATTTTATGATTCTATTTCAATCTTTCTGAGTTGATAGGGACTGAGATCATTGGTAAGCAATGATCTTTTGACTATGATCAAACGTCTAAAGCTTTTCCATTTGTCATGTTTTGAAAGAGTGATAAAAACAGTACTGAAACTCAAGTGTTTGGGAATTTTTAGTGGGTATTCCTTCAGATAACGTGGTTAATAGATAGAGATCTAATACATGGGAAAGGTGGGACACGACTTAAAGACTTCTGTTGTAGACAGAAAGAAGTCAGAATGGAAACATGATGCTGAAAATAGCCCAAGAGTTATGTTAGTGAACCAGGAGAGACAGACCTAAAAGGTAAGAAGTTGGCATACTCATTTTTAGTGTTGAAACCCTGTAACACAGGATGTGCTGTGCTGCCCCTTTCTGCCCATGGCAGCATCCAGGGAGCCTGGCTATGAGCAGAGCCTGTCCTAATGAACCAGTGAATCTAGGACTCTATCAAAAATATTTTTTAAATATAATTTATGCCAGTCAGCTTTTTGGTTGTTTTTTGTTTGTTTTTGGTCATGTTTTTTTTTTTTTTTGGTTGTCATGATAAGATTATGGCTCTGGGTGAAAAAGGCAAATTTACTGATTTACTATACTTTGACTTATTCAAGGCCATGTGGCATCTTGATTAAAAGTAGCATTATATATTTTTAGAAGGAAACACTTTAATTAAAATCTGACTCACTGACAGGTATCAAAAGACAGTTAAAATAAGTGAGCAATGGCTGTTGAAAGCAATTCCCATAAATCTATTTCTCATTCATTGTCATTTCTATTTTATTGATGATCATTCCTCAAGTTTGCAGATGAGGCGATTTACTCCCCTCAGGTGATTAACATCTACCAAAGAACCCATTAATAGCCTAAGTATTCAGTAACTCATTTTTGGAACAGGCATGCAGATCACAGCCACAGCATCAGAGGAAGCGTGTAGGCATTGAGTTAAAACAAGATAGCCAGCTCCTCCTAAATAACCTCCTCCAAAAAAAAAAAAAAAGCTCTATTATCATTGGTTGAAGTAATAGTACCTGAGCAAAGAGTGATAATCTTGAAACCATATGCAAGTTGGACCAGTCCAGAAACACTGTGTCCTGTTCCCATATAGCATAACACGGTAAAATACTGGGAAGAGTTCAAAAGAGATTACAATAATTAGCCAAAGCACTGGGGAGATGGGGAACTTTATCATTGGATATGAGTCATTTTTACATGGGAGTAAGATCAGACATTGAAGACAGACACTTAGGAAAGCCAAAGAAAGCCCTGTTAGAATTACATTTGGCCAGGGACATCAAGGGCAACAAGAAAGGCTTCTATAGGTTGATAAAGATTTCACTGGTGATAAAAGGAAGACTAGAAAAATTGTGGGCCCTCCCCAGAAGGAAACAGGAGACCTGCTTTCCTGGGATATGGAAAAGGCTGAGGTACTCAATGACTTTTTTTTCCTCAGTCTCCACAGGCAAGAGCTCCAGCCACATGGCCCAGGCCCCAGAAGTCAGGGACTGGAAGAATGAAGAACCACCCACTGTAGGAAAAGATCAGGTTTGAGACCATCTAAGGAACCTGAAAGCACACAAGTCCATAGGACCTGATGAGATGCATCCATGGGTCCTGTGGGACCTGGTGGATGTAGTTACTAAGCCTCTCTCCATCATATTTGAGAAGTAGTCCAGTGAGTTTCCACTGACTGGAAGAGGGGAAACATCAGCCCCATTTTTAAAAAGGGAAAGAAGGAAGACCTGGGGAACTACAGGCCAGTCAGTCTCACCTCTGTGGTAAGATCATGGAGCATATCCTCCTGGAAACTCTGCTAAGGCACATGGAAAATAAGGAGGTGACTGGTGACAGCCAGCATAGCTTCACTACGAGCAGATCGTGCCCAACAGATTTGGTGGTCTTCTACAACGGGGTTACAGAATTGGTGAATAGGAGAAGAGCAACTGACACCATCTACCTGGACTCATGCGAAACATTTAACACTGTCCCACGTGATATCCTTGTTTCTAAATTAGAGAGCTATGGATCTGATCGATGGACCATGCGGTGGGTAAGGAATTGGCTGGATAGTTGCACTCAAAGATTTGCAATCAACAGCTCGATGTCCAGGTGGAGACCAGTGACGAGTGGTGTTCCTCAGGGGTGAGCATTGGGACCGACGCTGTTTAACATCTTTGTGACATGGACAGTGGGATGGAGTGCACCCTCAGCAAGTTTGCTGATGGCACCAAGCTGCGTGGTGTGGTCGACACGTTGAAGGGAAGGGATGGGATACCATTCGGAGGGACTTGGGTCTCTGCAAACATCATGAGGTTCAACAAGGCCAAATGCAAGGTCCTGCACCTGGGTCAGAGCAATCCCAAGCACAAACACAGGCTGGGCAGAGAATGGATGGAGAGCAGCTCTGAGGAGAAGGACCTGGGGGTGTTGGTTGATAAGAAGCTAAACAAGAGCCAGCAACGTGCGCTTGCAGCCCAGAAAGCCAACCGTACCCTGGGCTGCACCGACAGCAGTGTGGGTGGCAGGGTGAGGGAGGGGATTGTCCCCCTCTGCTCTGCTCTCATGAGATCCCACCTGGAGCCCTGCACCCAGCTCTGGGGCCCCAAAGAAGGACATGGAAATACTAGAACGAGTCCAGAGGAGGACCACAAAGATGATCAAGGAGCTGCAGCACCTCTCCTACAAGGACAGGCTGAGAGAGCTGGGGTTGTTCAGCGTGGAGAAGAGAAGGCTCCAGGGAGACCTGACAAGCGACCTTCCAGTACCTACAGGGTGCTACAGGAAAGCTGTGGAGCGACACTTTGTCAGGGGTTGTAGGAATACGACAAGGGGGAAATGGCTTTAAACTAAAAGAAGGTAGATTTAGATAAGACATTAAGAAGAAATCCTTCACTATAAGGGTGGTGAGGCACTGGAACAGGCTGCCCAGAGAACCTGTGCATGCCCAAGGCCAGGCTGGATGGGGCTTGGGGCAGCCTTGACTTGTGGGAGAGGTCCCTGTGCATGGTGCGGGGGTTGGAATTAGATGATCTTTAAGGTCCCTCCCAACCCAAACCATTCTGTAATTCTGTAAGATTTATGGGATCTTGCAGATGAAGAAAGGCAAGATCCAGTGGAATTACAAATCAGAGCAGCATTATTTGGGATAGCGTTGTCTTCATTTGGGAGGCTATAAAACAAGGTTCGAGTTATGTATTTTTTTTAAATAAAGACTTCCTTTTTCCTTTGTCTAAGAAAAAATTGGTGGCGTACATCTGTTTGTGGAGTTTGTAATTTATCTTACTGGTTAAGGAGACTCTCACTTTTTTGCTGTCCCTCTGGCATCCAAAACCCTGTGAAGACAGCCTCAAAACACTGTGACACAGCCTGTTAATCCATGGGGAAGAGGGTTTTTGGGAGCCGCTTGCTTTCTGAAGCTCTGTGCCTGCTGAAACTGCAAATTCAGCAAATGTAAAGGGAAAGAAAATCTCACCTACTCTTCTGAAGAGGGGTTTGGACCAGATGACCTCAGGAGCTCTTCTAATACAAACTGTTTTATTAATCTATGCTCCAAAAATGATTTTTTGTTTTGTATTTACTTATTCCTGATAAGGGTTTACACATTATTTAGTTGTTTTGAATATCACCCTTTTTTTTTCCACTGATATCTTTTATTTTCCCACCCTTGCATAAAACATTAAAAAACCTGTGTGTTTGTGCACACACATATTGCAATTTGATTTGAAAGTTATCAAAGCTTTGCAGTTTGGGTTTTCTTGTTAAAAACGGTATCTTAATGATTTGTATTGTGCGTTGGCCAGCTGGTCCTGCTTGGCTTCCTTGCTAGCAGCTTAATAGAATGTTAATTCACTGGAGGTCAGATGTAATTTTCTAAATATTTAAGAAGTTAAGTTCTAAATATTTAAGAAGTTTTACTGCCCCTTTGAGGGCATTTTAACCTAAGCTTTATTTTTCTTTATCTAAAGTTCAATTCAACAACATAATTCCTATAGGCATGTTCTGTGAGGTCATTGTCATTGTATATAATTCCTTGTTTTCTCTACAATTCAAAACACATTTTTCTAATCACACTGTGAACTGCTGGGACACACTGTGAGTTTCTCTTCTCTTGAGCTGTAGAAACTCTTTCATCATTTTGCAGAAATAACTATACTGGTTTATCAGTGTCTATACGAAGTTTAAATTATTCTGCCCAGTATGCATTACCTTTATTTTTTGAAGTCACAAGTAGTATTATACTCAAATCCCACAGTTTAAATCACTCTGGTAATTACCTACCTCTTTAGTTTTTGATAATCAGAGTTGTATTTATTGGCAAGTCACTTGTGTGATATTTCCAGAGACAGTATATAATCGAATTTAGAATGTATTCCTGATGCTCATAAAAGCAATAAAACTGTCACCTTCTGTCTGCACATTAAAAATGTATCCCATGAAAGTAGAGGACAAATGCATAAAATGATTATTACAATTTGCTAATGTGCAAAGGATACAGGAAAATGAGACCAGTCTCAGGCTGGACATAAAAACATTTAACAGCTCTGCACTCAAATGGCAATATTTACTGAACTTTTCTAAAATCACCAAGGAAAATATGCTCCATTAGAAACTTGACTAAGTCCGATTTACTTTATTTCAAAAATGTAATTCCTACCAATATTAGTAAGAATGCAGAACCTATATAAAATTAGAATTAGTTCCCTGAAATAAAAACCAAAAAAGATACAATTTCCTGTTAGATAATCATATCTAGACAAGTCAAATTATTTATGTTGACTATTTTCTCATAAATGTATATAGACACAAAGGGGAGAGACTATTAGCATTTTAAAACTTTCCCACTCAGAACAGAACCTCAACATATATTTAAGGTTCAGCAACTCATCCCTGAGCTGCTATATATTTCTCTTCTAAAATGATGTCCATATACACCTTCTACTCTTTTCCTTTTCCTTCCTGTTTCCTATCTCTGTTTAGCTTTTTCTTCACAACTGAATTTATATTAAGATCAAAAGATTCAAGCTAGTTTATAGAAATAACATTCAGAAAAAAAATATATATATTTGTTGACTTGAGCACTCTTCGGTTCATAACCTCACACTACTGTGTCTTGTATCACAATGATTTGTTTTCTCTCTTAATTTTTATCTGTCTTTAGACAAAGAAGCAACGGTAGTCTGCTCAGTTCTCACTTTTTGCCTGCTCAGCACAAAGTAACAGTAACAGGCAATTAAGTGCACCGCAAGTCATTAACTCCACTCAAGATTCCTGGGATGCCTCTTAAGATGAGGAACAGAAATTAAAATACATCTTTGGATTATTTTTTGTAAGAGTGAAATATTACATATGTCCAGAATTCCAACACACTGCCTTCCAGTGCCAGAATTGACTAGTTTTGGTTATTGCAACCACGAGGTCAAGCCCCAGTTGTTCCATTCTGTTTTATTTCGGAGCCTGGCTGAGAGACACTAATCAGCAGCACCAGGAAAGTATGTATGAGCTGATGAGTTTTCCTCCTTTGCTGCCCTAATTCAAATGCAAACGCCTCCAGGAATACAGACGCTGTTTGGTATTGAGAATTTTATGTGCTCCATGTTGTTGTGGTGCTGATAGCTTGTTATTCCTAAGATACTTTGTAGAGTTATTTAAACACACAGAGTTGGAAATGATTTAACCTAGCAGAATTATTTTAGTCCACGCTCCAGCAGCAGGCAGGTTTGCCGGAGGTGGTTTGCATCCCCAGCCTGACATCGCTTTGCACCTTCTTCTCACCCTAATTCTGAGTAATTATTTTCTGACCAAATGCATGCTAATAGGGGATTTTATCTTTAAATATCAGCATCAAGATGCAGCTGATACTTTTTAAATTGGGAAGAAAACCACCCCTAGGAGCAGGAACCTTCTCTCCAGATCCTCAGAAAAAGTACACACATCAAACAAAACCCGCAATTTCAAAACCAAAACCAAACCATCACTTTGATTAAAACTCATCAACAATTGCTCAGGAAAGCCAAGTACTTGCTCCTCCACAAGAAATACATATTAAAACATAGTAATGAAATTTTGGCCATTCAAAAACCATTCTTAAGTGCTGCCACGCTTTACCATGTGGTTTTGATTGGAAGACCTCAGATGAGTAGGCTGTTCTCAGCCTTCCCTGAGGAAACTACTCTGTGTGGATGGAAAAACATCTTAATTAACAGCCAAAAAAACAACTCATGGAAGTGAGAGATTCCTGAAATCAAGACTAAGCATCAGTAAACATTTGCACTGGTTTTTTTTTTTTTCGTTTTTTTTTTTTTCTGGAGTGTCTCTTCTCCAGGGGAGATTAAGAATCGGCCACCCCAAGTATCTGATACCACCATGGTTATGACATTATTGCGAGAAGCAGGTTTAGGTCAGCCCAAGAATGAGAAAAGAACCTCATCTTGATCTCTTAGATACAAATCAATACTTTTTGGCTCAAAGAAGACTGAAGAGTAGAACTCCACGTTACTCTGAAACTCCTACATTTATCCCTTGTGTCACTTTCACTGGGAGCTCCCAGATAGGAACCACATTCTTTGTTTTGTTCAAATCAACACGAACTTAACAGTTACAGATCAACAAAGGGGAAAATATAGTTCATTAAAAGCCTTTTTTTTCTGTAAACCAAACCAACCAACCAACCAACTAAACAAACAAACAAAAAACCTCTACCCAGGCATTCCCAGCCTTAAACATGTAAGTAATAAGAGCAAAGTCATTAGAAAAGTTTTTGCATCACTTAGGGAATATTTTCATACATATTATGACACAAAAGAGACATCATAAACTAGGGGCAAGGGAGGCAAAATAATCAATTTACTAAACCTGTAATCTGTGGGATTCAGTGATCAAAAAATTAGCTTTACTCAGCAGGATATCACATGAAACAAAAGCTTCTGAACGAGATCTACTCTTATAAATGCCAATGGCTACTTTCTATAACAATTTATTTTCTGGTAATTATACTTGCCTATCTGTAGATCAATACTTTCCATATCTTCATACTTCAGCTTGCTAAATGATTCTGAAGGGAAACTACTATTCGTATGTATAAGGCAGATTGCCAAGTCTCTCGACAATTACAAATAATAAATGAGATACACATCTAAACAGCTATTTCTAATCACATTAAAGGCTTTGTACTTAATCTTTCTTGTACTTTGCAAATACAAAACACAACAATTACCAGGTAAAAAATATGCACTGTACTCAGAGACGTGAATAAAGATGTACTTTGAGAGCTGCAAACACACTGCCTTTGTTAGCCTTCAAGCATACCACAATAAAGACAAGAACTTAACCTCTCCAATGGGTTTTCCTTCCTGGAAAAGCATCTTCACATTTGAATCCACAAATAACCTTTCTACTTTCACATTATCACAACATACTGCCTCCATCACAACAGACTATCTCGAATGATTTCTTTAACCACCAATACTCAAACATGCATTGACACAGTGTTTCTCTTGCAACTATGAATAGTTATGGCATTACACTTTTGTCCCCCAAGGCAGCAGCACTTCAGCACCCGCTACTTTTTCATCTACTTGATTTCTGAACTGATACTCCTTCAACTGTTTTTGTACAATGGTGGATAGTCTACATCCAAGACGGCAGACACTGCACACCTGCATGCTGCACTGTCTTTCCAAACAAGCAATATTCTATGATCATAAGCTAAAAATACCTCACATACTCAGAATAGTGTGGGCTCAGGCTAAAACAGTAGCAGAGGCACGAGTACCACCTTCTCAGCATTCCCTTTGGGTGAGTTCCTACCCTGTAAAGGCTACTGATTTATGCTCCTGGCATCACAAACATTTTTTTTTTTTTTGCTTCTGAAGATAAATGTCCAAAGTCATACAATAGGTTATTTAAACAGAAGAATGAAAATCTCATCTTGTTCCAAGTTACAGGACAGTGAGCTGAAAAGCACACTGAGGACAGATGCAACGTTTGGAAGCATGTAAGTCATAAAGAGATACAGCAAATATCCCTGGTGGCTGGCCAGGTAGCAGGGCAAGCTTTATGAGCCACCGCCATTTATCATACTCTGCCACCCGTGTCCAGAACATGCTGCTCATCTTATACTGCTTTCACTCAGCTCTTTGGGTGAAACTCGGGAATTACAGCACAGGCCAGATATCCTATTGCTCATCAGACCGGTATTTCCAAAAGCAATATTACCTGTGAGTACCAAAACAGCATAAGAACATACTCAGAAAAATAGCTAAATCCCATGCCCGTGTTAGTGTTTTAACATGATCAGGAAGAAGAAAAACTAAGGCAGTCAGGAACAACACAGTTAAACTCAAAGATAGAAATATTTAATTCAAGAAAAATCTGGCATACTCCCTTTGCTCCTAGATCCATCAGTGGTCATTGGTGGTTCTGAGGGAGTTTGTCTGGGTATCAAAAGAAGGAGCAGAACAAGCAAAACAAAAGAAAGGGTAGAAGTTCCCTAAGCCCTCTTCCTGACTTAAGATGTATGTCAAATATTTGTTGAAGTCAATTTTCTTCTTTTACCTGCCAAACAAGTTTGCCAAGCTGTAGGCGTAACTCATGAACAAGAGAAATAACTACAGTATTGCAATATATAGGACATAAAAATGGATAAATACAAACAGGTTGCATTAGTATAACACAAAAAGCATCCTTCATACTGAACGCTTTACAGAGGTACAATCTAAAAAAAGAAAGGATCTATTTTCCTTATGAATCACTGTTATTTTCCCATGAATATAATGCAATATTATCACAATATTTCACTCACACCTCTAATTGCACCCAAATACCAAACCAGCAGCTTTTTCTATGCTGAGGCTTCAACTCCAGCGCAGCATGCTTTCATGTCTCTAGCAGAAGCTACAACATCTTTTTCTAATGTCAAATCCAAAATTAGATGTGATATTTCTTGCCAAAGACTATCAAAGGGTGGCCTTCCTGCACGCTTCCTAACAGACAACCCAAAGGAGGGCTGAAGTTTAATGAGCTATTCTTTTGGAAGCATGCCCAGTTCTTTACTTAATTTGGCCTTTAAACTCTAATACAGTTCAGCGTACATTACATGCTCCTGAGTTATGCACTGCGACAAGATGAATTCAAAGACCCTTGTCCATATTTTTAATCTCAATACTGTTTATTTTGTATTCAGCAACATGGTTTATTTGCAGTCAGCAACTGTCTCACCCAGATTATTAAAAAAGACTAAAATCGCCCCTTCAGAAGGATATATTCCAATTCATGCACTTTATTTTCCCATATGTATGGTTCCAATTTGCAGAGGAAGTAATACTTCACTGTATTTCAAAGCTCCAAAGATCCAGTGAATGCTATTTCATTTTTGCTTGAACAAACATATACTTCCGACATGTATTAATCCCCACAGGATTTCTAATCAGCAAAACATGATTACGTGATCTTTCAAACGAGCACGTCTTAAGGGTTTTGTATTTATTAAGAGTTAATTGAAGTTACAGCTAATCAGACTCTTGAAGAAATCTTTGTTCTTGTTGAAATACACTTTTAGCAAAGGTTTACCAAATGGCCCAGGAAAAAAAAAAAAGGAAGAAAAAGAAAAAAAAAAAAAAAAAAAGAAAGAAGATTTCAGGGACAAGTGGCACATCAATTTCTACTTTTACATTAGTCTGTTTCTCATCCACAGCTGGGCTAGCTGGGCAATGTTATAATTGTCAGCCATCCATAAGGAAAGATTAAATGAAAGCTAAACCCTTTGATATGCAAGTTTGCTTACTAAACCATATGTGTTTTTTTTTTGCACCATGGCTCTCTTCAAAAGTATCAGCCAGCCTTTTCCAGCAGAGAGAAAAAGCACTTCTTCATGATCTGTTATTTAAGTAACTGTTATCAAAATGCCTCCACTTGTGAATCTGTATTGGATCTTTCTGACTTACAGAAAATAAATGTCAATTAGATAATGTCAAGAAATAACACCTTTCTTCAACTTCTGCCATGGCGTTTTTTTACTCACCCCATTAGAGGAAGCTTGCTTTCTCAATTGTGGCTGGTAGGCAAAGGTGTCACTTCTATCTCATGACCATTTATTTCTTAAAGGAAGAACTGTCAACACCTAAGCACCGTATTACTCTACTGGGCATAACTCCTGCAGCATTATCCCAATTTTTCCTGTATTCTGCAGCCATGGCACGTTAACTTCCAATGCTTTGAGCCAGGCTGTGAATCTTTCATACCAGCCAATCTGTTCTAAATCTGTTTCTAAAGCATCTTTTATAACAGAGTCCAAAGCAGGTTTTTAACCACTACCACGTTATTAAGTACTACTACGAGCAGTGCCAGGAGAGAGCAGCAAGGAGAGAGGCTGTTCTCATTAAGTGCACAGCCTTCTGCAAAACACTGGGTGTTTGCACTGCAAAGACAGTTGCTAAATACTGAGCAACTTCACAGCAAATTTGAACTTCGAAGAATACTTCCAAGAAAGCAGACTCCAAGTTAATGAACTGCTAACTACTTACAGACCCCAGAATTCCTGCCTGAACCTTTCCAACCAAATTACAATACCTTCAGAAGTATCTTCCCTCAAGCCTGAGGCACAATTTTGAAGGTTTGGGAATGGACTAAGCATGGACCTGAATTCAGAAAACAGCTGTAAGGGACGCAGAGTGAGAGACAGTGATCAAACGTTAAATATTTACTATTTGCTCTGTGAAGTTTGAACTTTACTGAATACTCATGTATTCATTTCTCTCCCAGCTTCTCAACTATTCCTGGCTGTATCTTGACCCTTACGACTCGATGCCGTACCAGACTCTGTTAGTGGCAATTCACATTTGTCAAAGCAATGTAACAAGTCTCATAATAAAATTGCCATGCATTTCTCTCATGCAAAATGTGTTTTTGGAAGTTGCACACCAAGGTCCTCCCTGTAGATTCATTGAAAACACTCTGCAAATTCTGGGAATAGATGAAAGGATCTTCCTATGGTAGCTAAATACAGAGTTTGAAGCCTCAAACCACTTTCTTGCACAGACTGCTACAGTTTCAAGAGTTTTATCATGGCTGTTCCATTTAGATAATAAAAATAAAAGGATAAAAATGAAGTATATGGAAGCTCTGTTGCCATTGTGACCTCCTTGAGAGCATCAGTTAGACACTGACATCTCCTATTGTGTCACGCGTTTTTTTACATTGGAGCTGGATCTCAGAATAGCAAGACACCCAGCAACCTTACACTCCTAAGTCAGAATGGTTGGAAGTAGCCCCAGTTTGACATTTCCATTAACTGCAGTGGTGTCACCACTGCTGGAAGGAGAAAATCCCCATAAACCCTTCAGCTGAGCACTCACTCATACATAAACCACAACCCTGAGTGCACAGAAATGTAGAAAAGAACTTGAATATGATCTCAAAGTACACTCAGAGTATTAGAAAAGTAACTGCTGTTTATTGTGACTTCAGTGCCCTTCAGGTCATTGTAAAAATAAGTCTGTTTAGCACCTAGTATAGCCTTCTCCACTAGCAATTAAGAAGTTGCCGTGGTAATGAAGCTGATCCTGCCTGATCTATTTTTCTTACACATGGTGGTCATCATGTGAAACACTACCTCTTGCACTGGTATTTAGTCTCTGTGAGATGAACCTTTAGATGAAAAGATCAGGTTGTTAACTTCTTTGGCATAAGCAACTCCCTGTTAAATCCAGACCCGACCCATGAGATTCCTCCTGAAATCTTTACACAGAGTATCCTCAAACACACAACTTTCCCAAGCACTGGACAAACCTTTTGATTTTGACACAATAGACAAATTTCTCAAGGTCTCTCTCAAATGAAGGTCCATTTTTTTGGCTTGGCACAAACAGCCCCTATCCCCTAATTCATCCTTTGATGGCCATCTGCTGAAGATGACTGTCCCATCATCTGGGTTGCCAGTGGAGACGTGGAGTACTTGCCCCACTATCATCCCCTAATGTACTTTGCTTTTCACCAACACCAGCTGAACACCAAAGCCATTGATTACCTCCCTTTGAGCCCGACAGCCCTGCCAAATTTCAACCCATCAAACCATCGTGCATCTAGCCCATATGTCCTCAGCTTCCAAATGACAATACTGCAGACAACGATGCCCAAAGCCTTTCTAAACTCAAAATGAATTACATCCACCACTCTCCCATCATCCTTGTAGCCTCTCATTTAATCATGCAGGAATTGATCACTGAGAGCGCTGAAGTTTCTTTCATTATTTCTGAAATATTCTGTCAACAAATTATGCAGCCCTAAAGCTGTATTTGTCATCAAATAAATAGTTAGCCAAAATGTTCTGTTTGTCATTGTGCATTTGCAGACAAACTCACATTTTTCATTAGGATCATAAGACAGTTTGGATATACAGTTTTCAAACACAAAGTCTGAGATACCCTTCTAAAAATTTGTTGGCATGCAAAACTTCCCACCAAGTGTGGAAAAAAGACACTTCCTTTACTATCTTCTCTCCCAAATATTCAACATATTTTAAACATTTCAATTTGCAGGAATACAAGCATGATTTCTTTGGAGCCTGTTAGCAATTCTCTAACAGGTTTGTTTTCATTGGAGACCTCAGTTGGTTTTCCAATTACCAACCGAAGGCGATTAACAATTTTGCAAGGAGAAAAATTACTGGCACATGCCAGAACAGAGGCTTTGTGAAGGGCTGGTGGTTGAAGATATGCATAGAAACGGAGAGTGCTCCAATGCACTCTTATCCCTTTTATTGGGATAAGAAAGGTAGAAGTCGATTTTACAACAACAGCTCAGCATCCAGCAAGTGACCAGTAATTTCCCTTGGTAATTAGTTATTTCTGCAGCACTAGAAGCCATTTTGTGGATAGTCCTTTTAATGACTTGCTGTGCGGTCCCAAATCGAGAGAACAGAAAATAAGTGGAAGCCAAAAATGTTATTTGGAGCGTACTTGAATGCTACATACTAGAATTCAGCAGCAAAAGGATTTCCAGACAAATATAACCCAAAGGCATGACTGTCCCTGGCCAGACACAATAGTTACATACAGGCACTGGTAAGAGCATTTCTCTGCCACGGACTTGTATGGTTAATAAAACACCATCAGTGAAGAACACTGAGATTCATTTAAGGTTACAGGTACACTGCCTATTTAACTGTCATTTTGAACCACAAAAGAAGAAATAATGAAGAATTGACACTGATTTCTGGAAGCCGCATTGCATGCAGAATAGCTAATCAAAGAAAATCTAGGGTGTTACAGCCCATTGTTTTAGGCTGCAAGTTGATAAGACTGTTCAGGCCCACACAAGCATGTATGTCTAAAGATACATTGCCTCTCACTGCAAATGAGAGCAAAATATTAACCCAACCTCCCCGCCCCCAAAGTAAAATTGTAAATTTTTTATCACAACTATCAATGTAATCAAAAATCTGCAAAATAATCTACGGTATTTGAAAAATGTATTTAGTCATGTCTTCTAAAAAGACAATGAGCTGAGAGCTTCCACAGGTGGTCAAATACACCGAGGTAAAATTTCTTCTTAGACGAGCAGAAAAGTAGATACATAAGCTAAACTTCTGCCTGTATGTTCCTGTCCAGAAGTGCTCAGCTTACTCATTCATTCGAAACAGTAACAGTAATAGTAATAATAATCCTTTCACATAGGCCCTGATACCTATTAATATCTGATTATTAGAGGGGCAAAAAGAAGTGAAGTTTGTTGTCATGCAGCAAAGTGAATATACCTTTCTGAGCCCTTTACAGCAGTCAGACACAAAAAGACCTCCCCAGTCTGCTGTGTTGCTGCTTTCACTTTGATTTCCAACCTATTGATTTATTAATTGACACTGATCACTTAGGAGCTGAAGGGTTTTGACCCTTTGGAGAGTAGTTCTGGATACTTATCCAATTTATCCATCCAGGTCAAACCACTGGTGAGACGTGTTGTGTGGGCACACAGTCAGAATGACAAACAAGGAACATCTGTGGCCATAAAAGAGAGATCAATGCACAAGGGTGTCTTCCATTGCTATTTCCTGCACTGTCAGTAAGCTATAGAAGTAGTTTTACACATTGAGGAGTAAGACCTTTATCCTGGCAAAATGCAATGGTTGTTTGCACTGAGTTTTCTGGGATTAATCCTAAATTTTAAAACTGATATCAATGAGTCATTCTAAGCGAGCATGAGTCATTCTAAGTGAGTATCAGTGAATTACAAATTGATTAGTAAACCATGAAAGGCAGATAATAAACCGTGTACTCTAATTTCTGGTACAGCACAGGACATAGGATGTTTTTGAGCTAATTGCTTCAAAGCAGAATGCAATTTTTAGAGAAACATAAAAACTTGATTTTGAAATAAATAATAAAATTCATCATAATCTCTTTCACCTTGTTTCAATATCTAAGAATTACCTTTGTTATAACACAAGGCTTATTGTTACCGTAGCTCAACCTCTGTCCTCTTTTCTTGCCTTTTCTATGAGCCTTTTATTAAGGTTCCCTGCATGGATTCCTACACACCATGAACATTTTACTACGTTGTCTTCTCTCCGTTAGACTACATGTCTTCATCTTCTTGTGTCCCTCAGTATAAAGCATCTTTTCCATCCCCCTAATTATTTCCATGACTCTTCTCTCAACTTATCCTTTATGGACATCTGAGTTGGGCAAGTTCTTCAAACCTCCAAACCTTCAAACCCTCCAAACCTTACGTTAGTTTTCAGTTGTTTCATACCAGGTCAAATTCCTCACAGGCATACGATGACATTACTTCAATGCTTCTATACTTATCATCCAGATTTGTTTCCACAGTAAAAGACCTCAAAAAATATTCCCAAGGTTAACTTCCTACAAGCCCACCATTTCTCACAGTCCTATCATCCTCTTTTAGGATCTGAATTCCATTTCAGTTGTTAAGTATTTTGTCCAAGATGACCATCACCCCATTCAATCAACACTGGCCCTACATAAGCTGTCTTCCACTTCTAGAAACTCTGAGCTGTTGCAAGATTCATTAAAATCAGTGTTAATGAGCAAAAAACTCCCACCAACTAATTCAAAAAATTTGTTGATGCATGCAACCACACTGGCCAAATATCAGGGACATCTTTTAGTTTTCAGTCAGAGACAGCCTATTCCCATCTCTCTATGGCTATGCAAAACCTCTCCATTTAATCCATCCACTACAAGTCACAACTACTGTTCATACTGCTCATTTTTAAACAAGGCATAAATGTGAAGCATAAACTATACTCTGAAAAATCTCCAACACGTAGTACCTTTTGCAACTCGTCACAATTCATCTGTCTTTAAAGCTAAGCATCACTGTTCTGCCCTCTGCTGCCACAACTAGGGTGTGAATGACTAAGCTGGACATTTTAAATAGTTAACAGATCAAAGATGCAAAGATTATCACCATATAGCATTTGCAAAACAACAACCTGACACATCTTGCTTGGTAATTCTAGGCTGCCTCCTCATCTTTTCACGTGTAAGGGACGCCTCAGTGAAGCTACCCAAGGCTATCCAGCCTGTGGCTATGTGCTGCAGATCTTTCTGGAGCTCATGCTACCTTTGCAGAGTCTCATTTTAAGTGACATTATGTGTTCAGAATAAAATAACCTTAAATATAGTAATTTCATCTACTTTAATATTTGCAGAACCCCAAATCTCAAGATGTCTACTCTTTACTACATTTTAGCAAGCAATGGAAAACAATCCTGGTATACACAGCCACAAACATAATATTGCAACACAAAATGTTAATTTGGAAAGGATGAATTACATCAAACAAACTCTAACACCTTGATAAATCTCCAGTTACACTGAATGTTCTGTATTAAGCTGTGAAGAGCTGGGTATCTTAGTTGCTGCAGAAAACACAAACGTTTAAGTCATTTCTCAGTCCAGTTTGTTCTGGAGCTCTGTCCTTCGAATCCTGACAGCAGCTAATAGTTAGACAGCAAGATAAATTGTTTTTGACCTGACACAAAATTACTGACAGGAGTTTTCTTTCTCCAGTCAGAATGTCAGATGTAACCATCCCTGATGGCTCTGAAGCACCACTGCAACCATACAGGACCAGATTCTGGTCCCACTTGTATCAACAGGAAACCAGACTAATACCTGGTTTGCCAGTAAATTACCTCTGGCTGACTGATCTGCACCCAAGATCAGACTCTGCATGCACTGAAAGGTAAAACATGATTCTCATCATGGGAAGAAAAAGTAACCGATGACAAAAGAAAGAATGAAAGACAGCATTCACCGTAAAAAATAAATAAAAAGTTATTTTGTTTTTTTAAAATTAAAAATAATAATAATAATTAAAAAAACAGTGCCATTCTTTTAAAAGGCTAATGTAAGAAGGCAGAGATTTAAAACAAAATATGATCTGGTGTCTATTGAGACCATAACCACATCTTTGAATGTTTTTTTGCTAACTGATACAGTCACTTCTACAGGGTAAAAAAGCGTGTATGTGGTAGAACAGAGACAGGATCTTGGTATGTTTTCCTCTGAAATATAAAGACGGTGTGTCATATAGCACAACAAGCCTACCAGCAAATTAGATTCTACCTCCCCTAGAAAACTCTGAGTTGAATGAATGAAGAACCAGCAAAGTCAGGCACTTCAAAATCCTCACCATCTGTGGTTGCCCGCTCTGCACCCCCCGGTCCAGGTCACAGGTTGTTTCCCACAAGAGAAATCAATCCATCATTTCAGCAAAGCCCTAAGTTGCCCCACAGATGGACATCAGGAGCAAAGTAACTGCCTGTCACCTGCCTTCAGTAAATTATTTACTGCTGAATTGCAGATCAGACCTTAAGGCTGCCACAGCTGGAAGCAGGTGTAATGGGGAAAAGCCCTTTCCTTTATTACACTCTAGCTAAGCTGTAACAAGCACCTGCGGAAATAGGAAAGAAAAAAAAAAAAAAAGCAAGCCTGAAGCGTGAACGCTCTGACTGAAGGTAAACATATGCAAAACAGCACAGGAGCTAATCAATCCATGCTAATGGCATTCCTAGCAGTAGATGTTGAATCCACAATCAGGCAGTGGAGTAAACACACAGATATGTTGGTGTACAAACACTCTGGTTTTGTCAATCAGCAGCAGAAGCAAGAGGGGAATCAGCACACATCATCGATACCTGGTTCCCCCCCCTTTGATGTGCAAAGTATTAGGACATTAAAATGAGATATAGATTTATTCTCATTTGTATTAATCCGCATTTCAAATACCCTGGACACCAAGGCCAATGTTGTCTTTAGGGTGGTCTGGGGTCTGCTGTCTTCAGTCCCCTTAATGTACTTGGTCAGGTTATTGCAGCTGCATGGATCGATATAAATCAGTAAAACAGCAATTATTCCTTCACCTTCTTCATGCTTTCAATCAACAGGAGCATTATACTTCTGCCTTCTACCCAGTTCTCCTCCCTTGTTCTTGTGGTGCATTGGCCTCCAGTAGAGATTTTCCTTAGATTAAAAACATACTTAGTCAATACTCACCTTGCATTACTTAATAAAGTGCCTGCCCCTGACACTTCACGTGCATTAATAGCATTCACGTGGGAATACAGAGGCTAGGTTAAAAGCAGTCATTACAAAACTATTTCAAAAACTCCTAACCTGTCTTTCTCACCACTGAAAGATCAGAAAGAATATTTTTCATGTTGAAAATCGACAGCTTGATACTGCAGCACATCGTTTCAGTTCTGCTTCAGCCAGCACCTGCCTGTGCACCGTGGCGCAGTGAAAACCAACCCCTTGCACTCAGCCACTTGCAAACATAAACTTCCCTCAAGATATCCTCAAGTATCCTGAGCCGAAACCAAATTTAAAGCAACGAGGTGAAAGCAAGCAGACCAGACAGACAAGATTTTGTGCGATTTCCAGATCCAAAACACAGCTCTTTTTTTTCACATGGGGCTCCTGAAATTCTACGCAACCCATAGGGGGTCTGTCTGTGGTCTGTCCCCATGAATACAGGAGGTGTGCAGGACTCCCTGAGAGCTCCTGTGGGCACAGCACATCTCGCCTTTGCTCCGAGCCTCTCACATAAAAACAGCCCTGAACCCTTTCCATGCCTGCCCAAGGAAATACAACAGCCTTTTCCTTCTTTTTACCTTTAGGCCCTCCCTGCCTTGCTTCCTGACATCTTACTTATTCTCCACTTCCCATCCCGGAGGATGCCTCGGTCCTCCCTGGCTGCGGTGCTCGCTTAATGCTCTGCGCTGCAGCACCCGTCCTGTCCCATCCCATCCCATCCCATCCTGTCCCATCCCACCCGGTCCCGTCCCGTCCCATCCCATCCCATCCCGTCCCCCACCAGTGCTCCCTTTGGCTTTTGCAGGCAGGGGCTCAGCAAACCCCACAGCCCAGGAGCAGGACCCCGCACCGATCCACAGCAGCCTATGAATTACAGCCTCGGACGCAGCTCTTTTTGTACTCTCTTACTTTTAGTAAGAAGTCCGAGCTAAAATGCAAATCTAGTCCAGCTTTCTAAAATGTCTTTGCACCAATGCTGGCTGTAACACAATACTTAATCTAAACAAAATGCAGAAGACTGAGGTTTCAGTCTTGAAAACTTTCTTAAGTCACCTTAGTCCTTCCCACTAAAACCCCAGGTATAACTCAGTGTAGCTCCTCATGGCATCATGAGTTTAACACAACTTTCACTGGCTAAGCTGTATTTCCATCTCACCTTAAAATAAATAAATAAATAAATAAACCACTGAAAGGCATATTATATAGGAATATTCTTTGATTTGTTGCAAACAAGGCTGAATTCATTCTTCATTTTGATGATCACTGAGGAATCCTATAACTTCACTAAAACTTCTGCACTAAACAAACTCAACCTTGAGTTGTTTTTCTGCTTGCATAAATAGTCCCTCTTGCCTATCGTTTTGCTCACATCGAACACATGAAAAAAGGCAATTTTAACCCTCACTGCATTCTCAGAGTGGCTACAGAGCTCAGCCAAGAGCGTATTAGGTGGAGGTCCGCTCTGAAAGAGCACCCATCACTTCCAGGTGCTCTCTTCAAGGCCAGACCCTTGCTCCCATGATGCAGAAAGAATCCAGCTGCCTACATTTTCCAGCTAAAATCACCACTGTGCTCTCATGTAGATCAGCCACTCGATCTTCCCTCTCTTAGCAGACCTGTGGGTTTTAGGGAGCATAAGGCAATACAAGAAACAGTGCATCTTAAGAAAGAAAGGAAGATACAACTTGATAGCTCTGCAAATCAGAGTAAAATTGTGGGTGGCATGCAATTCACTTCGCTTGAGTTATGCTAACAGGCAAGAGAGGTCTGAAAAATGTCACATGAAGACCTCAGAAGTGAGAAAAGATTCAGAGCTTTCCACAGAGAGGCGTCAGAAAGCCAGCTCGGATGCAAACCTGCCAAATTACGTATGAATTACCTCACTCTGTTTTTACTCCTTCCTGGGCATCTTACTATGGTCAGTTTGGGGCACGGAACAGGAAAAGGAAGGTGAGCAGATATTCAAGTCCTATCATTTCACCAACGGCTCTCAGGAGGCGCTGTTTGTATGTTTTCAGCCTTCCTTGGCTCCATACAGCAGATCACAACTTGGACATAAGCCTTCCTGTGACCAGTGACTTTTCACTTGTTTGATAGCACAGTTCATGAACACATGACTGAGCCGGTGTCAGTCAGCCTGGACAGCAACAGGGCACCACCAGGTGGGATAACTCTGCTTTCTGGGCTGCCTCTGAGGTCAGAGGGAACCCGGCCATGACATAACAGTTCAGCTCGTTCCTCCAAGGAATACTCCTTGGACTGTCTTAGAAAATGTGGGCACCCTAGCAGACCTTGTGGAGGTGAGCACCACCCAAAGTGACGTGCTTGGTCTTCAAAGTCCTGAGCTGCACACCCATCCCAGGGGGTAGGCCTCTCCATTTTGGCCTTAAACACCATCTTGGGATGGAAAGGACGCTGGTCTTAGATGGGCTTCTGGTTTGAAGCCATACATCTGTTCTTCCATAAACCTTTGTATTAGGAATACATGCATTAATTTACCTTCTAGAAATAACTTCCCTTTTCCTCTTTCTCTGCTATCCCCTCTGTTTACTTCATCTATGTTCCAGACCTCCACAAAAGCTGTCTTTGTTAGGCCAACGCCTATTTTTCAGATTTTGTAATCTGGAACTATCTCAATGTACATATTTCACCAACTCACCACTGATTTCCAACTCTCTTTTTTAAAAGCTTCTCCTCTGTTTTCCTCTCTCTTTTAATTTCACTCCCACTTCTATCCAGAATAATTTCACCCTAAGATGCACCTTGGGAAACATTTTGCATGAAACTGCAGGCAATCTGTCAAAGACACAGTCGTTTAATAAAGCTACACATGTTTTTCTATTTGCTTTCCTCTCAGTGATAAATGACTTGCATGAAATGCAAAACCTTCTCTAAAATCATCACTCTACACACACTGACCAATTTTGGCATTTCAGTATGTTGCAACAATTAACTACGTGTTTATACACATGAAATTTACCAGCCTAATACTCCAGGCAGATAAGCCATGAGGACTATAAAATTAGAAAGGTTCCCTTTCTTAGATGTAATCATTTCTGTTCTGCCATGCTTGGCCAGATCAAAACTTCCTACTTAAGCCAATTTGGCCCTGGATATAACTGTAAACGACACTTGAGATCAAACCAAAACACTAAAACAAAATGTTAAAAGCTGAAGAGTGGGATTTTTTTCATCAGGACTACAGTAAAGTTAAAATTTAAGGCTTGGGCTAACAAGATACTTTGATTTTCTCTTCTCATTACTGAATTTTTATTTATAAGATTCAAGGTTGTGTGTGTGTATGCACTTAACTGCCTTTAAGTTTCCGCTTCTAAAGTTAGATCCTTCCTCTGAGGCTACACAGAGTATTCATCACTTGTTCTCCTGATCCGTTCCAGGGTCTTGGATGAATCAGAGTTTACATGGTGGAACGGAACACGAGGCACTTTTTTATGGAAAATTTAGAAAGTCATAAAAAATACATAATTTACTCTTACTAGGCATTCTGGCCTTTTTGAAGAGTGGATATTTGTGCCCCTCCTTAAAACTTTTATGATTTAGCAGGAAATGATTACACCTGCTACAGTGAAAATCTTTTCCCCATCTTATTTCCTAAACAAATTTATTTTATAAATCGTTGTTTCCGTAACTGAAATATTCTTATCTTGCTTAAATTGAATTATTTTCATTACAGGCTTGAGAAGAAAATCATTGTAACCTTGCATGAATGAACACTGCAGTGAGATGTACGGTTGATTTAGCATAGCTGTAACCTGCATTGCAGGACAATGCTTTTTCTTGCTTGTATAAGGGCAGATATATTCAATAATATACAGTAAGCACTAAATTGGGTAAAGATTAAAGATTAAATGTTCAGCATTTCCATCCATAAGGAGTTACTAACTCTACAGAATTTTTTTAGATTATGTTTATATTTTAACTCTTCGCCATTACCTGCACATTAGCTGCACTTTGAACTAGCTGAATCTAGCATTGATTTAGCTACATAATGAGCCATAGCTGTGCTTCAAAGGATATCAGTGCTACAATTTGGTATTCAGCATATACACAGGGATCAAAAAATAGCCTGGATTTTCCATTCATTATTTGAAGCAGGTGCTGCTATGGAATTTGGCCATCTTCTGATCACTTTCAAGGATCATCCATTGACTTTATAAGCAACAGAAAGGGAAACAGAGACTGGTTCCTCATAAATACTATGAACACTGAGATGTTCTGTTGCTCCTAGCTTCAGTGTACTGCAGTTGATTTATATAAATCAAAAGAGTCATCTTGACTTTTATAAGACCATGAGAACTATGTACTACTACTCCTTGGAGCAAACAAGAAGACAGCCTTCTGGCACAGTATCTTTACTGGGATTTTTTTAACTAGGAAATGTACTTTTTATGGGCTTCCTACAGCATTCAGAAGAAAGGACTAGTACACATTCTCTGGAGATAAAAGGGTGACATTAGGAACGTAATAGCTGACTCATTTCAACAGTATGCTCCTTCTAAGGAAAAACACAGCAAGGCCACAAATACCGACCAACGAGCTAATATTTTGTACAATGACTATATGGAGCCCTCGTGACACTTGGGCTCAGACTGCACCTATTGTCAGCAAGATGAATGAGAAGATATGAATGCTCTTATTTCACCCCAAAAGTTGCATTTCTACTGTATTTTGTTCATAGGTAAAAACATTCTATTAAAGAGAATGACTGTTACATTATTGTGACTAAGAAAAGATTATAAAGGGCAACTTTTTTAGAGCATTGAGAGCAAAGAATAATGCTTTCTAACCACACTGACATTTTTGTGAACAGGTTTCATTTACATCTTTGTTTCTGTTCTGTTAAATTTCTTAATGAGCATTTTCATTCACTTATTAATATTGGAAAGGAAAAAATAACAAATAAGGTCAACAATTGACATACTCCTTGTTTTCAAGATTTAGTGTATTTTTTTCCTTCAACACTGAGAAAGGGAGCATACTTAAAAATGAGCAGTTAATACCTCATTGAAATAAAAAAATTTGATTTATGTTGAGCTTGAGATAGCTGTTGATGCACAGAGCAAAACTAGACAATATCATTTGATAATGACCTCCATGCAACTGTCTGCCCCTTGCTGCACTTGTTGCACGTGAAAAATATTTTCCAAAACTGAAACAGCAAGATTTAAAGAAAAAATACTTGCTTTTAGTCTTTTTAATGAGCATTAAAATGCTCTCAACACACTGTAATAGGCTGTGACCAAGAAGCTCTGATACAGTGAGAAAACTCTTGTGTTTCTTACTCACAGTGTTTGCTTTAAAATTAAAGCTGGGCAGGCTCTGTGCAACCTGCATCCAAATTAATCTTGACAATCTTCTAGAAAATCTCTATTAAAGCTCAAAGCTTAAGAGCTTAATATGTGCATAGCTTCTGCTTTGGAAGAGAGCCAGAGGCTCTAACCCCCAGAACTGATCTTATATTCATTTTTTGGTTTCATTCACTAGCACACAAAAAAGGCCAATGCTTGTTAACATTTTAATTCATGATTTTATAAATGCTTTCAACACAGCAACAGGTTTTGTTTTCTCTCATGAGCTTGCTTGTGAATAACCACAAACGGACACCTGGAAAAAGCTAGACTTTGATGACTGCACTTGCATGTAATCTCTGAGCAGCAGAACATCTCCATGGAGCTCCAGGTCCTCTCTAGGGCAACATCTTGTCCTTATCAGAGGCCATGCTGCCTGGCCAATTATTTTAGCTTTATTACTTCATTGTTATTATTACTAACATTTTATTGTTTTTAAATCATCTGTGAAGCCTTGCCTGCAGATCTGTGGTCTGTGACTGTGGTCACCCTCCCAGGTCCCTGCAGGACAGCCCAATTATGTGACTCCCAGCTAGAAGTGTCATGTGGGTTTCTTTAGCATCTATATGTTATTTTTACTACCTCCCTTTTCCTCCAGTGGTAACTGAAGAAAAACTAATTTTAGGTTGAATGAATACATGCTGCTCCTAGAGTTTATGTTATTGAAAGCCCGAGTGAACGTACTGTGCATGTTCTTCTATTTTCATAAGTCTTATGTTTGAAAATACATTAAAAGTTCACAAACAGAAGTAAATAAAGCTAAAAATCAAGTGTGCCCATGGTAGGTAGACTTGTTATCTGTCATTTGACATAGCTGCATGGAATTAGTGTTAAAAACATTCCTTTACAGGGGGTGCATCATTACTCAGTTTGCAAACTGTAAAATCTTCTAGGTCTTAGAAGAGCAAATTTCTCTGAAAAACTCTGTTTGGGGAAAAATTAAGCAGCTTATTTTGGAAATTACACAATCAGTTTTAAAATGTTTCCCTGTGTTGAAAATTAGCTGAATCCAAAATAGAAAAGAGAGAAATCAAGCACAGCCTACTGCTGGAGAGAGGTAGGGGAAAAGGAGCCCAAATCTGAAGGGTTTTGTGCCCGTCCCCATCCACCAGCACCAGAAATCACCTCTGTGGTATGCTACCCCTCATCACTTCTGCACAGAGAGGTCCTCAGCCCGGGATGGAAATGATTCAGCTGGGAACATTTTGATCTGGGACAAACCCATTGCAGTAATGACTTAGTAACGATGAGATTATGATGGGATTACTTTCAACATCACTGACTTGGGCAATTTTTTTCTCTAGGATTCGGTGATGTTATGCTCCTATTTGCTATTACTTTGCTGACATGAAGCATAGCCAGTTCTTCACGGCTATGGCAGACCTGAATTATTGGGATATTAGCCATTGCTTTGGTAAGGAGGATTTGTCATAGTTTGGGATGACGGCACTAACTGAATGACGCTCGTGAGACAGGCCAAATTTAAGGAGTGAAAGACTTTATGCCTTTCTTGCTACTCATCTAACTCGTATTTTACAGAAACCTGCAGCTTTTGCTTCACTAGAAACTTGCCTTTTGCCTCTGGAAGTACAAAAATACACTTTGAATGGACTTGCTTCTACAACATTTTGCAAACCAGATGTTTCCCTGGGGAGGTTTTTATTTTGATGGGTATTTTCTGTAATAATGTAAGCTTTGAATGACTCATAGCAAAGCTTCTTCTTTTACAAGAAGGCTGTGTGACTCTGCAAATGAATGACTTGCAATGGGAATGAAACTAAAGAGCAGCACAACTCCTCTTGGTGATCGCCCTCCCTTTGGCTGAAGGATACTGCTTACAGATGGTTAAACAGCAAATAAAAAGAGATGAAAAGAACATAAATCAAACACTGCATTCACAAAAAGTCAAAGATGAGGACGGCAATTTCACTGTATTTCTTATAAAGTAAACAAGTGTCATACCTTTTTAAAAATTCCATATACTCAGTATGCTTGATGAGGCCTGTCCTCATCATTATTGTTTGAAAACATTGCCGATCAATAGCCCAAAGTTTCACATTTACGAGAGCTGGAAAAAAAACAAGACAAGGGGAAAAATGTGATTAGCAAAATTTCAAAATTTGAAAACCTATTGTGAACTGCAGAGGAAACAAATTAATTCATGGGAAAGCATGAAAATGGGTACATACTTCAAATCAGTAACATAAAACTCATCCACTGGACAATGGACTACAATGCACTGAAATGATGCAAAATATGTATCTAACTTAATCCTCACTTTTATCTGTACAGCACATGGGCTTTGGAAAGGTTGCCTAAAACCAATAGTATCATTGAAATGGGGAGAAGTCAGTGCAGGCTGAAAGCAGGCAAGAAATAAGGGTCTGGATTCATCATTACCTGGGACACATCATTTTCTATGCATGGCTAATAACAACGAGTGATCTGGGGAAATTTGTAGCGCATTATCATGTTTCAGAGGCAGAAAAATTCATTATGTTTCATCCTACCCTCATTGTACATGACAAATTTCTCACTGACCTTGAGAGGTTTTCATGAGAATCCTGTTATATCCTAATAATTGAATGTGTACTGATTTTGGAGGTTTGAATATTTTTTTTCCAACTTTGGTAGTCATATCTCTGATAAGTTCCAAGACTTCAATGTCATGCGTGATATACTACACTATATATTTCAGAAGCAAGAGTCCCCTTGTAAAACCAAATATTAAAATTAGCATGGCATTAACATTGCAATACGTTCAAGAAAAACAGTATCATGTGAACTGGATGTACAGAACACAAAATAGTTCAAATTTTCATCTCGGAAGCAGTTTAGACATTTATGCTAACTATAAATGTTTTAATACAGTGTTTCTAATAGAGTTACTCCTTAGAGAAACAGTTCAAGTAAACAAAACTACTCTGAAGACCTCTGCACTTGTATTTTTTTCAAGGAGTAATTGCAATAAATTTCATCCTCATATCCCATTTCACTACAGGGAAAAGAACTAAGCAAAAAGCATTTCAACAAAATATTTAAAAATATTCTTATGAATAAAATCCAAGAGACTACTTTGCTTTTATTTGTTATTCCTTTAGTTCACAAATACTCTAGTTAATGAGTTTTTCTCCATAACAACATTAACAGGAAGTAAAACCTTAAAAGTGTAAATTCCAATTTTTCTTCTAAAATTGCATTGCAGAACTAAGTGAATGTATTAGAACACTGGAAACCTGCTTTTTGAGTCTAATTTTCAAGACAGAGGTTCCTTTCTGAGAAATGATTTTAATTTTATAATTACATTAATTGGAAAGAATGATCTGTAGCTATAGTATGAGTTATTTCTGTAAATATATATATATAGTCTTTCACTCTCTTCAGAATGGAAGAGCCAAGTAATATGAATGGGATCTCAATTTTTCAGGTTTTTTTTTCCTCTCTTGTACAAAATTGGCATTTAAACTGTTTTTAGATGAGCTCTGTTCTAGAGGAAGAAATAAATGTTATTCAACAGAGTGGCAGGGGATACTGAAAAGGACAGGCTACCGCTGTATTTGCTGGTGATGATGGGGGCTGACATCAAGTCACTAAAAACTCTGCCAATCTCAGTAAATTCACTGAGAGCAGGAAAATATAGGTATAAAATATATAAGTAGGTGCTTTCTATCAGATGTGAAGAAATGTAACTAGCCTGGCCATTTCAGTTTTTTTGTCTGTTTTGTTTTGTTATTTTTAATCCAGTATAATGCATGATTGTCACATAAAGCAGAATGGCAACTTGGTTGGTCATGAATGGTAAAAACACTGATAACTGAGTATTTAAAGGAATAGATTAGTGATTGTGACAAAAATGAATGAAATACAGTTTATATTTTGGACTAAAATATCCAACGGCATCACAGTGCCCTACCATGAACAAGTACTATAAACATGTCTTAGTAGTTCATCAGAAATAGGTATTTCTTCATGTGCTGACATTCCTTAGTGAGAAATTAGACATTTTGCCTACACTGTTTTCATACAATCTTCATAGCAAAGGCATAACTGTTAAGCTGACACCACTAGCTGAGTAAGCTCAGAAGACAGCAAATACCAGAATTTTCATCTTTCTATTGCCTCCTGTAATTCTGACACAGACACAGACACAGATTTCTAGGTTGGAAGAGACCTCAAGATCATCGAGTCCAACCTCCGACCTAACACTAAGTACTCCACTAAACCATATCGCTAAGCTCTACATCTAAACGTCTTTTAAAGACCTCCAGGGATGGTGACTCCACCACCTCCCTGGGCAGCCCGTTCCAATGCTTAATAACCCTTTCGGTAAAGAAGTACTTCCTAACATCCAACCTAAACCTCCCCTGGCGCAACTTTCGCCCATTCCCCCTCGTCCTGTCACCAGGCACGTGGGAGAACAGACCAACCCCCACCTCGCTACAGCTTCCTTTAAGGTAACTGTAGAGAGCGATAAGGTCGCCCCTGAGCCTCCTCTTCTCCAGGCTGAACAAGCCCAGCTCCCTCAGCCGCTCCTCGTAAGACTTGTTCTCCAGACCCCTCACCAGCTTGGTCGCCCTTCTCTGGACTCGCTCAAGCACGTCCATGTCCTTCCTGTAGCGAGGGGCCCAAAACTGAACACAGTACTCGAGGTGCGGCCTCACCAGAGCCGAGTACAGGGGCACAATCACTTCCCTAGACCTGCTGGCCACACTGCTTCTTATACAGGCCAGGATGCTGTTGGCCTTCTCGGCCACCTGAGCACACTGCAGGCTCATATTCAGCCGACTATCAACCAATACTCCCAGGTCCTTCTTGGCCAGGCAGCTTTCCAGCCACTCATCTCCCAGCCTGTAGCTCTGCTTGGGGTTGTTGCGCCCCAGGTGCAGGACCCGGCACTTGGCCTTGTTGAACTTCATACAGTTGGCCTCAGCCCATCGCTCCAGCCTATCCAGATCCTCCTGCAGAGCCTTCCTGCCCTCGAGCAGATCGACACACGCACTTAGCTTGGTGTCATCTGCAAACTTACTGAGGGTGCACTGGACGCCCTCATCCAGATCATCGATAAAGATATTAAAGAGGACCGGCCCCAGTACCGAGCCTTGGGGGACACCACTTGTGACTAGCCTCCAACCAGATTTGACTCCATTCACCACAACTCTCTGGGCCCGGCCATCCAGCCAGTTTCTAACCCAGCGAAGCGTTCTGAAAGGCAGGTCATCCTTCCTACAAATAACTCTGCCTGATGCTGCTTCACAACATATTCACATTAACACATCCATCATATTATGCAAACAAATAACTCTGAAAAATGGGATTTTCATTGCAGTACCAATTCTGACCAGCTGGTCTGTAACGGATGCGTTCGATTGGCACCTGGGAGCAAGTTCCTGTTGGTGTCCATCACACAATTCCAGAGCAAGTACCACCTGCAAAGCCTCCAAAAGGCAGAGCTTCCCCTCCTCGGCAGAAATCAGCTGGTCAAACACGTTTATAAGAGGTACAGTATTACTGCCTTAAATCTGTGACTGACGGTCATCAGCTAACTCTTCTTTCTATTTCATACATTTCGAGAATGATGAACACACGTGGTATATTTTCCTCCCCACAATAGATTCAGATGTAGCTGCAAAGATACCACCTATCTCTGAGGCCCACACTGGTACCAAGGAACCAGATAAGCAGCCAACGCTCACTTATTCCCTTCTGATCCACAGGCACTTTATGAAGCACTACATCTTTTTTGATATCAATCTCCAAAGACCACAAAGTCACTGCTGCGCGGCATGTGCTGTGCACACTCGTACTCAGTCTTTTAATGCAGTTAGGTAAATGGCAAATGTAATTCAGTACCTCTCAAGCAAAACAAGGACCCATTTATTTCTGTTAGAAATTGTTCTGTAAGACAAATCTCTGCAGCTGGCAGGGCTCATGGCAGCACAGGCCCAGAGGTTTATTTAATGAGTCTAGAAAAAGTCACGTCCCTCATACCTCAACTTAAATATACATATATATTTGTATGTATATAACTGTATACGTATAACTATGCATATTTACACACACACATACTTTTATATAACCCGTTATTACATATACAGGTGCGTACTAGCTCCCTAACAAGGGCCATGCAGCTCAGGTAAAGGTAAGTGCAGACAATGCACTTCTGTACCACTAATTACAATCATTGCTGGTGCTTTATGTTCACATTTCTCGTGCCTGATGATAAACAGATGTTTTAATAATGGCTAATCACAGTAGAGCTTCAAATGTCAGTAAGACCCTTATAATCAGGTGTGAGCATCATCTCCTATTATGCTTAAAACCCTCTGTAAATGTGTTAGAGGGTTACTGCACGAGCAGTACGAGTTCTGTAAAATTTGTGGATATTAACAACTTCAAAGAGAGAGATTTAGGAGTGCCCCGTGATGAAAGTTATGTACATGGGATGTATACCATGAAGTCGATTCCAAAGTGAGTAACTGAGTTATAAAAGATAATGAGAGAGGTGATGCAGGGATTTCTGTAACCATCCCTCTGCAAAGAGCACGTTTTGTACACCGGCAGGAAAATTTTCTGTGAAGAGTGATTTCAGGAAAGTATCTTAGTCTCTGACTGTAAGAACAAAAAACATAAGGGAATGTGATAAATAACACACCGAAAACAGATGTGTGTACATTTATCTGTAACAGGGGCTTCATAAGCCTACTCAATAATATAAAATATTATACTGCAATCAGAGGAGCTAAATGGAGTTACACTACAATTAAAGTTTATTGGTTCTTTCATATTTTTTCATACTAAAATGTTATAGCTGGGGTTTAGTTTTATCTTTATAACAGCACATAATACAATCACTGATCATCCTAGAAGCCACTAAGAGTTCAGCTGGCACCAAAAGAAAGTAACAAAGCTGCAATACGCATGTTCACAACCTTGAGTATATTGTAAAATAAATATTGTGACAAATGTGAAGAGGCAAGGATGAAAACAGGGATGCCCAGAACAAGGAGATGAGCTCTTTGATTCCCAGAGCACGCTTGAAATGTGAGGAAGCCAGTATTTGTTTTCCATGATATCGTTGATCAGGAGTGCTGACATAAGTATTGCTGGGACCTCTAAATTATTGATTACATGGTATCATCACTGCATTTTTAGGAGCCACAATTCTATAAATGAGGGTATTAGATGATGCCTAGCAGTCTGCAGTAATTTCTGAATATTTTAATTGCATGTTAGAGATGAGCAATCCCATCAAAAGGACAATACAGTGCAAGCTCCTAACAAAGACTCTAGATAATTAGAAAAACACAGTACAAGAACAGAATTCTTAAATTAATCTCAGCAAAGGCACAACTTCTTAAGCTTTCTGTCAAGATTTCCTTTGAGAAACAGCTCATGTTGAATCTGAAACTCCAGGTGAAGGCATTGCATTGCAAGGAGTGAAACCAAGCCCAGGTTTGTACTGGTTTGTACTGTTGCAAAATGCTTTTGGATAAACAGGAATGAACAGTGAGTGCCACAGCAAATTTTTTGAAATTTCGCAGGTCAAAACAGGACAAGGAAAAAAAATCAATATTCAAATTTACATTTAAAGTGGTCAACATGGTGAGTACTTGTTATTTCAATTGAGACTCCCCAGCACAGCCAAGAGCTGGGGCACCTCCTGGTGCCCTGGCTGTGCTGGCTTCGCTAGCTGGCTCTTTGGCTGGGAAGTCTCTGCAGCAGGCCGGAGCAGAAAGCAAGGCAACATAATGCCATTTTCTCTGCTTGGAAAGTGCGCTGTGTTTTCTGAGTTACTCTCCATGCCTCCAGAAGTACATATACTTCATTACCAAGCAGGAGCCCGAAGGATTCAGCAGCTTGGATGCTCTTGGATTGTCTCCCTCCAGCAAGGCAGAGAAAGGTTTCAGAGCAAGGCACCTCATTAGGACATTTTTGTGCAATCTGATATTTTAAGACATGAAATTTATTGGAAAGAGGTAGCATGCTAGAATCCAGAGGAGCCCAAATGTTACCAGCAGCCACCGAGGACAAACCAAAGCCAACTTTTAGGCTGTAGCCAGCATTGGGCTGACCCTGTAGAGCTGCCCACCTGCCAATGTGATTTCACCACCGTGACGCCTCGGGCAGTGCCAGCAGAGAGATGCACTCTGAAAGATGTTTGATGTTGGTATTTCTCCTTCCAAAACTGTAGCACCTTGTTTTAAATGGCAACTTCTGTCTATCTGGTCTTCAATCCATATACTGGTAGTAGTTACATGATATTATTGTGGTATCAGAATGGGTAGAATACCTACCTCCATAAACATTAAAGAAACAATTCAGACTTTCTTTAGATAAAGTACTAACAAACAGGGATGATGCATTACTGATCCCTTCTGTGGCATCATTTTCTTGCTTTACAGAGTGTTCCTTAAGCTGCTTGTTTCCCCAGTCTGCAGAAGGAAAGAGTTTGCTTCTCCATTCGTTTATTCTTGCGGACCCAGCAGGTGAAAATCATGAACTTCAGGCTCAGACATGAGCTACTCCTTTTCTCACTGCATCATGTGCAAAGGCAGTGAAATGGGGGTGGGTGGGTGTGTGTGACAGGAGAGTTTAATTGAAAAAATATTTACAAAACAGTAACATAAATATTCTTGATGTTATACATGCTATACGATCATTTGTATCATATGTTAATACATGTGGCAAGTCCTTCTGGTGCAGCTGCTAAGATGCACCAGAACATAAATCAACATTTCAGGGAGCACTGTTGGAAAACGATCTTCCCAACAGAGACTTTAAATGGGCTGTTTTTCTGCAAAGCGAGGTCCATCACACACTGCCCATTAAACTGTGGCCAGTGGAGCAAACCTTTATCCATATGACATTTAAATATGTTTGAAAGCGTTAAAATCGCAGCTACATCAAGTACACTGCACAGATAGGTGCATTATTTCAAAATGGAGTGAGATACTCAAAGCCCTGCAATCTTTTAGCATTTTCCCAAATTTTTACATGCTCCCTTGAAGCCTTCCAAAGTTTTTCAGGATCACTGAGCAAATCGTCCTTGGCTAAAGCATGTACTGACTGCATAATGGGACCATGGACATTTTATTGCCTGGCACCATAGGCAGAATTCATCACCTCACGTTTACTTTTAGGCTGTTGTATTCAAATCGCTGTTTCTTTGCCCAGGAAAGCCTCAGGCAAAGAAATAGGGTCTTTCTGCCAGCAATGATAAGTAAAATTTCTTAACATAACCATCCTCTTACTTCTGTTCAGTTTTGTGGGATTATTGTGAAAATTAAGCTTCAGCAAGAACAGTCATTTCCAGTTACTTGTATTTTGTAGCATGCATCTTATAAAATAATGATGAAAAGCACATGTACATTTAACTAAACAGAAGGAGCATATTGAATTATTCTACCCCTCCAGACACATCATGAATCATGAATGAAGCCCCAGCAGACTCCATTTCGGGATATGGCACAGAGCGACACAGAGGGGATGTATTTAACAGCTGGAACAATAACAAATTTCTCTACTCTCAGACATTCGTGCTTCAAGTTTCTAGCAACGATGGCACTGGTACATGATGAGTTCATCCCAATCCTGTCTGCTTTCTCAACAGGTCCCTTCACTGAACTCCACAGTGGTATTTTGCCACCCCATACTGCGCAAACAGAGTAATTTTATATTTGGACAATGAAAGATGCAGCATTCAGGCAAAGATAAACATTTTAATGCTTTTTCTCCTAGTGCAGTTTATATCCATGTGCCCATAAAATGGGGCAGTTTAAAAAAAAAGTCAAATATCAGTGTTTAATAATAAAAAATAAAAGCATATCCACAGAAGCAGCAGTTGATACTTTTTTTTTTTTTTTTTTGCATCCTCTGGCAAGACCTATGGCTTTTCATGGCACATAGAACAGGACAGGTATTAAGGAGAATGTGAAGAAAAAGACAATAAACACCCCATGAGCCTAAAATTAATCCTAACAGTGGCACACAGGATGATTTTGGATGCCCTGAGCATCCAAAACAAAGCATTAAAATGCACAGAAGGATGCTCGGTGCTGGTGTTTCGGCAGCACTTCATGCCATGCACTGAATTTTTGGGGTTTGTTCTCAGGCTGGCATCAGGATACCCCTGCAGCATCCTTCTCAAGGCGCTGGGCTGCAAACGGGGTTTTCTTTGCATGCATGGTGGAAATCCAGCGTTGCGGTGTTCTTGTGCAGTAAAGTTTGCATCTGCTCCATCCACGTCTTTGTGAACTGCCCATTTGGGAACAGCCTTTAAAGCAGAGTATGCAAAAATACGCCCTTTTATGAGTGCCCGAAATTACTGGCATATTCCTGTGAGCTGGAGTAGGTAGAGACAGATTTCATCTTTACTTTGATGCTTCACATTTTTTTCTGCTGTCTGCCTCTCTGAGCTTGACTAACTCAAATTTCGACGTTAAAAGCGCATACATTGCATGTATCACAAAACCACGGTGCACTGAAGCTCCTGGGCTCTACTGCTCATGTGGAGAATTGGGGACAAGTGCTGTTCACAGGAAACAAGTGCTTTAGTACTTCAGCTCTTTTCAGGACACAGACAGAATTAACTTCTTATTTGGATTTGCATGATGTTTTGCTAAACAGAGCCCATCCTCTGCCACGTGAAGGATGCCCTGATTTGGAGTCAGATGCAGGCAGCGATGGTTGCGTGGTACTCATTTTCTAGGGTCCCACTCCAGGGCCAGGGCACTGGTACAAGGGCAATCTTGCTTTCAGTGCATAACAACCACTGAGCTCTCAGCAGCAGCCTTATGGTTTTGGAGCCTTTGCAAGTGCTCCTCGTTGTTTCCAGCCTGTCTCGCAATCATGAGAGAAAAAACCTCTCTTTTGTTTCTTTTTAAATGAAGGATGATTGCAGGGTGGCAGCAGCTGAGGCACGAGGAAAAGCACTAATGACTATAAAATGTGATAAAGCGGAGAGATGCAAATACTGGACATCATTCTCTCACTCATGCTGGCTGGGATATGAAATCCAGAGGTTTCTCTCACTTTTCCCCATGCCCTACCTACCCCTGCCTTTCCTCCTCAGCACCAGGCCCCTTCTCAGAGCACCACGCTGAGGAAGGAAGGTACAGAAATCTTCAACACAACTTCACTCTTAAACAAGGGATGTTCTTGCACGTATACCGTGGATCTTTTTTAGAGTTAGGTTTGACCACTGCATAAGCACCAGTCTTGGTGGAGACTAATAATATGTTCAGATTATGTGAGGAGGAAACAAAGCAGGAAGGATATGACTCAATATAAGTTTTCCGGAGAGTTTTGCTCTCACTACGATAAACCGTGAAGACCCAGGATATCCCAAGAACTGTATGTATCTTGCATAGGAAAAAGCACTGGATATTTTTCACAGGAATGCCTAGTTAAGATCAGATATAACTAAGAAAAGAAAACAATGGAAATGGTTAGTAACAACAACAACGAAAAAGCACAACTCCATCCCTCCACAACCGATCCCTCCTGGGACTTCTCCAAGTCTAAAGGAGAGGATTCAGTAGGCTCTAAAGAAAACATATCATGCAAAAGATTTTTTGCAAGCTAACAGAAAGAACACACAAAATGTACAAAGGCTCCTAGTAGCACACTTTCAGAAAATCCTACTGAATTATATTAAATCATACCCAGAGCTGCTTTCTCTGTTAGACTGTCACCTTGTGTCTAACTCTTCCTGTTTCTTACTGCCTGCTTTCTAGTTTCTCTCTTTTTCAACAGAATAAGGCTTTTTGCACTATCAAAAAGTAAGCGAGTCAAACGTCACAGATCATAACAAGCTGTGAAGACATCCGGGCTCAGGGGAAGAGCTTGTCCTGCCCCAGCTGCCGTGGTGCCTGCCCCAGGTGGGTCGTACCTCAGCCCCGGTGGTGGGTTGAGCTCACCTGCATGAATCCTGCTTCGTGGCACCAGGGATTACAGATAACAAGATGGCAGCCTGAGCATGACCAACTCTACTGTCCCTAGAGGTCTTCAAAGCACACGTAGATGTAGAGCTCAGGGGCATGGTTTAATGGAGAACTTGGCAGGGATGGGATAAAGGTTGGAGCAGACGATCCTAGAGGTCTTTTCCAACCTGAATGATTCTGTGATTCTATGGCTCATGTAAGCCCTGAGGCCCTCGTAAAGCTTGAGCCACACACGTTGACTTCAGTGAGAGAATTTCACCCCAGTACTCTGTCCTACAGCTTACAGCCTGCACAACGCTTATATGGCGGATCTGACAACACCCTGTCAGCCAGCGCTAGGCCCAATAACCCATACCACGTACTGTGTAGGACCCTGGGAACTTTTCTTTCCACAATCACAGAATTGTAGGGGGTTGGAAGGGACCTCTGGAGATCATTGAGTCCAACTCCCCTGCTAAAAGCAGGTTCCCTACAGTAGTTTGGGCAGGAAAGTGTCCAGGCAGGTTTTGAATATCTCCAGAGAAGGAGACTCCACAACCTCCCTGGGCAGCTCATTCCAGTGCTCTCTGACTCTCACTGTAAAGAAGTTTTTATGCATGTGGAAATTCCTGTGTTCCAGGTTTTGGCCACAGCCCCTTGTTCTATCACTGCACACCACTGAAAAGAGGTTGGCCCTGTCCAATTGCCTCACACACTCCAGATATTTATAAACATTAATCAGATCACCTCTCAGTCTTCTCTTCTCCAGGCTGAACAGACCCAGGCCTCTCAGCCTTTCCTCGTATGGGAGATGTGCCAGGCCCTTAATCATTTTTGTGGCCCTCCTCTGGACTCCCCCTAGAAGATCCCTCTCTTTTTTGAACTGGGGAGCCCTGAACTGGACACAATACCCCAGATGTGGCCTCACCTGGGCAGAGTAGAGGGGGAGGATCACCTCCCTTGACATGCTGGCCACACTCTTTTTAATGCACCCCAGTATACCATTGGCCTTCTTGGCCACCAGGGCACGCTGCCGGCTCATGGTCAACCTGTCATCCACCAGGACCCCTAGGTCCTTCTCCACAGAGCTCCTCTCCAGCAGGTCAGCCCCTAACCTGTACTGATGCGTGCAGTTATTCTTCCCCAGGTGCAAGACTCCACGCTTGCTATTGTTGAACCTCATTGGGTTCCTTTCTGCCCAACTCTCTGGCCTGTCCATCCTTCTGGTGTGTCAGCCATTCCTCCCAGCTTTGTATCATCAACAAAACTGCTGAGGGTGGACTCTACTCCTTTGTCCAGATCACTGATGAAGATGTTGAACAAGACCAGACCCAGCATGGACCCCTGGGGGACACCACTTGCTACAGGCCTCCAACGAGACTCAACGCTGCTGATTGCAACTCTCTGAGCTCTGCCAGTCAGCCAGTTCTCAATCCATCTCACTGTCCACTCATCTCCCACACACTTTCTAAGCTTTGTTACAAGGATGTTGTGGGAGACAGTGTTAAAAGCCTTGCTGAAGTCAAGGTACACAACACCCACTGCTCTCACCTCATCTAGCCAGCCAGTGATGACATCATAGAAGGCTACCAGGTTCGTCAAGCACGATTTACCCTTGGTGAACCCACGTTGACAACTCCTGATAAACTTCTTCTCTTCCAATTGCTTGGAGATGGCTTCCAGAACAAGTTGTTCTATCACCTTTCCAAGGACAGAGGTGAGGCTGACTGGCCTGTACTTGCCTGAATCCTCCTCCTTCACCTTTCTGAAGACTGGTGTGCCATTGGCTATCCTCCAGTCATCCGGCACCTCTCGCATTCTCCAAGAGCTTTCAAAGATAATAGAGAGTGGTTCAGCAATCACATCTGCCAGCTCTCTCAGCACATGTGGGTGCATTCCATCGGGGCCCATGGTGTGTTGATTTTGGCTAGACACACTCTGATCAGATCTTCCTCAACGAAAGGGAAGTATTCCTTTCCCCAGACTCTCTCTCTTACTTCCGGGGTCTGGGATTATCAAGGGGCAGTCTTAGCAAGTAAATACTGAAGCAAAGAAGGTGTTCAGTATCTCCGCTTTCTCAGTGTCCCATTATAAGGGCACCCACCTCATTCAGTAGTAGACCCACATTTTTCCAAGTCTTCCTTATACTATTGACATACTTTTAAAAAGCCTTTCTTGTTATCCTTGACCTCCTTTGCCAGATTTAATTCCAAATGGGTTTTAGCCTTCCTTGTCACATCCCTGCAGGTCCTGATAGAATACCTGTATTCCTCCCAAGTGGCCAGGCCCTTTTTTCACATTTCGTAGACTTTCTTCTTGCCTTTGAGTTTATCCATTATCCAGAAGAGTGAACTGTGTAATCCAACCTTCTGCACTACCTCCTTTACCCCATTTTTCAAAGGGAACTGCTTGAAATCTCATGAGTTACTCAGGAAACCCCATGTAAGGCATTTCCATTCACTGAATCATAGGATATCCTGAGATGGAGGGGAACCACAAGGATCATCAAGTCCAACTCCTGAATACCCATGGTGTTTGCCTGAGGGTATACACCTGAGGGTATATATATATGTTGGATTTTCTCTAACCTAATTCCAAGGCTTCCTATTACTTCCCCAAATATGTGAAGACCTCTTTTGGAGGCTCATAACTTCCTGGCCTTAACAAGACAAACATTAATTAAGCATTATGTAAGTCTTTCATTGTGTCAGGGTTTTTTCTCCTTTGAATTTCAAAGCATGTCCACATAATTTGTATTACAAAAAATGGTAATTAGATGTCATTTGCTGTCTTTAAGCTAACCGCTATTTTACATAACCTTTACTATGTCATTTTATTCATCCCTGCTGTATAAATACAGTTCTACTCTTTTTACATTTCTATGATATGGACATTTTTCAAGGCTTTTAATTAAACTCACCTTCTTGACAAAGAGCTCATGAACTACTTAAGAAATTGTATTTATTACAGTATTGAACATCCATATAAAAGACGAAAGCTGAAAGAGTTCCTTAAAGTAGTTCATAAAGAATGCATTCAAAACAATTTGAAAGACATAAAAATTGCTTCAAGTACTATTTTAAGTTTGATGGCAATTGGTATCTGTTGGATGAGTTAATGGAAAACCAACAAGGGTCTAATGCAGGCCAGAAGCTTAACATTCAGTTGCTCAAACATCTAATTTCATGCAACAAATACTGATAACTGCATGTTGCATTTGAACTCCTGAAGAGGGGTTGAAACGAAATGTCTCCAATTATTTGTGAAAAGGAGAAAACAAACCAAGCCCCTCGAAGTTCTGTACTGCAGATACGGAATTGCTCTGCTTCTAGTGAGCAGAATGGAGTAGAAGACCTGTATGTAGCTTTGTGCTATAGGCAGAGAAGGGGGTCCTGAAAGAAAAAGGAAATCTCAGGCTGCAATATCTGTGGCTCCTGGGACCTCTTCATCGGGAACATCAACCTTAGGGACAAATTTATAATGACCATATAAATATGTCCTGCAGTTTAAGTTGTTCCATTTCTTAAGGTCTTCAAGTCTGGACAAATATGCCTTTGATGGTACTTCTGCTGAGAGTGTCTTTTTCATACCAAATAGTTGAAAAATAGACGCATTTTGGTGTTCAGCATGAAAAATCGTCTTGGGAAATGGCTTGGCTAGTTGGTAAAAACATAAACAAGGAGCAGGCATGAAAATGAGAACCAGTAGGACAGAACTTGGGGTTAATTTTTGAGATGACCTGCACAAGTTTAGAGCTAGTTTGATTATTCATTGGGGGTAAGAGATCAAATAAATGATTAAAGACAGCACTCCATATCCTAAAGAGGGTGTATACACTCAGAAATTGTAATGGAGCTGAGTATTTTAAAAATGACTGGAAAACAAACAGATTTTACAGTCCGTTTGAAAGAAAATGCTGCTTTAAGGATACGTGGCTACCAGAAAGGAGTTGCTTGTTAAAGTAACAAAAAGAAGTGCACATGTAATGCCTTTTCTAAAAAGAAAGCTGATGCACATCGTAAGTATTAATTATGCCTCACAGCATTTATAAAAGCTATAAAGCATTATCTATTGATATCCCTGGAAAAGAAAAGAGGAAAGCATCTCTGCTGCTGCTAGTCAGATGCTTTGCTGGGACTTCAGGTCTCCTGAATTCACTTTAAGGAACACATACCCATCTTTTCACCACAAGAACATACATTAACTCTTTTGTTGCTCCGTTATTACCCACAGTAGAGCTAACACAAGAGCCAGGTGCAGTTTCCTTCTTCCTTTCTCCCTCAGAGTAATCACCAGACCTCGAGCAGAGTCATGGAAAAATGGGAAAGGGATGGTTTTAATTTGTAATGTCCCAGCAAGCTGCAAAGCAACAAGGTCCTTTCTTCTGTCCATACTCTCTGAGCACTACAATGCACACAGACCTCAATACTGAGTGACTGAAAATGAGCAGGAGTTACAGGTTTATCAGGTTTTTTTTTTTTCCTAAAAGAAACAATGTACAGGTCTAGGGAATACATCTTCCACTCTTTCAATTTTTATTTTTATTTTTTTAAAGGAAGGCAGTTTTTTTCAAAGAGCTGTTCACATATACGAAAATTAATGACGCTTTCTAAAAACTATCAAACCATCATCTTACTGCTTTTTTTTGTTCAGCTCTAGGTGCTATTTGGCTATTTAGCTCCAAAAGGTAGCTCGTACAGCCAACTTCTCATAAAGATCAGCACGAAGCCATGTGGAAATCCATTTACGCAGCCAGACACTTGCACTTACAATTCTGCACCGCGGGACGCTTTAGTTCATGAATAAAACCAACAGGAATGAGAGAAGTGCCATATATGACTTCACTACGTATAACTAATTGACTGGGGACACCTTTCAGGCGAGATGCTTCTATTGATTGAAAAGCCTAATTAAAGCAGCAGAAGTTTATGAAATTAGAGTAGAGGATAGATTAGCGTTTTTTTCCTTTGTGTAACAAGTAGCAAAATATCCCCGTGCTACCCTTCTCAGCCCTGCTATGCATAAAATGTCTTTACAGCGCCAGCATATAGAGTTTGCTGCAGGAACTAATGGGATCCCCAGGGTCTCCTTCAAGTTACACATCTCCCCCCTTCTAACGCAGCCACTCCTGAAGAGCCACGACTGCCCAATGTTTGGCTGCAGTTTCCAAAAGGAGGATGACAACGCTGGTTTTTAGAGCTGCTTCACCACTGCGTGCTTTATGGAAGGGGCTTTGTTGTAAGTTTTTACGTTTCTATGCACGTGACTGTTTAAGCTTGTGTCTAGGATTTGTGTTTTTGCTAAAGATCATGGCTGCTCACTGGGGCTTTTGATACAACTTAAAATTTACTCTGAAATAATTGCACAAAAATTATAAATACAAAGCAAAAGCAAAAATGCGGCTTTTCATATGAAAGCAAAGGAATATAAAGAATTTCTCCTTTACTTGATGTTATTAGTAGAACAAATTAAACCGATAGCAATCTTCTGCTAAGCAAAAGGACACACAAACATAGATGAATTTTGGGCTGTTGCATGTAGAAGAGTTGCATAATATTAAGCAAAGCAATGGAAGACATTATTCTGTGCATAGTGTAAAATCAATGACAGCTGAGCCCTGTAATTCACTAGGCAGCAATGGCCCTGGTAGGCCACCCTCAAATGGAAATATTCACAGCGCAGATCCTGGCGCATTCCTGACTAACAGAAAGGTAGAGCCACGGCAGAAGCCCTGTGTGCTTTTTTCCCCATTCCGATTAAAATTCAACCATCTGACACACAAACTTCAGGCAGCACAAACGACCAGCAACTTGCCCAAGTACAACAGCATCAGGAGGGAAGACTTTTGTTGCCTCACACTGTTTTCACCTATGTATTTTCAGCAAAACGCTGCGTATAATTCTGAAACGTAATACAGTACAAATCAGCGTTGTCTGCAAGTACTGCTAGACTTTGAGATACGAGTTTGAGTAACAGTGTTTTGAGAAACCCAGGGAAGTTGAACCGCACCTTTGGCAGCACGCTGGGGATATCAAGCAACTGGAAACCTTGACGAGACGGAAACGACTTCTGAGTGATCAAAGCAGAGATGGTTCGCTAACTGAATGTTATAATAAGGAAATATTTTTAAAAATGTGGAGGTATTTCCCAACAGATGTATTTCCATCAGAATGGCAAAATAACCCATCCCTGACCATCCCCTGCCGTCTCAGATAAAGGGGGGTTAAAAGCTTTTGCTTTGCTGCATCGAAATATGTCTCTGCCCTCAAGAAAAGCTTCATTTTGGTGGGCTACATCCATCAAACAATCTCAAAACTCAAGCAAGACCCTGTCCAAACAAGATGTAGGTATCTGAGATGGCAGGATATATCTGAGGAACCTCCAAGGAAAAGGGCAGAAGACACAAAGCCAGGCACTCATGGTGTGATATGACACCAACAGATACAAAAGGGTAATGACGAGCACTGGGTCATGTTGTTTAAAAGTCACTGAACTATTTGACAAGATTATAGTGCTTTAATTCTTCATCTGGGGTTTAAGCTATGACTCAAATGCTCATCTCCTCTTTCTTTACATCTTTTCTGCACTTCTAGTTGCTACAGCGTCGTTCTCCCCCTCATTAATTCTGACACGTTCAAGTTGTTGAGTGCTGAGCCATGAAAAGAGCACACTAACTACAGTGTTTGGCTGGGAAAAGAGACACAGCAATGCTACAAGCTAATGCAAACCATGGATAATACCCACAGACCAATAAAACAGTCAACCAGAGTTGTGTGAGAACCTTCCTGCCTAGCAAGAAAAGGGACTGTGCTTTGAGAGACACACATGTAAGGTTGATAATTTAGCCTGTCTCTTAAGGTTTTTCCCTAAATCTTAATTAATAGATGATTACTGAGGACTTAACATGTATGCTTGCCCCAGTCCTTGTCTTTACTTTAGGGATCTGCTGCTGGTGGGACCTGGATAACACAGGGCACCTGGGACAGTCAGCTTCCCCTCCCCTGTTGTGTCAGTGGAAAGGCACCAGAAGCAAGAGCTGTGATCAGCTAAACGAGGGAGAAAATACTGGGGTGCTACAGCTTTTGCTTCCTCCCCCCCCCCCCAAATCACATTTCATAGCCTGAAATACTAAGCTTTTAGTAGCTCCATTAATTTGTCAGCAAATGCTGGCACTTGCTGTTGCAATGTCCATAGAATGAGAAACACAAGTGCAACTTCAGCCCTGCTGGAAAGGCAGAGAAAGTCCCATTTCTGGTTAGCTGGTCCCAGCTCCTGACCAGCTTTACCTCTAGGGAGCAGAAAATCCAGCAGAAGTGACACGTATACGCAGCCATTTAAAGAAGTCTAAACTAAGACAGAGGGGACATTCTTGTTGCAAGCCAGATACAGCTGCTGACATGTGTTGCTGTTCCTAACAAGAGTCAGAAAACGCCCTTGCTTGACCTGCTTCAGCATTTGTCTGTTTTGATGACGCATTTAGTTTAACAAGTTTTAACAAGCACTCATGTTCAGGAGTCTGTTACATTTTATTCAGTGCCAGAGTTAATATTTTGGGATATAGTTCTTAAACAAATCATTGCCTCCTCGACAAACACCCGTAATTCCAGCCAAAGCCATGGCAGGGATCACAAGCTCACCCTTCCTTGAGAAGGGAATGTTTTGTGGAAGAATTATAGTCCAGCCCTGAGCCTCCACACTTTTATTCCCTAAAGCATCCCACATTAGAACAAGACCATAGCATCTGATGCCTCTTAATCAGATTTAAAATGTCTTTCCAGGGAATTACTTCCTCCCCATACTCTAACTTACAAGCAACTGTGCAGAGAACTCATCACATTCTATTGCTGCTCCTACTTGGTCTTACGACATTTTAGGTTTATTCACCCCAAGACTATTCTCTGTTTTGACATAGCAGCGTAACCAGCGGGGCACACATTCCCCCTGCACTCCCCAGCACATCCAGCTGCTCAGAGATGATGGGGAGAAGTCTCCAGCACCTCTTCTCCTCCTCCTGCTCCTCAGCAAAGTGGCATTTGGAGTGCAACCCGAGGTGGGGAAATTCGACGCAGGCTGATGAGCCTCGTCCTGTTGGTGTGCAGCTTGAAATCCAAACAGGTCAAAAGGGATCAAAGAAGAGCACCGTGTGCTGGCTGCTTGCTGGCTCGTGTGAAATGAGATGGTCGCTTCAGTCCAGCTGTGTGAAGATAACGCTGCAAGCAATTAGCAACCCGCTTCCCCTCCAGTGCTTTATTCCTTTCAGCAATGTGCTAAACACAGCAAAAAAACCATGGATTAAATCATTAAAAATAGCCTGCACGAGTGAATGATCCTTCTGGGGAAGGGCGCAGCTTTTTGCTACGCAGGCGTCACGCAATTTAATAAGAGATCTGCTCTGTTCTGGCTACATAGGAGCAGAAGATTTGGCATCCAGTCATAATTTAGCCCATTTGCTTTGCTTTTTCAGTCTCTGATCTCCAAAGAGGGACTTTTGTTGTTTCTGCAGTTGGAAAAGAGCAGGCAACTACAGCCTGAATAAACCAGCAGTCAAACAGCAGTACCATCCAATACAAAAAGCACAGGCAGGGAACTGGAAAAGGGCAATCTTAAAAGATCACTTATGAAACAGAAGGACTAAGCATTATACCTTTTGAAAAACAGGTTTTGTTATTCATTCAATGAGAAGGCAGGAGGAGATGGTATGACACCGCCTTAAAGCAAACAAACAAAAAAACCACATGAACTTCCAAAAACATTGCCATCCCGTTATTTTCCTCAGCACAGACAGCAACGCACGGTCTCTCCACAGCGTTTCACCCCACACCAGAAGCGACACCTTCTCCACCCGCCCAGGTGAAATCTACCTGATCCCCCCTCCCTTACTGTGGGGGAAATCCTCTCCTTGCAGGCTTAGCCTGCAGCACACCACAGGGCTACCCGCTGGCTGAACATGGGATTTGCCTGGACTTTGACAGGGTCTCAGCATCCCCATGCCAGCTGGGAATTCAGACAGGTCTCCCCACACAGTCCCTTGCCATCCCTGAGCTATGGGGAACCCTCCAGCCTGCCTGGAGGAGAGGACCCCAACTCCTTGCTCAAATTCTTTGGGACAGCATATGGACGAATTATTAGTGTTTGTCCTGAACCTTCAAATCTTGGTCCTCCAAGCATCTGATCTAGGCAGCGAGAACATTCTGCACAGTCAGAGGTAGACGTTTGCTTCCTTTGATGACAGTGGACTTAATGTGATTCATGAGAAGCTATTTTCTAAGCCATTAAATACGTATACGAAGAGAAAATAAGGCTGTGCATTTCATTGGATAAGCTTGTGGGGTTTCAATACATGCTGCAAGGGATAGTTTGGAAAAAGAAAGTTTCCAATATGTTTATTGAAGTCTGTAAGGGGCATACATCTAAAATAGCAGTTGATTAATACATACATCAAATAAAATCTCTTGCTGATTTGCAGAAGCGTCATTCCATCATTACAGATCACTTTGACTTCAATGAAAAACACTGCTAACTTAAAACCAGCAGTTGTAGCAGGCATCTCAGTTGTACTGAAGCACTTGAGCTATCAGACATCATGTTTAAAAACTGAATATTGAAGAGCCTTTTTTCTTCCTATAAAGACATTTATTAATTATTTTACAATTTCTCCAGTCCCCAGCCAGCAGCAGTTTTTAATAACTCATGTATCACTTGACGGTGCCTCCCAAAGGCAAGCAGTAATTGAGGTTAAAAAGCACTGAAGGCTGCCTCCTCTGTAAAGTTTGCTCATCTGCTTTGGAGCTAAATACATGTCATTGCTGCTGTTCAGAATTTCAAGTGTTGGTTGTTGTTTTTTCTTAGTTTTGGGAGCCACTAACGAGCACAGCTCTTAAGAGAAGAAGACACAAGAAAGCAGGCCAGCGAGCACAGGAGCCAGTGCAGGTTACCTGCAGCTGGTACGGTGAGGTGCAAAGGAATAAGGGCAGGAGAGAAGGTGGCCACCAAGCAGAAACCAGGCATGGATCCACCTCTGGACACCTGAAGGCAAACTCAGGGCAGTTCCTGGCTGTACCCCAAAATTTTGTTACCATATGATTGTGCTAACTGTGCTATCTGTGCTAACATTACACACTTCCTACTGCTACTTGTTCAGCTGCCTGCGGTAGCTGCGTTTGACGTACCTTCACAGCCTGTATTTTTTTCCGGATTCAGGGAATTGTGATGCATTTGCTGCCCAGGATTTTGATTCTGCGAAATGCTGGGGGCTCTGGAGACGATCCAGAGAAGCATGTAAGTGCAGATAAACATTAAGAGAATGAGTAGCTGGACCTCCTGCCCTCCGCAGGATGATTTATGCGCTTACATCTCGCTGCCATTCCATTTATTCAATTAGCTTGGTCTAATCCCACCACTGAAATTACTGCAAACTGACTGAATTAGGCCCCTTCAATCAGAAAGAAATTGTTTTCTATGAGTATAGAAGCTCTACAATGAAGACAGAAATCAGAGATGAGACAGTGAGGACTACAGCAGCGACTTTAATGCTGCCCAGATTCTCCAGTTCTTCCTTGGCATGCCTTAGCCAGCTGAACAAGGTATGTGTCTCATTAGCCTCTGTCATTTTGGCCAGGGAGAATGTAATCCTTAACATTTATTTCTATCTATTTGAATTTTTACAAAGTACGTATTTTTGCGTTCTTCTGAGATGAGCCTGCAGCGTATTAAACGTGGTTGTACTGCGTGTATTCAAATGGGGAATCAGAACAGGCTTATTTGAGCAGAGCACTAATAGAAATTAAAAACAACTACTTAAAGCTCTCAAATCTCAGTAAATAACTGTAAAAGCCTTCAACTCCTTTCTGTCTTGATTTTTTCCCCCCAGTTTTGCTTTCATGATCTTTTGGGGGGGGGGTTGGGGGGGGTGGAATGGTTCAAGGCATTATTTAAGTGATGGGAAGCAAAGCAGAGAACTGCAACAAGCACTCAATGCACCCTCAGTAATTCCTACGCTAAGAAAAAAAGACAAATATTCTTCTCCCCAAGCCTTGCAGCATGCCAAATTTCTGCATTTTTACTGTTCTAAAGCTATAAAAAATAACTCCCGAGAAGAGAGATTGCATTCGTGTTCCTACTCCAGACATCTCCCTTTGTGACCTTCCAACCAGCAGATCTGCTTCCCAGAGATCAGAAACAGTGGCCATCAGTTTATTATGCTCAAAAGATAAGATTTCATTGGAAAGTTTTCCAAAACAAAGAACAAGGAAAGCTTACAGCAGTGGAAAGCCATTCCTCTGATGTTATTGAAACAGTTTTGGTACACACTGAAAGTCTCCTCCTTAAAGAAGGCCCTTGACTTGGTTGAAAAACAGTTCTTGGGCCAGTGCAAAAGGTCTGCTTTCTAAAGTTTCTGCTGCAATGTCACAGGATCCTCAAATTCAGCATTACTGTGAAAGTGCGAAATGCGAACTACTGCTAGAGCGTGTTTAACCCCAAAAGAGAAAAGTTACAAAGAAATGAGGAAACTTGTTAAAAGGAAATGGAAGAGGGCAGCCAAAAGGGAAAAGAAACATTCAAGGTGGCATAAGAATTGTCTCTCTGCGTCTATGAGAGTTTTGGAAGAAGTATATACCAGCTGTCCCCAAAATGACTTGAAATAAAGCAGTAAAGAACTAAAACGGATAAACAGCAAAGTGCAGAAAGACATCAGAAGTAAAAAAAAAAAAAAAAATATATAACCTTGGAAAACGGTGATTGCACCTGAATGAGGGAAAGAAGGAGAAGAGCAAGAGCTCTAACAAGAACAGTGCCAAACCACGGCGTAGTACCCAACAGAGGCTGAGAAGCACCTGGCCAAAGGCTGCCCATAAAGCCTTCTGCAGGCAGGGAGCTTCCCCAAGCACCTGAGGGACGTGGAGGGCCAAGTTTTGAAACGAGCACTTGAGGCAGACAAAGTTAGAGCACAGGGGCTGGGTTGGGAGCCCTCAGCAGTGAGGAGCTACGGGCGTTCCCCAGCTGGCTGACTACAAATGGGAGATGTAAGAGAAGCTTTCTCAAATTAAAGCATCAGTAGGAAAGATTTACAGCAAATAGATCCGATGAAGGGTAATAAATTGTCTAGATCAACTCATGCTGCCTTTAACATACACGAACACAAGTTGTTCAGACTGCCAACCTAATCATTTTAGCACACAGCCCATGGTTTAGGTCAGATTTTGCAATAAAGGAAACCAGGGTGGCAAATGTGCTGCAGCTTTTTAAGGGACTCCCAGGGGCTTCAAGCAAACTGCACACCGCTGAGTCCGATTGCTGGTACCAGTCAAGTCAGTACAAATTCAACATGGTGTCAATATGAACAGGTAAGTTGTGCAAGTGGCCTCTTCGCAAAGGCTCTAACAGAAGCTCAGCTGTTGCAGGGTAAAAGGGAATACCCTCTGCTGCACGAGGGCTACAAGGCACAGAGCACGCGTCAAGCCCACAGGGACCTGCGTTGGACTCACGCTGCGATCTGATAAAGAAGGGCAAGGGGAGAGTGAAGGAAAGGGGATAAAGTTTGAGGACTGTGCAACAGCTTCCTGGGGGTAAAAGCTGGTGTGGTCAGGGAGAACACAACCCAAACACAAAATTGGGCTTAGACGCAGTGCTACGAGATGCCAAATAATGTATGGGGGGAAAGCTGCCCATACCAACCGACTACCAACATCCTCCAGTAAAAAAGGCAAAAAAAATAGAATGTAAGCACAAACTGAAAATAAATACGTGACAGCAGTTCAAATAGCCTGCCCTCAACTCACAAAAGTGGAAGTGAGTAAGGTTTTACACAGTTAAATGCCTAAACTAGAGAAGACCCTGATAAACAATCAGATAAGAACCCATACACAACTTCAGACATTTTCTGCAAGCTGCACAAGGATAAACTGCATGCAAATGTATAGGAACTGCCTTTTTTTTTTCATTTTATATATTTAGAAGTACAAAGACACTGCCTGCCTTTCCCCACTCCCCTGGTGGTTGCAACTGGAAAACATCCTTTGGAAACTGATTTTCATTTGTAGGATCAGGTACAGCACTGAGATTGAGTTACTGGGGTCTCTGTCATTGTGCCTTAAATTACACTAATACCAAAGCTCAGAAAAAGCAACCACCAGCACATTTACTATGTGGTTTTGGATCACTGCAGCACATGCAGTTGATCCATGCCCATCACCTCAGCTTGACTACGCTCTCTCATCAGGAAAGGCTTCTTCGGTTTCCACATGTGTTACTGGTTCTGCCTTGTGCTGTGTACTGGAAATCAAACTGATGAGCAGCAAACCAAACAGCCTCAGCACACTGGATCTGCAACAAGCATCAGTCTTCCCAGAGGAAGAAATCAGGCACGTCTGGCCAGTTTTACATAAATACATACTGATTGGCATTGCAAATATGCCCAGCCTTTAATCCTTCATCAGCTGGATCTTGCAGAAATGTTCCCATTATTTCACCCTGCATCAGTATCAGTGACGTTGTAGATCTGCCCATTTATAGATGTTTTAGCCCATATTCAGCCTACATTGGTGCAGAATTGCAAGATTAATCCCACATGAGCACCAGGGGTTAAACCCAGCACCAGGACTGCTGGCAGCATGTCTGCCTCACAGATTTTCATACCCAGCAGGCAGGTTTGAACATTAAATTCTCTGTAACTTCTCCAGATTCCCATAAAGCAAGTTCAGCAGTGAGATTTAAAAAAAGGTTAAGGTGCTGGTTCTGCTGAAGCCTGTTTGGAAAATATTTAGATGATGGGCTATTTCTGAGATGAGAGCAAGGTATGATTATCTGCCAGAATCACGTTTTCCTTCCAAAATTTGCAGCTTTTTCGGTAATAGTAGTGATAACATCTTTGACAGGCAAAGACCTCCTGCAAAGGAGGGGCACACAGACAGTCATATACACAGCTATAGGAGGGGTAGAGTTGCTTTTTAGCAACTGACCCACACGTGGCATGAAACTGCTCCCTTACTACCACTATTCTCGTAAGTATCTTGGAAATCTCTTCAAGCCCAAGCAAAGCTTTTGGATTTCAACACTAACATCACTTTTGCGGTGCTTCCAGCTGCAAATACACAACCCCTGTGACTGTTGGCAGGGGTGCTGCTCCCAGGCAATCGTACCCACGTTCAGATGAGTTTGGCATCAAGCAATTTGTGACTCTGTGTTCTACAGCTGCCAGTAACTTCATTTAACAGGATTTTTATAGGAATCCTTTTGGAAAATTGCTGAAACCGTGGATCACCTGGACATTCAAGACCTGTTCTCAGGGGGTTACTCTTACCTCATCGTAACTGATCCTCTCCTAGGATTATACTCATCAACGGGAAGTCAAAAAGTTATCCATGTCATATATAGCATATACATGCCTAAACTGCATAATCATCAAAATATAACTTTATAAGAAGACTCACGATATGCACCAAGAAGTGGAAGCACAGCTCCAACCATTAACACAGGACTCTTTGAAAGAAAGAACTCACACTTTCTCAGTACAAATACGCTCACAATTTTGATTCAAATAACTTCACATTAAGACTTATAGCACCTTTCTTTACACTCCTTTTCCTCCACTTCTGCATTTACTTAATTTTGATTTTTTTTTTTTTTAGTTACACCTGGTTCATCAGACACATATCTGACCTAACATACTCTAATTCTTAAATTTTGCTTTTAAAAGTACCAACCCATAACAAAGCAGAACTTACATGTATCCCAAAGATGACTCCTAGCCTCTCACAGCTCAGGACAGCAAAGCCATTATCAGATCCTTTGAAACACGACTTCTGCTGCTTACAAGGGTGGCTGCTCATTACATGCAGACACCTGCCAGCTGTTAGGTATTATCCCAATTAACGAGTATTTCATTATTCCCAGCTGTACCAACACCCAAAAACCATCAGCTAAGCTCCAGCCTATGCCACTTGCTGCACCAAAGCTAATTCTTTCCAGAAAAGAAAAAAATGGGGCTGGAAATACCAGGGCTTGCATTTAGCAAGCTGTTACAACCCCAGCATCTATGTAGATGAGGAGAGGACATCTAAAACTGTGTTCTGGCTCCTGTAGGACACTGCTGCTCAATCCTGCAGTTGTAGCAAAGCACTGAAAGCATCAACCAGGTCTAAACAGAAAGAAAATGCAGGTTTCATCAAGTTAACCAGGGCAGACATTTCAATCTTGTTCCTGTAGCCCAGTCCAAAGCCATGGCTCATACGTTTGGGAGACTTTCAAGAGCTGATTTCATTTAGATTGGTTTCTGACATCTGGAAACAAACAAACAAAAAAGATTCTTTCTATTTACCCAGGAAAGCTGTAGTCCGGAGTCTGCAGCCTTGGCCTCTGAAATCAATGCAGAGACAACAAGTTGAACCAGAGTTATGGATGGCGACTTTGGCAGATTGAGACTGCTGTCAGAGCCCTTACCCTTGCGACGAAGGCAGGAACATCACAGAGAGCATCTTCCCACTCTGCATGCAGGGAAAACCCAGGAGCACAACCATGGGCAGCAGGGGCTACGCCAAAGGTCCATCTTGTCAGCTGTGCGTGGTTTTTTGAGCCTGACCCCACTAGCTACTTCATTCACACCCCTCAAATTCCTGTAGTGGAGGAAAAAGTGGACAACTCCTCCGTCCTTGGGGTCTTCATGTGGCTCGTCATCGTCCAGACCTCTCTTGTATCTGCTCTGTTGTCTCTTCTATGAATGAAAGAACGGTAGGCCATTGGATATTTCATGTGTTAGATGCCTTCATTACCCTTTTCAATCTTCTTTCAACCTTCCCTGGTTTGACGAGAGATTCTTTGAGACGGGGCAGCCACAAGCCTATGCAGTATTCAACATGGAGGCAAGCCATGGGTTTACAGGAGCTTGGACAGACTTTCCCTCTCTCATTTCTTTTTTGTCACTACTTCCCTCCTAGAGCTCAGTTTGGCTTTTTTTTTTCTTTTGAGAAAGAGAGACTGCTAGGCTGACATTTTCAAAGAACAATATATTGCAGACACAAGGCCTCATTCCTAAATTATAAACCTCAGCCCAGACGCCATCAGCTTACACAGAGGAACAGGACTGCTACTCTTGCTGTGCAGCTTTCCATTTATCTGCACTCAATGTCCTTTTTAACACCATCAAATGTTTTCATAAGATGCCCCCAACATTCCTCACAACCAAAACACTACATTTTGATTTTAAAATGGTTCGAGCAGTCTGGATTATCCACAGCAACAGCAAATTTGCAGAGGATGAGGAAGGCAGGGAAGTTCTCTGCATGCTGCCCAGATGCTCCACACGACTGCAAAGACATTTTGGGCATTACAAACCTCGGTCAAACCCCAAATCTGTTGTTATTGTTTTAGCCGCTGTTTTTTGCTGCTTATTTAGCCACAGATCGGCTGAATGCTGTGATCACATATGAGATTATGAGCCAGTGTGCCAGTGGCGAAAAAATACAGCGTATTGTAGCATCCCCCTGAATACTGAAGGCAACAGTTAATCTCTTTTGATGGGACACTTCCATCTGGAGCTGCCATGCTTTCAGTGGAGCATATTCCTGTTAACGCACTTACTCCAGTGGTCTGCCAGCAGGTTTTTTTTTTTGGATGGTTGTATTGTTAAAATGCCCAGTGTATACGCTAAGCTACTGCCAGCGGAGGTTTGTTGGTTTCTTTAACTATAATAATCCTCAGCAGTTTTTGTGCTGCTGATCAGCTGTGTTAGCTTAAAGATGAAGAGACACAGAATTGCCTCTGCATTTTGCAGTGAGACCACCACCTGCAGCACAGAGCCAAAATACTTGTCTAAAAATACCTTCTTCTTTCCAAGAGCAGAGGCACAAATGAGACCAGGACAATGTATGAGTGTTGAGTGAAATGCTATTTCTCATGATATCTGAGATTTGTTTCTAGGCATTTGTCATCCTAGAGAGAGACTTTTTTTTTTCTACTACATAGCATAAAAACAGCATACATTTAGATAATGTTTTGTGATAAGTTGCCATTTTAAATCATTCCCACACCATCAATATGCCCAGACTATTAAATTTGGGGAATAGGAAAAAAAAGGATAAAAGGGAGCATGGCGAAGGACACGTATTTGATGGGCCTGCCATGTATTTTATAATGGGATAATCGCTTCTCAAACGTTTTGTGATAAAAAGTAAATAGCTACTGATGGTTTTATATTAACCCCACATTAATATTTAATTATAGGTTTTATACTTTACTATATAATTGAGCAGCTATTTGGTTTTCACTGTATTTTATTACAATCCTACCACTTTTCAAAGCAAATAAGCTTTTGTATGTCTAAAGCCCTTCTTACATCCCATCTCTGCAGAAACATTAACATCTGTAGACATGCTGCAGAAAGGCTCCCCGAGTTTGCTGTTGTATTATATCACAGAGCTTCGCTACTTTTTTATTGTCTGTTACAGAATGTAAGAATTTCAGGCAGGATTTCTACCTAGTGCATTAGATAAATCATGCCGTGGTAGACGTATCTGTTGACAGTCGGTGGATGTCAGCCCATTTGCTGTTCCGTGTTTCTTTTCTTTAAGAGCTGAGCTGCACAGAACTCACAAGGATCAACAACAAGAACACACTGCTGAACACAAAATGCAAACAGTTTCTTGGTTACATCTGGAAATGGGGAAACTCTGGTGTCGTTTCTCTTGTCTTAAGGCTCACGCAATACTTTGGGAGAAAGAGCGAGTGCCCTGGATGATGCCAAACAAAACATGGAAGGGAAGATGGGCATCTCCTCCCGTGATTTACCAGGTATTGCTGCTGCCTTTCTGCTTTGCTGAAACTCAGGAATAACTTTGGTCTCTGACAGCACTACACAGCAATCATCCTTGCTTTTCAACAAGATAAAATACAGTTATTGAAAGGAAAAACCTGCTAAGAGAACCAGTAAATTCTTGCAAATCTGTAAAAACAGAAGCTGCCAACTGCAGAATATAAGATTGTAATCAGAGCATGAGAAAAGCAGATGTCCTGGAGTTACAATGACAACACACATCACAGTTTTAAAAGCTTGAATACTGTTCTACTTCACATTAGCTCAGCCCACTTGATCCACCCTGAATAACCACGAACAGCCTTCCCGTATCTCACAGGGCTTGGTGTGGTTTTTAATTTATTGCTTTTTATAAAAGAGGTTGGTCCTGTGATGGTCTTCTGCGTCTCTCAGACAAGAACATGTTGCATCCCCAGCGTGCATGGGATCGAGATGGTGGAAGTACCCCCAGCTGCTGCTCCACCATGGATACTACGACCTGGTAACTGGAGGCCAGACTTGACACTGGGACAGCCTCTAGCTATAACTCATGACAGAAGGCTACTTCTCTCCACCACAGTTATCTTCAGAGGATAAACTGCCTTGGGCAGCTTTCCGCAGTCACTGCTGTGTCACCCACCAATATACAGGGCTGAACATCATTGCCACAAAACTTTGTGTGCACGCTCATCTCAACTTAGCATGCACTTTTATTATTCTCAGTGGTTGCCCACTGTCAAAACAAGCGCTGGAAATTCAAGCGCTCATATATTCATGCTCAAAATTTGAGAAGGGCAATAAAATCTCTCCCGTAACGCAATGCCCCTGGGCAGCCCGTGTGCTTGCAGTAAACAGTGTGAATCAACCCGAGTTGCTACCTGTCAGATTGCTGAGAAAATTACTCATCAAGGTGCCAAATGCTCTCCGGAGGAATGCCTTTAGTCTGTTTTCATCTTCAGCTCAAAGAGCAAGCGTTGCGTGCACCTGCAAACTGCTGAAGCTCTTGCCTGAACTTTAACTTTTTCTAAACTAAATTCACATACCCTTTCTCTGGGAATCCATGGGGAAATACTCAAAACCATATACTGAAGAAACTGTGTTCTTAAATTGGCAGTACTTTATGATCCACCCATAAAATAACAATTATCAGACAGGCACATCAACCTCCTGGATAGTGATGGAGTACACGCTTGGATTTCGGTCTCCTTGGAAGCCACAGCACATCCAGACAACAGAAAAAATGAAATTCTCATCTTTCTAGGTTCTATTTTTAGCAAAACATACGAAGTTATCTGAGGAATGAAACAAAATATATGAAATTACCCTTAACACATTGTTTGGTTTCACAGGCTGTACTAGTTCATAAAGAAACAAGCTACAAACAAAGAACACATCTAAATTTAAAAGCACAGAAGTGCTAGAAAATGTATTTCCAATTTAACAAGCTTCATATTCCTGTTCTGGCCAACTTTGCTACATACTACAGAGAATAGCTTTGGCTGCTCTTATGCAGCTGCAATGATATGGCAAAACAGTGCAAGGTATCTTACAATGATTGCCTTTCAACACACAAATAACATCTTAACTATTGATAGAAAGAAACAAACAAAAAAAAAACAACTTAAAACTGGATGATTTCACCTCTTGAAAATAAATAGTTTTGTGCTTTCATCATATTTTCTGCCACTGAGCCAAGCAATGGTCCCTTTGAGGGCTGGAACTTAATTCCACGATAAGCAGCAGAAATGGGAGAAAAGTTAAAAAAAAATCTGAATTAAGGAGATATATTTACACAGTTCTGCACTTCTGACTGCCAGTCTCTGTATTTTATCATCACCATCAAAGGCTCCCAACCCACAATTACTACTGGCTAATGCTGAGCTATTTTGTACAGACGGGAAATCAGAAGCCCTGCTCCCATGGAGGCTTGGTGACAAGTTACAAAGCTTTTGAACAGGTGGTGTCTGGCTGCCCAGGTAGAAGTGCTGAGATAGGTAGATCTATATGTGCTTTGTGGATAAGGGCAAAGCATTTGTCTTATGGAGAAAAAGTTTTAGTCTCCAAGCATCAGTTCTTCCCAATTCAGCTCCTTCAATGACAGCAGGTATGTTTAAAAAACAACAACCAAACAAGAAATTACAAATAAAAGGAAAAGCACAGACTATATATGAGCTCTAGAAACAGTGTGCAATCCCAGGTTAGGTTTAGTTTTAAACTAATTTCCAGAGAAAGTTAGGATCACAGTTTAGGTGCTAAGGGTGCTGAACTCCAGCACAACCTTCTCACAGACAAAAGGCAGAATTATTATTAATCTGCGTATTTGTGCCAGGTTTCTGACATCTCTGGGTGAAACATCATGAAAGCCAGAAAGGGAAAACAATTAACTGCTAAATGGTAAAAACTGGCTCATTGGACATCCACGCTCCAGCAGGATGGGTCACAAACACACGGGCAGCCCTGAGATTAAAAGCTTAGCACGAGTTCAAATGAAATAACCTGCCTAGTATGCTAAGGATATCAACAGAATAGGGTCTGGTTTGTATGTTAATGTACGGAATATCTATTTAAATGGGCTCTAACATGTATCTGTGTTTAATAGATCGATACATTTGTGTAGTGCATGTGATGGAACAAGTCAGACTGTGAACTGAAAGTGACGAAGGAAAGCAAAGGAGAATGAGGAGAATTGCCTAGATTTCAGGTCTAGCAATTATTTTCCCCCTAGAAAGAAACACAGTAATCACCATCTTTTGCAGTTTGCTAAGAATATAGAAATTTGGGTGAACCTTTATGCTAGAGTGCAATTAGATGAACCTCAGACACTGTCACAGCTTTTGTACTTGCATCGTGGTTCCTCCACCACTTTGCCTAACTCATTGCACAGCTCAGTACTGCACCTAACTGGGCCAAAGAGCTACATCCTCTCCATTTCAAGAATTTTTAAATCATTCTACGCTATTCTGAATATCAGTAATGGCAATATTTTATATTACAAACTAGCTGAGCAACATTAGACCAACAAAACATGCTGAGCAACATTTTTGACCGAGTATGCAGGCTGCGAACAAACTCTACCCAAGTGAAGTAATTTAGCCTGAAAAGAAAACAGAAACACCTTCAAGTGATGCATAAGGAATATTAAGCATTAAGTTGTTGTATGTTGAAACAAATACCATTAAAAATGCCACCTATACCACTCTGGGATGCCAAAGCTTTCATCAATATCATTTCATGAATACTGTTGTGCCTTAATCCTATTTCTTATACACTGGTCATTTCTATGTATGCATCAGTTTGCTTCCTCTCACGTCTCTGTTCAAATAAATTCTTGTATTACGGACCTCCACTGCTAAAAATCCAAGCAAGAAAAACCTTAAATCTCCCATTAACCGCAGGGAAAGAGAATTTTGGGTTGCAAAAACAGAACCAAGCTGGAAACTGTTGTTCTGCTGGTTCCCTGCACGGAAGCGCGTGGGCTGGTGTTTTTCTTTGAAAAGGCAGAGAAATGCTCACTTGAAGCTGAACTGATTAAATTCCTCACTTCAGGTGTATTCAAAAACAAATCTGAGAATTAATAAATACATGTAAAATACTTCAGAAAAGCTTCCCTTAGTACTCATGTTAAATAAGCATATCTAGGTAAAGCCAGCACCACTGCTCCTAGCTCAGACTTAAGCAAAGCTCTAAAAGCATCCCATTTCAAGTACTTAAAACTTCCAGGAAACCTCTTATAAAAAACTGGCAATAAAACGGAAGAAAATCTCAACACTTTTCAACATCTTCAGGCAAGCTCTCTGCCAGCTCACATCATACGGGACATGCAGAACTTTCACACCCCACAAACCCTCTAACCAGGGAAGATTTTTACACAATACGATGAAAAAGAGAAAAAAAAAAAATGTCTTCTTTCTGGCTCTTCAGCCCCCAAAGTGCACTCTGTATTGCACTGGACCCATCTGGAGTTAATACATCCTCTTTCTTCAACCAGAAATAGCTTCTCCCGCTTGCCACCGAAGCAGCAAATGCCTTCCAAGTACACGACAGTTGCCAAAGGATGTTGCTGTCTGAAGACAAACCGTGGCAATGCCGACCAGGATAACTCTCTTGCTCAGACAGACAGTGAGGCTGCTCACATTCAGATAGCTCCTCAAGGATCTGCAGAGCTTACTCAAATATTTTACAAATAGACAGGGAGAGCAGCTTTGACAAAAAAACAATTATGGATAGGCAATTCTGCTGATGAGAAAATCACTGATTTTGGCCATGAAAACAGCACACAGGGCATGTTAAGCAGATTAAGAGAGCTGGACTTTTAAAACATGTCCTGATGGCTAAAATCATCCTCTAAAATGCACAGGGGTTGGTTTGCTTTCTGATTATCACTGCAAGTATGGTTTAAAGATATATATGCAGGAAGATAGCTTTTAACTATGAAGTCCTTAGACTTCATATAGTTAACAACAAAAATTAAACAATCAAAGACTGTATGTTTAACAGTGCCTAAGAGTCTTCTGGAGAATTATACCTTAAGAAGACAGCAATTTGCTTCTTCATATACTGTCTTCATTCCTAAATGTTCAATGTCAGTCATATAAAACTGTATTGTGGTCACAATGCTTTCTTCACGGCATTTTTGCCTGTACACTGCCTGCAGGACACAGCCTTTAGTATTATATTCATCAACTTTATTCATGCCTTAGAAACTTAGTTCCTATATTTACTCCCTATCCCCCAGTTCTTTAGCCAGGCTATGCACACAGGAGACACTGAACAAAGTTTAGGCATGCTTGATACAATACATGTTGTCCTTAGAGCCTCTGCAAGTTGAAAATTCAAGCTAAGAGTAACAAAATTTGCATGCAGTTAAATATTCCTGTTTTCTTGATATTTCAGAGCAGCTCAGAAGCACCATGTGCTGGAGGCAGAGCCCTGCTGGGATGCCTGCGGTGTTGTGCAGAAACCAATTCCCCAACACCAAACACATGCACAGGGCTGTGGATAGTTTCCCAGGAGTGTTCACGCTGTGCTATGCCAACCCTACCCTCTAAAATTCAATTTTAGGACAGAACTGAAAATAAATGCAACTGTTTTATCCAAAATCCTTGCAGCTTCTTCTTCCTATAAAGAGAATGACATGTGTCAATTCTACTTGGTCTCACTCTTCTGCAATCCTCACATTTCCAATTTTTAGCCAATCTTTAAGTATCTTTGGGAAAAAAAAAAAAAAGCCAGAGAAAGTATGAAAGGGATATAACTTTTTGCAAATTGGGCCCTGCTGCATTTGCTGCTTCTTCTCTTGGAGTAAGATTTTAAGGCCTCCATTTATCCTTTCAAGCTGTCCTCACTTTGTATTACAGTGTAAGATGTTATGAATGTTAAGCAAAAGTATTTTAGAAAAGAAAAAAAAAATTCAGTGGTTATCATATCCCACCCTGTCAAAAGAGCAGTAAATTAACATAATTATTACCTAAGTTCAATTATATTCAGCTGAGGCCAGAATGGCAATGACACTGTCAAGTGTAGAAATTCATCTATGACAGTGAAATGCATTTATATTTTTAACCTGCAATTCTTGTACTGAAGGCAAGGAGTCCTTCCTTGAAAACAAGTCATTTTGTCACAAGATGGTGACACGAACGTATCATTGCTAGAGAGCTTGACTCACTGCAGTTTACCTATAACAGAAAAGAGTCGGTCCACCACTTCCTTTCCTAAAATACAGGAAACGACAGCTTTCTGCTTGCCAGAAACAATACTTGGAATTCCTATAAGTCCCCAGTACAACTCCCTATTTCGCACCCTCAGCTCTCACATTCACTGTTTGAGGGCACATTTACAAGAAGCATCTCCGAAGAGATTGCCCTGCCACCACTAAAATCTTTGACTATGGACGGAATACGATGGAAATCTAGAGCTCTCATTAGTAATGTTCTTAGGAATAAAACTGCCAGGTTAGAAATTGGCAGTCTGATTTAATAATGTCTAATCCGGGATTAAATACAGAGTACACTGACAGTTGTTTCTGTCTCAGGATGCATGTGACATTGGAGAGGAAGCATGAGATGTGGGGATAATTGCTTTGCCAGCCCATGGTGACGATGACGCATGTGCATAGCTTACCCCTAACCTTAGCAGAGGTTTTTGTGAAACAAAGGCTTTACGCTGGTGAATGGGATGTGAAAGCTAATGTACTCAGTTTGTCACATCAAGATTATTAATTGTTGTTATTATTATTATTTTGCTAGCCTAGCCTTGTAAGCAAGTAGGGCTTACTTGCCAACTCTGCTTCCCAATCTGTCTGTCCATCTGGATGGCTGTCCATCACACCCCAGCCCCAGCATCACAGCCTCAAGAACACCAATTAATGCTTCCTAATGCCAGCTTAGCTCAAGGTACTAGTCTCAAAGATGCCAAGTTCTCAGAAATGTCCTTAAAATCAGCAGAGCTGGATCACTCACGGTGCAGCTCACAGGCTGTCCTGTGGATGGAGGAACCTCCTTCTGCCAACCAGTCCCACCCATGCCTGGCTGCTGGGGAGGCAAGTGGCATGGTGAAACATGGATTTACAGCTAGTATCTGAAGAAGGACACAGTTCAACAGCAAAATCCCGTGTTAGAGCTGAGTTGAACATGTACCTGTTTGCTTGAAGGGCACTCAGACTCGCTAGCATCTTGTTACTGGCTCGGCGATGCATTTCTTGCACGGAGCATCCAGGCTCGGGGCAAGCCCGAGCGCCCTTCCAGCAACGCATCTTCCTGCTCCTTGGCTTCCTTGCAGTTGTTACATAGATATGGCATATGTTTCCTACAGCACAGGTAGGGCAAAAAATATACATACATTTCTAAATTATTCGAAAAATGGTCAAAAGAGGTAAATCTAAATGAATGTCATCAAAACAGCTGACAGCATTTTATGGGGCCAAGCAGTGAGACAGCTTTTCTGCACTGTTTCCATAGCACAGGCAGCCTACAGCACACCAGGATCTGCCCAAGACACAAAATACAGCAGTACTGACTATGGTACATGTTTTCTGTATCTGTTTTTTTCCTTTCTGAGCTGGTAATTGCTGTGTGGATGGGCTATGGCTATCAAACCCAGGCTGCTCAGCTGACTTCTTCCAATGTCTGAGCGAGCTGAATGCCTGAGGGTTGGAAAATTATTCTGTGAATGCTTATGACAAGTCCAGAGCAACAATAAAGAAACTGCAGTTCATATGATAAGAAAAAGAAAAGGGAAAAAAGGCATTAACTCCGAACCTCGGGCATTCATCTCATCAGAGAAGGGCTGAAAAGCCAGCCTGACCTCACTGGTAAAATGCAGAATAACCACAGGAGACAGCTGATCGCATCGTACTGCTCGGAGGAGCAGTACCAAACCCAGCCAAGCACAGGCTCGGGATGGAATGGGGCTGTGGGGCGTCCGTGCAGGTGCAGGTGTGGGGAGGTCTCCAGTCCCAACCCAGCCCCAGACTGCTCAACATCAAACCCTTCCCTCATGCCGTCTACATCCACCTGAAAACCGGCTTGGGACCCAATGCTCCCTGGCTAGAAAGCTCTCAGCACTACAGCCAGTGAAAGTCATCTCAGAATTATTACTTTTTTAGGGTGTTGCTTTTTTGTGGGTTTGTGGGGCTGGGCTTTGCTCCTTTGCTGGTTTTCTTTCGGCTGGTTGCTATCAAGCATAAATGTAAAATGAGCCTTAGCCAGAATCAGATTTTTGGCTGCAATACCAGACACTGACCGTATCCTGGGAAGGAAAGAGCCTGCTTCTTAGGGAAACTCTGGTGCTTTGTTTTGCCTTTTTTTTTTCTTTTTTTTCCTGAGAGCTACTCAAAATGTTTTGTATTTGTTTTCTTTGAATTTATAAAAGGATAACCAAAGTGAGAGCTGGTTCTTGTCTAACAATAATCTGGACAAAAAAAAAATTTGAACTTAAACTTTAAAAAATATAACATCTTTTTATGTATTTCAGTGGCATACTGAAACAGATAAAAACTTAATTGCACTTTTTTTTTTCAATTTAAGTACCTCAGAACATAAAAGTGATGGCTTCATTCCATTCCCATGAAATATTGCAGGGAAAACCTGAAACACAATGTTGAAATTTGAAATTGAAACATTTATGGTTCTCCAAGTATTATTTCCCCATGGAGACTAGAAATATCTAAATCTATTAAATCCTACATTAAATCTGGACAAAAAGGACAAATGGCCATGCACTGCTTCAGATACAGATAAATCAATACAGAGACTTATCACGTATCAAAACAAATACTTTCTGTATACAGATATATATATCTACATGTAGAGATATATAGATATCTATGGATATAACGTATACCTATTTAATGTGGCTCATTAGCTGCCCAGACTGTATTATTTGTGTCCATAAGGCTAGTGGCTCTGTTTTCTGGATTAGTATTCATGGAGCTGAGCAACAATGTCAACATTTCCATGAGTGAATCAAAGCAAGACCCAGTGCTGATGGATGGATGAGGAAAGGGATTTTGATAGCCAACGTCATAAAGTCACGTAAGAATAACAACTGCCCTCAGACTGAAGGGTTGTCAGACAGCAGCATGTCTCGTCTCCCTTTAGGTTGTCAGTGTGTGAGGAAGGAAAATTAAATATATATATATAGACTGCTGGTTATGAAGACGCTACAAGTGCGACTATCTAAAATGAAAAAAACACTCGTACAAATTCACCTGTAGGCTCTCTGCTCAGCAGTTGAATTTACTATTTTTTATTAAACTGATTTAAATTAAAATATGCAAATCCTATTAGAAGTACATAAGACATGGAGTCTAAGGCCATATCACTACTTTTACTTAGGGTCGTATATGACAACCTGATCTGGGAGTCAATCAAAATCACTCTGTTACTGAAGGAACTCAAATTTCTTATTCTTCACCAGGAATTCAGTCTATTTTTGGACTTATATCAAACTCTGTCAGTTGTAGTCTACTCTGAAATCTGAAAAGCCTACCGTACGTGACGCCAGAACAGGAAAGAAATCCCAGTGGTTTGTCACACACCAGCACTTCATCTGCAAGGCTTCCTACCTACTGAATTACATCTATTATGCGCACAAGCAACCATCAAACTGGTAAAGTTTGTCCAAGCCTTCAAATCAACTTCCAAGACATGGCTGAATAAATAGGAAAGCCTGTAAGAAGACATTAAAATCCATCTAATTGACTTAGGCACCTAAGTCCCATTTTGCAATGCTCATTACAAAGGAAGAAGCCAAGGTCCCATTGATTTTTTAAATGGTGCTTTGGTTCCTAGATGTCTGGTGCTTCTGAAATGGGAGCTAAGCACTTTAGCTGATTCCCCATTTTTAAGCATTTATGCATAATACAGACTGCATTACTATATTATTTTCCCTTTCTCAATAATGGAAAAGAAGTTACAAACCACTGAAACCACAGGGAAACAACCACAAGACATGACAATGCTTTGTAGAGACAACTCAACTCTAGTTGGACCAATTAACATGGATTTTGACATAGGTTTAATTTCCAAATATGCCAGGACACCATCAGTCATCCTCATATTACCATTCATCCCAAGCTGCTTATGCTGGTGTTTCACAGTCATCAGTAAAACATCCCTTCACTTGGTTTTCTGGGTGGTCAGTGGTACACAGCATCTGTTTAACACCCTCCATTTATTATTACTCAAATGTTGCTGATACACGTATTGCTCACGGGTATATTCTGAAGGTCTGTGTCTCCTTACCTCCTCAGCTCACCTCTCTTGGACAACCAGTATCCCCCTCCACCAGCTTTCGAGGAATACAACTTCTCACTTCCAGACTCAGTAGTGCTAATTAAGTCAAACTGTTGATTACACACAGTCTTCCAGTATCTTGTTTATTCCTCATTATCAGCATACAGATATCCAAGATACCCATTCACTAGCAACTTTTTGAGGTTTTTCTTATTTTTTCGCAAAATAAAAAGCACATCTCCTGAAACAGTTTTAAACTGAAAAAGAAATACATCAGTGTGCACATACGCAGAAAACACTCCCTACCATTATAAAGCAATCCAAACTTCTCTATTCATCAAAAAACAAGCTTATCACGTAGTGGTCTTATCTGCAGCTGAAGAAGTTTTATGCTGACAGTCTAAAAAGCAATTTCCTGTATTTTACTATAATACGCTTGTAAAGGAAAAAAAGATTTTAAAGTTTTTTTTAGACACTCGGAATCTTTCTCTGATAACTCAAATAGAAAACTTTGGAAAAAGTGATCATAGCAACAGTACAATCCTATGATATTTTAAACATCTCTAATGCTTTCTGAAGTCCGTCAAGGTAGAGGATGCTCAGCTTCAACCCTAATCAAAGAATCACAGAATCACAGAATGGTTGAGGTTGGAAGGGACCTCCAGAGATCGTCTAGTCCAATCCCCCTGCTCAAGCAGGGTCACCTAGAGCACGTTACACAGCATTGCATCCGGGAGGGTTTTGAATATCTCCAAAGAAGGAGACTCCACAACCTCTCCAGGCAGCCTGTTCCAGTGCTCTGTCACCCAAACTATAAAGAAGTTCTTCCTCATATGGCGATGAAACCTCCTGTGGTTCAATTTATACCCATTACCCCTTGTCCTACCACTGGTCACCACTGAGAAGAGTTTGGCCCTATCCTGTTCATATTGTCCCCTCAGGTATTCATAGAGGTTGATATCCCCAGGTCCCTTTCTGCAGAGCTGCTCTGCAGCAGGTCAGCCCCCAGCCTGTACTGTGTACCCCTGCAGTGCACCCACATTTCCCTTAGTCTTCCTTTTGCTGCTGATGTATTTGAAGAAGCCCTTCTTGTTGTCTCATATGTCTCTTGCTAAATTTAATTCTAACCAGGCCTTGGCCTTCCTCATTGCATCCGTGCAATGAACTCAGCCACTGTCAGCCTGGAGTTCTTTATGTTAGGATAAGTTATTACATGAGTCTTACTATGTCAGTGTGTTTATATATATGACTATATATATGTGTACATAATATATATGTATATATTTATATATATATGTATTTATATATACATACACACACACAAATCACAAACCTTCCCAGACTGGCAAGATTTACCTCATACCCAACAGTGTGACAGACTTTTCAATGACAGAAATGTTATCAGGAGCAAAAATAAAGTAATTTTTCAGAGAAACACAGAAGGTTTCAGTATATTGTACCGTGAATAGTTAATAGCATAAATATTATTTATTGGGCATGTGTACAGGATTCATTTTGTGATTAAAAATGCTAGTACTCAGTTCTCTTCTACATGAAAAAGTTACAGCTCTCAAGAGGGAACCCTAAACTTCTCATTAGATACCAGAGCTGATTTTCAGCTTTATATAATTTCAGATAAAGAAGCCCACGAGATACAGAGATTTAAAATGGGAACTAATTTCGGCAAATATTTAACTGATAGGAATTAGGCAATAATTAACAAACAAACTAAAGTATTCTAAAAAATTCTGCGTTTGCTGAGCACAGAGTACCATTTACACTATAGTTCAGCCTTTGGGAGCTCATCTCTCCTTCCAAAAACATATACTCATTCTCTCATTGCAGTAAGGTAATAAGCACAAAATTAATTTACAGTCAAACAAAATTTACTCAGAGAAGTTTGAAGAAATTACAAACCAAAATCAGTGCTGTTGTACAAAGCACAATCTGAAACCCAGAGCTATTTTAACACCCAGTAGGTCCCAGTCTTAAGAAATTTATTGCACAGACTCTACATGGTGCAGTGCTTCTGCTCTCAAAACAGTTTTGTGTCCAAATACATCTCTCCCCATGGAAAAGGCCTTTGCTGCCTGTAATATAACAAGCAACCCTGCACTCCTGGCCATGGGACTTACACACAGGTGGTTGCAGGCTGATGCTCTGTCCCTGCCCAAGCACAAGAGCCACTGCAAAAGTCCTTGCTGCCAATTTTAATGGGGTCTAAATGATGACATCAACGTGCTGTGACTAAAATTCTATCTGTACCAGAGATGATGATTTTGCTCTTATTTATTGAAAAGTAATTAGCAATGTTTGCCCATCAAGACACTATATCGCTTCGTTTTAGAGAGTTTAAATTAGCTTCTATTAAAATTGTTTCGTAAGAGCTACGAAATTGGTTGGTAGGGCACTGGATTAAGTCAGAAACATCAAACAAACAGAAAGTAAATAATCTTTTTCCTGCTGGATGGAAGGCCCCATGCTGGTAATGCGCACAGTATGTTTCTCAATTATATTACTGGTGCCTGGTATGTAACATGCACCAATTTTGATCATGGGAATAGATACCTGACACTTTGAACCTCAGCTGAAAGATTCCCACACCTAAGAAATGATGACTTCAAGTATCATTAGACTTGATTTAGCAATTATTAAAGGTGATTTGTGGCCAAGTTTTTGAACTACAGATCCAATTCCTTTCCTGCTTGAGTATATTTCCATAGAGGAGTGAGGTCAGGACAATACCACGGGCAGCAAGGATGCAGCATATATAGCATATATGCAGCATATATCCATTGTACCTGATGAATCTTAGGATGGCAAAAGGAAAACAAAACCACACACCTACATATATGAAGTGAAGGACCTCCAGAATACTGGATGAAGGTACACCTCCATTTAAACCAGAGCAATTTTATATTCTTGAATGGCTGGCATTACAGACAAGCATGGTTCTCAGATCTGAGTTCAAAACTGTATAGTATTCCAACAGTGACACTTACCATGCTTGATTATACTGGGCTTTTGTGTTGTTTTTGTTTGTTTGTTTGTTTTAATAAAGATTTGGCACTGGGGAAAGAGAGGAGGAGAGGTGGCTGGCTATAGGGACTAGTAACACAAAGAGGATTTCAATTTCAGGCATCTCTATCTTCCATGATGCAAGACCAAAGTGAGGATATTACTTCTACAAAAGGCAACCAACTGGCAGAAATCATCTTGCTGGATCATAGGCTGGAGAATGGCTAACGCTGTTAAAAGCATGTAAGACTATGCAAAGTAGGTGACATACAGGAGAAGATATAAGTTTAACTTGGTGATCAGCATCACAACAAAAATACCTTTTTCTTACTACGCATTCTCCTCTGGTATCCGCACAACTGCTTACTTTTCAGTCTTAAAATATGCATGTTATAATGAGCTTTACTCAAAATTGGTACACTACATTTTCTCTCCACTCCTTTCTAAATAAATTCTCATTTCACATGTATAGAAATAGAATTAAATGATATATTTGCAAAGCAACTCATCTGACTTCTTAATTTCACTAGTTTATCATTTCTTACAGTTCATAAACTCTTTTGTAGTCGAGTTATTCTCAATTAACACTTGCAGAAGTGAGAGGGTAGATGCTGTTAGAAAAATCCCTATTTTGGGAAAAAAATAGAAAATCCCTTTGATGCCAACAGGTGAGATAAATTGATGCATGTCTGAGGGACAGCTTTGCTGGAAGGATGCTTTGTAACAGGGACTAAATCCAACTGAGGACTTCAGTTACCCCTTGGGATTCATCTTACTCAATTATGTGGCATTGTTTGCAGTACTAAGGGCTGCTGCACCCAAGCTCAGCTATTAAACTGGCGGAACCAAGGTTTCCACAAGCATCACTCACTGGAATTAAATATATATTTTATATATATGCATGGTGAAATATTGGCATTTTGACAAACTCCCCAAAGGAAAGCAGTTCAAGGCTTATATCCATGAAAAAGACATTCCCGTTCTATGACTTGTGGTTTTTCTGCTAAGGCAAACCTACAAAGTTCAGCAATTTAGCTGCCTCTTCTAAGACCAGTAACAGAGCAAAACCAACAAAAATAAAAAAAAAAAAAAAAAAAAAGGAAAAGGGAAAGGGAAAGGGAAACTGGAAAAAAGAAAGAAAAATATGGGTCTCTACTTTGGAAGGGATGGCAGGATCTGACACTCTTCTTGGCCTGCAATGAATGTTGCACAGTCACATGTGCTCATGCATTACATACAGCTCACTGGGTTAAAGAGTGAATAAATGCTTTAATTTTGAATTTTCCCTATTTTATTAGCTTAAATGGGAATGGTAACCTAATTGCACCACAGAGTCCTTTAAATCAGTCCACATGCTCTGCCTGCTTGCGCTGCACCTATTCGCTCCAGTCAGCCCTTTCAAACCTCAGAAGCTGCCTGCCCCGTCCTGGTGTATTTTCCAAGCCAAAGACAATCACAAGGATTGAAACAAATATGGGTTCTGTCACATCATCGCTTCATGACTTCTAAGAAATTACAGAATAAGAGAGGGTCCAGCCTCATGCTCTGGAGTTTAAAGTGAAAGCAGCCATGATATTACCTCCAGATGGTAGAAAATGACTTTTTAGACATAACCAAAGAACCTTTAATCTCTGGGACTGACCAAAGCTACATTAACAGTAACTAAAGAAAAGAAGAAAAGAAGAAAAAGTGAAGAAAAAAAAGATCTGCAACTAGCAAATTTTGCATCTTGCTTCTGAAATTGGTCTGTAATGTACCACACCCTTGACTACGAACTCTCTGAGAGACAACTTCTGAAGACAATATGTACAGTGCTTAATTCAAATCTTATTTCTTATCATGACATAGACTATCCTTAATTGGAAGACACCCACAAGGATTACCAAGTCCAGGTCCTGGCTCCACACAGCATCACTCAAAATCAGACCAAATGTCTGAGAGCAGTGTCCAGGCGCTCCTTGACCTCTGGCAGCTCGGTGCCGTGTGCCCAGTCCCTGGGGTGTCTGTCCCAGTGCCTGACCACCTCTGGGTGCAGAACCTTTCCCTAACACCCAGCCTGACCCTCCCCTGTCCCAGCTCCGTGCCGTTCCCTCGGGTCCTGTCGCTGTCCCCAGAGAGCAGAGCTCAGCGCCTGCCCCTCTGCTCCCCGTGAGGGAGCTGCAGGCCGCCATGAGGCCTCCCCTCATCTCCTCTGCTCTGGGCTGAGCAGACCAAGGGCCCTCAGCTGCTCCTCACACACCTTGCCCTCTGGACCCTTCACCATCCTCACAGCCTCCTCTGGGGCTCTCTAGTAGCTTTATGCCCCTCCGGTACTGCGGCACCCCAACCCGCACGCAGTGTTCAAGGCGAGGCCGCAGCAGGCCGAGCAGAGCGGGACGATCCCTTCCCTTGGCCGGCCAGCAGCGCCGGGCCTGAGGCACCCCGGGCATGGTCAGCCCTGTGGGCTGCCGGGGCGCTGGTGGACCGTGTTCGGCTTCTCATCCACCGGCACCCCCAGATCCCTCTCTGTGGGGCTGCTCTCCGGCCTCTCGTCACCCCAGTCTGTACGTACAGCCAGGGCTGCCACATCCCTGGTGCAGAATCCACCACTCGCTCTTGTTAAATTTCATGTTCTTGGTGATTGCCCAGGCCTCTAGTTTGTTAAGATCTTTTGGCAAGGTCTTTCTACCCTCAAGGAAGTGTCAGCAGCTTCTTCCAGTGTAGTGTCATCCTCAAACTTACCTTCGAGTCCTGCACCCAAGTCATTTATGAAAACATTAAAGAGAACTGGCCCTAATATAATTTATTAAAGAAAACAAGGAATGCCAAAAAAATAATTAGAAAAATAAAAATAAAAAACAAAATACTCGTTCTTGTTTTGAAAGAGATTTATGCTTCATGGCCAACTAAATCAGGAAATAGTCTTTTCTTTATTTGTTTTATTTGTTTTGTTTTCCCCAAAAACTGTCTCAATGAATTTTTACAGCTTATAAAATACCTTCTTTTTCATTCTCCATCACCCTTTCCTCTGGTGTTGTGTATAAATTTCAATTCTGTTTATATAAGAATTTTTTAATGAATGTATTCGGAGTATGCAGAGTTGTTTCCCTCATTCTTTTCTGATGACCTATTCACTCCAATACTTTATGTCTCACTCACCCTAATGCAAAACAGTAGGTCATACTGAACTGTATAATCCTGTAAGAATAACTTCAAAAATCATCCATGCAAAATGGTCACGATTCACATTTTCCTGACTCAAGATACAGATTTTGGCCATCACCGTCTCCTCTGTGTGACCTGTATAAATAATTAATTAAGAGAGCTTTGCATATTGATTCCCAGGTCATATGTAAACATAAAAAAAAAACTACCTTTCATTCCACAGTAAATCTGGTCTCATTGAAGCAATGTCCATCCCATGTCTTGTGATATTGCACCGACAGCACATGTCAAAAGGAGTCTAAACTAATCCGCTTCCAGTCTGTCTGTGCTACCACTAAATATCCCCATTTTCTTATCCTTCTGCTTTTAGGATATCAAACGAACTTGACATTTCTTAATCTGAGCCTGTTTTCCAGGTCAACAATTCAATTTTGTAAGGCTTTGGCTTAGTTTTCTGAGATTAGCATCTCACCCACTGATCTGTCTCCGCCTGTTTTTTGAGTCAGCAGTTCCCAAAGTATTTTGTAGTGCTGTGCAAACAGCAGGTACTGAGTCAGGTTCAAACTTTCCCTGGGTTCTTATGATAGAAGTTGGATGTGGTTTGACCCACCCAAACCCTGCCTCCTCCTAACATAAAACGTGAAGCAAACAGACCACTTAACGGGTGGCTACAAAGAGGATGGCAGCTCTCTCTATGCAAGGAGACACATGGAGATGACAAGGGACAAGGGGTACAAGCTGCATTGGAAGTTTCATCTTGGTGTTAAGAAATTAGTATTATACAGTGAGAACAATTGATACCTGGAACAACCTCCCCAGGGGCATGATGGAGTCCCCATCACTGGAGGTTTTGAAGATACAATTGGAGATGTTTATGGGTCATCTAGGCTTCCTCCTCCCATGACAGAGATTGGACCTGGTGACCTTTTGGGATCCTTTCCAACCTTGGCTGTTATGCAATTCCATGAGGTTCGCCTCATGAGTTGAGTGAGAAGGACACGCAATTTTTAGGGCATGAAAATGATCCATAATGTTTCCTCATCCTGAGCCAATGCAGAGGATTGGTCTCACTTATGGCTCAGTTCTGCCATTCACTTAACACTGTTCCCCTGTTCCCCAGCCCCTGGAGAGCACAAAGGAATTCAAAGCCTTGTCTTTAGGGCACTTCTTCTGAAAATTCATTAGAGGAAGGTCCATTCTGCATTGCCACTTTTGTGGACTTTCCCCAAAGAAGGCACAAACGAGCCATGGGAACATGACAGCCCACCACCAAACCCACAGCAGCAGGACTCTATTCATGGTTGCATGAAGCTCATTAGAGTCGTATTTGGACTTCAGTGATCTTTTGATCATGCACATTAGTTTTATATATAAAATTCCTGCTCTTCAGGTGTATCATTCCTCCTTTTTTAAAAAAAATGTGGACTTTATCTCCCTAGTCTTATGATGAATAAAATTGTACACCCTTTCATGGGTCAGCTCAGCCAAAGGGAATCCTGGAAAACAATGGGATGCCCCAAACACAGCCACAGTCACTGAATCCACAAACTTCAGGTCTTTTGAGAAAAAGGTCAACATTATCTGGAAGCAGAATTTGAGAATTTAGGTTTTTAATTTAGGATTAGTCAGAAGTTTGTTTTTTTTGTTTGTTTTGCTTTCAATTTAAATCAAAAGACAGTGTTGATTGAAATAAGTCTTAACAGAGCAAAACAAAATCCTGTTTGTTGGCAGGAAATGTTATCTGTTACAGGATACATCCTGATGCCTTTGAGTGCTATTTGGCACCCTTCCCCGTAAGATCAATACTTTAACATAAAGGTCCTAGACCCATTAGGAAGGGGCAGCAGCTGAGGACTCGGTCCAATCCTTCTTGACACAGCAGCTCTGACCGTCACCTTATTAAGCAACATCAGATATAATCTGTTTCACAGGTTCACGTAGCTTCTCGTAAGAAAAATTACAGTGAAGTGAATTACCGGAGAAGAGTATTGTGTAAGTGATACTTGTTAAGTTTCCCCTTCTCCTCAAGATGCCTTTTATTGCACCTGGTTTTCAGATAAGCTGTCCTAAAGGATGATTCCAGCATATACTGCTATTTAATGAATTCTGTTATTAACAAAGATCAACAAAGATCTCCAGGAAACTAAGCAAGCCCATTAAGAAATGTAGAAAAAAATAACTAAAACATGTGGTTCTCCAACTTGTATACTAAAAGAACACCTCACAGTCCACACAAAGCTTCTGCTCTCCATCAGAGAGTATTTAGGGTCAAGAAGACTAAAATCAGTGAGATGCTCAAAAGCTGGAGTTCCTGGGAATTTCTAGTTTCTAACAATCAGTAGGAAAATCTATACCATACTGTTTGAACAGTTTTATACCATACCAATGTAACAAACTAATTAATAGAGAGAAGATCTGAAAAAAGTCACTGTTGCGCTGTTTTTTACAGGAAGCTATTTCAGTGAATGATAATATTTTTATATTCAACAGTAGCCTGAAGGATTTTCTGTCCTATAAAAACAAGTTAGACGTGCGGCCACTGAAATTACTGGATCCCCTGCCTCAGAGGTTTGATTTCTTATAGCTGCACTGAGATATTCTGCTCCTTCTTTCATCGTAAAAGCAGCTGGCCCTGCTGAGGGAACATGCTAATTTTAGGCTGCCATAGTGACCCTTCCTAGACAAAACCGTGCTGCTGGGGTCAACATGCCTTGAAGGTATACTTGCTAAAGGTAAATTGCCTGGGAATAATCCCGACCATTTTTATTTTCAAACCTACACAGTTTATGGTTTTTGTCAGCAAATTTTGCTGAAATTCCATTTTACAGTGCTAATTTACAAGTAATTACTTTGCTGAGGCTTTATCCAGCACATTATTTCATTACAATGTTGATTGTTTTAGACAAATATGCATTAATCCACTTTGATTATGAAAGCGTATCTGGAGATTTTCTTTCCTTATGTGATGATGACAATGCTAAGAAGACAAGAGAACTCTCTGGTGTCGATGTCTGAAAAGATGAAATACAAGAAAATATGTATTTAACCTATTATTTCTGAGCAAAAATGACTCCCAAAAGGCCTGGATATAGCTACTGATGAAAAATAAACAAATAAATAAATAAATTATACACTGGGATTTTTTAAAATATGTATTTATACAGATAGACAAAGATGTGCATAAGAACCAAGATAAGAAAATATAGCCCAGGCATATTTTATCATTCCAACGCATCAAATGAATGTAAATACATGTGCTACTGAAGAGTAAATCCACAATAGTGAGAATCAGCAGATTTTCATTCTGCGCATTTGTATATGCAACTCTAAGATAGTATCTGCCCACATGACTTCTATTTGACATCTAAAGAGCTCCGTTAAAACCCTTTCAAAGACAACACTGCTGATCAGCTTGCAAAGAAGCAAGAGAGGCATGGAAACAGAGATGCCACGTTACTAATACTTAGTTAGCTGCGGATGTAAAAGACATTGAAGTGATTATGCTAATACAACCATATGCATGCTGTATGCAAACTCCATCATGGACTGAAATCCCTGTTGTGGCTTTTGTGTCCCTGCAGAGGCTCTGCAGAGCAGCATCCCCCAGGACAGTGCAGTACCAGGCAGGCAGGAGGTGGGGGGGAAGGCCATGGGTCTGGGACACCATGGTTTGGGAGTTAAATAAAACACAAAAACAGTGAAAGGCATCAAAATTAAAGACAATTACTAACTGCTTGGCAAGACTGTAGTTAGTGAGAGTTTAGAAACTTTCTGCAGTAACCTAACTTGTTTCATCAAAATTCCACACTGAAAATAACAAATTTCTAGAGATTCAGCATTAGTCACAAGCCTTCCTGTAAAGCTTACAAATACACAGAGCCTGGAAAAGACTAAAGGTAAATATACAAATTTTACTAAAAGTAAAATTTGCTGTGTTTGAGCTAATGGTGCTTTCAAATGGTCGCTGTTACCTTCATTCTTAATTTTCAGTTCTCGATCGAATACATATTTTCCTATCCAAAAGCACTTGAATTAATCTGGAACTTCAGGATGACATGGAATGAAATCACTCATTAAAATCCCAAAACAATATGCATATAATTAGCATACAGAAGTACACACAATCTCTCCTATGGAAAAAAAAAATATCATTTTGTCTTCATGATTTTTGCAGCAATGTATCTGCCTGCTTGCTAACAATGTATCTAAAACCATAAATAAATCAAAAGCTTGACTACCACCCAACACAAGCTGTATTTACTGGCAGTTTCCTCCTGCTTTAAGAAAAGCCAGTGTTGCCCAGCATATCTACAGCATGCCTTGGTGTTCTTACAGGCACTGCAGCTTCATCTTTGATGGCTTTTTGGCAGCTCCAAGAGGTCCACAGAGCCCTGTGGCTGTGGGCAGAAAGCAGATGACGTCCTGGGCCATGGTGCAGCTCAAGTTCAGGGGTGCTAGAAGAAAGGGTGCAAGGGGATCCATCATTTATACCACTCCAGGAGTGAGCAAGTGTGACAAGTACTTAAAAGTATACTTTCATATTACCCTTATGCCCTTTGGACAGCATTAATTCATTCTACCTTCAAAAAAAATAATTCTTCCCTTATTGCTCTCTCTGCACACCTGAATCATTGAAGCCCACACTGTTGTTTAACAACCTTTGCTTGTGTGAGACAGGTTCCCGACAGCCACCAGACCACAGAGCCATCTGGGACATCACTTCGCTCAAGGACTGAATTGCAGAGGGTTCAGTGTTCCCAATTTGAAGAGGATTTCCCAGTTACACCACTCCTCTGATACTAGTATTTGCTACCTAGATACATGCTGATGAAAAGCTCTGATTTTTCAGCTGAAAAGTCTGAAGGAAAACATTTAATACAATATATTCCAAAGCAGAAAGCATTCTGCTGGAGATAAATTATAGAATAATGCATGTTTTGACATTGCTCGTCTGCATCCTAACACCATTCATGTACTGAGATATAAAATGTTGGGATACACTACTGGATATTAATGTGCTTGGAGCTCTTAGGGCATTTTTACCTTGTATTTGGGGGAAATGCCATGATGTGGAGGCCAACAGCAAGACTCCGTGAGAAACATGCAAGCAGAAACATGCAAGAAGGGCCGGAGGGCAGACCCGGGGAACTATAGGCCTGTCAGTTTGACCTCGGTGCCAGGAAAGCTCATGGAGCAGATTATCTTGAGGGTCATCACGCGGCACTTGCAGGGCAAGCAGGCGATCAGGCCCAGTCAGCATGGGTTTATGAAAGGCAGGTCCTGCTTGACGAACCTGATCTCCTTCTATGACAAAGTGACGTGCTTGGTGGATGAGGGTAAGGCTGTGGATGTGATCTACCTTGACTTCAGTAAGGCTTTTGACACTGTTCCCCACAACATTCTCCTCAAGAAACTGGCTGCTCGAGGTTTGGACTGGCGTACGCTTCGCTGGGTTAGAAACTGGCTGGATGGCCGGGCCCAGAGAGTTGTGGTGAATGGAGTCAAATCTGGTTGGAGGCTGGTCACTAGTGGTGTCCCCCAGGGCTCGATACTGGGGCCGGTCCTCTTTAATATCTTTATCGATGATCTGGATGAGGGCGTCCAGTGCACCCTCAGTAAGTTTGCAGATGACACCAAGCTAAGTGCGTGTGTCGATCTGCTCGAGGGCAGGAAGGCTCTGCAGGAGGATCTGGATAGGCTGGAGCGATGGGCTGAGGTCAACTGTATGAAGTTCAACAAGGCCAAGTGCCGGGTCCTGCACCTGGGGCACAACAACCCCAAGCAGCGCTACAGGCTGGGAGATGAGTGGCTGGAAAGCTGCCTGGCCGAGAAGGACCTGGGAGTATTGGTTGATAGTCGGCTGAATATGAGCCAGCAGTGTGCTCAGGTGGCCAAGAAGGCCAACAGCATCCTGGCCTGTATAAGAAGCAGTGTGGCCAGCAGGTCTAGGGAAGCGATTGTGCCCCTGTACTCGGCTCTGGTGAGGCCGCACCTTGAGTACTGTGTTCAGTTTTGGGCCCCTCGCTACAGGAAGGACATGGACGTGCTCGAGCGAGTCCAGAGAAGGGCGACAAGGCTGGTGAGGGGTCTGGAGAACAAGTCTTACGAGGAGCGGCTGAGGGAGCTGGGCTTGTTCAGCCTGGAGAAGAGGAGGCTCAGGGGCGACCTTATCGCTCTCTACAGTTACCTTAAAGGAGGCTGTAGAGAGGTGGGGGTTGGTCTGTTCTCCCACGTGCCTGGTGACAGGACGAGGGGGAATGGGCGAAAGTTGCGACAGGGGAGGTTTAGGTTGGATGTTAGGAAGTACTTCTTTACCGAAAGGGTTATTAAGCATTGGAACGGGCTGCCCAGGGAGGTGGTGGAGTCACCATCCCTGGAGGTCTTTAAAAGACGTTTAGATGTAGAGCTTAGCGATATGGTTTAGTGGAGTACTTAGTGTTAGGTCGGAGGTTGGACTCGATGATCTTGAGGTCTCTTCCAACCTAGAAATCTGTGTCTGTGTGTGTCTGTGTCAGATACTCACTTCTTCTTCTGCACCACGTTAAACCAATTGTGTCCAACAAATCCTTTCTGCTGCAATAAACCTACCAGGGCTACTCTTCCCAGCAAAATGTCATTTAAATTCCAGCCCAGTGACAGTTGGGATCCCTTCATCCGTCCTATCAAGCCAATTTAGTCCTGCAGTCAGCATGGTCGGGCTGGGCTCAGGAAAGCCTGGGGACTGACTTGAAGCGGCACTTTTGCAGGGAAAAGAAAAGGATGCATTAGGAGAGAGGATTTTTTAAAGGACAGCAAAAGCTCCAGGATATAGATGGAAGAAGCAGCTTGTATTTGGGATTCAGCACAGCCACAAGTGGCTTATCTGCACCTTCTTCTTCACATATATGTCAGGAAAGGAAGCTCTGCTAGGCTTTTTGATAACTACTGAAAGATTTCTATGATGGTTTTTATTGTGCTTGGGAAAGACCTTTCCACCCCTTTACTGTCCACTTCCAAACACTGAGATAGATGGCCAATTGGTGATGGCAAAGTAAACACTGCAGCAATGCCCCTAATAGTGAGCCTAGGAAATAATTGGTACCAAAATCCTTATCCGCAGGCTATTGGTTTAACTGTGGTCTGAATCTTCATGACAAGTTACCAGGGCAAAAAGAGGACTTCACAAAGCGGCGATACGTATCCTGCTTGGTAATAATGGGACCCCTTTAGGTCCTCCCCAGGAAATCCTCACCTTTCACCAAATACATATATAATACTTGAGGTTCTAGCTCAAATTAAAAGGATAAAAGAAAGAGAAGAGGAAGAGGAGGAGGAAGAGGAGGAGGAGGAGGAAGAGGAGGAAGAGACCTTACACATTACAGAGTCCCTAACTAACACAGGGATTGTAAGGAAAATCAATTTAAGGGTAAATCACTTTAAAGCAGCTTAAGTCTGGGCTGTGCACAACCCCTGTACATCCTCGCAGAACTTGTAGTATTTGCTATACACAACCCTAACATCCAGCATCCGGGAGCAGCTCACTCCTTTAGACGGAGATCTCATGAAAAACCCTCACTCTGAACATTTTTGTATTTGGAAGATGATACGGTTGACAGAACTGGATTCAATTGATCGAGGCAGAAAAAGCTAATAGGGCTGGCTGAGAGGTTGGACTAATGAAGCTTTCCTTGGGGTTACAGTAATGCTCTGGCATATCTAAAAGCTACAGAGAAAGCACTTCGCTTTTAGTCTCTCAACCCTAAAGTGCATCAGGGCAGGCTCACAGCTTTTATAATTCAGGAGCAGTTGTCAACAGGCTTTCAAGACTCTCTTGGAGGCCAGGAGATTGATTAGCATGGGAACGATGTGGCCAAATCCAATTTATTTGGGAGGGCTGGGGAGAAGGGGAATGGAAGAAAGTCATAAAGAAGACAACAGCAATTACTTTCTATATATACAAGATGGAATTTGTTATCTTTTTGCCTCCTTTTTTGTTCTTCTTATGCTACTCAAGAAAAAAAAAATTAATATTAGATCAGAAATATGGGGTGTTATCACAGTTTCTGGAATAGTTAAGGAAAGTTCCTTCACAAGAGTTTGAGTACTATACAATATCACAGTAATACCAGTGTTTAGAGATGGGTAAGATGTTTTTATTTTTTCACAGTAAATTCTAATACTGAAAAAATTAAAGTCAAAAAGTTGAATTTTGAACCTTACTCGGGAAATATTTTGTACCCATTAAAAGCTGTTCAAATTTGCCTTCATTTTAAACTTCTATTATTTTTATTTTATAATTAATATAATACACAAAGCGATTTTTAAATGAAATATCTATTGTTAAAAGATAAACAGCTTGAGGTCAAATGGAATATTTTGACCCTTTCCTGTTGATTTTTTTTTTTCATTAACCAAAGCAAAATGTAATTAAAATCAACATATCCCTGTACAGCAGTCTTGGCATAATATAATATTTTAAAAAAAGCAACAACCTTCTAATGAGCATTAAATGTCACTCTAACAGTTGATATAAAAGCACCAAAGTAGATGGTACTGAATTATTAAATGTAATATGGGTTATTTTTCAAGCATTATGACTCCAGAATCACCAGGGAGTTGCAACTTACTGTAACTGGAAAATCTGACATCTGAAATTATTTTAAATAATTAATGACACCTTGCAATACTTTACATTTGAGGTTTGCATTGTTTCTATCCAAATAAATCATTGTGAAAAAAAAATGAACATCTGCTGAAACCCTGCTACCAGAAACTAGATGTTGACAAGCATTTGTTTCCATCAGCCCAGGAAGGACCTTAATCTTTCTATCACAAATTCACAGTGTGAACTAATCCTGACCTTCCGGACTGGGGCAGGTGAGATTCCCCACCTCCCTATAACAGGGATGGGCAACCCTCTCGAAGGATGCTGCCACATTACGCAGCTGCATTTAACTCATGTCTTTAATCAGCATTTCCAATGAAATTTCTTCTAAAGCTTTGTGCGCTTTTGATCTCAGACTTAACAGCATGAGGAAGTATCTATTTGCCTGCATCCTTTCTTTATAAACCAATCTTAATTAAAGGTACTACATTTGCTGTTCTTTGATTACAGGGTGCAGTCTCTGATGAGAAATAGATGTACTTAAAATTTCACGTATGAGTTCTCCAAAACTTCTACAGTAGAGGCATCACGTCTCATATAAATGCACTGAAATAATTGTTTGGTTTAGTTCGGTTCTGTTCTATCCTATCCTATCTACTCTCTTCTATTTCCAGCAATTTCCTTTGGAAGGGGTAACCAAGAAAAACTTTTGACAGCTCCTGTTTTTGCTGCATAGCTCTTGACATTGACAATGAATTTGCTGATCTTTAATCATGTGCAAACTAGGAAATCATGTTTTTACTACAACTAACATGCCAGCAGCTAATGCAAAATAGGTTGATTTGCATTCCACATCCACCAGAAAATTCACATTGCCCCTCTTCTTGGCTCAGTGGCATTCTTATTGCTATTTTTGCTGCATTATTTTATTCTGCTGCAAAGAATAAACCCAGCGTTTGTTGTGTTCAGTTCTCAGGAGGCCTCTGACCAGTAATTTCCCAGACAGCAGAATGATTTCCTTGCCTGTGCTGAATTTCCTTTCCACTAAGCCACCCCAGTAACAGAATATATACAGCAGGGACTCATATAAAGTTAGTTTTGCTTCTGGGTGGACCTGGAGACATATATCCTCAGTCTCCATTAGCAAAGTCTCTTTTTCTTTCCCACTAGAAAAAATTTATTTCCCAGTAATAAATTGGAAAAAAAAAAAAAGCCTATATCCAGGTAGGACTTCTGTAAGTATTTCCATCAGAGTGCCATTCAGTATTACTGATCCTTAAAATGAAAAATAAATGAACGTGTCGCTGCCCCACCTCTCTGCAGCTCATTGTTTCCTACGGCACAGGAGGAAATGTTTTTCTTGAAAATGAAGTATTTCATTGCATTCTTTGTAATGACACCATTAATATGGTCTGGCCCCTGCTTTCCCAACACCAGCTAGTGTCCTTGAACGAGGGAACAGTATTCCTAGTAAAATTTACCCTTATTTGGTAAAAGATTCTGGATGGATCCTGCCTTACCCAAGCTCTGAGACCTGAGCCATTCAGTTTTTGGGAACCCCATAAAACACTGCTTTGCATCCCAGTCCCGGAGCTCACCTCACCCACCGGTGCCAGCTGTGAGAAGCCAGCATCACCTGCACGCCCTGAGGTTACCAGAAAGCGGCGCGTTACGATAAACTTCAAAATACCATATTGCAGAATATATTGAATATATTCATTATGCAATCCAGGACTTCCAGCTGAATTTATTTTTTATATTATTAAAAAAAAGTATTTTAATGAAAAGCAAAATTAAAGCCACAGCTATCTTAAAATTTCATTGGTACTATTTGCATTACCTCTTTCTGGTCAATACGAAAGTGATCTCTGCTCTGGATGGGAGGAAATAAGCCTTATGTACCTTTTTTCTATCTGAACTGACATGAATTGTACATGGCCTAAGCTGTTTTTCACTCCACAGGCTGGGCACATGCTTTGCCCCCCCTACTGCCATCCCGCTGCCTCCTCCAGCTGCACAGGCAGTGCAGGCAGCTCTGCGCCGGGGTGGGGAACAGAAAAGCTCCACCACCAGAAAGGGGAACCGCATGGGTTTTGCTTGGCCCTTGTCTACATACATGCCTACACAGTTGTGTTAAGTGCAGTTTGTTTGTTTTAAAATAGATGGAAGATGAGAAATAAGGCTTCGGCTCCGAGTGCAGCTTAGACAGAGTCGTAAAGCATCCCGTACAGCGCAACAGCACGTCCTCATCCAAAATGCTCTGCCATTCCCCGGACCCTGCAGCGGGCCAGGAAGCTGTGCTGGGCTGGCTTTTCTTTCCAAACCCACACCTCTTGGGGGCTTTAATTATATACACAAACCATTTATGCTGGATTTTTAACATATGCCCATTAAAAATGCTATCAAAAGTCCCATAGACACACGCATGACTACCTTGTGTGGCTCCATCCCTACAGAAGATGTTAGAGGTGGGTGTAAGTGCAATTAGGACAAATCGCAGTGAAAAGTTATTGCAATGAACTCATGGCTCCCCCCACGGAAATATTCTTTAAACCACCTGGGAACCAGACGGACCGCAGTTTAACAAAAATCCACGTATATTGGTAAGATGTTTTACCATCAAAAAATGTAGCAGTATTTACGTGGGAAAGCCTGCGCATCGTGTAATTTGTTGTAAACTGCTCCCATGGTTGGCTGGAGAAGAAAAACTGAAAACAGAAGGCCTAAAATAATTTGCACCATGCAGTAAATCTCTGAAACGGGCTCTGCAACATAACTGCAATATAGCTAAAGATAACTTTATGGAGCCAACAGCCAAAAAAAAAAAAACAACAAAAAAACTGAGCCTGTAATACATCCAGCTGCAAATACAGCAAACTCTGCTATTTTCATGTATAATTTATAGCAGAAAATGTTATCTGAAAGTCAGCATCGGAGAGGGAGAGGAGATAGGAAAGCACTGGTTTGCATACCTCACTGCTCCTTGCTTGATGGAGCACGAGAGGCAGCAGGGATATTGGGCAATGGCAGGGTTTGGAATTCAGAAATTTATTTTTGGGACAAATTTTTGTTTGTTTTTAGGCAATTCTCACACTGTCTCAGCTCTCCATGAGCTCCAATCACTGCTTTAATAAAAAATAACAATATACTACGTTACTGGGAAATAACATGGAAAAAAAAAAGGACAAGAAGAGGGAGGAGGCTGAGGCAGTTAAGTCTGGGTAAGAAGCACCAACTGTAAGCACTCAACTAACGAGCGCAGCATTTTTAAATTTTTTGCTGGCCTCATCCGTCACAACAAGGCTATTCATATATATACAGTTTTATGCATTTATTTTTATATAGATATAAAGGACGTTATGGAATAGCTCTGTGTTCTGTGAATCTCATTTCTGCAGTAATTCATTTTACCTGCTGGTTTATACGCAAAATGAGAAGGTTTCAAGAAGCAGCCGAAACCCCAGAATAAGCCACGCCACCTACACAAGCCACTCAGAGGAGAAGCCACCTGGCCCCAATGCCAGGTGCCAGTCCGGTGGGCACCCTCCAGCACCACAGCAGCCCGAACTCTGAACTTCTCCACTTTTTAAAGTAGAGACAACCCATACAGCCACCTCGTCTAGACACAAACAATTCCCCACAGGAAAACCTGTGTCTTTAAAACACAGTATTTACCAACCTGGCATTTTACTGGGTTAGAGACAGAACTAGATAAAACGCTCCCAAATTTCATTTCTATTTGTGGATTTGAATTCAATCAAATGGCACTGAACACCTCTATGAACAAAGTTCTTTCTCATCCAAGACCCCAAGGAAGTTTTCTTGTTCCTGGTAATTACTAAAAGTCTTATTGAACACACAAAAGAGGACAGGGAGATGAATGGGTTCGTTCCTACAGACCCCAGCACAGCAGCTCAGTGTTAACCACGTCCTGTCGCGGACTTAAATCCTTTGAGTATTTCACACACCAAAAAACGCAGGTTGCTTCTACAAGTATAGGCTGAAAAGCAGAAGTACCAGTTGCTGAAAATAAAGATGCATGCTGTTGTTACAGCAACTAAACTTTTTAACAACATTAAGGGAGTGATAGCTTATCAAGAGCTGCATCTCGTTGTTATGGCAACAAAAATGTTCAAAGCGACTGCTTTTAAAGATTTCTCGCTTCTCCTTCGCATTTCTAAACACACCGCAATACAATAATACACTCTCATCAAAAGGACAGAGTATTTTGCTTTTCACCAAACAAGTGACGATTTGCAGCGATTTAATGAAGCAAGTATTTTTGGTGTTCGTTTGCGGACTACAACCGTGCCTTGCAAGGGAAGGCGATGCTCCTTGTGCCAACTTCAAACTACTGCCGCAAGAGTTGTAACTAAACTTCATACAGAGTTTGTAAAAAGTTCGATGCTGGAAGCAACCTTTTTGATGAAGAACATGGTTCTAACAAGTATTTTGCTTTACGAAATGCAGCCTTAATCCAAGAGGCACTGCATATTTTGTATAATACCACTCGTGTGCACTCAGTGTTCAGAAACAGCAGGCTTTGACAGTTTTTGAATCAGAAAATAAGTAAATAAGTAATATTTTTAATAGCCAGGTGTAATGATCAAGGAACATACATTTGCTAGGTATTCAATCCATTTGTTGAGTTATAAATGCTGATGACAACAGTACTACAACATCACACATAAATCTTAACATAGTATAACTACACAAACATAATTTAATACTGGCAAAAGCAAACCATATTCCAACACACAGCAATAACATTGTAGAGACATGGAATATACCACCAGTATTTATGGTAAAATTAGGGCAGCGAATACATTTCGTTCAGCTGAGCTGATATAGATGATCTTTGCAACATACCTTTCTCCTTCCCACAAATTCACCAGCTGAAGATGAATCTGTATTAAAAATAGTCTTAAATAGAAATGTTTTGAGACTGTGGAGCATATTGACACATGTTTAAATGCATGGCCTCCTCTGAACAATAAACCAGGCAGCATACATCACCCAAGGCAGAAAACTCTGGCATTAAAACTGTAACGTGAGGGCTCCACATGGGCACCCCGTTGGGTTCGTGGTCATTTTAAATGATCATTTAATGGGAACTGCTACATGTTTCCCCCTTCTTTATCAAACTGCATTAAAAACCAACACAACCCCCACACCCAACCACCCCTCAACCTTGAAAAGGTCGCAGTTTGGTGCTGGCTAATACCTCAGAGATACTAAACTCATTCATGGTTTTGGTACCATAAAAGAAAGAAAAAAAATCCCTCTGTCCTCCTTTCATCACTGCTGGCCACACAGTTTTGGGGGAAGCAAGAATGGCACAGACTTTAGCATTTATCAAGGTCTAAAAAATCACTATTCTTTTGTTCAAGTAAAGTTATATTGTATCGGAATACAGCCTGCACTAATACTTACACTGGTTTACTAATACATTTCAAAAGCAGACACTGTCCTTGTCCAAAGGCAAAAACCACTGTTACTGAACTTGTCCTTCATTTGATCTCCTCTTATCCCCTGAACAGGTCTCTTTTTTTTGGTATATCAGAAGAAATATGATTGTGGCAGCCTTAATTTTCTGCTATTTTAAGAAATCTAAATGAGATCAGCAGCTACCTGAATCCCACCTTGTCCTCGGTGACTCTGCCTGACTACGCGTTGAACCTATAATGTTAATCGTTACAGAAGCACATGCTGTAATCCAGCCTGCAAATCACAAGCGCTGCCTTTACAGCAGATAAGAAGTGACCGAAACGTGCCACAAAGAATGGCCACAAAGATGGAGAGGTTCCTATTCCTCCATTCTTCCCAGGGAATGGTATGAAAAGTACGTGTTCAGAGAAAGAACGAAAACTGGATGTCATCCGCTACGGCAGAGTAGCACAAAATAATCATTGTCTTGACATTGTTCTGCAATATTTTTATTGCTGCTTTGAGTTACGGTGACAAGTTAATCGATGCAATGTCATGCTGTTGGCCGTGATTATTTTCTGTTTTGCTGCAAGTCTCTTCGATGACTAATTGGCTGCTCAGCCATTCAAGGTTGAACAACAACGATGCAAACATTCATGCGACTGCACATATTATCATAGTCAATGTTATTTTTAATTACACGGAAGCAGCAAACGCCGCCTATCATTAATGGCGATGACATCCATTTATACCGTAGAGTGTGCTTTGCAAGCTGTTGCTCTGTGAGGGAATATGCTTCAATGTTGATTTTAAAAAGTGATTAATAACAATTCTTTCCATTTCTTTGTATGATACTGAGTCATTAAAAGGCTGCCTTCGCCTTCACTGCATTTTGGTATTATAGATATTAAGCTGTCACAAGCATCACGCCTGGAGAACAGTAAAATGAGCAACTACAGAAATAAACATTATGCCGTTAAATAAACTGGAAGAAAATTCTAAATCCTTCTAGCAAATGATATGACTTGAGAAGTTTTGTGAAAACTTATTAAAGAGTGTGGATATTTATTCTTACAATTAAGAAAAGAAGTCACAAGAGGTTGCATCCTGTGTCTCAACCACCAGGCTCGTATGGAGACGATTTTTGACCCTTGGAGAAAACTTCTCCTTCCAACTACCCTATAGGAATTGCTGTAAATATTACTTTTTTCCCAGGCTGCCTCTATTGTCTAAGAACAGTAATCATGATTAGGAAGCATCTTGTTGCAGACCTTGGCTGTTTCCCAGTTGAGGGTTCTGCATGCCCTTGATATAGAGAAAAGCTGCAGTAGTGCGCTCATGATACTGAGAGTTTATAACAACAATAATTTTACCAGTAATACAGACTTTGCAGCCTGAAAATCCAAAGAAAATGAGAGAAGGCACAAGAAGCAATTCACTGGCCTGCCATGAAGTGGGCTTCTTTTGCCCATCAAAACCTGGTAACTGAGCTCCTAAATAAGTCTCCAAAGTGCTCCAAGGAAAGCGCATGGATATGTGATGCAATTACGGAAGTTTTGCCACATTTGACAATATGACCCTGAACAGCATTAAAGTTCATTAGAAAACTTGTGAACGTAAAAGGGCACCAGAGCTGGATAACCAACAAGTGTATTTACAACTTATTTACCAATTCTGGATGAAAAAGGAATAAAGCACAACAGCAGAACACATTAGAGAGAGACAATTCTGATGCAGGTGACTGTTTTGGAAAGAAAGGACAAGAAGCAGAGCTGCCACAGTAAAGAGCTAAGTAAAATCAGGAGGCTTCAATAAAGACTCTTTGAGCTATGCAAATAAAAATAAAAATAGCAGGGTAGCAGGTTGCAGTTAAGAAGAATGCTGTGGCTTCAGAAGATGTTCAGAGAAAACTTTTGTTCGCCCTCTGTTGTCATGTTTTATCCAGAAATCTGAAGAAAACCTCAATCATTTGGAAAATTACTTCGTTTTCTAAGAAAAATATTGCCCACAGACAATGAATTCCCAGTCTCTTTTTAGTCCACATTCTGGTTGTATTCCAACCGCAGAGCAGAACCTGAAGTGAACATTAGATATAGGCAGAGGAAGAAAAAGCCATTCCTTACACCTTGCCAAGCTCAGAATTTAGGTGGTGGAAAATGAGAAAAAGAAAGAAAGAAAAAAAAAAAGCTTCCTTTCTCTTTGTTATTCTAATGCTTAGAGACCAGTTAAGATTTTTGAAAACTGAAGGATTTTCCAAACCTTCACACAGACAGCACACACATTTCTGTTCATCTCCCTGCAACCAGCGGGACCTCCCACATTGCCCCACCTTGGTGCACAAATGGATGTCAAAGCCAAATTCAACCTATTCTTTCCAAAGCAGAAGGCACTGCAGCCTCTGAGGATGCCACAGAGCTGGCTAGGGATTATTTAGCAAAATGTTTTCCCCTGCATTATCTGCAAGCCAAAAAGTAAATTTTGCATTCCGATCGCTATTTCAAAATCCATTTTCCCCTGAACTTTTGATTCCACAAGAGGGTTTTTCTATAGATAGCATCCACTGCACAAAGCAGCTATTGTGCAAGCCCAAAGAGATGCTTGAGTCAGCATGGTGATTGTATGCCACCGCATCCCAACTCGTTATTTTTAACCAAGCAGCTGACGAGCTACAAGGAGAAGCTTGGGTTTTACTGGCTGGACATTGAGATGGATGGAGAGGAAGGCATGAGCTGCCCTGGCATCCAGCTCCACGCCTCAGCCCATCCTGGCCTCCCGATGACGTGGCCTTTCAGCGGTTTGTGAAGATGCAAATGAAGCATTCCTGTTACTTCTCTAAAAGTATTGCAAAGCTGATAAAATAGACGTATATTTGGGGGGAAGGTTGCAGGAGAGCTTACACAGTACCTGCAGAAAGCACCCACCTGAGTTACAGGGCAAACAGGAGCCCATCCATGGCTGTGGGTTACCTGAAGATGTAAGACTTGTCACATTTTACGCAGGCAAGGAAAAGTATTTTTCTAGAATTTATTTTACTGGCAAATTTTATTCTGGGAAACTGCATGCTGAGTTTTTTCTACACATCAGAGGACCAGCTATTTAACCTAATGGTTACCAAGCATCACATCATTATTCTGGCTTATTGCTGGCTTCACAATGAACTTGAGATGAGCAGGACACCTATATAATTATGTTCGTGTACTATTTGGGGACAGATGAGCTCTAAAAAGTCACAGGGTCACACAAATATATGGGCCTACAGCATATTCAGGTGGTCCCAAACCTTTCAGCACAGCAGTGGTCTGCGCCTTGGGCATCTATTGCATACAGAAAGCTTTGCTGCTGTCTGGATCTGTGTCCTACAGAAGTCCTTTTGTTTTCTCTCTTCATTACTTTGATTAAAACAGAAATATTAACACATTTTAAACACATAGGAGCGCTGCAGGCATTACCAGTGGTAGTAATGCACTTGATGAAGCAGAAAAGCATCATGCAAATGAAAAACATTATTAATGCACTGTTAGGAAAACTTGTTAGAATCAAGCATTTAAAAAAAAAACTTTCAATTTTTCCTCATGCTCCAAACTATTCAAAGCTCCATTTTACTGCAACTGTTCTGAAAGCATTTCTAGAACTGTTAAAATATAAGGGAAATACTGCAAGACAGCACATTCTACCATTTCAGCCCCAGTTTTGGTGCACGGGGTGTCAGCCAACCTGATGCCACTGATACAGGGTCAGTGCCAAACGGGTAGGCTCCTCGATTAATAGCAGCCATTCTGTACAACACCCATCTCCATCCCCATATCAGCGCTCTCAGAAAGAGGTGAGTGGAGAACTCTACCTATCACCGTAAGCAGGGAAATCCAAAATTTCTTCCCCCCTTGCATTATTCACAGCAGGCTATGGGCTGCAGCACGAGCCCGGCCACGGCAGTGCTCACCCATCAATCGCCGTGCCATCCACAGCCGCTTCTTACGAATTCAATACATCCCCTTCCCTCTGCCTGGGACCTGAGGCCACATCCATGGGTGTGGTATTTGGTATTTGAGCTGTTGCAAATGTTACAATCAAATGCATCTTTTGCCAAGTGAGATAAACATAATGAATTTGCTACGTCTTTTTAGTCTGCTATAAATTTAACTTGACGCAAGCGGTCACTGCTTCTTTATCAAAATTGTCTCAATTTTTCAAGGCTGGATTTCTCTGCTCATTCATATACTGTGTGAAAATACACAACGTCATTATTCAGTGATTTTTTTGCCGTCACTGCCATCAGAAACAATCCTACTGCTTAGCTGCAGGCTGTTGTGGGGATAACAGGGAAACTTGTTTCTCGCTTATTTCACTTCTGCCCTGAAAGGATGCATTTCCCCATGGGTAACAGGATTCACAGGCTTCTCTTTCACTTAATCCTTACTTTCTTCTCTGAAAAATAAAAATACTGACCTCATGTATAGCGCAGATTACAACAGAGGATTTAGAGCAGCCGGACCCATCTCTCAAAAGCAGGGATGGTGTGGCCTGATAAGGCACTCCAAGTTTTATATCCAAAACCCACAAGGTTAAAAACTTGTGCTTGCCAAAAAGAGAAAGAAAAGAGTAATAGGAAATCTAGGTTACAGGGAGAAAGAACGATAGTCTAATGTATCCAGCAGTATTATTATAAACTTGTATTTGCAATTCAGCATTTATCTCAAATTATTTTTATACCACACTATGCTATTAGTTAATTAAGAAGTATTACCAATAAATCAGCTGAAGATGTTCTATATATCACGTAACTGCAAATGCTGTGCACCTGCAGCTCCTCGCAGCGTTATGGCACCTTTCCACGGTGTCACTTTACAGAGGTGGGAACCACTCACTCTGTAAAACTCCATCACAATTATATATCCCGTTGTTTCATATCCACACACCAAATAAAGAAGTAATGGTATCGCATGGATCATTTGCTCCACTGCTTGTTAAAACACTTGGAATAGCAAGATTTAGGACAGGGAATAGGAGTTCTGGCATCAGCTGCTGGCCTTTGTACTGCTTCCTGGCATAAAGGAAAATGAGCGGGCAAACCCTTCGAAATCTTCTGTTTCTTCCACCTCCAAAACATTCTTTTTTCCAGTGGAACTAGTGGCAGTTTTGTTCCTTGAGACATACATGCTGACATTTACAACTAATACCCATTATTGTATCATAAAACAGAGCTTCAAAGTTGAGCCATATTATTTGTAACTCCATCAACAAAAGGATCATGAATTTTCAAATATGCATTCACACACATAACACTGCTTTAATAAATAAATCAGTATATTTCACGTCTCTCTATTAAAAACTGCACTGAGTTCTCAGAAATGGTATGTTTTACTAATCCCATGGGGATCCTAAAGCAGTAAAGAAGAAATGAATTTTGGTAATACCACAGGAAAATTAAAAGTCCCACTGGCACATACAGGCTGCTTTTTCCTATAAATGGTAAATAATCCTTGGTATTTCAGAATGAATACAGTTCTACTGTTGACTAATCTAAATAATAATTTAATCCTCACTTGGTATCATTGGTAGTCAGAAAGCGTAAATAATTTATCAAGCAATCTTCTGAAATTAAAGCCTTCCAAGATCTACTAATTAGCTGCCTTGCTACAGCTTTCCCAGAAAGCCAGCATTAAAACACGAAGGAAGGGTGCCCACCCTTCTCCTCCATAAACAGGTAAGCCACTCACAGGAGAGGCCACAACAGGCACTGGGACTTTAACAATACCTATTTTTAAATGGATTTACAAGCTTTTTTCCTGAAGGCTACCAGCCTCTAAGGCAGAGGTTAAACGTGAAATACTGTTTTCCAGGAAATAGTATGTTGAAACGGTGTTAATGACTTGACAGAGCATCCATTTATAAGCTAGAAGAATTTTTCATCTTGTTTTCTAATGCTTCCATAGCTCACGGCTAATCAGGATCAGATGAATTAATTCAGAGATGGAAGGTCTTTGGAGGCTTAGGTGATACAAGAAGTTTTGGCGACTTCACAAATAGCATTTTTTCTTTGGCTACGTAGTTAAACTCGGCATCTTGTTAGCAGGATTGGTGCTACATGATAGCCCAGGAGAAAGCTGAGCTTTAACAAAATCTGATTGTTAAACTTCCAAGGTGGGACCTCCGTAAGCCAGGGGAATTCTCTGCATGTAGGAATTTAACCAATTATCTATCACGGATCAAATTTAAAGCTCTTTCTACAGTCCCTCTTTGGATGTAGTACTCAGCTGGGGTCAATATTTATTTCTTATTCCAAAATCCTTTTGTTAATTTACTATGCTCTGTTAAACAGACATTATTCTTCATTCTAGGTTCAGCAGAAAAAGAAATCTAAAACACCCTGTTTCAGAGCTGCAGACTTCCCAAAGAGTTAAACAAGACCGTCTGCCAAGTCTCTTCTTCCAAATGCAGAACTTTTGAGCATCACTAAACTGTCCCCACAAAGGTCTCATGAGCTGTTGCAACATGTTTGTATATTTATTCTATATTCATCTTAATTTCAAACAGCTTCTTTTATCTGAAGCCAGTCTGAATTCTGCAAACAAGTTCATTCACTAAAATTAGGAATTGGTGGGGAGACACTGACAGATCACTAACTATGTGCTGGATAACATTATCAGACCTGATTTCACTTCACACTACCTCATTTCCATTCCAGAAATTAACTTTCATGCCTGTTGCGTGTCCCTCTTTTCTTCTGCTAAATATTAACACACACATCAAAGCAGGGTGAGATTCTAAAACGGGGTTAGCCGACGGCACAGACTTAACAACCAGTGGGCGGGCGCCTTGAATTCACAGAAAAAAGGAAGGAAATCCTTCATTAGCTTAGAAAATCATCACATTAATGAATGTTTGGTTTTCTTTTTTAGAAATAACCAATAAAGATTTGATGCTGATGACAATTTGAGATGGTTTTCTAAAGATACTAGATGTATTCTAGCCAATGCTTACAAAAATAGTCTTTCTCAAGTGATTTGGGAGTCTTACTGCCCCGAAGAAGCAAGTACAAGTAATGTCCCAATGTAGAGTTGCGCCTTTTTAAAGCTTTATGTAAATACAAATTAATATTGCTCATATACTACCACAAAGACACTTTAAGGATAAAGTCGTATAGGCCCAAATGCAAAAGCACAGTTGCTGAGAGGTTCTGATAGCAGCAATCAAGCCATCTGCTGACAGGTGCCCCACAGCCAGCGTCCATCCACATTGGTGTTTGCTGGACAAATTTGAAGGGCATGCTTTCCTAGCTGGTACGACTTGCTTGGAGGACACAGCTGACAAAGGTGAACTGTGAGAACTGAAGAAATTCACATGCAAGATTCCAGCAAAACACGGAGCTCTTGAGCAGATACGTCTGGAGACTTGTTAGGTTTGATAGGTTAAAAATTTGCCTTGGGATTTTGCAACGGGGCCCTATCTGAAGTGAGTGCCCCCACACATAACCTTCTCTCCCTCCCTTTGCCAAGGCAGGAATGTTGAATTGACTTTTAAAATTACTTAAAAACAGAACAACAAAACCCCCTAAATACAGGAAATCAGAGACTTACCAATATTTGAAATCATACTGCTGCTTCAGTACTTTGAGGAAGTCAACCTTTACAGACAACAGCTAAGAAGTTCAAAAACTCCAAAATAAACATTAGTAGAAAATAATTATAAGCTAATTGCCTGCCAGGCTTTTTGTATTCTTATTTTTCGGAAGGCATGAGTTTGAAGAGATTATTTCTCGGTCAAGATAAACGTGGCGAGTGTTTGCTGGTACGTCAGCATTTTCAGCATCTCTGCTTTGCAAGGAACCTTTCTGAGTGCTCATGGCCAGACATGGCTCTACCAGGCATATGGACAACCCAGGCTGCTCAGCAGGGATAAACGAGCACGGCAGACAGCTTTCCTGCATCCCTCCTGTTGGACAGCTCATCTGACGCCTCCAGGTCTCCCTGGTGGAAGATCTCATGGACTGACTTCACCGTCAGAAGGGGAAGAGACTCAGATAAGCTTGTCAATGCTACAAAGATGGGGGTTTGCAATGCTGGCTCCTAAGGATATGTGGGATTTTGTTGATATAACTAGAGAACAGGGATGTTTTGGACTTGGGAAAACCAGGAAGCCATTTTACATGGATTGCCCCACCGACAAACAGTCACACCAACGCAGTTTTCTCTACCAGTACAAAACCACCTACTTGCATCATACAGAAAAAAGGGGCTGCTAAGGTTTATAGCAAATGTGTGGGTTAAAAATTTACTCCTTTAGACATAGCATGTTTACAAACAATTTCTTCAACAAAATCCTATTATTTACAGATTTTGGAAACTGCTAAAAATATACTCACACAATGCTGTTCTGTATTTTTTTGGTAACAGAATGGTAACCAAATCTGTTAGATAATTAACTCTGAGGAATCAGCCACAGCTGGCTACAATGCCTAAGAGAAATATTTTGTCTTGCAATAAGATTTACCATGTGAATAAGAAATAGATAAAATCCTTGTATTAGGTGGAAATAATAGTGATAGAACTTCACCTGATGTTATGTATAACAGCAGCGTGATTAGTACAACATCATTTGGCAGGAATTTTTTTCTCCTTTTCCGTATTCAGATGACAACTTACATCCTTGTCTGATTGTGAAGATGAGAAATAAATAGCAACAACAAGAATTGCAATATATTGGCATGCAGTATCTTGACCGTCAACATCAATGCCTAGAAACAACCACTGATACTCCAGTTCTGGGCTTTCTGAAGTGTCTGGGTTTGGGTCTGTGAAACGCAGGAAATTAATGAAGTGCCACCACTAGGGTTTCACCAGGATTTTAATTTTTGGCCCTGTTTTACAACAGCTATTGCTGTTGCGAGAGACTCACACACAGGCAAGCCTAATGATACATTCCCTAAACCTATTATTTAGCATAGGTTTCAAATGAAAGCAGCAAAAAGACCCCTGCATCTGCTGGTAATTTACTATCACTAGGGATGGCATCAAAAAAAAAAAAAACAGAAACAACACATTCATAGAGGGATATTGGGATGAAGACAAAGGGAGGGTTGTCTTGTTGCTTGGAATGTACAGTGAGGTTAATTCTACCTTTTAAACCTAAACATATGGTTGGACATTAAAACATGTTTTTGAATGATTAATTTTGTGAATTATTCTGAAGGCAATTGTGCTAAGCTATTTTTCTTCTTTTGTTGTCCCTTTGAAAAGCTTTCCAGCTTGGACTCAGACACTGAATCAACAGAAATCCCAACTGATAAAGTTGCAGGACAAAGCTGCCTGAAGCATTACACCTGGTTATGATAAGCACGTCTACTTAAGGCTGGTACTCATAATAAAGCATGTTTTCAGCCTTTCCTCTGTTATTTTGTTGGTGGTTTGTTTGTTTTTTCCCCTTATCACGAAGAATAAATTGCTACTTCCATTTAGGCGGAAGTACAAATCATGTTGTCATTATACCAGCACATATCACAACGCTGAAGATGGTGACAACTACAAATTTTTATGCTACAGTGAAGCATCAAGGCACTTAGCAGGGTCCCTGGGAACTAAAAATCATCTCAATCCTCCATTCTGTCTTTGCAATAAGTAATTACATGGGCAACTGTGATCAGACTATATAAATCTGCTCAATAAAAAAAGCTTATTAAATAGGGAATTTGTGATACAGCAGGTATCACACCTACACATCTTGTTTCAGTTTACTGCCCAGTCTGCTAGACACTCTTCTGTCCAAACAAAGGAACTTCTAAAAAGTCCACATCCTGTAACTATGCCTCTGAACACCAAACTCAACAGATCAGACTTCCAATATTCTCCACACACCTTGCAGAAATGCCTGCGTCCTCCTTTTTGTGCACAAGCACAGATGGGAGTGATTTACGATGCTCCCCAGCTCATCAATTCATAACTTTTCGTCTCTGAGCCTTGCACAGAAGAGCAAGCAAAGAGTTCGCAACACCATCCTATCCTTAACAGCCGGCTTTGGCAGCAGAGTCACAAGATTGTAACTTAACTTTATTGTAGATTGTAGTAACAGAAGAACCAGAGATGAAGGCTGAGATACCTGCTGTTAGTGGAATAATAACAACAAATACAGTACATGACCGGAGAACTAACTAGCTTTGTGCATACACCTTTTCTTATTTTAATGTTTGCTCAAGTGTGAAAAGGCAGTGATGATAGCAGAATTATTAATACTTACAATACCCACTATTCTTACAGGTAATCCCTTTTATTATCCTCACAAGCCATTTATGTATGGCCACATGCATTTCAAAGCAGTAGTAATCAGAGAACAAAAGGGGTGCTTCAAAAATAATTCTAATAGCCTGTGGGCTCCAATCCTAAAAAACACTTAATAGATTTAAAAAACAAACAAAAAAACAACGTCAAATGCATACTTTGCCCCATTTACAGAAAACTACCTTTTTCCCACTGGATCGAATCAAATAGCTACAAGTTACTGCCTGATGCGTATGTGAAAATGGAGCTCCACACATTCTGCAGCTTTCAGGAACAGCCCTTAACAGACCAGGTTGATTTTCCAGCCTCTTTCCCATGTCTACTGGAAAATTAAGCGTGAATGGTACTGGAAATTGCTTTATTATGGTTGACCAGCACCATTTTGGTACACTGCCTCCTCTGCAGTAGGGAGGAAGGGGCTGGGACCATCCTCCAGGAGCTGGCACACCCCGCGCGCACAGAGGCTGCGGCCTCCCTGGGAGACTTGACTCTCTGTGCCTCTCTCTGGTCACTAGAAACATTTTTATTCTCTTTCACAACCTCATTGCCACTTCTTCATGGAGGAGGTCTTCCAGCAATGCGCATCTCAATAGTGACTCCTGGGACTGATCCAGGACTTGTGGAGGTCAACAGGAAACTTCACCTTCGACGTGAACTAAAGACAATCTCCCAGAAAGGCGCCTGCCACATTTCCTCCCCTTGCAACCTGTGCTTCAGAGCCATCATCCTGTCACCAGCAACAGAGAATGAAGATGAAAAATGAATTTTTCAGAGAAGCAGCTACAGACTTACCTAATGGTTGTGGTGCGGCCCACATCAACGCCAGGAGCAACAGAGCTTCCGCCACATGGCTCATGACCTTGCTTGACAGAAGTTGGATGAATTTGTTTTATACAAAGATAATGCTATTCCCCTTTAAGTATTTTTGGGGTGGTTAGAGTGAATATACCAAGATGACAGAAAATAAGAAAAGCAGACTTCACAGCTTTTCCCTGTGTTAAAAATGCTGTGCTCTCCATCATAGCAGGTCACTACCTCTACTTTTGTTAGGAAGATTTTAGCCAACAGGACTCCCATAAGTTAATAACAATAAAAAAATCCTTTGCCATCCCATACTCTAGAAATGAAATACTGTAAATGCCTTTGTTCACTCACACTTCATCACAACGACCTGACATCTTCAAGAGGTGAGCTTCCTTTCTCAGATATTCCCTGACCTCTCCCTCCAAAAGTCTGACCAAATTACAGCAGTAAGCTTTGAAAACCAGGGATGTGCTCCTGTGCAGGCTTAGAAGTTTGACATCTGAAAAATGAGACAATTTTACCTGCAGTGACTGGAAGAAAGAAAGATTTCCCATAACAAATATAGCTGGGAAATGTGCAGGGTGGACCAGGAGTGGCTGCTACCTGTGGAACAGGCTTACCCGTACGTGCTAGACCCTACACACAAAAAGTCAAACAGGTTTATAAGTCTCTCGTTTCTTTGCCCTCAGGAAGCTTTAAAGACTCCCTGTAAATGTGTCTTCTCCTTCTGCAATTTGCAACAACACAGTATGTCAGCCACCATTCATTCAGAAGCCTGACAGATCACTTGCTAATGAAGCTAATTTGATGCCATATGATGGCATTTCTGTTCTGATTTTGGTTTGATGTTTTATGAAACTTGTGTAATGACAGAAAACCTACATTAAGATGCAAAGTGCTGCAAAGTCAGAGTCCCATTTTAAGGGAAAATGTAAATGCATCATTAATTCCTTGGTGAATATGCATCATGATACTATAATTAATTACATGACTGCAAATTACTTTTCTCTCATGTATCCTGCCTTATTCCAGAGGCCCAAACAAAACCAGCACAGATAATTTAAGTCCTATGTCCCAAGCCAGTAGACAAAGGCACAAAAATGGGTGTTCTCTAACTCCTGAGGTCTCTGTTTTGTGATTCAAATTGTATTTTTTCACCCCAAATTTCTATTTGTAATACAGAATTTTTGTTAGCCACTTGACATTCTGGATATTGCATATTTGCCTTAACACAATGACTAGAGGATGAGCATGCCTCTGTGTCTCTGAGTATGGCCCAACAAACAGAAAAGGTCAGGAAGATGCAATCCAGGCATCAACATCAACATGAACAAGCAGTGCAGGATCCAGAATGCAGGAAACAATTTATTGTACTTCATTTTATTTTCAATAGGAATTGCATTTATTCTCTTTATTAAAGACAGTCTTTTTTGCCCCAAGAAAATGTGACGTATGCACAGACTTACTAATGACTCCAGCCCGGCAGACTTGCCTGTGGCTGTTATAACACCATGTGCGTGCCCAGGTGAAAAGTATTTTCAAGACACACAAAAACAAATAAACAAACAAAAACACAAAGGGTATTATGAGGAGGAGAGAGGTGGAAGTATATCTTCTAGAAACCACGAAGAAAATGGTACTAAGTATCCTTTCAGACGCAATTGTTCTCCTTTATCAATAATTAGATTAGCTGCAGTGTCCAGCATCGCTTTTTGGAAAACAAGAGGATGGCAGGGCTTACTGAGACAAATTTACTTTAACGCTATTAATATAAGCCCACATTTTACTAAAGCTAGGAAACATGGAAATTAAAGTCACCAAAGTACTGTGCAAACATTAACAAATTAACTCATCTTTATCAAAACCAAACAACACACAAAGGAGGGGCTTTGAGCACACCGTTCAGAGCCAGGAAAAGAGCTTAGGAGTCTTATATTCAGTCCAAAAGATCATCCTGCCACTCTGTAAGAAATCATCCTTTTGAAAGCTGTTCACAACCAAAATAAAACCACACAAAATTTTCCTGCCAGCTGACAAATGTCTTTACAAGGCTTGGGACCTCGAATACATAAATCAAGAGATTTGCTGAAGGCTACTACACGTCTGGCTACATCCTGCACAGTGTTTGGGAAGAATATGTCCAGGTGCACAGTTTGGCACCAAAATTGATAAGAGAACAAAGCAGTATTGATTCGGTCATAGATTGATATTCTGAATTTCTCAAAGCCAAAGACCTGGGAGATGAACTCACATCTGGAGCCACAGAAGCTGTCCAGGGAGATGCCTTTGCACTGATGGGTGTGAGCGATGCTTATCCCCCCCATACGCACAGGGTGGACACAGGGCTAGGAAGGTAGGAGTCTGCACTGCACCGTTTTGGTTTCAAGTTATAGCAATATATGTTTTCACACCAACCTCTGAAGCTGATCAGTGGCTGGAGCACTATCAGAGGTATTCACTGCTGGACCACAGGCACTGACGATGCCTAATTGGGAACACACATCCCAAATGAGAGAGGTGGCTTCTCCAGGAGATGATTTACAGCACTTCTAGCTGTCTCCACCTCTCCAGCAGCTGCAGAGATGCTGAAGTTGCATATCCCCTACCTCATCTACAATTACTCTGCATTGCTTAATTGCTGTCAGAGATAAAATATTTCTGTAATATGGAAAGCTACACTAAAAGGTAGTGCGGTGGCTACAATGCAATGTGTTTGTTCCTTTTACCAATGAAGAATCCCCTATGCAAAAAAAATCTGGAGATGTCGAAAATAGCTCTTAGTGCAGTGCAAAGTAAAAGGACATCAGGATTTAACCTAAGTCTATGGCATCAAGTCGTGATCCCTTCAGTAAAACTAATGCTACAAAGTGCGATCCTACTCTAACTACAACCAACACTTACGGAAGCAGAAGCTGATGCCAACAGCTTAGAATCTCACTTGGCCTGCTAAGACAAAGATGGCAAAATAATCCATGGAAACTGCAAACCATATGGAGTAAAAGGAAAAAAACATGATTTCACACCTGAAGAAATGAGTTAATTGCTGCAACTGAGCAATACCCAGCTCTCCAAAGATGATTTTGTTCTGCTTCGTATTGCCTCAAAAACAGCTACAGCCCTATAGGGGTCTTCAAATGCATTTCCACTTGCAATTGTACAACTCTTACTAGCTTTAGTTCTGTGGCTTGGGAAATTTGGTAGGAAAAACAGAGCTTAAGAATTACATCAAAATCATCGCACAGTATGGACGCAGTCACTATGCGTTAACACCCCTTCCACTTTATGTATCTGAAGAGCATTTTCATGCCCCTCTCTGTACCTCTCATGCTTTCCACATTAAACCTCTGAAATCTCCAGAACTGGCTTACACCTTTCTTAAAACATGGTACGCAAAATTGGGCCTTCCCCTCAGCAGAAGAAGGGAATCTTCCATGTGCTCTGCAGGCATCTTTATGAAAAATGAACAGCACCAAAAGACATTAAACTAGTAACTGATTACTATGGATTTTTATTATTTTTTTTAAGCTAATGTACTTTCTATTGCGGACAATTTGTTTTGTGTAACGAACTTGCCTTGCAAACAGAAAAGGTTCCAGTGTCCTGTTCTAAAAGGCAAACATTAACTGAACATTAATTTCTAATTGACAGGATGTACTCTGGCTTTTGTCAATGTTTTATTAGATCTGGGAAATGAAAATGCTGATCACACTTTTCATAAAGAAACCATTAATTTATTATTTTTTTTACCCCTCCTAGTCTCTGCTACAGATTCAGTAGGTGAGCTTTAACAAATCACCTACTTCTTACATTTCACACAGATCAGGACTATGTCTTTCTCATCACAAAGTTATTTGATAACTTCTATCCACTTTGGGATTTTTAGCCTTTTTGAAGAAAACCCCAGTAGGAAATTGCATAATTAAAATCAAATTACTTAGACATTTTTACCCAGGTTTCCTCCACCCATTTTCAAGTGTTCTTCTGAAGTCTCTAAATTGACTCTAAAGTCAATTTTTCTAGAGTTGGTTCTTTATTTTCTCACCTATATTGATCTTTATCAAGACTGCAAGCAACTGCTTGATGTTACTCAGCCCCGGAGCTGTTTGGAAGTGCTCAGAAATGGGGCATTTTTTCATAAGGAAGTTATAACCAGCCAAAATTTGACAGAAAAAGCAGTAATGGTTATGAATTATGTAGGGATGCAGAACAGGGTTGGTCCCCATGTCATGTTAGAAAATTTACCCTGTACAAGCAAAGGCTCTTTCACTCATACAGTATATTCATCATAGATCTTACCTACAATGTGAGATAGCTCATCCCATCATGCAGAGAGTAAGATTGCTAACCTAGTGCATTTCCATTTAACCCATTTGCTGTTGTTTTTTTTTCCCCTTGAAGTGTTGCTCTTAGAGTTGGTATCGGGATAGGGTTCTCATGCTCTGTTTCGGAAGAAAAAAACCAAATATTTCTACTCTATTCCACATGCTCTGAGTTACAGTGGAAAGCATAAAAGCATGAACCTTAAAAGCTAAACAAAGTTTGGCTTCATAAAACTGAAGGCTGGCTTCCCACCTATTTGTCGCCCCGCGACTGATGGGCTGCTTGCCTGCGTAGCACTGAGGCTGCCTTTCTAACCACAGAAAGCCTGATTCCATGAAATCTCTGATGCGTAGGAATGAGAACGATGCCCCCCAAAGCTCTTCTTAACCTCTGGGTTGTTCCTATCAATGCTACATGTGGATTCTCAAGTGTCTAATACAGGATGATGCCCATGACCTCTCTGATGTGGTGCCGAGGGGATCCCAGTCTTCTCCCCACAAACCTGCCTTTCCAAAGCTTGGAAGACTTTCACCCTGTTGGGATCCATCAATCTCTCTGCCTTTCTGGTTCTGTTATCCAGAGACTTCAAAACCAATGTCCAGACTGATGGTGGACAGGTAGGCTGAGCCAGGCAATAGTGGGCAATGCCATGGTTTATACATCTCGAACATCTTTTCCGAGCATTTCAATCACCAGTAATGTCACGAAGGACCCTTATGCAATCTACTGTCACTAAGAATTAGAAAGGGGGTGGTAAGTGCAAAATACAAAATTCCCTTTCAGAACACATCCAGGAATCTTCCTCCTACACTCCAACAACACCTGCCCAGATCTGGGTTGGGAGCAGACACCCGTGCCCACAGCAGACTCTCACTCCAGACCTACTGCCCTTCAGCGCCTACCAGGACATCCCATTTACATCCTCAGATGTTAAATTGGATGCAAAATAAATGGGGACTTAACTACAGCCTTTTCCCACATATGCTCATAAATAAAATTTTTACTTTTATTGTTCCTTTGGTTTATTTAGGCTTCCTAAGATGTGGATTTACTCCCCACTGTTCTTTTCGCAAAACTAATAAGAACAGAAAAGCAATATACAGTGCCAATAGGGCAGTGAGGAGCACTAAAAGCAAAATTACTAAAATTAATCAAAAAATAAGCAATCTGGCATTATTACTCAAGTGTGTGGAAGTGGTTATAATTCAATAATCTTATTAAGACACACACACAAAGAAAAACAAAAACAGAAAAGCCAAGCTGCACGACATGCAAGCAGTAAACACTTAAGGTTTTGAAGCAGTAAATGTGTAGGGGCTGGGGTTTTTTGGTAAGCATCACCCTGTTGAGCCCTGCAGACCTCAAAGAGGCAAAGCTCCTGATAACTGCAGTGTAGCAGCGCAGGAGGGCATTGCCCGATACCCCTAAGTGAAGACAAAGACACTGAATCAACAGCAGGCTTCTCCATTCCCATCCTCCTTTATCTATTAATCTTCAAATCGAAAACAACTAATAATACTCTCAGAGTGAGAATTCACAGAGGGATATTGCCATTGTGCCTATCACCAACAAAAAGGATGCAGGCTCCTCTCCTGCCTGGTTTCCATCCAGCGTAATTGCCTGATCCCAGTCAAATGGTAGCATGGGTCTACATGTACTGACCTCGTCTGTGCAAAATACAGAGCATTTCCATGCACATATTAAATATAAGGTTCCAAATACTATTCACTGTTGAGATACAAATGCTGCCTTACAGGGTGAGAGAAGGTGTGTTATCTCCTATCAGATTTGCTCAGGGGCACTGGACAAATATTTAATTAAATGCTGGGGATATAGAGGATATATTTAATTAACACTCTGCTCCTGATTAGGATTGGAGATGATGTGAAGGCAGTCAATAGTCCAAGAGAAAAGTCACCAAAGATCCTGCTAAAGAAGTGGCTTGATCAATAATCCTGGCGCCAGGGGAGAGCCCCAAGCAACGTCAGCAGGCGGTTTGTCAGTGCTGCCTCTTGGGGTGCAGGCCCTCCCTCCACTTCATCAGCCCCTATAGCCCTCACAACTGCTACTGCTATTTAAGCAGTTGCAAATACATAATTAATTTAGTTTTACCTTGAGGGGGGTGATTTCAGGATAACGTGCAAGGCATGCTGTGCTTGTAGATGTGGTTAGCCTCAACACTGGTGGCACCAAGAGCTACGAGATAACCCTACAGCTGGGGAGAGGTTTTCCAGGACATCCAAACTTCCAGGAAATGTTGCTTGTTCCAGGCAGGAGTCCACAAAGTTTTGTGTGATACATACCATCTTCCAACAACTGACCCAAGGACTCACACAGAGGTATGTATATTCTTGTAGCTCTGTTTTCTTAAGACAAAGTGATAGCTTGCAGCAGATAAAGGCTGCTTGGTTTTGTATCTGCTATGATATCACATCGTATTAAGCAAACAAACCAACAAAATGGGTTACACATTAGTTGGGTCTATCTTGCACAAACAAATGTGCATTAAATGACAACATTTTGCAGATTTCTGCTGAGCACTGAAGGGATGCAGCATGCGATGTCACATACCTAGTGACCATCACTGTGCCACATGCCTGAGCCCCGTGTCACAGAGCATAACGCCTAAAGCAGGCAGGAGGCTCTCACAAACAGGATGAGGGTTGAACCAGCAAAGGTGCAAAAAAAAAAAAAATGCACAGGAAGAAAACCTCATCTTGCATCAAAACCATGCGCATAGCATTTGTGTGTCATTTGATAGCACCATGAATAGTTCCTGTGGCCATCAACTCCTAGAAAACCAAAAGCAGCCTGGAAAACCTCTCTTTTAACTTAAACTTTTAACTTTAAAAAAAAAAAAAAAAGTCAATTTTCAGATTACTCATCAAAAGTTTTGAACCGCTAACCCCACAAACATTTCAGCGATCTAGACGCTTCTATTAAAACCTGATTTCACTAACTCTGTAAGAACATGAAGGCCAGCTGAGCTTTCTCACTATATTCCTCCCCTCCTTCAAAAGCAAAACGAAGAAAGTGTGCTGTTTAAAGACTGCAATTATAAAAATACCTATTTAAAATGCTTCCTGAGGATATCCAAACCAGAGCAAATAAATATCAAGTACAAGAGCATACTGCTAGCTTGTTTTTAAAGCTGTATGAATGCCTTTAACCCTTCAGCCTCTAATAAAGTCCCATGAGATCCCTGCTTCTAAGTCTCACAACGGCTCTGGCATCCCAAGGATTTTAGCAATTGTTTTATAAAAATGAGCTAATATTGGGGGAAAAAAATCAGACAAAGCCATTTGGAAATGTATTAAGAGAGTTGACATCCTTCGTCAATTATCAGATATGCAAGGCATTTCCTTGCAGAGCACTCTCACCCATTTAACCTACACGCACCTTGATACAGGGAAATAATTATCCACTTAGCTTACTCATTTCTAATTAGCTTCAAAGAGTGCAATTACTGTAACCAGGAGTTAGGAGAGGAGGCAAGGCCAGGACAGGTAGACCAGAATGGCCGTGCAGGAGAAAGAGCAACAATTGGAGCAGGAACAGGGGAGGAAATACCATGCTCACCATTTTTTTGAATTACCACCAATTCTTTTAAAAAAAATAAATAAAAATAAAAATAAAGAAACATTCATTCTATGGGAAAAGTGGGTTCTTTAAAAATGAGGTATCTGACAACTGTATTTCAAGAAACATCTCTTTTTTTTTTTCCAGACTATCCCACCAATAAAGTTTTCTAGGCTTTTGAAACTAGAGCCCTCCTTTCTTCTAGAAAGATGAAATTATTTCCAGCCTCTTGCAGCCTCAGAATTTGGTGCTAATCTGCTAAAACAGCAATTTTTCATGCATCCATTGCTCAGATTTTTTTGCTGCCAGAGAAGGGACAAAACCCTGGATCCAGGGAACAGATCTTGCCCAAAGGGCTGTGCCTCATCCATACAGCCAAGAACTAGATAACCCAAAGAGTGTGTGGGAAAATGATAGCAGACAGTAAATGTTCTAGAAATTCAAAAGCCATCTGGAAATAAATTAAGAATTTATCAGAATAAAATGTTCACTGTGGAGGCATTTGTAACAGCATCTGTAATGCTACTTGCGTAAGCTCCTGTCTTTCCATTAGCTTGGGTAATGTACAATTCATGAGTCGTACTGGCACCTCATTATCCAATTAAAATTACTCATTTTTAACACAGAAATAATGTAGGAAAGGGAATTATTAGGTTAGCAATTAATTCTGGCTACTCATATATGAAATGGCTTTGCAATTAATTTGGGGAGTTCTGCATGTTTTAAGCTCCTCAGCCTAATTACGACAAGCTGCATCACTGGGTCTTACACTTCTCCTTTCCAATTAATTTGTTAATGTAAGCACAAGAGGAATCACCCCTAGAAAATAAGAGGCACTGCCATAAGTAACAAGAGAGATTCTTTTAAGAAAACAAACCCAAACCAACACGCGGGAAGATGGCTTTCCTCCTGCTCTGGTAGCACACCTGCTATCGCCCTACTGAAAGAGCAACACATTATATCTGATCAGTTAATTAAGTGGTTTGATTTAATAATAACGCAATCATTCGACTTAAGAACCATCCAGCAAACAATTTCCGAGGTATTAACCTCTAGAAATTGCATTTTAAGATCAAGGCTGTATTCTTTCTAAAAATGCAGCATGAAATCCTTATGAATCACAGCACTTGGAAGGAAAGGCATTTATTATTGGAGAAAAACATCTACAGCCACGGCTGTCTACTTTACTTTCCTTCTTTTTGTCTGACTCCTTACAGCTGTCTATTTAAGCCCCTTTCCCTCTCCTTTGCCCATTACCAGACCTCATCTTCTGCAGGTTACGTTACTTGTAATATCACCTATAATTCAGCCAACGCTTAAGCAGCTCCAAAAAAGACATTTTTGGCAATTATGAACTTCTGACATTGTTGCCCAGGAAGACAAGACCAAGAAGGCACACTAAAATGCTCCAGATGGGTCTGCAGAGGAGTTGGGAACAGGGCTGCAGCAAATGTAGGCACCGCAGCAAGCTCTGGTGAAAAAGGCAGGCTGGATGCTTCCACAGCACTGCACAAACACACCTGAGCACTACGACAAACTGGAAGTCACATACATTTTGCTTGGAAGCACTTTGAAAACCAAGCAGAAGAGATTTTGAAGGGCTAAAGCGCAATGTTTCGCTCACTGGGGGGACGTCCTGCTGATGGGACGTCTAGCTGTCACCACAGCACTGTGCGACTCACAGCTGAGCTGCTTTAAGCAACGAGGCACCGTCCTGAAGGACCTCGGGGTCTGGGCCACCAGCCTGCCGGTCTCTGGCTTGTTTGTGATGGACTGTGCCCATGGCTGTTTTGCTCTGAGTAGCCTTTTCCCAGAAGTCGTGCCATGAATCATCTCTCGTGTCCCACGGCATTCAGTACAATTAGTCACTGCAAGCTTTTCCTGATAACAGACAAACTGACGTTAACTTCATGGAAATAATCTCAGCGGTTTTTGATTTCTCCTTTTCACAGTCCAAACATACCACTTACCATTAATTTTCCCTCTCCAAGCACTCACGTCTTGTCTTCCGTATTAGAAACGTGTGAAAAGCATGAATTTAGTTAAAAGCTATCTCTAATCCTTTTTTTTGTTTCATAGTTCTTGGGCTATCTAAAATACAGTACAACTTCGACGCCAAGAAGGCTGGTACCATATTCACTGCCATGCAGGCCACCTAATCAAAGCAATCTGTCATCAGAAAGGGAATATCCAACTGTAGAGCTGCCCCTCTGCACAGACATGCTGGACATCTTCCATAATGAATGTTATTTCAGCACTAAGGGGGGAAAAATCAGTCTTTTTGCAATACCACTTGGCACACAGATAGTATCGTCATTTCTTTTTTCCTTCAGCTATCACTCCCAGCTCTACACTGGGATTCGGATTAGGCACAAAGCACCAACTGACCAGTATTTCCCCTCCTTGATAAGCCAACCCAAGGGTGCGAAAGCACGCATTAGCAGGCTTGCTTCTCCCAGCAGCACCGCATTTCTGAGACGTTTCGTATTACAGCTTTGACTACTCAACAAAATCACACTGAAAACAACCCAAGAGATAATTAAATCAAGTCAAAGGTGAAACAGCTACGGCTTACAGGCTGCAGATGAGAGAGAAGGCTTTACAATAAGGAGCAAAATACCCACCACCCCCGCTACTCTTTACCTATACATGGAAAAGTGAAACTCGCGGGGATTTCAGGTGCAGAAACACATCAGGAAAGGTGAGGATATTTGAGCAATGCTCCCTTCCCCATTTATTGCAAACTACCGGCTGCAGAACAGAGAGAGGCTGCAGGGCCGCTGTGCCATTATCTGCTCGCTTCTGATGTAGGAATGTTTTGTGGGCTAAAGGAAAATGGCATTCAGCCAGCTGAGGATTTCACTCCACAGCAGCCATCAGCTCGCGATGGAAAAGGCTGATGTTAAGACCCAGTGTGTGTCATTGTAGAAGTTGCTACTGACAGTTATATTTAGAAAAACGTAACCTGATAGCAGTCAGGTACTGCTGATATTTCTGACATCTGTCGTCTATCTCATGCTTTCAGAGCCTGCTTGGTGATGTAAAGCAAAATTGCTTTTGCATTCATTTTGCATTTGTGATCACAGCTGTCAAACGCATGATGTATGAGCACTTTCTTTTTTCGGAGAGGCAACCAATTAATTTTATTACACCCGTTGAGAAGTTTGGAGATGGAGTTACAAAGCATTTAATGATCAAAGAGAATAGTGAATAACATAAATAGAGATGTCCTCCTGCTCCCACTACCCTAATCAAACGCCTTCTAATAAAATATTCTCCAGCCCCCTCCCTTCGAATTATGCTCATTTTCATCTGGAAAAGCACAAAATTGCATTTATCGTAAGCAGTGGGTGACAGGGAGAGGAGTCACTTCCATGCAAGCAGCACTGAAAAAGTCTTCCCAACAAAAAGAAAAGAGATGGGGCCTTTCTCATGAGATTCTTCCATCCCACCGTTTCCATATTTCCTTTTTTTCTTTAACATTGTGGTTGTAATAGTGTCACTGTACAAATGAGTACAAAACCGCATGGCAGGTAAAAGCCTGCACCCCTTGAGGCCCCTGTGGGCAGCTGAATGAGAACATTTTAACTGACCCCAACGGGCTCCTCTGCAGTATTGATGCTGTTTTCCAGGTGCCTGTGTATATGCGTACCCTGCTTGGAGCAAAGCATCTTTGGAAGGGGGTCTGAGCTGAAGGTCCCTCTGCTGCGACGAGTTACGAGACTGACTGGGTTGACCAAGAACAGGGCTCCACTCTTTCACTATATGCATTCGCGCTACGGAAATCATACAAATGAAAGCATTTCTTTAATTACATTTCATCTGCAAGTTCAATGATAGAATTCATTGTCTTCTCAAATACCATTTCTCTTACAGAAGCTCATGGCTGCAAATAAAAACATAATCTAAGCTCTGTGCTGCGAAACTTGCTTAGTATTACTCTTCAACATAACTAACAGAATGTCACAGAGGTAGTAAAACAGTGGTGTATTTAGTTTGCTCAGCGCGTTATGCAATTTTTCTTTTGGAATAATTAGATTTATTTATTTCTTTAAATTAAACCACACTTACAGGGGAAAAAAAAAAGAAAGTGAAGTTTTCTTTGAGGTAATACTCCCATGGCAAAGCTGCCTTTCTGTTTTAAAGCAAAAACCTATGACACTGACTCATCCATGCTTGTCCCTGGCACTTTAGTGAATGGCATCAAGGAGATATTTGCCCCAAAATATACGTAATCGGTTCTCCTATTGCACTTCTTTCATTTAAAAAATGTTCATATTCTATGTATAGGAAATATCTTACTCATCTACTTCACGGAAAATAAGTAAGAAAGCAAAGATCCATCCCCACCACCACCTTCCACCAAGATTCAAGGTCATTTTTGTTTTCCAAAAAAAAGTAGCACGACTGAACAGCCAACTTACAAAGTCAAATTCTGAGAAGCTGGGAAATCCCCATACTGTGGTTTTTCTACAGCAGCACATCTCCCTTTACAGGCAGATGGAGCAGAACCTTTAGCTTCAGAATCACGAGAGATTTCCATTCCCTGAGCATTGCACGTAACCACTCGGACGAGAATGCCCGTCCCAGGAGGTCACACCTGCACCCTGAAGGCTGAAAGGGGAGAGCAAACTTGGAGTGTTTTTTTCAATTGGTATTATCTAAAACAAGGATTTATTTGGCTTTCCACTCGCTCGTTCATCTTCTCTACGACATAAACCACAGATTACTTTTGCTATGTGATATGTAAGATATAAAAAGAAACGCATGTGCCTGCATTGAGACTGCTTTAGGCCTTCCCGCGGATTAGTTTTTGGTAATCATCGCAGTAGAAGGGATTATACAAGGTTTCCTTTTTTGTTACTCAAAACTCCAGGATGATTTTGCGTGATAACATGCTTCATATAATAAATAAGATTTCTGAAGTCTCATAATGAATGTGGATAGCCAGGCAGTACTGAAGCTGAATTTATTTCCGAATATTCAGCTTGAGTGACGTTAGTAACTGTTCTTGGTAAAACCACCTTGTGCAACACAACCAAACCAACACAACAAAAGTCGCAATGCCCCAAAGGCAGAAAGCTCTCCTCGTCGCCCAGCTTCCTTCCCTCAGCGAGAAGGCTGCCTGCTTTGGGACAAGCATGGTCAGAGCTGGCCATGAGCTAAGAGCATGTCTGCTCCTTAATCCTCTTCTTCTTCAGCACAGAACACACGAGAAAGCTTTGTAGCCAGTGCTGCCTGTCTGCAATGAAAATGCTTTGGGCAATGCAAAAATCTCCTGACCAGAGGCTTGTTGCCTATCCAAAGCCTGTTATAGCTGGAAACAAATTTTTGAGGAATTCTCCTCGTTACATTGATTTTTCTTTATTTTTGTCTGCCTTGGCTGTAGATTATATACTGTAATATAAGACAGTGATGGTTGCTGTAATGAATCTGTCCGGGTTTCATTTTCATTATATATGAAACAAAAAGAGTGTACAGATTCTTAGAAGTGGCAAAATTTTATTAGTAATATTCATATTTGCTTCTTTTTTTTTTCCCAAAGGAAACTTTCTGCACTTTTTTCTGTTGTTTCAGAGACACTGCATACACCTTCCAAGTTCTAAACAGCTCTAAATAGGGATGGGACATCAAAAACATTCCATATATGCTTTATCTTCCCAAGCTGCCTACAGGCACCAAACCAAAACAAAAACATCATATTTTAAAAGTATTCTGCTTTGTATAACCACATTTATTTGAGCTATTTAGAAACAGTTCCCTTGGGTGAGCAATATTTTAAAGCTCATGTTAACTGAAGAATATTCTCAGTCTAATTATAAAAACTAATTAAAAAGCAATACGAGCAAAAGAAGACACTAACATGAAGTTTTATCTGTCTATAGGTGGGTTGAGAAGTTAAGTTAAATTCAATTACCTTTTTCTGAGTAGCACAGATTAACCGAGGGATCAGCACAACTAATGAACTGCTTAATGAGCAGGATTAAGAACACTGAAGTCCAGAATGACAGCATCCGTGAAAAGAAGTCAGGTGAGCTAAGGACACTGGAAGGTACTAAATAAGAGTATAAACTTTTTCCTATTTTCACAGTGGCTTTGTATTCACAGCCTGAAGCGATCACATGCAGGTGGACGAAGCACGCTGGGCTTTTGCCACAGGCGAGGCACGGATCTATTAGCTCTTTCATGGTCTCCAGGTCTATTCCAGGTCAATTCCATGATCTGCCATGGCTTGGATTAGCATGGATCATTGACGCACATAGGCCTCACCAGGGCACGATCAGGATCGGGCCCAGTGGCTGATTCTCCACTGCCAGGCCTGCGGTGTCCCTTTGGTCGCAGTGGGTGGCCAGGCACTGAAGAGCTGCAACGCCCAGCTGGGACACAAAACCAACACTGACTGCAGAAGAATTCTGCTCTCTATCATCTCTGTTGATGTTAACGTTACTGCAACGTCCCACTGGAGATATTTATCTGTGGCTGATAATTGGCATTTCCACATGTGCCAGTAAATGCACTGGGAATCATGCAGGCAGGGGCCGACCCTGAGTCCACCCCTCTCACTGCAAGAATACACTGGGGGGACGTTGATCTCTGAAGAGTTTTAGGGTCACACTCCTAGCCAGGATTAGAGTTTCTTGTCTGCTACGTGCTAAGAAGGCACACGGTGTTTTGTAGTAACACCCTTGCCCTGCTTACTCCTTAGCTCCTTGGTCTCTTGGGAAGCAGTCGTGCTACGTGACCACAGGTCCAGGCAGCCCAGTTACCATTCCTGCCTTCGCATACATGTACCCCTAGCAGGAGGACAGGTAAAACTAACAATGAGAGTCAAGAAAATAACCACATTTCCACATACGTTTCCTTTGTAGCTTTGAAATCTGAACAAAACTTGGTAACATCAACCTCCTCGTCTTTTAAAGTGCCTATTCTTCTTAAAAAGGATGGGATCCCCATCACATCAAGTCACCTTCATAAGCACTTGCTTTATGCCGTTTCCTTGCTGATGTAATCACAGTAGATTAAAGTACTTCCCACCTTACTGCAGTGTCATATACAGCTGCAGCTTGCCACAGCACCCAGGCACACCAGCCAGCTGCATGAACTGAACTTCCCACCATGTGGAAAATCAACCGCCAGCCTTCAGATCCTCCAGCAAATAAAGAAGCTGCTAAAATGAACTGTAAAATACATAAGTAAATAAAGACAAGCAATCTCTCATAGTCAACAACATCTGTTGTAACAGTATCATGAGCTTCCCAGTTGGCCGTATCTCACTGGTTGCATTTTACAGCTAATATGTTAGCAACATAAAATCATCAAAATCACTCTGGGGTCTAAAAGTCAGTCTGGGTTCTTGCTCCTTTATGCATCACTGTCAGCAGCCTATTCTGCACAGAGCAGAAGTTGCTAAAAATACCTAGCTAGCCATCCCAAAACGAGCCACCCCAATAGTTTCAAAAGATACTAAACAAAATTCTGAAAACTTGTACAAGCCATCAAAATCAGCACACAGATTTGCATGTACGCACAGAAAGCTGACCTGTTTAGAAGGCAGGTTCCCAACCATAGCATACTGAAAGCATGGAGAAAATTGATTCTCCCATTAATGGAATCATGCACATGATCATCCCTGCTCCTGCCTATGCTCTCGCATCCTCATTCTCTCAGCCTGTTTTCTCACAATACGCCATTTAAATTTCTGCAAATATATGATAAAGGCAGGTTTGCAAAATGGTAACCATTCGTGCCAGCACTTTAACACATTTTCTTTTGGATTGTTAGGATACATTTTAGAAAGAGAAAGCAAGTTATCCAATGCATGTGCATACTGAAATTAAACTAAAGGATGTTTTCATTCATTTTGTTTTATGGAATGGAATCGTTTAAATAGAATAACTTAGCCTGGAAGGGAACTCCATTGGTCTGTGGTCCAAGGCCCACCAGAGCAAGTCAATGTCACTCGGTTTTAGTATCTCTAGGGACAGGGAGCCCATCACCTTTCTGAGCCCAAGCACAGCACTACTCTTAATCATATATATACATATATATATATATATATATATACACACACCCCGGCACCCTGAAATGTGCCTCGTCCTCCAACTGGTGCCAAGCACATACAGACAGCTGTCGTGGCAGCACAGCTGTCGTGGCAGCACCCTGCAGCACTTCACCACTGAAACCTTCCTTCTTCATGGCTTTATTTGCTTTCCCTGCTGCTTCTGCTCCTCTATGTTCTTCCTTGACCTTATCAGTTTTGGGATCAGATCGTGTCATTTGCCATTTCTAACTCTTCATTTCAGGCTTTTATCAGGCATTACTCTGCTCCCTGTGCATGTAGGTCCTGTATCAAAATAACTCTTACTGGGAAGTTTAATTATAGAAATTCACTGTATGGTACTTGAGCACATTTCCTTGTTAAATTGTTATTATGTGCTAACATTTAATTCAAAATAAATTATAGCAACTCATATATTAATATAGCAACTCATATATTACTCATTTTGAACTTGTGTAGCAATCACCAGTAAATGCTGTTGCAGCACAGAAACTTGGTGTACCAATAAAATAACACTATGAAAATTGTGAATCAATTAGTATGTGCAGTCGTGTAAACAAATCCTGGTCTATATTCTGATTATTTAAATATTTTAAATATACTGCATTCATGCAATGCAGTAATTGGCTGTGTTATGTTTTGAATTATGAAAACAAAATTGCTTTTGTGGAGCTGTTTCAAGCAGCTATTCAAAACAATTACAGAAATCAGTGAAAACAGCTTTTAGTAACAAAACTTAATGGAAAATATGGCTTTAACCAAACACATTGTAAAATCTTCACTATGCTATTTTGTGCAAGCCTTTTAGAGTTTACAGTTCCTTTCTCAATGTTTTAGTGCATTTCTTAATCAAAACATTTACAGATGAGCATGTGCAAATAAAAGTTTAAAGACAAGAAGAAAATATTTCTGTGGGAAATTACGTCAACTTAGAAAGCAGACTGTGCAGTGAGATAAATGCTTGAGGTTTCAAATGCGATTGTTAGCTCATCGTTTGGCAAAATACAGGATCTATAAGATCTGACCCACATTTTCCCATATTAGAGCACGCCAGGTTAGGCGACAGTGCAAATGAATCCAATTAACCCTTAGTGAGTTAGTGCCAGAAATCTCTGGTGAGTGGCAGAGAAGTGGGAGGAGACAAGACAGCAGCTGGCCATCCCCAGCATCTCACCCCAACCTGACGGCACTTCGGAAGCAGAGGAGAGGAAATATTCATGTGCCAGCAGGACGCACAGATCAGAGCAGTATGTGACCAGCTCCATCCGACATGTTACAGGCCAAAGCACATGCTGGTGTGTGCAAGAGCCTGTGGCAAGCTTTAGATCTCTTCCACGGCCTGCCCGCACAGTCATGCTCTCCAGATATTTTAAAATGATTTTTCCCCCTACATGCACCCCTCCTGTTCACAATGTAAACTTTATGTAGGTTTGGAAGCTGTAGTAAGAAAAAATCACGAGAAACATTATTTAAGACTAGATGCAAAACTAAAATGTATTCACCAATTACCCATTGGTTTTGAAATGATTAATTGCACGCACATTATGATCGGCTTTTAATGCCACTCAGAATAATTTTCAAGAGAGCTGACAGACTCTAAACACGCCTTTCCCAATGGATTTCTGTCTGCAGCTTCAGCTGGAAATCATGCCCTTGTTCTCCATGGCATGAACATTCAGAAAGCAGCCAGGACTAAATCTGGTAGCGTCTAAATGTAAGAAAGAAAGATGAATCCATCCCATGCCATTTTGCTCGGCGCTGCAGTTGAGAATTGTAGCACAGGTATAGCTACAGGCAGTCAGCAAGTGCAGATGTGCTTTTTTCCCAGCTTGGGGTATCTTTGCTTTTCCATTAAACAGGCGTGTCTTAGAATATGAAAGTACTGGTGTTCGTAGCAAGCTGTAGTCAGACTACGGAGCTTTTGCTAAACTAACTGCAATATAATTTGTGAGTACAAATGTCTTACAGCCTCCTGGACTCGGAAGTCTGAATTTATAGCAGTGTTTCACATAATATTTCTCCACACAGAGGGAAAAACTAATTACTACCTTACTTTAACTTATAATTGTCATAAAATTAATGCACTTAGAGCAGGAGTGAACTTAGCCCAAGATGCAGTCCTAATTATCATGTTAGCCTTTAAGTAGTAACAATCTCTGCAGTGGTTAATAAAGGTTAATGTCTCTACTGTTGGAGAAATACTACATGGATCTGGATAAATACTTGGTGGAAAATAAGTTGTAGAAGCTGAGAAATAACTCCCCATTAAAACAAAATTCTCAACCAAAAGGTTTTCCTCAGGTGGGTTCAGAGAGGCTGACTCTTCATCTCTTTATGTCCTGGATATAATATCCAAAATTTTAGGAAATGTTGAGCCAGGAATGTACTCACTCGTAAACAGCTCAGCTCTGGATGGACCAGATCTGTACATAGAGACAGGTTTAGGGAAAGAAGGACGCTGTGCCTAAAGGTCAACTTCCGAGCAGCCCCATGAAAATGCAGAGACCTTCTCTATTCTGCTGGTTGCTCCCCCAGATGTCCTGCTAGAGATGGTTGCTAGGAAAAGGAAAGGTGTACAGATCTGCAGTATTTGTATCCCTTGTTTCCTAAGGAAAAGTAACAGCTGCCTGGTTTTATTCGACTCGCATCAGTCAAAGCCAGACAACAGTTTGCAGAAGGCTGTAGAAAGGCGTACCTCCTCAAATAACTCTGTGTGTCAGATTTTCATTTCGAGCACTGGAGAGCTATAGCACTGCATTACAATAAGAATTACAATAGTAATTAAATGACATTTACATTGTTCCACTTCTAAACACGCTGAGTTCGTTAATCGCCCGTACAAATCTGTCGCAGTGAATTAACTACAGCACAGAGAAAAGAAGCAATATGGAAAAGGAGTATTTCTTTCCACAAGGAATTATTTCCCAACTGATTTCTGCTCTTATGCCATTCAAGGATAAATTGAGATTAGAGAAAGTTGGTAACACTTTATCAGATTAAAAGCAAGCAAGGACTATTTTTAAACATGGTTTCATAACATTATTATTCATCTTTCAGAACCTAGCATGTACACACAGAGAAAAGATTAAATTTCCAAAATAAGCTGGAAAAAGAAGAGCCTTTCCTCCCAACCTCCCACCCCCCAAAAAAATCTCAGCGACTGGGGAGCAGGCTGTGCTCTCAGGCTCTATCCACTCTGTTGGCACAGCCCAGAGCTGAACCAGATTCACCAGTTTTACCCTTAAATTCAGGACACTCTTTCCTGCCTTCAAACTGTGCATCTATACAGCAACTCAAGGATATTCAGAAAAGCCTTCAGCCGTTTCACAGACTTCAAAACATAAAGAATAAGCCACAGCCATTTTCTGTTGTCTCAAAAGCACTTAAAGCACAGCGCAGCACCGTGATGTACATGTTAATGCGATGTACAGACATCAGGGTGCCTGGGGTCAGCAGGGTGGGAAGGTGGAATGAGCTCAGTAACACTCAGCACCAACAGAGGGAGGATGGGATAAATAATTTCTGATGTCAAGTCTTTAAAGCATGCATATAAACAACATCAAGGGGCAATGCAGCCATGGGTTTTATTGCTATGACACTTGGTTTTGTAAGTATTTAGCAGGCATCCCAGTCACAGAGACCCACGCTTTTCTCCAGCCCCGCCAGAGGAGAGCCTGAGTCAGCTCCTGCGAGGTCCGGCAGCTTGTTCTGGATGAGCACTGACGGGGATCCTGCGAGCAAACACGTACACACAGGGCCAGCTAGAGAAACACACGCGTTCACCCATGTCTTTCCATTCAAAAGCCAGAAAGAAACAACAGCAGAGTGATGCCCGGAGTCTCCCTGACCTTGATGACACTGCCTGTTGCAATTGATGCACTGATGCAGCCTTTTATTTGCCAGAATAGAGCGGAGATCACGGTAACAAGGAAGCAGGAGTTGAACAACAGCTCTTGAATGCACCCTTCATCATCATCTTCTATTTCAAAGGGAAGGGAGAAGGATTTCTTTCAAACCACAGGAACGCCTACTGTAGCAGCAGCCAAACCCAGCAGGTCAGTGCATTTACCACCCTTTCATAGCACATAGGTGTTAGTACGTCTTTCTAGGCATTACAATGTTTGCCAAGTAAAAATTAAAAATGGGACAATGCTTAAGTAAATATCAAAAATCCTTTGTGATTAATTTGAAGCAAATATTTGCACAGTGAAGAATGGCAGAAAATTTCCAGATCAAGCTTGAAGAATAATACTATTTGACTGCCCTGCAATATTCGGTTCAAAATACTTCATTTTAAAATTGTCTTTTAGAAGCCTCCATTCAACAGACTGTATACATTTCCCTCTAATGAATAAAATGGACGTGCAAACACTATTGGACAGGTGTAACTACCCAATCACAATGTGACTGGATTACACATTATTACTAGTAAAATTTGCTAATGCCTCAGTATGGACAGCCTCCAGGAGAGGTTAATGGCAGATTAAAAGCCCTTCAATGGGCAGATTAAAAAAAGCAACCTCCAATGGCAGATGAAAACCCCTTTCTCTTGTCATCTCAAAGATGACACCAGCTAATGAAGGATTTGCCAGTAACTAAATTATGATGGGAAACGTGCTACAACTGCGTAGGGGCACGGCGTTCCTCTGCTTCCCACCTTCTCCCTGCACAAAAACCCGTTAAGTCCTACCCAAACACTGCAGCACAGAATAAAGAGGATTCATGCACTTTTAACGTTTTTCCACTGCTACCCAGAGCAGTGCCGACTGCATTCCTCCTCTCCCACGCTTCCCATTCCCACGCACTGCCCCCAGCTCCTGCCAGTAAAACTGTTTATGCAGCTGCACTGAAAAGTGGTCATTTAGGTTAAAAATAGTCCAAACCTCTTTTGGGGGGTTTCTTTTGGATGTGTTCAGGGAGTTAATATTTAACCCGAATTACTGCCCAGTGCTGTTTCTGTCCCGCTGGCCACAGAGGTGTGCACCTGAGCACTGGAAGGCACCAAGAGCTGACAGCTGTGGATTTGGGGAGATTCTGGTTGGTTTGGTCGAAAAGCTTCTTCCTCAGGAGGGTGGTGGGGCCCTGGGATGGGGCACCAGGGAGATCTCCATCCTTTGGGGTTTCACGACCATTTCAAGCCGCTGAGGTCCCTTCCAACCAACTTGCGCACATCCTAGACCAAGGTGTCTGCACATCCTGAAACCACTTTAGGTTCTCCAAAAGAGCCTTCACACCCAAAGCATGGCAGCCTTCACCTGCTTCACTCATTCAGCTAAATTTTCCTCAATTCCCCTTCCAGATGCTCCTTTTCACTGTCTCACGTGAGGGAACCATTATCTGTAGTGTAAACGATGTGTGGCCTCCACCCCAGGAGCACGCAGTATCTGCAGCACATCTCGGCATCTGGCACAGCAGCAAACTCCTCCCCGCTGCTGGGAATGGATAATGCTCCGTCATCTCTTCCGTTAAGTTTAACCAGCTTCCTGCATGGCACTTGTACAACTGGAAAGTCAGGACTGCCCGTCATAGAGGGCACAAAACACGCAACATCCCCATGGGAATGCTTTCTATTTTAGCCAACACAATTTTTAATACAGGAGCATCGACCTTGGAGCGTGCCACGGGCAGTGTCAGAAACGATAGCGGCTGCAGACCAAATCGACAAGTGCCTGTGTCATCAGAAAAAGGGGGGAAAAAAATGAAGTTCCCTTTACGATCACCTAGAAGCCAAGCTAATGGTTTGTAATGGTGCGATGATGCCTCCTCAAAGCAAGCATTTAAGACGCAATGAAAATGGGGCCATAAGTTGCTGCTGTGCAAGTCACTTAGAACAAGGGATTAGAGAAAACTTTTTTAGATTGACCACTTGAGTACCCTTATCCTTTCAAAAAACCTTCAAGTCCCGATTTGTTATCCAGTGTTTTCACACCAGGCCCTTTTCTGGGTGCCCGTGACTCGCCCCAGCTATGGATCTGGCCAGGCCATTGATGCGTTTCCACAGCTGGTGGCATTTCCCAAGCCTGTGGCTGCCTGTGTGCATCTATGTCCTATATACATATACCGATCGGTGTGCTCATCCATGAGAAATAACACACACAGACAGCGTGAGATCAGGCAAAATTTGCTCCCTACTTCAAGGGCTGAGCAAAGCCAGTGAGGCTTGAAAGCGCCCGAGCGGACACAGAGGGATAGCTGCGAGCGGAGCAACGCTCCCTGACTTTGGATTACCATTGGGAGAGGCAGCGAAAGGCGAAACGAGACTCCTCCCTGGCCTGAAGCACCGAAGGAAGTTCAGCGCAGCTATCCATATAGCTAATTGAACAGCAAGCCAGGGAACAGATGAGCGGTTACCCCAGGGCGAGGAGCTCCCATTCCAGCCCTTTTCTGGCTGCACGACCTAGGAGGGTCCCCAGCAAAAGCTGCTGTGGGCCAGTGGCACAATGCGCCCGCCCTGAGGAGGTTTGCTGCCCAAGGACGATGCTCTCAGCCAGGGCCCAGGGAAGAAAACCGAAGTTTAAAAGGCTGGGTGCTGAGCTGGGTTTTGGACAAATTGAACAAACCATGACTCCCACCTTCTACTGCAGCTACAGAGGAAGCAGGCAGAGTGACACAAGAGCTGAGAGAAAACCCAAGAAATGGAGACAATTCGACTGCCTTCTCAAAGATGACAAGGATTTCTCCGTGTTTAGATGGCTGCATTTAGTCTTCAATGCCATCTGGACTGCTCAGATGGCTTCAGATGGCTCCGAGTTTAACTCAGTTCCCATAAAAACAACAATTCAGGGTGTCCATTCCTTGTTACATGAAAATAAAAGACACAACTTTATCATGGCACTTGAACTACCAGAGAACTACCAAAACATGATTCAGTTTCCTCACACGTTCCTTCTTCCTCCTGATAAATAAATAATATACTATTCACATCTCATTTCCTCTCCTGTGCACTGGGCAGACGCTGAGGAAAGCAGACCTTCACCAGAGACCTATCAAACACTCATTACTTTTGAGCTCAGAACGGCAGGGTTTTGCAAATACCTTAGGAGGAGTAAATACACTTGTAAGGGTCTGTTGTCTGCATGTTTTTTACTGCAGTCTAAAGGAAATGAAGTGTTCCTGGTCCGATTACACTCAGAGAGAAGATGCAGTTCATGAAATGTAATGAATTTTTCAGTCCTGCAATACTGAGAATTTGGTTGCTTTCTTAATTAAAAAGTTTATCTGCCATTTTGTTGATCTATTGGGTATTCAACTGCTCTTAAACATTGGCACTTAAATAATACTAAATCCATCTTTGCCAGCAACCTTTACAGCGGATAAGTGCAAGTAAATTACAGCCTTCTTCATAGCATGACAAACTGGAGTAAATATTGGTCACTAAAACTGCATCTAAGGTATCACAGCACACAGGAAGCTTACGATTTTTTTCCCCCCAGCTTAGCCCAGTTGCCACTAGTAAATGGATTTATGGTTAGAAGATTTATATAATAGAGACAATTTCAGTTGTTTTGTCACAGAGTATCTGCAGATGAGAAAGGACAGCAAGTTCGACGAGACAATACGCAGACCTGAAAAATGCAGTAGCAGTTTTCAGATCCTATGCAGATTTATTTTTCTTCAGGAACTGTAACTGATGTGTCGCATTAATCGCTATTTTAAATTGACATATCACTGCATTTGTACATAGCTATGGTAGATGAAGGCTTACTAACATACAATTCTGGTTGCCCTTAACAGCTTTTTCTCAACTTTAAACATCTTCCCAATACGTGGACCAAAAAATCCCACTTCAAACAGCGTCCATGACACAGAGAAACAGAACAGTTTGGCTGTACAAGTGCAAAGGCAGTCACAGCAACACAAATGTATCAAGAATAAAGAAGTGGTGCTGGACATTAAGTAATCAACGTATTTTTGTATTAACACAGACATTGTCTGCAAACATCCACAGCTAGAGGGCTGCTGCTTGCTCCCTTTGACTTGCATTCATCCCAGATAGCAGATGAGGGAGACGGAGCCCTCACACATCAAGTCCCATCCATGCCCTGAAAACCTTTCCAGGACCTTTGTGCCCATAAAAGATGTCACCAGGGCCATCAGAGAAAGGTCTGCTCAAAAAAACAGCCTCAGTGCTGACTATGCGTTTGCTTTAGAGACCGCTTCCTGGCAATGGGCCCCACAATAATATACAGCAGCATCAGTCTCATCAAGCTGAACAGCATTTTAAACCAAGACAAGTTGAATGTTCAGGCACTGCCATTAAAAGGATGCAGAGAATACAGCCCCCATAAGCAAGGTGCTAGCCTGAAGCCCATACCATGGCAGTCAGATCCCTGATGGAGTTGATCACAAGATTCCAGCAGATAACCCACACCTGTCATTTATTCAATGCACCATCAGATGCTGTCTCCATAAATACCTTCTACCTTATATCCACTGCAGGGAGGTAGAAAGCTTTTCTCCTGGTTCTCTTGATTTGATAAACTAGTGCGTCACTACCACCAGCCAGCTGATAATTTAGCAAAGCTTTAAAGGAAGAAGAAAAGAAAAAAGATTTGCAGCTGTTCCTACCTGTTCCTTAGTGCTGTTTCAAGAATTCAATTTTGTGTGGCTTATGTTCCCTGAATAGAAAGTTGCAAACAATTTGTCTGCTGCTGGCTCAATCGATTATTTTGGGAAATGCTGAGAAGTTGGGCTGTAATGTCAGCCCCCAAAATGAGCATCCTATTGTATAGAAGGACACCAACCTGGCTCCAAAAATTCACAATTCCTGGAGGTAAATCAGCAATCACAGATGGTGAATTGCAACAAAAATCTACAAGCAAAGCCAGCAGTGTAGTAGATAGACATGTTTCCTTCCGTCTCTATTTTGTTTTTCCATGTATTAACTACAACCTCAAACACTATGTAATACAGCACATGGCAGAGCCATCTGCTGCGCCAACACCTCTTACTCTGAAAACACCCAGGCAATGAAGACGAAAGTGCAGACCACTTCCAGAAAGAGCCACCTACTTTCCACCAGCAACTTTCGGCAGCTTTGTCAGTCACAACAAACTCCACAATCCCTCCTGTTTTCCCACGGGAGCCACTTTCCATCCCCTCATGGGCTGTCTGCTTCTCTCCTGCATGTCCCTGGCTCCCAGGGCTGCCCGCCGACCTGACAGGAAGGTGCCTTCCTCCAGCACCGTGCTGTTACGGGGAGCCCTGCTTTACTCTGTGCTATGCAACAGCTGAAAAGGAACGCAAAAATAAGGAAAAATAGCTAGCATTATATTTGGGAGTATGTAAGAGAAGAATACTTGCAGTTTCAGTGTTTGCACGCATTTTTTTCATTGCAGGGTCTAAATTTTGGCTTTGGACAGGCGCCAAGCAGGAGTGCTGCTCGCTGTCTCTAGGCTGAACTGGACAAGCCACTCGTTGTGAAGCCATACAAGACAACAAGCAGTGCCAATCTGTCAACAAACGCATCCTTATGTGCTGTTTAAATGCCTGTAGAGATCTATCGGTGACCTTTAACCATGTGGAGAATAAGCATACTGCTTGTGTCGTGCGACATGCTAATCCTGCCCTGCCCGGGCAGGGGAACGTGCTCAGCGCAGGGATGGAGCACCACGGCTCAAGACCCAGAAGCACATCTAGCAAGAGAGCAGGATGAGGGGAGGGAAGACAAACTTCTTCCTGCTAAACAGCTGTCCAGAGGGGCGTGAAAGAAGGCTTCAAGCTCATTTCAGGATAATTGTTTACGGAGTCAAACCACTTGCCTGCGGACACACAGGGAGAAGAGGAGTGTTCACAGCCAGAAGATGAGGGTATCACTTGCCTTATGCCAGTCCTAGAAGCACTTGCATATTCTACCTACAGTTTATTAATCTAAATTAATTAAAAATCAAAAAGGACAGCTTCCATATTGTTATTTGCAACTTTTCTCATGTAAATTATGCTAACAGCCCACACTGAAGCAGTCTGTTGCTAGAGTATCTCCTCAGCTGTTCACATGGACAACATGTGGAAGCTCTAGATTCTTCTGTAGTTATTTTATTTTAGACTTAGAAACCTTACAGAAGCTAACGAATTTACCATAAGTTCTTCGGGTGCAAATACAGAAGACTAAGTAAGGGAGAAAGAGTTCAAATTTAAAAGATACCAAAACATAGCAGATACAAATACTTATTGTTGATCTCATATTTGTCAGAGCAAAAAAAAGGTCTTTCAATACTGGAAGAATTAAAAAAATCCTTCCAATTCACTTGCAGTGAACAATGGAAACAGTTTTATTGAAAGTGATGGACTTTTAATGGAGGGAGAAGCACAAATCCTCCAGTACAGAAAGGTGTACTCATATCTTTAAAATTAATCCACTGTAAATCAGAAAGAAACACTAAATTATGGAGGCTAAAAGTATCTTTAAAACTATGTTTTCACAGATATCAAGAAAGGTAGCACGGAGTAATTTCCTCTTATCAAGCATCTCCTAAAGTGGTTTTAGAGAACAAAAGGGAGGGCTTGCTTTGGTTCTGAAACACAAATTGTTCATTTCTGTGTCTGTCTTAGTACCAAGCAGCTCATTCTTCTACAATTAGTGCCAGAAAACAGTCTGGAATAAGAAACTTTTGTATATTGGTGCGTCAAAACCAGACTCTGTACAGTCTGTTGTGTTTCAGTCTGAGAAAAGACCATGTATTGTTGAGCTCATAAATTAATATAAACTGCAAATACTATTATTGCATTCCCTTGTTTATCAAACTCTGCTCAAAGCTAAGGCTTACTATCATTAGAGAAGTTCAGTCATCCCATTTATCAGAACTGCTCTAGCCTGATTTCATGCATCAGTAATGTTTTCGGAGACATGAATAAAAGGGGATGGAGAGGAAGCTCTTGTGAAATAATTATTTTACAGCTGCTGCTAGCTACTTCTTCAAGGATTGCATGGAGAAAGTCATAATCTACTTATAGATGTGTTTAACTGTGTTTGTTTCTCAGATTATCCAACTCTGTAATTAAAACAACATGAAAAATACCAACAAAATAATTTTCAGGAGTATTTAAAAACAACTCAACTGCTTCTTTTCCCCTGAACGATGATCATCCTTCCACATCAGGCACAACGAATATTGTTTTTTCATGAGCACTGGCAAATACTACTACATAGTCTTTAAACCTGGACTTACAGTGAATCTTTTTCCTGTAATAAGATGATTTCATGCTATTGAATTTTACATAGTTTTATACATCTGATGGAGAGGAAAGTGATTCTCCGCAACATGTCAGGCACAGGATACGATGCCAGACTGTGAGACTAAGTTGGGGCACATGGATACGGCTGGTCAGCACCTTTTGAGCATCCACAGTCCTCCCAAGGCATCGCCCAGGGATGAGCGGCATGGCTGAGGATCTTGAGGGGAATGGTGGCTTCTGTAGGGCAGCAGGACACCTGTCCGTGCACCCCTGCACACCTCCCTCCGCCATGTAGCCTTCAAACTGCACTGAGTTTCTAAGTCTCAACATGCTGCAGGAGCTGCTCTCAGCAGCACTTTTGGTGAAAGCACTTCAAGAGTGTTCCTGGTGAGAAGAGCTTTATAAGCCTTTAGTTCTCCAGCTACTCAATAAAGCCAGCATTCAATTTTCTCCATGCTCCATTGCGCAAACCTAGCCACAACGAGTTTGCAAGTCCCATTCCTCAGGGTGTCTCCTAAGTTAAACTGCCTGTGAGCTTTCCAGGCACTGCTTTATATTAGCTTTCCTAAAGCCTACAAGTAGGTGCTGAAGACTGAACTGAAACTAAAACCTTCAGTCTATTCTACAGTTAACTAGGAAATTACCAAAATAAGAAAACAGCGATTCATTCAGGCACTTAGGATGCTGCTGCACTTGTTTCCTGCCCTCCTTGCAGGACAGTGCCATGTACATACCACCTGAAACTCTGTACTGAAGAAGGCTGCAGAAATTTTGTTTCATACGCTGCCTATACAAGCAATCAACCATGCTTCAGCATCCTCTTCCACTCCTGCCTCCAAGACAGATTGTAATGTCTTCACTGAGCAGAACGCCTCAACTGGCTGAAAAAGTCCTCACTGCTTTGGTCTCTCTGATCTAATGAGCTCTGCGAGCAAAGACAACAACTCACATCAGTGCCTCTCCTCCAAAGTACCTGCAGGCGATCTAATAAAGGTAATGGCAGAATTAAAGCTAGAAAAAGGACCGCGGGGAAAAAGCTGGGTACTGGGCAAGCACTGCGACAAAGCTAATACAGAATACGTTTAATGGGGAAAAAAAAGGTAAATAAACAATTCAGTTTAAAAAAGGAGAGAGAGAGAGAGGGAGAGAGAGACGACAACAACAAAACTGACAAATGAACAATTCCAGTCAAATGAGCCACAGGAAAGGATGTAAGGAAAAGAAAAAATTACCGTGCATAACTTTCCATCCCAAAAAGACTTGGAAAATGCCAAAGATGCCAACAGCAGGCAAACTAAAGAAACCGTAATGTTAATGCCAAAAAAAAAGAAGTTTCTTCTAATTAAAGGCACTAATTAAAAAACTCAAACAGAAAATACAGATTTTCTCAAGTACAAAGGCAGCACACACACACCCCCCAGAAGAAGAGCAAGAAGCGAGCAAGCACTAGGGACTTCTTGTTTATAGCAGCAGCTGAAACCAAAGGAGGGAAAGTCTGCAGTGCGAATCGCCAGAGGCAGTGGCAGTGCCCTGCAAGGCAGCCAAGCCACGTCGCAGCAGCACCGGTCTCGTCCACCTTTGCCCAGGTTGCAGCTGCTCCACGTGCAGGCACTGAAGCACAGTATCCTGGGCATCAATACGTGGATCCAGTAAAACGCGAAGGAGAAAGCATTTCTTTAGAGTGAAATAAAATATTGTCAGAACTTGCACTTTCCTTGCAAATCAGTTATTTTTTTATTTCAGTCTTGTGATTCTTAGGAACTGGATAAATGGGGCTTTGCTTTCCTTCAGACCTTGTAGGGCAGAAACACTGAAATGGGGAAAAATAACAAAGAATTAAACTTTTCAAATGTTGGGTCATGGTGTTTAAAGTCAGAAGAAGAAACTAATTTCCCTCCTGTGTTATTTGCAGGGTTGGAAACTGTAAGGTACGGCAGAAAGCATCTATTTCCCAGACAGGGTTGTTAGCTTTCTATACCAAAGACTTTTCAGTGGTGAAAGCCTGAGTCAAAAAGATGTTTCAATGGATACTGCTGTTCAAAGTCCTGAAGTGATAAGGATCAAAACTTCCTGCCAAAAATCCTGAAATAATCATCAAAAGCCACTATTTACATAGTTGTGGGAAGAAAGAAAAGGCCACATGCAGAAACGGAAGAAACAAAGTACATGCAACCCAGTTCTGCGAGCTCATGAGCTCTTCTAAAGGCAGGCTGCTCCGTGACCCCATCATCTCCGGTTTGCACAACCTGGGAGAGAGACCAGACAGCTTTTAACCAAGCGGCTGAACATCTAAAATTAACCTTTGCCTTCCAACATCCTTGTTTTGAGAAGATCAGAGCAAACTTTACACGGGCTCCTCTGACTGTTGGAGGAGAATATCTGAACATCCTTTCGAAGGCTTTTAATGAGTCTCTGCAGTTTTAATTGGCAACTGGCACACTGTTGCCTGAGTTTTCCTTGCAAATTATCACCATTACCAAGCTCCTTTTAAGTCAGAGTATTTTCTGGGGCTGCAGCTAGCAAGCAAGCCAGCATTTCCATAGGACTCCATTGGAAACACAGTGGTGGAAAACTCAAACTCATCCGAGCTTGGCGACAAAATTTACAAACTCCTTCAGCAATCACGCTGCATGGCAGTGAGCTTTGCGCAATTAGCACTGCTGATAAGCAGAAAAGGCTCGAGCAACTCTTGTTTGAGGACACACTGCTGGTGTTACCAGACCAAAAAAAAAAAAAAAAAAGATTTACATAATTTACAGTTTATCAACTTTAGCTTGTGGTTTCTTTTTTTGCCCAAGTTGTTTCCCTAAAAACATGGGCTGGTGCCAAGCTGCATACAACTCCACTGAAACCGGCTGTCCTGCAGCGAGCTGGCTTTGTGAGGGGTTCGTTTTGATATTTTTTCAGGGGGAGAACTGAAATTCAGATGCTAAAGCCACCTCCCAAATAAATATTATACCCTTAGGTGCAGGAATCCACTCCTTTCACAAAATCAGGGTTCCCCCAAAACTGCCTGCCAAAACAGCGTGCAATTCTATTCATCAGATTATTCAGAGTGAAAACGACTGCAGAGGATTAGTATCTTGGAAGAATTTCCACTTACTACACAGATCTTTTGTGTAATCCAATGAGGAATTAACAAATTTTGTATACAGCCCCACCTGTTGGGTTGGATTTTCTGCCTTTTTGTTTCTTTCTGACTTATCAGGCAGCCCCTTCTACCATCCGTGTTACTAATGAACAAAATCGAATTTAAATTCTAATAAAGCTTTTTGCTTCTTTCAGGCTCATGTGATAACACGCCTGGAGATGCTGTTTGCTTGGCAACAAGCAAGATAAAATCCTTCTTTTCTTAGGTCTCTTGGCAAACAGGAAAGACTCCTAATTAAAGGGAACTGCAATTGAGCAGGGTGGCTGCAGGACAGCCAAAGTGTATGGTCACCAGAGCCTCCCCCCGTCCTGTCCTGTCCTGTCACACCACTGAAAACTCGGTGACACCTCTACTGTTTTGCTTCCTCAAAGAGGTGATGATAGCAATTTGAGATATATAGGTAAACAGGCACACTTGGAGGATGCTACTCTCTCAGGGGACTAGACACATCATTTTAGCATGCCATCCTTAATAATGAGTGGGATTTCCTTTCTCTTATTCTAATGGACTGAATAAAATTATTCGTTGGCATTAGGGACGAAAGTCTGATTCTGCTTTAAATTGCAAGTAGCCTCAAGTTTTGCATGTAGGCAAAGGATAATGAACACAGATCCAGGAGAAATGTAGCTGCTGATTTGGATTTCGCTGCGTACGTGAGGGAAGCAGATTTGCGAACAGCAGCACTCTGGAAAGCCATGACAATGACACACTTGGAGCGTCAGCCTGAACAGTGTCCAGAAAAAAAAAATCGTAATAATCTTTCTCTAATATCTGGAAATGAAAAGCAAAAGCTTCAGAACAACTGAGAAAATGTGCTCTGAAGCACCTTGTCAAAAGGCCCTGGTGCTCTTAGACCCCAACCTGCTTTTACCCAAGACTGTAGTAACAACTGAGAAAATACTGTCAGAATTATCTTAGGGCAGCCTTTCAAAAGACCCGGGTTGTCTCATTAAAGAGGTCATAATGAACCAGAAGGAGTCAGATCAGCATAATTGTAACTTAACGTCTTCTGAAGCGTTTTCAGAAGGCGAAGGACTTCCTGTAGGGATTTATCCCTTTAAGGCTGCAAGCTCCTACAGAGCGAGCAGCAGCTGAGGAGCCCGTGCAGACTACTGCAGTGAGTAATGACACTAAAAACTTTATTATTTACCAAGCCCAAGCACGAGCACACACACAAACGAGTTGCAGCACGAGATGTCAGCACGGCTGACACATCATTACAGCCCAAAGGCACTGCTGAGCTTCACACCCCCATAACGCGTCCCTCATTCAAGTCTTTGCTGCAACTTCATTTTTTAAGAAGAAATACTTAATGCCCTTGTAATGAAGTACTGGCAGGCACATCAAAAAGCACTTCTGACACCAGAGGTAATGGAAATCTATCTGCTGAAAATTGGGAAGCCCTGACTTAAAGTGTTTCTGTAAATGAAAGTTGTATGATGCCCCTTGACACATCTTCCCCATCGCCAGCATCACTGTTGACTGGGTGTCTGTTTTCATTACAATCATCAATTGTTCATTTCTCCCGAAATAAACCTTGTAATGATCAAAGTTATCATCAGACTTAATGGAATATTTGCTAGCATTCGCCTTTCTAGAGGCTTATGACATTTATTTATCATTTAGCCAAAAGAACAAACAGATGTTTGAAGCCGTTTATTAGCAGCATCAGCAACAATTTAAGTCAATAATGTGCCCTAAACTGATCCCCACGCCTCAGAGACCTAGCTCTGTTCGGTTAGGTCTAGCTGAAACAGTTCCCAAAAGCCGAGCTGTAACCTTGCGTGCCACTGCACCTGAAAGGACAAAGCTGATTACAACCACGACTGCTACCTACTTGTGCAATAATGAGAGAGAAACCACCTAAAAACCATTTGCTGGCATCAGAAAGGAGATTACAAAAGCCCGCGAGCTACTGGCGGAAGAAGGTGTGTAATTACCATAATTTTACGATGCTAATGGGAAAGGAGCAGAGTAAAACAACAAATGCAGGCACCTCCTTCTCAATGGAAGATCTCTCCAAGGGTGGTTATAGTAGCAGCCTTACTACTGCCCCCAGTTGAACAATGAAAAAAAGAGGGATTTAGTAAAAGTAAGCACCAAAAGGCAATCTGGAAGTCTGCTCAGGAGAGGGACATGCAGAACATTACAGAGCCACAGTAAAGCTGGCAGTAAAAACAGCCGCCAGTATTATATCCTATTAGACTGACTTGTACGAACATGTTGAGAAGGGGCACTGCGCAAAAAATGGTGTGACTGCACAATGGTGTAGTGCTCGTGGTACCAGAGGATCCAGTCCCTTTCAGTTCTGTTCTTCTAAGGGGAAATAAACGAGGATCCACTCCTGTCCCTTCCTAGGGGTCGATCATCTCCCCTGTTTCTCTCTGCTCTTTCCAACTTCCTGTATTACCACAAAAACCTGCAGCTTGGCTGAATTCATCACAATCACCAACCCTCCAAACCTTAACCTGGACAGCAATACAGCCTATACGACTACATGGAGAACACACTGACGGGACAGGAGGCACAGGGAAATAGGGTGGATCAACACCTGCTTCCCATTCACACCCATGGTACGTGGCAGGAGACCAAGCATCGCACTGGGGAGCAGCCCAGCACAAGGCCCGAATCATTCCCAAGGTCACCAGGGCCTGGGGCTCAGCACAACCCGTGCATTAAGCACATTTGCTCCATCATTTGGGATTACGGATTACTGCAAGGCATAAACCGTGCTGCCAATGAACTAAGGGTTAGCCAAGCATCTACCTGCAATAAACAGTACTTGCAAAAAGGCACGGCTTACACAGGCAAAAACAAGAGTACATCAGACAGATTCTTAAGGATTAAGGATAACATCCCGTTATCTTTTCTTGTTTTGACACTTCTGTCCATTGCTCCTCTTCTTTCTCCTTTTGAAGTAAAAATTACACATTTTTGAAAGACTCTCTTCTGAACAGGAACTCACATGCCTCATTGTTTTCATACCGTTTTTGTTGTCTCCGTATTACTCACATGATCTATCCCACCGGTACCCTAACTCTTCCCCTACAGAACTATATTCCATCTCTCATAAAACCCCACTGCTTAAGATTTCATCTTGAGCTCTTATCCCCAAGATCAAAAATTCTCAACTATAATAAATGAAAACAAATTTATGGCATACATAGTAATGCGATTTTCCTCTATTTATTGTGCAACCCAAGCTGTGCCCAGAACACTCATAAAAGAAACCAGATTACAGGAGAAGAGCCAAAGACTTAGAGCAAGGGATCAGTGCCACCCGGGTGTTTTTGTTTTTTTTTCCAATTCTGTCTGCTTACTCAGTTTAGGGGAAAAACAATGACTTGTCCTGAAAAAATACATAAACTTTACTTCCAGTTTCCCTTGAATACTTACACTTACAGGGGTAAGAAGTGCTCTTAAAAGCAACAGTCATATCCTGAGATTGGGCTGCATCCTACTCTGCACCATACACCATCACAGTGCAGGGAAACCTTTTACCCACAGCCTGTTTCTGTCCATCCACAAGGTTTGAAATAAGAGTGTACGTGTAGGAGAACAGGAGTGCAGCAGCAGGACCGAAAAAACTCAGTCATGCTTCTGCCCTCTTAGAAACTCATACAAGTTTCCAAGATCTGTGACCATGTGGTAGGACAGCTCCTATCCTGTACCTTGTCCTGATCCTCACTGTAGGCATCACTGCCATATGGACAGCGGGGGTATTGGCTGCAGACTCCTCTGCATACCGCAGCATCAACCACTGCATTAACACAGGAGGTGCCCTACAGGAACAAACCTCAGTGAAAGAACCCGGTGAAGCGTTTCTTTTCTATCTTCTTCCCGCTCACAGTGGCTAAATGCAATGCTGTAATCCATGCCACAGAGAGCTTAATTAAGATAGCTGAACATTGAAAAGAGGTTGCAGCTCCAAAGGGAAGATGAGAAGCCTGCTTCCCAAGGAAATACCAAGTCATTCAACATCAAAGTTCAAAAATGATCTTACTTTTGACAGTTGCTGTCCGGGTGCAATTGTAGAGAATGGCTAACTCCCCAAATACCTTGCCAGGTCCCATGGTGCACAGCTTCACGCCTTCTTTTGTCACTTCAACCTTCCCATCTGCGAGGGGACAAACAAGAAGAGCACTTTAAATAGGAAATTTCCTTCAGACTTGTTTTACAACTTATTCAATTATACTGTGAATACAAATACAAGACTCATACAACTTGAAAACAAATTAAACTCACATATAAACTCACAAAAGCTGTAAAAAACCTTGCATATATAAGCTTTCAACACTTGAGTTTTCTTAGTGGAGTGTCTGTCAGACAATACTTTGCAGTATACTAAGCTCGTTGTGAACTTTGCTTCATATATTACACTTTCAGGTGAAATTTTCTCCATTTCTTGTATTAAAAAAGGAAAGAATTTAGGTCTGTAACACCACACTTGAAAACCATGGAGCAATTTTGCTCATTTTCACCAAGAAACTAATCCCCAAGAACACTCATCCATGAATAACGCAGCTATTATCTAAAGGAAAATTACTATGACCCATGGCCATTATTTAATTCGCATCCTACTGAACCTTTCCTTTTCGAACATTTCACCTCAGAATAGCAAGTCTGTTTCATCTGCTCACCAATACCACGCAGAGGGGAGACGTGCGAGGGGGATTTAAAAGCAGAGGTTGAAGGGGAAGAAAGCAGCTCAGGGCCAATTTGTGGTTTTCAAAGGACATTTGAGGAAGAAGCGCCAGGAGAAGGGAACGCCATGAAAACAGTCCTGCCATCACCTTTGTGTGTGCATGGGCGATGGGATGACGAGCAAGTAGAGCACACGCATGGGTTATCACGCCTATGAGCGGCATCTAGGCTGTAACAAAACAGTGCAAGACAGAAAAATGAGAATTCCTGTACAAAGCCTCTCCTCTCCCCAAACTGGGAAGAAGGTCGTTAAGGGATCCTGCCAGTTCTCACTGCTACAGCAGCCCCTAGCACATCACTGAGCGGCATGCAAGGGGTCTGTACTCAGCATGTGGGGAGCTCAGAGCCCTCTGGGTGCAGCGGAGCACCTGTATTTATATGGTAGAGACCAAAGGTGGCCAGGAACACCTGCGAAAACATATTGCTCCAGTTTGCTATGGGGCTGCGTGGCTCTGTCTCCAGCCACGGGAATCTGGAGGTACTCATCACAGTAAAGAAACAACTTCTATATAATTTACATGCTCTAAAATAGAATCCTGGCAGCCCTCATACCTGTTTGTAAATCTATGACCCCATGCTCTCAGTGCCCCTTGAAGCCAGCACAGCGATTCCAGCCGAGCCATGCTGCTTGGCCAAAACAATGCCCCGAGGAGAAAAAGCAAACCTGGGGGACTCGTAAAATAAGTTTATACACAATAACCCTACTAAACACAGAAAAAGGAAACTCAAATTGAACAGAAAACCTTATACTTTTCCATAGCAGAATAAAGAAAGTTGGTAATGTAATATAGAGGTGAATGGAGGAGGCATTTTTGGAGGAGTGGGGTCTTATGTTGCCTGATGCCATAGATCCTGTGGCTTTGCTGATTAAAATAATAGAAAAAATATCTTGAGTTTATGAAACTGTTACCGTTTCACAAGTGACTCACAGCCAGAAATTAAGAAAACAGATTTAGGAAAACTTTGGGCAGGTCAAATGCATCCATGCATGTTTTGAGGCCACCCGGATCCTGCTGCCCCCCAGGCCTGTGTATGCTTATATTTATATTAATAGAAACACGTGCACATATATATGTATATATATGCATATATACACAATACTGTATACGTATGTATTTTTACACCCAAATTTCAGTCTTCAAACCACTGCAGAAACCGCCGGAACGTTATAGTTGCACTATTTTTAGCACATTAAACATTTCAAGTTAAATGCATAGTAATCCAGAAAAAAAAAAGTCAGCCGTGAGAAAACTAACTGCATAAACAAAACACATCCCATACACCAGTCCTACACTCCAGAGGATTTGTGAAGATGACATTAAAATGAGAGAAACACAGACTGCATTACACTGGGAACAACTATTAACCATTCCATGTAGCTAATGCTTGAGGACAAAATTCACCAAAATGACATAATAGCCGAGACATCTTGAGGAGTCCGGGATCAGGTTGTAAGGAGAAATTCTAACCCCACATTGTAGCCAAGACAGAAAAGCTTACACAATCCATAAGATGGCAATGGTAAAGGAACACAAAGATCCCTCACATTGATTATTAACACTGGACATTGATAACACACAACTTGTAACTAAAAAGCTCCACAAAGAACACACTCGCCAATATTTGCACAATAGAAGTGATTAGAGAAACATGACAATGTGTAGTATAATACCTAGTGGTTAATAAATAACCCTAGGAATTACATTTTGTGGCTGCTGATTTACTTTTAGCTCCAAATAGACTCATATTCCATTCTAGTATAGGCTAACTTCCTTCTAAAACTCATTTACAATTTGTTATAATTCATTACAAATGTTAAGATTTTTTTGTTCATAGTAAGCATCAATCTAAGATGAAGCACAAAAACAGATATCTAACTCTAGGATGAACAAAGGCAACCTTTAGCGGTGCTTCCCACACTCTTAAATGATTTTGGACAATTAACTTTTTTTTAACAGACCTGAGCTTCTGCAGAGCTGAAATGGGGATTTTTCTGCCAAAAGCTCCACTATAAATGCCTGCAAATGGAAGGGGTTTCCCTCACTTTTAGCTCATGGAGTCGTTTTCATAGAAAAGACAGGCAAATCTGAGCAGTAAAGCAGAAGTAATTACATTACTCGAAAGCATTTTGAGATCTGTCTCACTGCTCAAGGTGTCACCTGTTGCTCCCCAGAGCAAGCTGTGCTGATGAGCCATCTTCGGACGAAATTCCCACAGACCATTTATTTTCCTATAAAGACTTAAAAACAAGAACCGCGTGGTTCACTCACGTTGGTGCACGATTACAAGTCAAGCTGAGCAGAAAAACAGAAGCTTCTTGAAACCCCTGGGAGGAAATGCTCAAATTCAGTGAGGTTTCGGTCCAACGGCAACCCCCAAAAGCTACTGGCACTAAGCGGAAGATGATAGTTCAAATTTCTCATGACCCAAGGTGATGTTGGGTTTGGATATCAGTCAAAAAAAAAAAAAAAAGCAACCAGCGTTTCTTTTGATGAATTCAATACAGTTTTCTACATGAGAACTGCTCATCTTCAGAGGCATTCAACAATAAACCCCCAAAAGTGTTTGTTGGTTTGTCTTAAGAAACAAGGATTTAGATGCTCGTTTAAAATTTGCATTTAGACTAGTTTTATTCACCATAAGAGTATTTAAAGCAAAGATTGCAGAGAGGATACACAACACCATGGGGTGCATTTTCCAATACAAAGCCTGGTTCCTCCTGAAGTATGACATGATGTAATGCAGAGGTCTCGTTTTTCAAAGCAAAATTAAAGCTTGCTGTTTGAATACGAATTTCTGCAGTCATTTCAAAGCTTTTGCTACCAGCTCTGCTAATTAAATGCCATGTTGATTTCAACGCCTGCTTCTTATTTGTGAGCTTAAATGCAACGTTGGTGACGTGAGGCTCTGCTTAGGGCTGTGCCCAGCCTCTGAGCCATCGGCCATGGCCAAATGCCGTCCCCAGGAGAGCACGGGCAAGAAGCCCTGCAGAAACAAAATACGCACACATGTGTGTGCGGTTCTTTTCAAAGTGCATAAGAGAAAGGTTGAGGAGGACAGTAGCCCACAGAAGGTTGGAATTGAAAAGCGAAGGTATTCGATCTTTGACACAGCTGCAAGCAAACGTGGCTGCTTCTCCTTCCGTCTGCTGTAGGAGCAAACGTGCTGTTTAATTACAATTTATTGCACTGGAGAAAGTATCCCGTTCTCCTGCTGTGTAATTAAGCAATCTGGAACATTAAGCACCTAACAATAAACTCGCCAGACCATGAGCCAAATTCACCTCCCATGGAAATAAAGGGTCTGACACAGCTATAAAGAGAAGGAATTTCACCCTTTTGCTTGTCCTTGCTGGTAGCCTATGCAGGGCACTTTCGACGTAGGAAAGAAATTGCGTGCTTTGACGTATCAGCCAGATAGAGAAGCCAAAAGAAATGCAACACAATACTGATCGGTTAATGGAGATAAAAATAAACGCACAGCTTCCTTTGACACCGCTGTAAAGCAAATACTAAATAATGCAGCTGATGCTTTACTTGAGGCAAGAAGAAAACACTGGAAAACAATGCATTTCTGCCAAGTATTGAGCACTATTGAATGACAATATTTAATTTACAACTGAGCTGATTTTGCAGAGAGTTGGCATCCAAACTACACATTCTTCTGTCAACCATAAGAAGCCATTCTGTATCGGTGGAGGACAACACAAGTATTTTCCATGTGGACAGAGCCTAAAATAAAATTAAAACCTCTGTCTTAGCTTTCATTAAAGACTTAACACGAGTAAAGGATGGCAGCTGGATTTTGGTGACCATACCCTGGGTTCCCCCCAAATCCCTATTCCTTACCACTCCCATATGGTCAAAATATGAACCCCAAAGGGTGCCACCAATTTGGGTATCCCACAACAAACATGACAAGGTGGCCAGCATGAGGACACACAACCCAACGAGAGCTCTAGAAGCCACCAGCCTGCTCCCAACAAGAAGAACTGCCAGAAATCACATTAACAGTGAATAATTCAAAATATTTTGCTTTTGGCAGATGCTCAGAAGTCGCAGTTACACAGGAGGCTCCTTTGCTTCTTCTTCAGGCTCTTATATTTCAGTCTTGTCCCACCTTTGCCTGTAATTTTGTACCCTCGTTCCTTGGATTTGAAGACCAGCAGCCTCTCTCTTTTATCCTCTATTTTTTCCCCAGAGATAGTCTAGGATAATTAAAGCCAAAGCCTTACCCTTACTCCTTTGCACATTTTTTTATGTGAACGCCTTCCACCTGGGTGTAAAATGCTCACACTGCCCAACACTTTGCCCTCCTTCCTCCCATTTTGTCACTTGTCATCCAGAAAGCACAACTTCTCTTAGCAGCTTGTGAAGCAGCTGGGGCAGCAGAGGATTATTTGGAGTGGGTGCAGCTAAATGATCCCATTCTCACTGCCTCCTAGAATATTCCTGCAACTTCCTACAGAATTAGGACATCGAAAAGTCGTGGCCCCTGAAGGACAAGCAACCAAAGCTGCGGGCACCGCTGCCCTCGCTCCCCCGGCCCCCTCTGACTCCGGGCCAGAGCAGTGCTTTTGTAAATTAAACTCAGAGTCCTAATTGCATTGTAATCGCAAATTTAACTGCGGAGCAATTAAAACTCTAATTGCTAAGTGGCTAGTTTACATCAGACGCGGGCTGATGAAGATTTGTTAATGTTTTTGTTTGTTTCAAAACACAGACCAAAAACAGTCTTCGTTATTTGGGGGGGGGGGGGGGGGGGGTGCTGACACTGCTGCATGTCTTAACCGTGGTGGTTGTAAAGCACTGCATTTCCCAATGACAAACACTAACCATACTTAACATAAATCCATCACTTTTTTCTTAAAGCCCTGCTCCCCAGCCCCCCCCCCGGCATCACTGCCCCACAGAACGAAAGGCACAGGTCCCACCGCGCACAGCTTGTACCTCCAGGCTGCCTCTAAGCAAACGCTGCAAACATTTCCTCAGATACAGGCTGCACATGGAAAATGCACATCACGTCCCCAGGACATGAAGCGACACGGGGGTCTTTGAAAGCATGGAAAAGTAAAATACAGACAGATGGAGCAGGTAGGAAGAGCAGGCTCGATTTTGACCAAACATGCCAACACCCCAAGCGTTCCCTGTGCAACAATGAGCAGGGCCCATGGGCTGGTTTTGTTTTGATGAGGACATTTGGTTCTTTGTCGCATTGGGTCCATCCAATTAAACACTAAATAACATCTTTGGCTCAACTGCATCCACGTTCCTCAAACAGATTGAACTATAAACCAAATTGCACTAATGCGACTCCCTCAATTAGTAAGATAATTTTTTCTCCCAATAATTAAATGGTCATTTCTCTTTCCGGGTGCAGAGGAAAACCGATTAAGCTGACTTGAGGAATTTGTCACCCTGCGTGTAATTTATCTAATGGGCAAATTTCTCATGCTATATGTTATTGGCTCTCCCTGCCTCTGTCTCTGCATTCCTCTATTTCTCCTCCTGGGTATAAAGAGTTGTTGTTTGGAAGACCTAATGCTTTGCTTTATTTTCAATCGCCTATCTTAGCAATGCCTTTAAGACATGGATAAGAGTTATCAGTTCTATCGGTTTTTAATTTATTGGTCTCTTTTTAGAACCTAGACCCTCAAAAAAAAAAAAAAAAAGAGGCAAATCCTCCTGGGAGGACCCTATTTTTCCCCCATAGGTACATGCAAATTTAAAAATAAGAACATATTAGATTGCAGAAGTCAGGAAAATAATGACACAGACTCTAGCACGAGCTCACCAGCAGGTACATATGCATTATGGTACAGATTTCGTCAGGCAAGTCAAAAAGAAGAGGGGTGTGTGGGGGATTCCCACCTGATTCAATGCAGAATTCCTGAATCACTGTACAGTATTTTGCTTCATCCATGCTGTTCCACACAGCTTTATTTATTGGAGGCTGTTCAAGCTCTGCTCTGAAGGCAGAATAGTAATTATTTCTGGTTAGTTTTCTTTAGGAATTATCACTGTGGATCTGTAGATTTTCCTGAACAATAGTGAAAGTATTTCAAAAACTGAGCCTGAGATGAGGCAGGAGTTATCCCATTACAGAGAAACATTTGCCACTCCGGAGTGTCCAACAGGCAAGACTCAATTTAGAATTTAATTTAATTTATTCTAACAATACTTACCGCCACCCACTTCGTATATTCAAAGCCCAACTCTGCTGACTTGGAGTGGTGTTCAATGCAATGCAATGTGCAATGGCAACATTGCAAACTGCAGCGAGACTGTTTGAAATACGTAGAAAAATGTAATTTTTCCTGAGATGCCTCCCTGGAAAACACTAAACGATTTCTGATGACATTCCTCAGGACGATTTCATTTTGAACTGCCATCTGCAGCAGCAGTTTGAAGCTCAGCTTCTTCGAGTTTTGCAGACGATGGAAAGCAATGACAATGCTCAGCACCTGGCCAGCGTTGAGCCTAACAGCCCTGCGGATTTTGGTCTGCAACACCCTTACGACAAGCCGTATCTCCTTCTGTTTGATAGATAAAATCTAACAGGGAGATAAAATCTAACGGGGAGAATGCAAACGAAGCAAGACATGATGAATTGATGAATTAGATTCCCTGACCTGGTGCCAGCAGTCAAAGCATGTCTTCAGTCAGCTTTTTCAGCCGGGAGAGCTTCCTTCACTGGGTGCAACCTCAGAGGCCCGGAGCAGCAAGTAGCAGCAGCCCACATTGGATTTAACTCCAGGCTTACTCTAGAGAAAGGATCACCGGAGATAAGAGCAGATCTGCATCCCGGTTTCCACCTTGACTGCAGACATGGTTTTGAGAAATGGGGAATGGAAATAAAGGAGGTGATCACCAAAATCTGTGAACAGTGGCCTAGGGGCAGAGAGGAGCTTGGAAGATTGTGAGTGTCTGAAAAAAAGGATAAAGAAACTTCCTCTGGGCTGCAGGCAGGAATTAAAACCTAGATGAGAGGAAGGCAGAAAAGCAAAGCCAAACACGAAGAGCACACAGCATCCCCAGCAGAGCTGGGAACAGGTACGCAGAGCAAGGAGGGACATTAAAGTGTGGCAGGACAGAGGGAAAATAAGCCAAATAAATGCAGATGGGGTTGGTGAGTGCTTGGGAGTGGAACAGCCAAGCTGCCCCGTGGGTCAGCGCCGCCTGGCTGCTAATGGATCTTCCCAGAAGAAATGCTCCCCCTGTGCAAGATGGGATTCTCAACCATTTCCTTTGTGACCTTCCCAAGTAAACTGTGAAGCCAAAGCAGACTGAATGGGTATCTGCCACTTCCAGCCGTGCGGCTTGTGTCTGGAAGGATCTACAACACGGGCTTTTTGTTCAGCAGTTTTTTTGTTTGTTTTCCTGTTAGTATCATTTTAATTATAAGCATGACAAAACACGTTAATGTCAGAGGCCCCAGTCCCAAGTGGAGATGTACATCCTCAAATACCATACAAAACGGTTAAAAATATATACCTATGTAGATATACATCTTCTCTTATCAAGTTTAAATTCCAAGATCCTTATTAGTGGAATACATACACGCGGGTGGATGGATAGCTCCAGAAGTCCCTTCCAACCTCAGCTATTCTGTGACTCCATAAATTACTTCCGACAGTTTTAGTCTAAAGGTGTACATGTACAATTTTGCAACTCGCATAGGCAAGCACTGTATAGTGAATTTGTTTGCAATGAGGCCGTAAGACAAACTCTATAGGAAAGTGAAATAAAGCTGCTAGGGAAGCTTCTCTCAAAATAGGGTGTGAGTTGGCTGAAAAGGATAACAAGGATTTGAGGAGAAATTTAGCTGTTGGGCAGAAAAAGTAAAAAATAAAGTTATAAAGTCAAATCAAATTTTATCCTCTGTGCAACATTCTGTACAGCATTATTCAGGTGTTTAAAAAAAGGGAAAAAAGCAAGGAAGAATCGAGAAGTACAGCTGGGAAATGTTTACTGGGAATGGATTTGTGACGGTAACTGCAGAGAAGTACCAAGGAAGCGCACACCAGAGCTGTACAGGTGCCTTTTGAAGACTCGAGCCTCGTCATCTGGACCCACATCATTAGCAGGCACTTTCTGTCCATGACAGCTCTGCTGAAGGCATGAATGAATTTCTTGTCTACACTGCACTGATCCTAGTTTCCTCCCTCAGCTGGAGGGCCTACTGAAAAATTAGCAAGCGACCGATCATGGAATCATTACAGTTGGAAAAGACCTCCAAGATCATCTGGTCCAACCATCCCCCTACCACCAATATCGCCCACTAAGCCACGTCCCTGGGCACCACGTCCAGCCTTTCCTCAAACACCCATGGCCACGGGCTGCTCCATGCTTAGGCTTCTGATTTTTGGGGAACCCAAGTAGGGAAGGCACGGAGATGCGTGCGGGTCATCTGGGGCTTCGTCCTCAGTCACAGGGCTACTTCTGGAAGCTACCTGTGGGATAAGGCGATCGGCAAAGAGAATGGAAGAGTTTTGTATTTATCATCAGATAAACCGTTGAATACTTTTCAGGGAACGCTGGGAGATGGGGTGAGGGCTGGCCAGCCCCACTCTCCCGACGGTACAAAAAACCCAACAGAGCCGCAGCCAAGGCACTTGGCGCTCATCTCCAGGGTTTCCATAACAACAGTTTTGTTACTGACATATTTTAATGCTGAGAAGTCCTGGTTTCTTTCTTCCAAGCCTTCTAAGACACTCACTTAACTTCATCTGTCTTAAAACACTGAAATGTTTTCTGTTGAATACACTGAGAAAAGGCTTATTTTGTTCACCTGCTGTTGGATTATGCTATCCAAGTTCATTTTCAAGTTACAACACTCCTCCCTTGCTCTTTAGAGCTCTGGCTTTCATTTCCTGGCTTTACAAAATATTTTGTAAGTACTTCAAAATGCTATCCAAAAATAAAAAAAATAAAAAGGTTAAAGCTATAAACCCATAAAACATTGGAACTGACCAGTCAATTTTAATTTATTCTTTTAATTAAAATGAAAACCCTATTTGGTATGTGCTGTGATAAGTGATAGCGGGACAAGCAATCACTGCAATCTCTCATTAAACACAACAGAACAAAACCAAAGGCTGAGATCCTTTTGAGCAGCAAAAGCATCACTCCCTTCCTACCCGTGATAACCATGTGCTTGAAACGCAATGATAAAAGAACAGATGCATTAAAAAAAATGAGAGGCTATTCATACAGAAGTTGGAAATCCAGAAAAAGAAGAAAAGGCTAAAATTGATAAAGATTTACACACCAATAGTATTTTACACTATCATATATGTGTCTACCCACACATAAATACACTGTGAATATGGTTTGGAACATATAATGCAGTTGACTGCCAACCACATATAGCTCTAAATGGAAAGCACTCTTTGCCAAATAAAAATTACTCAAGGGAAATCCTGGATGAGAAGCTCTTCTGGCCCAAAGAGGCTGGCCATAGCCTCAAAAAGTGAACAATTTTATTTTTTTTTTTTGGAAAACAAATCATTCTCCATTTACCCAAAATACTTCCCCACCAAGTGAGGTTCTGCTAGATTCCCAAACACCTCCAGCACAGACTGAAGAACCTTAACCAGTTACCTGAAGCTTCCAAGCTCGAAAACCAGACAAGCAGCACTTCTGGTTCAGTTTTCTTTGGAGCCAGCCCCCAGCCCTTCCCAGCAGCCAGACACATGCCCAGCCTCGGAAAAGCAAGGCGTTGCTTTGCAGAAGTTAACGAGGCAGCAGGCTCGTCCCACCGCACCCCTGCTACACCTCCGGTTGGTATGAGATCACTTTGCAGGGAAAAATAAGATGACTTTCCACTCATCTAAGTCAGGAACATCTGCTGAAGACAAAGCCACCGGATCCTCTAACTGCAGCAAGGTTAGCAGGAGGAGGAAGCTTCCCTTCCAGCATCCACACTGCAGCCACACAGGGAGGTGAACACCACTTTTTAGCCTGTTATTTAGTCTACTTTGCCCTGAATAGGCTCCTAACTCTGATTTGAGACCTTAAAAGCATCGTGTGCATGAAGGAAGGGCAGTTTGTGACTTTTTCTGCTAGAGAGAGAGGAGAAAATAGCATCACTGGCTCTGCACAAATCTTATGAAAAATGTCAAGCATGTCAAAAACCATCCGAAACAATCAAGAAGAGAACCAAAAATACAGAAAGAGTGTCAGAAGCAACCAAATTGCCAACTCCTCAGAGACTGTCCCCCATCTGGAGGATTCAGATGTCAAAACAAACTTGTGCAGGACGTGTACTAACAACTTCCACTCGTTTAATAGCTTTTGCTCTCCTCTTTGCCCAGCACCATGTCCAAAATTCAATCTCCCTTCGTACCGCAAACGAACATAACACTTGACAGCTCTCCAGAGCTCTTCAGCTGATGCGACCAGCTCCATCCTCCCGACTCCTGGAGAACCAGCTCGAAGCTGGAGCCGCACTTCCTCGAAGGCCACACACCAATGCCTGGCCCCAGGCAGCGCCTGGTACCTCCGCTGCGACCAAGGGGCTCTTCTGGAGGACACTGAGCAGTCAGCAATTTGGAAGAAATACAGGGGCTATGAGCTGTGACAGGACGTTTGGCTTAAGGAATAAAATGCAGGAGGAAAGTAAGAGACACTGAATATAGAAAAAACAGTCGGTAGCCTGAGACGAAGAAAAGGGGAATTTATCACCCGGGATCTTTACCAAATCACATGTATCATTGGAGAATCGAGGTGGCATGCCTGAGCCAAACAACCTGGGCTGCATCTAAATGAGAAGTCTCATTCTTCCTCCCCTCCTCACGTGCAGCTGTATGTTTGCAATACATAGAATTTGTTCATACAGCAGCAAAGGTGTTTGTAGGCTCGAGCCAGAGCAGCACGAGTCCAAAAAGGCACAGAAACCAGGGCACTGCCACCTCGAACGTAGCTTTTGTCAAGTGGCACCTCTAAAGAAATACCTAGCCTCTTGTTTTCAAAATAAGACTGAAATTAGATAAGACAGACTTTTAATACAAGAAGGGCCAGTCTGCTTGTCTGGTTTCTTGGGAAAGCCCAGCAGACTGGCCCTCTTTCAGCAGGCCAGATGTAAGTGCTTGAAAACCCTTCTTTCAGTCTTTCTTTCACCAGCATTTTTCTTCACCCTCCTTTTGGTCTAGAAGAATCCAGGGCTGCAAAACCCCCACCAGATAAGCATCAAAGGTGCCCTCTGAAACGCACCTCTGCGCTCACCACAGATGTAGCTCTGTTCACGAGGTGGCTGAGGATTTCTGAACCGCACCAAGAAACGAGAAGAAGCATGCATATTAAAAAAAAAAAATTACACCACATTTTGCAAAAATAAGCTTAGGACGCAGGGTAGCAGCATTTCTGGGAAAAGATATCCTACACGATGTAGATCAGACTAAGCGGGGCTGCTCATGCAGTGCAAACATGACGATAACGTACCTTCTCCTCCACACACAGCCGACCAGAAAGGGCTGTGAGGACGCCAGAGACATTTCATAAATAGCGAGTACCACCTCCTTGAAATGTCAAGGTGAGAATAATGATTTATTCTCATGAGGCTTGCTGGGTGATCACTGCTAGAGAAAAAGATTGCTTTGCGGTACGAGCTCTTGTTTAAAATCAAAGGTGACAAATGGGAAAATTACAAGATGAGAAACACCTTGTAGTATAGAGAGACATGATTTCTCAGTCAAATGTATTTGAAGTCTCTTCTGGAAACAGGAGCAAATCAGTTTTGGAGTTTTAATTAGTTTTGCATACATAAAGCATACACTGAACTTTCAAGTAGCAAGCTTCAGTTCACTTACTACAGCCACAATCTGCACCTAGTCCAGGTTAATCCAAAGGCTACTCTTTAAAAATCTGAAATATAAGACTTTTATTAGATGTTACTTCAGGTTTGCAAATCAGCACGTTGACTCAGCTCGGTCAGATGTGATTTATTACTGCCTGCAGACATCAGAGAGAAGCAAGAATCACTGCACCAACATTAACTCACAAGGTGATATAGACTGGCAAATCCCATTTTGCTTGTGTTCTGTTGCCATTCTCTTGGCTGTGGAAGAAAAAAATATGTGTATCTGATACTGCTCTCTTGGGCATGCAGTTTCAGAAAACAGAGCAGAGCATCTGATTATCTGCCTACACACCACTTTTCAGCTCATGGTCAGCAGCTTCATGCTACACAGGGCGATGAAACAAGTTTTCCTTATCAAGCCAGAAGGAAGGTCGGGCATTCCTACCTCAATAAGGGCCACACAGAATGAGCATAATGGACTAACGTTGAAGCCAGACAGATCTAGTGCTAATGCACAGGCCAACAAGATCAGACCAGCAGTTTTGATATGGGAGGCTTGGCCCGTTTGAGACCACTTCCACACGGCAAATGCTTACTTTCATGCCCACTCCCCAAAGGAACACCCTGCTGATGCTGATGTATATTTAACTATGCTGCAGCCCAAAGCTTGATGCTAAACTCTGGCAGTTCACTGCTCTTTCTCTACTGCCACAAGGATGGTAGCTATAATCCTGTTTTACTGCTTACAATTGTTCCTGCCTAAAAGCTTCCTGGCTCCCAGGTACCTACCTGCCTTCAGTGCTTCCCCTCCATCACAATGAGAAGCCACAGGCTTAGCTGGAGTATTTCACAGCTCACTGCAGCAACGTCCCCAAGAGTCGTCCTCTGCTTCACCAAAACGCGAAATAACGCCCCTCGCGTTTCCCCACGCAGATTTCTAGGGTGGGAGCAGGGGCACGGAGAAGCCCCTTCCTTGGGGTCCTGGAGAGAAACCCAGCGGCGATGCCAGCACCAAATCCATTGCTCCCACCAGTGGGGACAAAAAGGCTGCAGACTGTTCTCCCCAGCATGGATGCAAACACTCACCCCTAAGCTCTTCTTCCTTCTCCCACTTGAAACATCTCACAAGCATCACTAAATGCGTTTGTTGGAAGGCATCACACAAAACAGAGCACTCTCCCCATGCAGCCGTTTGAAATGGCACTTTAAAGCAGTGATACTCCTTCAGAGAGCAGTGCACAGGTATCTTTAGAAACCCTTTCTACCCTCCCCAGCAAGCAAAGCAGCAGCTTTTATCTGCCCAGGTTTCAGCACACGACAGCACATCAGCTCTGCCCCATCGGTTTGCCAGGGCCGGAGAGCGCCTCAGCCCCTCGTGCCACAGGGTCTGCATGCATAGCAGCAAGGATGTGATAGGCAGAGCCCAGAGCATGCTTTGGAGAGATTCAGACCACTGGGGAGAGTCGAGCCCTAATTCATGCATAATGCACACAAGTGCTGAGAGCTCTGGGTGAATACACAGGACAGCATAAATCAGAGAAGCTCACACCAGACTGAGGATTAAACTTGCAGAAGGCAGCATTAGTTAAGGAAGAGGATGCACGAAAGAGCTGGAAAGGTTATGGACCAGGGGTTCTGAAAAGAAGCAGAAGAAACACAGAACCGCCCACAAATCTCATTTTCTTCCTGCTTTTGCTCTGTGCGTGCAGAGGGAGATGAGAGGAGGAGGAGAAAAAGCCAAAGCGGGTCCCATCACTGGACTTTGACACAGATTTCACTCCGAGGGAGGTTATTTACTCTCATTCACAGGAACGCTATTGTATTTTCAAGGACTAACTCCCATTTATTTCCCAAGAGGATATATTAATTTCCCTTCCATTGAGCGGTTTGAATAAAGCTTTTCTACAACTTCTCTAAGTGACTGCCTTCCTCCTACAACCCATAATTGCCCTGACACTTCTCCAGGTTTTTAATAATGAGTATATCGTGTTATATTGAACACTAGTGGATGGAAAACTGTATCTTGCACAACACTCCAGAGCCATGAATACAGAGGATGATTATGGGTTTCTCTAGCATGTTATATTTGTCATCAATATGGTGTAAACTATCTTACAGAGAAGCACAGTGAGAGTACTCCAAACTCACCTGTGGGATGAAGCTGTGCTCCCTAAAATCACAATTCAATTTGTTACGCTCTGGATGTGTAAGCCATCTCCACCCTATGATCTCATGATTGAATGAATGCCTCCTCCTCTAATATAATTTCCCCTTTTGAAAGGGAAAATGATTCCACAGTCCTTAAATGGTTGACCCATCCTTGAGCTTCAGCCTTTGCACACTAGGTTGTGTTAAAAATAAAATTTTAAAAGAAAAAAAATACCTTATAAAGCTGCCTCTCAGCAACTCTGGTTGAGATCTTCTGCCGGGTAAAATGGCTTACAGTGAGTAGCAGATAGACACCCTACTCCCCTCCTGCAACACAGACCAGCAAGGCCTCGTGCCTCATGCAGATGCCCCTGCCTCCTGCAGCCAAGGGAGCCCTCTGTGCCCTGCACCCAGGAGAAACGCGTACTGCTTGACTCAGCAACCTCCAAGCACAAAGAGCAGAGCAAAAGCAAATGGCAGCACCAAACTGGAAACAAAGCTCGGTGATGACCGTGAGACTGCGCACAGACGCCTCCCTCCACAGCTGAGGAGCCCTCACATCGAGCATAGGACAGAAAAAAGTCACCAACGTCAAAAACCTGGGATGCTAGACGTACCTCCACCTCTACAGCACGGCACTTTAAACAAGGTGACCTGGAAGGGCAGGCTGAGATGCACCAGGCAGGTTTCTGATGTTTTCCAAGGGGAAACCACCACAATGGCTCTGCATCCGTGCAGGATACAAGCCTAAACGGCCCCTAATCATGCTGGCTGGCTGTAAATAAGGATGGATTGAGGCCAAGCGAATTGCAGGGAGGTAGTTCATTGCACTGCCAGCTGAAACACGGGGTCTGAAACCGAATGAGCAGTGTCACGCTGAGCCATTAATAAGGAGAGAGCTGACTGACAAAAGCAGAACCACTTTCAGCTACTCCTGAAGAGCTCCCCTCTGTCCTCCCTCCTGTATTCCCCGCTGCCAACAGCAACACAGCCACAGCCAGGAAATCTGTGGGGCAAGCGGCCCGGATGTTTAGGAGGGATTGACACCTTTTAAAGCTATTTAACCTCACCTTTAAGCTGCTGCATTTAGCTGTGCTGGGAGCGACCTGAAGGTCCAGCAGCTACCTGAGCCTCAAATGCTTCCTTGGAGGAACCTGGCTGCCTGCCTCCTGCTGAAGAAGCTGTAATGCCACCCAGGCTGAAGGAGCTGTCTGCCTAATTATTCCTCAGCGTGTAATCCATCTTTGTGATTAGGATTAATGGAAGGACCGCCTGGAGAACACCCTCACAAGGTGCAGATGCCTTCATCATCCCTCCCAGACCTGTGCTGCAAGGAAAACACTCCTCTAATGACATCAGCCCCAGGCAGAAAGCTGTAGTTTTCCCGTCCTCTTCCCTTATGCCAAAGCCTGAGGATCTGTTGATGACGGCTGTGGCTATGGAGAAATAACGCCCCGTGAATGCACCCGAGGTCTGGGATTAACTTTTTAAAATGTTAAAAAGTTACCTTTTTAAAGGTAACCTTAAAACCTTAGCCAGTCCAGAAGGCAAATGATTTGCTCACGTTCCCTGCCTGCCGTCCCCATCTTTTCCTCTCCATGACCACCGGGCCTTCCTTCTGCCAGCACTTTGTTGGCCATGTCTTATGTTCCTATCCGTCTCTGTTCATTTAACTGACAGAGGTGCCCTAGGGAGGAGAACAGAGCAAACGTGACCAGTGGAAATGGCACGCCTGTATTTCATTACACGAGATATCAGCCCGGTACGATTATGAACTTCCCAACAGAACGCAGGACTCTGTCTGTGCCTCCTCCCACAGAAGCAACTTGTTTATTTTGGAAACTTCAGGGTGGGAGAAAAGGAGTCATCAAATCCCATGTCCACTTGCCAAGCCAAGGGACAATATGTACCAGTGCAGCCATGCTCAGAGCCAGTGTCCAGCGAGCCCCGGCTCCCGGCAAGCTGTGCTAGATGGGACAGTTATCAGAAATACAACGCAAAACACCAGCTCACGGGTCCAGTGAGCACAAATAGGATGATGAATGGGTTCCTGTAGTTCAGAGGGGAAAAAATAGGATGAAGATTCCTTTCTATCTTCCTCATTTGGTTACCTTCGGGTCACAACGAAATGCATCTGTCTGTCTCTATCCTCCTCTTCCCACTCTCCAGAAGCACAATTTGGGAGGCAGAAATGATGGGAACAATTTTACTGTGAACTAAGGGATCCTCTTCCTCCCCTCGGGAGATCTGAGGCTCTGTATTTAATTTGCTCTGTTCTCCATTTTGCATTTTAAGTGTTTGATGTGCCTAAAGCATTGGAGAGGTGAAACTGGAAAAAGCTGGGGTACGCAGCAAAATACAGCAAGTCTTAGGAAACATAGAAATTGAAAACTGTCTCTGAATCTGATACATATTCTAATGATAAATTACACTGCTTTGCAGATAAGTAACTTTGAACAACTATAATTACTTCACACTACAATTATCTCTTTTTATTTGAAAACCATTTGCTTAGTCCATATACCAAATTTCAGGTTTTCCCTTAGAGATTTCAAGCGTGCTAACAAAAGGCAAAACCTTTACACATTCATTGCAAGCTTACATGAATGTCATTGTTGTTGTTATTATTTACATTTTCTTTACTTGGACAATTGTGTTTATCCGCAATAGGAACCTGAAAAAATAGAGGCATATGGCATGTGTTTTAGTTTCATGCTCCAGCTTCATACCCTGTTTCTCAGACAGGGGAAAGAGGAAAAGCCTCCCCTCGTTGCACTGCTAAAAGGATTTCAGTGGGACAGGCTGCATTGTTCCCACCGTCAGTTGTCATTTATTCTGTACAACTACATCCATTAATAGTGACACACATTTACATTCAATTCAATTTTAGGGAAGAATAGCCAAAAGCTACAAGAGCAAAAGACAATGCAGGTTGTCCAAAAGGTTTAGTAGCAAAATGAAGTTTGTGTTAAAATTTGAAAACTGTTGTGTACCAAGTACCAAACACTGGATTATTTTGGTACAAATTCTCCTCCCATTTGCTCTTTTTCAGAATAACTTTGTAGTCAAAGGAAGTCATGGAAGATTTACTGCTCTTACTTCACCGACTCTTATCTTCCTCCCGCACACTTACAGAAAAAGTGCTGCACTCCCATTCAGAACATAATTAAAACTATATTACAAAAGGAGAGCAACGAACTCATGATCAGCATCAAGAACATATACCCCATTCATGGTGAAAAATTGCAGTATTTTCAGATTAGTAATCACGGGTTGCAGTTTGTTTGTTTTACTTCTCTTGGAAGCTTAGTTCTTGATCATAGAACTGCTCAGCAAATCAAAACCATGGTTTAACAGGAACTGCAAATAAGACACTGCTATTCTACCCTCCAGACATCATTGCAAGGAGTTTCCTTGCTTGAAGACGTACGAGAGAACACAGGCTGGCTCCACGCAGCCTCTTACACAGCTGTACCTTCTCATACAATGCAATTCTGTGAGCAAAAACTTTGGCTCATCCCAAATTCTCATTATGTTTCAAACTATCTCCATATGCATCATCAGTACCACACCTTGAACATGCAACAGCAAAAAACAAGATCAATTTCCCTCTCCAGGATCAACTCTGTCCATTCGGTCACAAGGAGCAGCTACCACCTTTCTACTGAGGCCAAATCTGTGGAGAAACATACCCAGCAGCATTTGGAGCTCTAGATCCCTTCTATAGCTCCAGGGTCAGCAGTGATGCTCTCTGGCATTCCAGGCCTGGAATGGGGTCACCCAGGGTCACCATGTCCCAACCACTATCACATCTCATCTCATCCTCTTCAAGCCCTCAACAAGTGCTATCTTGAGACTGAACTTTTCCATCTAGCTGGCAGCTCTTCCTGAACTGCCCTGCTCTGGACACTGATCTGTTCGAGCATCCACTTCAAACTGATGGTCAGTCTTTGACTTATTTAGCGTTTATTTTTTCTTAGCCTTCACATAACAGCAATCACATCAAGTCTTAGTTTTTAAGGTTAACAATGCCAGACTCTTTCAAACTCCCATCCAAAGCCAGGCTCTCTATCTCCTCTGTTATCCTAAAACCAGCTGGAGGCAGAGGAGAATTAAGGAAAGCAGGGAAGAGCACATGTCTCCATGGGTACCTGCTTTCCCAGATGACAAAATCACATACAGGGCAGCAGGTTAATGCAGCGCTTTATAAAAGCCTGCTCTGAGGTAGCCTCTTATTAGCATTGGTGTAATGTAATCATTAGTGCTATTCCCTAATTTGATGTGGCTTAACTGACCTTCAAATGTTCCTGATTAAGGCCTTCTGAAGCAGGTTCAACATCTGAGGAGGTGGTCTCACCACTGTGACTGACACCAGTGGCACTGGGAGCCACGAAGCATCGGCAGGACAGCTGCAATTGCTGTAGCACTGAATCTCGACACGGCTCAGACCCTCCTTCCATCTCTTTGACCCCTGCCCAGGGACAAGGCTTAGAGGCTGATGCAGTAATTCAGCTGCCTAATGTTTACTCTTGTTTGCCTTTACCTTCCACTGCTGCTCACATATAGCTGTGGAAAATTTCAGGTCCTCATTTTCCATGAGGAAGCGTCTTGAACAGCTGCAGGCCTACAAAGCCTTCCAGCTGCAGAGCTCTTCCTCTGCTTTAGTGAGAAAGAACTAAAAATTTCCAGAGATGCAACTCTTAGTACTGAAATGCAAGGATGAAAATGCTGTGTCCATAACAGGCCTGAAACCTCTATGAATGCAGCAGAGAGACGATACCACAAGATGAGAACAGGGTTTTTGGAAATAACCTGCCACAGATTTCAGGTCTGCAAAATTCTAGCCATAGAGAGAAAAGTCAGCCACAATGAACATTTTCTACAACAGTTTTCTTAAAGTTGAGAATGAAATCCTATGGAAATATGAGGAGCAATCCAAGCCAGAAACAGTTGTGTTGCACAGAACGCATGTCAGAATACTGGGAGATATACCCACTTCATCTGATGGTGGCTCACGCTCATATTTTGCGGCTTTGATTTACAGAGAGCAGCAGGTAGTTGCATTTTGACCAATCACTAATTCTATGTAATTGCTCTTGCTGATAGCAAACAAATAAACATATAAAAAAAAGTCAAAATATACCATCACTCAACATCTAAATGTCAGATTAAACACCAATTAAGAGCCCATCTTTTCCAATTTCCCAATGCAGGTTCTTAACACACATCAGAAGCTGCACAGTATGAAAGCATGGAGTCGGTCTTGCATCATTACATATGAAACAAGAAATTCAAGCTTTGAATTTTTATTTTTTTTTCTTAAGGTATTTTGGTTTATATTTTGATTTGAAATAATCAAATTACGTTGGATACGTCAGCGTGAAGCAGACTAACTACTGACCCAAGCACGTTATTACTTCACAGTTAGCCTGGATGAATAACTGGGAGCCCAAGTGGCACAGGGAATCACTCGGGCGTACGGGTGTCAGAGGTGACGTGGCAACAAGGGTCCCATTGCTGGGCGAGATCAACTGAAAACAATTCTGCAAGCTGAGAGAGGTTTTCCTCCTAAGAAGTTCATGTTGTTGCTAAATAAAACTGCTTGCTCTACATAAAGAGCACTTATGCTGGCAGAAAGCAATAAACTTTGTAGCTAGAGATGTTTTTCCCTGGCAAATACTATTTCTGCTTGCCAATCAAGTGTATTTTAGCCAACATGCAAGCTAAAAGATATTTTTCATTTCTGTTGTCTTCTCATTTGGAGAATTTTCCAAAGACCAATTTGGAGAAACTGTTAAGGTAAATATTTGGTGTACAGAGCATATGTTATAATAGATACAAATAAAAGTATACATTAAAGAAGAACTGACATCAATAGCTGCTTAGCTACTTTGCTGCCTGAAGTGGTATTTCATCAACTGTAGTGTCAAACTGCCTGCACTCATCTTTAATGGTGAAAGGTTTTTGGTGCCACTGCAGAGTGCAGAAAGGCACAGACACCACTGCAGAGCACCACAGCTGGTTTCCTCACTAAGCCTGGCTATTTTTACCAAGCTTCTTACAAACTACGACAAGCAAGTTCTGATAATCAAACCTCAGTATTCCCATTTGTGCTTAATTTTGTACAGCAGACCAGGCAGCGATATCATACGCATGCCAACTCCCCGACGAATTGCCCTACATAGCAGGACTGTCTTCCGTAAGTCACAAATAGTCACTGCCACATTTAAAATTATGGATTAAATACTCTGAAAACCTTAGCACAGGTATCCTCCCCAAAGCAACAGGGAACTGAACACACCTAAGCCTTGGCCAAACCTCCAGGAGCAGCTCAGACAGGAACTTTTTGATGTTCACAAAGCTCACAGTAAAACCCCGCACAAGCAAAGCAGGTGGCCCAGGTTGCCCTACCTCTATTTAACTAAATTCCTTGCCTAGGCGAATGGCGCTTACCTTGGTTCTCCTCCGTACAACCACGATAGGCATTTGTGAGAAATGGAATGGAAGGCTATGTGTTGTGAGCCCACTTTGAATTTGAGCCTTACTTCGGTGTCTGAGACATCTCCTGCTTTTCAGTGAGGCCTCATCTTTCCTCCCGCGAGGACTCCACTGGCCCCAGGGCAGCTGCACTTCGGAGGTGCTCCAGAAGCTGTTTCCTGTGCAAGCACGACCAGGAAAAATAGGAATAGATCTGGACAAAACCTTGGCACGCTGTTTGGTGTATCACTGAGAAGCATGTTCTGAAGTTGAAAATAAAACGCTGGAACAACATTGTTCTTGTTTTGGTAACGCTGCATTTCAATCACTTGCAATCCCACTGGAGAGCCCTACCAGCACCCTGATGCCTGCACCAAACACCATGGCACAGCCCTCCCAGATGCCTGAAGCCACGTTGTGTGAGCAGGAAAAGCTATCTCACAACGAAACACAGTGCAAGGGAGAACAGATCCAAGGTCTCCAGATTCTTCTGTCCTCTCCATCGTACCATCCACATCAATCTCATGACTGCTTTGGTTTCACAGGGAAGTTCTCATTAGTCTTTTTAAAAAACTTGTGATAAAATAAAGCAAGGTTACCTACTGAAGGGCAGGCAGTACTGGCATGATAGCCACCTGCTAAATGGAACCCCCAGATTTCATTAACAGCCACACCAGGAGCTGGAATTTCAGAGAATATGTAGGACTCCAGCAAAGCCACGCTCACGATTTTCTCCATTTGCACCCTCCAGTTCATAATTTTGTTTTTCTCTTCAAAGGACAAGAACAGAGTGGGCACGGATTGTGTTTGCTGGATTTCAACATCGATTCATGCAGCATGCAGCTGAGAGACCAGCAGCAGATGTCCACGTTCTTGTTGCTCAGACCCAAAACCAGGAGTCTGGACGTGAGCACTAATGAAAGAATACATCTTTCATCTTCCTGAAGAAATGTGTGACTATTATAACTGCCTCAGGCCAGCTAAGCCTACTGAGATGGTCACTGCACCATGCAAGAGTATTTTCACATGCCTCCTTGCATTTCTGCGCTAATGAAACCAATGGGAAATCAGGTAGGGATGCACCCTCAAATCAAGTTCTGACATTTCTTCTTCTGGCTAGTGACAAAGAGCCCCACCAAAAGAAGAGGCAGTATCTGTCAGGAAAATCTAGCCAGCTTTTCTTTTCCATAAAGTTATTTCTCACTCTTCAATGCATTCAATAAATTTATTAGTAAGCTCAAGTTATTTGATTGGAACTGCTCATTCAACTGATCCCAGCATATTCCACTATCAGCACAGGGCAATTGCAGGTGCGAACCTGAGAGCCTGAGAAGTTGGTTTGCCCCCTCTTACATTGGCCCAAGAGTTTTCCTTTTAGGAGGAGGTATTTGAAACTGGGTCTCCTCATCTTTTGATGGTTTCTGCAGACAGGAGCAGGTGGACACAGTGCTCCCACAAGCCAGCTGGGTGCTAGAAGCACAGCATGACAAAGGACACATCTACCACGTAAGAAGTCTGGAAAACTTGTCCAAGGTTAGTGATTCTCCTCTCCTTGTTTGCATTTTTGCAGGGCTGGCAAGCCAGAGGGAAACAACAGATGGGATGGAGCCTCTGCGCCAGCCACCAGGATGGGCTCACAGGTGGGAAAAGCTTGTCTTGTTCAACCAGGTTTTCCTACAAACTACTGCTGCCGTTGCTGAACTTACGCCTTCCAGTCTTCCTCTGCAGTGTGTTGTTTCCATACTGCCACCGAGATGTTTTTTTTTACTGGTCCCATTCCAACCACCCACATCGAACAGCTCTGGTGGATCCTGCAGAAGCGGTGGCAAACAAGGGTGGTCGCCTGTGTTGAAAGCCTACTGATGCCCTACATCTTGTCCAAGGGAAGATGAAGTAAGTAAAGAAATTTAAAACAAAAAGCAAAGAAACAGAGGAGTGTATGTCCTCAGAGATAAAATGGGTGATGGCACCTCCAGAGATTGATGAGACTTGTAAAGAGAGAAAGCTCAGTGTATGAGGCAGGTGCCATAAATAAAGGGACAGATAAAAGTTTACTCTGACAGTAAAACACTACCAGAAATGAATACCATTTTGTAGCTCCATGGACCGTGGCTCCTCAGGGAATCAGTCCATGAAAGGTGACCAAGAGAAGCAAGCCTGCTGTTGGCAGGCGAAGGTCATAATAAGAGGTCTAATAGAAAATCTTAGGTCTCTAATAGAAAATCTTAGGTGCCTGCAAATCACAAAAGCTGAAAGCCACAACTGCTGAAGCCTCACTCCATGTCTGTGCTGCACATGCCTGCCAAAACCAGCGAGATTTACTGTCAGGAAACTTGTATTTGCTGGTGCCTTGTACGGGATTCCAACAGAAGGGCAGCGGTGTCTGGGGATGGAGGAGGTGTCACTCAAAGTAACCACCTCGGCCTCAACCTCGGCCACAGCAGCCTGCTCAATATTTGGACAGGACTCACAAAGTAAGACTGGTTATAACCCTAGCAGGAAGGAGCCCATTTCTTTTTTCTTTTTTTTTTTCCTGGTAGTCCAGGCGAGGCATTTTTAGAGCACTACAGAGGATACATGCAGGCTGAAGCCAAGCCCCCGCATACAAAGGTACGGAATAAAATGCTAATTAAGGGACCTAAATGAAGAGAGGAGGAGAGAAAGAAAACATGCTCACCCCTGTCTAGACTCGGTTTGCTCTCAGAAAAAAGTCATGCAGAACATGGATTATTTTATGGAGTAAGGAAGAGCAGGTCACTGCAAACTGGAATGGCCCGGGATGACGAGGACTAGGCTTGGTGGGTGCCCTTCTCCTCCTGCGAGACTAAATGGGTCAGAGGGGGTGCCTGGCTTACACTGGGAGGAGAATCTGCCCCAGAAGCCAAAAGGGAGATCAAGGGCTTCATTTCTAGGTATGCCGCCGTAGAAATTAGCAATAAAGCCGACTTGTGGGGGACAATTATTAATTATTATTATTAAATTCAGAGTAACTCTTCCTCCTTTCTTTGCTCTTTGAAGAGAAGTGGAAAATAGAAATGCTAAGCTTCCAAATGGATTTCACTTGATGGATATATTGATGTGTTGATCAAACAGAATAATTATTATTTTTTTTTGTAATAAAAGACACTTTGGCTCAGCACATCATTAACAATTCCCTGATTTTTATTTATTTCTCTTCATCTTCAACAAACATTCTTACTGTTGGTGTCAGTGATGACCAGTATTTTTCTAAAATATCCAAACAGAAGATATAAGGAGGTAATCTTTTGCTAAAATTAAAGCAACCTAAGCAGAAGAATAAATACACATGAGGATGCTGTCCCCAAAAAGGCAGCTGGATGTGGTCTACAAACCACAGACAAAACCTCCCTGCTAGAGACAGCACGAACCCATCTGCACTGACTTAACGTGAGCTGTGAACGCAGCAGCTTGATGGTTTGCACAGCTGTATCTGCTGACCTCAGGCTTCGCTCACGCAGTCCTTCACCTATGTGCTTCAAAGCCACAGCCGCCACCGCACACTTCAAACAGGTCTAACAGGGGACTCCACAATAACGAGCTCATACGGCCACTTCGTGCTTCAGGACACACACTGTTCCAGTGACAAGATGATGCTTTCATAGGTGTTTAAGTTTGAAATCTGTCTCTTTGAAGACTAAGTACCAACCTGCCGTGCTGCACTTAAAACCAGTGTTAACACTGCAGTGCCCGTAGAGACATGTGCCTTAGAAAGCAAAGGAAGACCCAGTAAGGTAAAAACGGCTGTTCTTTTGCTGCTGATAAATGTGTCCACCACTGTGTCGCTCCTGTGTCTAAGAGGGGGCACTGGCAGCCTGACACTCCACCTAAAAGCTGTCAGCAATGCCTAGAGCATCACAAAAAAGGGACTCCAACCTCAAAACATAACAAAGGAAAAAAATTATAGAAGTCTTCAAATTAACTGAATATTACTCATTCTTTCAGACAGAAGTCAGCCTCACCGTCTGCTTTTATTACTGCAGTACAAACACAGGCTTCTTCAGATGCTGCCATTACACATAGATTCTTATAACCCAGACATCTGCAAAACCACAAGTCTTAAAACCAATAGATTCAGCTACAGCTGAAAAAAGCAACAGCTTTTAGCTTCTTTCCTGTACAGCTATGGCTGGCAATATATTAAACATCTTAAGTTGACTATATCAAATGAAATGTTTTAAGTGATGCTCAGTATGTTTTAATGACCTTCTGAATTCAAGCAGGGCATATTAGAAAGACCAGTTTTACCCAAACTGCAGATGGGCTTCACACAGAGAATAAGGTCACAGACCACAGAGAGACTACAAATTCAGAACAGAAAAAAAATAGAAAAGATGTTTTCTACACCAGAGCCTAGGAAAACAGACTCAGGAAATAAACCAAAGACTAACCCTGACTCCTGCAGGCACCCCAACAAAGGCAAAGCCACGGTACACCCGCACGGTGCGTGCTTCTGCAACTGTACCCAACACGGGCTCCAACAGGCTCAGATGCTGTACACAGTTATGTCGAGCTGATGGCCAAGAATGAGCCAACTACAGCAGAGAGGTTAACCTAGAGAAAAGCAGCAACAGCAATGGAGATGCAACTGTCTTCTCTTCAATATCCCAAGCTTGAGCCAAGATCACCTTAGAAAGGTACTCGTCATTTTGACAAGCAGTTGGAAGCACCTGCATCAATAAGCCATTTCTATCCATCACGTCTATTTGTCTGATCTGGTACTACAACACTTTTACTTAGTGTTACATATACTACAGGTGCTGCATTCAATCTACTTACAGCTTATGCAGAAAAAAAGAAAAGAAAAGTTACGGAGAAATAGGTGAACTTCCTTTAGGACATATGGAATAAGTTATCAAAGGATTCCTCGTTAAATGTATGCATCTGATATTCACAGGATTTTATTGCATGTGCAACTCCCACTTACTGCTTTGAATTTAATTTGAGCTTGAACCAAATTCTCTCATCTAAAACCTTTTATTTTTTGCAAGGCTCTGAGTATGAGAGCGTTCAGATTCAAGCCCAAATCCCCAAAGTTGAGTTGCCCCTGCAAATTTTTGACTGGATGCAAAAAAATTAGTGGTTTTACAGATCCTGATTTGCCTACCTTGCCACCTTCTCAGCTTAAATACAAAAGAGTCAAACCAAGACCCCACAACAATATGTAAGCAAGGTGGCAGCAACCGAGTATACTACGGGCATGTGGCATGCACAGACCCCTCCCTCTGTCTTGATCCCATCCCTTTACAAGGATGCTGTAGAGCAAAGAGAAATCTCAAAACTTGGAATGTTTGGACGAAATTGGAGAGTTCAGACTTAGATGGCACTACTTGACTCCTGATGGGTGATTTGTCATAGACAACAGAGCACGTTCCAGCATACAAAGCCCATCCTCTTTCCTTGCAGAGAAGGGGGAGACTGTCCCTTTTACCTGCTTCCATGCCACAACAGTGGAGGAGCCACTACAGAAGAGGGATAACAGAGAAGGAGCAGGAGAAGCAATTTAAACATCTTTACAACTTTCAATTTTCACCCCCCCATGCCACTTCTCTCCCGCACTCTATTGTAAGGTTAATTGCCTGCAGAATGGCCACTGTGAAGACTTACAGAGCAGAAATAATTTACCTAGGAATTGATGTTCGTGTTCTTCAGCTGGCACCGGAGTCCTTTGCATTTACAGAAAGCATTCTCAAAACACAATAGCAACCCATCAGCTTCCCGAAAATAAGTATGCCAATCCCTGCTATTAAGCCACGCCAAATTTTTCCATGATGAAAGCAAGCAAAGGTCTTGTGCTTGGATGTCGGCACTGGGTTTGGTGGATCCTGATGGCAGCTTTCCAAAGGAAAGCCCATCCCACCGTGTGCTGGATAGTGCAACTGAATCCAAAGCCCAGAGAAGCTGGTTGAAAATGCCAATGAATCCTTAAAGTGAAATTGGAAATTAGAAACTTGCACTAAGCAAATAAAATAGCTAGTACTCGCATTCCCCTCCTCGCTCCACAGAAAATGGCTTTCATGTTGGCTCTTGAGTTCCTCCAGTCATTTCTCTTCCTGCATGTCCCAAATCAAACGCCTGCAACTTAAGCTTGTGCTAAGGCTAATTTACCAGCAAGTGAGGCTGAACAAAATGCCTGATCCCTATGAGAGCTCTCCTTCACGGAGAATCCTGCAAGGGCCCCATGCTGCCCACCACAGCTCTCCTCGGCTGGCTCTGTAGGGAAAGCTAATGAAACCCAAGAGCCCCTGTGGGGGCATGTGACTGCTGAGAACAAGAAAGGACTAAAACCTGCAACTGGGTGGTAATCCTGAGCTGTGATGCCTCTACCAGCACCAAGGGATGCCCAGATGCTAGTGCCCAGCACTGCTGTTCCCAGAGGTACAAGGAAGGCAAGCAGGTCCTGCTCAACATGGACAAATGCAATATGAGTATTTTTAGCACATACATACACATTATTCCATGCTCTTATTTGAAAAGGAGAAGAAAAATTCGTAAGAATTAGGCTTGCCCTCCAATTTGCATCCTCTTCTGGAAATAAAACAACTTCCTCTGCTTGTGAGTGGACACGGGCTGAAGGAAACCAGAAGGTTTAACTATGGGTTAGATGGGAAATTTGGGGAAAACTAAGATAGCAGACACATTCATTTCCTTGGGACAGCAGGCTCAAAAAGTAACAGAGAACTTAATGCTAATACTGATAATAGACCATCTACTACCAAACCATGGAAAATAACCTTACTTACTGTTTACAGCAGAAATTGTAAAAGAAATTCTAAAAATGAGGAGACAGGAATAACAGTTTTCCAAAAATACTTTCTACTCTTAATACCAGGATATGATTTCACTGACAAAAAAAAATAATGAAACTACTGCCAAGGAGGCTACTTAAATTGCTTGATTGCCTGTTTAAAGGCAAATCAAACCCTGCTGCCAGAAGTCTGCCTCGCTGCCTTCCCTAATGCTAAGCATCATCTTGAGCAGATTTTGTTGGATCTCTCCTTGAGGAAAATCAGAAAAAAAAAAAAAACTTTGTTGGCAGAGGTCCTTACGATCCACCTCTGGGACCTCTCCTGGAGTATGCCTTGCCCCAGCTGGATCTGAGTGAGCCTCTTCTCGCCCTGTGACAAAGGCAGACTGCTGGAGAGATTAGGCTTAATTTGCTTGAGGCAGAAATGCTACCTTCAAAAGCAAGGGAGTTATTTCCCATATCCACTGCTACCATAGAAATAAAATCCAAAAGTGAGCATGAAAACAAGAGCTGGCTCTTCCTTACCTATAAGGCTAACGTAACAAGACCCTGCTGGAGGAAACAGGAGGTGACACCGCTGGGGCCACGGCTGACATCCCAAAACTCATATGGTCACCTTGCTGCAGCGACAGCAGAAGACTAAGGGAGAAAGGAGAAATGTCTCCTCACAAACCGTGGGCATGGCGGCTGCACTCCTTTGTGAGACTGCTCACACCATAAGCAGCTGACAGAGGTTTGCGTTAGCCACTTTACAAGAGCCATGCTCCGAAGAGGCAACTGCCAGATGTTCTACCTCCAGCTTCTAGCGGTCAGAACTGTTTTTTCCCGTACCTTAAACAGACTCACACACGTGCATGCTCCCCATGCTGAGTGAAACCAGCTCAGCAGTTCCCAAACTCGCCTGGGAGGACAGGAGCAGGTGCACACTCGCCGCGCCCCTCGCTCCGGCCGGAGGAGATTTCCAAAGGGATGTGGGTGCGTCAGCGGAGCCCGCCTGCCTGCCCAACCACTCACATCAGCATCCTCACCTGCATCCCAGTCACTGAGCTACTTCCAGCCTTCCGCGGAGGGGCATTTTGCAGTTTCTTGCTGGTTTGTGTGTCAGTTGCCTGGGAAACAGCAGAAGGGAGGAACTGCATCAGCTCCGGAGCGCTGGCCGGAGTTTGCTATACAGAAAAAAGGTGCCCAGGCACCAGAAGATGGTTGCACACACGTGTGCGTGCATGCATGAGATGGACGATGCCACCTCTGCTGCTGGAGCAGGGCTGGCCCCACATGCTGCCCCATCGGCACTTCTCTGCCCCATACTGCAGGGCCGGCCAGTGGTGATAAAACATTTTAGGGCAAGGCTTAATGAGCAATCAGGCTCTGTAGTCGTTCTCTCATCTGGCTGATGTCTTGCTGCAAGGTGCTCGGCATCAGGCTGCCCATGTGTACACAATACAGCATCCTCTGAATTGTTTATGACTTAATATGTGATTAATAACAATAAAAGGTTTTTTTTTTCTTCATTAGTGCATTTTCCCCCTCTTTTTTATGAGGAGCTCTAATCAGAGCAAAACATAGTGACAGATGGCAGACACTGAAGCCCAGAGGTGAAGAACACACTGCACCGGCAATGAAATTCATGAGACTCATTTACTGGAGCTGTTATACTCCAGAGAGTAGGCAAGTTTGGGATGTCTCCTGAGGACAGAGGAATCCTATTTCATATTAGCATCAAAACAGGTGAGGAAGAACTCAAGAAAGACTCTTTTTCGCTAGGAACCATGTCCTCCCCTGTGCCCTTTTGCCAAATCGTTTTCTATGCAGTTTTACTAGCTGCTAAAGCAAACAAAAACATTATTCACCGCAGCTCAGTTCTCTTTTTCCCCAGATATCTATAAGCTTTACAGTGCAACCCAAAGTGTATGTCTCAACACTTGGCTTACCCAGTTCCTTAAAAGGAGGCTGTGATTCAATAAAGCCCCAAATACGGTTATAGTAATTTACCGAGGGACAGCAGAGTAAAGGGGAAAAATAAGGAAAGAAAAAGTGCATCAGTCACCTCTGAGCAGAAAATGGGAGAAGATACTAAAACCTGGCAGGTTCTTCCTTATCTGATTTATCACACGCTGGTTACAAACTGTTTACAAAAGGAAATGTAGTGGTTGAAATTGGCACAAAAAGTAGTGTCCCAGCAGGTCACGTCAAAAATTGCTTGACTGCTAAAACCAGCGCATAGTTAATATTCTATATGCACGTTAATATTCTATATGCAAGTTAATATTCTATATGCATGAAAAACAAAATGAAACATTAAATTTTCAAGCCTGCATATTGTCACATTTTAAAGTATATCAAAACCATATCTCGATTCAGAAAGGATCCCTCTTCTAGCAACCAGCAAGCTGTCCAGCAGCAATTTAAGGCAACTTCAATGCTGAAAAGATGTTTCCCATTGGTGGATGTTAATAATGGTTTAAAATGCAATTAAGGTGTAGGAATGGGCTGCTATTAAGTTAAACATGGGCTAAAACAATACATCACAGCAGGAGTTACCAGCTGACTGTCCCTCTGTGCAGAAAAACTGCCACAGAAAAGCATTTCAGAAGATTAATGAAAGAGAAAACTGTCATCAAGTGTGTTGAAAAACAGCACTTCATAGAACTACTTATTCTGAGTGTTAGATACCTACTTTTTCAATTCTCCAGATGCTCACACAAAAGCTTGGCATCACCTAAGCCACCTCTTCCCTTTTCAGATCTCTTCTAGGACACTCCCTTTAATTTATTCCATCAGCTCATCGGACAGCTGTACCTGTCCTTGTGGCTCCCTGGGGATACACAGGGCCTTCACAAGCTTTCTGTAGATTACCCAGCACATAAAGAAACATCTTCCTTCCTCCTTGAAAGGTATGCAATAACTTCTACAACCCTTACCTAGCATTTCGCCCAGTGCTTTCCCCAGGGGCTCGCGAAGGAGCTTCCAACAACCCCGTCAGGTCCTTCTGTGCAAGGTGGTGCTCTTATTGTGTATGGGGTACGTGCGAGGGTAAAACATTCCCATAATTATCAGGCATTGCTCCTGGCATGGCAGTGCTGAAAGGAGCCTCCAGCTTTGCTGTGTTGACGCCGCAGGCAGCAGTCCCCTGCCCTTCCTCCCACCACACCTCAGACACACCTGGCTGCCCGTGGCTGCCAGCTCCAGCTCCAGCCTCATCACCTTAAGTCAATGAAATCAGAGACTAAGTCATGCAAGCCACACAATTTACAGGGCACTCCCGTACCTGTAAGGGACAGACATTTAACCAGTGTGAATCCCATGAGAACAGTACTGCAGTACTGCATACAGTTTTGTACAGATACTTGTGATGTGCTAGGCTTCTTCCAAAATCTCCGTATCACTGTTGGAAATGACTCCAAGTGCAAAGGACTTTGACTTGCTAGACACGTGCGCTACAGAAGGTGAAACGAAGGCCTATCGTATTTTTTCAACTGCATCGGGGAGTTTTCACCTGTCTCCAGACACTGTTTCACTGCAATGCCTAACTCTTAGCAGCCAGAGGAAGCAAACACTCCAGGCTTCATCAAAAAGCATTGTAATTACTCTTTCTTAGTTCTCATCTAAAATGAAATTAATTGTGATGGAGGGCATCCATTTGCTCTTTGAAGAAGGAAAAGAAAAGTCACATTGGGGGAAGAACTTGACTACAATACCACTGGGTTTGGCTGGCGAGTGTCAGTCCCAAGCTTTGATGTTCCCTGCACACAGCGACAAGACACCTTCCTTAGGAAGCAAAGGGAACAAGTGATAGATATCACACAAACAACAGAAAATGATTCTCTTTGATAACACAACTTCTAAAAGAACAAGAATGTGAGACCTTGGAGCTCCTCCATGACGCTCACACTGTGCAGCACGTGCCACCTGCACCAAAGACTGCCTTTGGTCTGAGACAGTCTCGTCAGTGCGGGCCTGAGGGGGATAACAACTCATTTGTCCTGCCCCATCCACAAAAAATGGGATTCTTATAGAGGCAAAGAGTGACAGAAAAGAAGAAAAGAACAATGACACTTGCAATGCATCTCCCAGAGCATATGTGCCACTAAAAATTCATTTTTTCCCCTTATATCTCTCCTGACATCCTCCAGCAGTGCTGGCAAGGCATTAAATCAACCATGCTGAAGGTTTGGGAAATGAAGATATCCAAACCCATCCTCTTGATAAGAAATAGGCAGTCTCTTCTCCTTGCTTTTAGACTATATTTTAGATAAATAGACAGTGGGAAGCCTGGACATTACCATAAAAAAATCCAGCTAACATCAACACCTGCGACAACCTGCCTTTTGCATCAAGCGCTGCTCAAAAGGAGGAGAAGTGGAGAAGCAAAGCCAGATTCCCTAGTGCTGCTGAGCCTCACGTAACTTAAGCCCTAGCTTTTTCTGCTGAAATCAGTTTGCTATGATGTGTTTTGCTAATGTGAAAAATAACCCAGACAGCCCAGTAGGATGTTTTATGGCAGAGAGCACTGGCATTTCCCACCACTGGTACAACTCGCGTGTACACCAGCCACTACGCAGCAAACGCAACAGGCACAACTCGTCACATGAGCCAAGGAGATGGCGCTGTCCCAGCACCCCATGCTTTGCAGGGCACGGCATTTGTAAATCTGCAAACTGTTTTTGTCCCTTCGAGTTTGGCCCTGCAGCAGCTGGGCACCAGCAGCACTGCTGGGAAGAGCTGCTCGCAGGATTAGAGGAGAGCCTCACTAAAGGTCCCCTGCCAGTTTTTGAAATATAGTTGGTGTTAACTCACATTTCTTGGCTGGTTCGGAACTGGTAATTGCTAAAGCTGTTCAGCATTTCCTACTCCATTTGTGCTTTTAGGGACTAAATAAGGTCACCAGCAGCAGACACTGTCTGTAGAAATATCCTCATCAGCCACAGGTGCCCAAGGAAGTGTGAGAAAGTCTTCCACACACATTAAAACTCACCCCATTTCCTCCTGAAGATATGTGCAGGAAAAAAAGCCCTCCCCAAGCAGCACTGCTAATTAAAACCCACATAACTGAAGTTGCAGACTGCAGACACTCACCTTGGCTCCCAAACATCCACGCACAGGCATAATGCACTTCCCTGCGGCTAGAAAGGCTGGAACAACTGAATTACCCCAAAACGCAGCTTTGGAAAGAAGATCCAGAAGAGCTAGATGTATTTTAAAGACCTATTTACTCAGTCATCTTAACGATAGACCTACCAGAGCAGCTCCAATACAGACCATGATGCCATTTTAGAGGATGCAGCTGTATCACCAGGTGCCCCCTATTGCATTTCAGATGAGCACGTGTTTGTTAAATAAAAACTTCTCCACCACACTTCTGCTCCTCTTCTCAACACCGCACTGCACCAACCAAAAGCCCTTCAGCGCTGCCAAGAAGTTGACCATCACTATCACAGGGCAAACCAACCCAAAGTGACGCGTTTTTTATGAAGAATAGAAGAGAAGGAAGGGAAAATCTTTCCCGAAGGGAAGCTTCACTGTCTGAAGGCTTTTTAAACAAATGAAGCAAAATAGTTAAAAATACCTGCTTTCTTGAGCAGGACTCTGCTGGGCTTCAAGCTAGAATTCCACATTGAATGTTTTTCACATGCTGCTATTATTTCTGTTCTCATAGACAAAAAAAAAAAAAAAGTTATTTTCCTGATACTGAACATTTGGAAAACTCTAAAAATACTATTTTGCCTTGCCGGGACATCGTATTTCAGGCTGTGAAGCAATTTAAAGACTGCCTGCAACAACTCCGTCTAAACCATTGCCTTGAGGTGTCTTTATATGTCTTCTGCTATTCTCCTGCGTGTTAACTTAAGACAGCTTATAAAACAAATAAACCAACCCCCTTACAGTATCCGTGGCTGCTACAGAGGCCACTCTGGGATCGCAACCTTCTGTCCATGCATCTCCCAGGCACTTTACAACCCAATCCCCAACATTTACAGCTTAGGAGTCCCGACCACATTTACTCTATCACTGCTGCCTGGTTTGCACCGAGTGCTTGGGAGCAGACCCCTGGATTTAATTGCTCGGGGCCAGCCACCTGAAGCCAGGGGAGGGCCATGAGGAGCAGGGAGCGCTGCACGCCTTGGATGAATTTACGTGTGGATATGAAGCCCATGGTGCTGAAGTGCACCTACGAGGCAGAGCTAGAGCAGGAGCTGTGGCGGTGGCGAAGCTCTGCAGCGATTGCTTGGTGCAGCTGAGAAGGCACAAGAGTTTTTCATCCGTGCTCCTTTCAGAGGGCTTTGCATGACTTACCTCCACAGCACCCACGTATGGTATAATTCTTGCAAGGCTGCACCACATTAGTTTACCAGTCACGTCCAATCTCAGCTATTGTACCAGAAAACTATCGGCACAGCCAGCAAAGCAAGCTGACGCTGTTGGGACAGAGATGCTCAAACCTCGCTCTCACCAGCAGCACAGCTTCCTCGCCTTTGCTGGGGAGACCCTGCCGCATCCAGAAACCACGAGTCTTCATGCAAATGCAAAGTGTTTTCTAGCATCAGGCGGCCTCTCATGGATGGGGAATAAAGGAAAGAAGCACGAACACGATATCCCCACTTATACAAGACATTCACGCTCCACGTCAAACCCAGGACAACGCTGCAGAGGCTGTATACAAACCAACCTGCTGCCAACACTGCCATTTTCCTGCCCCAGACCACACTTGCTCCTTTTGAAGAGCAGATGGAAAAAATCCATTTCCAATTAAACTGATCATTGCATTCACTTTAAAAGCAACTAAAAATAGCATCATTAGCTTCTCAAATAAAGATACCTTGAAATAACAAGCCCGCTGTGTACCTCTTGCCAGAAACAATAATTTTTCTTCTTTAACTAATTACTTATTTAAGTCCAGACCTTCTTCCACCTACACTGAAACACTCACATAACTGTGAAAGCTTTCCAGGAGGTGTGGGTTGTTTTTTTTAGAAACTGGCTTGTATAAGCTTTGTTGCTTTGTTATGCATATCCTTAAATGAGCTTGATAATAAAAACAAATAGAACTAAAGGGCGGTTCTGAAATTTGCTTTATTTTGCAGTAACTTGGTCAGGTTTTTCTTCAGGTTCTCCAAGAGGCTGCCAAAAGCCTTCGTGAGCAAAGGTGGGGGCCAGCAGCCAGAAACACATCTCAATGCCACAGCTGCTGCAGGACTTTGCAGCCAAACCCCTTCCATGTCCCCGGGTGCTGCAGCAATCGCCTGCAACGAAAATCAGCAGGACCTCCTGCAGATGGATGTCCCTGTGGCATGAACCCAAAACACCCCAGTCCTCTTTGGGAGAAGTTTCTTACTTTTCTCATGGCCAAGGAAGTAAAAAGTTGCTCCAGCAATTCCTGTCTGCAGAATTGGATAAACAGTTTGCATCGACAATTGCCAAATATGCAGGAAGAGAAAACTATCTGATTTCTTTTCCTTATGTGTATCGAGATGGAAACGCATCAGTAGGAACCAGCAGCAAAAGCCTTCAGTGCTCTTGCATGGACAAGGCGAAGCTGTGGCCAGCCAGTAAGATGGGCACGCCAGCTCCTAGCGCATTCCAGACGTGGATATTAATGAGATGCTCACCTTGGGGAGCTGAGCTCAGCGAGCTGTACCACGAAGAACCTTCATTGATCTCTCCTGTCTGAAAAGCAAACTGACACCAAACTCCCGGCTCGCTGTGGACAGACTTTTAGCTGCAATGAGAGTAACTTGAGTGGACATCACAGCGTTTGGTGCGCGACAAGAGGCATTTCCAAGGGAAGACACCAGTTAAACTCGTATGTGCTCCGGTGCTCCATGAAGATGCCGACCAAAAGCTACATGTTTTAGTGTATTTTCAGGAGCCGGTGGGATGAAAAATGCCTCTCTCTGTATTTGACCAGCTGAAGACAAGCCGTGGTAGGAGCCAACATCTAATTTTCAGTTCTGCTCCCTGAGTGTAAGCCAGCGTTGGACCCTACCCTCAAACACAGCAGTGTAACTGAGTAATGCCATGACTCGGGGGCTCCAAACAGGTGTAGGACCAGCACCAGATTGTCCTCAGTAGCTTTACCTTTGAGAGGTAATTTAAAATTACTATTTTGCAATAAGCTAACACTTTATATGCTCCCTAGCAGAAGAAAGAAAGTAGTTCACAAGGAACATACTTGGACTAAAATTAACAGCAGTGCTTTGGTCGTATCAAACAATCTGGAAACAGTTGCTGTGTGTTACTACCTACAAAGCTGCAAACCTTTTTTTTTTTTTTTTTTTTAAATGTCAAGTGCTTGCATGAATGCTTCCAGAAGGAAATCAGGAGGAATGGGGTGAATATAGGTGGAAGTGGAAGGTTTGGGAAAGCACAGCAAAACACAAAATGCTTCAAAACGATAGCTAAGAATCAGATTTGGGGCAAAAGCCTTTTGTGCTTCCTCAAATGATTTAAGAAAATGCACAGACAAGAGTATTTGTATTTTATGCCTGTTTCCATCAAAAAGCTGTTACAGAATAGCCAGAAAGAGTAATGTCAGAAAAACACAGTGCTGATCCAAATTGTGCCCACAGAATTACGGGCTGTTAAAAATAAATCACAGTCACCTTACTAGTTGAGCAAAATGATCTTTGTAAATGAAGGTAGGAAAGACGTGTTTCAAAGCCACATAACAGTAATGGGTAAAAACAGCGAAGGCCGTTAAACAGCAAAATGAAGGGGGAAACCATAATTAGAACCAAATTATGATTCAGCTCTCAGCGAAGATTGTGAGTTCCAATTAATTCTTAAAAAAAAAAAAAAAAACAAGTGAAACTGCAGGATCTGTTGCTTGCACAAGATTTCACCTCTTCTGCTGAGGTGCAAATTCATGTTTTTGTTTTTGTTTTGTTTTGTTTTTTATTTTTTTGCAGATGGCAACAATAAACTGGCAACAGACACTGCCCCGTAATGCTCCACCAAACGCCAGCTTTGAATGGCATGGAGATGAAGAACAGTTTTGTTTAAAAAGAAATATTAGAACAAGAACATTTGGGCTTCCTGCTCCACCGCTATGCTTTATTAAGAAACCCCGCTGCTGTCCCAATTCAGAGAGCTCGGCTTCGCCCCAGGTCTGACACTTGTTGGATTCAGCACTACTCTGAAACTGCACCCTGCCCAGCCGTGCTGGGAGGCAAGGGAACACTGATGTTTTGTTTTCCTGGAGCCCTTAGGGGGACACGGCAATCCCCTCCAGACAGGACACAGCGCGTTTCTCCTCTACCCCCCGGATCACCTGCTAAATGCAAACAGCAGCTCAAGTAGAGGGCACCGTGCTGCACCAAGATGTGTAACGGCAGCGAATTACCCAGAGGAATAACAGTGATGCTCAACGGAGATGAAACCTACAGTAACGGCCACAAGGAGCCGTCACGAATTCACTCCTGTCTCTCTCTCTTCTCAGAGTATTCAGATATATTGGCCCTCATAGGGTCCAGCCACAAAGCCCCTAGGAAGATTCAGTTGCCAAGCTCCAGCCACGAGAAACGAAAGGAAGGGGGGCTTTGGTACCTGTTATTTACACAACTAGAAAGGAACATGTTCTCTTTCGCGGTCACGTGCATCCATTGCTCCAAAGTAACGCTCTCATTTTCTCCCTGAGAAGCTGGCTGCATCAGTTATTCACACAGTCAGGGTTCATCGGGAAGTTATGATTAGTTTCATTTGGAAACTTTTACGTTACATCCTAAAACACACCACAAAAAGCTCTACCAAACAGTTCCTATCAAATTCCAGCTCCCACGCTTCAACTTGGGGATCCACAAGCCAGCTTTTTCCGTCGGGCACCGCTTAAAGGAACATTCAGACCCATCAATGCACACCACTCAGTCACTTCTGCAAACAGAGCTTAATGAATGCTGTTAACAAATAAAAAACGAAGAAAGCAACTGGTAAGGGAATGGGGCTCCTTGGGTTCCAAGTGGTGCGTGGACGTAATGATTAACCTTAATGACTCTATGACTTCTACTGAGACATATCATTGCCATTAAATGTACACAATCCTCTCCCAAAACAACAACTGGCATACAGCCAGCTCAGCTTCATCTTGACATCATTTTATTAAATATCAAAATCTTCATGCAACATCACACCTCCCTTACCTGAAACACACTTAGATGTTTTCAGCAATAGCCAAGACCCAGCTAAATCCCCCAAATTCAAGATTTCTCCCCCAGAACAGTATTTTAATGTTCTAGAAAGGCAGACCCAAGTCTTCATGCAGAGTTGAGTGGGGAAAAAAAATGTAATTTGCTGAAAAAAAATCTAGGAGAAATTGAATTCCAGATCAAAAGAAAAAAGTGAAAGCTTTAATTTTCATCAGGAAAACGAAGTAGAAGCCTTTATTTCAATGATAAGGTCAGTATGAAAAAGTACTTTAATTTGATAATTTCAATTCATGCTATTTTAAATACAGAATGCTTAATAGCCTACTAAAATTATAACAAATGTTTGAGGTTTGTTTCTGGATATACTATGCTATGGAAGCAAAGTGACTCAAAGCAAAGAATCCAAAATGTGATGCTCTCTACCTTCTATAAAGAGAACATTTCGACAATAACAAAACAATACAAGCTCTTACTTTACATCACTTGGACTTCTCCTGTTGCAAACATAATTAAGTGTGCAACCTATGTTCTTGTGAAAATTGTACTGATTAGTCCAAATTATTTATTGTATGCTAGGTTGATGCCCTTGAAATAACTGCAACAACAGCTTTATCAAGCTTCATGTAACAAGAAAACTTTCCATCTGCGCCTGATGAGTTGCACAGAGAAAAACATGACAGTTTTTATAGCCAAGAAATGCTCTGTGTCCCAGCATGGCAGCACTATGTGACCTTGACTGGGACTTGCTCACACCAACACCTACAGCCAACGGCAGCAGGGATTACATGCAAAACCCATCAGATACTGACAGCAGATTATATTGCTAATGAGAGCAGTTTTGACTCATTTACCAAAACACAGCAGGCAATGCTGCACCCTGTTAGAGGAAAAGAAAAGTTGTCCCAGGAACGACACTTGGAGTGCAGCCGAAACCAACACTCCTTCTCCCTGTGATGGCAGGAAGAAAGTAACTGATCAGAGAGAGTTTGGAAAATGAGATCTCACCAAAAATCCATCCTTTCTGTTAGCAACATATTGACCTTGTTACCATGTTTGGATTTTACCTCTTTTTTAACTCATAGAGCAGCACTGATTTAAGAATGAATCACTGGGAAATTTTCAAAGGGCTGCAACGATCTACTACAAATTTACACTCTGCTTTAATCACAAGTGCCAGAGTGCTTCCTAGTGATGTTTTCAAATTATTCTGGGTGAAAACAGAGGGGGAACAAAGTGAACAAACAACAAAATCTCCCCCAAAACCACAGTTTTCCAGAGGCTGCATTTGCTGATCACATTACGTCCTTGCTGGGTACAGCAAGCAGCCCCTGCTTGCTGCATCAGAGGGGAAAAACACCTCATCAGGAGCTTTAACTGCTCGAGTTAAAAACCATCTGACCTATTAGAAGTTGACTTACTGTGCTTTTAAAATACCTAAATGCATTTTGGGAGCATGACATGCGAGCTACTGGTGATGGAGAGAGCACAGCTGCACATGGGCAGAGCAGGCACAAGGTTTCTGCAAGACTTGGGGGTGCCCACCACTAATCCTACTGCTTCCTGGTAGTCACTTGGTACTGAAAGAAAAAAAAAAGCAATCAAACCTGTCAAAAAGTAGTAAACTGACACTGCAGGGCTGATGCTTTTCAATACAAACATGTCACTGAAACATCACGGTGGCCTCCGCGAGAGCGCATACAAAACATCAGGGCAGCAGGAGAAATACGGCCACAAGAAGCTACTGATAACCACCCACAGACCCTGTTGGTGTCTTCTTCCCTCTGGACACGAGTTGGATCAGCTTGCCCCACAGTATCTAATTAGTATTTCTGGCCTTCTGATTAATTGTTACTGTTTTGTCCAGCTTATGCTCACGAGAAAAAGAAAGTTCATTCCACTGATTTAATTAGAGAGACAATATTGGAAGCACATCAATTTTCTCAACTTTGCCTAGTTAGGTTACAATTACACAGTTAGAAATAAGATGGGTATTTCTGATCTTCAAGTATTTGTTGCAAAACATTTACTAGAAAAGCTTTTTACAGCTTTCACTGTGTATCTGTTGAATCAAATGCATGCATTACTCTGAATTAAAACCTACAACACACCAAAAGCTGCGATCACTTGCAATTTTCTTCACATTTTTGTACTATTTTGACACTGAATTTGCTAAGACGCAAGTAAAATGTATTTCCTAATTCGAAACTATTAAATAAAAGACATTTCTCTATATCAGAAAACTTGCCGGGAACATTCCTAAAGATACAAAAGGACCCTATAGTAACATCTCTTTTTGTTTGCTGGTTGTTTTTTATAGGTATGGAGAGGATTTGATCTTGCAACAATTGATGTACTGTAGCTAAATTTTGGATTGAATTCTTACCAAGATCTGTTTTCTTCTTAGTTCTTTGTCTACAAGTGCAGGGAAAGAAATCCAGACAGTAAAAAAAAAAAAAAAAAAAGTGTTACTCATTTGCAGGCAAAAAGAAAAGAAGACAAAGGTTTAGCTACCACAGTTTTTCAAGAGAACAGATGAAAAGAAGAAAAATCTTTGCACCGACACTTCAGGAAATCAGCTCTGTAAAATAAAAGGATCTGAGCTGACTGGGTTTGTTTTTTCCAGGCTACACAGCACCTATGACAAAAGCTCCTGCAGAAATAAGGGGATGATCCATTTATCTGAAAGGAACAGAAAATGCCATATGCTACCATCTCCAGATGATTACACGAAGAGCATTTTCCTTTGTCAAGAGGATCAAATAACTATATGGTTGCATTAGATAGTTAATGCATAAATAACTACAATAATTTTGTACAGCAGTTAACTTGAAAAGCTGCGCCTGCACTTACGTGGCTATAGTATGGATGGATGGATGATTTTATACAAGTATATAGCCAAAATGCTGCTGAAGAATATATTGCACACAGACGCTGCTGATTCAGCCCATTAATAAAGTATATACTCCTGATTCATTTGTAATCCAACTTGTCATTTCTTTTTATGACTACCATATCTGAATTCACTTTTAGCCTACTTCTTTTAAAAATACATTCCAACGCCTGTCTGGCACATATATTTGAAGTTTACAAGAACATATTTTAAATAAAGAAATCTGAACATTGAGAATAGAAATAATCTATCAAATGAAATGTGAATGGAGGCGGCAAGAAAAATAGCCCACAAACCTTAACATCAAAACCACTTCATTTGAGGGGTCGGCTCTCCTGCTTTTCACTCCATTTGCTTTGCTTTGCTAAACATCAATCTTAGACAAGTAAAAAAGCAACACTCGAGAAGCAGGTTGCAGTGGTATCAGCACAATCCTCACACGATAGAAATGAGGACAATTCCTAGGATTTCAGGGGCCCGTGGTGAACGGGCGGACATCTGCTCTGTGTGCCCTGGACAAAAGCAGTGTTTCCTGCTGCTCCGGCCGTGGGCTTGGTCTGAATTGCCATTGCTGGCCCTAGACATGTCACCTCTTCAGTTTTCAGAAAGGCAAAGCCAGAACTACAAAACTATTTTGCAGCACGAGAAGTGAATTCTCCTCACGCTCCTCTTAGGGTTTATTTTTCTTAACCTTCAGACAGAAGCTAAGGACGTAATATTCCTGTCTAAAATACTTAAAAACAGGAGCAAAGCAGCAGAAATGGAAAAATATTTGTCAGTGCTGGATCTAGGAGGTCAGAAAGAGTGACATAATGACAGACTGCTGCCACTCTTGCTACCCACATGCTCATGAAAAAGGAAGACAGGGTAAAAGCTGTGACTTTTGTTACAGAAAATGCACTTTGCACAACAAACAACAGAAATTTATGTTTCATAGCTTGTTTTATATTGAATTCCTGTTCCCAAAAGCATGCAACCTCGGTATAGCCCTGTAACCACAGGGGATGGTGAAAGGCAGGAGGGAAGGAGATGGGACATTCTGGCCAGCCTTTGAAATGACACCAACTTTTTAGGGAACAGGGAAATGCCATAAAAGGTAGACACCAAAAGAGAGGTTTACAGCCACAAGGTTATATCCCCAGGCATGAGGAACATGCGATATCCTAGTAAGTAATGGGGATGTCCAAACCATCTGGAGGACTCTTGCACATCTGATGCAAACCCTGTCTCAGAGAGATGGTACGCTTTCTCAGGGATTCACAGTGGACAAAACCAAGCTGTGTTCTACTTTAAAGGTGATTTTCCAAAACCTGCCCACTCACCCAGCTAATTAACCCAAATGGAGACAAACCAGTGGAAACCAGCAGAGTAAAAAAGGTTTTCTCCCCATGCTTTTTTGCTGACACGAATAAAACAGTGCAAAACTCTTTAGAGAATGGCTTCTGAGGGATCAACAAATACCAGCTGCTAATGAAGCGTGTCGCTTCAGCTGTCTCATTGCCTTATGTTCAAGGACCAGAATGACTGCAAACAACTCCTGCATGCAGGCTGGGAGGAGCGTTATCGACAGAGGCAGGACACACACACGGAGCTGACAGCAGCTTCCTTCAGCATAGGCACAACAGCACTAAGATACTACTAAAACCAAAGCAGAGATGAAAGAAACATAGGTACATTTATGCAGATTATGCATCGTCTGCAATAGCCTTTCTTTTTGGCAGTAAGGACAGAGCAAAGCTTGCTGTTGTTGATTCCCTTGGATTTAAAGGAACAAGTAGGCAGGTCCAGAAGGGGATGGCAAATCCAGGGGGGAAGTCAGAGGGCAGGCAGTAAATACTACAGAAAAGAAGAGCAGGTGGGCCCTGGACAGGAGGAGAGCACGGTCTTGCTACAGCCTCACCCCAACAGCTCAGAGGAAAGAGAACGCTCCCCCTTCACCCAAACCCTTCTCCTTCCACCAAGAAAAGCAACCTGCTCTTGCATGATGTACTTTGGTTTCTGCTCTCCTCTAGGGTGAAAAGGGAAGAAAAACAGGTTTTCCTCATAACCTGGGAAAAATTAATACAGATTTATATTTGACCTCCATGTCTAGTCCCTCGTAGTTTCCCCTTCCTTAAGCACCCTAAGAGCTGAGATGCCTTCAGCTGCAAACCCATCCTGAACTAGAAATCCAGATGGTTTCAAAAACCCTGGTGGGAAGAAGGCTCCTAGGACCTCTGAGATGTGCACAAGACGCCAGCTAGGGCCAGAAACCCCTGAGCACCTCGGAAACGCGATGCCTGTGGAGCCTGCATCAGCCAGTCACTGACAGCAAACACAGCACCCAGACCTTGAGCCAACTAGTTTGCAAGCTCCCATCTCCACCTGCTTTTCAAAAAGTCATGTTTCTCATGGTATTTTGTCAGTCGTTCAAATGGACAAAAGGAATACTGTAACGAGGAAGGCAAACTCTGCCCTTCCACACAGAGCTGGTGTGAACACAACCTCCACTTAGTGTTCATGAGCCACAGAAGGCTCTTTGCTTGCGAGGCCACCAAAGACATGAAGATACTGCTTTTTTTAAACATTTCTTTTAAAAGCACCACATGACAATGTGTGCCAAGCTGCAGAAATGATTACTAGTTCTTATTATAAAGACCAACCTTTTCCTGGAGGGTTTTTTGTTTGGTTGTTTATTTCTAAGTAACCACAAAGCTACTGTTTCTACTCTAAGCCAAAAAAATTGGTGTCAGAATAAGATCAACATTTCTGAAGGCTTTCTCTGGATCTCCCAAGGATAAACACTTCACCTAGTTCATATAAGGAGCTTAATTTTTCTGTTTTTTAATCTGCCTCAAACATACAGCACTGTGATACTGCTTGGCACAGTGCAGACAAACAGAATTGCTAAAGTGATATATTTCTGTGCAAATACTTGATTACTGTACGGGTAGGGGATTTGATTTCTTTCTCTCTGTGGATGCACTCTATATTTAGATGCCGTTCTATGGCTTCTTTGGTTTATTTGATTTCCTTGGTGAACAAATGTATTCAATGCAGGTGGAAGTAAACATCCCCAAAACCAAGCCCTGCTGCTCATCTGCCAGCTCTGGATACACATGCCTGGGGGTTATTCGCCCACAGACTTCCCTTGGGAGAAGGGGACAGGGGTGGGGGGGACTCTGCTGGAAAATCAATGGGAAAGCATCAGCAAAAACAAACTTCACAAAATCACGTTTGCTCACCCCAAAATTAGGCAGGCAGTCTCCCAGAGTGGGAATGTTTCAAGCAGACAGCGCTATCTGGAACGTGGAACGTGTTTTACACAGCTTCTTCGTTTCCCTAAAGCCATTTGAAGCGGTTCCGCAGCGGCACAGCTGATGAAAATGCATGCCGTGTCACGCTGCACGCCGGAGCCTGCCCAGCGGGTGCTCCCAGCACGCAGGGCTGGAGAGAGGCAGCACCGCTGGGACGCAGGAGGTTGGCAAGAGCCGAGGAACCGCCGCTGGGTTTCTCCAGGGAGCCCTCGTCAGGTTTCTGCCAAGAGCAGGTGTCTGTGAGCACACACACATACCTCAGCTTCCTAACACATACTGAAGTAGCTCTGTCCTCACTTCCAAGCCTTGGAAACCTTGTTTTCCTTGGAACATCCCAAATTTTTACATGGTGACATGACACTGGAAAAGAGCATATGTTCTCCAGAAAGATGGGACTTTCTGCAGAAATCAGCATGATTTAAGGACTGGGGGGGGGATGCTCACCTTCCACATATCACAGCCCAAAGCACTACACCAAATTCTATCAGTGAACAAAACACATCAGCAACTCGAGAATTTCAGCAAGAAAGGAACTGACAACGATTTTAAGCTGAATTAGTGTACCTGTGCACACCAACACTGTAGTGTGCAGCTTGCATATGCGTGTATATCAGCCACCAGCAAAGATGCAGCTCTGCACCATGCAGAGGCCAAAGTAAGAAATGCGTATTTTTGGGAAAAGCGAGAGAAGCACTAGAAATGAGGCCTGACATCCCCACCCTGTCTGCGTGGAGGCAGGCGGGTGGGTGGGAAGTGCCAGAAGGTGACAAATGACAGTCCCACCGGGTAGCCACAAGGTGCTCAGTGCTTCCTGGGCACAGGCGAAGCCTTTCTGCTGCTTGCAGTTACTGTGTGAGCACCTCACACTCGACTGCTGGCTTCCCAGCTGCGAGTCTTCCCAGTGCTCAAGTGCCTGAGCTCTTACACGCAGTATCTGAAGCGACGGTGGGCAGCAGCGCCGTCTGGAAGGGCGAGAAAGCAACAGCATCACACAATGACAGCAGGACAAGAGGAGGAGCAACAGCTCGCTCCTCTTTGAAGATGAGGCCACACAAACCAAAAAGACAAAATAAATGTTCCATGAATACCACTCACTAATTATTGCCCAATGGATATTTCTTCCCCACACATCAGCCCACACACAGGCTCAAAAAAATTAATAAGATTCCTGGACAAGAGAAAAACCAAGTCTTTTAGACAAGGGTTTCCTTCTCCCCATCACTGGACGGACACAGACTTTCTGTGACAATACAGGAGAGCCATTTCCACTCCCCCAGCAAAGCAGGAAGAAGGAATGAGTTTCTACTCAAATAAGAGCACTGAAGAACTTCTTTGGGGCACATGTATATATATGTGTGTGCATATACGTGTATGTCGATGCGCTGGAAGAGCAGCACACCTGGCTTTGCAACCCATCTCCTCCAATGCTGGAGGAGGAATGAGGATCGGACCTTGCTAACCTCTGTGCCTCCGTTCAAGCTGCAGCCGTCAGATGAGCTTTATGCTACAGCTGTGTGTAAGCATCTGCAAGGTTTGTGGCCGAGGTGCCGTAAAGCTCCTCTGTCGCTGGCGCAGCTCTCTGTGCTACTGAGCAGTTCCCAGCAGGGCTCCAGACCAAATACAACGCAAGTGAAAGGGCAAAAAAGAGCAGCTCAGTGATGCAACGGAGCTCTTTTCTAGCATACTCTTACCACACTGCAGAAGTACACCGATCTTGGGGATTTAAACCCTTTAAACCCACTAGCTCCCAGAAAGCACATCCAAAAATACACATCTGAACCCCACGTCACCTCTGGAGGTAATTCCTTGGGCTCGCCGAATAACTGAAGCACAGCGACTGGCCATGGTGGGAAGCAGCAGTGCAGCAGGGCTTACTGCTGGATTTCATCCAAACCGAGAGTTTCTACAGGAAGGTGGAGGTCTTGCATCTTAGAACGCTGGCCAATGCATTTCATTTTAGCTTGTTTTGGAAAAGAACACTTCAATCCTTATTCAACAGTTTAGGAAAATTGCATAAAATATGTACACAATTTTAAAGTCTACAGTGCCTCAAAAATTGCTGAACTCCATTTTTTTCCCTAAAAAATAAACTTTCTTGCAAATTTTTGATCTTGTTCTGGTTTGCAATGAAGCAGAGTACAAAACCGCAATGTCTCCTACAAAACACAACACCGTGTCTCGCACGGGCCTTTGGGCAATGAAAGCTGAAGACAGAGGAGGGGATAAACATAACAGCATGCTGGTAAATCTTATTCTGACTCATTTGTTGAGTCTTCAATGAAGCAAACCCAAAAGATGTGCTCCAAGGTACAAGTATCCCTATCTATAAAATCTCATGTAATGGGGAAAACCTGGATATTGCCGCTGGCAAAAGGCACTGGTTCTGCTCCACATCCCTGTGGTTTTCTGCTAGGCCTTCATTGCATGATCTCATTTCAGGATTATTATTGTTATTATTTTGCTTAACATGATGGAAGTGGTTAGGTCCTTCTGAAAAACAAACCAGCTGGGAAAAATACCCTTAAATGGTTATTTCCAAAATAAGGTTTGTAGGTAGATCGGAACTGAAGCTAAAGGCACGTAACACCCCTAAAATAAGCGTTCAGCATGTGTCAAGCACATTGTGTGAAAAATTCTCAACACATACAACCTTCAGCGCTGAAAGCAAGCATGCAATTTTCTATGCCACTGTTTTTCTCCTTCCCTAAAGCAAATTACTGTTACTAGGCAGTAACATTATCTTTTATCATCTTGCCATTTACTGTTTCCTTATTAGCATTCAAGCCCATAAGAATATGATGAAATTTTCAACAGTGCAATGTTCTTTGGTCAAACTTCTGCATAGTCAAGGCCAAAACACCAATAGACTTAAATTTCTCCCCCATGCTCCGGTCCCAGACTAGCAGAACTGCTCCATTATTTTCATTATGAAAAACCACTAAATAGTCTACGCTGATCACTAAGTGCTTTAACTGCACTGCAGAACCAAAATTCCAATATAATTTGCCCAGATGTCAAAGTATCCTCATAATGTATTCCAGCACAAAAATGCAGGTCGCCGCAGCTTGGTGACCTTCAACCATCCGAGCCGGTGCCTAAAAGCAAAGTGCTCCACGTTACAAATGAAGCATAAGGAAGGCCAAGGATGCTGAGGCTTTTTGTGTAGCCAAGACACTTGCAGCCAAAGACACCTGGAAGTGAAACCACATGGGAGGTTCCCACGCAACGGCAGAGAAATTCTCCACGCCGCATCATTGAGGTGAACGCTACCGTTTAATTTACACGCTCACGTTCAGGAAGGTGAGAGGTGTCACTGTGGGGTGGGGGACAGGCGGCAAAGGGGCAGCGGGCTGCACTACAGCTTTATGACCCAGAGGGGCCAGGCAGCTTGACACAAACACACCCCGACTCTGGCAGAGTGAGGACAATAAAGTTTCCTGGCCACCGAGCAGGAGTTGGTTTGCTGCCCCGAAATACTTCATCAGGAGTCCAAGAGCTACTGACCACTTTCAAGTACAAACAGAAGGACTGAATGGAAAGAAAAAAACAGTGTTGAGGACAAAGGGGAAAGAAGTAGGGAGGAGTGTAGATTAGATGAGAAAAAAAACCAGAGGAGAAATAATAATAAAAGAAAAAAAAAAGCTGAAAGAGGAGATTTTGTTGCTTTTTAAACAAAGACAGTGATTAATTAGAGGAGAGACATGACTCTTGTGGGACATCAGAAAAGGGAGAAAGGTGTAATGCACTGGAAGGACTGAAACAGAGGAAAAAGCAGTGAGTGAAAATGCCAGGTCCTTTCAAGATACTGCCATGAATTCAGCAACAGGGAGTAAACATTACTGGGAATATAAAACATTTTCTTCTTCATCGCACAGGGCCAAGGAGTGAAGCAGATCGGGACGTGAGTGATGCTTGGATTACTCTAACATATTCAAGAGCACATAAAATGCCAACACACCAAATCTATTTGAGAGGGAAAAAGCATAAGGCACAGGAGGGCAACAATTTCAAGCAGAGGTATTTATGAAATCTTCACACAACACAACACCGCTCCATCACAATCGCTGGTATGAAACAGAGCTGATTCCCCTCGCTGCTGTTTAGTTTCACCATGGTCTGAAGAAGCGTGCACGGGGCATAAATCTCATCCTGGCACAAACAGACGGCAGAGCTGCGATGGCTTCGGCTGAGCCAGTGGTACAGTGCTGCAGAGAGGGAAGAGCGACTCGGCAGCCGAGCTGAGCCCCTCTGCGGCAGGGGAGGGAGGCTCGGCTCCCCTTCTCCTCTGCCATGCTCTGTCCCCCAAATCTAAAACCTCGGCAGCCCTCCACACTGCAGCAGAAGGGCCATCTTTGAGACCTGGCTGCCACATGGTTTCACCGAAGCAGAAGGCCATCAGGAAAGCGGAGGGCCCCCGTCCCAAGCCATGGCCCCCCTAGGAGCAGCACGGAGAGATGGGGCAACCATGGAGAGATGGGGCAGCCACCGCGTTTCTTAAACATGACAGCATCCAAATGTAAGGTGGACAAAACTGAGGATTTTCAACACAACTGCAACTTCATTGCCAGCCACTTGGCTCTAAGAGATCACGAGGAACACGAAGATTTGGGGCGCCAAATGGACAGATTCCATCGACAACTAAGACTTTCAAGAATTCATCCATCATCGGTACCTGAAGAAATCCCCTGAGGTGGAGGGATCGGAGGCATCAGTCACCCCACGGCAGTGTGGCCAGGAACAGCAGCACGGGGAAGACGTAAATCTTGGCATACCTTCTGGCTTTGTGAGGGTATGCTTGGCTCTTCTGTGACACCCGAGGGGCGACCGAGAAGATGTGTGGCCTTTTTCTCACTTTCTCACTGTAGTTAAAGCAGCACAGATCACTAGTGAGACAAAGACAGGGCTGACTTCCTTTAAAAAAAATTAAACAAAAAGACCCCACAACCATTATTAGCTGTACCAGCTGGATCTTATCTATTTTTTTTTGCAACTAAAAAGCTGTGGAGCTGCTCTCCTTGAACAGCACACAAATCAGTCTCCATTGTTTAAGCTGGCAATAGCTCAGTCTTTCTGAGATTCACCACCAAATAAAGTTTTCTGAATATGAGTGCTCTTACAGGCTGAATGCAATTTTCCACTAAATTAAATTAATTCAACAAATCATAGAAATCAGACCTTCCTCCTGCTAAACGGTTACCTTTCATTCTTGTTACAATTCTCTTCTGTACTATAACGCAATTATGTATGGCAATTAACCTGACATTTTCTTAGCAGTATCCTTTAAAAAAAAAAAAAAAAAACTACCTGAATGTAAAAAGGCTTCTAGGTGGCTCTGCAGTATGTTCATGACTGTTGTACCCTGTGTCTTCTTTCAGATACAATACGATGACTTGAAACACTATTTAAAAAGACAGAACTCTACAGATCACAACAGCCTTTTCTACTGCCTCTCTTTTAACATTGTAAGCATGTTAAATACTAGCAAGCACTTCTTACTGCTTTAATACCTGTGCGGCAGGGCAGGCAAAGCAGAACCAGTGTTATATGGTAGCCAAAACTTTTTTCTTCTGAAAGAAGTCAGTTTTGCGAGCAACATTTGACAAAGTAGAAGCTGCCACGGTCGGAGTTTTAAGTGTCCAGCGAGCATTTGACCACGACCTGCCATGAAAATCTAATCTGCATGCTGGGATGCTGAGCACCATCCCCCAACCCCAGTCAAACCCCTCTCACCCCCACAAGCACCGAGCCGTCGGGGTGATGTGAAAGCAAAGCTGGTTGTCTCTGCAGGCAAAACGCTGCAGCACAAAACCCCCTTCTGGGGGCTCTTGTGTGCCTGCATTTTGTGGTGAACCTCCGTGGCTGCTGCTGGGGATGCTGAAGCAGAATCAGAGCTGCAGTCAGGTGGGCAAAACAGCAAAGTGAGGAGCAGGTATGCTGTTCTTTGTGTTAATCAGCTGGTAGCATCGAAACCTGGGGCACCTCTGCTTGATGACCTCTAAATAGCCACGTGCAGTATTTGCCTGCAGGGTACCGGAGCCTGCAAGCTGGGAGTAGCCAAGTCAGACGTTTTCTTAGAGCAGTCGTACTATGACTGTGCTCACCACTGTCCCCAGTAATTAGTGTGTGCAGGGCTGGATTCCTGCAGTGCAGCCTGTGGAAATACAGGACCTGAGCCAGCAGCAGCAAAATGGATTTAATTTAATGAACTAAACCGTTGCAGCAACTGTCCTGACTGCCAAACTTGGGAACCAAGGCCAGGCGCTGAGCATCACCAACTCCTCCCATATGTGCAGAAGACCAGCAGGCACAACCTGTGCTACAAAGCCCTGCCTCTCGAAGCTGCAAGCAAGGCATTTCAAGTCCAAAAAAATACCAAAACCAAATCACACTCCCTTGCATCTATCCCACATGCATTTTAGAGCTTGCAGATGAACAACCAACAGCTTACAGAGCTATAGCATCAGAGAAAAAAGGACACGCTGACACTTTAGGTCATGCAAAGCATATGTTTTTTAAAGAGGAAATTCCAAAACAGTTGCTAATTTGGGTAATAGGGTACAGCTTTGCAGTTTGCAAATGGCTATTTCATTGCTATAGCACATAAAACTCACGCAACGCACTGAGATCTTAAGAAAACAACTTGTTTTGCATTAGTCTTCTGCACATTTAAAATGTTATTAAGGTGCTGGTACATAAAACAGTAGGTTTCAGCAAAACAAAAACAATGCAGAAATCCATTGCAAAAGCATCAGTAACCAGGTATAAATCTTGCTGCTTGTTATTAAATGTAAAAGGACTGAAGCCAGAGCACAGTGCCTGAGAAAAGCCATCCCTTTGCATGCTGAACTCACGCAGGGACCTGTGATTGTGCTCACGAGGCTCCCTGTCCTGGCACTCAAAGCCCTGGTGCTTGGGCAAAGCTGCTGTAAATCACATTTCTGCGGCTTTGGCAGGTGCTGAAGCAGCTGGCGGGCTGCCTCCTCCTGCCCCACTCTTTTCCAGCTTCAACATAGGGGAAAGAGCATGCTGAAAAGAAGGTTATCTGCAAAGTTACCTGCAGCAATGCCAGAACTCCTTTGCTTTGGGGCAAAAGCTAACTCCTTTGCTTTGGGGCAAAAGCTAACTTAGAGCCTACCGTTGTGGGTCAATGGTTAGGTCTGCCTGTTTTTGTTATTTTGTGCTGAATGACACCAAATTAAGTGGCTGAGCATCCCGTCACAGCTCTTTGCAAAGGATCCCGTGTTCATTACTCAACAGGACCGAGCTCTGCCCCCTGCCCACCCCTCTGTTTTCTTTCTATCACTGATGACCGCTGTTGAGCAGGGACACCGTGGGCACACTGGACCCCAGGGAGACTGCAGGTAGTCCCAGCCTTGGGGATGCTCGAAACACAACGGGGTCGGGCACAAGCTGAACTCCTGTGAACGTCAGCCCAGCCATGAGCAGCGGTCTCTGGACTTGAGGGTTCCTGAGGTCCCCCCGCCCGAGCTGAGTTATTCCATGGCAGTGTTGTGCCATGCCAAATCCACGGCTCTAATGATCTCAGAAGCCGTGACGGTGCCGCTGCTTCCCTCGCGCAGAGCCCCGGAGTTATCAGCACAGACTCAGCTCTGAGTGTTTCTGTTTGCATTTCTACTTCTAAACAACTGGAGGTTCACGTGAACTTTGCATGTATCTCCTCTCTTAAATTCCTTGTGGTTGGATGCTTAAATCTCCTAATAGCTTCAAAAATCAGCTTTACTCTAAAAACACAGAGCAAACCGCCCCACTGAGAGAGTAAAACTTTACAATTGGCCAAGTCACTGCCAAACTCTCTGAATTCAGTACTGAATAACAGAAAGGAATGCCAATTAAAAGGGAAAAAGAGTAAGAACAGAAAGAGGATGAAAAAGAACAAGAGCAGGACAATATATCCCTGAAAATGCACCTTGGGGTTGCTCTCAAATGCCACCATGCTGCGGCATTGGTGTATCTGACCCACCTGTGAAACTCCACCACTGTGATCGAGGCAAGGACAGCACCCCAGTGCAAGCCTGCACATCTGTGCTTTGCAATGCACAGGCATCTTCACACACAGCTTCCACAGCCCTGTGCTTGAAAGGCCAGCAATATTTCGGGGAAGGCTGTGCAACAGTCCCACAGCGCTCACGAGATGCACCGAATTAGGCATGGTCTTGCCAGCAGCCAAAACACACTCAAAAAACACTCAAAACACTAAAAATGGTGAGCCTCATTCTGCAGATGAGCTTTAGCAGATGTGACACGAGGAACATGCCCAGGGAGTTCACTTTGCTAAATACCAGCTCTATTTCAGCCATTATCTTCAATACTGCTCACACCTGGCAGCACCCTTCTTTGCACTGCCTCAGGGTCGAGGTATCTTCACAAATGCTCCTGGGCAAGGGAAACACATCCTAAGGAAAGGCTGCATAACATCTTGACTTATCCTGCTTTTCTCAGCTGGCAACGAGAGAGAGATGCTTTGTTTCACCCGCCAAAGTGCTTTTGGCTTTGCTCATTCCTGCCCGTAACAGCAGCAAAGATTTAAGGATGGGTTTTGGCACACCCAAGCTTCTTGTAGGGAAAGTGAAGCATCTTGATAGATTATCTGAGCTGGAAATACAGGGTAAAAATAAACAATTGCTAGCAGTCAAGTAGGCCACGGATATTTTTTTAATAAATTGTTTTTCTGAAACTCCAGACACAAACGCCTCAATCTCTGGAAATAATATTAATTGTTTTAATTGCTAGAAATGGTTGTGTGTTGTTTGTTGTTGTTCTTTTTTCCCTAAATGAATAGTTTAATACATCTTAAAACTGGATTACATGCTAATTACAACAACATGAGATATTGTAAACCGTGCGTCCTTAACAATACAGGCCCTTATACCAAAAGAGATGCTGTTACACATTCTTGCACATGATTAAAAGCTTACTAATTAGTGTTTCTTAATAATTAAAACACATTAACAGAAAACTAATTTAATTACAGTCCAACTACTGGTAATCATCACAAATGCACATAAATCACTCCTTAATGAAAGGCATCAGGACTTGCACTTTTAATGTACGGTAGGTAAGAAGGTGCATATGTTATCCACAGAGCTCTGGTCTCAGCTTCTAGTATTTTTCAGTTTTGATAGGTTTTTCTTAAGTTCTGAACCTTGATGCATGCCAGACGTGTATCAGAGACTGTTAGAATAACAAAAGTCCCTTTTGTTAAAATTGATTTGGCTGAGAATCAGTTGAAAGGCAACTGCATCGCAATAAACTATTTCCTGCAGAGGATGTGAGCAGCTCTGAGAAACACGGACCACGATTCCCTGCTATCCCCATTACAGAGCCTACGTGTGCTCTGTATTCCCACAGAGATGCTAATGTTGGCACAACTAACTATTCCTGTCGTCGTCTGCTCTGCATGGCATGCGTTGTACTGCAGGAGCTTATTGTGCTCCACCCAACGGCAGCACCAGTCAGTGGGCATCATGCTCCGACCTGATGCTTGGTGCTGCCGGCGACCTGGCGTCTTCAGACGTGTGTGACAGCTACAAAAGTAATGGTCATCCCACCGTATCAAACTGGAAAACAACGTGTCGACACGCAACGAACTGAAACCTATGTCTGCACAGACTGCTCTCTTTCAGATGCAAATAGCCAGCACGATGCCATCAGCCCGTGCAGTCACGCGCCAGAGAAAGACACGTGCTCTCCCTCACGACAGCTCTGCCAAGGACTGGCGGCCAGCACACATTCGGCTCTGCATTTGTTAAAAAAGCACTGAAGCCAAAGCCAATGAATGTTTTGAGGAAGCCTGCAAGCCCCCACGCCTGCTCAGGTGCTGACACCAGCAGTACCACCACACCGCTCTCTGGCCTTGCACTAAGGCTTGCAAGCGTGGACACAAAGCCTTAAGAGAGTTGCTTTAGTGAGCTGCAGAAGTGCTGGCATGTGGCAAAATGGGAAGCCGCTGTGCAATCTGATACAAAAAAAAAAGACAAGAAAAGCTCCTTTTTTCTCAGCAGCTACCTGCTCTGTTTTCATTCGCACCTTTCGTGCAGCACTTGGATATTTCTTATATATGCTTACGTGAAAACCTCTCTGGTTTTCCTCCAGGAGCAAATCAGTGATGGATCTGTGAAGGTCAACCTAAAGCTTCTTCCTTCAAGAAACAACACACGCACCCATACAAGCAAACAGTAAAAAATCCTATTACTCAACTTAAAAAACCTACACTAATTCTCTGCTTGGTGTAACCAGACACAGCTTTTAAAGAACAAAAACCAACAAGCATAAAACCCACCAAGCTCCACAGACAAAATTTTGGGGAGACCTCCTGCTTATGTCAAAAGCGAGGCTCACCCAACAAGTGCTTTCATATCTCGCAAGATAAACCGAACTTAATAGCACATGTTGGTTCAGGACACCAAAAAAGAAAAAAAAAACAAGACTGGAGTCATCAATCCACAGTTATTCTGGGACCACAGAGCAAAGGACATCAGTGTGGAATGAAAGCTGTGCTGCATCTGCTCTGCTCTTCCAATTAACTCCTGTGTTTGTGATGCTCCTAAGAGCCATCCACAAACTAAACCATAGAAACACGGGAAAGACGCGGTGCCCCATAACCCTAATGTCAGCCAGCACATGGCGATATCTTTGACCATCTTGTACTTAAGAAGAATAAAGCAGGGCAAAGAGTGAACTTACTATTTGCTGCTCTCATTGTATTTTTAAAGATTAGAAGCCAAAGTGGCCACAATTTCACCATCTGTAGGCAGCTCTGGAGTGAGATTCTCTTACCCAGCTCTTTATCATCCTGGGTTTTAACAAAGCTTTTAGAGGAAGGGAAATATGCATGTAATTGGCTTATGAGGTCTCTGCGGGGTTAAAAAGAAGATGGGGAAAAACAGAAAGTCATGCATTAGTGTGAAAGTCATTTTCATGCCCTGCTTTCTCAGCTGTGGAGTACTTCTTTTGGAAAATAGTCACTTACAAGTAAACTCTAGGGGATTTTTTTCCCCTTACAACAATAACTATTTCCTGTGAACTAGTGTTTGGAAAATCTCAACAGGTTTAGAGATTCAGTTCTGTACAGATAAGCACCCAAGAGTTCAAGTGTGTATCAAGGCTTCTTTGATCTGCAAACCAGACTGGAAATCCTAGGAGAAAAAGCACTCTTGCAAGATTTCCTGTATTCCTACATTTTTGCCAAGGTGGAAATAGCTTATTCCCTTTTCACAGCAGTTCAGTGTTTTTGCTTCCAGCTTAGCTGCAAATGAGAGACACGGACAATTTAGAGGAAACAATTCAATGAAGAGATCAGCTTCCACATACCCCATACACAGGAAAATCTCCCGGGGGAACCAAGGCTTGCGTGAGCATCTTGGAGTTAAAAACAGGCGTTGGCTTATTAAAAATGTGAGTTTGAGGGCATTAAACAATGTGGCTATTGACTGCCTTAGAATACTCCATCTTACAGAAAAAGCTGGCAAAGAACAGGATTTAGCCTCACAAGATACAGGATCTGACAGCACAGTTATTTTCTCAGCCCAAGCAAAGGGCCCTGCTCTTGCAGAAGCACACATCTGCGGATGGAAGTGGAGAAGTAACTAAATGTTTCACATCAAGCCCAAAGTACCCTCAGGTCCTTCAAATCTGGATGCTAACCTGGAGCCTGCACTTCTTTGTCACTGCCAGTGCTGGTTAAAGCCAAGGTTTTGTGTTGCTCTCCTTTCCTGTACCTTGCAGAAAAAGTCTGAAAATGAGAGAAATCTCTGAAGATCACTTCGAAGCTCAAGTAGCACTGCCAGGCTCCTACCACCCGATCCCAATGCGTGCTCCCTTAATGAAGCGCTCCCACAAACGAGCAATGGCACAAAAGGACCCACTCATTCTCCTTGTTGCAGCCACCAAGCCTCTGAAACATAGTAAAAGGGAAAAAAGAGGATCCAAACACCAGGCCATGTTTCACTAATGCCATCCATGGTCTTTCCCGAAGGCCAGAAATATGTTTTGAGTTGTGGGACTGCCTGCAATATTGTACCTGTAGTTCTGGGGTTTTGTTGGTGGTGTTTTTTTTAATGTGGAAAGAAGGGTGACAGAAGGCAATCTAGTTATCTCTGCAGACAGGGGGATGAGCTCCGGATGAGCAATGAGCATCTCTGGATGGCTGGGGGCATCAGGCGCCGGCTGCACTCGCGCACCGCCTTACTGATGTGCTCGGGCACAGCCCAGGTTCCTCAAGCGCCTTTTGCTGAACAAGCAAGGGCGATGGAAGGTGTGGGGCTCAGGCCCCGCTTTCCTCTTTCATTTGCACTCAGAGGACTCAGTAACCATCTGATACATTGTGAGTGAGGAAACCCAAACCTAACCCTGACAGAAAACAACTCTCCCAGGCTACGTGGCGTCCTGGAGGAGTCCATTGTGACAACACAAAGAAAAAGTCTAGTTTTGGGTATATATAGGTTTTCTTTTTTAAAAATGTCCTGTAGTCACACATCCATACTTACTGCATGGGATACAGGAGCAGACCCAGCTGGTGGGGCTACTGGGTGTCCTCCAGCCCTCACCAAGATGCGCACCAGGTACCCAAACCTCTTCTCTGATGTTTCCCAGGAAAGTATTTGTCCCTGCTGCTTTTCTGCAGCGAAAAGAGAGAGCACTGTCCTTCTTTTAGGCATCCCAGGGCTGAGGTTCCTGCTTGGTTAGGAAGGCATTTATGGCACGGATGCTGAGATGTATCTCAAGTAAAGGGCCTTTTGCTGCGGTGCCACCCAACAAAGTTCACTCAACATGTTAAACAACTAGAAATGCATGCTTCGAGGAAACTGGGAGAAAACAATTACAGTCTTCGTCGTGACTTCCTCCAAACTAAAATGCTTGCCTCCATGTCACTCACGAAGCAGCCATCTCTCTGGGAATGTTTGGTCCTACTAAATCAGTGATGCCCTCGTTTATCTGCTGGTGCAAATCGCAGCAGAAGCCTACGAGTATGTCGCTGTTCAGGGAAATCACAGCATTACGGCACAGCTGTATCAATGAAAGTATTTTCCCTACAGCTTCATCTGGCAGCCCCTCTATTAAAAGGGTTACAAACAGCCTTGGGAATTGACCATTTTAGAGATCTCCTGGAGACCCCAAATTCTGAAGGATTTTTTAGTAGACAAAGTGATTTCACTGAGATGTATGAACACTGTTCCCTCAAAAGATCAGTGGAAGGAGAGTGCTAACTCCCTCCCTACATTTCAAGCTCTTATTGCAAATCTCCTTATTCACAGATGAAAGCTTCTGTTGTCCCAAACTCCCTTAGACTTGAAGCAGTTCAGTAAGCCTAGAAATCTTCTTGGAAAGGCAAATGGTTTAATTATAAATGAGCAGAGAACTACAGCAATAACCTCCAGGAGCACACAGAACCCATACAAAACTCATCGGTGGGGCCCACGAAACCAGACAGGACAGATCTTCTCCCACCTGAGGATTCACATCCTCCACCACAATCAGTGAGACAAATCATCAAAATAAACAGTTCTGCATTTCCCTTTGTACAAAGGAGGGCTTTTTCATGTCTTGGGATTTAACACCTGTGTCCAGTCATTGGATGATGATGTTTGGGACTGAGATCTTGGGGCAAAGAGACGCAGTGCAAAACCCAGTCCTTGGAGAACACCCACAACCCAGAAGCCTGTGGGGAAGAGATGGATAGCTGCTCTGCCTCATGCAAGGCACGATGCCTTTGTGTTAAATAGGGGCCCTACACTCAGAATATGCACTTATTCAAAACTTAATTGTTTTTTGCAAGTCCAGGGATTTTTGAATTCCTGGCTATTTTTGTAGGTTTGGTTTTGCTTGGCCAAGTTTTTAAGAAAAATGTGGAAACTCTGTAGGTTTACAGGTGGAAATATTGCAAACAACTGCAAAGAAGCTGCAAGGAGAATAAATATGCCCAGCTGGTTCACTTATTTAAATACTGTTTATATAACTGGTATATATTTTGAGCAAATACAGTAAGATGACTAGGTTTAGCGCTTGCACTTTCTTTGCTGGCAATCACTCTACATCTGTTCATCAAAACTTGCAAGGTTACAACTGTCAAGAGGGGCAGACGCCTTTTGTTTCATTAGCCTGAAAATGGCTATTTGACATATCAGTATAAAATTTCAGTTACGAAGGCCACTGACTTATCTACACAATGGGAAAAGTCTAGCAGTGATGCGAGATCCCTGTCTCTTTATGGCCTTTATGCGTTCACATTGGCACAGACCTCCTGAAAATGGGAAGGAGAAAAAAGGGAAGGCCCAAAGATTTCCAGCAGTATGTACGAAGGGCATTCCTTTGTCCCTAAGCAAGAGGGATTATTTTCAAGTCAGGGCTGATGGCAGCTTCTTGTACAAAACGGAGTTTGCAGTCCAGGAATGCAGCAAAATGCTCACAACAAAACATCTTCCCAGCAAATGTTGCTTTCCCAACAAATCCCCCCAAACAGTCAAAACAACAGGTAAACTGGAGAATGGGATACCCATTAGGCCTTCTGTTGCGGTCAGAGCACCTTACTGTTTTTACCCTTAGTTCAGTACACACAGCTCAGAAACAGACCCAAGAACCCATCTCATCTGCTCGTCTAGACAAGGGCGACTTGCTAATCCGTTAAAGTAAACTCCTTATTCTTACATACTAAGCAGGATCTCTGCTAGTATTAAATGGCATGTTTTGAAGGAAAAAAACTCAACGCTTGACAAAAATTCACTTTGCCTTTCAAGACTAACTTCTTTCAAGATTAACTTCTCCCATCTCAGAAAGCACATGGCGAGGGCAGAAGGCCGCAGTGGAGGCACTGGCTCACCCTGCTTGGAGTATGGCTGCCTCAATCTCCCTTTTCTCCACCTGTGGTTTCCTAAATCCACATGTAGATTGGTATCAAGTGTAAGGCCCATATCAAACAGCCCTTTTGTTCCAACTCAGCATGGCATGTCCCCTCCAACCAACACTATCAAATCCCCGCTTCTGCCCCTACAACCTGCAGCCTACAAGCAGCAGTGGAAGCGATTTGGGTCTCAAGCGACCAGAAGGGCCGCATGGTGGCTCCCATCAAAGCCAGAGCTCCTCACCCTGCCTGAGGGCTGTCACGAGCAAAGCCATGCCATGCAGGCACTGCTGCAGGAGGCTATGCAAAAGTCCTTTGAAGTCTCGCATTTGGACCCTGACAGACAGGAGTGCTGCTGGAAAAAAACAGAAGCCTAATAAACCATTCAAAAAGTTGGCTTTAATAGGTTAAACAGATGCCAGCCTTGCCTAAAAATGCAAATGAAACACGTCTCCAAATTTCACAGAGAGCTGCATCAACTCTATTCAAGGAGTTAGATGTCAAGTCAACTTTCTTTATTAGCTACCACTACACGTCTGCTCCCCAAACGTGGCTGGAGCATGGCTGATACTGCAGAAACAAAGGGAGAACAAAACACCAGTATTTACACACTGAAAAATGTGCTTGGCCCGCAACGAGGGCATCGCTGTGTTAAATATTGCAGCCCATCAGGATTTTACAATCCAGTGGGGTCACACTGTCTGCAATACTACAAAAACATATTTAATCTTCTGGGAGCTGATGAACATGGAATATAAAGTGCCTCTGTATGTTTTCATTTCAAAAATAAGCAGAGTTGGAACATTTTAAATCACTCTGGCCACAGCATCCACTGTTTAAATCTTTCTAAGCTAGAAGCTGATCAGTACCTCTCGCAAAAGAGAGAGGATTTTCTCTTGCATAAAACCATCTTGGGCCAAATCCCACCTCAATTGTGGCGATGCAGGCTCAGGAAAATCAGCACTGACACATCAGGCTAACTCGAGGTGCAACATGGCTGCAGCACACGAGTACGTCCCCAGTTCTCACGTACATACGAGGGAACAGAAGTTACTCAACAGCTCCCAGGAAGGTTATTAGGAAGCTCTAAAGCCTCACAGAAAAGTGTGGAAAACGCTCCTCTGCAGACAGAAAGGAGTATCTTAGAGAATAACATCACAAAGCAAAGTCCTTCCCCACCATGCACTCTCCTGCATACCACGGGAGGCACGCGAGCATACAGGGGAACCTCCACATCCAAAAGCCCTGACCCACCGCAAAGCAGAGAGCTGACACCAGTTATGCTTTCAGCAAAAAGCTACAACTGAACAAAACATGGACTTTAAGCAGGCGGCCCGTGCTCCCAGCACTGTGCCAACAGGGACATCGCAAACACACAGATTTTTAAAGCACGAGACCCACTCGGCAGCTGTCAGTAGCCCCATCAGTCAGAGAGGAGGATCCAGAGTAACTTGGAGAAAGCCTCAGGGGAAAAAAAACAGCAAAATGACATCCAAAGAGAGGTGAGAAAGGCTGGAAACCATCGCCACAGGCTGAAACCATCCCGCGTTTGCCTCGCCATCAGCTCAACACAGACAGCTGATGGCAGACATCAGCATTACAGACTGCTAATCCCCAACTGAAACCCAGCTGCTGGCATTGCGAGAAAAAACATCTAAAAACTAATAATAATAGTTTAAAAAAAAAAAAAAAAAGAACCACACAGGTCTTTCTGTCTTTTATTCAGAAAGTATCCAGATAAAACCACAGAAATGATAAGACAGTCTCTTTAACTACACAAACCCTACCAAAAAGCTATGCCTTGCTTGTATTTAATCAAACACAGTATCATAAATATGAATTTCATTTAGCTGCTTCAAAAACAAAATCTGAAGTTAATCGCTATGGACAATAACCTCTGCCATCTACAAAATTAAGGAATTGACCCACCAAATGTCCAGAAAAGCAGCTAATTGCTTAAAATACATAGACTGCTGTTCAGAAGCAGCTTGAATTTTTTCCATCTGCAGTGAAAACCATCTGTTCTGCATGGTAGATTTCATGGCTTTTCAGGTCCATTTCTAAATTGAAATGGATGTTTTAATGATGAAAAATGGGGAGAAGTGATGAATACTTCATTAAAGCACATTATTTCCCTGTCAAACTCCTATTCTCCTGGCTGTAAGCAAAAATAATGTCTGAGCAGAGTTAACGTCTTGGGTTATCAGAACTGCAGATGCCTCTTGGTATTTGATTGAGCAAATAAGCTATTTCATAACTGGCAAATGAAAACAATTCAATAAATCAGAATTTCTTTTTCTTCTAATGAAAAACAGAGTTTTCAAACTCTTTAAATTACTGGCATGTAATGCAAAAGACACTGAAGAGATGACATTTCTACCTGTTTTCAGTGCAACATTCTTACAGCCATCAAGGCATGTCTTCACGTCTTCAGACATTACGAACATCAGCAGGTATAGACTCACTCAGCAGTCCCTTTTGCAAACTGTATTTAATTATTTTAATGATGAGAGGATATAATTTCCTACCAACATAAGCACATGATGAGGAACCAGCAAACTGCAGAAAACATTCACATCTATCACAAATCAACACACTGTTTTTCTATAACATTTCTCGATATATTTGCCAATTACCACATATTTTTGGACTGAAGCAAGTGTTTGCTCAAGCATAGAGAAATGATAACATAAATATCCAAACAGGGCTTTCTTTTGTGCCTAGACAATTTATTAAACCAACAAGACGTTTCAGTATGGCATGAAATTGGAAGGAGTAGGCTAGAAGAGAGTGATTGTATTAGAATTTGGAATAAAATACCAAGCCCCTTCAAAACTACCAAGCATCAGAAACAAACGCGATGCTCTCAGGGCACTCTGCTATCCCACCGGCCTGGGTTAGCAAGGCTCTGCTTCTGCCAGCACCTGGCCAAGGCATCCAGCACGTCACCTTCTGAAAATGCCCAAGAGGAGACTTCTTGAACACATCAAGGATCGCTACTGCACCTTTGATAACCAGTTCCCTTTCCAGACATCTAAAAAATCAATAGGCATTTATGAAAACCCCAAATCCAGTAGCGTTTGCAAATGAGATCGTGGTCTGGCTGACAGTGTAGGGGGAGCTGCATAAAGGTCTGACGGTGCTTAGGTTATTTAACGAAACAAGGCAAGATGCTGTAATATACAAAGGTACTCAATTGAAAAAAACATGTAGTTGAATTACATTGTAGCAGTAAATACGGTGTTTGATTTAATTGAGAAAATTTCAGCTTGTCAACAGGAAAAGAGAGACTAAGCAGGAAGAATTTTCCTGGATTTCTCTGTATTCAACCAAACAGGGTATCAGGAAGAAAATAATGACAGAGATTTTGGGCAATCGACACATAGTGAAACAGATTTAAAGTAATAATATTTTGCTTGCTTGGTGCCTGTTTCTTTTTCATAATTAATTTTACACTGAAGTTTTAAGATTGCATTAGCAGCCTCAAAATCATCATTACAAAACAGCTAGCTTATCTCTCTTGTACCCTTTCCCAACAAGTCAATCGCTGGTGGAAGACTTTCCATTGCTGCCTAGGTGCTGAATTGGGATTTTAATTAGTCACTGCATTTTTTCTGTTTGTTTCTACAGCATAAGACACAGGGACTTTAACCACATTCTCCCTCTTCATACCCCTTGATCAAGTTAGAGAAAACCTGACAATGTCATCTGTGCCCCTGGAGAGCAAAAAAACCCCACTGAGCACATTTATTTAAAAAATACCATTTCATACATCCTCAAAGGGGAGGTTATGAGTGGATTACATCAAAAATATTGAAAACCTTTTCATCATAATCGAAAATATTATTGCAAGGCTGTAGGTCATTGCCAAAGGCAATGAACAACATGTGATCTGATTTCCATGAGTTGAGCTGACTGGCGCCTTTGAAACCAGTTTTGGCATCGATATAAAACATATTTCTGTTGGTTTAAGGAAGTAGGAGCAACAATGTAAATTTAACTTTTGAACCAGATATAAAAGGACTTTGGGTGAAACATCTGCCCATCATTAATACTGCTCTGCAGCAGCAAACCAACAGCTAGTCCTCCAGGTGACCCCAGGGTGTGTATATTATTCACAGCATAGCAGTCATTTCATAGAGTAACTGCTGTGTTTAACTTGGATCCAGACCTTAAAATATTCTAACATGGTTTAAAAGTATGGTTTGGAGCCAAATGGGATACAAGGATTTTCAGTTTGCGTTTATTTTCCTTTCGGTGAGTAGACTCCATATATAGTCCTCCTAAACTGAGACTTTGTCCATATGTAATAGAAGAAAGAAGACAACATTCAGAAATACACGTCCTACCAACTAGCTTTACGAAATGAAAAGCACAGAAGAATTTGAGAAGATAAATGTGAAGGTATGAGTGCAATAAATTCTAGCCTTTCTTCCAAAAAACAGAAAAACGAAGTGAAATGAAGAATAAAATATTGTCTATAAAACAGCTTGCGGAAGCTGCATTTTTTTTTTAAGCGCAGAAATCTCATGCCTGGCAATACAAAGGCGTTTTATTCAACCTACTCTATCACTTTAAATAGCTTTATGCTCCAATACTCCAGCTAGAGCTGAGTTTGAAACGGAGACATCATCCACAATTCTTCTCGATTCACTCTGCAGACAGACTATTCTCCTCCAGACAAGCCAGGGAAGGCCTCCATGTAAAATCCACGGAGGGAAGGATACCTGAGGCTCACTGTCCTTAGTGTTAATTAAAGCTGTCATTAGACTTTAACCTAGAAAATGAAGATATTTAAGTTCTAGCAATAGATCGGCCGTATTTGCTACAACAGCAGCCGGTGGAAGGACAGCCTCGGGTAGCCAGGTTCTGCTTGCAAGCTGTAAAACGAGCCCCGTGTCCGGCACGTAGAAGTTCGGGTGCTTCCAGAGACTGTTGCTCTAAGCCCTGGGCTCCTTTCGCCTGAGGCTGGCTTTAATTCACTTTAATTATACTAAACTGGGGTGCAAATTTTAGGAGCAGATCTTTTCTGCTTCCGTCACTTCTGGAAGACGCAGACAGACATTTATTAGCAGTACAAAGGCCACTAAGATTTTTTTTCTCTACCAGGAATAATAACAGATAGAAAATACGACGACTGGGGAGAGATGTCAGGGGACAAGCAACGCCCACGGCCAGTCCCTGGAGAGAAAAGTCACTAATGATAAAAAAAAGAATCAAACAGCTTTTTGATCACAGTGCTAAAGATGCTCTTTTCAAATATACAAGGAGAAAACCACCACCAGAAGTGCCTGAATACATCACAGCCTATGGGGTTCACCGCCCTGCTCTAGCACCTTACTTTTTTTTGCATAAGCAGGAAAACCATGAAGTCCAGCACCTATTGCTGCTCATGGTACCTTTCTGGAGAGGAGAGGATCGATTCTTGCTGCAGGATTTCTATTATTCTCTGTTTTTCGGCAGCAGTGCTGTGCAACGTGGCTCTCCTGCTTTTTTCTGTCTCTAAAATTGCACTTTATTGTTTTCTAGACTGGAGTTCCAGTGATTGGTTTTGTCTCAGAATGAGGCTTTCTGGCTACAAAACCTGGAGAAGAAAAGGGATCTTTTCTATTAGCGATTATGTTTAACTGCAAATTTTTAAGTTTTTTGTTGTTTGTGTTTTTTTTCAATATTTCAGGCAGTATTCAGCAAAAGAATTTATTATTTTTTAAATCTTATTCTCAGAGGTTTGCACAAAACCATCTTTTTTTTTCTGTAAAATGAATGCTTACAAGAAGATCAACAAGAAACATTCATAAACACCCTTCCCAAAGACCAACAAAAAATTAGCACTGAAATTTGTAACCTTTGGGTAAATGGGGACATACCATACAGAAAAATACTTGTTTCCCAGGGGGGCACTGGATGCATCTTTGTGCAGGTTTTTGAGACTCTGAATCTCTGTAGGCTTCCACAGCAAGACAATTTTAGTGCAGAACACAGCAGGCCAGGCATGCTTTCCAAAAATACCAAATTGAGATTATATAAAATGGGCGCAAAGACTGAAAAAGAAGAAAGGTCTTGATCAAATAGTTTATGGCATTTCAGACTGTGAATGCAAATGAAATAGTATCAGTGACCTTAAAAATGAACTAACGCAAGGGGTCCTTGGAGGCATGGAGTCAGAATAGATGGCTTTTTTCTCTGAGGCTGAGATAATGCTTGGACTGGAGCTTTTTAATGCATTGTTCTCAGTAAATCCAGTCCAGGGACAAAACTCCTGGAGAATATTTGATTTCTGGCATGAAAACTACTGAGTTGAATTAGAATATCGTTCTGCAGTAAGTTACATTTTCAAGGCTTCAGAATGCAATTTTCTGGAGATTTGCACTCCCTTACTAATCACTGTCATGGATGGCAAGTAAAAAATAAAGGAGGTCATTCTGAAGGGTGCTTTATTTTTCTTTCTTATGTAATAGGCATGTTTTGTTTCGATTTTTCCCATAGGAAACGGCCGATATTAGCAGTACTCAAACTTCACAAGAAATGTCAACAGATGAGACATGGAAAGAACTTCACCCCTGCTAAAAGTAATTTTTTCCTGCATCACATGAACACGTTCCCAAGAAAACTTGCAATCTAAAACGTCCACATATACTTTTCATCCTGTTACCCAGTATCGATAGAGCTCCCCAACATGCTGCCTTACAAGTGATGCGTCCTTAGCTGCACCACTGTACCTGCCTTGTGAAGACGACCAAAATTGCAATATTTGGGGCAGGAAGCAGAGAATGCGGACCTTCACCTGCCAATAATTTTCCCAGGACAGTAGATCTAGCCCAGGGCTTTTGCTCACCTCCTTCCATGCTTGTCTCATGGGGAAAACTGTTCACTTGTCCAAAACTTTTGCAGGAGGTGATGGTTGACAAGGGCTTGCTCTTCTCAAGGATGAAGATCTCCTTCTCTTGGGAACAGCTTCAGTGTACTGCTGGTTCTATAAAAATAGTGCTTTTGGAAGCCAGACGTTTCCCTGTGTCTCACAGACCAAGACAGCCTGGAACTGGATCACTAGCCCGTCACTGCGCAGGAGGAACACCAACCACGCCCTGAATCTGAACTGACACTAAAAAAAAAAAAAAAAAAAATCAATGGCTGGTTGGTGGGTCCCTGGGGAAAAAACGCAGAGGGAGGCTCCCAGGATAATTTGGTAGAGACCATTTCTCTGTAAGACCATTTCTATTCCTAAGAACTACCCAAAAAAGATAGCTCTCTCAGCCAAAGCTATAGTCTCCTTCAATCTAAGGAAGAAATATAAAATAACACATAATGGTTTTTAAAGCTTTTGAGGACAAAAAGCTATGAAGAAGGTATAGGGACATGGGATTCTTGATGGACCACACACCCAAAAAGGGATGAAGTCTCACCGCAAGGCTTTTTACAGTCCACAAGACGCTGGTGCCAGATGCCCTACAGCAATGCCCAGTCGCACAGCCAGTACCGTGCTGGTGGACCTCACCTGCTGCTGCCTGCTCCTGCCTCGCTTCAGGAGGAGGGAAGCCACAGCAGCCGCGACTCTGAGCCTGGGATGCTGCTAGGACGGAGAGCCCACAGCCGCCCCAGCCACCAGCGCTTTGGCTACACCTGCAGCAAAAGCCCAGGGAGCAGGGGCTGGAAGTGAGGTGCAGCAGCTTATGCAGCTTACCTCGCTCCTACTTGGCTAATCCTCAAAAATTTAGTGACTGGATAAGTGCTAGCAATGGATGGGGGAAATAATTTTTTTTTTCTTTTTCTCCTGCACAGAATTGGCAGATCGCTGACCCTGGCAGCGTCAGAAGTCCCAGCCTCCACTGAGGCTACCTCAGTTTTGCACAACGGACATCTCATAGCAAGCATACAGGAGAAATCCATTGTTCCTCATCGTTTATCTACAGCTCAGACCAGTCTTAACTCACCAGGTATTACACACCGCTCTTAGTTCTGTCAAGTGACATATAAAAGAAAATTCTTACCAGGAAATATGTATGCAGGATCTCATTTTTTTATTTTTATTTTTTTTGAAATCTCTGTATTAGTATGGACTTTTGTGAGCCAAGCTCTACATGCCCTTCATTGCCACCCAAAGCTTACTCACCCATTACCCATTGCCACCCAGTTTACCCCCTCTCCTACGCCCTGCGGAGCAGCAGCACTGGGATTTGCGCGGATTGCCTCTACCCATCCATCCTCCATCATGCTGAAAGAGCAAACAAACAGTGCGTCACGCTCACCTCCCGCACCCATCCTTCACTGCTGCAGACAGCAGCATCAGGCACATTGTTACAGCTGTCTCATATGCAATTACTTCTCATTCTCTCCGAAAACAGAAGCCTTCTCCCATCAGCTGCTCTGCTGCGTTACCTACGAACGTGCACCTCTGAATACTTACGGACACGGGAACTGGGCTTTGCCAATAAAACATTTTAAAGATATACTCTAAGAAATGCTTTGGCTGAAAACCCTATTGTTTTACCTTCTGAAGACTGGGCACAGCTTTCCTTTCACACATATGGCTGCTACACACTCTCCTTGGAAAGCTTTCCCATGCTTTTGAGACTTCAGTTGTTGCCCTGTTTCTGTATCGATTTGAATGCCAAGTAAATAGTACTCAATCAAAATTTCTCGTCAGGGTTTGGCAGCTGGCACAGCAGTTCACATAAGCACGTAGGAGTATAACTAGATGACAGCTACACAGTTGCTTTCCAGCACAGAAGCAGCAAAAATAATACTCACACAAAGGGTAAGAGAGTCGGGCAGGCTTTCAGTGCCAGCCCCGAGCTCATGCCAGTTAAGGCAAACAACCACTTAATTTTCTTGTAGAGAGGGAGATGACTGACTTTTCATCCTAGGTGGCCCTGAGAAAATCACCAGAAAAAAAAAACAAACATGTAAATAGTAAGCCAAGATGGGCTTTAACGTGCTGGATGGCCCGTACTCACAAGCACAGCAGATGCGAAGCAGATTCACTCACATCTCCAGAACCCAAACCAGAATGCCATCCCTAACGCCTGGGTGCAGGCAGTGCCCCAGCCATGCTGCTGCCTGCCACGTCCTGTTCCCGAATTAACAGTGTATTCATCTACTTCTGCTTTAAAGATGAATTTATTACACAAAAGGACTCTATGACCCCACTGCTAAGCACACTGGAAGATGAAGCTCAAGCGCTTCCCTCAACCACCTTCCCAAATTTCTAATGGCAAGGAGGCTTGGACAATTTTAGCTGAAATTAAGGTCATGTAAAATTTACACATGAGCTCAGGCAATGTCAGCAATTACCAGAATGACCTCAAGGCTCAGAGAGAAATCAAGAGCAGAGAGAAGCTTGTTTTTCTGCAATAATTTAGTAGCAGATGGTGACTTTTGTTTAGACCTTCTGAAGAAAAGTAGCCTTGAAACAGGCAATTTACCAGTTTAATTAACATGATATTGAGAGGAATATTAAATGTCTAAAGCAGGGACAATTCCCTCATACAATCAAAACTTGAGAAATTTGTTTAGGGTCCTTTTTGGAACATGAATCTGAAACTCCTGATGCCTCATTCCTTGTGTTTTCCAATTTCATTGTGCAGTGAAACCAGTTCAGCTCCACTTCTCAATTACGGCCTTTGCTTGTAAAATGCTGCAAGTTTTACAGCTCTCAGAAGGGGCTGAGACTGCTCAGCATTTTACCTGAGCTTTGTTGCCCGTGGATGAAATAAATATCCAGAAGCTCTTCCCTTCGTAACGTATCCTCACACACACCCTAAAGCAGACTTGTTGAACGCATGGGCATGCTCTGAGCCTGCAACTGCACAGACGTGGCCCAGAAATCTCAAAAGTTTAAACCAGAAGTAAGGAAGGAAGTAAAATGGGTCAAGATCTAAGAAGCAACTGCATATTAAGCACTCAGCAAAGGGTCAGAAGTCAACAGCTTCACATTTGTAAGAGCACACAGGACAACTTGTGGCCAAGCATTCAAGATGATGCAGACCTCCCTACAATTCAGAGAAAACCCTGCCGTGCGTGCTGCACTTCCCTGGACTGAAAACACTGCTCTCCTCAAATAGCTTGGAGTAGTAGAAGCGTAGCACAGCCTCCCCTCTGCCTGAAGAAAACACGTACGCCGGCTGTTCTTCTGCGTAAGGATCAGAACAATGTGTTTACATGAGGGTGACATTTCACAAACTGTGTCTCCATTACCCTCCCACTTACTGCTTTGACAAAGACAGCATCAAGCCCGGACTGACGCATGTTAGCAGAAATAAAAATGCTCTGTTTCAGCTAGTACATGGAGACAGACCAAGAGGATTTCAATTACAGACAGAAAATGCACAACACTAAACTGTAAATCCAAGGTAAAATTCAAATGACTCCTTTATATGAGCTGAGCCATAGCTGAGATTTCTTAAAAGCTTTCTCATACACCTAAACCAGTACTCTTCGTGTTGACCTCCATCAGCACAGATGTTAAGCCAGAAAGCACATGAAATTATCATATGAGCAAGCAACCACTGCCACATAAACAAAGGTGAGATCCATTCTTCCCCCACTCACCACTGAATGGAAACTACCCAGAAACATTAAACATCACAGAGAAAGGTTGGTCCTAAAAGAGTGGAAAGGAAAATGATGAGATATTTGCTCATTTAATTTGAATTATGTATTTTTTACTGTACTTTTTTTTTTATTATATCAGTGATATTTACATTGTTTTCTCTTCTCATATACTGTTTGACATGGACATCCCAACAGTGCCTTTGGTTCCAAGACTTTCAGACTCGGGGAGATGCATCTTCTGGGAGACTTGGCACAACAGCACCCGTGTTAAATTGTTGGGCACGGCACTTATTTAAAACAGAGCATTTTAAAAGGGTACCAACATCCGCTCTATGTACCTGTGCAAACGCTGCTGTAACACCTTTGAGCTGCTCATATCCATGGTGCTTCCTCACCAATTTTTGTAGGTCCACTTCTTTTTAAATATATGGCCTTGTTTTTATTGTTCTGCAGGGCTATAAAGAAAAATGTTCACGCCAAATCTCCCTGATCCCAAATGCAGAAAGGAAGCGTATGACTGAAGGAATTAGTTACTCCCAGTGTCTTCAGCTACAAAAGCACGTGTGGCATATCTCGGCAAAACTTAAAACTGTATCAGATCTGCAGCAAAAATATATTGATTTCTGTCACAAGCTGCCAACCCTCGTTAATCATGTCCTGCTGAGTGAAAACCTATTCATTGCCATGAACATAAATTCGCTCCGAAATGGTAGAAACGTTTCAGGTTAATCTTTTTGACAAAGTATTCGATTCAGTGAAATAATTTTCTCCATGCAGCCTGGATTCTCAACTAGTATAAATTTGAGAAGCTCGGCTGGAGCCAGTGAAGTTATGCTGATTTATATCAGCTGTTGCTCTAGCCAAAAATTTCTCTCCATTTCAGTGAAAATGCATTAGTCAAAATCCTCAGGGAACCCTGGGACATATTTTCACATGTTAAGCCGATGATGTGCTTGGAGAGGCTTCCAAAATTATTTTAGAAGACAAGCTGAAAAATGCATGGTCATGTTATCCTTTAAAATGGTGCAGTGAGGGGCCAAGCTGACCTTTACTTAAGAGTATTTTAAGGACGAGAGTCACTTGGGGAATACTTAAATGTCTTTGGATAAACATATTTAGCTGGAAATTAGACCAAAACAAGGACACCGCATTAAAAACTGGATGTGTGCTTCAGCATATTGTATTCACAGTACGTTTTCTTTAGAAAAGAGGAGAGAAATGAGAATTTTGCTCTTGAAATTTTCTTTGACCCTCTTATAATTATGAGCATTATGTGCAGTACAGCATCACAGCACCAGAGCTCATCATGTTTAATAAGCACTGCTCTTACCTTCTATTAAACACTACTCCTAATTTCACCAGGCTCAGAAAGTCATTTTTAACATCACTCAATGCTAAAACTGATAACATCACCAAGATGCATGCATTGGTCCTGAGCTAAGCTTTCTTCTGCTTACCATTTTCAAAGTGTTTCACTATAACGTTTAAGGGGTTTTTGTTACTACTGTTATCGTTTTTAACAGTGGTTTGTTATCACTGAAAACACAAAGTTCAGCAACACGCAACTAAGAAAAGTTTTTCTGCAATCCTTCAAACAGCCTGGGATGATCCAAAGCAGACACACTGTGAATGTACCATTCGCATGAGGGCTGCAAAGCAGCAGGTTTGTATGCATTTTGTAGAAAAAGCAAGTGCCAGAGCTTTTCAATTTGCAGAGTTCATACACTTTATCAGCTTTGGGATTTAAAGGTAATTCTTTGCAGTTAAAACAAAAAAACAACAACAACAAAAAAAAAACTGATCAGCTTGGTATTTTAGCCCAGCTGCAAAGTTCTTCCTGAAAGGGATCACTTAATAATAAAATAAAAAATTCAAAGCACAGACTTCTTTTCAATAGAAGTTGAAAGTAAAGTTTTAGAAAGCAGCACTCCAGCAACACTGAGGCATGCTGAAAACACCCAAACCTGACAACATCACCACCTGATGTTGAGCTGCACTGGCTCGTGCGTGGGATGCGAGATCAACTGGTTTCACCCAGAAGAGCCCAGATTTGCCATCGCTGACACAGAGGCATCTGCTGGACACCCAGAGCAAGGCACAGCTCTTACCATGGAGTCGCTACCACCCACACTGCAGCCACATCACAGGACAAAACTGAAATACCGTGAGGCCTATGTGATACTGGAGACACTATGTGAGTGTCATGTTTGTAAGAGACAGTCGGCTCTGTAACAGCAGCAGTCTTCTCACAGCGCCAAATAAAAATACCACGATTCCTTCTTCTTCTTGGCCTCCTATGATACAGCAGAAAAAAACAACTTTTTTTTTTAACGCAACACTGTTTTCGAGATTATTATAGACATTAAATAGACTCATAAGTGCCTTTTGTAATCACTCATATTGACACAGGCTACAAATATATGCAGCTGCAAAAAACACTGTCACAAAGGAAGAAGTAAGCTTAAAGCCTGGGGCAGAATCTGTTTTTCCCCCCAAAATAACATCTTGGCAGCTTTTTATTATTTCATGACTACAGTTTAGTTTACTTTAGAAGACAACACTCAGAAACATGCATTTCACGGATTTCCTAGTGCAGAGCAGTAGAGAAAAAATGAGGATTTTAATATTTATTCCTAGAAATGCTGCATGAGCTAAAAGCAAACAACTCTTCCAACTACAGAGGTGATCGTTTTTCTGGCAGCACAACATAATGCTCCTCGCGCAGGGAAAAAAAAAAATAACACCACAATACAATGCTGACATCCTCTTCTGTACGGCTGCCTTGCTCCCAGGTTAGAAAGCACACACCATTTCCAGGCCTCGCATTCAAAGCTTTGCCCACACAGAAAAAGATTAACACAACTCCAAGACACCAGAAATATGAAGGAAATTCCAAAGCAAACCACTTGCAAACCTCATAATTCTTGTGCAATTTAATACTCAGAGGTACGCAGAAAGGAAATAAAACAGAAACCTCCATTTGGAGCAATCCAGCTACAATCAGAACCTTAACTGCCACAATTATTTAGTGTATTTCAAATTCCTCCAGTGCTTTTTTCAAGCAGTAAGTAGATCAAACCCCAGGATTTTTTAATAGAAAGGCTGGCTCGTTTTTCTGTGATTATTTTACCGGTGAGCAGTTTATTATAAGGACTAATCGGAGGGAACAGAAGCCTGGCCCCAGGTGCCCCCCTCCTCAGATGCACCCGGCAGCAAATCCTTCCTGCCTGCTCCAACAGGTCCCAGGGCACTGGGGAGCACCAGCACGGCAGGCACCTTGCTTGCTTGGTCCAGGAGCCAGGCTTTGCCTGCCCAGCCTTTCTGCTTGAAAGACATCTCCCCATCCAATTCATGGGTAACAGCAGTCTTTCCTGCACGTCCTTCTCTCAAGCCTTCTTTGCCCCCGACCCGCCTCTGCCTTTTGCTCCTTTGCTGCAGTCCACATCACCAGCCTTGCAGAACTGCTGAAGAAAGCGGCTGCTTAAAGGTTTGCTTTCTTCTTAGCTTCTCCTTCCATCACCTGCAATTTGAGGCTTCTACCCACACAAACCATATCTGGATGTTACCTTGGCCAACCCTCAAAAAAGACCCAGGCAAGAAAACTGTGGGGGCAAACAAAAGACAAAAATGGATAGAAAATAACATAGGAAGCCACAGGGTCATAAGAAAACTGAAAAAAAAAAAAAAAAAAAAGTACCCATGCAAGGAGGATGCTGAAATATTTGCTTCCAAGACTACTGGATAATGTTTTTGTTCCCCTGTTGCTCTGATGAATAAGAATATGAGTTAATTTGGAATAGTTAATAATTTATTGTTACGAAACATTATGGCTCCCGCATGGTCACTGTTATTGCAATAATTGCTAGGGAACCTGCAACATCTTGCAGGGGCCTCCTCTGTTTTATTCAGTTCAAAAAGAAAACAGAAGCATCTGCCAATTCACGCCAAACTCCATCCTCCTCATATTATCGCTGCAACCATATCCTCCACTACTGGCTGCTCTACTCCTTTCAATAAAAGGCATCAGGTGCAAGGCTGCTATAAAAATGAGCTCTCTGCAAGAAAACGCTGGTGCAACCAGCATCTCTCAGGCAGTTCATGTACCGGCACACTGACTGTCCTTGACTCCTCCAGGAGCAACCACCCTTATTGCCAAGAGAAGAGCGTGCCATGTGCTAACAAATAAATCCGAGGTACCACAAGTGTAAGCACGAGCCTCAGTATCTCACCCCAGAGATCACACAGCCATCCATCTGACTGCCTTTCCCACCCCAACAAAGGACCAAAAGCCCCTCTCTGCAGGTTTGGGCATTGGATGCTGATGGCACTCTGTGAAAGGCTTTTCTCAGCTCAAAAGTGAGAGGAAAGAGGAACGCAGCAAACACTGGAGGGCCGTGAACCCCTTCTCTGCGGCCCCCCAGCCAAACAAAAACAAGCTGCAGGAGATCCGTCTGTCTCTGGATTTTCCCCTCCAGGAGTCCCAACTGGAGCTCTTTCTGTTCCAGGGGAAAAAAGAAACAAACAAAAAAGGATTAAGAAGTTTAGCACAGTTTCTTGCAAGGTCTTGAACATTAACCCCCGTGGACAACTATTGCTCTTTGGCTTCTCTCAGGCTGAAGACAAGGAGTTGGCTGCATTTCAGTACTAGTGGGAATAGTTCATCTCTCCTTAAAACAGAGATGGTACCACTATCACTCCGCAGGTTTGCAGCAAACTTACTACAAACACAACCCTCACCCTGTTGCTTCCTGACCCCAGCTAAAAGTTGGGAGGACATAAAGTAAAAGTTAGGGTTGGGGTGAGCTTTTTCCTTTTTTTTTTTTTCTTTTTTTAATATATTTTGTTTCTTTAAGCTGCACATGCAAATCAGATTATCAGCTTTTTCAGCAGAAAAAGAGCAATTAGATTCAAAAAAGTGTAGCCAGCAGAGAATATGCATACAAAGTAACTCTGGAGTGTAAACAAAGCTGGTTTAAACCATTCCACTTTATTCTTTTGCATTTGTTTGCAGAGATTACGTTCAACTCTTTACTTTTTTATCACATTTGATAACACTAATTTTGTATAAACAGTCCTGATTTCAAGTGCAAACAGTGCTTAATTAGATGAGCTGCGAAACGATTTTAGGTCCCGCAGAAAACAAGCATGCGTTCATTTCAGACCGAAAACTGTTCTCAGGGCAAAGGGCATTCACTTCACTCCTGGGGGGAAAAAATATCCTGAAGATGAACAAGAAGGCAACTATCATCGGTTACGGATCAAGGTTCTCTTAAATTCTCAACAACGAGGTGAATGCAGAGGGAAAAACAGGGGGAAATCCGTCCTTCCACGCGGCCCCCGCGCAGGCTGGGAAGTTGCCCCTTGTCCCAGCAGGGTCCCAGCAGGGTCCCAGGGTGATACTGGATGAACACAGCCGGGACAGCGCATGCTCCATCCACACTGCGCGCAAGCGTGCCTTTCAAATAGTTCAGAGCCTGTAAAAATCTCATCCTTTCTTTCGGGAAACAACAACAAAAAAAAAGTTCTGATGTGAAATTAATTTTAAAGAAGAAAACAGCAACAACAAATAGCAGTGGGAAAAACAGAACCTGAGGACCTAAAAACTTTCAAAAAAAAGAAAAAACTCCAAGTCAGGATACACGCCTCTGTCTCTCTGTTGTCACCCTTTCCTATGGCAAACTGAACTGCCCTACGTGATGAGATAGAGCCAAGGAAGGGAGGAAGCGGTGTCACCTCCAGCATTGCTCTGCCACTGCGGTTAGGTATCTGCAATCACACTGCCCTGGTAATTAGCAGGTGCTGCTGTGCATTACTACTAAGCGCTGCCTCAGCAGAACCAAAGGGAAAGAGAAGACATAGCCTCTGAAAACCTGAACTTAAAAAAGATGATAATGCGCATCAATAACTCCTCCAGCTTCCACAGAAGATGGACTCACCCGGGAGGTTATTTAATCAATAACCGCAGCTACTTAAGGACGTCGAAGAACAGCAAGTTGTTTTGAATAGGGAAAAACAATCAAAGAAGTAATGGGAGCATTTAGGGAGACATATCAATAAAGCTAACTTGCCAAACAGCCACTCTGGTCATTTGAGACCACATTACCACCACTTAACCAGCCTGAACTGCCGGCTGCTGCGCTGAGTTGTTCCTGTAGCACTGCACTGCCTTCCCGTAAATCCACAGAAGTACACAACTGGCAAAGCCTGGGCACAAGCACAGCATTTTTGCAACAACAGGAGCCTGGTTTGTCCCCGTGGCCTGTTCATCGTTCAGTACCAACGCCCAGCACCTCACTCCCTAGTTAAGCATGCACCTCGGGTAGGTTTCCGAAATAAATACCCACTCTGTCAGCTCCTGACCACAGCTCTGAAGGGCTGCAGTGGTCCGTAACACATGCTTGTGCTCAGCGCTACAAAATCTTCCCTTTGCCCTCCTCCTCCAGGTCCGACAACATCACTATTGGAAAAAAAGGTTTGTGTCACTCAGAGCCTCTAAAACATCCTGGAGGAACAGAGGCTGTTTGACTCGGACCTTTATGCAACGCAGCACCCTGGCTTCAGCACAGCAGGCAAATATGCAGACAGAAAAGTGATCTTTGCCCTGAAATTTGTAATCCATCTTATGTCCTCCCAGCTGTCCTCAGTATTAGCCATTACCTTCTGCCTTGTACTGTCATTCCGGGACTCTTGAGTTATTTGAAGAGTACAAATGAAAGTGCACAAACGTAGCTAACCTTCTCTTCTAAAAGTTTTCAGAAATGCAGCATTCATATGGGCAAAAACAGCCATCAAGTTTTCATCTTTTATTCATTTGACCATCTCTAACTGCAAAAGAACTGAAAATTAAAGTTTGGTCAGACCTAGGAAAGCAATTCAAATGCAAATATCAGCAGCTCGGTGCAAAGACAAAGAAATTCAACACATGGACACCTAATTAAAACAAAAAACGATTAACAGAGGTGTCAGAGTAGACAAATAACTGAGCAACTTGGCTCAGAACATTATGTCAGAAACTTAATGCACTTGCTTTATAATATAATCGGGAACTAAATACTGAAAATAAAACTTCATCAGATGCCTGGCGTGGAGGTGAAGCTCAAGGCTCATGCCATGCAATCTCTCTCTCTCTGGAGTTTATCTAAGTTAGAAAACTCTGCCTGTGCACCTCTACAGAGATTTTCCGTGCACCTCTACACAAACTCTCTCTCACCGGGAACACTTTAGACATTTAGTGAGGCAAGATGTCATTTTTCTCAAACAAAATAAGTCTGAATTGGTGAGATTTACATCAGAATAATGCCTCTGCATTGCAGGAGCTCTCCATCTGGTTGGTTTTCTGCTCTCCCCTGCTTAGGGGTTATCACTGCCATTGCCAGGCTTCCTTTAGAGTGAAAATGTAATTTTGGACTAGCGGCTCCGTCTCTCTTCACAATGCCTCGTTCATCCCCCCGAAGCCTGATGAGGTCATTGTCTCGAGTGCTCCCAGAAGTGAAGGCGGCATCAATTTCCAGCCACCGCTGCCGCACTTGCATGCTAACACGAGACGGTGGCTCGCTGCTTCAGGGGACTGCGCCCGCTTGTGTCCAAGAGAGCCATGGGGATGGGAAGCAGGAATGGCTCCTGGAGTGCTTCATCCTCAAAAGCTCGGAAACTTGGAGGTTTCACAGCTATTGTGTGAGATATAAAATGACTTCATGCAGGAGGTGTTATGCACAGTACTGTGAAGGTCGTCCAGAATCCTCACTTGTCCTTCAGTTTGTCAGAAACACTTGGCACCAACATCCCCAAATGACTCCAGGTGACAAAGTATTTCCTGGCTCCATCAAGACCTCTGATAACCCAGAGAAGTTGCAGGAAGGTTAAAATAAAAGGTGGTGTAATCCAGGAGACAGCAGAGCTCCTGGCTTCACTCTTGCACACAGACCTAAGTCTCACCCGTAGTGAAGCAAACATTTTTCAGCTGACTGACCTACCAACCCAATATATCTCCTCTGCTATTAAAAAACGGTGTTTTGAAAGCCTTGGCTATTTAAGAGTGACACAGAAGAGAAAAGATAACTACTTCATTATGCAAACATCCACTCAGCTTCCTCCATCTCTACCTAGGAACCCACAAATGAAAGGGATCTCCAAAATGCCACCCAGCCATTTGCCAGCACAAAGCCCCAGGGCTGCAGACAGCTCACCATCCTCCCTCCTTGCAGGAAAACCCAATATATTTCAGTTAATATGCATGACAAAAGCCCATATTTTCTGAGAAGAAAAAAAATGGATGCGAGCATCTTCAAAAGATAAAAAAGAAACACAATAAACAGACTAATAATGCCTGTGTACTTTATCCCCACCACACACAAGCAAAGCACAAATTTCCTGCTAGATCATATGCAATATACAAAACCACTTAGAAACATGAACTCATAAACATATGGTTACAGCTTGCCACAAGATTTTTTTTCTTGAAAGGGCGCAAGCCGAGCAATTTTGAGCATCTTCTGAAAGGATGAAATTGCTGCCAACTCAAATCTGAATCAGCTATTAAACACCTCTACAAATTACCTTGATGTCTGAAGAAAATAAAACAGTCAAATGCTAGCCAGAAACGTTAGAGAATGTGGGATGAATCACAGCATGACGTTGCTGTTGTGGTTGAAAAGACGCAGTCATGATTAGGTGACGTTACCAGACGTTGGGTAACAATCACCCACCAATATGTATTTTTTGGTAGCTGCTTTTGAGAGCCTCTCAGGTCCAAGGATCGTGTGCAAGTGTGATTTATTTTTGGCCAAGAAAGCAACATTCTCACCTCATCAGCTACTTTATCTTCCCATTAAGTAGAAAATTCCTCTTAAATCCTCATTTCTTTTTCTTTAAGGACCCTCCAAAAGAGTAAACAGAAGTTACAGAAAAGGTCAGAGACACGTTTTCTTCCTCACACATGAAAGACGGAGATGTTTTTAATCCTTCCGATTAAAGAAAGCCAATCTCCTGTATCACTTTCAAATAGCTGGAAGCAGATGTCTTTCTGCACCTGACTTTCCCCTCTCTAACGTGGTTGCTTCCTGACACATTCAGAAGCATGAAGTGGATAATGAATGACAGAAAGAAAAGTGCTGTCAAACTAAGAAATAGGGACCCAAGGGGCAGACGTCATTTATCTGATGTGGGGATGGAAGACTGGGTCAGAAGTAACAGGCTGCTTGGTCACCTCACTTCTTGAAACGGCAGTTATAATATATATTGGTACACATATAATTAATATTGGCAGCTGGGGGACGGTTGGACCTGATGATCTTGGAGGCCTTTTCCAACCTTAATGATTCTATGGAGATATGTATTACTATATCCCAAACGTGAGGCAGATGTTGTCAGCTACTCACCTGCCATAGACCAGGGGGATCTGCATCTCCTGGGCAGCTACACCCCATGGAGACGTGGCAGATGGAAACCCACACTCTGTGAGGCAGGAGGGGATTGGGAAGGAGGGATGGAGGAGAAGTGCATTAAACAGGGCTGGCGCCTTGGCTGCTCGCAGACAAGCACACGCTGTCCTTTACACCGATGAAGGGGCTGCACTGCTTCTTACCACCTTTCAGCCATGTCTCCAAGTTACAGAGGCACAGGAGGTGCCCTCGAGGACCCCTCAACCCAAGGTGGCCCACCACGGCCACAGGAGGGATGAGAGGGTCACTGAGGCAGGAGCACCCGCCCACATCTCAGGCTAACTGCCCGCCAGCAAGGGAAGGAGATTTCCTGCAAAGGGACATGGAAAGGCTGCCCGGTCCCACCAGGTCTTGCCCACTGCCCAGTCCTTGGTCCCATTCACCTGCAAATCGAGCACCAAGAGTGCTATGGCAGCCCTGCAACCAGAGCAAATGAGGCTAAGTACTGAAACGAGGTGACTGGAGGTGAATGGCAAGCCTGAGGTGTGTTCTGCACGGCGTCCACGCGAGTCCCACCATGCGCAGACCTCACCGTTTTGGGGCGGCTGGTCCCTGCAGTGCCTGTGCTGGAGCAGAGCAGATCTGCGCTGTCAGATGGGTGTACCAGCACCCAAATGTACTACAAACAAGGCTTGGCACATGGTTTATCACACATAAAAGGAAGCCAAGATAATGGAGTGCAAGTCCACAGGAGAAAATGTTATTTCTCTCTGAGCAAAGGGAACTTAGAAGTACAATAAAATATTCAGCCACTTGGTGCTTCCATAGGGTTTGGTTAATAATGCATACCAAAACAAAATGGATGACTTTCACCTGCATTACTGATGAAAAGATTTTGAAATTGCCTACTACGCATTCGCTCCGGATTCTTCACAAAGGGTGCCATTGACTAGTCTGCAGATCACTCAGAACTGATGCTTCGAATACTTATAACCTGAGCATATTAATTCAGCTGTGTGCATGAGGCCAGCTTGCTTCTAAAAATAAATAAATGCCTTTTCCCAACCAAGATAAGCGGGTTTTGTTTTGTTCCTTTTATGATTAAATACAATTCCCTGGGATCTCCGGAAAAGTGCTGTATGTTCTGGGCACGTAGGTCAGGGCCTGGAGCTAGAGCACATGAAGCCATGGGCTCGTGGCACCTCGCCGTCCCACTGCATCACCTCGCTCTCAGCCCTGGACACTCAGTTCTGACGCCTCCGCCAAGGCACTGATGCTGAGCTCCACTCCTTTATCCTGCTTACTGCATACTCACCTGCGTCTTTTGGGGCATGGTTTTTGTATTTCCTATTCATCCCGAGGCTGATGCTAACACTGGGCATCTGCACGATCCGGAGAGAACCCCATTCCCCAAGGTTCTCTGCTTCTTCAAGCTACACCAGCCAATCTAACAAGAAATTTCTCTTCCTACAAGCCTTACACGCTTTTTTGACTAAAACAGGTACAGTGACTATTACCAAAACCATTCTGTCATTCAGTTAGAGTATTCAATAAGACCTTTCTGCCTGTCTTCCCTATTTTTCCCAATTGCTTTATCTGTTTACACATCTTGTTTTTTCCCATTCATTCAGGGGACGCATCCCACATTGGATTATACCCTTTCTCCAGGCTCCTGCAGAGCAAGAAATGATATGTTTTGAAAGACAAACTTACACTACCTTTTTCTGAAGCCCATATTATCTTCCCCCCTCTCCCTCTAAGCCTCAGCCGTATTGGCTGTGAATCAAAATCATTTTCGAGGTTATTAACCTGCACTGGAGAGCTGATGGGAGAATTTTGCACATCTTATAAAATGGATTCCTCTGGTTCACGTAGCAGCATAAATAGTTATCCACTGGCACGATTAATACACTGAGCGTACCTGCAATTGTTTCAGCTCTGCTCCTGTTCTAGGTTCCTTAGGTTTCCTTTTACTTAGGGTTCCGTTTAGGTTTAGGTTTCCTTAGGGTTCCTTTTACTTAGGTTGTTCTTTAAATTAAGACAGTTTGAGATTGCCTTGAAATGCAAATTCTTAATGCAGCTTAGCAACAACAGCTAAAGGAAGAACCATTACAACTACAGAAGGCAGAAAATAGGAATAAATTTAAAAAAAAAATCACCTGTAAGTTTTTTGTTAAAACTTGTTAACAACATTATCTGGCTGTTCTCTGCTGTACAAATTATGCTTTACTTTGGTAAACACCACTGGGCAAAGGCAGGAAAGCTGGGAAGGACGTGACAGTGGAAGATGCTGTTTCAGTGCAGTGTCGTGGATCCTGAAGTCCTTTTCATCTCTCTCCAGCTGGATTCGAAATGACAGTAGTTTAGGACATTGCATTTTTTGAGGCTCTGGGTACAGAGGAGATGTATTGCCAGGGTTAGAAGACAAGGCAAGGCAAGGCATCCTCACCAAGAGCAGAGCTAGTGGGGGGGGGTAAGGCTGGAAAAGATGCGCCAGGAACCCTGCAACACATATGCAGATATTCAAGCACCTCAGTTCAGGCACTCACATTTGAAAACTGTGCTCCAAAGTTTACTGCCAAGGTCCAGCAATACCCACATCTTCTGGGGTGAGGAAAACTGAGCGCCTGCATCAGTAGTACAGCAGGTAAAAATCATAAGCAGGGTACCCTGCCTCCACCACATGCACTGGGAGCGGGAGCCCAGAGGCTCCATCCACAAATGCACTAACATGAAGGATGCTAAGAAAGCACCAAGTCCAAGGTCAAGTTGAGCACTGATATTGCTCTGTACATAAATCAGCATCTTTCACAAAATAACCTATTTGATCAGCTAAAAGAACAAAAAGTTAAATTCTACATTCAATACTTTGGTTGCTGTATGAGAAAAGTCCTTTACAAGGTCATACTGAAAGTTTCCATCACACCAGTACGGTTGGAGTCCAACATGACATCAAGAAGAATCATGCCGTAAGGACTGCATGGCAAACTTACGGGTAACTATTGTCAGGGAATCATGCAGGAAAGCCAAGAAAAAGGAAAAAAGATAGGGATATCCTCAAAGACGGAGGCTAGATAGCAAAGTAAAAAGTGTTGATATTGCTCCAACATAACAAACGCGGCTGAATTGAAGTGATCTGGAGTTGGGCTTTTTTTTTTATGATGAAAAGATGGATGAATTGCAAGGAAACTCCAAACTGCACTGATCTGACCGCACAGAAAAGCAGCACAGCATTACTATCCATACAGCAATGCCTCTCCATTCTGACGAAAGCGAGGGGCTTCGGGACAGCAGGTTGGCGCATTTCACAAGTACTGTGCAAGTCAAATGAAAATCCTCATGCACATGTGTGGCCTTCATAATGACTCCATTATGAAGGACTGTCATCTGGACAGTCCCTCCAGCTAAACTTCTCAGAGTAAGTCTGTTTCCTGGGGATGGTGTGTAAGACAATATGTGAGTACTTCTCGTTGTTCAGAACATGGCCCTTAACTTTGAAAAGACAAAGTTTCAATCCCAATCAAATTCCATACTACTGATTTATTTTTTGGAAAAAAGAATGCCATGAACAATTTCTGTCCAACAGCATAGTACAAGTTTTATTTTATGTAATTAAGATGGACAGAAAATTGCTTTAATATGTACCATGCATCACAGGCATTATAATAGGCACCAAACTTCAGAAGTTAGAGGTAAATTTTTTAGCTATGGATGAGCCTGTGCATCTTGTCTATTAAATGAGACACAGACACCTTTAGACTCCCCGTTTGCACTGAAGAGCATTCCTAAATCTCTTCTGATCTCCCACCATTGTGCACCACCTACAAGGCACACTATTGCACAGCAATTCCACTGAAGTGACTGGTCCGGAAATAGCAACCACTTGACAGGGAGTTTCTTAAGTCAAGACGCCAACATTGTCTCAGGGAGATTTGTGTTTCTAGTACCATTTTAGCTCTCAAAATACTCCCAATACTCTTCTTCCTTAGAATTTGTTCAATCATAAAGAATAAACACCTGCTGTAGGAACTGTGGTAGAATTGTCAATGGGATGATCCGTGGGGTTCATCACTTCTCATGGCCAACTGCAAAGCCGGCTTGAGCAGCGTGCTCTGGGGAGAACCGATGGTTGCAGCTTGCCCCAATCCACTTTTTTCCCTCAGAGAGGCGAGGGAGCAGCGAGTGCAGTTGGTGTGCATGCTCCACAGGCACAGCGAGCTAGGGTGTACCACACTTAGCTGACACCTCCCAGGATCTCTGGTGTGCACACAGAAAGCCCAGTCATATGGCAAGGGAGCTATCACTCTAGGACCAGCCTGGCTCAGAGCACAAGTGGCCACTAAGTGCTCCCTTGGCTTGATGCACTGTCTGTATTTTGATGCATTTCTATACAGGGACGATCCCCCATTTCTCAGCTCTTTCCTCTTTTTGTTTTATTGCATCATTAGTCATCCACAGAGATGTGGCAACCAAGGGGCGGAAATGCTCTTGATGCAATGTGAGAACACCATCAGTAGAATTAGGTCTCCAGGCTCCATGCTAAAGGGTTTAGACTTCTCCAATATGTACTGGAGGAAAAAGCACTTTCCTTCTCTGTTCAGATGACTTAAGGCTTTCGCAGACAAGTGCTCCTCCTGGAAGTCCTTCTCCACAGCAGAACAAGCAATGAGAAAGTTGAAGTATGTCACTTAAATGATCATGCTCTTTTGTTAACAACCCAAGAATCAAAGTTTTTACATTCTCAACAAGGCAGTAAGTTTAAGCCTTGTTTACTCCCTACCAGTAAAGAAGAAAGGGGAAAACAGTCTTTTCATGATGGGAAGTACTGGAGAGGAGCTGGGTTGCCCACTCCTGCAGGCAGCACCAAGATACACCATGTGAAGTCAGCATCCCAATAAAGCTTTATGTAAAAGTCACCATCTTCTACACAACGGGGGGGGGGCGGGCGGGGGGGAGTGCAAACTCGCCTATTCACAGGCATGTGTCAGGCATTCAAAAAACAGCAATTTAATTTTGCTTGACCTGTAAGGCAGGTAAGAGTCATGGTCTTCTGGCAAGCAACACTCCCTTCACTAGGGTGAGACAACTGCCAATTAAACTACTGAAAGCAACACATGTTGGCAAGGAACAATTTTAGAAAGTCAGCTCAGTCCTCTTGTCCTCATTCTAGTCTGTTTGACTTCAGGACATGGAGAACTTCAACATCGCCAAGAAAACCAGGGCGTTTTCATAGTTTTCAGCCCTGATTGTGTGACAGAATGATGTCAGAAATCAAAGCAATCTGGAGAGAACCAGCAGTAATATTTTAGCACGTTAGCAATCATCTGCTATCAGATTGATAACTTTTTTCCTCGTTACACTCTGCTATTAAGCTTAGATATTGAGCAGTTCAGTTTGTACCTGCTCCCAGCCTGTTCTGGTCAAGTTTATTTTGTAATCATTAGGCTTAATAAGGGTGATGAAGGGGGAAATCAGGGAAAAATGTTGGTAAAACACTTCTTTCAAAAGAAATGTAATAGCTATTAATCCATGCCAAGAGCAGATCACCCTTCTGGTATTCTAGAATGAATTAGCCTTCTGGCTCTGTAACATTGCCTTTTTCAGAAGGCTACACATGAAAATTTTCAAGAGGCCAGGAAGGACATCCATAGAGGAGCAATGATCCCGACTCAAAAGACATCATCAGCAGTATATTCTAAATACCATGCACATAGGAAAGACAGTAAAACAAACATTAGAGAAGGAAATAATTAGGCCAAATTAGTAAAACGGCAATTTTCCACATCACATACATATTTGAAATGGAAAAGTGTTTCTCCATTTCATAAAACATCACCTATATGAAATTTGTCTGTGGAGTCTGACCGAGGTCTTCTCAAGTGCAAAGCCCCCACAACTGCCAAGCTTCTCAGCAAGCTTGCACATCTCTCCCTGGGCCTGCCCAGCAGCCAGCACACGTTTCCCTCCCTCTACAACACTTTGAGCCTTTACTGTACCCTCCTGAGACAGGATCAGCACTGAAAAGAGCACTTAATGTGCTCTTTTCTAAGACCCTACACCATGCCAGAGCGATGCTTTCTGGTTTACTCTCAACTCCTTTCTCAGTTAAACCAAACATGCTATTTGCCTTTTTTTTTTTTTTTTTTTGCTGGACGAAGCAATAGCCAACTTAAATCCTGCATCAGCATCAAGCTTCCCCATTTCCACTGCCCAATCATGCCATGCACTCTGTGTATGACACTCCTCACAGGTATAAACAACTAATTTACACAAAGGGGTGCTCAGGAAAGCAAACATCCCATTCTGCCTCAGCCTCAGCACTCATGAAGTGTTGTACCGAGAAGCGTGGGCATTCCCAGATCTAGTCTTGAGAGCTCGTATCTAGTAAACATGCTCAGTTTACACATCCCAAAACTATTTTCTTAACTGCCAAATTAAGCAAAACTCAATATGGGCTCTTACAAAAATAAAAAAGGAGGCTCTGAGGCTGCAGAAGTCAGGGCGGAGCAGAGCTTGCTCTCCGCTCGCAGCACGTAAGGGAGCAGAGAGGCCCCGCTGGCCCATGGCCGTGAAGCAAGTGGGTGACCCACGAAAAGGGAAGGTAAAACCGTATCCCAGAGCTCACTGCTATTAGCCAGAGCACATAACTCCTCCAACAGCACAGGATGTCAGGAGTCAACACTTTCAGCGTTCACATGTATTAGTTATGAATTTCAGAAGTGTCAAGTGAGCTACAGTTGTGCCTTTTTTAGCCTGCCCTGGTTTATGTAATGAAATTTTCCCTCCTGTGATCATTTTTAAATCACTACCACAGCTTTGAATAGCTGATTTTTTTTTCCTTTTTGATTTTATTTGCAGAAGTGAGGGGTTTCTGTTGAGAAAACATTAATATTAATCTACAAAGCTGCTCATTAATTGACAGCAGAACTGAAATATGCTCCATTTAACACTCCGTAACAGCAAAAATAGAAGCATGGTGACCCCACGACTGAAACCCAACTGCAAGTACCCCCCACAAGCTTATCTGAGAAGAAACTATGAAATAAGGAGGCGGCACCAGCAAACAGGCTTCATTCTTCCTCTGCCATTCAGACAAAGTAACACTTCTCCATACGCTGACATTTGTCGCTGTAGATGCTGCAGCTTCTGAGGGGGAAAGGAGGGTAATTTAGAAATAGTCGTTTGCTAATCGAGTAACAGTGTGGGTCTAATTCAATTCACTGCAGCGCACCTTGGAACAGTTCTGTTCTCAGACTGCCAGATTGAATTTGCAATTTTTTTTCCTAGAGGTGACTTCATACGAGAAATGTAAATACCGCGTACTTTTTTCTTCCTCTTAAAAACCCTTTGTACTAATAAGATTGTTTTGGTGGACTTAAAATGGCACACTCAGAGTTTTCTGCTTTCTGAATAACAGTCTCCCAACCTTTATTAATAGCTTCAGGATGTTATTCTTGGGAAAGACTTCCTGCACTTCCCTATGGCATTTTGAAAATCCCAGTTACTCCACAAGGCGCCATCTAAACAGGTCAGCAAGGCGAAGTCCCCCACACAGGGATGGAAACAAGACTCTGTTCTCTACTTACTTTTCTACTCACCCTAAAGGTGCATTTCTTCAGGTTTAGGAAAATATGCAGGGTTTATGGGAGAGTCTCAAGGCTAAGGCATGTTGCATTTACTGAGGAGCACGTTTGCAAGGTCAGCAGTGAGCTCCCTCTCACTAACAGCTCTGTAAAATGATGTTACGGGGAATAACATCCTGAACAACCACAGTCCAATCTAACCAAGTCTCTGGCAGGACTGTAAGAAAAGCTAACACTGATGCTGTGACAACCATGATGCTGAAACAGAATACAGACATCTGTGGCAAACTTCTACATATGAGGATTCTTTCTGCTCCTTATGGAGCTCTTCAAAATCACTAATTTGTAATATTAGAGTGAATACTTAACTGATTTCTATTTTCAGATCAGAACAATTCTTAACTCAGATATTCCACAGTTTGACAGCTGATCTGCATAATATTGTGAATACAGCACATAACAAATCTCAAGACAGTGAAATAAGCCTTCAGTACATCTCTTTTCTGCATGATGTGATACAATGCAAGATTTATGGAAAAGGCCTCCTGAATGCCAATTGTAAGTCATATGTATTGGAAAATTAAAACTATATCTTTAGGACACATCATCCTTGTCACTTCCTCAGGGCTAATAAAAGCCCAGCAAGAATTTTTAACCCATTACCTGTTCAGACATTTGTCGCCTAGGTTATTTATCTCATTGCTTAACTTAGTAAAGCCCTCTCCTTCTCTTACCGACCCAGCCTGACTAGTGTTTAAAAAATCATCTTGGAATGTCCCCACATAAATACACTGTTCTACTGTACATTTATTCCTATTAGCTTTTGCTTACTATGAGCATTTTTTTTTATTTTTGTCCTTTGACATAAAACTTTCAAGATTGGTGGCAAACTTTCAGCTCAGAAAATGCGCAGGTATCTTGCAAGATCTAGCAAAAACCCCCCTGGTGACAAGGATGGCCGCCTGTGGAGGAAAGCAAGCCAACGGGACGACATGCCTCCTGCTACGGTGGAGGTCGTGGTCCTGGTCATCCTGCTGCAAGCCACGGGGCTCTGATCCACAGACAAGGAATAGGGGCACTACGCTTTCCCCCACAGCAGGAACAGGGGCTGCTGAGGTGTACTCTGAGGCCCCGAGTTCTCCAGAATTGTGAGGGGGGGAAAAAAGAAAAAAAAAACTCTGGGACTATGTATTTGGCTCTTTAATTCCCTGGCCTCCTTCCCAACAGGTTTACAGTAAGAAACGTCCGCCTTGCTTGTTCAAACAGTTAAATAAGACATTTATTTTGCAAAAGTAAGATGGAAAATTGAGATTACCAATAAAATTCAAAGGGCAAAGCAGCAAGAAAACCTGCTGGGACATCTCAGCCCTCTCCAGCTTTCCCAACCATCACCAAAAGCAGCTAAGGAAACAAAAATGCTTGAATTCCCCAACAGTCACGATCTGTTCAATAACAGAGCACAAGACTAGGAAATAAATTACCCTCTGAGCAGCAGTTATGAGCAAGGTTAGTCCTGCAGTGTTAAATATTTCCAACTAAGCAGGGTCTTGAAAAAGGCTTGTTTTTTCCAAGAAGGAAAACAATGTACTGCAGATAGCTGACAACTGATAACAAGCAGGAGCTGCTGAAGAAAAGCAGAAAATAAACTTCCTCTCTTTTCATTCATCATGCAGCTCTTGAGGTCCAGTTGTTCCCTCCAGATGAACATTACCAAGAACACCACCTCCCTCTCTTATCTTGTACTGACTGGGAATAAACACATTCCTTGGTGAAAAAAGATCTTCCACGGATTTAGTTCAGTCCAAATTTCAACACAGGAAACCAGTGTTTAAAGGAGATCTCTGGAAATTGTTGTCATTTTAGGGCACATTGACCACCCAGCTGTAACAAAGGTCTATGCTCGAACCTAAGAGTTTTACAGCCTCTGGGTTGCGTCTCCCCCATGGATTACTACAAACTGGAAAACCACCAGGCTTAGGGACAGAAACCAGCCCACGGTCCATAAGAATATTTTCCCAGGGATGTCTGCACCAAAATTCACAAGTTTTACACCACTTTGCAGCAGCAAAGTTAGCAGAGTTTTGCCACGGGCTGTTATTTCCCACTGAAGCTCTTTTATCAGTATTAGAATTTGGCTTTATTTCTCCAATGACAGCAACTGCCACAAGAGGACCTGGGCAAGAACACAACGTTTTGAGCTCAAAACCCTGCAAAGGTTCATTTACATAAGGTTTCACCCAGCTGTGCACAAAGTCCTCTCAGAAGCTCCTATCCCTCTCCATCCTCCCAAGGACAATGACAGAACCAGAAAGGAGGCAAAGGCTGGTAAAGAGCAAGAAGCACCACAACGTATGATTAGCTTGAAGAAACCTGTAACGCTATACATCATTAGCAGAAAAGAACTTCAAGTTTCCTCCTACTTCAAGATAAGAGTTTGTATCAATTCAGCGGTGATAAACAGTCCCTTGTGAATCTCTACAGGAAGGATGTGGCTGCATAACTACAACAGGATTATTGCTTTTCAAGATCTGCATCATCTTAAACCTCAGTTTCTGCTTTTATTTTTAATATGAGAAAGCCTACCCAGTGTTACTTCATGTTCTAGTTGCTTCACGAAATAGCTGTTTTCAGTCAGAACTGAGAGGTTATAAAAATATTCAGCAAAAGGATAGCAAAATATCTTGTTTTTATTAGTTTTTCAATCTTAAATTCCTATGTATTCAGATTGCATTTAATTATCATCTCCGCCTAGATGTGCTACGAATAGCAGCTGCTGGGATACATTGTAATTTCCATTATTTTAGAATACACTGCAAACATAAATCTTTTAGATACAGAGACATCAGATCAGTTTCCCATGAACAAAATCCTCCGTTTTTGGCAAGACTCATCTGCAAGTGCTACACAGAAGTTTGAGACCAGGACCAATGTATTAAACAGAAAGAAAAATAAGAAAACTTTGCTGAAGGACATCAAAATCTCCCCACTTCCCTGACCTTATTCCCATTCATTCCACTCTTTCTCTGATTTTGCTATCTCAAACTTCTGGTCTGCAGACAGACTTGGCCAAATAGAGCCATGGGAGATGTTCCCACTGCAAAGAGGAGGGTGATGAAGTCTCACCTGTGTTTCCCCTGTGTGTTCAACCAGGGCAAAGCACTCAAGGAGCACGTATGTATTTTGAAATCTTGCCTCTGTGATTCAGGACCACTGTTGGGTTTCCCCATTTCACCCACTGCTGCGTGGGACAGCTACGACCAAGCTACCACTCGAATCGCACCCAGAACCCGCATGGTGCAGGTCTCACCCACCAGGATGGTGCAAGCACCTTCATCCGCTCCATCTCGACTGATCCGTAACAGCACACTGTCTCACTCAACTATGAGAGACACTGGATTTCTACAGACCAGAAGCCTGCTTCTTTCCCCATTGTCCTGTTTTTATTCTCTCATTTTCCACTTCAGATTACTTTAAAAAATATTAATAATCTTACAAGTAGAGATGACCTGACTTTCCAGTTTAAGCAAGAAGCAGGAAGCCTCTCTCTCCTTCCCCAGATTGTTTATTTTGAGCTTTCTGTGTAGAAGCTAGAGCATTAGGAAAGGGCACAGGGCTCTAACAGTTCTTGTTTTTTGCAGATCAGCTTTCAAAGTAAACAAGCAATCCAAAACAAATCAAGCCTAAATCAAGCCTAACAAAAGAGAACATTTTGCCTCTAATGTTCCTTTAATAATAGTTTGGATTGCTAACACCGGAGCCTTTCTATCTGCATACATAGTCTAAATTATATAGCCATAGATTTTAATGGGCAGAAACAAAGGTCAAAATCCAGGCACTTTCATGTATACTATTATGATGAAAAGTCCTTTTATTTTACATTGCAGTTGTGGGAGTTTCAGTAAAAGGGAATCATGGAACAGTGGGGGAGACAAAGACATTTGTGCCTCCCTTTTCAGCTGCTATTAATAAAATGAATGAGACTTTATCTAACCAATTTATTTGGTAAATAAAACCCTCCTTCAGGACAAAAGCAGTCTTTGCATAACTGCTGAGAAATAGAAAAATAAATAACTCATCAACAACTATGATCTTCTGTGAGGAGAATATACATTCAATTATGTTTCCTCTACACCGATAACCCTTTTTTAAGAGGTTACACCTATGCATTTTCTTCCCTGAAATGGGGAAAATGAATGTTTAACTGCCCGCAGACAAACCAGGCTGTTTGAATGCATTTACAGAACAATACATCTATTTGATAAACTCCAAATACTCCTCCCTAGAAATGAAGACTGCAGCTTCTGCTGAATTTGCTCCAGCCTTGTTCAATAATACACCGCAAAGAGACTGAGAACAAGAGTCATAAATGCGAATATGAGCAGATCCCAAAGAAAGCTGGACTTTGATTTTCAAAATGAAAATATTTTCAGGTCATCTTGACGCTAAAATTATTAAAGCATTGCTTAAGAACCTGCCAGGCAGTTCTCTCCGCTGAATGTAACAGGGAAGCTCACACCAACAGCATGACTTGAATGAGGATAGAGATCTGAGACTCAGCTGTTCAGGTGTTTGACAGCATTCACACAAAGATTTTAATTACTGTACAGTTCCCCCTTTTCCACTGACCAGAATTTTGCAATACCTTGAGAAACCTGAAGTGGTTTTACTATTATCACACAGATAGCTACAAAGGAAGCATTTGATAGGTCTGAAGTCATTAGCTCCCAGCTTTGATCGCATTTTCTCCTCCCGTGGTACCAAATACTGGCTTAAACAAACCACAGGTTAGGTTTTGATGACTGAAAAGGAATTATTTAATCAAATAATACCCTTAGAATTTAAGTGCAACATTGTGCAATCACTCAACATAAATTATATAGGGTTTAGGGTTTTGTTTGTTTGTTTGCTCTTTATAAAGAGGTCAGTACATAACCTGTAGCTCACCTGTGTTGATTTATTTGCTCACCTCATGAAGCACCTTAGTTGAGCAGTGCAGCAGGCTGCAGGACGGTGGTCACAGACAGCACTGCGTTACTCCTGCCTAAACTGTATTTCTGTTTTGCAAGCTCGTATGCTAATACCTGTGAGATTTATTCAGACCTTCTTTCCTAAATCCTGGCTCAGGTGACAATGAGTGTTCCCACTGCCCTAATAAAACATTATAATCTTTCCTTCTATAAACCCTGGTTTGCTTCGATTCAGCAAGTCTATTAGCTTCATATGAGCTCCTAAAAAAAAAAAAATATATATATATATATATATGTATATATATACACACACAAATATACATACAAACATACCAATTTGCTGTTTTGTTGGAGTTCTTTGCTGGAGAAAGGGTAAATGAGAGTATCTCCAGTGACCCACTGGAGCAATATTCCAGTACTATGTTTATAGACCCCTATTGTTCTTACTGTGCAGTCATTTAAGTGCAAAGAGTTAGATCTGTAGCTTTAAACATAATTACTTTATACTCAACAAATATCAAACCACATCTAATCATGAACACAATCACTGCCTATAAAACACTGCCACTGTGACAATCACAATTTCATATCCTAGTTGATCTCATGAACATTTCATGATATAAGTGCAAGAAATATTTACTTCTCCCTGTCTGAGTAAATAGCTACATTTAGGTACGTTAATTATTAAGACACTGTAGAATTAAAGTGACGAGATGATAAAGCTGGAACACTTGCATTTATATTGTACTACATATGAAAACAACGGAGCACAAACACCCCATTTCTCTCAGAGACAGGCAATACAGAAGGCTCTCAAACACCACACAGTAAACGAACACAGCAGCTCAACATTCATATATCCTATCCCAGAAGACTGCTAGAAACAAGTTTTAAGTTGAAAAAATAGAGGAACAAGCATCCATAATGGTGCTCATGTAGGCTGGGCCTCAAGAGTGCAAAACCAAGCCATCTCAATGCAACAGCCACACAAAGTGCACACTTCGCCTACTTATGGCAAAAGACTTGGTAAGAAATCCTCCTTGTGGATTTTCTAACCAGTAAATAACCACAGTTTTTACTTCAGGGGGTGGAGGGGAAGGAAAAAAACTAATCAAATTTTATCCTGGATTGTAGTAATTCCAAATGGAAGCAGTTGGAACAATGCTCAATTTCTGAAAGCAATAGTTTGAGAAATCCTGGAAAATTAACAAACAGGTTTCTGTTCCACCTTCACACTGACAGACACTTATAATTCACAGGAACCTATGAAGACACGTGAAGCCCCCTGTGACGTGCTGAGCCAGATTTAGCTGGAGTTGCAGACTGCTGCAGCAAACATGCAGGCGCTTCTCTATTTGATGTATACCTTATGGAGACTTCTCGAGTGCTCCACGTTTTCACACCGCATCCACAAAAAGCATGCAAAGTCACATGGCAACCTTCTTATTGTTCTTAAGCTGCCAGTTCCTAAATACTCTCCTGGGGTATTAACACCACTGAAGAGATGACAGCGAAATGCTCTGAGTACTCCCAAGCAGATCAGGACACAGCTGATACTAGCACGCACATCGAGCTGTCTTTTGGGACCACACGCCCCAGACAGGGGCACGATGGTATTGTGATGGCAAGTGATACAAGTACAGTTACTGGAGAGTGCCCAAAACAGCAAAATTGTTCTGTTGAGCAGGGCTCAACGTAACGTTACCAAATTTTTTTGCAAGTACTCAGGCAGGCCACAAAACAGTCTCAAAAGCATCAAATGACTGCTAGAAAAAAACCTCACCATCAAAAGAGGTGGGATAAGCTCCATGGAAATCCTCAAGTGAAATACCCACCAAAAGGTGAGTATGTAATGAAAGCAAAGCAACCAGAAGCATTTTAGGATCTCACTCTTCACTCCTATGTCCCACAGACTCTTCTCCAAGACTCTGAGTTACAGGAGATGCAGCACCAGATGTGAACACACATAATGAATGACAGCAAATTTGAGGAACACAGCTGGCAACCTCCCTTGCTCCTTGGTCCCATATGTAAATTCCTATTGCTGGGAGCTCTACAAATAATTTCTTAGCGTTATCTACATTGCCCAAGGGATGGTCTTCAAGTCTTACAGACATGCTGGCACCACGAAAGGCCAGTTTCCAACTGGAAGCTACTGAGACGTCTTACACAGCTAGAATGACACATGGTATTTCTGCCTCCAACAAGTCTTAACGAAGCTTGCTCTGCAATAGGGTAACCTCAAGAGCCAAGGCATCAGTCCTAGAGAACCTCTTAAGCTCAGTAAGCCTTACGAAAAGGTCCTGCCCTGATATCTAGCGGTCTCAGCGCTGGACATGGGGATGTAGACAGGAATGAGTAACGACGGAAAGAAAATTTCCCAGAGGAGACAGCCACAAAACCACTTACTTCCATGAAAAAACAAAGACATGAATGGGAAACCCATGAAGGCTGCAGGACTCCAGTAAGGAACAGTATCTCAGACTGCAGGAAAAACATGCCCAACTCCAGCATGATGAAAAAAAGAAAAAAGAAAAAAAAAAGCAGAAGACATTAAACAGATGAGTGAAGAAGAAACTAATGCCACAGTACATTTTTACAAAACCAGTGGGAAGTAGGGTGAAAGGTAGCTTCTTCAGAGGCTACTGATTTGTTGGCATGCTGGGCAGAAAATCCCACTTTGCCACAAATGTCTAATTGACTCCTTCCTACGCAGAGCCCCTTATGGACACTGAATAAATGCTCTCCAGTCTCAAGAGCCACGTAACATCTGTGCTTTGAGATGCTATTTTTTATGTTTGCTTGGGCAGATCCAACCCTCTCAAAAAGAGGTTTAGAGACTCAGGTAGAGCACAAAACACTCACACTGAAAGGCAGCGTAAGTTTTTAAAGTAGAACTGCCTCGATTGTGTTAGGAAAACCCCCGATTAGAGTGGATGCACCCATTATCACATTCCCAAGCATCTTCAGGACATGCTGAAAGGTGGCAACATAGATTGGAATACCCAGCTACGTTACCAGGAGTACATCTGGAAAAAGCACTGAAAACTGTCTGGGTCCTCCAACAAAAAAAGCTGCCACTTCATGGTTCCACGAATGATATGAAGGGCCACCAACCCTGAGAAAGTCTAGTGAGGACACCGTTCGGGCGCACACGGCAGCCAGGCAGGTCACCACCTGCGTGGACTCAGCTCGGCCTCTCCGCGCATCACTGCGGCGTGCAGCACTGGTGCGAGATGCCCCAGCAGACACAGAGCTCTGCCCATGCAGAGCTCTGCCAAAAAAAAAATTGGGAGCAAAGGCATTTAGTCCACTTAAATCCAGCATGGGCCTCTGTTCTCCATCTCTCTCTGGTTTAGAAGAAACAGCCCTACCAAATGCTTTCTGAGAAGAGAAGGAACTGACTCAGAAGACCCTAGGGCTAGAAGAGCAATTATGTCCTATTAAATCAGATTCTTATTGAGACTAGTCCAAAAGAGACAACAAAGGGGTCAGAGAGAGGTGACACAAAGACAGACTGAATGCAGTATTTGTGCACGATCGCATTTAGTAGCCGAGAGTCTGCAGTGATCACTCTCCCATTAAAAACAAACAAACAAAAAAAAAACGTAACTGCATAATTGCCAAAAGCAAATAGGAGAGAAGGGTGATGTACTCCATCCAGCACACCTTCAGAAACGAGACCAAGGATAAGCACGCTGACCAACAGATTAATGGTAAGCCTTATGGTACCACAAAACTTGGGCAAAAGCTGTGATAACCCGCAGGCAGCAGCAAGTTGATGTCTTGAGGAAGACAGATAGTATCTACATGCCTTCTCTGGTTTTTGATTCAGCAACAAAAATCCCAACAGACTGAGGAGTTGCTTTGAGATCCCAAGAATCTCATCTGAGACCAGACAGCTCTGCTGCCTCTGATGGCAGATCTAGGGCCTCTTGCATTTCTCTCTGTAGTTCAAATGGCTGCAGAGACTGTATTTATCTTCCTCTGTGTTCCCTGAGCTTGACTTGCTTGCAAATCCTGCACTTTCTAGGAACGCGCTCCTTCCCACGATGTCTCCAGCTCCCCAAACCCCACGTCCCCATGGGAAAGCACAATTAGATGTTTCATTGCTTTGGAGAAGCTACGAAGAACAAAGCGCGAAACCAAGTCTCCCGAAGGAGAATCTCCTTGACTGAAGATTAAAGTAAAATGAAATTTAGTGGGTTTTCCTCTCAAATGTCGCTCTAAAAGATGGGCTGGGGAAAGCATAGGCTGCTTCCCATCATGATCTCTCAGAAAACTGCTTCTTCCGTTCTCATCCCCACAGCATCAGGAGCCCAATGGGTGTTGGTAGGGTTGCAACCTCAGTACCAACTTGCAGGACAAGCAGTCAGGGAGGATGTTACAGCCCCCACTGCCGATACAAAACGATAAGCCACAAAAGAGTTCATTCAAGTATTTTAAATCCCCTCCACACAACTCACTCTGTTACTTCTTCCAACATTTCATAGGAATAGCAACAAGCATGAAAGAAGGGCTCTGTAAACCTATTAATATAGTTTCTAAAAAAAATCAGAACAAAAAATTAGAACTGTTTATAGTGGCATGACTGTTATCCACATGAGAGCCTAAAACTTCTACATTGTCACCTGATTCATCTACAGCTCTGCCAATATATTTTCCTTTCATAATGCAGCCATCAAACATGACATCCTGCAGTTGACAGGTTCAGACAGAGAGGGAGCACAAGAGGAAACATTTGGTTTCAGATGTGGGATATCACATTCATCCTCATTAGTGTGAGGTAACACCCACACATAACTCAAGGCTGTCAACACGGTACAGATCTGGATGCATCTCTCAGAAAGAGACCTTTCCAGGTTTTCACATTTTTAAGTGCTTTCAGAAAGTTTTAGAAATGTAATGCCCAAAAAAGGCTTTAAGACAACCAATCCAAACCTGCAAAACAAGAGCCTTTTCCCCTTAAAGAAAACTGGAGGCAATGACCTAATCCTAGAGACAGAATATGACTGACCAACAGAGATAAAATTGAGGTTTCTTTCAGAGCAAAAAAAATAATAAGAAGACAAAAGTCTGTTCAACGTCTGCTCATATTAGTATGCATGAGCAGCATACTTACTAACAAGAAAGGCAGTATTTTTGGTTAGCTTGTTTTATTGTCAAAATTGCTTTACTTGCAGTCAGAGTGCCAGCAGACTAGTTCAGATGCATAAGCCACAGCATCACTCATCCCTCTCTTCAATACCAGCTTCAAACATCCTGAAGGCATGCTTCTGCTGTAGGTGGTCAGAGCACGCATGCTAATTTTTTTCCATCAGTTTCCGTCCACAATAAATACTTATATCACAATTAATTTTCACCTTCGAAGCACAGTTATAAGAGAAGTTTTTGGTTGTTGCATGAGAAGCAGTGATCCTCGGGCTTTCATGCTCAGGACGCCATGTGGCACTGTGCAGCAGGGTTGTCCTAGAGAGTGACCCAGGAGGGCTCTCCAACAAGCACAGCTCTTGCTTGGTAGCTCCTAACACCTGCACTTCATGAAAGCCCATGAAAAAGTCCACCAGAAAACCAGGTAATCTTCCACTTAAATCCTGCCTGTATTTCAATGACTTTTTTAACAACAACAACAAACAAAAGCCTTTACAAAAAACTTTTCTGAATCAAGAAACACAGAGCCAGTCCAAAAGGCCAGACACATGGCCAGAAGAGGGAAGTCTACTAGACCTACTTTTACAGACGTGACTGAGAATATTTCTAGTCTCATCCTCTCAACGTGGTAACTAACTGCACATCTAGCTTAGCCGTGCCCAACTGAAGAGTTATTCTGTACAAACACCCTGTAAAGCCAGCTCCTGATCAGTGCACATTTAGGCTTGAGGGCGTTTAGATTAAGAGCTCCTCAATCTAGTGGATGTTTCCCTCCTGTTGGGCCTGAAGAACAAAAGGTGATCCAGCTGAAGCACGGTACACACGAGAGCCATGCTCCTACCTCTCACACTGGACAACAGCATGCTGGAGATGGAGAGAACATTTTCCCTTTCAACCTTATGCTGCTTTCCCTCTGATAGTATTTCACATCAGTAACCTCTGTCAAACTTCACTGTATTGGCCCACTCGTCATTTGTAGGGTCTGATCAGTTCATACCAGTGCTGCTCTGGCTCCTGATCATAAAAAGAAACACCAGGAGGGCAGGACACCAGATGCAAGGTAAAAATAATAAGACAAAGAACACAAGGAGTCAAACCTGTTAGCACGGGTACTGCTGGGCAAATGCATGAATGAAAGCGACTGTGCGTGCAAACCTTGTATCGGGCAGCAGCGAATTACCTTTCTGATAGAACCAAAGAGAACATGGGAAAGCAGAGTCAAGACTTCTCCTGACACTTCGCTGAGGTACAGTGCTACAACCATTTCCACCCGAAAAAAATAGCAAGTCTGGACTTACTTTCAGAAATCATAATCAAGCCACAGTAAAGAAAGAAGAGTTTGGGTTTTAACACTCATCATTATTCAGCCTTTTAAGATTCCCTGAGCTCAGCAAGTGTCACGGAGGTAAGTATTCTAACATGCAGGTTAAAGAACCAAAACACTCAAGGATCATAATCATAAAGGTCTCACCAAGACTAGAAGAATCTTCAGGTCTAATAAGCCTTATAAGGATAAGCAGAAACTTAAAATGGAGACTATGGCTGCTTTACAGCAATAAAAGAGAATGCAGAAAGTAACAGTGAAAGTGATGGATGTTTTCAAATCCGTCTTACTTAAATTATGATTTACAATTAGTCTAAGAAAACATCACCAACGTATCTCAGACTTCTGGTAAGAGGCTCTATCTAAATGTTAAATCATAAATTAGAATCTTGCCTGATAGTACTGGTTATCAAATTATCTTCATGAGTAATTTTTATTCATATTCATCACACTTATAAGCCCAAGCAAGGAAGGAAAGAGGAATACATGGAAGAAACATTCGCAGTGTTTATGCAATTTTTGAGAAAATAAAACGTCTCACTAATATTCATAAAGACAGGTTTTTCCTGCAGAACTCTATAAAGAATAAAGTTGTAGTTGGTTGTAGTTTTTTGTTTGTTTAATAATTGAAGAGATAGAGTGATAAGCCAAAATGAGCAAATGAGCCTGCTGTCATAACCATAATCCAGCCCATTTGACAACATCATCTCCCATTTCCATTACTTCATCATCACTCATTGCATTACGTCTAACCGAAGACTATAAACTCTTCATAATTTTGTTTGTAAAGCATTATGCATATTTACATAGCTATCTAAATAATCTTAAATTAAATTACAAGACTGAACAAATACTGGGGGAGAGCCAAGTCATGCCCTCATACACAGAGAGCTGCCTGAAGAGCAAGGGTAAGCTAAAGAGCCCAAATGACACAATGTTGTCTTCCACATACAGTTGTTTTGGAAGACAAGAATCAAGGGACAGAGTTTGAAGCAACAGTTAGAAACATTTCTTAAATTCAGGGAAGTCACAGTAATAGCACACCATCAGATACATCAAATAAAGGTCATCTGAGTACCCAACTATGTTCAACACTCCAAGCCATGGTGGGAAAAGGTCTGCTCACAAAGCCCCAAAAATCCTCTGCAAAGGATGCAAGGACACTCAACTGAAGATGAGTATGCGCTCATTGCGAAGGCGCTCTGCTGTTATAGGGCTTATCCAAGGGACAACGCTGAACATAACATCCAAAAGCAGTCACGCAGCAGAAACACTACAAGCATGCCTCTGACGTGATGGCACTTTGGCAAACAAACGCAGAACTGTCTGATAAGAAACTCTGCACTACAAAAACACTTTACCATAGAAAAAAATAATAATATTCAGGTATTGTTTTAAAGCAGTATGTTCTCAGTGGTAGGACAGATCCTGCACCTCATCAAAATAGTTTCTGTATTTAAACGGAGTAGGACCGAAAAACCTACATCTTTCCACATAATCCTAGGGTGGGAACATATTGTTTGCTTTGGCATCTCCCACTAACTACTTCCTAATGCAAAATACCATTTGAGTGTGCAGAATATATAGATATTAAAAGCTAATGAAATTAAAGCTGTGCCCTGAGAAACGATTTAACCTTAAAAGGGCAGAACCTAAAAGCTGTTTTCTGAAACTAGTAAAGAGCATTTGCAACTATACAACATTAAGACTTTGGCAAGAAACCACGTTTAAAGAATGGCTTACTGCCTTGAAAATATTTCTGTTTAAAAGAACAATTTAAGAAATTTATTTGTACATGTACAAATATATATAAACACGCAAGTTATACATAATCTGGAGTTTTCTCATATTCACTCAAAAGACACAGGCAAGCAGGAAACCTCTGTTCCCCTTGTGTATTATCTGGTCAAAATGCTTGCAAGTGTGTCAGACGGCTCTGGTAAGCAGCACAAAGAGATTTTGTAAGCATCTATTCATGTGTATTGTACCAAATCAAACCAACAACTTATTTGTTGTGTTAGTTGAATTAAAACAGCAATGTTTTCACAACACTATCAGATGCTAGAATAGGGATGCAACAGTAGATGGGCATGAGGCTCGATCAAGCTTAGTAACTCCTACAGATGAGCATAAACTTCCTATGAAAATATACATAAAATATGCCCAATTCAGCATACAAATTTAGAGAACTTGGAAAGAATAAGACAGAATGCTAATAGCTGACATTTTGGAAAAGCAGAGTGCTGTCAACACCCATCCAGCTAAAAGATTTTCAGAAACCCGATGGCTCCCAAGAACAACAGAACACCACTGCTGCTCTCATGTGCCACCAGGAAGACAGAACCGTGCCACAACACATACTGTGACAAATCAGACATGCTAAACTGCAGACGATACACTTATTTTGTGCACAAGGCAGAAAAATACTACTTTCTATTATGAAACACATTGCTTCTGCAGAGATTCCACATGTTTTGACACTATTTAAAAGCTCGTTCTCACAATACCCTATAAGGTAGCAAGCTATTACCACATTCTACTTGTTTTACCATGATTTCCCATTTTCATAACACCATTATTTCTGTTATGCCCGTAATTTATACAGCAAAGAACTGATATTGCCTCAAAGCCAAAGAACTATGTTTAGTGGAGGCTTATTCCAACACATCTCAGTGCTGGGTTAAGAGCTTTAACCCTCTTTCTTTATATAGGGAAGCACACAATTCTGGTATGGAATTTTCCAGGCAAAAGTAGTCCACACAATTCTTCAACAGCCATATTTAGACAACATTTTTAACCTCTTTCTTCAAAATGATTTTTCCCATGAAATACAGCTTTCATCTGCACATGTTGCATAAAAGAAAAAGAACTGTTAGCATTTTAAACCATACCTTCCATGACATACACCAGGGAACCCACATCTCCCTCCTTGATGATGCAGCTGTCTTTGCCATACTCCACGGGATACATACAATCCACAATCTCCTGGATCTGCGACAGTTCCAAATTCTTCATGAAGTCATTGTCAAGGATTGCTTCCTTTATTAGCTCCTTGGACCTGTAGGGAAAAAAAAAAGAAAAGGCAAGATTTATCCATTTGTCCACCCACTAAGCTCAATAATAGCACATGAAGTTTAGCACAACCACATCCTGCCCCAATGACCATTTCGCTGGAAAAAAAATCCAATTTTTTTCCTTCAAAATCTGATGAAATCCATTTGCAGAGAAGTTAAAAAAGAAAAAAAAGTTATCTTGTAACTAGTTTTGTAAATAATTTTAGATAGTTTTGAAATGAAAATAGATCCCATGCAATTGCAAGATCCCCTTTTAGCTTTGAGTTTAGCTACATCTATAACACAAAGAATAACAGAGCTACTTGAAATATCTTCCATATACAAAACTGAAAGGCTATACAAACAAGAAGTTCAAGGATTTATTACGTAGTTTATTATATTTCTATCAAATGACACAAACTGGAGAATACAAGAGTGTGATACTGCAGTGATCCCCTGAGTATTAATCAAATACCAAAGATGATCACATTTAACAGAGGAGGCACCACTGTTACGGGAATAACATCACCAATTCATTTCTTGGAAGACTAACTGGGAAATTTAAAAGTTACATTAGCATGCCCAAAATTATACGTGCAGTTCTGACTTGGCATGCAATGGAGTTAAGAGGCCGAAGTTCTAAACTGTGACGAACTTATAAGGATACAGGTTCTTCTGAAAACACAAATTTCATCATCTAAATCTCTGTGGGAGACTGTCCAGATGGGTACGTAGTAGAACCCACGTTCTCTTCAGTCACAGAAGGGTTTGGGCCGAAGGGACCTTAACAATCACCAAATCCCAGCCCTGCCACAGGCAGGGACACCTCCCGCCAGCCCAAGCTGCTGAAGGGCCACCGTGAGCGTAATGCTATGACAGGAAACGAGCAACAAAACCACTGAAGTGTTTTTCCTGATTTTCCTGAGATTCAGTCTCAACAACTACACTGTTTGCCATGCCATTGGTCACACCCAGGTGGAGCCTCCAAGCCTCCCTTCAGGCTGTAACTATTGCATTATGGCATTTCGTAAAGGCCCCTACAGCAGCTTGTGCAAATGAACAAGTGGGGATGCTAAACCTAGATCCAGACAAAACTAGAGCCCCTCAAAGCACCTACGGGTGGGCACCGGCTCCTCAGTGCTTCATTTCTGAACTGTTTGGTAATGTGGACATAGCCCAGCTGCCTGCAGAGCTTCGGCATTATGATGAGTTTTGTGGTTTTAAACTATGAGTATGATACAAGTCTTTCAAGGACAGGATCCATTAGTGGATCACAGCTTCCTGGAAAAGAACCGGACTGGGCTTTCAGAAGCCCAAACCAGTCAGTAGGCCTTGCAGCCATTCTGCCCCTGTCATGGTGCTTTTCAAGTACGCCTCAAGGCTATATAGCGCACAGGGTTAATCCTTCAGCATTTAAGATGCTTTCTATGTGTTTGATAGCTTCGGAGTTATTTCAACAAAAGGTACGACTAGGCATCAAAGGCCACCAGCACTGACCCCCTGCCACATGGGATGTGAAGCAGGCTGGCCTTCACGTACTGTCTGCAGGAAGGCACGGGCTCGGACTGCTGCAGAAACCTGACTCTCTCCAGAAATTTAGTTTAACCTCACATACTATCACTCTAATTCCTTGTGCAGGCCAATCGAAACCACAAAAAGAACAGCTACGTCTGTGCTGTTTTTGCTTTCAGCAACAAAGAAGCCGGCAATCCGTAAGGCTGACTAGATGACAGATACCCGCTTTCCTCGCTCGCTCCTTCTGTGCTACGGCACGGCTACGCTTTCTGTGCTGTGCCTTGACTAAGTACTGCTCTTCTGGTCTTAGCCACCCCCACAGGGCCCCGAAACCCTCATAACAAAGGCACTAATTATTAGCATTACTCAAACAGCATGCTGAAGAAGAAAGCATAATAAAAGCTTTCACATTACTTATATCAACCAGCATTACAATTTCAGCCATTTCTTTCGTTCCAAGGCTCAAAATGAGGCTTTCTGCCTGATAAAATAAAGCCAGCCTTTCAAGCAGAGTGTTTGTAAGAATGCCCATGAGAGACCGTAAGGAACTGAGGCATGGTGAGTGTCAGACCGCCCCTGTAGTTTGGGGGCCCACAGCAAGAAAGTGATGCTTTTCTTACAGGAATCAAGCACTGCGAAGGATTTGAAAGGATCTGGAAAACTTGGTCTAAATTATAGCAAAGGAGCACCACAGAGGCTAAGAAAATCGACTACAAGTCCATTCTGGGGAGAAGCAGTGGAACATACACGAGATGAACCAGCTTGGGGATTTTGTGAGCCCAACAATATTCTGATTAAATCCTAGGGGTACATCTGAACCAACAGCTACATGGCTTCAAAAGCCTCTACCCTTCAACAGAGAAATATTGGAGAAATTAAAGTTCAGAGGCCCACCAAGTCATTCAAACGCTCTTAACAACAAAAATACACAGGCATTAGAAGGAAAAGCACACCGGCCACATTAGCAGAGGTTTCATCCCTGCCACATCTCGGCATCTTGGAATTCAGTATCTCATTAGAGCAGCCTGCATACATACTCAGTCACACACTCAGTCACACATGAGTACAACCAAAACACGTATTATTATTTAAGGATGATTAGTTAAAATGAGACTTCCACTACAGTCAACCTAGTATGGGAGAAAAACACCTCCTGACGGCCACAAGCAGTGCTTGAAGGAGCAGGCACCTCATGAACCAAACTCCAAGTTTTCCAGCGCATTCACATCAAACCAAACTACGCTTCGTAGTTTGTAAGCCGCAAACCTTTTCATCTGCAAATATTCCATCCGTCTCCAAAAAAAAGCAAAGCTTAGCTTGACGTATTTGAAAATTAGTTGATACTAAAAATACATTGTCATAGCTACAATAAGATTTACTCTATTGTTCCCTGCAAGAGAATATTCGTCAGTCTCATAATTTAAAAAATTATTCATGCAATGTAGATTACCATTCTGCATATTCGCACATGCCAGGCCTTCAGCAACTTACACATTATTTTATTACACAGTTTTCTTTCAATGTAATTCACAGATGAAATTTCAGGTAAATAGATTTTTTTTATTTTTGTTTTTATATGAAATGAAACTAAAAGCATATAGATTAGCTTACAGTTCACAACTGATCCATAACTAATAATTTTCTGAACCGCATCATTCCTTAATCATAACTGTTAGTATTTGAAGACTGCATCTATACAGACGTGTTAATACCCAAGACTACCTATTGGTACACAAAAAGATATTAAAAACAGTCAAAAATACACTGCTTCAAGTAAGTGGTTTAAATAAGATGCAGCAGTTTCATTACGTTTCCTTTTGAAGAGCATTTAGTCTGCATTTTCTGATTAAAATTTCTAATAGAAGGAAGCTGCAAACAAAAAAGTCCACAATATTTATAATGGAATAGACATTTTCCAAGTGACCCTGCTTTAGGAACGGGACATTTTCACGAATATTTACTTGGTGCTGAATTGAATGGCTCCTAATGTAGAGGGTCATTCAGAGCAGACAGTAGTAGCTGTCATCTTTTACGCTCCAGAGGTAGGAATCTGGCACTATGCGATTACTATTTTTATGAAAAAACAATGACCAAAAGCATCAGGGACTAGATGAACAGTTAAAAAAAAAATAAAATAAAAGGGCACAATCCTCTGGGGCACATCCTTTCCCAAATGAGTTTAAGCCCACCACAGTAACTAATAAGGCAACAGTAGGAACAAGCTAATTGCATCCTAACTGCAGAAGTCATGCAAAAAGCACCTTAAGAAGTTTGCTAAAAACATACATACTATGCACCAAGTGGCCTGCCTGGTTGCGAACACCACTCAGAAGAAAAGCACATAAAGGTTCACAATTCGCATGCTGCCAGCCCCATATGGGGACTACCCCAGCGACCTCAGCGACACCACCAGCTCCCCCAGCAAGGCCAACTAGCACCTCGGGAGCAGCAAAATGCCTGCAAAACATGCATCCATGGTTTCTGTCCCAGCAGATGGGCTGGGACTTTATTGCAGTGGCCGTCAGATGCAGAATCCAGCCGCCCAGCGTTTTGCTCAAAACCCTGCTGCCCACCTGTCAGCTACACAAGCTAACACCAAGGCAGAAGATAAAAACTTTGCTTTGTAGCAGATGCAACAAAACAATCTGAAATGTTACACAGCCCTAGGTAAGAAGCAAAGTTAATGCTACAGTAATTTGCAGCATACACAGCAATATACCAAACCCTGTATTACAGCCCCTTGTTACTCTGTCAGTAATTTACATTTTACAAAGAGCAAAATTAAAAGTCATCTCAGTCTCTTAACACACAGCAAAAATACACATTCTCTAGGCTAGATTTGTACTTTCAAGCACGTAAAATAAATATTAGAACAAAAAGTTAAACTTTGTCCCAAAAGGTCTTATTTCAACATTGGAAAAAACTGCTCGCTGAGTTTAGGGAAAGGAAGAATTTAAGGGCAGATGGGAAGGCTATTGCAATATACACCTAGGGAAGCTTACAGAAATTCAAAGCCTTCTTTGACATGTACGGCATGGGTACAGACAGCATCAGTTTGCAACAGAGTCAGGATGAACCTCAGGCTCAAATGGAGAACAGAGGAGCATCAAGAAAAACAAGAAATCAAGAGTTCAGTTAAACAACACTAACAAAGAAGATTTGGAAGCAGATTTGAATGTTACTGTGTTCATGAGTATAACAGCACAGCTATGTACCAAAACCATTTTAAACCATCAGGCTGATGCAAACAAGAAAAATGAAAAGCAGTGTAGTAGGCAAACAGGCTGGAAGATGTCTCCAAAAAAAAAAAAAAACCAAACTACATTTTGTACTGACTTACCACTCTAGAAGAAAAAAAAAAACTCTAAGAATCTTTCCTTAGCTGTTCCTCCCTCTGAACTTTAAAGAAAACTTTTTGTTAGGAACTTTTATGCCAATACTGATGTGGGGGTAAAAAGGTAACTGTTTTTGTAGAGCCTCCCCCATCAAGAGTCTGCAAACTACTAAAAATGACCCAAAGCACCATATTTAGGAGAGAAACAACTATAAGCATTTGACCAGAGGCAGCTCATCTGCAGGGCTGAACGTTAAAGCAGTAGAAGTGCAGCTCCCTACGAGATGATGACTTGGTATTTACACTGATAGTGTAAAGCTTGCTCAGCACTACTAGGATCAATAGTATCTTTCTTGTTCTGTTCCTTCACTGCTGTAACAACATGTGCTAAATAAACAGAACAGATGTACATCATTTATATCTAACCAACAATTAAAATATCTTAAGCCTATCTGTAGGTATTTATGCCCAGTATCTACTTTTGGGAACTTCCCTATCAATACCTTCCCACTGAGTTCAGCTCATTTCAATAGGTATGAAACATGGAAAACACTGACTGCCTCTCAACCAGAATATGACGAGCAACACAAGAGCCCAGGCGATTCCTACAACAATCGTCTGTTTAAAATCCACACCGTGAAATGTTTGAAAGTGTTTACTTCTACAAAATGTGGCTATGGAAAAAAAACACTTCTTTCCAAAAAGAGAAAACACAGCCAAGCATTAGGCCTGCTCCAGCTTTCCAGAAGCTATTCAGTGGGATACAAATACAGTGCAAAAAGTGTTCAACAAAATTCTTAGAAATTTTTCTCTTGCTTATGCCTGGACATACCTCCATTTCATACAGGGGGATCCATTCTAACTGACACAAGAAACAAAGACTGCAAACTTCTCACAGATTTGGGAAAGCTTTTTGCTCAAAGCCCACATTCACAATGCATTTATTTAACCGATTCTAAGCCCTTGCGTATGTAAGAAAAGCACATGTGATCATGCACTGCTCTGGAAGAAGACCTCAATATCCTTCTCTTTAAGCACCAACAGAAGACAACCTCTGACAGAAGGATGTATGGTTAATCCCCAAGGACAGCAACTTCAGAACAGCCAAGTTAAGTCATTTGCATGAGATGTTTTAAAAATTATCTTCAGAGATGCTCCTTTCAGCACAAAAAAGCCCACACCTTCCAAAAAACAGTAATATACAGACACAAAAGCCCTGCCATAAAACTGCTGCTGCTTGCTATACAATCATTCAATCCACCAAGCGGCCTGTATATCCTGCACAGCCATGTACTTATCTGGAATCTTTATCGCCTTGCTTCTGGTTATGAATACAGTTGCATGGCCAGTTATACAAACGGAGGTCTAAAAATAACAGCCTAAAAATCATAAAGGCTTCAGTGATAACAAAATGACTGTCAACAAAGACAGCAATTAAAATCTCTTCCTTGCACTGTTATTTATTGTAGGTATCTCCTCGGTTCCTGCTGAAGAAAGAGGCAGAAAATAGAACTCAGATTATTATTTGATCCCTCAACCACCAACTTCAACTCTGCCGGAAGGTAGTTTTGAAACAAAAGTGTTTATGTTGTAATAAAAATTGTTTTTGACAAGTCGATTACAGAAAGGTGGAGGCCTCCCTCAGCAACCGCCCTGGGAGATTTTGCATTAAAGGCTGGCAGCACCGTAACAAACACTTGCAGGACAGGGCAGCATACACTTTTTGCATGACAGCAAGGCACTAGAAACAACCGCTTTCTGGAGTACATAATACTGGATAATGTCTTTAAACAATAAAGCCTGCAAACGAATAAATGGATCCTCTTTTAAGACTCGCGCACACTCCATATTAGAAGAGCACTACAGAAAAGACCTTTTGGTAAAAACCTCAGTCTTGCTTGTACTGTAATGCCATTAATAACTAATAACTCTACATTAGCTGTTTGTTTTGGCTATGGATAAAGACCACTTCAAATGTTTCTTAAAGGGAAATTTAAATATAACTCCAGAGAGCTATTTTTGACTAACTGGAAATAGAGTAGGACTCAAGTCCAGGACTGAAGAACATGGAGACGTTTTACTATACTCCTGATTTTTTCATAGCACTTGCCTTTCCCACAACATACAGCCCCCAGCATGGCTTCAAGTTGCAAGAAAAAATTTCTGAGCGGGATCTTAAACATCTTCAGCTGAGACCGCTACTGCACAGTTGGATGGAAAAATATGTTCTTCAGAGGAATACACTAAAAAAAAATTTAACTGACATTTTGATTAAAGAGACTAGCAACAGGGAAAGCAACTGTGCCCTGATCTAAATCTTTTAAAAAAGGAAAATAAACCCCACATTTACAGTGTGCTTGTATTTAAATACGACTTACAGTTGCAGAATAGAGGAGCTCTGTCGAGAACGTGTCGATCACACAGCTCCAGTTAGGATCTCTAAATATATCAGTAAAACATGCAGATCATTTACACTGTTGCTCATTATATCATATTTTGGCATTTGATATTTAAGAAGCAAAATAATTTAAGGAAAAGAATGCTAAACTCTCCTTTCACCTACACTGAAAAGTGTTGTTTGGATAAAAATACGGTAGGCAAGTGATATAGTTTGGGTTTTTTTGGGGGGGTTAACTGCAGTATTTTAACATCTCACCCCACATATCTTAATTTACCACCCTTTTCTAGGCTAGTATTTAGCATCCTACAAAAGAACAGCTTTAGATACTGGAAACACTGGCACTCTCAGTAAGGGAAAGTCATCTCTTACCAACCACAATTTGCCTACTTCTGAAATGGCTGACACTTCTCAGGAACTCCCACACGGGCTTCGCTTTGAGAAACCATTACCCATACCTCCAAATAGGACTGAGTGGCTACGTCGTTAGGTGAAGGAAATGGTGTGAGCTGTGGGCAGCTAAGCTGGAAAAACATGGAAACACGTAGCAAGGGCATGGTGAAGAGGAATGGGATGTCTCTCAGATGGTTACACGCCTGGCCAGAAAATAGTGGTCTTTTGAGGGGCGTTGTTCTCACACATCCCGCAGTTTTGGTGCTCACATCCAGCATGACTGTGCCGGGGACTTTTCACACCAACAGAAATAGCAGAGAAAACATATGTAGCCATATGTCGCAACGCCAAGGGATGAAGCAACAATCCAAACTCCTCCGGGAGGCTTCAGCTGGCAAGACTGAGCTGTGGAGATCCAGACAACACATCTTGAAGGTCACGACAGTGTATCTTGAAAAGAACCACCTACTTACTTTAAGGGCAAGAGTTTCTCCATCTATCAAGCAATTACACATGTACATTTCCACTCGTGGCAGCTCCAAGCAGTGAGCTCTGGCTGGAGGCAGGTATCAGGAGTCTAGCTAAATGGCAACTAAAACAGTTCCCCAAAGTTTATTAGCATATTTGGAGGTCTGCATGGCTTCATAGTGATAGATGAACATGTAGACAGAGAACTGCATTTAGATGCCCTGGAGAAGAAAGTCACTGATAGCTGCTACAGAGATGGACTTCACCCTGGTGGAATAAGCAGGAAACCTGCCAAGTGGATGATAACCTAATTTAAATAGATGCAGAAATCCAATTAGAGATCCTCTGAGCAGAGACAGCTCATTCTCGTCTCTTGGATTAGAGGCTACAAACATGTTGCAAGGTTTTCTAAATGTGCTGTTGTCCAGGCAAAATGAATGTGCTCTGCAAAAGCACTTTGCTCCTCCTCAGCAGAAGAACAACAACAGGGAAAGCTATCACGACAGTGTAAACGTATAGCTGCTTCCAATGTAAGTTTAGTACGGGGCTTCACAAGGAATGTGATTTATGGAAAAAAGTGACGGAGATTTAACATCAGTTACTGATTCACCTAACACTTCTGATGGATGCTACTGTCACTAGGAAAGTTCCTTCAGCCCGTCTGCTTTTCTGCTGCCTGGCGAAGTCCCTGGTTTAAATGCTATAGGTGCTCAAGAGCAGAACACAGACAAGCATTTGGAGTCGCAGTCCTTAAATAAATAACGTTCGGGATTTTAGGGAGAAGCACTTCTTTCTTTAAGGGTCAGCAAAAGGACTGACGTTAGCAGCCATGCTTTGGGATGTAAATATTTGGAAGATGTATGGGATTATCTGCACAGCACTCTCGCCCCAGCCGAGCGCCAAGGAGCAGGCTGCGGGGACGAACAGGCGAGCGCTGCCGATGCATCTGCTTCCAGAGAGGTCACCTGGGGATACAGCAATCGTGGGAGCCGTGGGAGCACCATCGTGCAGGCTCTGTCTAGCCTCCTAATAAACCCGATTACAGCTGGGCAAGCACCTTTTGGCAGACAGCATGAACTCTACGGAACCCGGTCAACAACTCTGTAACGTTTAAATGGAGAAAGAACAGCAGCAGGAAACTCAAACAGCGTCCACGGAAAACCAGTAACGCTGGGGCTCACGGCAGAGCTCCAGAGAAACCGCCCCAATTCCCACGTATACTGTATCAAGACAAACTCAAGGGATACCTGCAACCTATTCTGCCCCATCCAGCCAAGTGTAAACGCAAGTCAGAAAAGTTAAAATAACTGCTTTGAAGAGTAACAGTGGGAAATATGACATCGGAAGGATACCGAGTTTCAAGCGGAAGGCAAGGAAAAGATTAAGTGATTTTAAAGACTCTAGGAAATAGCCCTTCTTTGATCAAAATAACTGCCCTCCAGGGGCTTTGAATGTTTCCAGGAATTTCAGCCTGAAAGCACACGATCAGGAGAAACATCCTATTTCTTGCAAAGAGGAGGATATTTTTGCAAAAGCAGCGTAGTAGTAACCTCACATTTTATGGCATCACTTGCTTTCAGGGAACACTAACAGGAATGGACCTGTATGAAAATAAAAGGAGGATGCAGCACCATAAACGCGCACTGCCAAGGTAGAGCCGAGGAACAGCATGCTCACCTGGGAAATCATCCCTCTGAGCAAGTTTCGGAGATTGCGCCTGCAAGCAATTGCAACCTATTGGTGTTCCAGCCTAACAGCAAAGCAAGCCATAATCCAGCACAAGAAACACTGAGGTATTCCCAAGAGAAAGCTCTGCTCTTTACAAGCAGGGCTATTTCAACCAGAAACAAGAGCACCGCTTGTTTCTTGAGTATAGGCTGCAGCGTGCATTAAGCAGATTGCCATTCTACCTCCTTCAGCAAGCCAAGAGAAAGCAATTCCTTTAATAAGACAGAAAAGCTCAAGATCCATTCTGCTGAGATGTGAGTGATGGGAGACATATGTATTTGCCATCACAGGACGGGCTCTGCAGACAGCAAACAAGGCTCTGTTCTCAAAGGCAGGGTGCACGACACGCAACTGCAGCTCATCACTGTCGCATCAGGGGATGGGGGGAATTCCCTGTCAAGCACTGCAAAAGGACCGAGTGAACACGAGATGGGATGATGGCAATACAAGCGCAATGGAAGAGACAACAGACACTGATTTGGTGGTAGGTAAATCCACGAATGCATACAGCATCAAGGATTTGAAAGTGCAAACAATCGTGTTAGAGAAAATACCAAGGGTTTACCTGAATACCACTGAGACGAAAATAAGAGTTTCAAAAGCTTTAAGAAGGATTGTATCTTTGATCTTCAAGCCTCTGGGATGGTCCTCTTATGCACCCCCAAGTGACAGAGCCTGAAAAACCAACCCACCCCTACAAATGATGCCCTGGCTCTCAGATTTGTTAAACTAGGTGAAATCCAAAGGAAGACATCACTTGGCTGTCAGCATCCCACACTTCAGCACTGCTGCAAAAACGCTAACAGTAACTCAGTCATGTATGTTTCTCCCAAAATACTTACAACGTCACACACAGTAGACGGATGGGTTTGTTGTGTACCGACTTAAGAGCACCAGTGCAGCATACGCTATAGCTGTGGGCAGCTATCAACGCCCCTGCTCCCCGTAACCTACGATGAAGTAGTGCCACCAGCCCGCTGCCCAGGTCCTTCAGAGACAGCCACCTGGAAGGCTGTAAACAGGGCTCCTCAGGAGGAGAAACGGCCCTGAAGGCTGGGAACAGACAGAAAGCACGTAAGCCACAACAGAGCACTGAACTAAGTTACACTTACCTGCAGCGTATGAACAGAAAAGTAAGTTTGCTCACAGACCTAACGTACTTCATGTTTATTTTCTTTTCCTTGCGTTGCTATCCTGTATTTACCTTCCACTTTCCCAACACCCTTATGTCTTATCACCTTCCCACACCACCTTCAAAATCAGAAATGCCTGCTTCAAACATGACAGCTTCGGATCATCTTTCTTCTTCCTTTAAGTACCTTACTTGACATTCCTAGGGCATCACACCATGGTTTCCTTTTCTCTTTCCCTCTACCACTCAGATCCTCCACCAGGTTTGATGAAACTGCAGCCTGCAACAGGAGACAAGCAGGCAGCTGAGCCTCAGGCCAGGAGGCAAAGGTCTGAAGGAAGACACGGCCAGCCTGGAAACAGAGCCGAACGGAGACAGGGGCCCCAAGGCTTTCAACTGGAAAAGCACGGAGGAAGCAACCGAGGTACTCGCATTAGATTTGGAGGGAAAAGGGGGAAAATGCACACAAAAATGTGGGAGAGTAAATCGGTGTGTCACTGAGATGGGAACGGCAGTCCTCCCTACACCGCACGCGCGGTTCTCTAGGGAACCAGCCAGTTTCCTCTGTCCCAAATGTCTGATAGGGTTAGGGATGCAGTTTTGTTCACTCTGAAAAGCACCTCTACAATTATCCCACATTCTCAGTTTGTTCCACAGTCCACAGGCTGCGTTTTGGAAATATTTACATGAAGGGATACACAGAGAGAGCTAACAAGAGATGGAGAAGATATGCATGCCAAGGAGCTGAGTTATTTTGGTGTAGGAAACAGGAACTACTGCAGAGAGCTGAAACAATTTAAAATCCAATTTAACCCTGACAGGCCTAAAGAATGTTTCTTAAATGACATTAAGTGCATTTTAAAGACATCCAGACAGTTCTTTGCCCCAAAGTCAAAAGCAGATACAAGCTCTTGGCATATATGTTAATACACCACAAATTCAAGAGCAGAATGGGGCTAGGAAGGTGAGCCCAAGCGTATGTTAAACCAAAGAGCCATGAAAGCAACTGACACTGAGACTCTTGGAAAAAAACAAAACTCCCCTGTAGCAAGTTTATGGAACAAAAGCACCCAAACCTTTGAAGCGAGTGAGCAAATAGCAGAACTTTCAATTGTTGGGTGTTTTTGTTGTTGTTTTTTCCAATCTAAATTCAGCCTATTAACTCCTCTCTGCCAGCAAACGGCAACAGCAGCCAGAGCTGAAAGACAACTCCGTGACAGCAGCGAGGCACAGCAGTCCATCTCTGCGCGCCTCATTGTTTGCTTGCCTAGAGACCCGCACTTCTACGCCTGCCTTTACAGCAGGTTTGAAACTTTTTTTTTTTTTTTAAATCAACTTCAGCTTATTTGCCCTAAACCATACACTCTGCAGGTCACCCACTGGTCATGCAAGATTCACCTGTTCTAAATGAAATTGCTCTGGTCATCTAACAAAACTATTTTTTTTCTAGTTAGCTGTGGTACACATACAGTTCTTTGGAAATGCGCTTTAATTTTACCTGTGTCTCTATGAGGCAGATTCACTCCAGAAATGAAAACTCTTGGCATTTCTCCATTATGAAACACTGAGAACAGATATCCACCTCTTGCAATTGAGGTAACTGATCAGTTTTGCCTGCTTGTCTCAATTTTCACCCCCTATTACAATAATAAAGTTACCAGTTATTTACTCATCTTTAATCCTGGCATCCCTTAAAACAAAAGCTCTCTAAAATATTAGGTGCAACGTTCCTAAGGTGATGCTAAACTCATCATTAAAGACTTGGCTTACCGCATTTTTCCTTCTCTACAGCACATGATTTTAGCAGTTGTGGCAGTAACATTTCAAATCACAACATTTCTTTCCTCCCGTGCTGTAACTCATCAATATTTTTGCTAAAAATCAAAGGTAGAGACCTTAGGAACACAACAGTCAGTTTTCATCTGCCAGTTTTACGTATATGTCTCCACAGTTTCTTGGCAGTGATCTGAGAGAGCTGATATATACTGTGCTTTTCCATCCAAATCCTATTTGGACAAACTGCCTTTCAGGTCAAGGAATAAAATCCAGCAATTCCTATATATGGTGAATAATAAATCTGCATGCTACTTTCTGGGCTTTTATTGCAATAGGGACACAATGCTATTCTATTTATAAAGGTCAAGTAAACTGCATGCAGTCTGCAGAGCTCTAATATTTCTGTATTATTAGAACAGAACATTTAGACAGCCCCTTTCAGAGAGGAAAAAAATCTCAATAATATTTTTGTCCCTCCAATCTCAGTTGAGGTATGCACACAATTTGTGTACACTGAGTAGAACACGACAATGAATGTTTATTTGTTCTTCATTTGAATTACGACAACTGTTATTTTTGAAACACTCTATAACATTTTAACAGGTTGTTTGGATAAGCCACAGCTATAAATCCTGCTCAGTTGTCAAGCAAGGAAAAAGCTCTGTATTACCTTGTGGGCAAGAAAATAAACTGCCCAGGTGGCAAAGGGGGGGGGGGGGGGCTAGAAGGGGGTTAAACGGTGCTTAATACGCTTAACCTGGGTGCCCGGAACAAAATAGTTGCCTTCAGCCATCCTCCTGGAAAGGAACGATGCCCACACTTTCACACAAATTGTCGAGGAGGTCACACAATGACTAGACAACACACAAAGCCAACACTATTTTCCTCAAATCTTCCTCAGCTTTGTTAGAAGCAGCGAAGGTTTTCTAATCCTTAAATCACGATTTCAAATTAAACAGTACTTACAATCATATTGACGATTGTGGTGCAGTAAAATGCAGAGGCCTATGCACACGACCACTTTAATTGCACAGCTAATAGCACCCACGGAGATGCTAGGACTGCAAACAGCCCTTCCGGACTCCAAGAAAGGCAGCAAATGAATGATCAAACAATGAAATCCTATCTATCTAAACCAATCTCTATAACAGCATTTACAGCTAAATGCTGAAACTTGCTGTGAACCCAGAAAACATACGAAATTCCTCACCTGACCCTGGTTTTTGAATTTCTGATGACATTTCGTCTTTAATGTTCTGCTACCATGGCCTCCAAGGCCCGGCGAATGCTGAGGGCTGTGCCGTGCTACTGAGCCAACATCGAAGAACACGAGTACAACCAAACACGCAGCTGAGGAAGATATCTCCCCAAGTTTCAGTTCTACGGCTGTCATCTTTCTCCCCCAAGCAGTTCAGAGAAATCTATAGAGCGAAGAGAGGTCAAGGTGAACGAAAAGTGCCAGACAGAATTATGACTTGCAGGTGCTCTAATTTCATGGTTTGGATAGGTATGCCCAGCACACCCAGCTGGAAGTTAAGCAGCAGAAATCCCAAGTGAGCAGCTGTACCTTCCAAGAATTAAGCTGGGCTCCGCATAGCTTTTAGACTAGAGGAAAAAAAAATCCAAAGAGTCTAGCCTGAATTTTAACTACTCAGAACCGCCAGGTGTTCAGACCCCTGGGATATCTCCAGTAGCAATAAGCCGTATTTTACAGATTTCTGTGTAATGTATTCTCAGGTGAATACCAAAAGAAAACCCTAAATAAATCACTCATTAACCTACATCTGTATTAAGTTTTGTTATTTAGGTGGAAACTTGGGGAAAGTTTCTCCTCCTGTGACAACCAATGCCTATTAAATGAGAGCACTGGAATTTTAAGTGACCTGTTTTTGCTAAAAACTTTGCCTTGTAGTTTGCTATTTAATTAGCTATGAAACCTAACTTCTAATCACCAGTTGTTCATGCTTATGAAGAAATTAGAGTTAACATTCTCTGGGATGAAAAAATTAAGACTTTGCAAATGATGGTTAATCAGCAAGGATAGCCAGACAGACCAAAGCCTACAAAACGAGTACACCTGAGAAGGAAAAAAAAAATAAAGTAATAAACTAACTTTATGCTGTAGTCAGGCCACCTTTGAGGTTGCAAGAAGCATTTCTTGCAGGCATATGAAATCCTTCTCTTCTAACATTGAAACAACAATCTGAAGACTCCCTCTCCTCATCTGCTCTGGCAAGAAGACTACACTATTTGCTTCCTTCAATAAAATAACACGCATAGAAAAATAAAGGGCTAAGCACACAATCAGTACGAACAGTAGTGCCATAAGAAGAGCCCACTGCAGGGGAAGAAGTTACAGGTGGCATCAAAAACATCAACTATAAGTGAAAATGCTTTATTTATTTGTTTATTTTTCTTTAGGCATATGCTGCTTATTATGGATCAATAAGGTTTTGGTCACCGAGTAGAGTTTTGGGGGCTTGGGGATTTTTTTTTAAAAGCACTACCTGTACTGTAACTAGAAGAGCCTGTGGACGAGAGAGCGCAAGTCTGGACACAGGGGCTGTACGCCCAAAAGCCTGCCTTTTTTTATTTTCAGCTGTAACAGATGTCCTTTCCCTATCACTCAGAATTACTCTTTTTGCAGCAAACAGAAGCCATGAACAGCCAAGACATTTGCAGACAGTATAAAAAGCGGTTTTGGGGGTGTGAGGGGGAGGGTCAAAGGCAGAAATCTGTTTATTTGGCACCTAAATATAGCCCAGTTAACTCAGCAAACATTTTTTCTCTACTACATGCTATTTTGTCTACATTTAGAGGCTGTAAGGAACCAGCTGTAGCATCACCATTTTATTACATTCTCTGATGGGGAATCCGCTTTTGTTCCCCAGAACAAATCTCCACCGCAAGCAACCATGACCACTCACCTGAGTCCTGGGTATAAAAATTCAGTTTTCAGCTGAAGCCCCAGCAGTAGGATGGGCTCTTAACCTCAACCTTACATGAAGGAGCTCTGCTCAGATACGCCTGGCTGTGAACCAAGCCTCTAATAATCAAAGTGGACACATCGCAAAGCTACTATTCGAGATCAGCCACGCGTCGATTAGGTATTTCATTCAACAAGACACAGGTGCCAGTAAAAGACAGGTTTCAACGGCCTGCATTCAGAATAGAGGCTGCTTCTAAGAAAAGCCTTTTTAGATGGTAAACAAAACTAGGTTTCAGTGTTTTGAGATGCTTGTTTAAAAAGCATTATAGCCCTCCAGATATTTTTTCTTTAATAGGATCACATACCTGCGCACCTGCAGCATGTGGCGGCAAACCTTTTTTTGCAATGAAAGTTATTGTACATTAGGGTTAGGGCTACACAGAATGTTTTTTTTTCCCTAATCACTTAAATCTTGCCTGCTGAGGGTTTATCATATGGACAAATCTCTGTCAGTGCAGCATCTGATCTATCTCTTTAGATGAGTATCAAAGGCACAAACAGACAACCGATTTCACTTCTCAGAAACACTCACGGGTACTTTTTGTAAAGCGTAGGCAATAGGCAACAAAGGATAGCTTTTTACTCCAAAAAATATATATTCTACCATTTTTCTCCAATGCTTTCACGCTAATTTGCTGAGGCAGCTGTCCTTTATGTACTGCAGAAAAGTGCACTTGAGTCTACAAAGCAATCCAGAGAAAATGATATCAGGGCATTCAATGGCCATGTCTGAGCAATCCCAGGATCACCAACACAAGCAGATAAAAAACAAACATTCAGGTCCTCCAGAAACGTGCAAAGTGCAAGAAAGGTTTCAACCAACCTTTTTGTCAGTGCAAAGAAGAAGGCTTGCCCAGTAGCGTGAGCAGGACTGACCACGCTGCCCATCTCCCTGCGGTGGACCTGAAGCACCAGCGTGTGACGTCTCACACCTACCTTCCAGGCCCTACACAAACAGGGTACCAGTTCATGATGCTTTACATTTTGTTGGATGGTCATATATTTTGCAACCATTTAACAATGCTGCCACAATGCCCTGGTAGATTATTTGACCGTATTTAAATAGCTTCTTTCCTCAGTGTGGTCCTACAGACAAAATTTTGGCTCAAAGGCCACTATGTCCAGTGAGTTTAATCAAATCATTGGATTCCCAATTATAACACTTACACATCACAGACTGCATCAAGATTTTTTTTTTAAACTTTATCCACTGCAAAAGTAAAAAGTGGATACAGGTTCACTTTAAACCTGCACCAGAAGGAGTCCCCTATAGCTCAATACCAATGACAGAGAAAAGAACCACCATGCTCCAGAGGTTAGGTCCCCACCTGAAATTTGAGTGATGTGGGCTCACGTGCCTCGCCCTGCCCAACTTCAAACAAGCCCCCGAAGCGTCCAGCTTCACTATGTTTTTGGGACAGCCTCATACCCTGTGGAAGCTTTTCTATTTGTACCTGCACCTACCACAACTATGCCTCAAGACAGGTTTATGCATCCCGAGTGAGGCTCTAAACACCAGGCTACTGGCGACCTATCTGAACTCCTTTTGGCTTTCAAAAAATAAAAATAAAATAAAAAAATTACCTGCTGTATCTATGCAAGACTAATGGACTAAGAGCATGAAATCCAAAAGCTGCAGTTTGTTTATGCTGCCCCTTTTGGGCTTGCTTTGCCTCCCTAAATAACAGTAACAGTTGTACAATGTCTGAAGGAAAATAAGTTAGGGATTTAAGCGGGAAATGATAATTAGTTCCTAGTCATGGACAACACATGCTGGTGAAGTACCTACCACAACGGCTGAGGAACTAGCACCCACAAAGCAGAAGGCAGAGCAGCTGCTTGAGGCACGATGGGAGCAGAGGCCACGTCTGCAACCATACAGAGCCCAATGTCACTCTCCCCAGTGCCTAACATCCAGCCACCAGCAGCGGCACACAACAGTCCCTCGTTCGCAGTTACTGGATAAGGCACACTGGTATTCAGGCTCGCTGCACCTGCAGAAAACGCTCCTTGATGGTGCACGCCCTCCTGCAGGCGCATTAATAAATCTAGCAAATAAATGGAGGCAAATAAGACTGATAGTTAGCGTTCCCTTGGGACCCCTCTAATGAAAGACCACTGGGTCGCAATACAATATCCATCCCACAACAGATCACTGTGCTGCTGCCAAAAAAAAGCCGCATGAGCTCTTCCTGCCAAGGCAAGCTGCAGCTCTAAGACACCCTGTCAGAGTCAGTTAAGCAACAAAATAAGAGAGCTGCACCACCTGTGTCCCTTCTCCAAGCAGAAGTGCTCTGAAAGTTCAATTATCTTCCTGCAGCAACAAGTCTAACTTCAAATGGCAACTCAAAGGCTGCGTCTTCCTTTCAAAAACTGCAAGGAATGCTCTGAAGCAAGATACCTTCAAGTAAGCATAGAGTATCTGCCTTATTTAAGCTCTCCCAACGTACTCATTATCATAGTATCTGAGCACATTTGTGTCTGGGTATACAGCTAATAGAGAAAAGCCATCATCTCTCCATGCTTCATTTCTCTCGTGTGCCTCGCAGATCTGCACTTCTACTGGGAAAACAGAAAGCAATCAAGTGTCTGATGAGCAGGAGATGTTTTCTCCCCTTCGTGCAATTGCTCTGTTAACAGGATTTAAAAGTGCAAAGATGTGTAAGGAAAAAGCGCATGTACACACACACCCCAGTTCAGCACGTTCTCAAACACCCAGCGTGTTTCAGCCGCACCATCAGAGCGCTCGGCCCTGAGGTAGGTATGGCATGAAGGCAGGCCCACCCCGCTCCCAGCTGAGGCTCGTCCCACTAACTAGGCCATCCGTACACGCCCCACCAGCGAGACCTGAGGATTCAGCCCACGGGCACGGCTGCAGGATCGAGGACCAGCAGAATGGCATTCTGCCACCGCCTCACAGCGCTGCGATGTTTTGTCGATGGCACCTCGAAGCCATTACCGCTGACGGCCCCGACACAAAGCAAAGTGCTGCTCTCGCTGTGTGTCCCTTTCAGCGCTAGTTCCTTTGGCCAGGGGATGCTGAAGGGAAGCATTATCTGGCTTTCATCTGAGCCGAGCGAGGGCCAGGCAACCCACTTGACAGAACTGCCGTTTCCCCTAACGGGAGGCCGCGGGACATCACATCTGATCGATCACAAGTCAGTGGATCCTGTGCAAACTGGCCTGCTAGAAAAGCTGGACTGTCAGGAAAATCAAGCTTCCTGCGCTACCTCACGCTGCAGCCACTGGAAGCTTGCTGCCTCCTGATGTATAGAGGAAATGAGGGAGGTTTCTTTGGGAGATGTAAAGTCTTGACCCTAACAGATGGGACAGCTTTGTAGAATGAAGGGCTTTGTGGCTGAGGGAGAAGATGGTTGCCCATCTGTAGGAAGAGAGAAAAACCTTGGGGAAAAGGAGGAGCAGGAACAGGAACAAATGGTCCAGTGAAGTAACTAAGGGCCAAGAAGAAAAGGGAAGAGAGACCCTTTCCTGAGAGGAACAGTCTGCTCTGCCACAGCAGGCAGGAATGCCAGACCTGTGAGGGCTCAGGAACACAGAGCCAAGGTACATGTTGTGAAGGGCACAGGGAGGACATCCAGCGCATGCGGGAACCTCAGCAGAAACTTGGAAGCAGAGATGGAGGGAACACATGCAACAAATTCAGCCCACAGACCGCAGTTTGCAATCCCACCCTGCCGATCCGTATCCAACCGCAGGTCACTCCTGAAAGCTGGAAGGATGTACTGTTTCCTTTACCCTCCTCAGCCCCCTTTACAACTCCTGAAGGCCCAGTTTTTCCATCCGCCCTTCTTATGGCAGGAGGAGAGAAAAGAAACCCTACTGCCTTGTCTGTCTCTTCAGCAAGTCCTTGCTGCTGCCTGCCCCGCACCTCTGCAGCCTCCCAGGCAGGTATCAAACTGTCCGGCGAGCTGCTGTCATCACAGGACTGGTCTCTGTGACAGCTGTGTTGAACAACACTGCTCAAGATCATGTGTCACTTATCAAGTGTCAGAAGTATATTTCACTCATTCATTAAAAAAAAAAATCAAACTACAAACGTAGTAGTTGCCAAAAACGCACATCTCCTGTACGTGATCAGATTTAGCTAACTTTACCAACTTTGCTTGTAACCCATTGCAGGATTTTACCAATTTAAACCACACTGAAACTTCAAGGCAAACATCTGTATGCATTTGTGCATATATTTCCAACTCAGAAAGGACAATCTCCCATTTTAACTAAAGAAATTTCTCAGGCTTTTAAGAGACATGATTTTCAAAGCCTATCAATAGCAACTAAGACAACTGAGATTGTTTTGAACAAGTACAAACTTACAGCTGCATGGCATTATTTGCATCACATTTGGTTTACCTACACCTTCATTATCTGCTTGCCTATTATCACCTCAATGTGCTGTTTCAGTCATAAAGTGATTGATTTCTTCTACTCATTAGAAACTTCACACACCAGGAAAGTTATTTTCTTCATATGGATTCATCTGCCTGTGGATTACAAGAACACAAATTCCCCTCACCCAGCGGACCTTTGCAGAAACTTGCATCCAGTAGGCAGTTTAAATAGCAATAAGCACTGACAGATCCAGATCGCAGGGACCAACTTACACTGGTGGCAGGGATGTGATGAAAATCTAAAGCCGTGGCTCCATGTCACCAGGTATTTACTCTTTTGCTCCTGAGTCTGAATTACACACTATGGCCATTCAGCTTCAGAAGCGAACAGCGCTCAAACAGTCCCGGAGCACTAGCGATACTTGGAAAAAATCCATATACACCACCGTTATCAAGACTGAATGGTTTTGTATTCTAATAAAAGTTCATCTTGTGCTAATGCACTACACCTATACGCATGGTAAGTATATACGTGCACACACACAACTGTCATTACATCCATTGCTTGGAACCGACGATAGCAACGCTCAGGCATGTACAAGAGTACAGCTCCTTTCCAGCTGAGCCAGACAGCTATGTTATGATTTCTCCTGTTCGTCCCAACTACCCACCACCTCACAGAACATGACATGAACCAAAACGAGCTGGCCTGCCCAGATAGTTTTCAGATCCACTTCCAGCCTACATCGCAGAGCTGGTCCACGGCTCTCCTGACACCATTTGTGTGTTGGACAGGAGACACCTCCAGCAAATATGCCCACAAACCAAATCAAAAAGGAGGGTTTAGAGAACAGAATGCAGCTCCCAACACGGAAACACTGCAGTAGGACTAGAGGCTTTATTTCAGTGATATGCTACTCCAAAAATGCCACTAACAAACAAGCACTAAATACAGTCCAAATAACCCCAACTCTACTTTGCAACGTTAAAGTCTAGGAGCCCATTTTCTACTTCAAAACCATGCACCAGTGTTCAAGTTTGGCTGTATGTGCTCAAGCACTAGTTTCCAAGGAAACCAGAGACTGCATGAACATTGCAAAATGCAAGTCCTGTGCTCGCTGTTCCACTAGTACGCTGTAGGTATCTCCATGACACAAACCCTCCCAGGTAGGTGCTCTACCAGTGTTTCAAAGAGACCTTCATACAATTTCAGACTTTTGGATGTCAGTGTACACAGGAGATACCAAAGCAATGCTAATACATGCAACCAAGCCACTTTCTATAGACACACAGAAAAGGAGAAAGGAATTATTTGATAAAGGAGTTGTTTTAGGCTCCAGTGTAGCAAATACTTTTGTTATTTTTTTTCCTGCTCTATTAGACCTTCAAAACAAAAATAAGCCACACAAAATGTGAATGGTGTGGACTTCTCTGCCTGCACATACCCCCTGGAAATGTCAAAACAGCAACCGAAAAACATCTGCACAGGTATTTATCCTTTAGCCAGCTACAAATGCATTCTGGCACCACAAAAAGCCAGAAGACAAGAAATATCAGCAGCACAGGCAGCTAGGGGTGTCATTTAAGACAGTAAATCAAAGCAGTCTCCCAGGACCCTTACCTTAAGAGAAGGTTCACGTTCATTGACTTCTGAAATTTTAGCATCCCACAGTATCTATTCCAAGCAGCATAAGCAAAGAAACCATTACATATCAAGTTGCTGTAGGGTTTGTTTTTTCGGGTTTTGTTTTGTGTTTGTTTTTTAAACCCTGCAACGGAGCATCTCCCCCCTTGACTCACACTCTGCTTCAGGTCCTCAGTGAGAGGGTGTTTAGCAAAGGCATGAAGTCCTTTCCCCTTCCAGCAAGTCTGCAGGACAGGTCGCTGCTGGCGGACAACTAGTCTAAAGCCTTGCGCTACCACATACATTTTTGCTCACTATCAGCACACTGATCTGGTGGGTTTTCTGACTCATTTCTGATACGTAGGATGCATATTGTATTTAGCAACACGGGATGCAAAAGCTCAGCACAACTTTCACAGCAAGTCTGAAGAGATGGCATTCATGCCCAAGGCCAGGGATCTTATTTTCTACTGATGTACTTTAAAACTACCCATCAACAGCAATTCACCCAATAATACAGAGAAGAGGAAAAAAAACAATTCTCTAGAAAGTGAATTTATGGAGATATATTAGAAATTAAAAATATGTTAATGACAGCCCTTTGTTAAGAGCTATTAGCTTGCTTAAAACTACTATACTTGCTGAATAGTTTTGTTTTGCAGTCACCAAAAAAAAAATCAATATAGTTTCTAAACAAAAGTCATTTTGCTTAAAAACTTTGTGTTTTACACTATGCTGCTAAAAGAAATATTCAAAAGCTGCAGAGATTCAGAGAATTTTGTGTTGCTTGTTGCTACTAAGCAAAATTAAAAATAATCGAAATTACATCGAAGTTTACTCTTGCCATCACTACTCAAAACAATAATCAGACACAAAATGACAAAACAGACGGTTTTAATACCTTTGTCCAACAAATTACTTTTGACCTTCCTTTGAATAAAAACATCTCTGGTCATTACGGTTTACAGTTGGCATAAAAAATTACCTGCCTAAACAAGCGTACTTCAGAGATGACCCAGACAGTACTTGGATATAGAAAAATCTTTGTCCTCCGCATAACTAAATACAATACAGTTATTCCTTACCACTGCTAGTAACCAAAGTCTCAGAAGGCTGAATCATATGAAGAGCAAACCTATCAGCAATCTCAAACTGCCACTTCACAACACATTAAGTGGCACAGACTTCGAGGCATGAGTCACGCGCGTGCCCCTGTGCAGAGGAAAGCCCCATCCACCAGCACCACGGTACTTCGCTACTGCCAAACCAGACCTGTCAAAACAGAGCGAAATAATGTTTGACTGACTTCCATTCTCTTCTGTCCTCGCCGTGCTGCATGCAAAGCTCCTGTCAGGGAGCATATAATCCTTCACAATGGAAACCCATCCCTGCGGAGCGAGAGATATGGGTTTCTGAGCTCTCAGACCTGCTGCGTGAGCACGCTGGGTGCCTGGGAGTCTGTGCAAGCCGCCTCGGCTGATCACACAAGTGGGGGAACAGCGGGCACCTCGTCCCTTCCACAGGTCTCCTACCTGCGCAGAGGTGCTTCCCCATCGCCTCAAAAGCCTCTAAGTCCTGCATACCAGTGAAGTCCTAACCCTAAGGTCCCAAAGCCCAAAGTCCCCCGAACCACAAACGCCCACTGACTTCAGTGGATGTCAGAGCTCAGTCAGGAATTAGCAGGTATTTCCAGGCACGTAAATTCTTCTTTAGGACAACATTAACACTCAGACTGAATCAACGTTATGTCACATAGCAACCCCAGCAGTTAATTACACTCAGACCATAAATGAATTCCAACTGGTCACATCACATGGAATTATATTTTGATACTGGGGAAAAAAAAATATAATAAGGTTGCATCACCGTCACCTGTTTACATCCATCGCTGCTGACTGCTTTTGATATTCTGTGCTGCGTGACACCAAAACCTGAATGCAGCACAACTGTAGAAGCCACCAATCCTTGCCTGATTTCATAGCTCCTGCACTACTTTTCAGGAAGCAATCACTCCGGGAAGGTTGTCTCAGCTCCTGATCACAGGTCCTTCATCAATCTCTGTTTCGAGTGGTTAAATTGTGTTGCAACCATCCTCTAAATTATTGTTGAAACGGGAATGTGTGCGTTTTAAGAAAAGGGGCTGTTGTTATTTTTAGAACTAGTTTAAGAGTTGTTATTAACGGACGGCTCCTAGGTACTGCAGCATAGATATCATTTATAAATATCAGCAGATAATTTTATGCAAACATTCTAAATATGAAGCGCTTTTCAAATATTTCTGCTTTTTTATTATTACTATTATGATCACTTAAAAATATGCCCCTGGCCCATACAAGATGTGCTCATTTGCCTTCTAAGCATCGCTTTAGCTGTTGAAGGGATTTTGTTAAATCTCTTGTATGTATGTTGTACTTTCCCTAAGGCTATGCAACCAAATATGGGTTTTGGTTTTTCTGAAACCCAGAACTCTTTAACACCATGCACAGACTGCTCCTCCCCTCCAAAATGAATCTGAGATTTTGGCAGATTTCCCAATTTTACATTCGAAGCATTCCCAAGTCTGTTAACTCATAAAAACAAGTCTTTTTCCATCTTACTCAACAGTTTCTATAAATGACACAGCACTTTGCCTCATCTCAGAGAAGGCAATGACAGAGCACACGCCACCTCTGACAAGAGAAGACCGGGCCCTATAAATCCTTCATGCTCATTAGCTCTCTGCTTTGGTTTCCATTCTGCTCATACAATTTTTTTCCTTCTGGAAAACAAAATATGCTGATTACACAGTCTTCCATCAAAAAGAAACCATACAGGTGGGGCCGATCACAAAAGGAAACATCATTTTAAAGTAATAGTCCTGGGTGTTTTCCCATTGTAAGTGCAAAATAAGGAAAGCAAAGAAACAAATGCTACAGCTTCCTAACTGAAAAAGCTGTTCTTCGGTCTGCAGCTTTGTAAAATGTTAATTGAAATAACTGTTGGTACAAACTTGGTCTCACAGTACTCTTTTAAAGCTGACAAGCTGTTAGCAGTCAGAATATATCCTGCAAGAGGTCAAAGGTGTGGAAAAACAAACAGAGCAGCAATTCTAGGAGATGAAGAGGAGATAAGGATATGTCATAGCATTTTTCAGCCAGGGAAAAGCATCCAGCATTCTCAACAGTCTTTACCAACTAACTCCAGTCACTTCTTGAAACCTTTGGGGTAAAGAAAAAAAAAAAACACTTTAGACAACCTTAATCTAGTTACTTCAATACAAAGACTGATAAAGATGCAAATGTCTGACTTATCTCACTGGTCTCATAACTGAGAAGAAACTGGCAGGATGTGTCCCTCTACATATTTTAGCTATACACTCCTCACATGAACTCCCATTTCACGTTAGTAAGATTAAAAAAAATAATAATAATAAAGGCAAAATAAGTGCAATACTGCAACAGGGACTAAAACTGAATGCTCTGACACAGATTTTTTTAAAAAACTATGTGTATCTTAACCAGTGGTTTTTCTGCATGCAAGGTAAGGCCTTGCAGGAATTTTCATGCTATTTTTCTCTAAGAGGCAGTTAAATTTACTTTCACGCTTAAAAGCCATTCAGAGTTTAATTATTTTACAACCAAGAATCTTCCATGTGGCATCAAAACAGCTTCCACAGATGTTTCACCACAGACAGACAGACAAGTAACACAAGCCATCATGCTTTCATGATCAGCAATCATTTTTAACAGGCTTTCACTGACCCTATAACATCCAGGTGCCTTAGGTGCTCCACCAGATCAGGAGGGCATACCCAGCACCACTTAGCTGAAAAGAAAAGAAAAGAAAAAAAAAAAAAGGAAAAAAGCTGCAAATACAGGCAACCAAACAACTGAAATTTTTCCTTGTCCTCTTGGCACTCCTACTTTGCCCAATGTTGGAAAACAGGAAGATACCAAAGGCTGGATCCCATCACCTCAAAAGTTGTTGAAATTCAGCATCAATTGGGAAAAAAAGTCAACCCTGCCTTTTATGTTTTAATTGTGGTTGGCTTCTAGCTCCTTTCCACCCTAACCTCCAGTACCACCATAAACCGTTGTTCTGAACATCAAAGTATGGTAAAGATTGTGTTCTGCTTGTTTAATCAAGACAAGGACTTCTCAACCACATTTGAGCAGACTGTGCAAGTCACATGTAGAAAAGTGTAAGAAAAATCGCAATTTAAGTATTAATGATACCAATAAATTAAAGCAGTTGTGCTTCCTCACCCAGTTTCCCAGACATAGACACCACAATGAGAGCAGCTCATCTGGATTTTAATGGTAAGAACTCCAGGCAAAGCGGAATACACGGCTCTTGCTTCTGCTTTCTTTTACATAGGCATTTCTTCCTTTCTACTCGGATGCTCAAATTAAAAATGCTCAACAGTGCCATACCTTATGGATTTAGTAAGTGCCCGAAATGACCACCTATCTCCAGGAGACCGCATTGCCTCAGCAGGCATCCATCAGTCCTCTGGCGTGAGGCTTTAAGAGCTGACCACAAAACAAGACCGTTCAGGCAGAACTGCGAATACTAGAGCAGAGCACGGTCCTGAAGCTGCAAACAGTGATCTTTCCCACCTCAGCGATTAAGGTGTGAAGCAGTAACTCAACCTGGAGTATCCTAAATGGCATCAGAGTATTGACCGTGGAAGGTCAATATTAAATACTGGTTCAGGCAGGTAGCATGCACTACGCTCCAAGGGTGGCTACAGGAAGGCATTTATGGAACGAGAAACTAAAATTCAAGCCAAAAAACGTTAATTCAAAGCTGTGACAGGCTTCCTATGTATTTCACTGCACGGATCAGAGATTGAAGATTTGCTCTGCTCAAAGTTGGAGCTCTTTCACAAGCTCTAGGCGACTCAGTATGCAGCTCTATCGGTTAAAACACGAGAACCACCACGTCTGGCGTGCAGCAGCAGGGCAGCAGCACAGCCGCGCGGGTTCCTCCACACCAAACCCTCTGGGAGCAAAGCCTTGACCCACCACCGCCCTCAGCTCCCCACCACCATTTTGTGCTCGGACACCAAGGGGCAAGCACGCATACACCCGTGAGAGAAAAATAAGTGTTTCTGTCAGCGACAGGCTGGCGAACAGTGGAAGTTACAGCCCAGTCCCTCACGGCAGCCTTATCATTAGCTGTTTTGGTGTGCTGTATGCTAACTGAAGGTACCACAGGTGTGCGCGCAGTGCCGGGGAGCACCAGCCCTCGGTCCCTCGCCTCTCCTCAGCTGCCTTATGCTACCGAAGAGCTCGGGCTGCCAGGCGGCCGGGCACCGGGGCAGGGGGACGCCGAGCCTGGCTGAGGTGTTCGGGGGGCTTTCTGCGACCACCACAGCGTCGCCCCGCCGCCGTTTTGGATCCCGATCCGCAGCCGTTCGCCTTAAAAGGGCAAAATATCTGTGGACAACCGGCGCCAGGGAGGGAGGGCGGGGAAGGGGGAGCCTGCCCCCGCCACACGGCGGCTCCTCGGGGCCGGGCCCGGCCGAGGGTCCCGGCTATAGCGGCCGCCTCCTGGGGCGGTTGCCGGGAGACGGCGGGGCCCCGCCATGGCGGCGGGCAGGGCAGGGCCCAGGCGGCGCGGCCCCGGCCCCGGCCCCGGCCCCGGCCCCGCTCTGCACCGCGGGCGGGTCCCGGCGGCGAGCGGCCGCCGCCTCCGGCAGCCGCGGCGAGGGCGATGGGGAGCACCTGGGCGCCTCGCCCACGGCACCTGCGCGGGTGCGGGGCGCTTTCTGGGTGGGTTTTGTGTGCTTTATTATTAAATATATATATTTTTTTTTTATAGAAGGCTCCGCTGCCTTTTTCCAGGAGGGATGCGGCTGCCAGCCGGGTCAGCGCCGCCGCCACGTGCGGCGGCGACCTGCGTCCCGAAGCTGGGGGAGAGGAGAGGGGAAAAAAAAAAAAAAGAAAAAAAAAACGATACTGATGGAAAAAAACAACTACGGGGATGTTTTGGCTGCGACCCAGCGTTCCCGTGCCCGCTCGGTTCCGCGGGAAGATGTCAGCCGCCGGCCGGGCGGGTGCAGCCCCGGCGCCCCTCGTCCCCTTCTCCCCTCGTCAGCGCCGCGGTTCGGGGGCCGGGGGGCTGAGGCGATGCGGCCCCGCGGGGGCTCCGCTCCCTCCACGAAGCCGCCGCGATCCGCGCAGCCTGCGGCGAGGCAGGACGGCGGCCACCCGCCCCATCCCCATCCCTGCCGCTCTCCCTGCCCGCAGCCCCGCCGCCGGCTCCCCCCCTTCCCGCGGCAGCTTCGCCCCCTCGCCGCCCACAGCCCCCAGCCGGCCCCGCTCCCAGCGGCCGAGCGCGGAAACTCCGCCGGCGGCCCGCGCCCGGAGCTCGCAACTTTCCCGGAGCTGCGGGCGGCCGGTCAGCCGTGCTTACTGCGGGCTCTTGGGGTAGAAGGGGAGGGTGACGTGGCTCAGGTCCTGGATGTCGAAGGCGGTGGGCTCGGCCGAGATCGCCTGCCGCTTGGTCCGCTGCTCGCCCTGCAAGGTGCCGGCGCTCTGCTGCTGCGCCTGCTGCGTGGCGGGCCGGATCACCGAGCGGTACTTGTCCAGCTCGTTTTGCAGCTTCTGGATCAGTTCGTCCTTCTGGTCCAACTCCAGCTCCAGCTCGTCGATGAGCGCATCCCGCTGTCGCAGCTCCTCGATCTTCTCCTGCAGCGCGTACTGTAAATCCCGCAAAGTGCCCATGCTCCCGCCGCCGCCGCGCTCGCCCCTCGCCTGCCGCCCGGCAACTTTCCCCCGGGGCCGCCCGCCGCCGCCTCCCCGCCCCCGGCCCGGCTCCCCCCCCACCCCGGCCCCGCTCCGGCCCCCGGGGCCCCGCCGCCGCCGCCGGCCCCCGCGGCCCCGGAGCCGGCTGCGCGAGGGGCGCTCCCGATCCACCGGCGCCAGGCGAGGCAGGAGAGCGGGCGGGAGGCTCGCACACGCCCGCACACACGCGGCGGGCAGGAGGGGGCGGGCGGCCGGGGCCGAGCGCGCCGCGGAGCTCCCGCCGCCTGCCGGGGCCGGGGGCAGCGCCCGGGGCCGCGGGGGGTCCCCCGGGACGCCCCCGCCGAGGGGAGGCCGCTCCCGGCGGGCCCAGCCCCGGGGCGGCAGCGGCGCGGCCCCCCGTGCCTGCCGGTGCCTGCCGGGCTCGGCGCCGGGCACTTTGCGGGGCTGGTGGTGGTGCGGGGGGTGTGAAGGAGCGGGCAGGTTTTGGTGGCTGCTCCGAGTGGAGGCACGCACCAGCGCCTGCCTCGGTCTCGGCCAGCTGCGAAAGCCCAGAATTTAACGCCACTGCTGGGCCGCGCTGGCAGAGCCTGGAGGCAGAGCGTGTGGGTCTCAGAGCACTTCAAAAAACACAGACGCACTTAAAACATGGGAACCAGGATCTCTGCACAGCCCCACAAAATCCAGTTGCTACCACACCAAACCCATATGGGTGTAGCCGGTGCACGAGGGCTTTCTGCCTGCCGAGGCACCGTTGCACACTGGTTCTACCTCTGCCATGCAGTTCATGGGGCTGCGGCACAAAAATAACGGAATAAAATAAACGAGCCACATCGGCCGAGCCCACTGTGCCAAATGGCTTGCATGCCCCAAGCACAGAAGGGACAGTGCCATAGACTGTGACAGCACCTTAGAAGGAGGGAGCTGTGGGCAAGCAAATGGACGGTTTGGGGTTTCCCGATAAGATTGAAGGGTCAGGGGTAAAAAAAAAAACCCACAGCCCGGCTAGATGTGAGCACTGAGCCACCAGCATGGATGTTTTCAGGGCAGCACCTGCAGCTGCTTCAGCTCCTTCTCCTGGAGTTTGGGCTGGGGAGGAGAGCTGGGAGATGCAACCGTGGATGGGTTTTTGAGGTGGGTGCTACCTACTACATGTTTGTATCTGCTGCTGGCAGTGTCCAGGCCTCCCAGCAGGGCATGGGAGAGGAATAAGAGAGATCCAGACAGTGCTTATGGGGTTGGTTTGTTTTGTTTTAGTGTTGCATGCTGGTGCTTGGCTGAGTCCAAAGTCCCAGCTTTCACCCTGCAGATGGTCTTTATAAAATTAAACAAAAATAAAAAAGAACGGACAAGGAATTACAACTACTCCCTGTTCAACACTGCTGTTTGAAAGGGCCTGGATTCTGCTCGTAAATCTGGTGTGAGGCTCTGCAGGTTTGTCGACGTACTTGGTACCTTCTGCATTTTTCAAGATGTGCATGTGGAAAAAAATAGGGTTATGTAAAATGCTTCAGCTCTCATTCTACTTGCCATATATGCACCAGACACAAAAGCAAAGTTCCCTGATTGTTTTCATGGGTTGCCACCACGCTTTAAGTTCAGACAGTGTGGTTTTTTTGTGTGCGTGTGTAGCTCTTCCATTTCAACCTTCCATAATTCACTGGGAGCAAAAATACCAAATACCTTCTGAACATTTCCATTTTAAAGATGGACGGTGTTAAATGGATGCACATGTGCTGCCTACAAACTAGAAATCAATGATAAAAAAAAATAATAGCATCGAGCCAACATGCTTAAAGTTTTATTGTTTTCCTCCCTACAGAAGCAATGCAGACTGGTGGACGAGGGAGACGCGATACAGTTAGCTGAAGCCCACCAGGATTCAAGAGAACAGCAGCCCTGGGGGAAATTTGTGCATAATTTCTCGATGACAAGCAGTAAAGCCACATTACTCAGTTCCTATTAGAGGTGCACAGCCTGCGACTGAGACAACATTACAGAGATAAGAAAGGATCTGGAGAAAAACATGAGAAATTATGGGGAAAAAACTGGCAAGGAATTTGTCAAGTATATGTAAAGGGAATATTTATTTACAGGTGGAAGGTAGGCTTTCAGAAGACCTACAGGAGAGATTGTATGGCTTGGCTTTAGGTCTGTGACTATAACCAGCAGCTGTAAATCCATGGCCAGTCTTCCCCAGCTGACGGATGAGGCCGAAGCAACCCAAAGGGTTTCGCAAGCTGCCAGCCGAGGTGTGCCACCTGAAGGCAGCAGCCAGCTGCCTACTTTCGGCTGCTTGCTGCTCTCCCAAGGAACCCATCAGGTAAGTGCTACTGCCCCGCTCCAATAAAAATAAATCCTCCCGTCCTGCTCCTCTCGACTTAATGTTCCCAACAAAAAAAAATCTCAGACTCTCAAAGCAGCTGCTTTGTCTTCTTGATCCCGTGAATGGAAAGAAATGGCTCTAAGGAGAAGAATGGCAGGAATGCGCCAACTGGCTCCGTTTCGGGAGGACGGGGTGAGGCTGCTTGCGGTTTGTTAAGGGAGCCTGTGGCAACCACCATCCCAAAGCCCGCTCCTGACGCAGCCACTGCAGTGCTGTGCCTCACCTCGCACATGAATGCGGGAAGCCAAAAAACAGCATCTGCAGGCGGCGTTCTCCCCGTCCCGAAACATCGCGCCGGGCCCACCGGTGGGAATCACAGGCAAAACGTGCAAGACGTGGCCACGTCTTCTGTGCCCCTCACCAAATGGGCTCCAATGTGCTCACAACGCTGCCTCTCTGCACAGCTCCCGGGTTTTAATAGCTTTGCTTCTAAACCTTTCAAGGATCATCTGTCACCAAATGCACCCACTCAGCTGCCATCTTCCAAGCTAAAAACATATTTGAAAGCTCTCGATTCTGCAAACACCTCCTAGGGCTCGCCAATCAAAGCTCAGGTACCAAGCGGGATCACTGACAGGCAAATGTCACCTTGCTGCCGCCAGCCGTGGCAGCGCGCAAGGAGAAGCTGGAGATGCATCGCTGAGTACATGCATAAACATTTTCCTCCTCCTAGCAGCGTTTTTGTTTTTTCCTGCCTAATTCACTCCAACCCATTCCTTACTCCTTTCCCAAAATACCGGCTCCCCTGTCTGTAGTGGAGGGTGAGGAGAGAGATGGCAAGACATGGGGTGTCCAAGGGCTCTGGACACAGCTCCCTGCCACTCACATTTTTGAACACACTCCTTTTTTGCCTTCCCTCCTCACCAGGGGACAGTTGGCCATTCTTTTTGCCTTTTGCCCCAAACAGAGTGTCTTCAGCACCTCCTTCTGGGGCTGTGGTACCCTGGAGGTTTGCAAGGGAGAGCTAGACAATAATTCACCCCTGAACGATGAGGATGAGGCTGGACCTATTGCCTCAAAGCAGCCTCGCCAAAACCAAGGAGCCCTTGTGTTCCTCCCCACTGCAGCAACAGGGATACCCAGAGCCAGCACTCTTGCAGTGAGCGCTGTCTCTTAAACCCCACTGAGTACTAAGTGCTGGAAGCGCATCGACATCTCAACCAGATCATCTCAAGGTTTTTCCTTTAGCATGTAGATTTTTTCTACTATCAGCAAGAAGCACTGAGAAGTAGCTCTTGTGAAGAGCGTGCAACCGCTCCAGCCTTCTCTAGGAAATCCTCCCAGTGTAAGGATGATTTGGAGCAGATAAAGTGCATGACAGAAAATACTCCCAAGGTCTATTAACAATACAAAAAGTGCACACTGCAGAGACCAGAAAAAATAATAGCACACTGTACTGTAATTGGTAATATGTTTAGCTTTTTATATCACATTAGGGGCATACTTAATAACACAAAAATGAATGCTTGTGTCATGCAAGGCAAAAGGATGAGCCATGATGAGTGTATAACAGCACAGGATTACCTGTGCAACACGGAGGAGCAGTTTCAGCTCTTCCTCCCCTTGCATGCAAACATGTGCCAGAATCTTGCTTCTTCCTCCCATTGGAGCAACCACAAGAGGTTCTTCCGGCTTCCTCCCCTCAGCTAAGTTCCCTGTCCACACCTGCCTGCCTCTGTGTCCACAGGAACCACAGACCCTCTGCCCTCCAGAAAACATCCAACATGCTTTGGCTTAAAGGTGTCTTTATGAGCCACGACAGACAGAAAGCTGGATTTTCAACGGCTTGCCCCATCAGATGACCACAGTGGTGGCAGGAGGTGTTCAGTGCCACCTGGTAGCAAGGGCCACCAGGGGCTCCTTCTCACATGAAGCCTGTGGGGCTGGGCTCTCTCCAGGACAGAGCAGACATTTTCCACGTGCCCGAGACAGGAGCCGCAAGCAGTAGTGGGTGAGGAGAACTGGTCCCTTCAGGACAGCGTTTCCCCCTGCCAGGAATGGCTGCACCGCCCGGCGAGGCCAGCACAATGCCCCATGGGCTGGATCCAGCCAGGAGCAGCTTCAAAATGATTCAGCTGCCTTAAGAAGTCTCTTCAGGCTTGCATTAAGCAGCAACTTGTTCCAAAAACTGCCAAAGTAAATACTTAGTGCTGTTTTGCAGTTACCACAATTAGACACTGCCTATGCCCCTGCTTTTCTCAGCAGTCCCAGCACACTGACTATGTAGAGCAAAAGGAGCATTTAGGCAAGGAGAGTCATAGAAATACAGTTTTCTTTTGCTTGCAGCCTTAAGCTACCAGCAAATGAACCCGGGGACCAATTAAATTAAATGCAAGGAAGCAGATCTAGTCTTGGAGCCACGATATACATGATATAAAGGAGGTGAAGTTTGTAGAAAACATCAACTCAGTTGACATAGTTGGAAAAACAGACTGATTCTGTTTTCACACACGCATCTGTGAGACTGGGGGAAGCTGCAGCCTTTGAAGGAAGATGGGAGCAGAGCATCAGATCTGATGCCACTGATTTGGGACAGCCCACACTCAGTGGCCATTTTATCTTCGCTTTTCCCCTGCGTGCAATCTCGCTGTCACAGCAAAGGGGCAGGAGTGCTCGGTGACTCATCCCTTGCCCAGCCCATGCACCGAGCAGCGCGGGGTCACCGCCAAAGGACAGAAATAACTGTCGGATCACACAACAGGGACAGCATTCTGAAGCCCTACACGTCACTCGGTCACCAAACGGTCAATGTGGAGGCTACCAAAAGTTTCCCAAGCCTCACTTTTCAGAGGCAAGAGCCTTACAGAGCCGCTGACCCAGCCAGAAACCCTACAGCTGCCCAACATATGCCCCGTGCCACCTTCATGTTAAGTTGCTTCAGAATGGCACTTAGGCAGAAAACAAATCTGACTGATCCAAGCAACCAGGTGCTCAGTGGGGCATCACACATCTGGGGTCGGATCCTGTCTTCCTGCATTCATTCCTCTGCTCCTACTGACCTTTTCAGTGTGAGATCATATCTTTGTTTCTCTTTGTATAGACCATGTTGGGCTCTGACTGGCAACAACAGCTTCTCATGGCACATTTGGGAGTAGGATTTTTGGAACTGGCATTCAGTGGTATGCTGGTAAATACTTGGGTTGATCAGCAGTGATGTTTGTCTTGTAAGTCAACCTGCTATACTGGTCAACCTGGTATACTTGTAAAACCCCTCCACAAAAACTCAGCCAGAGGCATCACCTTTCAGCATCCAGCCACATCTTCCATTGCCACAGACTTCCTTCGCCTTCTCACTGACTTCTCAATCACAGTTCTCTGGCTGCAAGAGGACGAGAGCAGAGTACTTGTGAAGGCACGAACAGCAAGACACTTGTTTACCCCCCAAAAAAAATATTTTAAACTACAGCAGCTCATTTCTATGGCCTAATTTTGAAGCTGCTTGACACTATTTCTTAACTTCCCAGGGCAAACTCCTTGCCTGCCCCAGGCACTGGCAATCCAGGTGCCCCCTCTCATTGCCCTTTTGGACCCGGAGCATTTCTTCTCTCTTTTCACCATAATTTTCACCATAATGTGCCACTTGCCTACCATAATTGCTGTGGTTCTTTAAGCTGATTTATCCTACCTTCAAAACAATTCATTTATATCTGAAATTGGATTATAAATAAACATGGATTACTCTACCGCCAGTATGAAAATAACCAGTGCGTTGTTATCATTATCTTATGGTGAACGCATTGTGAACAAGTGCACTGTCTCTTTATATAATCAAATTAATTCCTCTGCTTATTAGAAAGTATTATGTGGATGTTTCAGGTATTTATAACAATAAGCATGAAACATTTTAAATCTGTATTTTATGCAGCTGGACAGACTGGTGTTTCTTAAAGGTAGGCAGGCAACTTAAATTTTTTAGAAACAGATTCATGCTAGAATTTGTTCTGAAGTCTTTGTCTAACACCACCTCATCCTGGGCATATTTTACTGAAAAACCACTTCTATTCAAATATCTGTTTCTCTCCACAATTCTTAGCTTGCAGAATACATTTCCAAAAAGGCTTTGTAGTCCACGTTGATCCCCTGGTCATTTAAGGCTCTGAATAAATGGCCATATCCCACAGAGGACCCGGCTTGTTAAGATACCAAGGAAACATCCATGAATCATCCAGGCAGAATCTGCAAACAGGGGCTCATGTTGGGTTTCACAAAGGTTTTACAGTGCTCCACTGACTTCCACAGCTATTTCTTATTTATGCTTGGGAAAACTTCATCAGGTTGGGCTCTCTGAGTGTGTAAAAATGTTTACGCTCACAGCTTTCTCTCTGTCACAGTCTGCTCGAACTGATTGCTCTACTCATCAGAGCATTAGAGGCCATCAACGCCTGATTTCCTCCGCACTGCCAACATCTCTCGATTGACTGCCCTGCTGCCTTGGGTGCATCAGGGGATGGGCAGCGCTTTTCTTCTCACCCGCACAGTGCCCGCTTCGGATCACGCTTCAACCCCTGGGCAAGGTGCGGGGCTCCAGCCTTGCTCTCACTGCCTGGACACCACCGTGCAGAAATCACAGCTCCTGCGCTTGCTCTGGGCGAGCCGGGCTGGGCAAACCCAGAGCTTCCAGCCCCTATACATCCCGTGCTTCTGCTCTCTGCAACGAGAGTGCAAATTCACAAACAGTTTGAAAATCCCCCTGCTCCTTTACAGGTAAATACATGTGTGGGTTGTTTTTTTTTTCCCTTTTTTTTTTCATCCTCTTTCTCACGTAAAAGACAGGACTGTCAGTAAAACAGCAGCTTTCAGCTCGTGATTTGGGCATGACGTAGTGTGAAGCATCGTGCGCCCTCGCCCTGCTCGGTGGGTGTTTGGCCCCGCTCTGTTCCCTTACATGGCCTGCAGCTCTGCCAGGCACAGCATTCTCCACATTCTTCTTTTTCCCCCCCGCTTTTTAAATCTCATTTCTTTTAGGAGGAGAGAGCACAGCAGACAAGGAGTAATGCCGCCCTCTACTGCCCTACTCCCGGCTCCAGGGGTACAGCTACGCTCACACCAGATACCTGGGGAATCATCACCAAACAAGAAAGTCAACCAAATTTAGTGTTGGAGCAAAAATATGCCTGGATTTTTTTTATTTTTATTTTTTTAAAAAAAGGGGGGGGGGAAGGGAGGGAGAGTGTCTGACACAGAAGTGTCAATGGGAATTGAAAGCTAATATATTGCATTTCTCAGCAAGAAGATAGGATTCACACTAGAAGTTTTTAACAAGTTTGCTACTACAACTGTAAAGAAATGACCATATGGTATATTAAGGAGCTTATTTATATAAAACAGGACTCTTACATAAACTGTAGCACAGTCTCTCTGTATGTCGCTTACAGGAGTCAAACTCCCAGCCTTCTCTAGCCTGAATATTCAGTTTACCTGAAGGGCAAACCCAAAACTCTTTCAGAGGCATGGTAACTCTGCCTGAGAGCCCTGCAGACCACACCTCACATTTTAGGTGGGTTTGATTTACCACTCCTGTATGCATTCCCCTTAAAGAGGCGCAGAAGATTGATTTGTTGAAAGTTTGGATCAATGATTTGATTCACTAATAGGCCTTATATGTGAGCCTTTAGGAGCTCATCGATTCACACCAATTCCTGGCTCGCAGCTCAAAACCCAATACACATCACCACTAAGATAACATGCAACAATTCTGGGCATGTGCCAAAAATTCAGCATGCATAAACCTAAACATCTCCATCTTTTAGCATTAGCAGAGGAATGTAACTGCAAAACATGACCGATTTGAAAAAGGAAGACATTTCTTTGTTGATATATATCACAATTTTGTATCTAGCCTCATTTCTTAAGATTTTTTAATGATTTGTTTTTCAGAAGTCTGAATCTTTTCATTTTCCCTTTATATTTCCTAGTAAACATAAAACAACTCATGCTAATACCACTACACATACCCCTGCAATTGCTATTAATCCATCACCTAAAGACAAACAAACAAACAAAAAAAAAAACATTCTTTCCCAAACTCCTCAGATGTAAAGAGAAAGTTAAACTTTGCAAGGAAATCTTATTTAAAAAACATTAACGTAATTTCCAGACGGAATTGGTATTGACTGGGCAGCAGAAAAGCAAATGCTGAGCAGAGGGGACTAAATTATGGGGAAAGAATCAATACAGGAGCCCAACTAGAATGGAAGATTTAAATAGATGTTTTTTCCCCCTCAAGCTTTTATCTGTTTTATAGGGGACACTCAGGAGACAGGGTAAATAATGTTTTTAAGAGGCAGATCAAAACCAATCAGATTAGGAGATTCAGGAAATAAATTTATCCTCAGGCCAAAACGGTGCAAAACCCAATTCTTTGGTTGGCCAAGCGAGGTCAGCCCAGATTACAGCCAAGAGTAAGTAACAGCATGTCCCAGCTCAGCTTGTCGACTGAGGCAAAACATTTTACTAGTCCAGCTAATGATGCTGAAAGAAAGAGGCATGATATTGAGGCTAAGCCACAAAATATCTTTACAAAATAAGCCACAAGACATCTACCAGGAGATTAAGTTGGATATGTGCACCCTACGTCTGACACACAGCCTGTGACCAAGCACAATTCTGCAACCTGTGCTCTTTCAAAGAAACAAGCAGCCATTGTCAGACCACAAACAGATTTTGCTCCTCGATTCCTACATCCTGAGCTGGATTCGAAATATCTCCGCAGAATCTCCATGAACCCACATACAAAGGGGAAGCAGGAACTGCACCAGTCATCTCTTCACAACACAACCTCGTCTCAAATAACAATCTTATGCAATCATGAATGGAAAAGAACTCATTTTTCACCTCACCTGCTGCTTCTCCTCTTACTTTTATTAAGAGGCATTACTTGCAATTACCCCAGATATGCTAATAATATCTGCATGCTGATGCATCTTATTGAAAAGTTGCACCAAGACCTTTAGAGCTATAGCAGGTTTTAAGGTTCTCAGTAGAGATCTCATCACCTTGATGAGAGGGAAAACCCAGAGCAGAGTAAGTGCCAAGCCTTTCCAATTTATCTTGGGAACCTGAAAGCATTTCTTCCATTTTTCTCTCACTGGCCCATTTTAGCAGCATTCTTCCAATTCCTGACCATTTCCAGTTCTAAAATCTCAATTAACACTAATTTGTTGAACCCAAAGTTTTGCATTAATGCAGTGTTCTCCCTTTTAAACTACTAAATGACGTCTTCTCTTTACTGGAAAAGTCTTTTACCGTTTATTTGGATTTTGCTGCCCACTGAGCAGCATGCAGTTACTTACACATGCTTGCAAAACTAAATCTTTGCACATCATTATTAGGACTTTGCCCATGTTGCTAACGGATTTAGAATAATGCTTTAATTAATACTTTTTCCCCCTACCTGTCTACCTGTTCAGTGATGTATAGGAAAGAAACAGTAAAGTGTGCAGAGGTTGGGACATGGCATATGGTGGACAATTTCTTCCACTGCGCTGCTAATACTTGGAGATGGCTGCAAGTTCTTGCAGAGAGCAGTGATTAAAGCTTAAAAAGAGAAAGTACCTGTTTCCACCCCACAAAGGAAAAATGGCCAGCTGACCTTGTGAACACAAATCCTATCAAACGTGAGAGTGCACCTTGTCTGTTGATGACTCAAACCACATCATTTAACCCATATTTTTTAACTGTAACTGTAGTTTATACCAGTGTGGCTCATTTCTGTTCCTAAAAATGTAAAGCAGCCTAAAATGTGAACAAATTGCAGCTCCTGCTAGCTGCACGCTTTATGGGTTATTTAACATAATTACTCATTCTTATCCTGGTCGGCTTGCTAAATTCATGTACTGTATTTCCAGCATGAATAATTTAGCAGGTATTAATTATTTATACCTCAGCCCCTTCAAAGGAGCTGCTGGGAGCCCACACCAGGCAGCAGGGCCAAGTGCGGCACCGCCTCGTCCGGCCCCAGCCCAGGGCTTACAAGAGGGAAGTGGAAAGGTTGCACTTAGCCACCAAAAAGGGTCGTGCATTAAATCTCCTTACATCCAGCGCTTGATTTATAGGTGATGCCAGGCAGTTCAAAGGAGCTGGAAAAATTGCATCTCCCTGCCAAGCGCCTTTTTTTTTTTTCTCTTCTTCTTTTATCTAGTCAATACAATGCATTTTAAGGGACAAGGTCGCAAACCAGCAGACATCACCTCCCCCCTAACATGTAACCACCTTCTCTCGCAGAAAACAGTACCTGGCACTCAAAGTGCTGGCTTCCCCTGGGGGAAGACCACACAGCCACGAAACAGTCTTCAGAGCACCCAGGAAAGGGAGCTGTGTTAACAGGGCATGCCCACAGCTTTATCCCCACTTTTCGGCATAAACATACGGTTGGGCACTCAGGGACAACATGCAGATTTGTGACTCTCCATGAGGGCTACAGGACCTGAAGCTTGCCTCTGCATTCCTTAACGCATCTCCTGCTGCTGCCTCTCCACCTCCTGGTACCGGGGCAGGGGCCGTGGCACAGTGAAGCAATGCACTACATCATGGGGACACCATGATGTGGAGGGAGTGTCAGCATTGAAGGGCATTTTCTGGCATGCCAGGTAAAGGCATTAAGAGGGCCAAAAGTCCAGAACTGGAAGACAGGCAAATTCAAATAAAAATGAGGCCCCCCGCTCCTCCCGCTGAGCAGATTTAAGTTTTAAAAGCCCCAAACCAGCCAGCTTTTTCCTGCCCGAACATATTAATTCATGAATCTTCCCTCTCGCTCTCGTCTTGGGGTCTTGCTGGCATGGGGAACATCGCTGCCATCCCACGGCTCCTCCATTCACAGCTGTGCTCCTCCCGCCACCGTGGAAAACATTCCTACGGCTGCTCCTGGGGGTTTGGCAGCTTTGGCCCAGGAATCCTTCCCCAGGGTTCGACTGATAAAAATACCAGTGTCTGAACAGTGCAGCCTTTCAACCTCGCCTGGTCCCCCCGGGCCAATGCAACCTCTGCTTGCATCTGTGGAGCTCCTCGGAGGTCGATGTGGTTACCCAGACGTACCTGAGGGCACTGCCGGCTATGTACTTTACCTTATTCAAACCATCTGCTTAAAGGTTTCTGGTCTGTGAGCCCTTTTATGAGAGCAGAGGGTGGGGATGCAGGTCTGAAAGCACTTCTTATTCCCGGGAAGGCTCGGGGTCTGAGCAGCCCTCAAGCTTTTCCCTCGGCAACGACCTCCCTCTGCTCACCGGCAACTGAAGCGTTATATTTTTGATCGCTTTTAACCACTTCCCAGCATTAAGCTAAGAGTCATCCTCTGCACAGCACCTCCTTCACCGGGACCCCGAGGGATGACCTGGACGGTACTGAGGTTGCCTTGAGGGGTAACCTGAAGTCCAGGCACGAGCCTGTCACGGCCTTAACCATAACGCACGCTGCATCGTATGGCAGATGGCACCGAAACAATCCACGTGTGTTTAACCTCCGGGAGCGAAGGACTGCTCGGCCACCTCTGCCTGCGTTCCAGACCTGACCCTGGCTCTTCACTGGGCCTGGTCGACAGCATTCAGCCAGCACCAAGAGCATAACCCAACCTGGCAGCCCCTAATGTATGTGATGCTCATCCTCAGCACACTATGGATAACACCACTTCACCCCTATGAATGCACACGAACATCGCCGTGTCCCTGCACTTCGAGCTGCCCTGTTCTCCCACAGCTCCCTTCCCTCCTGTAACAGCTTGTGGATGGAGAGGAGATGGCAGAGCTGCCACCTCGCCATCCTCAGCCTCACACCTGGCTTCTTCAGTGCCCTGCCCGCTGTCCTTCCACACCGTGGGACCGAGCCTTTCTTCCTTGAGCTACCAACTGCTCCACCAAGCTCATCTGAGCAATAGAAACTTAGGACCAATGGCAGCATGAGAAGACAGAACCGTCGCGGCTTTCCCGACCTTTCACTGTGGGGCCAGGAGCGATTTGGGTTTTCAGAGCTCAGCCCGTTTCAAGGTGCTTCCAGCAGCCCCAGGGAAGCATCAATACAGAGAAACGCTCCGTAGGCACTTTCTTCCCTCTGCCCCTGTCGGATGCTGTCTGTCTGTCTGCTGTCACTGAGCAGTGCCAGAGCAACACCTTCAGCTCTCCTTCGGCTGCAAAGCCAGGTCCTTACACAGGGGCACGCTGCTGTTTGAAGGCACAAGTTCCTGCTTTAGCCACTGTTTTCAGCTCAGACAATGGCATTCTTAGAACTAGAGTTATGCTTGTGAAGTGCTTCAAAGTCCCAAACACTGTCCCTTTGCCACACATTGCTTCTGGTCACTGGGATTTTTTATTTTTTATTTTTTTTTGGATCTACAGTTTCTTGAGGCTACCAGCTGCAGACCTCCCAGCCCATGAACAACGTCCGTGTGAACACATGCCATCCAGTTACCTGCTCAAAAACAGGGATACTTCTACCCGCCAGCACAGTGTGCTGGCACTGGCAAGGAAAAAGAGCTTGTTTAAATCAGAGCTGCTGAACACAGCTACAACAGATCTAAACCTCTTCGCCATGAGCTCCCAGCTCTTTTTCGGTCTCAGCTGCCACCTTCTTGTCTTGCTGCTCGAACAAAGCCAGCTCCACTGGAGCCTGTGGTACAACCTCTGCCAGTGATTCTTCTTATTTTGGAGGTTCTGGCAATGTGAGTCCCGAACCCACCTGCACCACATCTCACTTCCAGCCTGCATTTTCATGTGGTGCTCTTAAGTGAGAAGTATACCGAGAAAGAAAAATCTGTGTTTAACCTCCTGTATTGGTTAAAGATCAATAAACTGTCATTTACTTTAGCGTGCCAGGACCTACTTTATAAACTGATAAACAGAGTAATTACTATCTGCTGAATATATCTTTAAGCTTATACAAGTGAAAGCTGTACCTGTACAGGCAAAAAATGAGAGACCACCTACAGGTTTTAAAGATCATCTGAGAATAGGATGACATTTCACTTCTTCAGGAACACTTGACTGTAGTGAAAGCAGTGCCTAAGCAGGTGAAATTGGGTCATAATTATCCCATTAGCATTGCGTGGGTCTGAAGGCTACTCCAAGGTAATGCCCGGAAAATGTTTCCTACACACTGGGAAATCATTACCTCTGTGGTTTCATTAGTGGAGTATTAGGCTCAGGCAGCTTCTGAGGCAAACGGACACTCGAGCAGCAGAAACAGGCTGAAACCACGACTTGACTGTTCCCCCACACCCAGTGTTCAGAGCTGCCTTTTGCCAGTGCAAGCAGGGAGGGGAAGGGTCATGATGTGACTGCAGGAGAAGAGAGGACCAGGAGACACCCCATGAGGCCAAAGCCACTCTCTTGTTCTTAATGTGGCAACTACAAACAGCATAACCTAAAGAGCTACATAGGCCAGAGACACATCTATGTGCTGACATACATAGAATATATATATATATGTATGGGGGTAGTGTCTAAGAGTGTGTGTGTGTGTGTATATATGTGTATATATATATACACACACACACACACATACTGCCTGTAGCCCCATTTCTAGAACAACAAAGTCCACCTACTGCAAGAGAGCTGTGCCAATCCTGATGGTCTCCACATGGAAGACCACCTGTGCCTATGGCACCAGACACCTTAGACAAAGAAGAAAATTGTTAAAATAAAATGAGAGAGAAAGGAGAGCTTTTGCAGAACAAAATTGAAAAGTTAGAGTGGCTTTGCCAAGACACCATGGGCCAGAGAGAATAGCCTCCTGCCCACCTAAGCACAGCCTGGTTATAAACACTGGAATTGCACAAATTCCATTTAATTCACACAATTGAAGGGGGGCAGGAAAAGTCAGGATGTTAAACTCTGCGGTCATGGCGTGGCTTCCTTAAGAAGGCAAAATACCGTTATTTGGCAAGTCCCTGGAAAATCCCTGGAAAACAAAATGATCTTACAGGTCAGCGTCTTAACAGACAAAACACAGAGGGGGACATAGTCTGTGGACAGCCAGATCACCGCAAAATGGAGTGGATCAGGTCTTAATACGCTGGAATTTCAAATTTTTATTTTTTTTTTTTTGGGGGGTGGGGGGTGGGGGCGGGGTGCAGACCTCGAGGTCTTCTCTACTGATGCTGTTTCAAAACTTGCTGAAGATCAAGAAACACTCTGGATGGCTGGAGGAAAGCAAGCACTCCACAAATATTTTTAGACAGCAAATAGAATTGCACAGGTAATTGTTTTGGCTTGACATTGATCCTGAACACCCTTCAGGATATGCGATTCTCCATTTAACTGAGGAAGAAATTAAAGCAATATAATGTATATGGCTGGACGGAAAATAGATCTTATGAAGCCAACTAGAGGGTTTTGTTAAACTGCCTGCAAATTGGGTTGAAAAAGCATTCACAGCAATGTAACATAATTAAGACAGACGTAAACAGACTTACAAACACAAACTCGTTGAGCATGTCTTAGCTGCCAGTGGCTTTTATCCCAGCAGAGGGGAGGTTAAAAGCAATGAGCCGCCGTCCAGAAAGCGTGAGAACGGGCAGCTCGTCCAGCAAGCAGCGGCGTCAGGATTTAACAGCAGCACCATGAAGTTAGACGAATCGAGGCTTAAAACACGGAACAAATGTTTAAGGCAGAGCAATTAGGGCAATTCATCTTTCCAACAAGCTGCAAGGGATCATGGTGCTTGCTCAGCCACTAGCAAACTTTTTAACCACACACAGAGGATTTTTTTTGTTGTTATTATTATTATTATTATTTAAGACAGAAATGCACTAGGCAGAACAAAACCTCCAAAAAGGCTAATGGCCCATCTCCTGCAAATCAGGCTAGATGATCACAGCCAGCCTCACTGGCCTTATAACATAACCACTTGTGAAAACTGAAATAATTTTCATTCATTCTGCTGCCATTCGACATCTTTTGGGCACAGTAAAAGGGTTCAAAAGAGAATATAAATGTAATAGTAGAGCCTCTTTCTATAAATCAGGGTTACACGCTGAATTTACAAATGCTGTCAGTCCAACATCCTGCAGACTTCTCAGTCCGGAAACCCAGACAGAATACAGATGTACGGACTTTATCAGCTCCGTATTATGCCTCACAATGTGAAAATGATTGCATGACGAGTAAATTCAACACCCACGCAAATAACTGCTGCTTCCAGTTCCTAATGAATCACAGGCCCAGGATGGGGTCAGAAGAATATTCATGGTGGGAAAAAGCAGCTCAAATGGACTGTTTCACATGCTTGCCTAGGCAAAAATGATTGCAGAAACACTAGCTGGGGAGATTAATGACATAATTTAAGCAGACAACTAACCAATTCATGTGATTTTTCTCCCCCTATTTTAACATCTTATTTAGACTTTATTTAAAATCTCTTATAAATCTGATAAAAATCAACTCTTTACTTAGAACCAGGCTGAAGGAGAAGGAGAAAAAACATTTACCCCAAAAGACTCTGATGTTATGCAGTCAACCAACGTAACATTAAAGGTAGAAATCAGTTTTACCGACACCATTGTACAGGAGTAGCGATAGCAGATTATGGGTCAACCCAGTTAATAAGGTACAAGAGCTAATAATGAGCTGCAGAAGAAGGAGCTGGGCAGCAAACACACAAGTGATTCAACATCTCCTGGATGCAAATAGTCTCTGCAACGAGCTGATTATATTCACTGGGATAGATTTCACCGCACAGACGTAGAAGAGATTAATCAGGCACCAAAATTTCTGTAAGACTGTCCTCCAGTTGACCCCAACACCATTTCCACTTCCCTTTCCCACGCATTTTTCCTCTTCTGCCCCCAAGCACATAGTTTTATAGAGCAAGAAGCTGCTCCAGCAGAAATCCTCATTTCATATCCATAATACCCACACCAGCTTGAGCCATCCTTTCCAGCAACACAGAGGAATGAGCTTCTGCCTGGAGCTGCCACAGTCAATCCCGTTCCAGAAGACAAAATATCCACTTTGGCGTATATTTTTTTAAAATAATTATTTTAATGCCGTGGAGGGAAGGGACAAATTGCAAAGTTCAGCCCTCTCTGTTCTACCAAGGCTGCTAGGCAGAAAAGCAAGCCTGGCAGAAGATGCAAAACATCAGGGTTTCTGCAGGGGAGACCAATTACCCCAGTCCACGTTTCCAAGAGGCAGTCTGATCCTTCCCAGAACTGGGCATCTGATAATAAAAACTGCAGATCAGAGTAAGGCATGGAGAGCCTGACTGCCAAAACCCTACACTAATGCCCCAGCAACACATTATGCAATGAAAGGGGACATACAGATTTCGCCAGAGACAGATTTCTTAATGGAGCACGAAAAAAATCAATGTGGGGGGGAAGGAACCTTTCATGCTGCTTTGATATTATTTTTTTTAGTATTTAGTAGTCCTTTTCTGAAGGACTGAAGTCAGACAATGCCACCAAGAAGATGGATGGTGTACCATCTACCCGGGCATTCACACACCTTGTGCATTGAAGAAGCAAATCCTCATTGCACCAGGGAGCAAGCTGTGGCAGAGCTTGACTTTACCTTGCCAAAAGCCTTTAAATATTGATAATAAAAAAGAGAGAGATGCACACAGTCCTCAGCCGAGCACAAGGCATTTACGGCCAGCCAGGCACCAATGTGTACTCTGCATCTCGTCTCTGCAGAGCCCAAAGAGCAAGCTGGAGGCTTGCTTCTGGGCTCGTATGCGAATAGAGGTAGCCTCACAGCTTTTAAGCGGGTGCCCAAAAACAAGGAGAACAGAACAACAAAAAGGTGTGATGATGAATTTTAAGTCACCCTGCAATCCTACTCTATACTGTCACCAGGAGAAGCTGGCAAAGGAAATGTAAAAAAAAGAAACAAAACAGTGCAAAAATAGCTCCCATGGCCTTAGAGAACTCTACATTTTGGAGCAGTGTCCATAAACTGGCTGAGCACGAGGCTTGGATCAGACACCTTAGGTCTTCCTTCCTGACCCTGCCATCTACCAATGCGCCCATCACGAGCAAGTGATTCACCTTTGCATCTGCACAATGGGTGCAAAGAGACTCACTTCCAAAGGAAAACACCTTCAAACCTACAGTTAAAAATATCCTGTAGCACCTGTGGTGTTTTTCTATAAGGGACTACAAAAATTTTTCCTATAAAAGCTGATCTTGGGATTTTTTCCTCATTGAGGCCAAAATGCTGCCAGAGCTCTCAGAAAGACTTTGTGAAAAGGGCAAACCTAAACCTCACCATGTCCCCAGCCACATACCAGCCTCCAGCTTGCATCCTGTGTCACGTTCCCAGCTCTTCATACCTGCAAGTAAAATGGAAGATTTCATCTGAAATAGAAACTGTGTCTTGCTGTGCTGCACCAACAAATAGCCTTCATTAGCCCTTATAATCTGCACCTCAACCTTTCAACTCCGTTGCTGATACGTTTTTTTTTTTTTTAATAATACTTTCCCACTTCCTAAGACGAACAAATCTTCCACCAGTCACTGCCCCATGCAAATACCATTACTGATGCTGCTTTCCCTTCACATGAGCTCTGTGGCTCTGTCTTCACCCCATCGTGCTGGTGGCTCCTTTTGGTGGATCTGGAGCCCCTCCACAACCTGGTAGTGGTTTGGCCCCATGGGAAAACCTGTGGCCACATTCGGGATTGATTTTGAGCCCCAGAGTGGAGATCTAAGTGTTTTTCAACCCTTAGATGCCAAGGAAATGAGCAACATATGTATTTGGGAGTAACTGCACAAAAACAACCAATGCAGAGTAGTTTTGCTGTCCAGTCTATTGTACAATAAAAACAACTCTATTCTCAATGCATTCTTTTTTTTTTTTTCCTCTTTTGCATAACCCTTGCATGACAGTGCTATATCTGCCAATGCAAGCTAAACGTTTCTCAGTACTAGGAATAACTCATATATGCATTTAAGTAAAATAAAAGCCTCACATAGAAAGCTATCAACTCAAAGGAACAAATATGCCTTTTTTTTTTCTCTGACCCAGTGGTTTTTCTTCAAAAGGCTCTTGCAGGTACCTGAGTTTTCGTTGTTTGCAAAGATAACTTGAATGGTCTGAAAGCAGAAGCAGCAAAAAGGAATCTGAAACTGTGGCCACTTTTGCAGGCAATTTCTCCAGGACATCTTCCATCCTGCCGCTCAGCGCAGTGGAAACATTCACATAAATAACATCTGGTTAAGCACACATAATGTACCTCAGAGTCATAAAGCGTGTTTTCTTCCCCACTTTCACTGAGCCTGATTATTCATTGTTTCTTCTTTTCTACACCAAGATGAGTTCTGGTTTGCTGCTGTCTGCTGTGCTCAGGCTTTGTGTCTCTTCAGGTGCCCGAGGTTTGCCCCTTGTCTCCCGTGGGACAAAACATTCATTGCCACCGATTCCGACATTGAACATCAAAATACTAAATCTGTTTTGCAGCCTTAAAACCAAACCAACAAAACACCTTTTCCACCACATCGCCTCAATTGCACAGGAAATACACAGCCTGTGTGGAGAACCCCCCCCCCTCCCCGTGCTGGAAAAATTAATTTCATAACACAAGAGCCACACGTGTTGGGTAAGGTGTCGAGTAGGCAGGCAAGTCAAACTCAGCAGAAAGCTGGTGGTTCCTGCTGGCCTGTCTTGGGAGCTCCAGTACAGAGCTGGGAATAAAATCCCTCAGTTGTAGGCTATGGTAGGTGGGATGAAATGTCACATTGCACGGAAGCACTGTCCTGCTGTGAGCACAGCTGCAGCTCCTTGCTGGTAGGTGAATGCCATGAATGCATTTCCACCAGATAAATATTAAGACCCAGGTGAGACACTTGAAACAGGAGACTGTAATCTTGAGCAGATAAATATCCCATTATCCTCTTCTAAACAGTGTTATTTCCATTCTATCAGTGATCAAATCAGCAAACAAACCAATGCACGTCAGTAAAGCTCTCATGCCATTACTGAACTCCATGTTCTGGTCTTGAAAGGAACTAGAGCTGGGACCTGTGCTAGAAAACTGCCTGTGCCTACAAGATGCGCTTCTCTAGCTAAACCTTGCCCTGTTACATGGGAATAGAAGTCTATTGTTTGTTTTTTGCTTGTTTGTTTTTTTAAAGTACAAGGTTTTTTCTTGGCCTGCCAAGGTAATCTGCTATTTGAGGAATAGGAAAATATTCTCTTTTAAAGGAAAAATTAAAAATCGTCTTTGAATAATTATAGGATGACTGCTACTTTCTTAACAAAAGACAACAGGAAAAGGGGGGGTTGTCTGCCAGAATAAAATACTCTGTCATTTGATTGTTTCCCAGCTTCCCCTGGATTTCACTTGAATCAGCAGAGCAAGGCTCTCGAGAGCCAAAAAGGAGACCGATTTCAGCTCTGATCTATGGAGCTAGTTCATTGCTTTTCTGACCAGAGACCGAAGGACTGCCAGCACACAGCAGCCACAGAACACCGGCGTAAGGCGTACCAAGCTCAGCACGTGCAGCTGTCTCACTCACCTCAGTCCCAGTTTGGTTTCTCTTACTGCAAGGGTCTCCAAAGAAAAAGGGAGCTGGCACCCGTGGGTGAAGGAGCGCATTTCTCCCATTGCTGAGGGACTGACGGGCAGCAGGAAGCCACGAGGGCAACGAGCATCATCGACGCCCGTGGCATCAGTGACGTGGTGCATCCAGTCTGCATGCTCGCTGAAGGCATTCTGATGATGAATTAGATTTTAAAGGCTTTTGTAGCCTGTGGAGATGCCACTTCTTGCTGCCCTCCAGTGCTCACTAAAAATAAGCAGTGGCACATAAATACTGCATGCACCCTCTCGGTCCTTCTCTATGGCATTGGTGGAGCTGCCCTTGATTTAAACACCTAGTGACCATCCCATTGCTCTTTAGGGACCACCTCCGTGTGAGCAGAACAGAAAAGGATTTGCAGAAAGAAGGGGGCAAATCGTTGCATGGGAAGGCAGCAGAAAATGGGCCAGGGCTGTGCAGAAAGGCATTTCCATGCTCTGTTTTCTTCCCCCACCACAGGGATGTCACAAGCAGAAAGGAGGCATTCGTAGGCTTCGTCTCTGAAGGGCAAGACATGGCTTTAATGTAATGCAAGACAACAAAACACCTTAAATCTTAAAATCCTCACTCTAATCCTCAATGCCATGCTCAGTGCCTTGAACATGTGCTTCATTCATCTTCCAGGAGCTATGCCATATTATTTATCTGTGGCTTTCTTCCTCCAGTCATCTTCTCAGTCACCACTGCCCTCCAGTGATAAGTGCTGGGAGATGAAAAGCAAAAAAGCCTTGGAGTACCCTTGGAGACACAGCCTTGTTGCTGCCAACACTTCCCCCTGTGTCTGCCAGAATAAAGCAGCGTCCCAGCTATTCTACCAAAAATCCTCCCCGCCATGCCGCAGCCTGCGCTGCATCCCGGTTGTGACTGCAGCAACAACCCCCACCCAGCTGGGATCTGCTTCCCACAGAACTGAAAAAAAATAAAAATAAAAAGGGGGTGTTTTACACCCCAGCCATAAAGGGATTGCATCTGTGGGAGCATACCCAACACACACTGCCGGGCCATGGGATAAAGCTGCCCTCTAATAGCTGCAGAGCTGCTTTGTAAAACAGAGTTAGCCACCCTGTTTGCTCCTTCATGGCTTTTCTCGGTGCCACCTTTCCAAATTGCACCAGATGTAATCCTGCACCTCACGCTCACCATATTCCCACAATATTCCCCCTAGCAAACAGATTTATTTTCTTCTGGATTCCAGAAGTGCCTGTGCTAGTGATCAGTATGCCTTGAAAACATCAGCGTGCATTTCTACAACTGCCCCAAAGCACCTCCCGAAGCTGTGGACTTCAGCAAGAGGGGAGATGTGACATATTTACTCCTTCTGGCTTTTTTTTGATAGGTAAATTCTTTGGTAATCCACAAACACCCCTTCTGGCCTTACTCAAAGCAGCACAAGATCTCTCTCTCTGCACCACAGTCACCTCCAAAACTCCTTCAAAGTACTACAAGCAGCCCAGTTGGAAAACACCCTTCAGGATGTCTTTTTTTTAAGTTTCTTAAATTTTACCTTCCAGCTACACCCACTGATTCCAGCTACTGAAGTTGCATTTTGGCTTACAGCTACATCAAAGACATCAACCACACACGCAAACTTCAGCATACACATGAAGTCATTTAGAGGGTTTGGCTGTATTTCTTTGAGATCTCAGCACATTACCTGCTCAAGAAATTATCTCCAGTTACAATTCCCAATTTCATATACTGCGGGATATATAATACAGAGCAGGGATGAACAAATACTCATCTGGGGGCACTTCTCTGCATGTGAAACATTAAGGAGTTCGAAGAAATTAAACAGTGGCAATATTACAGGCAGACACATAAATAGAAAGAATTACAAGCTTCAGAACCAGATCCCTTATTACAAACAATTGCAAAGCAGGTTTTTTTAAACAGAAATTATACATTTATTGGCCATTTAAAATATCAGCAGTGATTTTATCTTGGAGAATTTTATAGGAATTTCCAACAAAGAGCAAAATGCAAAGGAAAATAACTCAAAATTGCCATCCGGTTGCACTTGCTAGAATCAGTCACAGCCTTGTACTCCATTACCACAAACCATATGTCAAAAAACATACGATAAAGCTTACTTACATCTTCAGCTTCTACTTTGCCACCATCTCTAACCCAAATTGTACATCACTGCATGTCAAGAATGCTTTGATTTTGTGTTCACCTGCTGCTCTACCAGTATGTGTGACCAGTAACATACCTCTGATAAAGCTCGCCATATATTACCCTGTAACATATCATTTACTGTTCTGATGTTTAAAGCAACTGAAGAGTTATACCTACTCCATTACACTGGAAGCAGATACATCAGAGTGCATTGCAAAAAGCACCCCAAATATGATTTTTACCACGCAGCTAGGCTCAACAGGAAAGAAGCCATGGATTCAAATAGAGCAGTGCTAAATAAAAACGTCCATCTAAATCAGTTTGTTTGCGCTATGGTGAAACGTTTTCCCTGGACACCACTTTTTGGTGATTTATTCACACCTCTTCCTGGGAAGAGAGGAAGCCAATCCATAACTAAGGCAATCACTTATTGACCAGTGATCAGGACTGAAGCTGGAGGAGGTCACGGTGCTACAACAGCCCCAGCCCTGCTGGAGAGGTCCTGCAGGCTGCCCCTGGAGGCTGTGCCCAGGTATTCCCCAGCCTCCCTTGTGCAATTCTGTACAAAGCCTGGGCTTTGCCCAAAACATGAATTTGGCCCAGAATATAATCATTGCTGCTTGCAAGTCCCAGTGGGCAGGCTTGTAGTGCCCCAGCTCCTGCTACACCATGCGCGGTCCTGAGCTCTGCCCCCTTCCTCCAGCTATTTCAGCGTCTCCTCCACACGCACCCGCTTCCTTTGCGACTACAGGGTTGTATTACTAATGCAACAAATATGCTCAAGGAATATCCATGAGCAAAATGTAGGGAAAAAAAGGGAGAAAAAAAAGACAAGGCCGAAGCAGTCCTCATCCTTTCCAGCCGGGAGGTCATGGCACAGGGGAGAGCTCTCGAAGAAGCCCCTTGCCAAGCTCTGCTAGATATTTTCCAGGAACCGCATCAGCTCTGCAGGCAACTGAGTGCACATCTCAGGAAGGCTTTTTTCCCAAGCTTCTCATTAGTAGAGCTGCAAAGAGGGACACGCAGTGTTATTTTAGTACTTTTCAATCTCATTTCACTTTGATGCACTTCGCTGCCTGGGGGATTTTTGCTGGAGAATTACCTTCCCCATAATGTGGCATAAAGTTCTGACAAAAACTGACACTTGCTGTGACTAAAAAGGAACCAAATAAACAGCTACTGTGGCCAAGTAGTTTATGGTACCACCTGTGCCCACATCTAGGCGCTGCTTTGAGGAAGGTGAATGAGACACGGGGCCCTTTTCCCCTCCACACTTTTGGGGTCCCCTCCAGCCACCGCGCAGAAGCGACGTGGCACGTTTGCTAGAGCCCTTTTCCCTTCCATATCTTTAAAACGAGCTCACATCAGGGATCTGAGAGAGAAGCAGTTTGCCCTAACCTTGCCTGGGAGCACAGCTATGGTTTTAAAGCTCACGTGCAATGACATTTTGGGGGATTCGTAACCAAACCAGGAACACACTCCATAGGGGAAGGTGTGCCGGACGGTCACCCCTCAGCTGCAGGAAAATCTGCCCAAGTGCGGCTTGGTCCCTGGGGAGGCACCAACAGCCTGTGGCTGGAGGCAAGTAAAAATAGGCAGAGGGAAGAATGCATTGCTAGGGGGCCGCCGGGAGCAGCCCTGCGTCAGCAGGGGATGGGCAGTCGCAGCCCCTCTGCCCCTCCGGGCCGCATCCTGCCCGCAGGAACGTGCGGCAGCCTCTGGCAAGGGTGCTAGGACCTGGCGTCGAGGCACTGTGGGCTTTCTTCGACCCAGCTCATGGCACCGAGAGAACATCCTGAAGTACACCTTGTTAGAACATCCTGCTAGTTTTGCAGGGGAAAGGAGGCACAGCCCAGTCCAGCCGCTTCTCCCATTAAAAATTAAATGGAGGGAAATGGTTTCAATCGATTAGCCACAAATGATTGCTTCTCTTTCCCTCTCTGAAATCTTTCTGCTTCTCCCACCAACCTCAGGCACCTCAGGGACCCGAGAACCTGTGCCACACCTCACTTCACGGCACCTGATAACCTGCTCATCTCTGGACTCCCCTGCACATCTCACCGCTTTGTGCACAGACTGAGCTGCTCCACTCGGATTACCGGAGAGAAGGCTGGTCAAAAAACAGGCTCTGACTCAAGGAGCTCCCTTTGCAGCGTTTTCTGGCTGTTTGCAAATTAAATAACACTCAGTCAAACTTTCCTCCTTCGTATTTTCCTCGCTTCGGGTCAGCGATGCACTAAGGACACTGAAAGCAACAGGAGCACCTGGACCGTTAATTCTTACTATATACACACTGATATCATTGAATCTAATAAAATTATTTCAGGTTAATCAGATTAATCTAATAAAATCCTTTCCTGTCAACCACCCAGGGCTGAAATACCCGAAGAACGCGCTGCCACAGCACACTCTGGATGACAGCTGATCGGTGATGGATAAATGAGGGAAAAAGAGGCATTTCTTAGGGTGGTTTAAAGGTTAAGCACACGTGTGGGCTCCTCACTTCTGCTGGGGTGCTGCTGCACAGGTAACAGGGGATTTTTCCCCCTGCCTCCCCATTTTAAGGTCTGGGCCAGCCTGAGCGATGTCAGTGGGTTTAGGAGATCAAGGTGGATTTGTACACGCGAGCATGATCTCCCCACCAGAGGCGAAAGAAGGGCATTAATAATTAATGTCAAAAGCACTGCTGTCCCTGACACCCCACCCCGCCTCTGAATTTTGGATTTTTGGAGACATTGCTCCACAGAAGTAGCAAACCCTGCCTGTTAAACCCAGAGCTACCCACCTATTCTGGATATTGGATGAGCTGCCGATCCCAGACCATCCTTCCCCACCCTCGAGCACCTCCGTAACACAGCGGGCCCGTGTTTTTGCCAGCTGCAGCATGCTCCCCCTGCATGCCCCGAGGGACACAGCTCCAGTCGCATTGTCTTTCAGGCAGGGGCTGAGGCAGGATCGATGTCTCCTTGGCGGACGATGAGATCACGTCTAAATTAACCAAACCTGACTTTACCAGCCATGAGATGGGCTGATCCCGCCACAGCCACCACCGAACCCTGGGTGGTGGCAGCTGGGTGACATACAAAGCCAGAAGCACCTGCTCTAACCCTCCATCCGAGGGGTAAAGCCCTTAATGCCGGGGTCGAGCATCACGGGTAAACACACACTCGCAGCAGCGCATTCCCGAGCACCTCAGAAGAAGCAGAGGGCATGAAAACGAGAGGTTCCTGCTGAGATCCCGTCCCGAAAAGACCTCAGCAGGGTGAGGGCTGCTTGGCTGAGACCACGACAGGCCCCGGCACCTCGCGTGAAACGTTGGCCCCCACTGCCATCTTGTGGCAAACGCCTCCCAAAACCAGCTACGACAGGGGGGAACCCCTCAAAAAGTTGAGGGCGAAGTTCGCTGGCATGGCGAGCATGGCCAGATGAGCTGTTGGGAACACGGTGGGGAAATGGATCCCATCCCTAAAGCAATGCTGGCCCTGAACCTGCTGCACTGGGTGCAGACCAGTGTGGAAGAACAGACAGACAGGACTGTCCAGATGGGTACATCTGCTCACACGGCCATGGCCTCCTTTTGGTTGTGGCTCTGGCACACCCACCCGTACCTGCACACAGATTTGTTTGCTGCTTCAAGACACTTAACAGCTTCCGAAGCAGTGCAGCATTGTGTTGGTATGAATACGGCTTGTTGACTCCAACAGGCAGGATTAAGCTGGAATTAGATATCGCACCACTGAATTTGAGAATGCATTTCAAGTCATCCTCTCAGTAAATTCCACAAAAGACAGGGATTATAGCTCATGTTGATCATTGTGCAGCATGAAACATCTTCAGATGCTGAAAAATGCAGATGAGAACCCCTTGAGGTTTGAAAAGCACCTTGCTGCAGGAATCAGATGGCTTTGAACATCCCCACACACCTATCTGGACATTCGACCTAGCCAATCACCTCAGGTACACCTCATCATTTACCTTTTGCATCATTTATCATTTACAGTGCCTCTCACTGTGGCAAAGACTTTGCTTAGCAACTCGGCACCACCTCTCAGGAAGCGCTTTCCAAGGCATTAGCGAAGTGCCTGGGTCACTGCACCAGCTCGTCCTGCCGCGGCCGGCTGCTGCTGCGCCAGGAAAAACAACGGCACATTGACCCTCCTTGGGCTTCTGCACGTATCTACCAGGTGCAGCATCAGCTACCATCAAGGTGTGGCACAACACAAAACACTTAGCGTGCTTAGGTACACAGGAATAGTAATAATAATAAATATCACTGAACAAATATACATTAGTAAATCATTCACATGTATGTCTCTCCCCTCACCACGCATCTCTTCAAGCAGTAGTAACACATCAAGAAAACTACAGGGAAAAAGCATATTCCAAAAAACATACACGATCAGCACTTTATATGGTTGCAGTGTCCCAAATATTTTGATAAACTCTGGTTTACATCGGAATAGCTCCGTAAGCGTGATCATCCACACAGAAGCATTTTCTTCCATTACAATCCATACAATTGCGTTCTTGGGAGGAACAACGGCATAAAAACATACTTACAGACAAAATCCATCTTTCAGTACCTTTCTATTTTCGCAGCCCTTTCTTCAGATCTTTGCAAGTCTTTCTGACTTTGGCCCTGCTACACGTTACAGATGGGTTACGAGGCACACAGCGTATTGTCAGATAGGGACAGACTCGATTTTCTGCTTCCAGTTGGGATTTCACTACTTCTAGGAGTTTCTAGCATCCAGTTTTCAACTTCTTGGAAGTTTTAAACATCAGTGTATATTACATACAATCTAGCCATAAATAGAAACAATTACACCACAGATCGATGTTTATTTATGTTCAGAGATTAAAAAGCATTTCAAGGCTGATCCCAGGCCCGGATGAAGAGGTTTCTGTGGGCACTGGTTAGAAATCAACGCGCAGGAGAAAGAAGACGGGTCTAAATATCGGATCAGGGGATGATGCTACGGAAGGTGTCTCTGGGTTTTAGAAGAGAGGTGCATCACACACTTCTCGAACCTCTCACGGACCTTGCGGGATGAGCTGTTAGACAGCATTACCAGCTGCTGCAGCTAAAACACAGGCTTGAGACTCTTAGGAGGGCAAGTTCCCCCCCCTACCTACATTAGCCAAAATACCATCAGCAGTTTTTAAGTCAGAGACACCCACAGAGCCATTAGAGAGCCCTGGCACCAGGCCGGCCCATTTATTCTTCAGGTCAGCATCAGGAACTGGAAAGCACCGTTGTTCCCTTGGCAGGGCTGGACTGCAGCACTGCCCCGTGCCCACGACAGCCTTGCAGCCCCCTGGAAAAAGGGTCGATGGAGGGCGGGATGGTGCCCGCACTGACACTGAGCCCACTGACAGGTATCAGCCTGGTGGGGAGAGGTGCAGGAGGACTGGGTGGGTTGGGGTGCGATGGGGCTCAGGGGTACAGGGTGCAGCAGCATGTCATGGTAATGAGACGGGGAGGAATCGAGTGGACCTTAATTAAAAACCAGGAGCACCCCCAAACCGGCCAGGTTACTGAGCACGATGCTGGGGTGTGGGAGCAGCAGGGGGACGTGTGCTGTCAGCACAGCCCTGCAGGCACACGGGGGGCATAGGATGTGCCGGGGGGTCCCCACCTGCTTTCTCCAGTGGCTCTGGGTGACGGGGAGGAGACGGGAACCTCGGGGAGGTCGTGGGGAGCTGAGGGAGCCCAGAGACTGAAGCACACGTGCGGCATTCACGGCCCCTGGGAAGGCTGCGGGTCGGGACTTTGGAAAAGCACTGGCAAAGTAAAGGGAAAGAGAGGGTTCCTGCTCCGCCTTGGGCAGGGGGCGCGAAGGGATGCGCTGACCCAGGGAGGGGGGAACAGACAGGCTGAGCGTGTGGTTAGGGAAAAGAAAAAAGGAAAAACAAAACAAAACAAAATAAATAAATAAATAAAAGCAAAGCCAAAAGTGCCCCTCGTGTATGTCTAAAGGAGAGTTGGTCTCGTTAAGGCAACCGTGGCCCCGGCCCCTTCATCCCCCCAGCACCCCCGGCGCCCCCGCGCCCACCTCTCGGCCTTGGTGAACTTGCGGAACGCCTGGCGGAGGTCGTGGAAGGAGCGGTAGGTCTGCGGCTCGGCCGAGATGCCCTGCGCCCGGGTGGTGCGGGGCCCGATGTGCGGGCTGGGCGCGGGCAGCACCGACTGGCACTTGTGCAGCCGCCGGCGCAGCTCCTGGATCTCGTCGTCCTTCTCGCCCAGCCGCCGCTCCAGCTCCCTGATGCGCTCCTCCTTGAGCAGCAGCAGCGCGGCGAAGTCCCCCTCCAGCTCGCTCATCCTGGGCAGCGCCGCTGCCCCGCGCTAGCGCCGGGCCGCTCGCATGGAGCCGCCGAGCGGGGAAAGTGAGGGGGCGAAGGGAAAAAAAAAGAAAAAAGAGAAAAAGAAAAAAAGCCAAGGAAAGGGGAAAGAGCTTCCGTGCTGCTCCGCGAGGCTGGGAGCCTGGAAATAGCAACAATTACCATGTGATCGGAGGGTGACGCAGCTCCTTGTAACTGGAGCCGAAGACTTGGGACTCGAACGAGAGCACTTCATAAATATTGAATCGCCGCCCGCTAATGAGCCACGTGGAGCCGCCCCGGCCCCGCCCGGCCCCCGCCTCCTCGGCACCCCCTCGCGTCCCTCCCGGGCACTCGGCATCCGCCCCCTGGTCCTCCCCATCCCACCCCCCGGGTCCCCCCGCGTCCCACCGCCGGCCCCTCCTGCTCACCCCACCCCCTCGGGTACCCCCATCCCTTCCCCGGCTCACCCCACGCCGCTCCCCTCAGCCCCTCCAGTCCCTCCCCACTGCCCCAAGCCCCCCCAGGCACCTGCGTCCCCCCCCCGCCAGGCACCCCGCATCCCCCCCCACTCCCCCAGGGGCACCCAGACCCCCCCCCCCCCCCGGCCGGGTGCCCCCTGTCCCAGCACACGCAGCCCCCGCGCCGGGGGGAGCAGGGCCCCGGCAGCACCCCGGTCCCCGTGCGAGCAGCCTGGGCGCTCGCCAGCAGCCTCCGGGGAGGCCGGAATTCGCCCTTCCTGGACTTATTTGGAAGAGCCCATCACGGACATGAATGTTTTAACGCCGGCTGGCAAAGGGCACCAGCGGCTCCTGCGTCGCGTTGTCCTCCCAGTGCAGAGGGAAGGCAGGAGCCGCTCGCTCCTTCCCTCCCAGGGGGAGCCCCCGGGGGTCCCAGCCCAAGCCGGGCAATGGGGCAAACGCGGCCCCCGGCTTTGCCGTGGCCCCTGCAAAGCGTCTGAGCCGGGCACGGAGGACGGGGTTGTATCGGAAAAGTCTTAGATGCACGGGGAAAGCGATTAGCGGCCTCTCTTTTAATGAGGTGGAGGCAGTGGGATGTTTTCCCACACTTGGGCCCGTCCCCGCAGCCTCTCGCACGCGGCTGGAGCCCCCCAGAGGCAGAGCTGCTCCCAGGTCCCGTCCGCATCCCAGCAGCATCCCTGGGACGGGCAGGGCTGGGGGGGGGGCGGAATTATAAAAAATAAATTGCATGTGGCTTTATTGGAAGGCAAAGAGCGCCATCTCGCGTAGGAAACTACCGCGCAACGCAGGGCAGAGATTTGCAGACGGACGGACCCTCCACGTGCTGCTCCAGAAGGGAAGGGGTGCCAGAAGGGCAGGTGGAGCCCGCACACGCTCGCCGCCCCCCAGACATTTCCCTGTTAAAATCTCGTTTCCTAAAAAAATACCTTCATCTAGGGAAACAGGAGCGCTGTTCCTGCGCTCCTCAAAGGCTTGGCAAAAGCATTTTCTGGCAAGTAACTAGGGAAAGAATCCAGAAAGTGCATACTTTCCCCAAAACACACAGTAATTAGGCAGTCAGATCTCACCACTCAACCAGTGCTTTTCAGGGTTGTTTTTAATGCACTGTTCATTATTCGCATTCAAGGACCGCCTACAAGCCTTGGTCTCCACGCAGAAACAGGAACCTGGATAGATGTTGAAACAACCACAATGTAGAGACAATAACCAAGCAAAGATACCCAATGATAAAAATGATACCCAAAGATAACCAACGATAACCAAGCAAAGCACTGGTGCTTCATACCACAGCTGCCTACAGTCCTAAGACTTTCGGTTAGAGGTGGAAGTAGGTATGTAGAGACCTCCACCAATGAAGATCACTCCCAAGAGCAATCTTGCATTTCTGCCCTACAGCAACCCTAATGCATCAGAAGAACTTTCCCAAAGAGGTTTTTAAAAACCAACCAAACGCTCTGGTTTTTACTGGAAATCGTGCAATTCTGTTTCAAACCCAGTAACAGCACTTTGAGGTTTAAGCTATTTTGCAGCCCTGGGGACCAGCAGGGCAAAGAGAAAATGTCAAGAATGCCATAAATTAAGTGCAATTAGAAATTTACTGTGGATTAGGAGAATCTTGTCACCACCACCCCACTCTGACAGGCTCTCTGGTCTTCACCTCTACGTTACTGGACCCAAATACAGACATTGCTTATGACCGTGTCTCCTTATAGAGTCTTGTTTAGATGGAAGAAACCCTCTGGAGCAGAGGGCAGGACAGAAAAAGCAGGTCCCAGCCTGCCCTCTCACCCACACGATCTCGGTTTCAAACGTTCGAACGGCGCAGCATGTGATCAGTATTAATATCCCACCCGGATTTGGATGCTTTGTCCGTAGCCCTGCGTCTGAGCAGCAGCTGGAACTGAAGCGCTGAGCGTGGCCAGACACCTAAATCAGCTTTGGCCCTCCCAAGTCTTCCCAGCATCGCTGCTTCTGCTACGCAATGCCGTGGAAGAGGGTTTACAGAAAGTAGGCATGTAAAATACGCCAGGTATTGAACCAGGAAGGAGCAGCGCCTTCATTTTTCATTCAAACTCCTTCTAACAAAGGGAGATTGCTTTGCAAGAGTGAAGCATGCAGACATTACTCAGACTGCGGCTGTAATTTCCCCACTGCAGGCTGTGCCAGTAACCCCTTAGCGCAACTTTAACAGGGTATCAGAGGTGACGTGGGATTTTATAAGATCAATAGCCTGGCTTTTATTTCACATCCTCCACCCCCTGCACTGCCTCCACTATTTCTCTGGTAAATTCACTTTCGCTAGCAACGAGCCCTGCAGCAACGTGCACTGGAGCATTTCCCCCATGCAAAAATAAAATACATATAACAAACAGAAATTGGTGTTTATGATCTATTTAAACACATATTACCCCTCCCTCCACCCTTAACATCAGCTAAACCTTTGCAGCAGCTTCCTAAGGGATGCAACTGTCCAGATGACATGAGGTATGTCCTCCAGACACATAGAGCAACTTATGTTTATAGAGGGAAAGCATATATAAAGAAAGGAGTTAGAGGATCCAAAGAAGTTCTTATTTTAGAGGGCAGCAGCTATTTCTTGGCCCTGCTTTACTCACTCGGCCCTGCTCTCCCCTCATCTTCCAGCCTTATTTTGTAAACCACCTCCTGGAAACAGGTGCTGTGCCAAAAGCTGGGTGGTACCAAATCAAGAGCTAATTAAGTTCGGATGCAGCCCAGAGACTGCTTGCCTTCATCTGGGTTTTTCTTCATAACCATTTCCTTATCACATACAAGACAACTTGTTACGGGAGGGTGTTTTAAGGTTACAAGAAGGAGGGATTGATTTTTTCCTGTTTCAGTCTCTGGTATTTCTGTTGCTGCCCGGAGAACAAAGACCAAATGTGGTTTTCATCCCTTGTTTTCTGGGTAATCTAATAAATTGTGTCACCTCCCCAGTGTCTAATTTACTACAAGCTGCAAGGCTTCTTCACCATGCAGTAACTCCTCAAATGGGAAGCCAAAAGCATCCAAACAGCTTCCTTCGCATGGAGAAATGCAAAAACTATGGTTCTATTAAAAAGTTGTCTTCCCCAAATTCCCCAGCAGTTGATGCTGTTACTTCTCACAGCCCATCTTGCTGCCCGACACCTTCCAAAGCGCCGTGGTGTTTCCTTTGTACACCACCCAGCTGCCCAAGGACACGAGTGGCTCCCATGAAGCCTCCACTGATGCCACCCAAACATTTCCACAGGGCTGGATTGATTTTTCCTCCCCTGCTAAAGCCAACCCCTAAAAATGTACAGAAAAATGATGCTGCAGGCATGGAAGCAGCCACAGGCTAGAGGAAGCTATTCATTTCTTCAGCATCCAAGATCTAGGCTCTAAGGTTTCATTAGCTCACGGAGTTACAGGGTTGTCCCACTTCTTCATTAAACACTTTTCCTGCCATGATAAGCTGGAAACATTTCCTTGTATTCCACTCCTGCTTTTTGGTAGGTTTTCTCACTATTGTTTATGGCTCCACGGGTTTAATTTCTTCTTGTATGAACATCAACTAAAGCACCCATCAGAATGTGATGAGCAGGATGTCATTTTCCATAATGTTAGGACAAATAGGAAGCCAAAAACATTTATTCAGATGCCTCGGCATGACCATTTCTGCTACACGTTTGTATCACCAAGCTCTTGCTGTGCTTGCTCGACAGCATCACAGAGATGAACAGAAAAAAATGCCCAGCAGCAGCAAAGAGCACTTCTCTTTTTAATATTGAGAAGGTAAAACAAAATAAAAATTAAACCACACAAGCAAGACTTGTTGGGGCTACAGAAATCTATCATTCAAATTTAGACACGTTGAACCCTTACACCCGAATTTCTGCTGTTTGTCTGGTACTACCCAGATGAGTTTCCCTCCCTACAATTGTGGCTGTGTCACCACTCCTGTGCTGCACACTAGCTTTTTCAAAATTTTGGATATGCAGAAGAATGAAGAGCTTTGTTGTAACTGAATTTTAAATATATATATTTATTTTTTTTTAAATCACTTTCTGGTGGATTTCTCCCTTTGTTTTCTTAAACAGAAGATTGCCATATAACTTCCTTTATCTTTAATCATTTGATTTTACTACAAATTTAGGCACAAGCTTTTCTGAGCTCAGCACCTTTTTCTACAAAGACTTTTTAAAGAGCATAACAATAAAAAAGAATAATTATAAATTGTATAATAAAAATCCCTTAGCCTTTCAAGGAAACATCCTCCAGAGCATTTCAGCTCTTCTGCAAACCTCACCTGGCCTGGTGGCAGATACATCTGAAACATCCCCTGGTTTCTTCAAAGGCAGAAGGAAGAAACTGGATTGGCACGTTTCAGGGAAGCACTTGCAGCAACAAGAGCAAAGCCTGCTGAGGAGCAGTGTCCAGGACATGTGCACAAGAGCACAGCCCTAATGCTGCTTGCTGGCATGTCGTGGCAAAGCCAGAGTCAGCACACGCAGGGGGAGCCACCTCATGGGGAGTGAAGGGGAACAACGTCAGGTCTATAGGATTTCAAGCCCAAGAATATACATTTTCCTACCATGAGACCCCTCAGAGCACTTTCTCATTTTTGCAGAAAAAACAGGAATGAGAAAGCCTTTGTGATTTTTTTTTTCAGGGTGAAACAAATGATCCTCGCCAAAAATGAGCTGCTATACTTGATGGGGTTATGTTACATTTCCCCAGCATAAGCAATATGGTCTACCAATGGCACTACTGCTGTGAGATGGGGTTCTGACATGGGGAAAATCATAGAAAATGTTTCAGACTGCTAATAGTTACAGATGTCAGGCAGTAAAATCCCGATGGCTCCTTCTTTAGAGACAAAATCATATTAAGAAGAATTAAGTTCTTGATAAAATGACAGCTTCAAGGTTCATGATGGGAAATGACACAACTGACCTGATTCTTCCGACTTCCTGTAATATTTTACCACGTCGAGCACTTACAATGTCCTTCATTTCTCTTGAACTATCCAGGGGGTTCCCAGACGAGCACTCTGAGCCATTTCCCATACATTAATGTTTTATGGGAAGGGCTCTTTGCTTCCCAGGGAAGGCACTTCCCACAGGAGAGGTACTCCCACCTTAGACATGAGCTCCAGAGCAGTGGCAGGTTCACAAAAGGACTGGGTACGTTGGTTTTTAAAAAGCTAACAAGCAGCTACAAACACAAACCTCCCTCACAGCTTTCACACAAAAATGCAGTTCCAGATCTTACGTATTTCCTTCTCTTTTTGTTGCAATGTGGTGCTCTTAAGACCATCAAAATACTCCAAATTACTTTGAATTAAAGAGCCCTTCATTTCCCAACCCCCTGCATGAAAAGATTAACTCTCACTAATCTTTGGCTCCTTTCTGAAACCCTGTTGATACAAACTAGAACTATATTCAAGTTCAGTACTTTTGGGACTCCTCGAAGCAAAACCTCTCTAGTCAAGGAAATAGCAGGTCGTGACATCAATCAGATACTTCCTCACTTGCCACCATGCAGATGACCAAAGATTGCCTGAGGGTCCAACATTTCATCACTCCCACTAGTATATCATGTGAGAAACATGGATGCCCTGAAGGTTTTAGGGTCTTTTCAGGGATGTTGGTAGAGGCATCTAACCTTGTAACCTCACCAGACTTGGACCCAAGGCCACACCCAGTGGGAGCAACACCTGTGGTGTTTCAACAGGTCTCCCAGGGCCATGTCCTGGAGGCTCAGGGCCACCCCCAAGGATGCAGAGCCCACAAGCTTTGCAAGCATTTTTTGTGAAGGGAAGAGAGGTGGACAGAATTAAATGAACAAATAAATAAATAAATAAATAAATAGAAATCGTATTTACTCTCACATCAGATAGGTCCTGGTCTCTTGACTTCCCCCAAGGATCAACAGCTTCAGGTGGGGTCATGGGCTAGCGATATGGGAGAGGATGTGCCCTTAGCTGGCCAAATCTGCCACTTCCAAATGGCAATGGTGTTGCTGCTATGTTTGACAAACAGCAAGGATTTTCAGTGCCACACAGGGTGAAGTGACCACGCTAAGGGCTGCAGAATCAGAGGTGCTTTGTTTTCCCCAGCCCACAGGACTCCAAGCGGAGCGCTGCTCCCAAGTCACCTCCTCCAAAGACTCACTGGGATGCAGACAAGGCACAGCACAGCCCTCAAGTGAACAACTTCATTTTCCACAGTGCCAAGTCCAGGTCTGACATCTCCCAACATGCTGTAGATCATGGGCAATCTCAGAACAAAGCTTCTTCCTCCTTTCTGCTCAGCATGTCATCTGGCGCCCAGTAACGCTGGGCTCTGATGGCAACTTCCAGCTGACAGCCACCTGGCCAGCCACAAATACATTAAGCCACTGAAGGTCTATTTGGAGACCAAAACATTTCTGTAAAATGCTCAGCCTCTCATCTGTGACAAATCTAAAAAGCTTTCTGCTCCTTACAACCATGTTCGAGTGCCGAAATAAAACCAGTGTGCTTAGCGTGACAACTGATGGTTATCTTAGGAAAGTGACACCAGGCTTGACTGGAAAGAGCTGTTCTTCCTGAGCACTGCTCTGAGTTTATATTCAAACAGCTCTGAAAGCTGTCTGCGTTATTGCTGGGAATATTTGTGGAAATCTACTTTGAGGTGTCATCCATCTTTCCCTTTCTGAGGCCTGCTAATCTGTCGCCTTTGAACTAGCACTAGAGATGACAACTCAGGCATAAACAGCAAAAAGAAACTCACTCGACATGTCAGAAATGGCTCTTTAAATTAGGAAGGTGACAGAGCTGTTAGAAAATGACCATTGCCTATTTTGCTAAAAGGGGAACGTTCAGTGGCACTAACACCAAAAGAGAACTGGTCCCATGCCAACAAATGGGCCTGCACAGAGATCTCAAAGGCAAAGGCTGCATGGGTGGCAAGGACCTCTGAGCGCAGCACTCCAGGTTACCGTCCCAAAAATGACTCTTACCTTGAATTATTCCGACTTCAAAGATGCATCAAGAATTCCTCTTTTGAGGTGGCAACAGGCACAGTCACGGCAGTTTGGCACCTCCCATGTCACCAAGCAATCCCCCAGGCCCTGGCTGGAGGCCCCCTTGGGGCAGGCCTCTCCAGCCCAATCCCACTCAGGGCCACCTCCCCCCCATCCTAGGGATGCTCTTCCAAGGGACCCATCTACCCGTGAGGTTATTTCCAGAGTCCAGAAACAGCCCCCATTCCTCACTTTGCTACCACAGACCACCTTTTGGACAATCTTGTCATCAGTTCCATTCTTTTATTACTCAGCTCTCAACCTGCTTTTCTACGACATCGTATGAATTTCAACTGCTCTGTAGAACATGCCAATAATATTTGACGAGACTGGCTACTGCCTCATGACATCCTTGTCACATGGCATTTTAAGAAGCTTTTATGTCTTTACATGATATTTAGGTGTTTGAGATTAGCTGTTTATTTTCATTCAGCAAAATTCGCACTCTCAGAGAGCATCCCATGATTTCCTATTCTCAGTTTGGATTTCCACATCATTTTTAATAACTATGCAACTTCCCAGCAGAGCTGTCAATGTCAGTCTCAGCCTGTGAGATATTAGTACGCTGAATATCAATTCTCCTTTTTACTTCAGTTTTGCCTTTCTGCAGCTTACCATGTTTGCCTTTAAAGGCTCTGTGCTCTCTAAATGTTTGCCTTTTAAAACCCCAAACAGCTATATGTTCAGCTTCTATACATCTTGCTTTTAGAAGCTACTGATCAAACAGTTTGAAGAATACCCTTAGCTGCCTGCAAACTTTTCTCACACAAGTTTTCGTCAAATTTTCCTTAGAAACAGACTTTTTTATGATCAAACACTTTCTGACTGAGAAATAACACCATTCACTGCTCAGCATGTATTCATAAAGTGTATGTGTGGGGGGAGAATAATCTGAAACTAAAACAAAACCATTTGCAATGGCACTATGAAGTTTACAATCCAGTTCAATCAATGCTGACTTTAGTAACAAAAGTCTAAAGTACTTCAGGTAGACCAGGTCAAATTAATGAAGGTTCAGTTCATTAGGTAGAAGTAGATCAGGAGTACATTATGGTTGGGGAATTGATTTATTTATTTTTGTAAATATCTGCTAGATTTTAAAATGAAAAATGAGGACAATTACTGATGCTATGGATCACTACAGAAGTGTCTTGCAAGGATGTAGTTGTCACAAACCAATGTAGTTTGGTTTTCACCTCAAGCCCTAAGATATATTTACAATCTCTTTTTTCTTTTACTTTCTATTAAAGATGTAAACATGAATTCAGCAAGAAACACCTAGCAGCATAGGAGCATCTGTAGGACCAGCTCAGTGCAGTGAGCAAAACCAACAAAACCAGATGCATTTAATACAAATTCGTATTTTTCCTTTGGTAAATTTGTTCTGCATTTGAGCATTTTATGCACCACCAGCTTCCCATGCTAGAGCCTGAAAACAGCTAGATAAGCACACTTTGCTCCTATGAATCACCTTATTCATCAGCTGAGAGATAATGTTGTTTTTTCAAAGCAAAAGGACAGTGGAGAATTGCTATTCAGAGTCAATGTTTACCATCTAGATCAATGTGTTTTCACATATATTTTTAAAAAAATGGAGGTGGTGGAACCCAGGGTGATGAAACATTTCCATCCCTCTCTTCACCAAGATCAGCACCTATTAAGCACAACCTCAGATTGACAGAGCTGACTCCAAACTGACTTCACTTCTTTGCCAGATCTCTATTTATGACCAGACTCTCCCCACTTAAATATATATATATATATTTACATTATAAATTCTATCACATATCAGTTTGAAGTGTAAGACACTATAATCTGGGTGATCCTACACATGAAGATGCGTATGCTGAGTAGCAGTTACATTTTGTATGAACCTTAAAAAAGACACTATGAAATTCCTTCTCCCACTGAAGTTTCCCACTAGCCACAGAGGTCAATGTTTGGCAGAAGGGACTTGTCACCTACATGCAAGATGTCCACTACACTAATTCTGTTTGTACTGTGGTCACACAGGGAAGGGATATGTTACTACATGGTACTTGTACTAAAGAAGTCTGTGAAGTCCTCAGCCCAGTCAGGATTTTTGAGCTGACTCCTGTAGTATCTTTCTGTAGAAGAAGTTCCAGATCCAAGTCACCTGAAGTACTGTGGCTTCGATGTCTCATGTTTTTCAGAAGTAGCTTACACACACATAAAATTCTTCTGAAGTGTAAAAGCCTCTTGCTCTAGTTAAAAATCAAAATGCATTCACATAGGGACATACACAATGCAATCAGTCTTGCCAGCACTTCCGCACTCACATTTTAGTGAGACTTATTGTCCAACATGTTCTCAGGTGTGCGGCACATCAGGAAGCAAACCAGCATCTTTGCAGGGCTTTGTACTACGGCTGACTTGCACTGAATGACTTAAGCCCCACTCAGCTGCATACACTCATGGACTCTGGCTCTAAACCCTCTACCATGACTCCTGATTTGAGATTAACTTGCTCATCAGCATCCCATGTCCAAGCAGTGAGGTCCCATTCATCTTCCATCTGGCTGCCCTGGAGCAAATATCAACAGAAACAACTGTTGGCAGGGCTATTATATTCTGCATGGAGTAGAAAAATATACAGTTTTTTCTTCTTTATAGGAATACACCGTCCTACGTGTGCCCTTTGGATTTAGCTTCTTACAAATGCAGCAGCTCCAGTTGAAATGAGACTGCTTCAACCCAGGCTTTCCCCCAGCTGATGTGACTGGTGCTGCCTCCTGCAAATATATCTCTGCATCACGCAGCCAGTCCCTTTCACTCTGCTTTTCTCAGCTTCTGCAAGTTACTGGGGGTCTGTTTTTCCCAGATCTGCTCAACGAATGGAATTGCAAGTTTTGATGAAAACAATAGGCTGAACTAGTCTCACTGAGTCCTTCAAATCATCAAATTTCCAAAGCTTCTTTCATATTTAAACAATGATCTCCTCACCATCTCTTCTTGGATTGATGACTCCAAAGCTGAGAAGACCTCCAAACTACATCCTTCACTCAAAAATCTCCCCTGTGTACTGCTCGAAAGCTTTCCTGTCTTCCCAGTTTCCCAGCAAACAAGAAACATCCAAGTTCCAGACAAGCCATATTCTCCCACTCTCTACAGCAGTATCTGAAATCCACCTTGTTCATCCCCACCCAGTAGTACAGCGCTGAGTGTCTCTCATTCCTCTGCACCAGCAACACTTTAAAAACTTGGGCGAGGAGCTCAGGGGACAAGAAGGCGCCTGGATGAAGTGTGCACAGCTGATGGTGGACAAGATTGCTGCTCCCTAACTTTCCACCCCCAGCTCTCAAGTTAAATCCTTCCAGAAAACAACAGCCTAAGGCTAAGTGGAAAATATCCAGCCTAAGTCTGGCATATGTACAGGTAGCTAAAAGTGGGTCATTTTAATAGAAAGTAGCTTTACCTAGTGCAGCTCAGTATTATCCTCATAAATGGTGATACTTTGCTGTCTTTTCTATTTTTGTAGTCAATATAGTGATTTTTTTCAGGATTAAAATTTGGCTTCATCACTGTAAGAACTGAGAGGACCAGCCCAGTGTTAAATGCAGTATGGCCCAACAGTTCAGTCAGGGGTAAGTACTGAAACAGAGTTTAAGTACTGATAAATAGTAGGTAAAGTTACTGAATACCTTGAATATTTTTCCTGTTTTATGATTTGGAACATTCCTGCAGGATCGCTTTTAGAAACCCTAGGGACCTTCTGCAATTTCGAGATAAACACATTGATTTTTGTGCTGTTTTATACAGACCCTTCATAGTTAACAGCACAAAAAGTTTCATCTGATATAAACTGAATGAGCCTGTTTCTTTATTAAAAAAAAAAAAAGTGCTATTTATAGAATAAAATTACTTGTTGATTTCAGAAAAGGTAATAAAAAAGGAAAAGGGTTTGTTGAGTGAAAGAAATGGAGAGCCAGACACAAGGGGAAATATATTCCCTTTGCAAGGGATGTTGGCTCTGCAAAGCTCAGCGTGCCTACAGGAAAATAAGGTATGGGAGTTGGGGGGGGGGGAGGTCTAACCTTTGTCTGTACTGCACCCTGGATAACCAAACGGTTTTTCAGGACTTGCAAGGAGGCATGTCTCAGGGACCCCACTAAATTCTTATGAGATTGGTACCATTTGAAAGCTGAACTTGGACCCACAGATCCCAGTAGACCACAATAAGTATACATGCTACTCTTCCATTGAAACTGGAAAGATCTTCAGAAGTTGACACTTGTGAAGAAGATATTATCCTTGACTAAGATTGTTACAATTACTAGCTTCTTAACTGGTCATTTTTTTCCCCCACTACTAGCCGTAAACATTAAATATAATGTTGTAGTAGCAGTAATTTTTAATATTTCGGTACGATTTTTATGCCAGCATCTTTCTCTAAAAGAATGTTACTTTACAGCCTATAGAAAAAAATAATGATAAAACAGAGTAGAGTAGCAAATCAGCAGAGAAAATCTTCAGTTCTTGTAGGGATGGAAAGTGTGCAGCCTATCCCTGCCTATCAGCACCCAGCAATAACACGCAGACAAGCTCACTCTTACTGCCAAGAGGTTATTTCATAGGAAAACGCAGATGAATTTAACAACATAGCAGAAAACCAGGTCAGGCCATCGACATACTACAAGGAAAACAACAAGCAGAAGATATTTACCCCTTTAAGGTGTCATTTGTGACATTTCTCACCTGTAAGAGGTAACAGTGATGTTAAAATAAAAATAAAAAACAAGTCAGACCCAATCAATGAAAACATAACTCGAAGGTCAATATATAACTCCATTTTTAAACCAAATGCCTGAGGACGGAAATCACACTTCAATCTTGAGAACATGATTAAAATGAGACCACGGCACTTCAGCTCTGACTTCACAACCATTTTCAGCTTGGACTTGATTGCCTGCTTCCAGACCAGAAGCCAGGCTGAGGTTCTTCCTGAACTGGTGATAGTGCAGGTATACCATTCACTTGTCAAAAAAATCGGGTTTCTCCACACCCCAGCAACAGGGTTTCCTGGTTGATGTGCAGGAACACTATTAAATAAATTAAGTTCAGACAACACAACATGCCATGTAGACTTTCTTGACAACCAAAAAGGGGAAGGAGGGAAAAAAGGGGAGAAATAAAATACAATCAACCAGTACTGACTAAAATTGATCAGCCTTTTTTCAAAATATTTTCAAAAATAATGCAATGTTTCATCTTCAAATAGTCTCAACATTTGAGTCAGCCCAAAGGAATTTCAGGTTTCTTCAATTCCACAAGGGCAGAAGAAACCTAACAGACACAATTATTCCAGTTGACCAAAAGTACATATTTTTTGGTTAAGCCAGCAAACCAAAAACAGAGCTTTCCACACAACTGTCCTCAAGTCATAGCCCTGAGGGCAAGGCTTTGCAAGTGGAACTGAGCTAAATTCTTTTGATGATGAGTAAAGCAGAAGAGTGGCTAGTATGCTGCTGGCTGTCTTGGCTCTGAACTAGCACCTTATAAAAACATATGTGCGTCACCCAGAGCAGCGGCAAAGCCTAGCACACTTTGGGATGAAGTCAGCAGAGCTGGCCACAACCACACTTTAAAGTAAAGTTATTTCACTTATTGTGGCAGAGGGCCATAGCACATGAGTGCTCAAGACCCTCTTTGGCATTCTCCGGTGACTGCTTTGAAGTCTCGGTCTACCCTCCCTCTTCTTCGAGAAAGAAATCCTTTTGTCCCCCCAGTCTTCATTTTTCTTCAGCTTCATAGAATAAAGTTTCTTCTGTGGAACAGCTCTTACAGACGCGTGCACCTAGCCTTCAAGCTAATGTTCATCTATATGACTACATGACAATTACTGTTTTTATGCTAAAAAATATACTGCTGTAACAGAGCATCACCACATGTGTGTTCAATTTCTACCCACAATCTGTTCAAAGAGTTACTCATGCAATCCCATAGCTAACATGGTACCAACCACCAACTTCATCCTTCCTAGCACAGCACCCCTGTTCAAAGACATGATGCTTCAGCGGTAGAAAATCTTTGGCAAGGCTAGAGAAGAAACTAAGCCACTTACAAAAACGTGGTTTTAATCAATTTGTGATTGTTTCACTGCAGGATTGACTCATACAGACAAAGAATGGGTGAAAACCTTCAGCTGCTTCAGCAGTCAGCTCCTGCCACCTCCAGAGGTCCCTTTGGAGGCTATCACTTTTCAACTCCAAAAGTGCATTGTCCTCCAGCAAGAGGAGAGGTCTGCCTAGTTTGGGGTGGAAAGCCAGTGGTGCCCCATCCAACCCCAGCCTCACCACTGTCCCAGCCTTCCCGACTGGTCTTTGCCTCCCACTCTGATCATGTTCTGCTGCTGCCCCAAAATAAAGAAAAGCCTAAAATAGTCCACTTACAGGGTTTCAGTATGCATGGAGAACATTGCATTACTCCTCGCTTAGCAAGGGGCTGTACCAAACAAGTAGTAGCAATAATAGTGTATTGCTGGGAAGGGCAAGTGACTAAATCCACACCCTTGTGACATCCAAGATATTTTGATCACTATATAGAGCAATAGAGCAGCTGAATAAATCCCCATTTAAACTTTTTTTTTTCTTAATTTATATATAATCTGCCAAAAGATTATAGTCCCACAGAGAATATTTGTTTACGATTCAGAATGTACATGCATTGCTTGGTTGCATGGCATCTGTACATATTTTTCCCCAGATACACAAATTAGTAATTAAAATATCCAGAACATGCCATTTCTCAGCAATACCCAGGGCTATGTATTACCTCAAAACTGTTATTTGTTACTGAGCACTGGAAAGACTTCAGCAATTTCCAGCTTTGAAAAGTTTTGTGACAAGTTTGTCTGCTTTCAAAATGACAAAAATAGAAATCAGCATATTACATAAATGTTACTAGCGAGGAGTAGAAATCAGACAGCAAATGAAGGGTAAAGAGTACCATCTCCTTTCTGTGTATCCAAGAAAGAGTAATATCTCCTTCTGTGTATTCAACTTCCACTCCACAGCGGTTATGCTTGCAATGGGCAGAAGTAGGTAGAAAACAAGAAATTTCATGACTTGCAAACCTGTGAGGACACCCCTCATCTGTGAGCATCACTGCAGCCCTTCAGCTACACAGAGGGGATATTTTTCATGACAGCTCCAATGGAAAACCAGTCTGGATCTGCCCCCCCATTGGAAAAATGTCATTTTGCCACAGCTGGAATTGTCTCAAAGTAAACAACTTCAGAGGGGACGTTCTTCAGGACCAAGACAGTGTCTTTGCTCACAACAGAAGTGAATCGGCCAGCAAAGTTTGTAATGTGAGCATCTTTTTAAAAATATATGTTTATTTTCTAGCAAGACCATGCCGACCTGGAGTCCACGACAATGCTATCCACAACAGGAATCTGAAATGATGGCAAGTGCTGGCATGGAAAAAGCAACATGTGCCACCCAAAACCATTGCAAAGGGGAGAATAGGTCTCTAACACTGCCTCATGCAAGTGTTTCTGTAGCCACTTTGCACCCTGTCACTTCAACCTCTTACCAGCTGGATGCTGCAATGGGCAGGAGGAGGTAGTTATCAGGGCCAGAGGAGTTTTAGGAAAAACAGAGCTCAAGAAACCCTTTCTGCTAGAGAGAAGTCAAGATTTGGATTAACAAGTACATTGGGTCTATGGATTCACAAACACCTATTAGACCTTAAAAATTCACCAACCTCAGATACCCACACAGAAAACAAACAAAACAAAAAAACAGCTTAAATCCCTAGGGCTTTGCCCCGCTTGCCAAATGCAGCTGTTAGCAGTAAAAGTGTTGTTTTATGTTTACAGCTAACCAGAGTCACATCTAGCCTCAATTGCTGTTTCTTGGTCACAGCTTGGGAGTCATAGGAATAGATTCTGTAGCAGTGTTACCAGTTTTTATTTATTTAAAAGCAAAACCATTTCTCTAGGCAAGGAAACATTTGAAGATTTAAACTTGGCCACGGCTGAAAAGAGTTTGTTTAAAAACACCACTTCAGAATGAATGCGTTTCCCCTACATCATCAGGCAGGAGAGCTTCAGGGAGGGTGCTGGCAGACTATCAGCTGGTGGAGTTCATTTTAAATAGCAAAGCAAACTGTGACACCCCTAAGGATAACAAGGCCTCAGATTCATTTAGAGAAAAAAATAATAATAAATGCTTCAAAGGAAAAAACACACACCTTACCCCTATGCTTAAGTGACACAGTTCTGCCTAAACTCCACAGATTACTCTATTTTTCCATTCTATTATATTAAATATTTACTCTGTTAGTGGTTAGTAGTCACACATCCAAAAATAAACACCACCACCTTGCAACACAGACCCTGCTGTGTGCGGATTTGGCCTAATGCAGCCGACCAGCCCAGCCACCCACCTGAGCTTGGGTGCAGCCCGCCTCCGCAGTGATTTTCCTGGCTGGATCCAAACTCCAGCCCGCAGGGAAGTTCACATTTAGACCAGGTGGAAGGTCCAAGCCTCGCAATTTGGACCTGACCTGCTTTTTGCAGCCTCCCAGGGAAGAAACAAACCATCCTGCTTCCGACCTGGGCTCAAATGAGGTCTCAAACCCAACAAGCCGACTTTCAGGCTCAAGAATACACAGCATCAAAGCCAACTAACTGGATAAGAGACAGCCTGAAAAACCACGGAAGTAAAGAAAAGAAAGAAAAATTGAAGGAGAACAAAATTGAGAAATATTAAAAGAAAAAGGCCAGCACTAATTCTGGCTCTTGGCACTCGAAAGCTGCTAGTCCAGGTGTAGACATCTAAGTCCCCACCATTGAAATGTCTGTATTTTGGGGGGCAATAGGGTCACAGTGTTGCTTATAAAATACTCTGGAGGGAGGAATGGGCACCTTTCTGATTTATGAGAGTAATTTTACCTGTACACAGAGCTTGAGAAGTTAATCACCCATTGCATAGCTCTGTGCTTTCCTGGCAGTATCACCCAGCCCTTACTTAAGTCACTTGCCCTTCAGGCCACAGGACTTTCTTTTACTTCATTCTGCAGCTCTTTTCATAACCTTTCCCTCCTTAGTTCCCAAGGGGATTCAGTACTGGCTGTTGACATACAGCAAGGGACAGACCACTCAGTCCTGGTTTACTCTTGTGACTCCTTTCCTTGAGCAAGAACAGCCAAATTCAACCTTAATTCATTTTTTCCTGCCATGAAGAAAGCTCGTTACAGACAATGAAAAGGTGACAACAGGATGCTTGTGCAAGGAATAATGTCTGTTCCATTAAGATGGATCACAATTGCACCTCAGGAACCCAGTAACAGATCTGTCAGCAAAGAAGTAGAAATAGGTAGTTTTGCCAGCTGTTTTTTCTTGTGCACAAGGCACATGATGCAGCTTCTCAGGTAGTCCTAGAGAGGAAAAAAACTGAAAGAATGACCTTGGGCTCTTGCAAAATTGCAATCAGCCCATCCCCAAAACACCATCACAACAGCCACCAGGAAAACTATTGCCCTGTATTCCTGGTGCCACCAGGAAAACTATTTCTCTGTAACACTGCCTGCTTGCTTCTCCATCCTGCTGAGCAATCGGTGGACCAGTGGATGCCTTGGTGCTTGGATTACGCTTACCCTTAATTTGAGGTGCATTATCTTACACATAGCCAAGCAAACAATTTTCCTCCTTCTGCAGAGAAATAGCTGAGCCATGCTCACCCCTCCTGGCACAGCACACAGACAAGAGTAAATGCTCTTTCTGACTGCTTTTGCTCACCCGCCCCGCTCCAACACTTTGACCAGAGTGTTCTTTCCCTGATTTTCTCTGTGAATTACTAAACCAGGGGCCTGCAAAATTCATGCCAGGATGCCAAACACCAGCCATAATTCAATCTTGAATCAGTGTTAACAGGTATGTACGTGTCTCATAAAGCTTTGTACTTGATGGCTTAACAATATCAGAATGACCCAAATCCTTTTCTGCAATACCACTACATAATAAAACATCATATTTTGGTGTGTCACAGAAATGCTTTTCAGAAAAAAAAAAAAGAGTTTTACATATTGGAAACGTACAACGAGTCATGGAAACAACTCCCATTTTAAGAGTGAATTTGGAAATACTCTGGATGCCTACGTTCTCCAGGTTGACACAGGAGTTATGGAATGGTCTCTGAAGCAAAGCATATGTGGCTAAAGGAAAAGCCACAGGGAAGAAAGCAGAATCCCAGACTATTTGCTTTTGCCTCCCTGGGTGGCCAAAGATCAGAAGAGGCAGAAGACTCTGCTTGGGCAGGAGAGGTTAGTTCAGACTTACAACTGCCGATCTACTATGCAGAAAAATCTCATTTTCTTCAGTGGTCTCCCAGTAGAGGAAAAGACACCAATCTCCAACAATGACTAAAAATTTTTTTTTCCAATATATAAATATATATGTATATTAAAATTCCACCAAACCTCATTTCTTCCATTTTTCATACTCAGACTTGCCTAGTATTTTATGCAAAATGTCAGCATCTCTCTTATCAATGTCCCTGTATGCCAAGATCAATACCACTTCCTACCTCCTCTTTGTTTCACATATAATCTTACATAATTCACCATTTCCTCTCTCCAAAAAATAAAAGTGTCATTGACCCCATCTTCCTTCCATCTGCACCTAAACCACATGAGAAATTCCTTCACTACCAGATTTCCCTCATCAGGTGGGATTTAGGACGGATGTTAACATAGCCAGCTTCTCAGTGCCCAGGTAATTCTTGCTGCTTTGTGCCTGAAGGGGACATATTCCATCATGCAGACTTACAGAAGGACTGGGAGACAGCTCCAATATTTGGTGACAAAAGTCTCCTGCTGCTCCAACAAGCAGGACACTGTGGCAGTGCCAAGCCTTCATTCAACAGCATATTATTTGTCCCTAGAAATGTTTTTTTTGTTGTTGTTGTTTTTTTTTTCCCCTTAGGAGGGTTCATAGCCACACGCTTTCCATTCTCCTCCCCGCGACACCCCAACAAGCCATATTTCTTCACTCTGCTTTGTAACATCTGGTAGTGGCCATTTCAAGCTGTTGTGCCACAGGAGTGGTTTCCCCTCATCCAAACCTTTGCTATAACACAAGACCCTGAGGAAGCTACCAGGATGCTGAAGTTGCACCTGTATTAGAGCCCAGGCACTGAGGCCTGTGTGCTATTGAGCAGCTTTATTTCAACCAACGTGTTTCAGGATCTCTCTAGAACTGCAAAAAATCCCCCTCCTCTACCAAAAATAAGTTATACACTGTAGGTGCACATGCAGCTGTGGCAAATGGAGTTTAGGCCTTTTGCAGGGTGTCTTTCCAAAATAAATAGACAAATAACAGTGCAAATCCTGTCCTTTTCATGTCAGTTCTTATTTGTCCTGAAACAGAAAAGGAAACCTTTCTCCTGCACACACATAAGCCACAAAAAGGTGTTCCAAATAGCTGCGTCTAGTCTTTGGGTCTAATTATTTGTTTCATGATCTACAGTTTCAGCTAGATGAGAAGTTAAAATACGTATTCTAAAGACTGAAATGTAAACAGTTAACCTTAATAATTTTGGCATATGGAATATTTAAACAAGACCTAACAACATCAGATTACTTACTGATTGAGATTTGTACAGCAAATACATTTACTACTTTTCATTTATGTTTTATGTAAACTGTTACTATTAGAACATCTTATTACTTCATACTGAACTTAAAGATGAAATAAGAGCTGGTTGGGAAATCAAAGGTTAGAAAAAAAAACATTTTCATACCAAATAATTTTATCATCACCTTACTCCAGAGGGGACATGGAAAAATAACTGAGAAGTAAGTCAGATTTGAATTGTACCTACTCCCCCATGATATGGAAATGTTCACTCAGGTCTTCATTTTCATTCTCTGAGCTCTTCTACTTTGCCTGTGAAACACATATTCAGGAGCTCTCATTTCTAATAAAGATTTTCTTCCATTTTCCTGAGATTTATTATCATTAAAAATCAACTAGCCAACTTCTTTGTTTTAGTATGAAGGACAAATTTTCTGTTGAATTTTTTAAAAAAAAAGATTTAATTTTTTAAAGCCTAATATAGCATAAACTTTAAAACATATGCCTTTAAAGGTTTGCCTCCTTATCTTCCTATATAGGTGGAGGACCTCGTTTTATTTTAAAAAATGTAACTTTTTATAACTTCTTTGGTATATTACATATATGATAAACACATCTTTTTCCAACACCAAGTAGAGGTCATCCTAATAGTGTCAAGAGACTGCAGGAATGGAAGGAAAAAGAGTCAGGAAGCAAGTTGGGAACTTTTAGTATAACTAAAAATAGCTGAAAGTAACTTTCAATTAAATTTCCAAGAATTTGGATCTAGTGGTATTGTTTGCTAAAAGGAAAAACATGCCAGCAGGTAATCATTCCTTAAAAAAAAAAAAAAAGAGAGAGAGATGAAAACATCTTCATAACCAATGTTGCCATCAGCTCCTGTTTCAAAAATCACTCTTTTTTGCATTTACTTTTTGACATGGATTTTAGAAACAGATATTGAGCAGGCAAATTAGGAACGAGTGCATTTCATCTGTTCAACAGTATAGTTATCTGCAGTCACAGGTAGGACTCTGCTTCTGCTTTATGATCATTCACACTGGCTTTACACCATGGAGCAAGGAAGGAACTACAAAAGTATTATCGATGCTTTTGTCTTGTGATCCCATCAGTAGCATTCGCACAACACCCACCGGAACGAAGAAGTTGTAACGGCAGCAGGCTCACACACTGCGTTATGAGACGTCGGACTTGGGAGCAGAGGAATAGTAGAACATCTATGGACCAGCATAGTGTCAATATTTAATCAATATCCAAACATTAGCCTTGCACAAACACAGCTCATATCAAAATATCATAAACCAAAAGAGTACTCATGACCACAACTTTATCTTGAAGTCACAGCCACACACAACTTTTATAATTTATTCTATTTTCTTTGGCAGCGGCATGATCCAACACCCTCCCGGCACCACACGCGCCACTGGCGAATCACTGCTGCACCGCCGTGGCACGATCAAACCCAAAACGTCTCAGCCAGGGCAAAGGGAAAGCAACAGGATGAGAAGACAGAGATTCCCCAGCCAGAGGAAGGGGGGGGTGCAGTAACCCAATCGAGCCAATTTTTAAGAGTTTTTAAGAGTTTGGTTTCACCTGATGTCAGCTTTGGAGCTAAGGCCAAGTTTTATACGTATAACACAAATTTATATCCAATACAAACTCCTTGGTTTGCATCCTAGAACAATACTCCAGTGGGGTATGCTGCAGGCTGCTGAAACGTAGGATCTGTTTTTGAAAACATTTAGGCTTAAATTTAATTGTTCATAATTACAAACTGCGGTAGCATTACATTATACAGATTTATGCTGGGGAAAGGGAGCACAACAATGTTTGTATAGCTTCAATGAGTGGTAATGGTGTTTAACACAGCCTGTAACTTACAGCCTTTAGCAAACGCATGCAACCTTCCCTAATACAAGGGAATAACCTACCACATCCACAGCCCACTTGGGAAAATACAAAATCCTTGCAGCAATGACTCCTTCCATCTTCCATTTCCAGCAGACCATCTCCTGGCAGTGGGCATGCCACTGACTACAGGACCACTGAGCGCAGGTGTCCCCACACCTGGAGCCCAGCATGGTCAGGCTAGCCAGGCTGTGCCCACCAAGGGGATCACGCCAAAGACTCAGGAGGGGTTTTCAGCATTGCCAAGCAAGGGAGGGATGCTGCTATCACAGACTTGTCTACATTATTGCTGAGCAATGATACTCATCGCCATTTGTATAACATGGATGATGTATATGTACGGGTAATTTGTACATAATATACAATAACATATATTGCCCTCTAAGCTCTTCCAGGACTTCAAGGGGCACACTGCTTTTGTGGGTACTTGCAGCTACTTGGCAGCCTTCAGCACCAGCCTCTGAGGCTTGAGAAGGCAGAGCTCCTTAACCCACAGGCCATACCCACCACCCACCGATCCAGCCCAGCCGCATAGCCTTGGTTCAAACCCCTGTGAAAACTGGCAGTGAGAGTTGCATGGGCTAAAGAAGATGAAAGAGGGAATGCGGTTGAGATGTGCCCACTCACAGCTCAAGGATTCAGAGGAAAAACCCCACTGTGGAAAGCTAAGGGAAAATCAGGGCACTGGAAACATCACTGAGGTCCCCCTCCCAGGAGGGATAGAGGTGAACCTTCTCCAACTGGTCAATGACCAGCCAGCAAATTATCCTCAGGTGTCTGCTGGGGGCTAAGCACCTTAATACTTAGCCAAGAAGCTTCCAAGTCTCAGCTAACAACATGTATTAGGAAGGCGATGAAGATGGTGAAGGGCCAAGAGGGGAAGACATGAAGAGCGGCTGAGGTCACTTGGCCTGTTCAGCCTGGAGAAGAGGAGGCTGAGGGGGGACCTCATCGCAGTCTACAACTTCCTCGCAAGGGGGAGTGGAGAGGCAGGTGGCCTATTCTCCGTTATCACCAGTGACAGGACCTGTGGGAACAGTGTTAATCTGAGGCAGGGGAGGTTTAGGCTGGACATCAGGAAGAGGTTCTTCACCGAGAGGGTGGTCGCACACTGGAACAGGCTTCCCAGTGAAGTAGTCACTGCACCAAGCCTGTCTGAATTTAAGAAGCGATTGGACTGTGCATTTAGTCACATGGTCTAAACTTTTGGGCAGACCTGTGTGGTGCCAGGAGTTGGACTTGATGATCCTTATGGGTCCCTTCCAACTCAGGATGTTCTATAATTCTATGATTCTATTAACAAGTCTCAGCTAACTACATGCATTAACTCTGAACTTCTACTTTATAACTCTTAAAATGCGTCTATCCTTCTTGCAAAACCTCTTTCTGCACTAAGTATAAGCCTCCTGAGCCAAGCCAATTAAGCCACCAAAACCCATGTGGCTTTGTGTCATTGTGGAGCCTGGGAACATCTGCCTTCTGGAGAAAGTCAAGCCTTACGGTTCTGATGGATGTGGACAATATCTTGGCACCTTTACTTTCCAAAACCATGTTCTCCTGAATTCCTACCCACTTCTTCCCTGAGCCCCCCCAGGAGTGCTCAAGGAAATCCCAATGATAAATTAATATCTTCCCTACTTCAAAATTTGAGTAAGTGGAGGCTGAGGAGTGACTCCCCGAGAGGTCCTGGGCAGAGCACCCTGCCTCTCCTGAAATCAAAAATATTTTTGATGGCTTCATTATGATGTTAATGGGCAGCTTCTGTTCCCCCTCACAGCCAGCAGGATGGTAATAATTGAAGATTTGCCATTAATCCCTTGCTGGGCAGCCCAGGAGATATCTTGAAGCACTTCCAGGGGAAGCTGGGGTCTGGGTTCACGTTAGGAACTTTGTGGCAGGAAGTAACTAACACAAAGGGGCAATGTCTGCTCAAGTGTCGCTTTTCTTGAGCTGGAAGTGTTTTTAATTATATTCTACCTAGCAAGCTAAGAGAAACCCACAAACAGGCAACCCACTGCTGGCATGATTACAGAAAAGGAAGCAATTATGTCTTACTGCTCTTGGGGCTTCTCCCTGGATTGGGTGTTGTTTGTTTGTTTGTTTTTCTTTTAAAAATAAGCTCCAAAATCTACATTTGAACCCCTGAATTCAGCAAAAAGGTGGGTAACAGAGGGCAGACCTTTGCTTGGGAGCAACCTCATTTTGGGGCCATGAAATGGGTCACCACACCAGTGCCTCGATGACAGAGCAGTTGAGTTAAGCATGCCATTGAGTTGAGGAGGGCACTGCTGTCTCCCCACCATGTGGAAAGACCTAATGCTTTTAAAGCTGGACAAACAGCACCACAGCACTTTTCCAAGCGTCAGCAGCACCTGGTTGTAAACGCTTCATTTAAAGTGCCCCTAAATTCCACCTGAGTCCGTCTTGAGCGTAGTTCAGTGTCTGTGTAGGAAAAGGCACTCCACGGTGCCCATTTCATTACTGTTAGGGTCTAGAAGGGTTTTAGCAGAGACAAATGTTTAATTGATGCAGCACGATACCCCAGGGACCACAGTATCTGGACACCTGGAAAGCGCCCATTTCGGAGAGCCTCAGAGTCTCCTGGTCGGCAGAAGAGGCCGAAGTCTCCATGCCATTTGCAGTTTGCAGGGTCTCTGTGTGTAGGCCAATGGTGAGGCCAATTGGACTGCCTCCAGGAAGCCAAAAACACCCGTGGGAGCCAGAGCTGTGTCCTTTCTCCCAGGATCTCTGCTGGGAACAACAACAGCAATGGAGACGGATTGGCTGGGAGAGCATGGAGAGAATAAATGGTAGCAGTGGGCTGGCCTCCACACCTGCCTCCGAGCCGCAGTCTGACTCGGGCCCTGTGTATTTATTTGCAAAAATCAGCCTGCGTAGGTGCCGTCTGAGCGGCGGTGACCCAGCTATCTGGTCAAAGGCCTGCAGGGAGCCAGGAGATAGGGCGGGTTAACGTTTAACCTGCAGGGACTGTAAACCAGCCCGGGGCCGCTGAACCTTTGGAGTTTGATATGACGATTGGGGAATAACTGGAGTGACACGTCGCAAACTCCCCATAATCAAGGAGACCTCTTCCCGTGCGGTGATCTCCCAAATTGCTCAGGTACGCTGCCGTCCTCGGGCTTGTCCCACTGTGAGACCTGGGGTGTGGGGGTCTCAGATGGCCCCCTGTGAAGTCAGGCTTTCGGCCAGCTCTACACAGCTGGTGTGGGGAAGGAGAGGCTCAGCCACGCACCTTCCCCTGCCGAGGACCCACCATCAGGTGCATGCCTCAGGCGCTGCCCAAAAATGCTGGGGTGGAACCAGGGGGGTGCCCCAAGCACCCCATGGCTTGGCCCCGCAAGGCTTGCCTTGACATTTTGATAAGCAAGGTGAGCAGATAAGAGCATTCGGCATCATCCCCGCCTGGGCAGCGGCAGCAGGGAGTTTTTTTAAGCGCTTTCCCCGTGCCGATCGCCCACGGTTGCCGAAAACTGAAGCCAGACAAGGCTGGGGGGAGGAGGGATTTTCCCTGCAATAATTCAGTCTTGATTTGTTAAAGTGCAACTTTCCAGGGCTAATCATTAGGGACCGCTTCACTTGGCCTAGCCAACTTCTTATTCTTACTTTTCTTTGCAAAAGGTCAGTCTCTGTTTCAAATGCAATCACTGCTCCTAAAAATCTCAAATTTCCCTAATCTGTTCCAAATAGTTTTCTGCCCAGTCCTTTAGTGCTTCCCTTAAGCTATTTTCCATCAGTGAAACAGGAGGCTTAGGCAGGAGTGAGTGCAAGATTGGCTTCAAAGCATCTGACATCATGATGTTGCGAATAAAACAGGGTGGGGAAGGAGGCTGGGCTCAGAATCAGGTGTCTCTCATCCTTGGAAGGAGTTTCTAGGGTGCACAGCATGCATTTGGTAATGCAGCTGTTTCCAAGAGAGCAGCCACTTTCTAAGAAAAGTGAAATATTAAAAGTGAAATATTTTCTCAAGGCTCACGTGCTGCAAATGCTGCATGTAGGCAGCACTTTTCCATACCTCCAAGGCACACTGTACCTAGGGAAGATATACCATTTGCTTTTAAATACCTGAAAGTACCCATTTTCTGTGGGACAACCTGGAAAAAACCTCCTCTCTGGAAAGTTAAGGGATTACACTCTCATTGCTCAATTGGACTCTGTCCTGCAGTGTGTCTCACCCAGGCTAGGAGCTGGTGTGTCTCATAGCAGCTCAAGAAACTTAAAGAGCCTGATTTTAGGAAGAATACAAAGAATACTTCATGTTATATGTATATATATGGGAGCTGTAACTCTTCGCGTGGGGTAGCTGCATAGGGGCAGAACAGCCTTCACTGGATGCGCCTGCATGGCTCGGTACATTCAAACAAGAAGGCGCATCGATCCACACAGGATAAACAGGGGTTTGTTATCTCATTCATGGAAACAGTAACCAGGTTTCTCCGAAGGGCTGCGAGCTGGCAGGCTCCAGGCACAAAAGCAGTTGGGAAGTGCAGGGTTTGACCTGGCCTCTGCTTTGGGGCAAGCCCTGGGACCAGCGGGCAGGCTGGTGAGGTCTGCGTGCTTCAGAAAATGGCAAGAAAATGGTGCACAGAAGTGATCACAGGGAGGTGAAGCGGTGCTGCAACAAGCTTGTTTCTCATCAGTATGGGGTTTGCTATGCCAAAAGTGCCTTTCATTGTCTTGGCGTTTTAGAGTTTTAAGAGAAACCTAAATGAACAATAGCATTTTCTGCAGAGAGGGAAAAATCAAATGAAACAATGCTGATTTAATTTTTGTCTTCCCTTCCTATTGAGCCAGAGTTCTGGATTCTGTGCCCATGATAACAAGGCAGTATTGTTAACAATTTGGCCAGAAATGAGCAAGAAATAGGAGATACACCTGGACAGTTTGTAGCTCTGGAGTTCCTAACTTCAATATAAACACCTGTTGAATAAAATGCAACACCTCCTGCCCGCCCACCCCCCCCCCCCCGTAATACTTTTTAACATAATAGCCATCATTAGCAGCAAGAAATCTGTGGGTCAACCCCCTGAAAATGATTGAATTCCATAACAATTATTTCCATTAACTATTTTTTTTGTTGTTAAATAATGTTAAAAATACTGCCTTAATTTGCTGCAGGCATTCACAATTCCTGAGAGCAGCCATTGAAATGGGAGTTTTCCTCCTGTCAGGGCAGATTTGCTAATTGATTAATGGCTCTGGGAACAAAGAAAGAGAGAAAGTAATCATGTTTCCCTGGTCCCATGACAGCAGCTCTCCTCCTTTACACTTACTGGCGCTGACACCTGCAATAAGGGAAAGGGCTGAAATCCCACCGGTTTAGGAAATTAAATGTCACACCATGGCTTGGGGTCTGTGTGCTGGAAACGGGAATGGACTCTTGGGTGGTGGAGGTGGGAAAGCACCCTCTGCAAAAAGGTTTTTAGGTGTTCTCAGGAGGTGGGAGAGAAGTAGGGAGAGTGGAGGTGCTTGGAAAACTGGGGGCTGGAAAGGCTGCTTAACTGTGCTAGGGTGTTGGGAGTTGTTTTGTAGGGATTTCTTCCTCTTAACAAAAAGAGGTATCATTTCTGTCTCCATCCCAGGGAAATCCACCCGATGGAGGAAAGCTCTCTAACAAGAAGGCTGATACATTAGCTATGAATGAATTTGGAGCACTAATTAGTTGGAGGGCCCTCATTTCTAAGAGCAGCACTATCACAACAGGATGCAGGTGGTGTGCAAGTCCTGCAGGCACAGCGCTGTCCAGCCATGGTCCCAAACCTTAAATCAGGATTGCTTAACTTATCCTCTCTGCTGGAATAAGCAACTGTCTAGACATGCTGGTCTAAAAGAGGCTAAAATTTGCAGGATGCCTTATGAGAAGAGCTTGTCTGGCCTTATCAACTCAGGCAGAAGCCCAAGAGGGATATTGCTCCTGCTGTAAAAGCATCAGCCGGGAGATGTGCTATTCCTGTCCTTCCGCCCTCCCCATGGCTCGCTTTCTCTGCTCAAAAAGAAGCCGCTGCCTGGATGGAAATGTTACTGGAAGCTATGCCTGGGTTTGGGATGTGTGTGTGGTACTCCTCCTCAGATGAGAGGCACGGAGATGTACGGCATCTAAGGCACCCCATGCAAATACATTCGAAGCAGCCAGCCAAGCCACCCAGCTCGTCAGGAGAGAGGGGCGGAAAAAATGCTCTTACACTGCCCGTCTATCTAGGTCGCCGCTGGGGATGGGACTGGGAACCTCAGCTGCTATGGAAACCCGCCAGGCTCGGCTGGCTGCGGTCCAGCTGCTTCCCTTCCCGGCACGCAGCGGAGATGTGCAGGCAGCTCCCTGTGCGACGGCAGCCCCAGCAGCCTGCCACCCTCAGTATTACTGAGCAGGTTGCTGCAGCCCTTGTGCCTGCCTCTGCAGCACCGATGTGTCCCACAGAGAGGGACAAAGCCTTTTGCGTGGCCCTTGGAGTGGGGATGGGATGTAGCCTCTTGGCGCTGGTGTGGTTCACACCTTTGCATGGCCTCCTGCGGCTCTTACAAATGATGAAATCCCAACCGGTGAAGCTTGGTGCAAATTCACACTGATCACAGTACTGTGGTTTGATCACTCAAACCCTTGATGAAATCAGGACACAGCGAAATACAAGGGGCTAAATTAGCAATACGCCAGCACTTTCCTCCATAAGGCATGTAGAGCATGCCTCTGCCTGTGCAAGGGAGGCTGCAGAGCCAATTTGGATTTTAACTGTTTGCTTTGAGTGACCACTGATCGGCTGATTGTGGAGCAAGTGCATACAATATGCCCTGTCAAACCTTTTTCTCCTTTCTTAAGCAGCCTGGAAACCTTGCCCTGTGCCATGCCAAACCCCAGCTATGCAGAAGAAACCATGAGCATCAATGGGGCTTTGCTGCTGCCCTCGGCAGGGGCAAAGGTGTGATTGGGTCATGCATCGGGTACCCACCAACCTCCACGCCTCCCCTGCAAAGCCTGGGCTCACTCCATGCTTTCCAGGCATTAAAGAAATCCCTCTGATCTGAAGGATACACACACACACACACACACAAAGTGCTTAAATATAGACTTGATTCTATGAAAGATAAACCAAAACAATAATCAGGCTCCAGTTGCTGCGGAAAACACTCATTTTGCAATTAGAGATGAGAGAGAGCTATTGCATGGCTCAGTCCATCTCCCAGCCCCCGCACATCAGCAGCAATTGAAACACAGGAGAGCCTGGGAACACAATAAAGAGACATCCTAAACATCCCACAAACCTGCACAACAAATAGCTCCAAAATCTGCTGTTACACAAATGTCTCTATTTCCAAGCCTGCAGAGCTCAGTGTGGCAGAGCCCAAGTGACACAAGGCTCAGACCCTGCAAAAACATGGGCTCACGCCCCATTTTTGGCACTGAGGATAATCCACCTATTTAAATTTAATTATCTGCTGAAGTCTTCCCTTCAGAAGACTTCACTGGCAATCTCGTGCTATGACAGCATCCATGATGACATTGTGAGTCCTCAAGCTCAGCGTTGCATCTGCAGACCCATTTCTACACGTGCCCATGCATTTGATGTTTGTGTAGGCTTGAAGCTCCACATTCAGTAAAAACTGGGCAGGCTGAAATTATAGGCAGGGAGTCCGTCTTAAAAATAGTCCTTTGCCAGCATGTGTGGCCCAATTCAGATTCAGATTTCAGCTTTATGGTGTTTTCAACCAAAAAAGTAAACTTAAAAAAATATTATAAACTTTAATTAGATATGACCTAAAGCTACAGCACTGAATCAAAACATCTGAACCCTGAGGTTGTCGCAGCCCTGAACCTAGATACAGATCTGAAGTTCTCCCATGTTCCTGAGGCCACATCTAGACCTATGTCTCACACCTCTTACAGAGTGCTAGGCAAGGCTCGTGCCAGATTCCCTTCCCAGTACCAACAGGATGCCACAGCATGAAGGACAAGTTGCCTCCTACTTTAAGGCAGATGAGGCACCTTGCATGCTATTCCCTCCTAACACACCTGCACACGTATGCTGCAATATCCCCTGCGTCTCGCTGGAGCACTGGACAAGATCTGGTTGTGCGTTTGCTGTCATGCAACAGGGAAGAGGGGGATATTTTTGCTTTTTCCATGGTCTGTGGTTGGTTTTATTTTTTTATTTATTTTATCTCAAAATGACTGATTTAGGAAGAATGAATGACTCATTTAGGAAGAATGATCCTGTTAGCTTTCTCAGGAGGGTGGACTTTCTCCTCCTAGCTGTATTAATTTATTTAATTTATCTTAAATTTGATTGCAGTGAGCACCCCTAATTAACCTGATTTTTTGCTGATAATCACTCACAATGGAATCAAATCACAAATCCGGGGATGGATTGACCGGCACACAGAAAGAAGCCGCCCTCCGTGCATTAATTCAGCGAACGGGATATAATTTGATCCAGGTAGGAACTCACGGTCACGTCCTTCTGCACACAGTGTCTGGTTTCATCTTGAAGCAGTGCTGCATCGGGGGCTTGTGCAGCGAATCTGCACGTGGCAAGCGCTTGTTGCTTGTTCCTCCCTCTCTGCTTCTCTCCAGTTTACATCCTGCACAAAACTGCATGTAGTAGGCGGTGTCTTTTATGAGGTGGCACAGTATTCCCCCTGCCAATATAAGAAGGGTGAAATAAAACCTGAGCACAGCTATATTCCAGGAATGGTTGGGATAGCAGTCTGAAAGCCATGGCTGCAGTGCTGTTGTAGCAAAGAAAACCCACTAAACAAGGTTTCAGAAGAGCTTAAGCCCAGATTTGTCCATAGAAAGCCCCATAAGTGAACACCTTATTTACCCTTTTTAAAGATCTTTGCGTGCAAAAAAAGTACAGGTGCCTTACCTGCCCAAAAGCCACAGGTTTGCTCTCAGTCTGGTCTCCAAGGCCAAAGGGCAGGGCAGGTTAGTGCAGGTGGGGAACAGACAAGTCCTTCAAAAACATCTCAGGAAGTCTTCCCTAGATAGCATGACCAAAACAAATGAATTTTTCAAAAGTGCTGGCTAGCAATATGGCTTACCTTGCATCCTGGAAGAAGTAACTGAAAACTGAATTTCAGGCAGGTGGTTGCCGTGAACTTTGGCTTGCTTTGCATAGCACTGGAGGGCACAACAGCCCAAAGCAAAAAGGGGACTCCTGGGAAAAAGCATTTTCCTGTAGTCCTTAATGTTGTGTGTGCCCCAGGACCAGAACAACATTGGGTTTGTTGCACTTGATGAGCCTTCCTGCTATATTTGACCCAGGAGAAGATAAATAGCTTCTTTGTGTGTTTTATTTGCTGTGACTTTCTTTATCCTGATCTTTAGTTTTTCATACTGTCACATCTGGCAATGGCTTGTTCCTAAACCACAGATTCCTGCCTCCCTGCCCACCCAGAATCTTCTCCTTATTCCTAACTTCTCCCTTTCCTTCAACCTTACCATTTTCTCTTACTATTATTATTTTTTTCCCTCATTATTTTCTTTTCCACATCTCTTTAGGCTTTTTTTTTTCCAACCTAACTGTCACTGGAGACAAACGCCTTCTTCTTCAATAGCTGTCAGGCTCACATGCCTTCACAAAGGGGACGATGAAGCTCTCCTTCCCCCCAGAGACAATGCCAAGATGAGTTCATTGAGATGCAGCCTTCAAGCCACAAATGAAGCCACTGCAGACTGAGAGTAGACTTTATTTTTGCTGTGTCTCCTAGCACACTAGGAGACACTCCCACATATGTTGACAAAATGAGAAGAAAATCTGATTGTCTCTCACTTGGCTTAAAGTAGGATGGTAAAACTCTGCTGGCTCTTTGCTGACCATTATTGATGAAAGTAGCATTTCTGCAGGTCACCAAGGCCTTCTTCCAGCTGACATGCCAGTGAAGATCACAGATGACCATAGCAACACAATATACAGTCATTGCTCTAACGAATGGCTCAAGAGATAGAAAATCCCATGCTAGAGATGTGCTCAGTTCAGCCAAACTGGGGGCAGAAAAGCAGCCTGAAACATCATGATCTTCTCATTAGATCTGCTGTGAAAGTGTACTCATAAATTCAAACAGCTCCATCATTATGCTGAAAACATTTTCAAAACAGGAATGAGCATGGATAATTCAGGGCTGGTTATAGGCTTAGGAAAACTGAAATTGCTTGTGCTATACTCTTATATTCCTACCAGGATCCCTGTTTACTGCAGGCTTAAGTCCTTCAGGCCTTCTTTGTAAATCAGCCATTGCCTAGAATAATCCCAGAGGGAGAAATGGCTACAGAAATGTCAGGAGGCAAAAACAGAAAAATTACCAGAGTCACAGCCCCTCCGGGCACAGGGCATCACTGCAGGACAAGGAGAGCTGGAGAGGGAGAGGGAGAGGGAGGGAGCAAAAGACAGAAGGTGGAAGAAGGGAGGGGAAAGAAAGAAAGGGGTAGAGGGATGGGCATCATCTTTCCCCTACGTTTTCCAAGGAGGCCTTTGACTGTCTGAATCTTGGACAGCTGAGCTGTGGAAATGGCCTCCTCTTCAAGGTGCTGATGCATGTTCCTCAGCAAAACTCAACCAGGTGTAAACCAGAGCCTTCTGCAGTACGTCACCAGCATACTAGCTCAGATGCTAAAGCCTTTCGGTACCAATATAGCAGTGGGGCAGCCGGCGCACACCGCCCTCTCTCCCTTGAGCCTGCAAAGAGGTGCTCTTTACAAGGAAGGAGGGTGTTTGCCTCTGGCACTGCTCTAACAGGGTGTGCCCAAAGTGTCATTCCTCACAAAGGGACTGATTTGATCCACTACATCATCATTTTATTTTCCTCCGTGGCAGGAAAATGGGCAGAGGAAATATGGCGGCCCACCTCCAGGCTGGGACGGCCCTCCGCCAGAGAGGGGCTGCGAGATCTTCATTGGAAAACTGCCGCGGGACCTCTTTGAAGATGAACTTATACCACTGTGTGAAAAAGTAAGACTTTATGGCAGGTAGATATTTTGCAGAGATTACGGATGATCAGCTCTACATTTCCATGTTGGACTGGAGGTGATTTGGCCCAGACTGCCCTTGGTTTGGTGGCAGCCCCTCCAGCTCCTTCTGTGGTGTTTCCTCACCATGACCAGGGCTGATCTAACACTGGTTAGAGTAGGAGGTTGTACTGAAACATCCAGCTATGCCTCCCTCCCTAAATTAGACTTCGGTCATATAAAACACACTTTCCTTCACCTAGGAAATGGGCACAGCCACCCAATCGCTCATGTACAAGCCTGAGCAAGTGATAACATTCAGACACAAACGGCCATGCAATTCTATTGCTGCACCTCATCCCTCCTGTTTTTTAGTCATTTTTTTTTCTAATTTCTCTACTGTGTGATGCATTAGCCTCAAAACTGGAACATAAACCCCATAAGGGGGAGAGAACCACAACCCTGGGGCTGCTGAGGTCAGTGGCCAAACTCTTGCTCACCTTGCTGAAGAGCTAACTTTGTCCCCCTCCCTCGTCACCTAAGCACTTGCTGCCTGTGTTTATGACTTCTTTCATGAGTTAGAAAGTTGTGTGAAAGCAGAACAGGCTCTGGATGATTATCCTGTAGATGGAGATATCTGAAGAGTTCTGACATGATATAGCCAAGAAAGCACCCAGTCTTATTTAAACACCTCACCTGGCAAACACTTCTTTACGAATGACTTTTCTTTCTATTTGCAGATTGGCAAAATCTATGAAATGAGAATGATGATGGACTTCAATGGCAACAACAGGGGCTACGCCTTTGTGACCTTCTCAAATAAACAGGAGGCAAAGAATGCAATAAAGCAACTCAATAATTATGAAATTAGGTGAGCATGGCATACACCTTCACATCAACTTTAAATCATATAATGTATTAATCTGGATTGTTGTGGACAGCATATTTTTCCCTACAGCCCAGAGGAAGCTTCTTTAGATACCTAAACTTTAGTAGGAAGTCATTTCTTGTCTGCCTGTGCATTTGTTGCTTTATGTTGTAGCACAAAGGCAGTACATAGCACTCAGAGACAAACTCTTTTTCAGGATATGTCTTCCTTAAAAAAAAAAATAATAAAAATTAAAAATTCTACGAGAACATTGGAAAAAATATTTTGCTTTGGATCAAATCAACTGATGTCTAACCATCGTTGTTTATTTCATGTTCCCTTCTGGGCTGTTTTTTGTTTATGTATTCCTATCCACTGTGTCTCACATGAGCTATACTGCAGATATGTTCTGGGAGACATGAGCAATTACAAAAATGGTGAAATAGGATGAAAACTAATTGGCAAAACAGTGACATTTCCTAATAAGTAGGAACAGAAAAATCCCTCATGTTTGTGACTAAAAATTGGGAACAAAACACCTAGAAATCAACAACATATGGGTCCATCAATATGTTTTGTTTTGATTTCAACCCCATTGAATTTTTTTTTCCAGTTCAAAGTGGGATGAATAGATGCAATTGCTTAGAAGCATTTTGAGATCAACCATTCTGGAAATTTTAGGGCTTTCTTTTCCTTCTTTCTTTCTTTTTCTTTCTTTCTTTTTCATTTTTTTTTTCTTTTTTTTCTATTTTAAAGAAAAATATTGATTGTGAATTGCTTTACTAGCAACCTTAGGGATGAGCAGGTCACAAGGCACGTGGGGAGGGTTTGGAAACATGACTTATATCAGAGGCTGGAGCATCTGAAAGATCAGACTTCAGCCACCTCCACCTCCTCTGCCTACTTGCCTTGTCCCAAAGATGCTTCTAAAGAAATTTATGACTTCTCCAGACCTGCAAGAGGTAGTTGGACCACAAAGGTGTGAGCAAAGTGAATGTAAAGACATTTTTGCCTTGGGGGTCTGCACAGCAATTGACATCAATAGACCCTGAAATATAACCACAGCTGTGAGGCTCTCTGGTGATCAGGAAGCTGCAAGTCACTGGTGAATGCAATGAAACCTGGCTTATGCTGATGGCAATGCAAGAATCACAGTGGTGTCCCAGTTGCTCAGCACAGTTGCCTGGTGGCAACTGTTTTTGGAAATAGAAAAAGAGAGAATCCCAAGAGTCAAAAGCAAAATTTGGCTTTGGTTTCTTCTGATCTCATGTACCTTGTTTCAAATGTGCTGCTTTACTTTGATGTCAAATTTAGCAGAGTATTAGCCTTTGGATCTAGCCTCTTGTGTTGAGTGAGACCACTTGAACATCCCAAGCGACACGTGCCGCAGAAGGGGAGACCTTGCATTTGGCCTTGTGTTTTGGGACAAGAAGGGGGATTTTTTTCCCCTTTCTCTGAGAAGTGATCTTGGGTCCTGACAAACCGACAATATCATTTTTCTGCAGGAATGGGCGTCTCCTGGGAGTCTGTGCCAGTGTGGACAACTGCCGCCTGTTCGTAGGGGGGATCCCCAAAACAAAGAAACGAGAGGAAATTTTAGCAGAGATGAAGAAAGTCACGGATGGAGTCGTGGATGTCATTGTCTACCCAAGTGCAGCTGATAAAACCAAAAACCGGGGTTTTGCTTTTGTGGAATATGAAAGCCACCGGGCAGCAGCCATGGCCAGGCGAAAATTGCTCCCAGGTTAGTACAGATGGTGAGGGTGGTAGGAGAAGCTTCAGTTTAGCAGATGCCCGTGTATGTGTAGCAGCATAGAAGTCTCTGGAGCAAACATATACTCAAGGGAAGGAACACTGCTGGGTTTTCTCATCTTGGCTGCCAATGATTCACTTCAAGCAAAGAGGGACCCCATTATGCCCATCGGGCTGCCAGACATGCCCTGATGCTGGGGTGTGGGGTGGGTGATTCACTGAAAAGCCTGATTTACCACCATTCTCATTAGCCAGGTGCTTCATTTAAGAGCTTGAAGTTATTAAAATATAGCTAGATGGATCTAGCTGTTGTATCCGTTCAGCTCTGTTGTAATATATATATTATCCCATGGTTATCTTGAGTTATATGTAAAATGCAGCCTCATCTATGACCTCCCGGGGAGCATCACTTAAGGAAATATCCAAGACCATATCAGACTTGACATTGTACTGGGGATGTTCCTGAAAATGTTTATTTTCCACATGGGAAGAAAACCTCAGATGAGGAATTGCTTTAGAATTTAAACAATATAGAGAATAAGTCTATGTAATTTAGTGCTGGGGGACATCGTGAAGCAAAGAGAAGTTTGATAGGTGATAAGCAAAAGCGACACAACATTAATTGCCTTTGCAGCAATTTCACTGTTTTTCTCATGCTTTCGTATGCTCAGCAGCAGCTCCTGCACTGCTTTGTCAAAGCCAGCTCACTTGCTGTTAAAAGAATCCAATAAACCTTCTGTTCTGACACTTGATCCTCACACATCATGCCCACCAATTTTCTTTCTTTCTTTCTACATGATAGCCCATAAAAAATCTTGTCATTTTGAAACCTTTTCTCTTATTGTCAGAAATGAGTACGATTGCGAGAGTTAATATGTATCTGAGTATGCCTGCTATTGTGGGGTATCTCACACAGACTATTTTTCTTTTTATTCTGTATTTTCTGCATCAGCTTAGCATCTCCCTAATTATAGGAGCACTTTCTGTTAGTCTGTTCTTCAGCATAACTTTCTCATGGTTTCTATATTGAGAAGGATGGAAGGAGCAGGCACAGGCACCACCACTGATGGCAGCCTTGAGGGAGCAAAGCACTTGAAATCCTGAGCAAAGACAGTGAGACAGATGGGAATGAGAACATAGTCCTGAACAGCCTTGTGCAATGTGCTAGTGATTTCCAATTTAGGGATATCTTGGTAAACAGGTTGGGAATTTCAAAGACCTGAGCAGGAGTGAGAGTCTTCTGATGTTCCAAACATACGGGAGGAATTTGAAAAAGGTTTCAAGCCAGGACTGAATGCGTCTCCAGCTGATGCATTGGATGAACGTGAAATTGAATATCATTATCAAGTTGCTTCCTTGACTCTGAACCTCACTGCTCTTCAAGGAAGCTCTGTAGAAGAGGCAGAAAAGCTCAAAATGAAGATGTTTTTTATGAAAGCTTTGTCTTGTCTCCTGGTTAAATAGGCGGGTGGAGGAAGACTGGGTTTTAGCAAGCTGGTAGAGCAGGAACCAAGCTTAGCTCCTTGCTATGAATCAGCCAGGTTGTTATTTCCACTATTGAAATGAACACGGCAACTTAGAAAAGAAAGCATGGCCTTTCATTTTAGCTGGCTGCCACTAGCTGCCGTCTATTTCTGGTCATCAGACTGGTCAGGTCTGGAAGCTGAACACCAACCACAGTCCCAGCTCCACAATTCCCTGCTCATTCACAGGACAGAGAAGTATACCCATTATCCTAGCAGGGAGCAGCCCCTTTACATTTTGGTTTGTTTTTTTTGTTTTTTTTTTCAGCTTTTAACTTCTGTTACAGAAAAACAGGTCTCCAAATTCTAACCCCTTCCCTCTAATTTTCCTCTATTTTGGAGCTCCCATCCTGTCTTAGATGGATTATCCAAGTGGACATGCAAGATGGGATGCCTCCAAAAGTGTTTTGCGGGAGTCTCATTTTCCTTCTACCAACATAGGTATCCCAGGGCCTCTTCCAGGTTTTAGCATACACCTAGGCCTTGGAGAATCATAAAGATCATATCATAAAGATCAGAGAAGAAATAAGAACAGCACAGACAGGACTAGTTTGAGGGAAGCTTGCAGAAGAGGCAGACATTTTATTTCATTATTTTGGAGGAAATATCCAGCACTAACCATGCTGCAAAGCCAGAAAATAGTCCCTACTGTGCATCCAAAGCACTATCTGCTAGGCTGATTAAAATTGCCAGAGAAAAAACAGGCAACAGACCGAGCATATGGAATTTAGGGCTCTGGATATTGGGGAGTGGCCAGATTTCAGCCACTCTTGAAGAGAAGGGGAAAGGATTTCTTACTGAAAGATGTGCTGAAAGGACTGGGAAGAAATGCTTATCACAGTGATTCACGCAGATTGGAGGCAAGGCTGTGGCCGTCAGTTTTCATTACACGTTAGATATCATGAACTGGCTAATCAATTACTTAATGGATTAAGTAACTCAATGCAAATGATTACAGAGCTCAGCATGATCACATGGCAAAAACAACGCTTTTAACTACCTCTTTATTTGCTGTTTTTATTCTTTGCCCCTCAGCAGCTTGATCCACTCTATACAGAACCCATATGCTTCTCCACACCCTGTTTTATGCCTCATTACTTTTTGTTTCCTTTCTTTCTACTGCTTCTGTTGCAACTTCACCCTGTGTGGACCATGCAACTTCAAATACTTGCACATGGAGACATCCTGATTTTTACTATTTCACTTCATCCTCTGGGACTTCTGGATCCCTTTCCAATTTCCTAGGGAATTAAATATTTGCAGCCAACAGGGATCTTTATAAGAGAAGTATACCCATTACAATATTTCCCTTCAGAGCGCATTCCAGGGAATGCAGATGTTAGTGAATTGTGCCACAAATTAGCTTTTTAAATTCTGGATGCTACATTTCTGCAGGCATCTAAGATGCTAGTGGGAGCCTGCTGAAAGTGTGACCATCTGCTTTTGGAAATGAGTTAACTAAAAGGCAGTGCTTTGAGCACAAAAGGCTTATTTTGGCCCTCTTTGTATAATTGGCCTATTCTATTGTTCATACTGCATATGAAATAAACTCTGAGCAGAAGTTAGAGGAACCTAAGCCTCTCTGACAATGATGATGCCAATCCCTTTAAAGGAAGGATCCAGTTGTGGGGACACCCTATTGCTGTTGACTGGGCAGAACCAGAAGTGGAGGTGGATGAAGACACCATGTCATCAGTAAAAATCCTCTATGTGAGGAACCTCATGCTCTCGACCACCGAAGAGACTATAGAAAAGGAGTTCAACAGCATCAAACAAGGTAGGAACCCACTGACACAGTCCTTAAGTAAGTGCTGCTACTGCAAATGGAAGTATTTCTTCATTCATAAAATGCCAAAGGAAGACAACAAAAGTAGCAGTTTTTCCATGGTAAAATGTTCATGTGTAATGCCGCAAAATTGCCATTAGGCTGAAGGCTCCCACCCAACATGCATAACATGTCGTTCCACTAAGGGCTGATTAATTTACAGCTAACAACACTACTAACCTTTTTAAGGTGATTGGCAACTGGAAGAGATCCAAAATACTGCATGAGGATGCCTGTATCATAAAAACAACTTTGAGTCATTTGAATCTTCTTGAAAAAGAGAGTTGTTAGAACAGCTGGGTGATTTCAGCTTTCTTCATCTACAGAAAGGGATGATGACAGAAATAGGATGGTTTAATACAACTGCTTTTTATCTAATCTATCTAAATGCTGAATTCTTTCTTTTTCATACCAAAAATGATCTTCCATAAATTTATGAATAACCAGTGCTTATCATTTTATGCAGGATATGATGGTATTCTTTCATGGCATATATTACATGCTCTTAGGGTGAGATTTTCAAAAAGCAAATATGTTTGTTGGGAATAAAAATCCTGCTGGCTTTCAAATGAGATTTTACTTCTGAGTTGCTCCGGTTTTAGAAAGTTCCACCCAAAAACAACAGAGTAAAAATAACCCATTTGTGCTACTCTCCAAGCCACATAGTCCATTAGGCATTAGTAACTTATGCTTGGCAATGTGAAATTGCCATTCATCTCGTTCCTACTAACTTCCTTCTATTAATTTTTAAAAATACACTACAGAGCTTCATTTTTCCTTCACTAACTTTTCATTTCTGCTCCATCCTTTTTTTTTTTTTAATAGGCTGCAATGCAAAGATCTTTATGAGATTTCTTTACGAGTCTTTTCCGTCCTTCTAATGTTACCAGCTAATACTTTAAGTAACCATCAAGCTCTTAGAAATCCCATTTTAACCCCAAGCTAAATATGTATCATCCCACTCTCTTAACTGTTTCCTCCTTTATTTATTCAGTTTTGTTCCTGATCACTGAACTGCTCACACTCCCCAGAAACACATTTATATCCATTTGACACTTCAGTAACAGTCATCTGCTTTGCTCCTAAGGAAAGTTTTCTAGTACAACAGAAGACTTGAATCTTCTTCAGTTCGTCTTTTCAACACTTTCTCATTTTGCTTCTCATGCTGGAAATTGTTTTTGTTTGTTTTTTGTTTGTTTGTTTGTTTTTGTTTTTGTTTTAAGGAGAGCTTTAATTATTGTGGATGAAACCAAGAATGCCTTTTTTAAAGCTGTGCCATACTTTCAAAAAAACATGCCTAGAAGAAGCAAAACCTGAGTTTTGAGGAGAATAAATGCAGTTAAGTCATAGTGAGATTACAATCAAACAAGTCAGCAAGGAGCTGAAATGATTCACCTCCCACTTTGGTTATCTGCTACGTTTGTTGGGTCACATTTCAATATCGCTTGCCTGAAGTGCACATTTGATCCGGGGAATTTAGAAGCTGTTTTGACAATAACGAGCCATCCAATAAAAACGTACCCAGATGAGAGGAGTTACGAGGCAGAGGTCCCCATTACAGGGCAATTACCACATCACCACAAGCTCCACAGACACTACCAGGAATGCTACTTATGCATCCCAAGTTGTAACACAGCACAAGTATCACCCCTTTTAAATCTGTGCCAAATTCAGTGCCGGATGGCTTCTATAGAAATATGCATCACTTCCAACAACAAGAAGCTCTGCTCTCCCTCCCTAGAGATCTTGGCAAATATCCTGAGCCCTGGCAAAGTTTCCATTTGGTTAAATGGGCTCCAGACAACGCAGCTGAAGCGGGGTGATGCTGAAAGAGCAGCAAGGAGGGGCAGGCCTGTACCTTCCTGCAGCAAGGCGCTCTACCCTGGCGGCAGGTAGGCCACACTCTCCAAAGGTGCTAACAGGGACAATATTCCCCCTGCAGTGTCACATAGCCGCTTGTCCCGCTGGGGTGGGAGCACGCCGCCTAGTCCCACAAATAGGAACAAGCAAGGTTTTGTCTTGAGTGAGGATCAATAACACAGAGCAATCTCCAGGAGGCAGAAGGGGGATTTTCAAAACACAGAGAGTTCATTAAAGCCTCGACTTGTAAACGAGACATCAGCATATAATGCCCATAATTTTGGGCTTAGAAAATCACCCTCCAGTCCCAGAAGGACACAAAAAGCCACTTACCATTTCAGTGTCAGTCTGAAGACATGCAGGCTGCTTGGGTTATAGGCTGAAACAGGCTTCATTAATAGCCCACTGGAACTCCTAATGCCACTCCCTAAACTCCAAAGAAATATTTTTTCTTCTGCAGTTATTTAAGTAAGTGCTTTTTTGCGGCAATAGGATATTTCCCTGTACACCTGTTCAGCTTTAAAAGGAAAGAAACCAGCAGAAAAGTCATCCTGCATCCATTAGCCACATTTCCAAAGGATACTTTTAGGGGTGTTATAGTCTCACTGGCTAGGCTGGTTGACAACACACTTCCCAACTGACAGGACTGGCAAAGATGAACAACTAGAGGAGAAAAGGTAGATACCTAAAGCTTGAGCCTGCAGAGAGCAGGTGCCAGTGTGGTTATTTCAGAGCCAGAATATTTGGGTGCTGCAAAGTTCCCAGCAGCAGAGCATCTGACAAGGGAAAGGGAAGGCTGTAGAGGACAGACACAGAGGAGAAGAACACTGCGTGTGAGAACACCAAGTGTCCTGCTCAGCCATCCAGCTCCTGGAGATCCGTCACAGAAGTGAAACACAAAACCAAAGACAACCTCAGACAGAGCATTTTGGACTGGAGCAAACCACTCCAGTTTAATGGGAACCATACAGGTGCTTGCCTTCAAATATTTCTAATTTTGCTTGAAATAACACAGACATTGTCTTTAGTTTCTCATGGTATATACATCCTAAGAGGTAAGAAGACACCATTGACTTTCCCTCTTACCCGTGGCCAGTTTTTGCTCTTGAAGGGCTCACAACCCAACACAATTGCTCATTCTGATACATATTTTCCAACTAATACCTATTTCCAACTAATAGTCCAATGTTTTCCACAGGTGCAGTAGAAAGAGTAAAGAAAATTAGAGACTATGCCTTTGTGCACTTTAATAAAAGAGAAGATGCAGTTGAAGCTATGAAAGCCTTGAATGGGAAGGTAAAGCTGCTCTGAATGTTGGTTTGTGGGACTTACATGCAGTATATTATATGCAGCTGAAACAAAGCTGCCAGGCTTATTAGCTACAAAGACACCCTGAAGGTGCTAGCCCTTTTTTTCAGTTCTCAGGCTGCTTTTATACTCCTGAATTCATTTTTCAGCAACCCTGATGTTCACAAACTGTTCTTTTTGGCTTCTTTCCCTTTGCATTCATAATAAATGTTTGCCCAGATCAGACTGTAGTTCACCACTCTGAAAAAAGATGGAGCAATACTGAAATGAGGACTAGAAAATGAGGGGTTACAGGTTCCCTTGGCTTGCACTCACATACGTGTTTCATGTCTGCCAACAAAAACACCGGAAGGGAAGCATGTGAATAGTAAACAGGGACAAACAAGGTCAACCCAGAACATCTGCTCCAAATTCAGAAGCAGATTTGCAAGGAGCTTGCTGTATTTAGTACTTCTTGCACTGCAATGTAATTCACAGTGCTGTAATGCAAGAGCTTTTCCCAAAGAGGTGTTAACCCCATTCCTATTTTTAGTGCTGTTGCTGTTCTCCATAGGAGTACCTATAATCGGGCTGACTTAGATGCTGCTTTGCAGGGAAGTGAGGCCTTTTCAAGGGCTTCACAACTCTGCTAATTCAGTTAATTAGCCTCTGCTGGCTGGTGTCAGGTCTGGATGCTCTCTACACATTGAACCTTCACCTAGCCAGTGCCTTCTTCCACCCGTGGGAGGGAGATTTTGGCTGATTTGGGCGGTTTTCTCCGTTTTCCCGTTCTGTTAGTAAACCACGCGGGGAAGCTGCCTTCTTAGACAGGATAATCCCCATGCATCTCGGAGACTGCCTCACGCTTGTGCTTCTCCCGCACTCTTCCTGCGGTGCGAAGGTGCTGGATGGGTCCCCCATCGAGGTGACTTTAGCCAAGCCCGTCGACAAGGACAGCTACGTCAGATACACCCGAGGCACAGGTGGCAGAGGCACGATGCTGCAGGGAGAGTACACCTATGCCTTTGGACACATGTACGACCCCGCCACCGCCTACCTGGGTGCCCCGGTTTTCTACGCACCCCATGCCTACGCGGCTATCCCCAACCTCCACTTCCCGGCCACCAAGGGGCTCAGCAACAGGAGCATCATCCGGCCCCCATCCATCCGAGGTAACTCCAGTCATGCCAATACTCTGCTCTAACAAAATGACTCCTCCCATGCTTGGGTGGCTGCATCCTCATGCTGAGGGTGCTGGCATTGCCCAGGCTGCTGGACCCCTTTCAGAAAGGGACAGAAAACAGTTTTTAGGCTCTGTCCTTCCCAAAGACATAGTGATATTCCAGCAGGCTAAGCAGGGTACTAAAAAATAACCATTTTCCTGGAGCAAGCTTTAGACAGCTTCCAGATCACCCTCCTTCCAGGGTAAATAAGCCATGAATCCTCCTGGTTTTGCCCCAGCAGGGAAAACCAAATAAAACAATTTTCCTTCCCTCCGTCCCGAGCCAACTCTCATACAGCCAGCAGCACATCTCTGTGCTGTTTTTCCCCTTTCCTTTGAAACCCACAAGGAAAGTTTTACCAGTCCTGATATTTTCTGACCCAAAGGCACAGCATTTCCCAGGGAGGTCACATTGTGCTGAAGCTGAGTGGGGAACCAGAACTGAAACCAAGAAAGCCATTAATTTTGTGCTTTGGGAGATGGACTCGTCTTTTTTTTTTTAATAATAATCTAATAATAAGAAACCTATGAAAATAGAGAGTATTTCTGATGGTTGCTGAGGGTCTGCCTTTGACCCCAGCTGTCTGCAACTGGTACTGAATCAAACCCAGCATTCAGGTACCCCCCTGATCAAATATCATTGCGGACAGCATTTGATACCTGCAGAATTAGGTTAGGGGACTACCAGAAAAATAAATACATGTGCCCATTGGGCTCCTTGAACAAAAATGAAAATGTAATAGGGGCTGAAAATTTGACTTTGGTTCATATAAGGGAGGGGTTGTATAAACACTGAGTTCCTCATGAAACTGTTATTATGCTGGTGGGTGGCAAGTGACATCAGCTGTCCCTTCGCCAACTTCTGACTACAAATCTGGTTAGAAAGGTGTTACAAAATCAAAACCGGCTTGTCTATGAGCTCAATGGAAAGTTACACCTCACCTGTCAGCACGGAGTAGAGGAGATGGAAACTGGGTCAGACAAAAGCAGGGGTACCCCCAGAACTTCACACCTCCAAGTGTGCAAGCCCAGCAACAGGCTACGGGGGGCTCCTGCCTACCTCCTTCCCAAACTCAGTCAGTGGGGCTAACTTTTCCATTTCAGGGACAATCAGGGTAATTTTTCCGGTGATTTGATTCAGTTTAATGCCTTCTTACATTCCTAGAAATTTACATGAATGTACCTGTAGGGGCTGCGGGAGTTAGAGGACTGGGAGGTCGTGGCTACCTGGCGTACACGGGCCTGGGGCGCGGATACCAGCTCAAAGGAGAAAAGAGGGGAGAGGATAAACTCTACGACCTCTTGCCAGGAATGGAGCTCACACCGATGAACCACGTCACATTAAAGCCCCAAGGGATCAAACTTGCCCCTCAGGTAGGTGTGTGTGAAGTATGGTCAACGTGTTGGCCAGGGTTTGCCTTTGCTCAAAATGCTTTCAGAAAAACAGTCCTTGCTTGAATTTAAACTGGTGATTGATAGCTACATCCATTCATAACTCTTGGAATACATTTAAACAAGAAAACATTGCTAGTTGCGTCCTGCAGTGCCATCCGCCTTGCTGTAGTACAGCACTCTCCTTCAAGGGAGAATTTTCATAAACTTCCATGGGTGGAAGATGAAATCCAGCTATGACTACCCCTCCATAAAAGCACTGTGGAGTAAAGAAATTCTCACCCAAAACAGGCATGATAAGTAAGATGCATCACTTGGGACTTCACCAAGGAACTATTTCACATAAATAGAAAAACAGCAACCTTGCCAGGAAAAAAAAAAAAAAGAATCATCTTTTTTGCAAAAGGGCCATGGCATTGCACAGAGCTTTGCTGCCTCGATGTGATTGCTCCAACGCAGTACAAAGAAGTAAAACAATGTGGAGCACATTATCTGCGTGGATCCATGTGTGGCAGCTTGTGCTGTCTCCCCTGATGCTGACATATGCCACGGTCCTGGCAGGAGATCAGGGTTTGGGTGATGCTGAGAACTGAAATCCTGAACCACAGATGTACATCCTAAACAGAACGGGAAAAGAGGTGTTGATGGACTGCACAGCCCAGCCAAATGCAACAGTTCTGGTTGCACAAGGAGGCTTGGACATGATTGTGCATGCGGGACTGGGATCCAGACAGCTAGCTGATGACAGAGCAGAACAAATTCCTCGAGTTTCAGAGGTCACTCTCCTACAGCAACTTTTTTCCCCTTGAATCATAGAAAGTAATGTTAGAAGTTAATTTCACTCTGATTTCGGAAACACATCTCTGTCTAGTAAAAAAATTGCCACAGCATTCCTTTTGTTAAATGTCTCCCAAAACATCCTTTTCTCCCCAGAAACCTGGAGTGCTTTTTCTTCCCCTGCAAAGTTTCTCTGTCTCCATGTTACCAGCACACAAGAGGGGTGAAATGGTCCAGGCTGCCTTAGGGCAGGTGCAATTCAGGGTTTTTGCTCTCCCGACATCTTCACGATGAACCCCCATGGCAAGGTCAATGTGTGGCAGACCATGCAGCAATAATTTTTGGAGCACATCTTCCCTTCAGCTGAGTTCCCTAATTCCCTCACTGCCACTGTCTCATAATAATGCTTCTTACACAGCCATGGCTTGCTTTAGGACAGCCTCGTTAATACCTGTGCCAGCTCGGTCAGCCTCTCCTGCCCACCGCACACTGCAACAGCACCTGTGAAGGATGGACCCCTCCTAACTTCTTTCCTGCTGCCTAGCTGGGGTGCTTGGTGTTCATGAATGGATGTTGCTCATTGAGTATTTAAATGGTGATGTTACATCTCAAAAGCACCGTCCTTACATAGCCTTTGGGACAGCAGGGGACAGCTGTCACCATGGTCAAGAAATCTGATGAACTAGGGTGTGCGCACTATAGAGTAGCAAACTTTAGAGCTGTAGTTACCAAATGCAAGGCAGCAGTGAAATAAAATAATTTTAAATAAGGTGGACCGCAGAAAGCCTCAGGCTGTGGGTACCCAGGGGTCTCGGCTCCAACCCGGTTCGCAGCAAGACCAACGTCACAGCTACAGCAGGTCACTTGGGGACATTCCAAACAGAACGTTTTTGTCTTGTGTTCAACTTCAGGATGCCAAATTGCCTCACTGTGTCACTCAAATGCAAATCGTTACGGCACTGAAAAATACCTGGTGAGACCACAACCGCTGCTCAATAGGAAAAACCCCAAGCCCCAACAATTTCTAAGTAGAGCATCAAACCTGATGGAGTTACTTAGAAAAAAATAAATGGTCCAAGCACCACTGGTGGGGATGCACAGGAACACCACACTATATCAAACCCACCTGGGACATTAGATAGCCCCTGGGTTTAAAAAAGAAAGAAAAAGAAAAAGCAAGAGCATTTCCAGACAGTGATTCCCAATTACTGTGGAATAAGCTGTGCTAAGGCCAAGGGCAACGTGGTCCAGCATTTCTCTTTCAAACTAGCAGCAGAAATTGTCTATTGAAGCCTGAATGATTAATTGGGCAGAGAAACAGCCTCTTTTCCTTCCTTCCTTTCTTCTTTTTTAAGACTGGACTTTTTATGTACTGTATCCCACCAAGGGAGGGAGGCACCAGAGCTGTGAAGATGAATGGAACCATAATGCTTTAAGGGGGTTAAAAAGATGTGCACAGATAGAGTTTCTGTGGAGAATTCAGAGAAGGCCATGCCGATAACGGAATGAAACAGCTAATCAGCAAAACAAAGACATCCCATTTAAAGAGGTGATAATTAGCTTCAGGAATTAAATGCATTTTTAAGGTATATAACATTTAGATGAATCTTATATTTCAAGGTGAGCTTTACTACCCTGTCTGCCATTTATTTTCTCACTAAGACTTGAGGAAGCTGCCCTGAAAACCCTTTGGAGGGGAGGAAGCTGAGCAATGCAGGGGCTGGAGCTGGGGAAGAAGGCTACGTGCAACAATTAACTCAAGCAAATCCCTTCTTCCCTCCTAGATCTTAGAAGAAATCTGCCAGAAAAACAATTGGGGACAGCCTGTTTACCAGCTCCACTCTGCAATTGGCCAAGACCAAAGACAGCTCTTCCTATACAAAATCACCATCCCCGCCCTCGCCAGCCAGAACCCCACCATGTACGTAACTATTCAAGTTTCTCTGGGCTTTAGGATTATTTTTTTAAAGTGGATTTTGTCTAGCATCTCTCTTCAAAATACGACACAGGTCTCTATTTACAGGTTTTTGAGACATTAGAGAGAAAATCATCCATAAATCAAAAAAAAAAAAAAAAAAGACCAACAGAGATGTCTGCTGTGCTTGGCGCTCTGTGTTCAGTGGTGTAAAAACTGCAGAAAGTCAGAAATAAGTAGGCAAAAGGGTGCTTTTTAGTAAGAAAATAAAACATACAATAGTTCATGTAGGAAAAAGAAAAGCAGCTTGTAGGAACATGCTGCTAATTAGGCTCCAGATATGATCCTAAACACTTCTGATTTGAAATATTTTTATGGTGTATTTTAATGAGAAAGACTGAAGCAGGCTTTCTTTTGGACTGAAAATGGACGACATGCTCTGAAAACATGTAGTGACCAAAATGTGACCCAGGGCTGATGATCTCGGCAAAGAAACCAGACTGCTAAAAGTATTAGTGTTAATGCGTCAGCACAGTAAAATGATGTTTCTTTTTGATGTATGGGATCATGCCAACTATGGCTGGATTAGAAGGTTTTGCAGTAAAGGCCTAGAGAGAGAGAAAAAAAAAAAAAAAAAAGGCAAGCTAATATGTTGCTGTGTTCACAGACATCCCTTCACACCTCCCAAGCTCAGCGCCTTTATTGATGAAGCCAAAACCTACGCAGCAGAATACACCCTGCAGACACTGGGGGTTCCCACCGAGGGAACAGAGGTGCCCCCTGCTGCGCCAGCTTTTCCAGGTATGTGAAGGTCTGTACAGCAAAGGCCTCCTGCAGTATTATTTTTCCTACATGCTTCCTCGTGTGTGTCCAGAACTAACCTGTTTGTGGTCACTGAGGACAGACCTGACTGTGCTCCAGTTCATGGATGCCTCCCTTTAACTGGGAGCCCCCAGTAGGACCCAGGACCCAGATGTGGTCTCCCCAGAGCCAGAGCTGGGATGAGTCCCCTTCCTGCTGTGCCCTGGCCAGTGCCACACAGGATGGGTTCGGTCCTCCTTACCACAAGGATCCCTCCTCTTGAGCCAACCCCTTGGATTTCATCTGCCAAAGGAATAATGTGAACGTGATAGCCAGGATCCGATCCCAGCTCTCTCCCACCCCTGCTGGAAGACTAATGTTTCCAGTTTGGGAGTTCATTCCCAACAGCTCTTGTAACTACCAAAAGAGCTTGGGAAATCATGGAAAACATAAGCCAGGAGCTGGAATCCAGCTTGCAGGCATTACATTTACTGTGCTCCCCAGCATGATGGTGATTCTGATGTAGTGGGAACAACTTATGCCAAACTGAACATGAGGAATGCATTAGTCAGTACTACTGAATTGTTTGGAGTGTCTCAAGGATGGATTTAAAAATAAAAATAAAAATCTATCTGGCTTCCTGCCACAGGAGTCCACAAAAGCCACAGAAAAATCAATTTGTCTGGGTTTGTGCGAGCTTCCGCAGTGTGGAAACCAAATGGGCTCTTTATTGAATCCAGTCCCCACTTACTGCTTAATTATAATCTCTCCTTTTTCTTTCATCCACCCTTATTTATTTATCTTGGAAACACAACAAATAGACATACATTAAAATTACTGCCAGCAGCACACACCGGTGCTCGGTCCACACTCACTGAAGTCCAGCACAGCCCAGGCCATGCCCAGGTAGCAGCTCATTTCTCTTACAATGATGCCGAACATGGTTTAAATGACAGATTTCTCAACTCCTAATCAAAATGTTGCACCTCGCTTTGCTGATGCAAGAAAGACACTTTGAGCGGCCACAACATTCATGTTCCCGTGAATTTCTCATGTTTTCCCCCAAGCTAACATCTTCCATGAGGAAACATACTCTTGGTGATGCCCAGTATCATAGAATCATAGAATCACAGAATCATTAAGGTGGAAAAAGACCTCCAAGATCATCTGGTCCAACCATCCCCCTACCACCAGTGTCACCCACTAAACCATGTGCCTAAGCACATCCAACCTTTCCTTGAACACCCCCAGGGACAGTGACTCCACCACCTCCCTGGGCAATCCATTCCAATTCCTGACCGCTCTTTCTGAGGAGACATTTCTCCTAACTTCCAACCTGAAATATCTCCAGGCCCTGCCCCAATGGGACTCGGATCTGACTGACCTTGAGCCAATCCCACTGCCAGCTGGTTGGTTGGAGAGTCTGGATCCTGGGAGATGTAGTTTGGAAGCAGAGACAGGTTCAGCAGAGCCGATGGGCATCTTGGCTACTCTTCCCACATTTGGGCTTCGTCTTAATTCTTGATCCTTTCATAACAACAACATACTGTGGTCTGTTTGACAAGCTGCTACACTCTCCTTTCAGATGAACCAGTCCCAAATGATGTTTGTTTTCCCAGTGATTCATTTTAAATCAGCAAAGCTAACATTTTCCCATGGAAAATTTTGAAGTGTTGAAACCACATATCCCATTAGAATCTGATGGGAAAAAAATCCAGTTTGCTAAATATTTCCTCCCAATATTACATAGAGGGAATTCCCCTCCTCTCTAACATGGCTGTCCTGAGTTGCATGCATTTTGACCATAAAGGATGTCACAGCCATGTTTTCTCCCAGCTGTGCAAATGCCTTCTCTATGAAACAAAACATACCCAGATTTTCTCTGCAGTACTTCATTTTCTTGCCCTCCTTTGTCATGTGTGGGAGTCCATGTAAAGAGCACTGTTACCAGCCTCTCATCTCAGAGATATTTGAAGCTTAAGGAAAAATATTCAACAAAGAGGGGATTTTTTCAGGCAATGTGTTTAACAAATAATAGGTGAGAAAATGCATTAATTTTCCAGCTGCAGTTGTCAAATTTGTTACCTTTAACGAGGAGGAAAAACATGCCAGGAGTGATTTATTTAATCTAATCAGATTGTTCCAATCTTCCCATTGACAAATGACATGATTGCCATTGACAATGAAGTCTTCCCATCAAAAAATGTCAGGCAATGGTAGCTTTTGAATGACTTTCCTTTAATCTCCATCTCTTCTCTCTTTCCCCTTGCAGGATACACCATTGCTAATGCTGCCGCAACAGTCACTGCCACTCACCTCAAACAAGCAGTGACAATGGGACAAGATTTGGCGACGTACACCACATATGAAGCCTACCCCGCCTTCGCAGTAGCTGCACGCAGTGATGGTTATGGAGCATTCTAATTCTGTCTTTATTAAATAGTTTCCTTAAATCAAGCACAGGTAGAAAAATTCTCAGTCTGGTAATTCTTACACCCTCATGATTTTAAAATAATCTGTTGCCTAAAGTTAGATTTTAGTTGGAGTTTCATTCTTTTAGTTCTTTATTTTCATATCAGGACATTAGGGAGAAAGGAGAAATGAAAAAAAATAAATGGCTCAAAATCAGATTTTCACACTAGAAAGCAAAATCTCAGCCTCAAAAATAAGTGGTTCTAAGGTGTGTGTATGTGTATTTATATATATTTACATATAGATATGTTTACATATATACATACATACACACACCATTGTGTTTGTGTTTACAAGCAACAACCCATGCTGAAAACAGCAGGAGCTCTCTTCCATTCACCCCAAATTTTTAGCCAGGCAGACCCCAGAATTTCTCCAGACAAGCAGAGAACAGCCAAGGAAAAAAGCCATTGATCAAAAATGTGTCTGCCCAGCCTACTAAGCTAGTCTACATGCTTTTTAGTGCTAATTGTATTTTAAAGCAGGAGGTGAGTATTCAGTAAAGTTTTGCCTCTCACTTTGCTACTTCTCAGCCATACCTACAAGTCACAAAGCCACAAACAATGTCTTTTTTAACACCTCCCATCCAATGGCATACTCAGTGCAATAGTCCAAAACCTTTTGGCCTATTAAGGCTGATCAGAAAAGCCCTATATATTCAGGCCAATTTTTTTCTTAATTAGACCACAAGAGCTCAGTTATTACCTAGTAACAACGGACACCTCTACAGGAACACAATGATATACAAGTAAACTTTTCGGCAGGATGGAAAGAGCCCTGCCTGGCTAATAACGCTGCTTTACACAGCAAGTGAGGGTGCTGGCTGCTATGACTCTTGCAAAAGTTAATTTATCAGTAGAGAGTTCACTGGGGTAATTCATGTACGTCAGTAGTACATGGTACATGTGCCTCTCGTTTTGGAGAGCACCAGCTGCTGGTGGCCAGGGTGTGCATGTGCTCTGGGGATGCTGAGAGTGCCCCTTGGTTTATAGCAGGAGGAAAGTATCCCTTTATTTTAACCATCAGACTGAGGAAGGAGTAACGATGCTCTAGAGATACAGGAGAAAACTGGTCTTATATAACTACAGTGCATGTTTTAGTCCTATAGACTACACATGCTAAGATGACTTGAATCAGCTCAGCCTAGGTCACAAAACCCCATTCTGGTGGTTAACCAGGAGAATTTACAACCTGTAACAAGCTTCTTCCTTGAACTCAGGGGAGCGACCTCCCCACCAGGGTGCAGAACTCATCCAGGCTGGGTTGGTGATGCCCATCAATTCCAACATATATGGCCCCAAATTTGTCATCTGGTCTAGATGATGTAATGTGGCACCACACAAGCTGTTCTGCTGTTTCAAGTGGAACTTTTTCCTGCATCCCTATAGCTGTACCAACCACAATGGTCTGTGACAAGGTGTTGACAAGCAGGAGCCAAGTGTTTTGGATTCTCATACTTCGGCTGACTTGATTTTGCTTAGGAATGGAACAAAAACATATAAGCTGTATAGTTTGTGGTACTATTAGACTATTTCTATTTATAAAGTAGTTCATTAGAGTGATCCAAAAGGTATTATGGTCCTCTGTGATTGCTGTTCAGCACACTCTGATTTGCAGAAAATGACCACCTTATTCACAGAGGTCAAAATAACCAAGAGTGTTACTGGTATTGTGGCTTTATTTTCTTTTCTGTCTATGTGTTTTGTGTTTGAGAAAACTGCCAATGAATAATACGTCTCTCTAAGAAAACATTACTACTGTTGGCAGAAGACATTTCTCACTTTCCATGTTCAGTAACTTTAGTCTTCTTTTTCAGCTATTTATATAAAGTTCAGAAAGATGTCAAAGAAAAGGGCAAGAAACAGTATTAAAAAACATGTGCATGAAGCACTTATTTTTGTACCCTTAGTACAATATTTGTATAGAGTTTTAACACTATAAAGTGTAGCAAAAATCACACCATCCATTTACTGGAGGACAATCATGTATGTTTAAAGAGAATAAAGTGAAAATGACATCTAAATCATCCATTACAAGGAAGTTATAACCTGATTTAAATTCTGTGAAGCGAGTCTGTAATTCTAGAATAATCAAAGGGCATTAACTGGACTTTGAAATATCATTAAAACTTTTTAAACCAACCTGAATGCCTCAGTCCTTTCTACCCTAAGTTTTATCTAAAAGGGTCATTCCGTTCATGGTAAATAAGAGGACACTTTGCTCTGTAAGAATCGATCTGAGGTCATACAGACAAGGTCACATGCTGCTTGGCAATGCCGAGAGTGTTTTCAACATGCACTTTGATGACACTTGGCATTTGCATGCAGCAGAAATTAGGGTTATGCTGCTGCATGTTTACATCAAAAATCAAGGATCCTGCTTCCACACCCAATACTGAGGGTGTAAGCCCTCAGCTCTGTTTTTGCACCTTTGGTACCTTTCTCCATAAGGATCCTGATCCCAAGAGATGGGTGAAAAGCTGATAACTTGCTACTGACAGCACATGGCATCCAAAAAAGGTATCCCTACCAAGCCAAATGAGGTTTCCCCAAAATAGTCTGACGTTTTTTTTTACAGACTTACAAAGAGGTTGGCCATAAACTGGGCTTTAGCAAGAACTACAGATCTGCCAGCTATATTATTTCACCTCATTAGATTTTCCTTGATGCCCTGCTTTCATTTTCTTTGAAATCAGGGCAATGACAGAATTCACTTTTATGCTTTCAACATTTCCCCTCCTGCTTGTTGGAGAACTGAGAGTCCCTCTTTGCTCTTTATTTGGCTGATCAGTTTTGGGGAGCAAGAATGATTTTCAAGAAATCAAAAACCCACAACCCAAGTTAAAAATTTGTAAAGATGCAGGTTCCGAGTGGATAGAAAAATAAATAAATAAATAAATAAAAATAAAGCCAAAAACCGTATCCATCCTCCAAAAATAAATCTAAGACATGATTAAGCCATAAGTGATGAGAAGAATGGTGAGAAATCAGCAGATAGCCACACATTAGTCCTCTTTCAGGACAGGCGACATAAAAACTGCCTGTTCCTTTTCCCTTTTTCTACCCAGCCTTGCCCTGGAAGTCTTCACAGCACAGGTCCTTGGTGTTCTCCGGCTTCATCAGCAGTCTCCACCACACAGGAGGTGAGATGAAGCTGATCATCCAGTTCCAGCCAAGCTCTGGCAGAAGTTTCAGCTGACTTCGCTAAAGCTTTATGTCAGATTATGCTGCATTTCACTCCTGTGTGAGTGAATATAAATTGCTCATGAACAATCTGTGAGCTGAACCTTTAGGAACTTGTCCTTTAGCAGTGATCTGAAGCCAACAATAAAGATACAGGGTCAAAGCTGAACTTGAAATTTGTTATTTTAAACTAGATATCAGTGAACTATTTCACATGGATTCTACAATGTATTTTCTGAAATTAGTATGTGTGGCATAAAGGAAATGTGAATGTGGGAGGTAATTTTGTTAAATGAGTATTTTAGCTCAATCTGTTGATACCATTTTGGCCTAGACATAGGACGCCAACAAATGATGAGAGTCAGTGAACTTAGGGCAGCAAATAGGAAGTTTTGGCACGTGCTTTTAAGGCAATAAGAAGGAAGGAAACGTAATAGCATGTTAAGTTATTAGCAAAAGGGGAAGTATATATGGAGTATATATATTCAGGGAATGGAAGTTATTGGAGATCAGTGTGTGAGCTGGAGGCTCTATAAGGACAGTATATGCCATGGTAGAGTTGATGGTGGAGGAAAAATGAGAGTCTGATTCTGAAGTTTGGGTTGATTTTGAAGACATGGAGAAGTAAATGTACATAGAATTGTACCTAGAACCATTACAGATACCAGCTCAGACATCAGTGTATTGCAGATTTGTCTATAGAGACAACAACTCTAGGGCTGAAGATGCACCTTGCTTCTATTCTTTTCCGTAAAGAATAGAATGAAATTACCTAAAAAACAGTGTCAAAAATAAACCCAGAGCACAAGATGGGAGGTGCAGGGCAGTCCCTGTGGTCAAGGGGCAGCCTTTCTCTCTGGCAAGCCAAATGGCCCAGGGAAGCCAGCCCCAGAAAAGGGGCCCTCAGCCCCCCCAACCCTCCTCCTTGTCCACGTGAGGGCATCTTCCAGGCCGCTCCCAACACAGCCACCTTTGGCCACTCGTGGGCCACTCCATCGCAGAGGCTTGCTGAGGTCACAGTGGCCACCACTGCCCCGCCTTTGCTGCGGCCCTATAAAACAGGCCCCCTGCAGCTGGCCCAGCACTCGCTGAGCATCTAGGCCCTCTGACTGCCAGCTTGTGCGGCAGGAGGAAGACTAGAAGAGCAAGGCGAGCAGCAGGCCTCCTTGGTGTGCGAGGACGGCGATGCAGTCTGGTGAAGCACCAAGAAGGAATGCACCTGAGCAGAAGGAGATGTGTCGTGGGCGGAGGGATAGCGCCGGCAGCACAAGAGACACCAGTGCCCAAGGGACCTCTGGCACCCAGCCCACAGACACATACAGGCGGTACCACTGGCACCGCAACGATGCGGGGAACAGGCCGTCCCCTCACACACCCAGCGCCAGGGGGCCTGGGCCTTACCATAGGAGCAACGGTGACGTGGGGCGAAGGCGGGAGCATCAGGCAGACAGCCGCGGGGAGCAGAGGCGTGCCCATAGTCTGGAGCACAGTGCGGGACCCAGTAATGGCCGTAAACGAGAGGGCAGTGTCAGACCCATGTATGAAAATCAAGCCAACAGTGGCATGGGACCAAGGCATGGGACTGGACGACCCCCTGGTTCGGCACCCTGGCCTGAGAACATTCCGGATGGAAGGCATCCCGTTTGGGCAGTCCCGGGCAAGGACTGGCTTAGCCTTCTGCCCAACACTGTGGAGCCCATGGAGCTGGATCCACCAGATGTGGAGGAACGGATGGAAGTGTATCCACCTCTGCCAGAACAGGCCTGGGACTACTGCGGCATGTCTTTGTGCTCTGCCATCCGAGAGCACCAACAGCATCGCAGGAGTGCCCGGCGAGCCTCCTGCTCGTTGCTCAGGCTCCACCGCAAGCATTAGCTTGGAGCCACCAAACACCACGGACGTCCCGCAGGCTTGCCTGCAAGATGTCCCGGCAATAAACAGCTCTTGCCGATTCTCAGGGGTTGTGTGAGTGCTTCTTTTTTTTTGGGGGGGGAATGGGATAAAGTTGCACCAGGGGAGGTTTAGGTTGGATATTAGGAAGAACTTCTTTTCCAAAAGGGTTGTTAGTCATTGGAATGGGCTGCCCGGGGAAGTGGTTGAGTCACCATCCCTGGAGGTCTTGAAAAGACATTTAGATGTAGAGCTTAGTGATACAGTTTAGTGGAGGTCAGAGGTTGGGCTAGGTGATCTTGGAGGTCTCTTCCAACCTAGTTGATTCTGTGATTCTGTGATTCTTTGATTCTGTGATCTGAGGTGCAACATGAGACCTGAATGTCTCCGGGCATCAGATGACTGCACCATTGGAGCTGGATAGACCCTGAAACACCCCATCTGGAAGGTCTCTCTCATGTCCCTTCCAGAAGCCTGTGGGTTAGAGTCTCCAGGCACTTTCAAGGGGATTTGAGTCTGCATGACTCCCTTTTCCCACCAATCCTGCTAAAGCTCTCATAGACCATCCCATCTGACCTCCACATACCTACCTGGATTTACCCTTTTTGGGAAAAACACTCTGAAGTGATGTCAGGCCAGGGACTAACTGTCACGGAGTCAGCTTGGCTCTGGTGCTGCACGTGGTGCAGAGTAAAGGTGCCTCGGTGGATGCTCCTTTCCCTCAAGGTGTGGAAGTTGTTATTGCCATCAATCCTTGGCAGCTCTCAGCTGCCCCTTGTGAACTGCCTGTGGGTGCTTAGACAACCCCCACCTATGGACCCTCTCCTCTGGGGATGTTTGGGGCAGATTGCTGTCCCCCTGGAGATGCTCTGCTTCCTTAAACACCTCTACACACTCAGAGCCTTGCCCCAGCTCCTTGCAGACAAAAATCTTACATGGAACGTGCAAACACCAGGCAACCATAGGATCAGACAGCCCAAAAGCCTGCATGAAATCCCAGAAATAGCAGAGAGATTCTCCCCTTTCTTCTCAGTGCCTTGGTTCAGATCTTAATTTAGTATCTCTTCTGCAGCACCAAATAGTGTCAGTATTTTGGGAGGGACAAGATACTGTGCAGGAGGACAATTGCAGTATGGTCAAGTTTTGCAATGCAGCCCTGTGAGGCAGCTCAGCAGAGCCAGGATCAGCCTGCAGATGCATGCATCTCCTGGATAGGTTTCTGAAGTTCATATTAATTTATATCCCATGATAAAAAAAGGTGGAGACTTTGCTTGCCTTTTGAGCACGTACACAAGGCACAAATGGCTAGACATCGAAGGAGAACAGCTCTATCGAGGGAAGAGCAACTGTGATGAGTAATGCTAAATTTAACAACTGGCAAGTTGCCTAAATTCTTGAAAAATTTTATATGCTTTGGCTGTGTTCAGTGGAAAACTTGTTCTCATGTAAAACTGCACTGGCACCTAGCGGCTGCTGAATTCAATCACAGCACCCTCCTGAGCGGTGTGAAGATAGTCAGGAGGGGCCAATTTTGCTGTACGTGAACAGCAGATGACAGTCACGAAACTGTTAAAGAGCAGACAATGCTCAACAGCATTTCTCACACTGCAGTATTCAGCACTGCTGACGTTTATGGAAACAAAAAAATATGAAGGGTTCCAAAAAACTCCCCAAAAACTTTAAAAAAAAAAAAGAAAAAAAAAGTGCCCCCTAGTGACATATAAGTAAATAAATTTGCCACGGGGAAAGGTATGGACCTGCTCTGGGACACAAGTGGGACTCTCCAGATACCCTACTTCTGGCTCTTGACACCTCTTCTCCCATGAGAAACACCAGCTTTCAAAAAACTTTCTTTGAGGTGAAATGCTGAAATTTTAGATGGTAAATCTTACCCGTGAGAATTTTAACTACACAACTTAATTTTGCTTGGATAAACATGCTTTGTACAAGTACTACTAAAAAAATTAACAGTTAGTAAAATACTATAATACAAACAAATTTATCTGAAACAATCAAATAAAATACCTTAGTGCTGCCTGGACTAAGGAAAAAAAAAAAAAAAAAAAGGATTACATGATCCAGCCCTGTTTTAAGGTGCTGCAACGTGTTTTGCAATGTGTTTTACTGTGTGTGGTCCTGGAAGAAAACGTGAGCAGAGCGAAGTGGGGAAAAGGTTTGCAAGAAACATTCTGATCATTTTGCAACTTGAGCATCACAGCACTGAGCGCCCCATGGCATGGCACGGCCCTGGAGCAGGGTCCTGTGCCACTGCCCCTATATCAGGGATGCTAACGCTGCCAGCAGAGGGATTTTGCAGACAGGAGCAGGGCTGATGGACCAGCTGGGCGAGTTATTTGAAAAGGACATTAAGAGCACCTTTGGGGATTTAATTCCCACTCTTCCCTGGCTCAATATTGCAATTGCTTTGAGCTCCTCTGGATGGGAATCTCTGAGACTGATTGCAAATGGTTTAAAATGAATAATTCATTCTCTCCTACTGATTTTAAAGAGAGGCAAAGTTATCTGACTGATGATTCTCTGAAGAGTTAAAGAGATCACATACAAAATTAATACATATTGTTGGAGCTTATTAAATATTTACAACTGTTTAGCCATAAGACACTACAAGAATCCTAAATCCAGATCTGTAAACCATACTTTTTTCTTCTCACAGCCCCAAATGTATCATTTCCAGAACTTGGAAGGGACTCAGGAACAGGGGAGTGATCCCTGCTTATTTCACCCCATGGCAGCACTGATGGGAGGGACCTCAGGAGGGACCTGCCACCAGCACTGGGCCAAGGTGGTCATGGATTCATCCAACCAGGTCTTGAAACCCATAGGTGAGAAGGTCCTTCGCCTCCCTGGGGACCTTCCTGTCTTAAAAGTTACAGCTGGTGGCTTTGGGGACCGTTCTTCTCTTCTTTCAGCGGTACTTTCATTCTTTGGTTTGATGAACCCTCTGTTTCTATTTCCCATAGGTTGGAGGGCACTACGAGCCCTTCTGGTGGCCCACCTGTAGGTGACCACAGCCCACTCCAGGCTTCAGCTACAAGCCCTGGGCAGAGCTTCATCCAGTCGGGGCTTGCCCACCTTGAGTCCTTCCAAATGCTAAAATGAAATGGGCTGAGATCTATTCAGAGCTGCCTTACCCACAGCTTTAATTCTTAAGTTCTGTTCTTGCTGATTTCCATTTGAATCATCTGCAATATAAACTTAATGCAATGAAATCCAGCCCCACTCTGACTGGACATCAGTCACATCCCACTACCACCTGCAGGATCCTCTTCACCAAGAGCTCCTCCCCAAAAATTCCATCCTGCATATGGCCCCAGCGTTCTCCCATAGCACCCTCCCATTGAAATCACCTTTGGTACATGTAAGCATCCTTAGTTTTCATGTTTTTGAGGTGTTCCAAGGTGATATATGATGGGGTAAAATGCCATCGGCTGCCCTTAATTGTGGTTGGAGGGAGCATAACACAAGGATACAGGAGAGGCCAGTCAGCTCTGAGGTCAATCTCACCCAGCATCCTGATTCTGGATCACAACCACAGCAAACACATATAACTCTTCTAAGGACTTAACCTCCAACCCATTTGTGATTGCATGGGCCATTGGCGGTTATCTGAGGACATTCAGAGGATTTATGTTCCAGAAAACTTGCCTTTGCATAAACCCATGTGTGGTGGACAGCACTGAGTCCACATGGCACACCAGTCAGTTCAAAAGTGACATTAGTGAAAGTGAAGAACACAGTTCAGCAGGAAATATCTGCAGACTGCTTCAATATTTTATTTTGCAAATGGCTGACCTCCGTAACATGGCTAACCTTACACTAGAACTCTGTGGTAGGGCCCTAAACAGCCTGTGAAGCTGAGATAACTGATTTATGGAAAACCATTCTGTTGCCCCACCTGTTGTGTTTTAACTCAGAGAGCGAATCACCAAAATGTCCTGAAACAGAATGATTAAACGAAATAATATTCAAACCCTTCTGATAAGTGTCTATCCATTTTTCCACTTACCATCCTAGTAAGCCAGCTTTGTCAATCACTTTGAGCACAATTGAGGAGGCTTTTCTTTCGATATCTTGTGAATTCAGCAGCTCTTCCCAGCTTTATGGACTGGGCTCAATTTTATGGACTATTTTATGGTCTGGATTAGATCCTGTCATGCAATAATTCCCTCTGAAAGCCTATTCACAATCAATAAGCATCTGTTCAATGACTAAAAAAAGACAGTTAACTTTTTATTATAATAAGAATCGACTATAATGAGATCCAGCCAGGTCTGGAAAAGCTTGAATGAAAACATATCGAACTAGTAAGGTTGAATTGCAGGTAAAAGTCAAAATTTTGCAGAAGCCAAGCTCTGCACAGCAAAGGACAATGAGCAGCACACGAGGGACAGCAATGATGTATAGAGTCACATATTCCACAAGAAAACTCACCGGTGTCCATTGGAACATCACAGATATCAAATCTACTGTTCAAAGGAAACAATTCCTTTAATGAACAAGATCACCTACAGACTTGTGATTTCAAATATTGAGGATATGCCTTCAAATGGATTAATGGGCTTGAGTATTTTCTTATAGTGCCCAAAGTACCGTATCCTGTAGATGCCAGGCTCTGTGCCACTAGGGATGTGCCATTCAATCGTCGCATTGCTCTGACCTAATGATCCCTTGGTCCAGTAAAACCTAGCAGGCAAACCAAAAGCTGCAGTCAGCAAGAAAATACACTTTGCATTTGTTTTAATATTTGAAGAGCTCACACTGGCTAAATGAAGCAGAAGGAAATGAATGCACAACAGCAAAGTATACTTTAAGAGTTTCTTTTAACCTTTGTGCATATATTGAGGCTACACCAGAGCAGCAACTAGCAAGTCAATTCAAAACCCAGTAGGGCTGAAAAATGTCTGGAAATATGGCCACAAGTCAAAGGTGATTTCTGCAGGTAAAAAAATATTTCTACCAGTTTTCTTACATCTCCAAATCCATATCATAACCCCATACAACACCACCTTCATGAGCAATATAAACAAGTTTAGTCTTTGCTGCACTGGAGAAACGGTGAGCCAAGAGGCTGAGCGTTTAGTGAATATGACAGGTAAAATCCATCAAAGTGGAGCTCAAGGCTTCTGACATCTGGTTCCATATCAAACTCTTTTCTTTTGCAGACTTGTTGTGCAAAACCTTAATACTACAGACAGCCACACAAAAGATCCCCATGTCTGGTTGTGGGGATTATTCAGCCAGCCATGATGCAGCACCTCTTGGGGAGATAAAGAAGTTTAACCCTCTCTTTTTCTGATACTGTCAGCATTGGGCATCCCCCAAGTTGTACCTGGGCCAGACATTCAGTGGGTGCTAACAGTACTCTGTAACTTTACGCATTTCTGGCTCACAGCAGCAGATGCAACAGAAGAGCTCAGCAACGATTCAGTAAGTTCACACCCCATGGTGGGAAATGGGAAACAATAACATATTATAAAGCATTGTTACTAACACTTAGTCTTTCTAAATAAAAAGGAATGGACCGAGAAATCTTAATGAGAGTTTTCAAGTCCTACTGCGATAGCACCCCCATTTCAAAGCTTTAACCAAAAGAAGCAGATGATCAAAATACATTAATTCTTTGTCAATGATGAGAAACAGAGTTTCACTACAGCAGTCTTAGTGACAATATTGAAATAAGTATTTACAGACATTACTGGGTGGAAAACAGTGATTAATGGGGAAAATTTGGCTTCATCAGTTACGAGCGGAGACCACAGGCTGACACGTGGTTTGTGTATCAACTTGGTTGCTTTTGTCTGAGGTTTTGGCTGTGGATTGCACTGGCTTTGTCACTGCAGAGTGCAATGTTGTGTTGGGAGATGACAGCAAGGCCCCAAGCAGTGGTGGATCTTCATCCTCAGGGTCTGCCCCAGCTTGCCTGGCTGTGGCCCTGAGCAACCTGCTGTAGCAGCAACATTGGCCCTGCTGTCAGCTGGCTCAGAGCAGAGACCTCCACCCCGAGGTCTCTGCTCTCCACCCTCCACACCTCCTCCAGTCTGATCCTGTCTGTATGTAATGATGGGACCTACAAATGCTACTGTGATGGACCTATGCTGTCACCCTTCCTCCCCCCCACCCCATCCCACCCTCCAGGCTCATTGAACCAGGACCACAACTCATATCAGATCCCACCTGGGAAGAGCTTCAGGCAGATGAGCTCCACCACATCTTATCTCCGTTGACTGTTTGTTAAAGGCAGGGCCAAGCAGATTCCTGTCTCTAGCTCAGCCCATCCTCCTGAACAGTCCCATGAAAGTGATCACTGCCCCCGCTGCAGATGTGGGATCTGGCCAAACGCTTCTCTATCGTAAACACCAAGACAGCATCCAGCAAAAGTCAAGTCTGCATTGAGTTTGTCCCTGATGCAATGGGGAGTGCAAAACAAAGGGGAGATAACAGCTATCTCCTTCACCAAAAGCTGCTCCTCCTTTAAGTAAACCTTCATATCTGTCGGTTACCTGAAAATAAGTATTTTACAGATGTATCTATAAACTATTTAACACTTTGCAACACTGAGCTAATGAATAATAATGCATTCCCTTGTGTTACCTTCCTGTTGCAGTGCCATCGAGATCAACAGTATCGTGCATTAATTTCCCCAGTACTAAAAAAAACAGTCTGACTTCATTAACATCTAGTAAAAATGCTTGATGTTTCCTGTTCCCATCACCTTGATTACTGACATTTCAAGTTGAATGTACTGGTACTGTAAAGACTGCCTTGTTTTCATTGTTAACAAACCATTTCCCCTTTCTCATGTTCTTTTATACTTTCCTGGGGTACCAGGAAAGGAGACATTACTATCTGCATTGCTTTGCCTTCTGTTCAGCCCTTTTAGGCCAAACAACTTCTCTTCCTTATCAGCAGAAATATTTAAGCATAATTTGGAGCAAGCAAGATCCAAAGTCTGACCTTTCTCAGGAATTAAAATAAGAAGCCTAGATTCCTCTTTTCAGCATCATGGCAGCACATTCTGAAAGTTTTGCCCTTTTTATGTTTTTTGTCCTTTTGAGAGACATTTTATTAACCTTTTTCAGTGTTCACAGCTGAGATTTTGGGAACTTTGTTGGTTTGGGGGAAGGAGGAGACATCTTTTCAGATGTCTTTCTAGGCAGAGCTACATATCATCTATGCCATGTGCATACCAGTGGTAAAATGACTGTGCTGCCTTTATGTAAGTAGGGTGAATGGAAAGGGGAAACAAATGAGAAGGACAACATAACATAGTGTTAGTGTTAAATAGATGCTAAACGCTTAGAAATGCCAAGCTCCAACTGCAGGTAGGATTAAATCTCCCACACTGAGGGAGGCCAGGAATCCATACAGAGCACAGGAGCAGTACATCAGCTCTTGGTTCAGAGAGCCAGCACCATGCTTATTCCTATTACCTTATGAGCTTATTCCTATTACCTTATGAGAGCATGCCAAGGGGAGGCAGTGGATTTAGGCTGGAGGCCTGGCTACCAAATTAGATTTCGAGAGCAACTGTTTGCACTTGTGCCCTACCAAATGCTCTCCATAAATTCAGAGTAAGACTTTCTTGTTTGGGAATGTTGCCTCTGATTTCTGACGTTACTTGTTTGCAGTGGGACATTGCAAGGTTGGAAGATCCCAAGATGAATTATTTCCACTTTCTTACTGGTGTGTGTTCTTACAGATTGGTTGCATGAACAGATAAGCAAGCAACTGTGTTTATTCAAGCAGGGGAGCAACTTCAGAATGAAAAATTTGGCAAAAGATTCCTTTGGTATCCCTATTTCATATATGGCCTTCTGGTGTAGCTCTGAAAGGTGCTATCATCTTTGCTGCTTAATGGATATTCTTCCTTATGACTGATATCTCTAACCTTGATTTTATTTTCTTATAAACTTTTTGAATTGTTGTCTGTTTCTACTTTACGATGTTCAGCAAAGCCAGCCAGCTTATTCCCATAAAAACCCTACTGTTGGCTGAACCTCTCATTGGTATCTTAGTCATCAGCAGCATACAGGAGACGGATGGATGTAGGCTATGAACAAATTGAGTGATCCTTCTCTAATTCTTGCTCTTCAGTCTACCTTTTCCAAACTTATAAGCCTTCACTGTAGAAGTTATACCAAGGGGAAGGCTAAGTGTTGTGTTCTGGACATGTTAACCAAATGGATGTAGACCTGTCCATTGCCAGAGAGCATTGTCTGAAGGGACAAGACTAACCTAGGGCTGGTAGCTCTGAAATTGAGCAGGTTGGATTAAACTCAAAGTACTTTGCTGAGATTGTGAAACAGTGAAATCTGTTAGGGGCACTCACCTGGTGTCCCAGGAGGCATCGTTCCGTACTACCTGCCATTTTCCTGAAACGCTGACGTATGTCTCCACCGTCAGGAAGTTGTGTTCTGTCTGGAATAAAAACAAGAGAATGAGCAAGATGCTGAGTGAACAGGCATGTCCCTACTCTTTTGTGTCATTTCAACTGGAGACAGGGCTATACTTCTGTGTGTTTTACTGGCAAATCCAGTAATTACTGGCAAAAGTGCTTATATTTCACTGGCAAAACTTAAACTTATAAATGAAGCAGAGAAATTGATCATTAAAACAAGAATGAACAGGCAAGTAATTAGCTATCAGCTTCTATCTAAGATGAGTGATAGGATGAACTATGTACTTTTCTATTTTTCTTTGTTTATTAAAACAATGCACTGAGCTGGTAAGATGGAGACTAGAGAACATCCCTGTTCCGACTAAGGGGCATTAGATACTGAGAAAAGTATGTGGGCTAGAGTGCCTTCAACTTCAATAGGGTGAAGACATCATGGATGGTCTGTGGTGACTGATGGTCTGACCATGAGTGCGGATTTCACATTTTATATATCAAATACAACCCAATGTGGTCTCTCACAACCAGACATATGTCCAAGATAAAGACTTTGCTCCAAAAGTATTCTGGTGGTGTGAGTTCCAAAAGCACATGCCTATAGGAGAAACTATGTTCTTGTGAACTCCCAGATAGAAAAAAAGCTCTGAATTACATGAAATTACTCCTTTTGAAACCTGAACATCGAAGAGTAAAATGCATACAGCAGAGGCAGTAGCTAAATATTAACTAATCCTTAACATCACCCTTTCCAGCATCGTTGTGTTATATTTACCATGTTCTCTGCAGAATTCCTAGGGTTGGCACTTACAAAAGTTACTTCAGCAACTTCTCCCTGAGGAGGAAATTGAAATTTATATTAAAGGCTAAGCAGCACATTGCACATTAAAAACATCCTTTGAAGACACCTTAAAAGTGTTTTGCCTTTTGTCTTTAAATAATTTCACTTGTTGCAGCAGCAATGGACAATTTATATTGTGAATCCCCATTCCTGCTTGTTGGATTAACACCACAGCACATAAAATTTCTATGCAAAAGAGGGAAGGAAATGAGTAAATGTTTAAGAATACTTTCCTGCCTTCTTCCTACCTTAATGCTGGAGACAGCAATGAGATGAAAGTCCTTGCTCTGAACACCTTACTAAATTTTACGGACTGAAAACTGAATCCTTTCTAACATTTTTTTATTCCATTTACATTCCATACCAGAGACATCAAAGGTGACCTGATTTCTGCTTGTAAAGATATCACTGTACAACATTTGCCCATTTCATCATTAAATTATATTTTATGTAGAAACAGAGGGGGAAATATTCTTCGTGTTGAATACTATGGTGACTTATTTTCCCCTTCATTCACACATTTTAACCACATTCAGTACAATGACATTGGCATGAAAACTGCCTCCTTTCTGCTGCTTTGATCTGAAGAGTACTGCTGCTTCATAAAATCACTAATGTGTTTGTCTCATAGAAATAAAACTTGGTCACCCACAAGCTTCATGTTCAAGGCGTAAGTTTGCTTCATCGCTAAAAGGTAAGGAAGCTGGGAAGCATTTTGAAACGGTTTTTAAAATTCAAGAGGGCTCTCTGACATTGTCCACTACAACCCTCTAGAAAATTCAGACTTTTTAGCAAGATAAGTAAGTATTTAAAGACGATTTTCTAAACAGTTTTTAGCAGATCCTTGAAGCTCTCACCACTCGATACTGTTGTCTCACTTCTTGAAGCACGTCCCCAAATGTCTTATTCACCGGTGTCCTATCGGGAATGACACCAGGCACCAAGGTCAGGCTAGTTATATTGAAAAATGGGGGCTCTGGGCCACTTGGCAAATCCTGAACTGTGTTCTGTGGGAGGGAAGAGGTGCTCATTATACTCAAACATAGATGAACATGACCTCCATCATGAATTACACCCATGCTGTGGCTCTTCATCTAATTAAGTTGGTTCAAGCAGATTTTAAGAGCAGAAGAAATACAGTGAATGTAAAAGCAAGCAAGAAGCCCCTAGTCTTTGCTCCATATGCAGGACCAATCCCCACAAGACACCTGTTGCCCTGTTGCTGATGTTCCCCAACCCCATCAGGCAGAATATCCCGCGCCCTCGGAAGGCAGCTCCCACCTGCAGGTTCTGCTCTATCCACATGGTCCTCAGAGGCAATGGTGACATTGTCACATACAGCACAAATACAGCTGTTTTTTATACCTTGGTAGGAAAACAGCAACTTCAGACCATGCAGAAAGGTTGGAGGAGGTAGGTATTTTTTTTAAACTTTGAAGCAAAAAGCTCTAGAAATTCTAAAGTGGTATGAGACTCCCATTATAGGAAATATTTTTATAGCATAAGAGAATTTCTCAAATGGGTTTCTTATGAGAAAAGAGTGTAGCAATCGAACCACCTCACTGAGAAACAAATATAGCCAACACCATTTACAGGATTTAAATGCCTCTAGCAACATATGACATACAGAAAGTTTTGATTACCGTAGCAATAGCCCTTGCAAGTCCTCTGTACAACTGAAGGTAGGCAGAAAGGGTGTGTGGCCCATAAATAGTTGATGCTGCCTCATATCGTTGAACCTAGGAAAGGACAAAGGTGGAAAAGGAGGGTTTGAAGGGCTCTAGAGCAGATCATGCAGCTCATCCATCTGCGCTAGGACAAGATTAGCACTGTACTGTACCTGCAAGGGTTTATTTAATGATTTATATTTAAGTTATTATCCTTATTTAAGGGGTTGGTTTCCAGCAGAACCTCAGTCCCCTTACTGTTACAGGACAACACAACTCACTTAGCTGACTTAAGTATTTCTGCTGCAACTTCAGGTTATTCTTCTCCCATCCATCACAGGCAGGGAGGCCCCATTGTCACTCTTCCATTTCTTAGAGCTCTTTTGCTCTTTTAAAGGCTTTTTCTCTCCCACTTTTTAGCTTGGATAACCCCACTTCTTCCCACCTCTCCTCCCAGGTAAGTGTTTCTAAACCCTTGGAGTCCATCCAACTGCCCACATCTGCCTTAAAGCATGGCATCTACCCTGCCTTGGAGGGACCCTTAAAGCTGCTTCAAGGGTCTTGTAAGCTCTCTTGTAAGTCTTTTCCACAGACATCTGATGCTGCCGTTCATGCTCTTGTCATGACCCTGCAGCTCCAAACCTTTCTTCTGGCAGTTTCATCAGCCTGTGAAGATAATTTCATCCAGGTCATCAGGAGAAAAACTAATCCAGACCCAAGCTCAGAGGAGCTTCCTTCAGTACCTCTGACTATTTCCACATTAAAGCATCCATATATGTTTTCTAGCTATGGTCAGGAAACTGTTTTGGCACTTGCAACATTTCATCTAGTCCAGAATAAACGAGGCTATTTTAGGATTTGTACCACAGATTCTTCAGCTTTTCATGGCAAAGGAAAAGTACACTTGCACAATTTCATATGAATTATCATCCCATATAGTAAAAACTGAACTCAACTACCTGGTATTCCTCATAGGTGGTAATGTAATGGGTGTAGACATTGCACAGCCCTGCAATTACGACATCCATTCCTGCTGTACCATGAGAATCAAATTCCTAAAAAAGGAGATAAATCACTCACCTTGTATCAACCTCTTAATGCACAATTATATTATTATATTATTGTTATGTACCAGGGCAGAATAGGAAGTTACAGTGGGTAGGAGGCTAGATGTTCATGAAAGCAATGCCACCAGTGTAATTTGCATATATTAATATCTAATTTTTGCTTCCCACACGAAAAAGGATAAATGACCTCATGCTCCAGTGAATGCAATAAATTTAAGGATTTTTTGAAGTCTGATGTCTGTATTCTTGGAAAAAAACCTTGGCAATAAAACTATGTGAGGAAGTCTCAGTGAGCTTCGGGGGCAGCAGGCAGGATTAAGTATTCAGACCAAAGCTAAGAATAAGACATATCCCTCAAGAAAATGGAAAAAATACATTTGCCATTTTTTCCAACAGTTTTCATGCTGCAAAATTCTGGTAGAGATTAAGGAGATATACCACTCTAACACAGAATTAACTTCTGTTGACTTAATGGATTGAAACCCAATCAATTTGCTTCTTTTGGGGAGGATATTAATTTCTGTTGCATGTCAGTAAGTGCATGCAAAATGCATGTTAAGCAACTGTGAGAAGAAGTGCTCTGTAAGAAATGAGCCCCAGGAACCCAGCTGGGAAGGGGACAAGGGAAAAAACAGAAGGGTCAAGAAATGTGAAGTTCCAGATCTACAGCCTTCTCAAGAAACTTCCTCCTCAGCAACTTACACGTTTAACAGCTTCCCGTAGTCTGCGTCCAGACATGGTCCTAGGGATATTAAGGGAATGGCATCAATACCCAGAAATGCAGGGATCACTTGTTTGACTTGCAGCACACCAGAATAGAGGGGAGGCCACCAGAAATTCATTCAGCACATGCAGTGGTTCTCTGGGGTTTGCTAAAGTACCCTCAGGGCTCCTCTCAAAGAACTCAATCAAAACACCTCAAAACACCTCAAAACATTTCATGTATATCATCACAGCCAGGTTGAGGTTGGAAGCACCCCACGGTGGGGTGAGATAGACAAAAGATGATAGAAATAAATCACTATTCTATTCAGATTATCACCATTGTATCATCAGCGATCAGTGCAATTTGTTGTTCCAGCATTCATGGTGTGAAAAAACAAAGTTAACACACTCCTTTCATTTCAGTGAAACTGTACTTTGCAATGAACAGCTAAAATTATCTTGGAAGCTTGATCGCATCTCATTCATTTCCATGGCTAGTTTATACCATACAGAAGAAAATGGAAATCCCAAAGTAACCAGAGAAGAACGCATACAAGAATCTAAGTGCAGTGGACGTATATATGTAGTGTTCGCACAGCTATTTTGTATCGAGGACAATTTTTATCCTGTCCCCCCTTTTTCTGCATTAGATTATGTACCCACACACAGGAGTGCTGCAGGTATTCTGAATGAAATGCTCTCAGATGCAATACGTAGAACAAGACCAAAAAATACATACGTAAACTCTCCGGGAACCGCAACAATTGCCAACGATCCGATGGTAGCGATCTGAACATCCACAATATCAGGGTGCCATGGATGAGGCCACGTCATCTGAGATGAAAAAAAAAAAAGCGTATATGACTTTTATAGGACAATAACAAAAAAGATAGCTGAAGAGTTTTCCTTCCTATAGCAATAAATAGGGAAAATAAAATTATTTTCCGTAATGTAGACAGGGACATGAGAAAGTGCACCTCCTACACCACATGTACAGCAAGCTGTCTGACCGTAACAGACAGAGAAGGAGAGACACATGCAAATGACATGGGTAAGGCAAAAATAAATAAATAAAAAGTGTTGGCGGAGGGGCAGCTTAAAGTAAAGTAGGCAAATAAAATCAGAATAGCACTCAGAAACAGAGTCCTCACCAGTCGAAACCTCCCACCTGTGTGGAGGAAGGACAGTGTTATGACTGGTAAGGCTGATCATCTGAGCAGAATGGCAAAGCTGAGTGAATGAGGGAGCCTGGTGGCAATGGGAAATGATGGTTACCTCCTTCCACGTGATGCTCAGGGAGCCCTGTAAAGGAGCCACCTGCAGCCCAACCCTGACTTCAAACCACCCCATAGCAGGGACCAAGCCACACCCGGACTCAACACCCTTGCAGCAGCCAGATACAAACTGCACACTACAGGAGCATTTCAGCTTAAAAAACAAAACAAACAAAAAAAAACTACACAAAATATGAAGGAGTCTACTAAAGGCAATTAAGAACTTGAACTTGAGGGTGGCACAGCTCTGGCAAACAAAATGCAGAATCTTGCTACAGCAAGCCAAAAAGATTTTTGAGGAGTGATTTACCAGGGGCATAACACGAATGACAAAAACTCATGAAGCACATCAAAGGAACACATGAAAGCAATGATGCCTCATCCAGATGGCATCCTCTAAAGTGCTCTAAAGGACCTTGGATATGATCCCACTCCACTATGGTGCACTTGCCTTAATGCCAAAGGAACAGCAGGTAGGAAACGTGGCATCAATTTTCTTTTAAAGTTTTAACTAGGATTTGGGAGAGTTCAGTAAGGACAGTGCTGAGTTTCTCCCTGGAACAGCACAGCCCCCTGGGAAGGGGCTGGGAGTAATGGGGCTCCATCTCTGTGGGCCCCGAGCAAATAGCCCTTCCTGGGGAGTGGGATGTCCCTGGGGGCACGGGACTGGTGGCAGGCAGCCTCCATCCCTGGGGACAGCCCTGGGCCAGCTGGGAGCATTGGTCCTGCCACAATCAGGGTCAGAGCGGAGGCCTCCAGCCCATGGTGTGCCCACCTGAGCTCAGTGCCACTCCACCATGCCCTCAGCATCCCCACAGCTCTCTCTTGGTCCTTGTCCTTCACCGTGCAGGCTCGCACAGACATTGCTGATAGGGGCTGGGTTTCAGTAGGGCACTACAGCACTTCCCAGAGCACACACCCAGATCTGCCCTTACCTCTCCAGTGCTAAAGAGAACTGGCTTGGGTTCGTGGCAAGCTTTCGTTTCATTGGATGGCTCTCCCAGGAGCTGGTCACGGATTTGATCCCAAAATGGGTCCCCTTCTACCGAACCTTGAAGGAAAACATCTTTTAAACACTGTTCCTTCAGCTTCCCCAGCAGCTATCAGGCAGAAATATCATATATTGCCCACTCCCTCCTTATGTCAGATAGGCTATTTCTTAGTGGATTCCAACTATCTCCCTTTTCTGGTGTGGTTTCTGCCAGGCTGTAGCCCAGCTGAGCCCCATTTCATCAGCATTAGGGTAATGAGAACAAATGGGAAAGACTGCCCTGAAGTCTGCTCTTTCTCCTCCCCACTCTCCTCCCCCCCAGAAGCTTTGCAATGGACACAAACTTGATCACACCTTCCTAAAAGCATCCATTTGGAGACTGCGGTTCAACCACCTGTTGATATTCTCTGAAAAGGTCTGAGGGTTTGAATTCACCTGGGGTGTGCCCTGTGTCCTCCTTGTTTGCACAAAGCCATGTTGACATCCACTCCCCAAATTACCTTGTGTGAAGTTGAAAGCCCCCACTCCATCAATAGTCCCTGCAGCAAAGCTGTATCCCAAGGCTGGTTTACATGTTTTGACCTTAACCAAAAGGGGGAAAAATGAGAGAGATTTTAAAACCAGTTTCCTCCAGTTTGCCAGATCCTGCTATGAGAACATAGCTGTTTTTCCTTCCTTGTGCGCCGGGAGCTCCCACTCTTACCGTGTGCGTGGCATTGAGCTCCACCTGGACATCACTCATGTTCACCCACTGGTGAGCTGAGCTGAGGGGTCCTGTGATCTCCTGGGAAGCACTGGCATACAGCTCCTAAGGGACACACAGACAGCAATCAGCAGCCAAGCCAGAAAACCAAGGGAAGGCCTCGTGCCAAAGCAGAAAGTCTCCAGAGTGTGTGGAAATCCTTGAGGAAGAAAAAATCAGGCACCCCAGTCTTCTGAGCTTCAACAATATGAATTACTTCTTCACTCGGTTGATGTCTTCCAGTGGCCTCTTGCAGGAGCATATTTCCCAAGCTCTGTTGTTTCCTGTCTCTAAATCCCTCATGCCCCGAGTCCTGCAAGCTTTCCTGTCCCAAGCAACATGGGGGGGACACTGGTCAGCATTTCTGTGTGCACCTTGCTTTTCACAACTAAAGCATGCACCTATTCCACTTGGATGGCAGGTTCCTTCCTCCCTCTCTCCCTCCCTCCTCCCCTCCTTCCTTCCACCTTTCGTCCTCACCTGTATTACTCATGGCTCAAAGAGAAGGCAAAGCAACTGTTGACTACAGGAGCTGTTAGAGTATCTGCCGTTTTCTTGTCTAAGACCAACCAGAACAAATGTTTTCTATGACAAAGATGCAGTCGAATGCATGAATTGCTTCAGAACTCATGGACTTGACTATGCATTTACTATATGGGTGACATCTCCATCAATTAGCTCTTCAGTGGATGATTTTCCTGACACACATGCCTCAAGCTGGTACACAGCATTGCCAGAAGTTATACAGGTTTAGTAACATCTCCTGTAACTGCAGGAAAGAGCAGAGGACACAGCCCTTGACAACCCTGAGTCTGCAGTGTTAAAAATGACAGCAATGTTTTCCCTTTCCACTTGATACCTATGCCAGGCACTTTGACTGGGACAAGCTTTCGCTTACAAGTCATGATCAGCCTGGAGTGACTTCAGGGCAAGCATCCGAAATGGCAATTAAAATGGAAATAGCCACCATCAAGCCTTCTGCTCTCACTCCTTTACTGGACCTGTTCCAGTTCCTACAAGCTGCTGTCCCTGAAACGGTGCCAAAAAAGGTCCGCCCATTGACAACTCGCAAATTACTCAAATCCATACAATGGAAACCAGTTAATTTAGGTGACTTTGGGGCCCAAGGACATAGGCTACATAATGGAGCCAAGAGGGTGGACCACAATGAGTAAATGCAAAGTCAAGCATGGCAAGATTAGTATCTTTCCTGGGTTTTTAAGCTAGCAGATTTTAATTCACGTTTGCATTAGTTTGGGAGTGCAATGCCGAATTCAGCCAACAAGTGGTATGTGATGGTGTTGCTGAGCTCTCCTGGGAGGCTTTGCCACCAGTGTTTTTTCCTATCATGACCCATCATGAGGTGCGTTCTTGGGGATGGGCGATTATAAGGGAGCAACATCCATATTACATAGCAGTCAGGAAGAGAGAGATCAAAACCTCAAAAACAACATTTTCAAATTCCAAGTCCTATAATCACATATCTAAATAAAAGTGTATGTTTTCTGAATAATCAGGAAATTTTCCTTAAGTGTATAAACATGAATTTTTAAGTAATTTAAACTTACAAACATTCATAAAAAACAGGTGCAAGAAATTTGCTCAAATGAATGTGTGGTTGTTTTTGTAATAACAGCATTCATATGCATTTGTAAAATGAAACATCACTTACCTTTGCTTTTGAGTAGATATTTTGTCCTATAATTCTTGTACTGTCGAACATATCAGTACCAGGACCCATGGCCATGCACATCGCTGCCTGTTAAGAAATTTGTTTCAATACTAGTGATCTGTTTCAATACTAGTGATCTGTTCATATGGAGAACATGTGGCACTGCAAAGTGGATGAGTGCATGAGTGGTTTTCATCATGTGGAGGCTAATAGCTTCTTGATAGCCGTCTAAAATTTGGGAACCAGATTGCAACACTAAGCTTTGCAGTAAGACAAATTTGGATTTGGGCTGAATGATCAGAAAACAGTGTGAAGACAAGACACAGTAGGTTTCTGAAAAGGGCATCCAGAATAGTCTAAAAGAGGTCTTTTTCATGCAGAATGGTCCATCACAAGGCTCTGTATTTGCAGCTCTAGCCTGAGTTTTCTCCTCCATCATAATTTACTGTAGATTGAGTAATCCATACGTACCCCCCCCACAGGACAGGTGCTCTGTGGGTTGTCACATGATTCCCCTGTGTTTACGCAGAACGGGCCTTTGGTGTTGGGTGACACGTCTCCCAGGTTGGAAGATGCAAAGGCAGCAACAAAAGATCCCTGCAAAATAGAAACATGGTTGGATGGATTTCAGTGACTTGCAGCAATTGCAGACATCCCCTGTGGCTTTCCCTTTGGGCTGCAAACTGCAGCACAACCTCAAGAGAGGTATTAAAGCCAGCTGATTGGGATGCAAGCTGGTAAATGTTTCTGAGGTGACTGGGAGGACTGGCACAGGGATTCAGGAGTGTACCACAAGCTAGGGACAGGAAGAGTAAGGGAGAAAAGGCCACAGGGGATGTAATTGCCACCTTCCATCTCAGCAGCAGCTCTTCCCCCACCTCCCCTGTTCTCGCATTCCTGATCACACGCTAATGGCTCATTGTGACACCTTGAGCTGGATTTTTCTTCTGCCAGGCTATCAACATGACAGATTTATGGGGTGAGAGCCAGTGGATCTGACCGCAGAAGTTCACACCAAGCAGTACTTGAGAAGCAAGGCTGGTTGCACACTGAGCATCAGCTGAACTCAGCTCTCACAACGGATCCTCTCAGTTCTCCCCCTTCTAGAAGCAGCATATGTCAACACCAGCTATTTTAATATCTTATCAGCTCTTCAGCCATTCTCTTGTAAGACTGCTAGACAAAACATGTCCGGCAAACCGCACAACTGAATATTGGATCCTGCAAACACTTCCACACGTACTTGGTCTGTGTTCATATCATCTTGCGTTGACTTGCACCCATAACTATGCACTAGAGTCAAGTCTGGTTAAAAGCTTTTAGATAACCCACTATAAAAAGAAATGTTTGCAAGCAGAACGTCTAAACTTCCTTCAGTTTTTATCCTTGATATGAACTGCACATGTTCCTCTGCCCAGAATATTAAAATGTGAACTGAGCAATGTTTCAAGGTACCTGCTGAAGATGCACACAGGACACCGTCATAACCAACTCATGACTCAAAGTGACTGTGAGATTGGTTCTTGTCCATATTCACATTTCAGGGGAAATAATTCAGGGGAATAAAGGAGATATGTTTGAACCTGGGGGATGGGAAATCTCCTGGACAAATGAAGACTATGAGACAGAACTGGCTGGAGGCCATGGAAAACAAGTGAGGATGACCACAAGCTTGATCCCATACTGCAGATGCAATGTAGACGATCTAATATCCCCCACTTGCCTTTCTAGTGATTTCCAGTGTGTCCAATAGTTGAATCATAACAAATTTGATTTGTTCTTAAAATGGGAGTAAATGCTGTCAGTTATTACCTCAAAAAGTCACAAGTACACTTTGTAATTTCTCTTCACCAGAGGAAGAAAGAGTAAATAAATCAGAAAGTGCATCTTTGGCCTCCTTTTGCTGTATTTACCCTGCTGTCCTATTTCAGTGTTCGAAGAAACCCGCTATGGCCCAAAAAAAGCATTGACCATACCCTCTGTCTTGAACTTTCTTCCCCATTATTCTCAATATTCTGAAAACTCTCCCACCTCTCCAGGAAGCATGCCCTTGTTCTTCTCCTGCTCAAACAAGAGAGACGCGTAGCCCACGTTGTCACTGTTCACAAGATGGTTTGTGTTGTTCATGCTGACTGGGTGCACGGCAAACCAGCTAGAGAGAAGATACGTGTAGGAAATGCATTATTTGAAATAAATATTTGCAGTCGGCTTATGGAAATTTCCTCTGGGGAAATAAAAACCCAGATCATCAGTGCCCAGGGCTGGATTAAGAAGGGCAGTGCTCACATCCTCTACCATCATGGCCTGGAAGGCTCATGACTTTGATAACCCAGGTCATGAGGTGACAATAGTTTGGCACTGTAATTAACAGGGCCACCAAGAGCTAGTTCTGCCCTGGACTGACTCTCTTCTGACTCCCAAGAATTATATTTTTGGAAGGATTTGGAGGAAAATCCATGGCTTTTCCTTGCACCATCAGCTGTGACACAAGGAGAGAAAAAAATTGAGAGGAAAACCCTCCTGATCCTCTTAGTGCAGTCAGATTCTCACTTGTGATTTCTAAATGGAGAAGTCACGTTGTTGGTTTCAGGACTACCTATTACTTCATTTCCCTGGCCTTGAGCTCTGAACTTCGAGCAGCCGAGCACTGCCACAAAGATGCGCTGATAGGATGGGTGTCATAAACACAGCACCTGACACCCAGCACCGGGAATGGCACATTTTGCATGAAATAATGGGGCGTTAAAGGAAATAACCAAAAGAACAGGAGCCCAAAGTGGTCCCAGAGATTCTGGGGCCAGACCCTGCTCCCAGGGGCACAGCCAAAGCACGGGAGGCACTAGTACAAGATGCAGCATGGGATACGGCCCCAAGGAAACAGCCCTTCTTGTGTGAGCAGGGGGTCTCCGTCCTCGGGGATGGCCCCGATGCGCTGGGACACAGCCCCATGCAGCCTGGGGTGCAGCTCCCATCGTGGTGCTTCCAGCCAGAGCCTGGTATGGCTGTGCAACCTTCTTCCCCTGTTGTGCAAGATGAGCCTTAAAAGACTGATTTCCAACTGCGTAGGGTTTTCGTCTGCACCTCTGCAAGGGAAGGCCAGCCACGGTCATCTTCCCCAGCCTCCTCCGCAAGCTGCAGCACAGGGGTTGTGGCAGGAGACATGCCCAACACAGAGAGCTGGAGATGGGCTAAGGCTGCTGAAGGTCCCAGAGCAGATGAGGGACACTGACCTGGTTTATACACTCAGTGACTCTCGGCATAACTTACTCTTCCCTCAGAGGCCCTCTGGTGACTACCTGAGAAAAATGGTCTATGAGAAAGTGCCATACACCTGAAAGTCAGGATGCTTGTGCAAGAAGGAACTACAGAACTAAGCCCAGAACCACAGTGCTGGGGTGCTTTTCTTTATGAGGATTTGGAGAAAAACATCAATGGTCAGTACCTGATGAGGCCCAGGTCATGTCCATTCTCATCTACCATCTTCAGCATCACCATTTCTTTATCTGTGTTGGATGAATACCTGGGACAACGGAGCAGGGAAATCCTGTTATCACCAGAGCAACAGTCACATTCTGTGTTGTTAAAACTCCACTGGGCTTAGCAAGAAAATGAGGAGGATATCAGAGATATTGCTAGGACATGGTGACCTTACAGGACCATCCTAATACAGCTGTGAACCTAAGGGAAGAGGCACGGTCATTGATGACTTCAGGCCCTGCTTCCCTGGGTGGTGGAAAGAGGAGATCCTTCTAAATACAACCTTATGTACTTTAATGCCATCTGACACACATGCTAGCATCTACTAAGGATGTTCTTTCATTGCTGTTAACAAAACACAAGGCCACATCCTTAACTAATGCCTCACATGCTTGGAGGGGGCATCAACAGCTTCCAAGTCCACTTGTACAATTCATTTTTGGGGAAGCAGGTACCCAAGGACCCACGATGGTGACTGTCATTCTGCCATGGACTTGGGTCCACATTTGAACTGTCCTACAAATGACCAGAAACACTGGCTGCAAGACCTCTGGGTCATGGTTCCAACCAAAGGGTCCTCTTCAGGGATCTGTTTCTCTCCCATTTGAGGAGCCTTTACCTGCTTTGTTCAGATGCTGGATTCTGGAGATATGAGTACGGGCTTCGGTTGATCTGACTGTTTTCTACAGTGCCTCTGTTTATAAAAAGCCTTCCTCTTTTCAGGTTCTGATGTGCTATATCAATGCTCTGAAAAACAAAAAGGCAGGGAATATTAATGCATGAATGTAAGCCATATATGAGTTTATTTGGAAAAACTCCCTACCTGCCTGGCCCCAACACTTTCTTGTGAATCTAGAGGCTTTTCACTTTGTTTTTGTTTTGTTTGTTTGTTTCTTGTTTGGTTGGGTTTTTTTAATAGACCAAAATTCTAGAAAGTTATGATCATGAGAAGTAATATTTCAAAACCAGGCACAACCATCTCTTTCTAAATAAAAACTTGAAGGTCTGACCTGATCTCACCGGCAAGCATAAAACCACCTCTGAGTGTATTTTAAGGTTGCAGCACTTTCAGGTGCTACCATGAACATTGCAGCAAGAGCTCTGTTAGTCACAAACGTACCTCCCCTTACTTTTTCTGTGTTTACGGGCCTGTGTGTCAATAGTCCAGATGATGCCTACCTTTACAATGCCCTTCACAATAGCATCGAGGGACGGTTTGATCAGTCCTTTGCTAGTGATCCAGAAAAGCGTGTACTGGAAGTAGCCACCAGGACCCGAGTGCGTGTGGGTGCCACTGAGGATGACGTTGTCCTGTCGGTAGAGCTCACCATACTTGGTCTTCAGTTCCTTGAGCACCTAAGAGGAAAGAAGTGGTCCTAAAAACCCTTTCTTATGCCTGTGGAGATTTGATTCAAGCCTTGAAAAACAAACAAACAAACAAATAAAATCATCTCTCACCTGCCTCCCAGCTCTTTTCTTTCCACCTGATACTCCCATAGCCAGTGACCAAATAAGCAGGTTACAGCTGTTGATTTGACAACAGCCTTAAAATAATAAAATCCTGTAAGGAAAGACCTCTATAGCCAACTTGCAGCCCACCCCATGTCATCCAGGGAGCGCCTACTTCTCAAGGACCTCCCTTCCTCCTCTGTGGTGCAATACATAGGTACCAAGCATCATGTGTATTTTTGGCAATTTTTTCAATACAAAAAGCATGGTCAAAGTCCAGCATCATTTGCTGAGAAATCTTCTTCATCAGAGACACCACACCTCTCAAAGTCCTGCTGCAAGGAAATCCCAAAGCAAATGGCCAAGGTGCTGCTGCATTCTTTATTGTCCGGCAATGACTACAACCTTAGCACTAATACCAGCGGCAGCTCATGCTGTGCAGATTGTTCACTTCCAGCCACGTACCTCCAGCCTCAGTCGCTGAGACACCATTCCTATGTCGATGCTAACAAACACAACTCGCTTGGAGCTGTTGGGCTCTGCCACGATGAAGGCTCGGCTGTAGAGGCGTGTGAGGAGCCCGCCGCCCACCTGGTCAGGATTGGCGTAACCCATCTGGAAGGAAAGAGCTCTGTCAGGCCCACACAGACAAAATACTGAGAGATGGATTCATTTGCATGTATTTTCCTAAGTCAATTTCCAGAAGATCAAAAAAAAATCTTTCAAGACAAAAACTCAGAGCTGCAACTATCTTGCCCTGCAATCACTCATTTAATGTTTTAAGACAACTATTTGTTAAGGCAAGGCCTCTAAGCCAAATGTTCTGAAAAAAAATAATAGAGATGATGAAAAAAAGAACAGTATTTCACTGAATCCATGCTCAATTCCCCATACATACCAGAGGAATTTCTGCTACTGGCCCTGTGCAATCTGCTCGACCTGCACCCAATAAGTAGTCTCCTGAGACACCATTTGATGGTGGGTCGTCATAACCTATAATAAGAATAAATAGTAGATTAGGGGCCACACAAACAAGCAGAACTAGGGGAGGAAGAGTCAACACAACTTTTTCAAAGGGTGTGCATGCCTGGAACCTGCTGCACATCCTTGGAGGACTTAGAAGTCTCTGAACAAGGTGATCTGGCTGATACTGTCTGCTCGGGTTTCCAGCTGTTGGCCAACATGGCCAGCATTTGCTGATGTTGTTAATGTATTAAGGGTGGAAAATAACGGGCCAGGTGTGAAGAACTGCAGCGCTCACAATATGGGATCACTGGGCTGTGTAAAACATGCAGTGATTCACAGCAAGGGGAAAACAAGCTTAGCTTCCTTGACTCCAAATCATCTCTCCAAATTCACCATTGTCATGCAGAAAACAGAAGCCAGGGTATAAGGGCTGTTTTCACCCAAAAAAAGTCCATGTCCTGCACTGGTGTCCTGGTCTCAAAAAAAAAGAAGGGGGGGGGCACAGCAGCACCAGGGAAAGCAGCTGTGGGCAATGACCCTGGACCAAACGACCAAATGACCCTGGACCAAAGGCCCCTCAAAGAAGGCTGAGCCTCATCCCAGCCATCACAAAGCCTTCCATGGGATGCACAGAGCATCTGGACAAAGTCATAGAAGAAAAGCCATTGACGGCTATTAAATAAATAAATACATTCTCTGCGCCTCAGGAAATCCCACAGCCACAAATCACTGGAGGCTGAGATAACACCGTGGGAAAAATATTTTTGTGCACTTAATCTGTTCTCAAAGTCTTCCCTGGCCAGATGGGGCAGCTGGACGCTGGGCAGCGGGAAAAGGGGACGCTTGGTCTTCCCACCACGGCCTTTCCTAGACTGTCACTTAAAACAGAGGAGAAACAAAACACTCTCATCGTCCCCAGACTGAACACAGGAGCAGCAGAGAGACAAAGCAGTGTGACTGAAGGGGGGTTCCCATTAAAATTACTGCTGCTCCACCTCCTCCTCAGAGAGATGTAATGCAGAGGAAAGGCACTTGTGCAAAATTCTCACAGGTTACAACATAAAACTAGAGGAAAGCATGAACTCCATACAACTCAAGAGCAAAATCAAGGAGGTGGAAGTCCTCATTGCTGACTAATCAGGCAATGCTCTGGGAAAGGGCTCCTACCACATGGAGACACCTAAAGCTTGAAAATGCTTGGGTGTTGTTTTTTCTTTCTTTTTATTTGGATTGGTTTGGTGTGTTTTTTGTTTTTGTTTTTGTTTTGTACTCCCATGATATTTTCTCTCTCCAGAAGACAAGTGTGGGGTGTATTAGAAGTGGATTGAGGGTTTCTTGGGGCAGCTCATGCCACCCAGCTGCCCCATGCCTGGTGATGGGGATGGGGGCAATAAGTCAGCTGTGGTAGGATCGTAAGCGCTGCCAAGCTCCTCAGTTTCTCATTCTCTGGATTTAGAAAGAAGCTTCATAGCTCCTTTTGACTTTTTTTTTTTTTTAACAACGTATTTCTAAACTTTCCAAAAAGAGCAAACTGCTTCAGGTGGGAATGGATTAATTTGACCTGAACATGTGGCCCTGGGGCGTGCCATGCACATCGCCTCATTGTGGAGCAGGCAAAAACAGGGATGATATCCAGGTTCATGCAAAAATTGGTGCCCTCTGCAAAAAAAAGGGAGCACATTTGTAACGGCTTGAGTCTGCAAATGATTTGGGAATGAGACACCACCATGCTGTTGTTTCATTTTGGGATGATTGTCACTGGTCAGTGGCCCTGAAAAAGGTTCCTGACCCCTGCTGCCACAAGACGAAATCAGACGCTTTTGCATCTCCTCTCCCTCCTCCTGTATCCTCCCTCCATCCCAGCAAGCCCTCCGGATGGCAGACAGCTGCGGTGGGCAGCACCAAAGTAGCTCGACTTGCCATTGCTGGAGCTGTTCTCTTGGGTGAGAAAGTGGAGGATGAGGAGTACCACAGTCACTGCTGTCATCAGCACCAGGAAAACGATGAGGACCACCTCCAGGCGGGAGAAGGAGCACTTGTGCCTCTTTCCACACATGGCAGGGAGCCCTGCGAAAGCAGAGGGGAGCCCGTGAGAGAGGCAGAGGAGTCAGCCCCGAGGTGAGCCACGTGCTGGCCATGGTTTGCATCCCCCACCCCGTGTGTCCCCCAGGTGGGGCAGAGCAGGCAGTGATAAGGATGGGAAGTGGCGACAGATATCTTTATTTTTTTCCCCATTCTGCTTAAGACAGCAAAATCATATCTCCTATGTGCAGCAATTGCTCCCCGTCAAGAGGCCCGGTAGGACAGGGCATGCTGCTCTTTTACTGCATACGCATTTACCAGGACACCTTGCTTGCTCTTTTGAAGAAATCTTTCAAATAAAACCCTAGATCTTTCATCAGATCCTATATTCACCAATAGAGGTGCTGCAGCCTGAAGCCTCACCACATTTTTGCTGGTCCTACTCATTGTGCACAATATCTTCATCATAATAATGGTTAATTTAGCAAACCCAGGGCAAGGCAAATACCCCATTGCATGGACAAAGGCAGTTTTCTCCAGGATATGAAAAGTGGTGGTTGTGACAGCTTTCCAGAGCTGAGCTCTTTGGATTTCCTTTGTGTATATTGTTACCACACCTCAGTTTAAAGATTAAAAAGAAAAAATATTCAAAATAAGGTTATGGGAAAATGTACTATTTTCTCCTATGTAAAAAGGTGACTTTCAGTTTGTCCTGTTCTGGCATCGGAGATTTGCATCAAGAGCTTCCATCGGGCACTTGTACCAAAGATGTGCCTTTTGCCCTTCTTGGAAACGTCCATACAAGGCAGAAATAAGCCTTTAAAATAGCTTTAGACATTTTCATGCCTCCTTGGGTGTGTTAGTAGATCTGCAGTAATACCACAGATCCCATTTCTTTGCACACCTCTACCTTTGATGGAACCGCAAACCTGCCTGGACCACAGGGGACAGGCTCCTTGTTCAGAGCAGTGGGGGTCCCCATCCTCGCCAGTGTCCCCAACTCTCCTGGGCAGCCTGGGGAGCCTCAGTGCCCCCAGCCAGAGGGATTCTGTGTTTTGCTCCTATGACCGTGCCCCAGGGGGGGAGAGGAGAGGGGGAAGGAGGGACACGCGATCAGAAAGGGAAGTGGGGCAGAGCCTCTAATTATCCCAGAGGTCAGATCTGCTGGTGGGTCTGGCAAGGGGCTTGGTAAAGATCATGTGTGGAGGACATTCCCCAGAGGTGATGTGCCCTGGAAACAACCAATCTGCAGAAAATAACCACTGAAAAGAGCATTTATGGTCTTGGAAGCACGGCAGCAAGAAATATCACCACCAGCAAGCCAACTGGTCACCCAGACTTCTTGTAGGTGACCTTTCTATCAACTTCTTTTGCCATGGTAAGATAAATCAGCTGTGCTCACTGCTGAATTTCACCCAGCTAATCTTCTAGTGGCAACAAATCTAGTATTATGGGTTTCCTTCCTCCCTTTTTTGACTTTGCTTTTTATTCTGTAAGCTGGAATTGCCAGCTAGCTGCAACTCATCGCAAGCTGCCCAGATGATGGATATTGCAGCGCCATCCCAAAACATGACCACATGATACGCAATTCCGTTTGTTTTTCCACGTGATTACACAGCTGAAGTAATACCAAAAGAAGTAAACATTTGTACTATGAAATCACAACAACATCTCATGCAAACTTACCTTGCAGTGCAGCTTATTAGGGGTTCTCTTTCTATATTCTGGATGCCGTGAGGCTTCAGTACATCCAGTTCTGCTTATACCTGATGTCCCTTGCCAGTCCCAGGGGTTAGAGAAACATCTCCTTGCTTGAAATCTGCTTCAAGTTGAAAGGTCCAGCTTGAAAATTATTGCTGTTACAATCCCGTGAGTCAGGCTCTGTGTAAGATAAGGAGCAGATCAATAACATTTATTGCAAAACAGGTGGTTTTTTTCCATTCCTTTTTTTTTTTTTAATAAGTTATGAACAGTGCCTGTATCTTCAAAATAACCTTTCCAGGATTACACAGATCAGCTCTGGTGCATGAGGATTACGGGAACAGTGTTTTTCCCTCTTTTTTTTTTTTTTTCATCACAGCTTGACCAGCCTGCAAGATGGCTGCTGCTCCACATCCTGCTGTGAATCTGAATTCTCATGGGATATCAGTCTCAAGGGTTTCCAAACTTCACTAGAAGAAGAAGAACTTAAATATGGGGACATACTCTCAGCTTTTAAACATGTTTGCTTTTTCTGTCTGTTTTCCTTCTGAGCCCCAGCTTGGTTGCATCATGCGTTAATCCACCAGCTGCTAAAACATGCTTTCTTCAAAGAGTTGTGGCTGCGGGAGCCATCATATCCCTGAGACAGTGGCAGCTTGCTCTTGCTTGCAGAGAATTTAAAAGCCCCCTGAGCAATACACCTTTGCTTTCCCCAACTCCCATGAGTTTTCGAGGGAATTTAAGGACAGGACCACATGCGACATCTTCCATTCTACTCAGCCTCCAGCAGGCAAACATTGCAGGAGGTGCTGTTTTCTTCTTCCACCACCGTTTTTTCCATGCCGCCTAATTCCAGAGGTTAATATGCCAGCTAGCACTGAGCACAGGCAGCCTGAGTCATCACTTCAAGGTCACATTCAGTATCTCCCTTTGATTCAGCAATTTTTGGACTGGCTTGTGGGGAGAAGAAAGATTTTCTGATATGTTATCTCCTCGCTGCGATACAAAAGGAACACGCTGCCCTTGCTGTTGGCAGAAAACAGCATGCTTCGCCTCTGTATAGGCTGACAGATATTCCTGGCGAGCTCCGTGCCAAAGTCCTGGACGTGGGTGCCTGGGAGAGAGACACCCAACTGGCTCTGCGCTGGGCCACAACCAAGCCACCACGGTCCACTAAATCCACCCCACAGCCCCCTGGCCTCCATGCATGGTGCCCAAATCCTGGCTCTCAGCACCCCAGAGCAGTTCCAGACCTGACAGCTGTGTCCTCAGGCAAAGCTGCACAAGCACCTAATCAGGGTGGGAAATGAGTCATGTGAGCTAACGATCCTGTTTTCCTTGGTCTTAATTCTTAATTCTTATCTTAATTCATCTTCTTTCTTCTGGACACACAGCTGTTAGGTAGCTTGGGCCAGTCCACCCTGGTGCAGTGTTCAGGCGTACCCAGCCATGACGCTCCGCGCCCAAGGGTTTTGCAAGGTTGCTCCAAGTCGTGCACCAGCCCTGGGGGAGCCATGTTTGTTAAATCCCAGGACAGAAACTAGCTGGGACACCACAGGAGTAGGCTGTGAATTAGCAAGAAGGACAAGAACTCTTCTTGAAGGTGATGTATTTGCTAGATCATCATGAAATGTGAAGAAATTGAGTTCTCAAGGTTTGGATGGTGATGATTTGCCCTGTCATCTCACCCCAGGGAATCCAAAGAGTCAAGAAAAAGACTTCACTGTGGCTCTGCGGCTCCAGGAAGGGCAACTCAGTTGTTGTTGGACATCAAGGAGGAAAAGAAAGTTTGATAGTACCTCAAAACAGGTTTGGGGGAATATCTTAAACTTTTTCCTTTTAAAAAGACTGCTCAGCGAGGCTATGGGGACCCACAGGTCCCCATCTACCCTACATGGCCTGACCATGCCCCTGGCTCAGAAGTGCAGAACAAAGCAAGTTTTTTGGCACAGAAAAGGGACTGTCTGGACTGCAAAACCCTCAGCTGAAGCACTAAAAGCTTGGTTAAATCCCCCTGAGCTCCTTCCTTCCTGTGAAACAACAACCCAGCTCCTCCAGAAAAGGTGGATTTCCAAGACAATGGCCAGGAATTTTTTTCTTGAGAAGCAATGGTAGCTGCGGTTGGAAACCAGCCTGCATGGAAACTGTTTCCTGGTCTCCTGCAAGTCATCAAGGGCTGGTACCAAATCAAACCAAACACTTCCCTTACAAAAATTCATAGGAGTCTGTAATCTTTTCCACGAACCATCTGAAAATGAATCCTCCCATCCTGATCTTCCAGTGTTGGCACATGCAGGAAAGGTGATGGAGAAAGAAAATCACAGAGGGAAGGCACGCTCAGGACATCAGGGACTTCCCACCCGTCTTTAGCCTTCCGGATGCTCTTCCCATGGAAAACTCCAAACCAAGCAGGTCAAAAAAGAGACTAACTATAGTGCTTATTTGTCCATTCTGCCCCTTTGCTTTCCTTCCTTTTCTTTAATCCTCATTTTCACCCAGAATTATATCACAGGCTTTTCCATGGACCTTGGGGGGGAAGGACGTAAAGCTCCATCTGTGGTGCCTCACTATTGCCTGCTTCTCTCCAAGGAAGTGGCCTAAAATCGACAGCAGAGCAAAAACAAAAGAGCCAGCATGACTTAGAGATGCCAACATGTCATTTCTCTCCAAAACCAGTCCAAAAATGCAGGACGATGCAATGGGACTGCCTTGTGACTGTGCAGAGTTTCTGACCACAGATATGGGATAGCTGCATTTTGCAGTCAGAAGCTTTATCTGAACGTTTTGGGCAGGTGTAATTACAGTGAAAGGTGGAAGGCTGAAGAGCCAGGATTTTGATGGGGGAAAATTGGAACAAAACCTGTCTGGTACCTCTGTTTAGCTCCCGTGTGTTTGTCCCTGCCTCCCCCTCATCCTTGTGCACCTCCACGTGGTGCCACGGTGCAGTTCGGAACAGCTTTAACACTTGCTCTCCTCTAAGAGGCTTCACCCAGACTCAGCTCATTAGCATGCAGTAGATGTCCCTCCAGATCCGTGCAGCTCCTCACTACAACCAACTTTGGCTAACCCGTAGGTGCGCGGTGCCTGGCAGCCAGCCAGGATGCACTTTGTCCCCACCACAAATAGGGTTGTCTTTGCCATGTCGCTCCTAAGCCAAACAAGCTGAAGAAGCTCAATTCGTTAGAAATCCAAGTTAAAATTCTCACTATAAGCTAAAGTGAGGATTAAATGTGAGGATAGTGCTGAGGATTAAAACAATGGCCACCTTCACCGAGGAAGCAGAAAGAAACCCGTCTGTAGGACCTCTGCTTTTCCGAGGTGGTTCATCACCATCAGGACAGCAACCTGGCCACTCCACTTCTGCATGCGCAACAGAGTTTTGGTTGAGAGACCGGAGACATCTCAGCACGAATGGCCCAAAGCCAAAGCGCGTGCTCATTTGCATTGCAATTAAAACTTCATTTTGTACCAAAAGCTCTAGCCTCACGCTTGGGGTGAAGCACCTGGTGCTTTGTGCCTGTAAAATGCAGCTGCCTAGTGACTCCCCGCCTGCTGGATGAGGTGCGGGGTTTTGAGCATCTTCAAAAGGTTGTCCTGGAGCTTCACACTGATTTTGCTGCCTTTCTATTGATTAACGCATAAAAAAAAGAAGAGCCCAGAAGAGACCCACGAGCTGGCCTAACTCACCGCATGCACACAGCCAGGAAGAGGATAGATCTGCTGCAGAAACGGGCTGAAATTTTGTCTGCCTCTGCCACCATCAAAAAGGCGGATGGGTAATGAATAGGCTGACATTTTCTTTTTCCAAAATAATGCGCTGCGTTGCCCAAGCTTTTCTTCATTAAGCTGGAACATTTTGTGCCACTGTCCCTGAAGCCATAAAGCCTGTCTGGGTTTCTGCAGCCACTGAATCTGGCTGCTTCAATACCGCATTATTCTGGGGGCCAATCCTGGTATCTGGGAAGCCACAGAAGATACCCCACAGCTGTGGGCAATTCTCCAACAAGGCCGGGCACACCACAGGCCTTGGTACTTGGAGAATGGAAACTTCCTTTCAAGCCTGTTTGCTAAACCCTGGCAGGTTTCTGTAGCAGAGAAATGAATTGAGCACCAGCTCCCAGTCTGTGTGTGCTATTCATACAGACCCAAGATGTTCACAGCCTGGGATCCTGGCTGTGAAGAGGAGAAAGCAATTATGAAGCCTTTTACATAATTATGTTTATTTAACAAGGAATGGCCAAAGTCCTTTTGATACGGACGTGGGAGGATCCTGATGGCAGGAGATAACATTTCCACACAGAGACATCAGCAAAAACCGTTTGGGGCTTTGACAAGGACACGCCGGGGCGCGACTCAGGCAGTGCCACATGGATTTTCCTTCCCGTCTTTCCTGGTCAAAACACTCACACCTGCTCTGGGCAGCAGCAGGTAGCTCCATCGGGTGAAGGGCTGAGGTTTGGGGTGAAGTCATGGAAATCATGGCCATGCTTGAGTACAGCCCCCCCATCAGGCTGGCACATGGCAGCAGGCGACTCCGGACTGACACAGAAAGCACTAGGTGGGAGCGAGAGATCCTCCGCAAGCTCCCTGGCTGGTTGTCCAATGCCTTGGACATGCAATGATTTCCTTCTGGAGCATCTTCTGCCTCCAGGGGCCAACACAGTAATTCATGAGTTTCACCAGAAACTATTTATTTGGGAAACTGGAACACAGAGGACAAGCTGCCCTGGTGAAGTCACTTCTGCCACCCCTTTGCCAGGACAGCTTGTCCCATTGGGTTTGGCTGTGGAAATGCCTCCCCCTGCCCACAGGAGCTGTGTGCTGTGGGAACTCTGCTGGCCAGGCTGGAGGTAGGCTCCGTAGCTGAAAACTGCTCCCAGGAGCAGGATTGGGCCTACTTGTGGCAGCAAGCAGCACGTTTCCCTCTGGGAGACAGCTAGGGGTGCCCTCCTGCACTTCCAGACAACCGAGTCCTGGCAATTTTTGCTGCTTTCTAGGTCATTTTTTGAACAAGGGAACACCTCAAAATCCTTAAGATCACGTGCTTTAAATCCATCTGCAGATTAAATGCAAGTAGCTTAAAGCCTCAGATGTCACCAAGAACAGAAAATATTTTGCCAGAGATCATTTAAAGCAGCAGCAAAGAGCCAAACGCCCATTCCCTGTTTCATACACTATGCTGTTGGTTTCAAAGCCAAAGCATCCCACTTACTGTCCCCTACCCTGGCTGAGGTTTCCATCAGCTAAAAGGCAGAAGAAGGCCCAGCCATGGAAGGGCACGAAGCACAGACAAGTCATCCCTTCCACGCACAGGTGGGGAGAACAGAGTGGGGAAAGCAGCACAAAGCTAGTGACTGCAGCAGGTTATCGAAATCTCCTCCAAAAAATTTAATCCTGGATTTAATGCCTCCCCACCCCCAAAGGTAATCTAGTTGCAAGATGAAACTGGGAGGTGCGTTTCAATTGCTCCATCAAAATGCAGGCAATGCGTGGAAATACGTGGCAAGGCTGAAAAATAAAATCGCAGCATCTCTCACTTCTTATATGGAGCTGCATCTTCTAGCCAACGGGGAGAGATCAGGACAGAGAAACAGGTAACTGAGCTCCTTCTCCCTCTGTTGTCCTTTAAGTCTATAAAATATTAAGTGGGAGAGTAAAAATAAGCACTGGCAGAGGCTCAGCCACCCACCACAACAACAACTACGTGGGCAAGCGCACGCTAATCTCTTTCCTGCGCTCAGACTCACAGCTCTGGCTGCTTGACCTGTTCCACATACAAGAAGCCAAGATGAGCTAAAAATAATGAAAACCAATTGTTCAAGTGACTTGTTTGCTAGCATGTCTTACTTCCAGGGAAAAAGGAAATGTGCAATTATGGTAATGCAGACAAAGCTTTGAAACACCATCTGGAGGGCTTGTGGAGGTTACCTTGTGCTGCATGCTCCGAGCTGAAGGCACCAAACCTATTTCTCATTCCTTTAACAACCTGTAGAACAACCTTTTACTGCTTTGAGGCCATTGCGATGAACCACAAGATTGTGCCACGGTGACCAGTGACCACTGCTGCCGCAAGCAACCAGTGGCAAAGCCTGAGCAGAAGCAATTCCCAAAAGTCACCCAGAGCATCCAAGGGAGAGACCCCTCAGCTCAGCGGCTGCTTTGCAAAGTCTGGGGAGGCAGATGCATTGAATCATTACGTGGGGAAAACTTTGAATGAAGGGCTTTGTTTCTAACAGGGGTGAAGGCAGACTGTGGGAAAGCTCTTGCAGAAGCTGTCCCCATCAGGCTGATGGGGCTGGGAGCAGCCTGGGGTGGGTTGGAGCCCATGGTAGCTCCTGAGTGGAGGAAGCCAGGGCAGCTGGCAGCCTTCTTCGTGCTTAGGAGTGGAGGAGACATTGGAAGAAACCAGGCAGCAGCTAATTTTAGCTTCAGCCTGTGCTCTCCTGGACAAAGCACATTCCCCCCCCACCAGCCCTCGCTTCCCCTCGAGCCCTTCACCAACCTGCAACAAATTCACATGGTGTCTGGTCATATTTGGAAGCATTTGTAAGAAAACAAACACTTTGGTGACAACAAAAGTCAACAAACATCCACATTTGCACCCAAACCAGCATTTATCAGTCGTTCCCTTGCCCCGGGCTGTTTTGCTCAAAGCTGCAGAGCAGCAGCCACACAGGCACGGCCCTTACCTGGGATGCAGGAGAGCACCAGGCAGGAGCCACTCAGAGGACAAGCCAAGCAGCACGTGCAAAGCAAAAGAGCTGCAGCCCAAGATTGGGAAAGCCTTTCTGGGAAACTCTTCTTGCTCCCCGAGCCTGGGGACAGAAAAAATGACACGGCGGAATGGGGCAGATCCTTCCCAAGCTAACTCCAGCTGTCTCTGAAAAAATTGGGCAGAAGATAGAGGCTGGGCTGCTCTACGCCCATTACAGACCAACTGCCTGCCAGTGACGTGAACCACCAGGTCCAGAGCTGCTGCTGAAAACCACCTGCAACCAAGTCGGGGGGTTCCTGCCTGCTCCCAAAACTTGCTAGACTTCCAAATGCTGGGCATTTGGAAGAAAATTGGTGTAAGAAAATTGGTGTTGATTTTTTGCAATGCGTATTCTTGAGATGCATGGGAACACCACGCTGCACCACATGGAGGGTTTGTCTCTGCTGGTAGGTGGGGTCTGGAAGCAGTCCCTAGGAAATAGTAATAGGAAGCCACAAATCCTTCCTGCAAATACATACGTGAATGTTTGCTCCAACAGCTGCTGAATCAGACTGGGAAAGCTGCTGGAGCAGTAACTCGTGGTGGCTCGTCCTTGGGGAACACTCCAATACCCTGCCACCAGAACAAGGACAAGCAAAGGGCAAGGGGTGCAGCCGCCCCCAAGTCAAAGCAGGAGGGCTGAGTTTGATGGGCAATAATTGCTCTTTGCAGAGAACAAAAAAGACAAGTGGTTGTTGCCCTTGCTTGGCCTGTGCTCCTCAAGAACCTTCCCTCTCTGTATTTTACAGGTCTCAAAACTTTCCCCACCTGCAAGGACTGAAAACTAAACTGGGATGGGGCATCCCAGACCAAGGGGATGAGCAAGTGGTGGTTCAGCCTCGGGATGGGGACAGGATTGCCCCTGGATGTTGCCCAAGAAGCTTACCCCAGAAATACCCTGCTCCAGAGGGTGTTAGAAGCCTCCAGCAGCACCTCTTGGCTACGCTCCTTCAGGGAGTGAAGGCAGCAGCATCAGGGTACAAGCATCATACCTGAGTAACCTGGGGGAAACGCAGCTGGTGTTCTGACGGTGGGAAATGTGAGATCCCCAATCATTACTGAAATGCTGAACAACAAGCAGCTGCACTCCACCACCCGCAACGTTAGCGCCATCGCAAGCCACTGCCCACCTTAAACAGCTGGCACTGCTGAGCATATATTCACTGCTACTGACTGGAAGGAGAGGAACAAGGCAGCACGAGCACCGCAGCCTGCAGTTAGCACTGACGCAGAATTTTGTCCTCTATCTATTCCCTTGGTCCCCTCCTCCAGACTTGGCAGTGACAAGAGCTATGCCGTATTGCTGAGCTTAATGTCACTGCCTGCCCAGTTATTCTCAAGACAGCATGCTTTATTACAGCACAGCTCTTCTGTGAAAAAATGAAACCATGTTTAGCCAGATCCATGCAGTAAGTCAGACACTACAATGCAGAATTCAGCAGATTCCATTTAATGTCATGTGCATATATCCATACATTTACTTATGTCAATGGTTTTGATGTGCGTGATGCCAGGTCTTGAAAAATCTACTCATTCATTTATGTCTGGGAGCCTGAAGTCTCTCAAGCAATCATCTCTGGATGGGTTAGCTTTTTTAAACTCAGCTTTCAACCACATAGTTGCAAAGATAACTCTCAACTCAAGGCAAAGCATGCGGAGCTAATCCCTGAAATTCGCAGACAGCTCTGCAAATGCTGTTGCAAAGGGTTTTGCAAAGAAATGTGGGACATGAGGAAATCCCTCCCAGGGCGAAGTGGTAAGAAATGGGTTAGTCTTGTCTAGCATCCCAAGCAACAGCAAGGCAAAGCAGCAGAACACGGGATTGATTCTTCAAGGCGGTCTTAGGCTGAGGCTGAGAAACAGGGCAGAGAAGTAGAGAGAAATCATCAAAAAATAAAATTAAAAAATGACACTTTCACCAATTTCACCATAATGTACTCACATAAATTTGACTTTTTTTTTTTTTCAGTTAAAGCAACAAGATTGGTAGCTCCTGGGGTTATGGGTGTTTACCCTGCAATGTGCTCCATCCCAGCAGTTTTGGGGTAGATTTTTCAAGCCCTGGTGATGGTTCCAAGGAAGGCTTCTCAGATCTGCTCCCAGCTCCCAAACGTTCAGAATCTATTGCATAGCATTTACTTCAGATAAGGCACTGATTTGCCAAAGGTGAACAGCAATTCAAAATCAATGCAGTTTCCATACAGTCCAAATTTGATGGCCTACAGTGCAATAACATGTAAAATTAAAGGCAAAGTTAAGAAGAATAAACCCAACTTTAAATTTAAAATTAATATTAAGAAGATAAAGGAAACTACATTTTTCAAAAGCCTTTTTATTTTCCTTCACCATTGTTGTTTTACAATACAAATATCACCTTGTGAATACACAAAAACCCTACAGAAGATAACTCTGCTTCACGTAAAATACAGAATGGATATATATATATATATTTATATATATATTTTCTCTTCATCATTCTTAAAAAAACTATTTTGTTCTGCACATTGGCAAGATTAGGATAGAATACTTCCCCAGACATACAGTATGTATGGTAGGAGTGAAACTTATAATTACATGCAGTTTCTGCACAAATATTTTAAAGAAATAGAATATCTTTGTTGTTTTTCAACAACATCTCAATACGGGATGGAGAAACCACTCCTAGTTCACTCAGTGATCATTTGTAAAATTCTTAAAAACAGGAATTCATGGCTGTTTTCTTTTTAAAATACAGCTACCAAGTAGACAATAAAGTGATATATTTAGTATGATCTGCCCACAATGTGTGAACAAGATCTGACCCTTTTTATTTGGTTTTTCCCTAGACATGGCAATTTCAACATTATAAGCAAATTTCCAGTTTAATTTAGCTATAAATGCAAAAATTAGTAATTACAGTATATATAATTCTGCTTTCATGGAATACTTTATTTTAAATAAAAACATTTAAGACTGCCTACTAACCATACAATCAAGACAAGAAAGGCACTAGAAACATAGACAAATCTCTCTCTCCCAAGAAGCATTTTCGTTAAATTTTAACTCTCTATTCTCCGACATGTAAAAATCTTTTTAAATTTAATTTTCATACACATTTTGAAAAATAAAGTTAGGAAATACTTAGAAAATCACTTTACAACTTTTTTTTTTTGCACACTTTTTGACACAGTCACTGCAGATTCTACAAAATCCAGATTACCAAACCTTCCTGTGTCTATCGTCTTATTTGTATCACGGTGCAACAGGTAGAAAGATTTCTTGATTTTACCCCAAGGCAGGTATTCAGAAACCTTCATATAGTCATTTGCTAGAAAATGGCTTACAGCCCAATCTTTGGGGCAAGAGATATGAAAAGTATGTTTTCCCAAGAAAATAATATGCATTATTCCCAGACGTGACTGGAAAGACCAGAACTTATGATAGAAAAGATTTCATTTATGCTCTCGCATCATATACAAAGGAACATGGTGATGGGTAATGAAAATCCCAAATCTATTAACAAGAAATGTGTAACAGTGCATGATAAGTTAAATTTTCTTTATTGTTGTCCAACGCAGATCCTTTGGAGAGAAAAAAAGATCACAGTGCTTACCAGGTAACTGAATAGATTAAGTCAAGGTAACTGTTAAAAGAAAGGGTTAGGGAGGGGTTGATTTTTTTTTTTTATGGCATCTTCTTGTATGGAGTTCTTAGCACTTGGGACAGGTCCTTTTCCCCCCCATTTTGTCCATCAACACACTGTTATGTGTCATTCACCAGACGGCTGTATTTCACCTGCCTGCCTCGATGCAGCACCGGCCAGGGGAAGGGCCAGTGGTAGGAGCGAGGTACAATTCCTTGGACATTCTTTTCGAAGTACTGGAAGGGCTTGTACCACCAGACCCTCGCAAGGAGGTTGGTTTGGGAAGCTTCTTTTAGCACCTGCAGAAAGATAATTAGGGAAAAAAAAAAAAAAAGAATTACAAGAGAGCACACCACTTGCATGACTTCACTGCATGTTGATTTCTACCATACATCAGTGGCATTCTGCTTACAGCTGTTTCCAAAAATCTCTTGGTATGTCAAACAAATCTACACGCCAAACAAATCTACATGGACAAAGATCAAGAGGAGCCAAGATACTTTTCCACAGCCTTCCTGCACACATGACCAGTTGCTCTGAAGTAAGGCTCACCATCATTTCCAAGTCCTCAGCTGCTAAACAGCCCCATTGGAAAAAAGTGATGGGCAAGAAAGGTCAATCTCACTTCTCTGTTGGAAATGGAAAAGACCCACCCCAAAGCATGGCTGTTTCCATAATTATACTTGAAATCATCTGTAGCTCCAGTATCCTTTGCAAGTCCACTTGTGTGCATGCACACCAGTGAGCAAGGCACCTCAACCCATCCAGAGGAGGGAGCGAACCCTGCCCCAGCCTCCGCATGCTCTCAAACCACATCCACCCACCCATTTGCTTCTCCTAGCAAAAGCAAGCCACAGCTGAGACAAAAGGAGTGGGTGAGGAAGTCATGCAACTACCTCGCTGCACGTTTGTTATGACAGAACAGGGAAGAGCTGTATCGGCCCACTGGGAAGTGTAAACACAGGACTTGTATACCAAGCTTTCTTTCCGTGTTATAAACTCACATGTAAAAAAAACAATTGTCTTTAATGCTGGGGTTACTTCTGCTTTCAATTTTAAGGTCAATCACAAGCCACAGGCCTCTGCACGTGGAGCAGCACCAGGAAGAGGCACTAGGACACAAAGTAAGGCACTAGGCCCAGGTAAGGAGCCAGGGATTGGCATTTCCCAACATCCCAGCAGATTAGGGAAGCAATGCTGAGCCATCTTCTGTGAGTCACACCATGCAATGAAACAGGTACATTTCTATACATGAAGGCGAAGAGTTTTTCTGAAGCAAGTCCTCATTAGCACTCAGGGTAACTCTGGCTTCAGCAGCTTCCAGCTTGGAAACATGGCCACTCAGCACTGTCATTCTGACAGAGCACAGGAGCAAATCTGAGGCATGGAACTCAGTCCAGTGCTATATGACAACAGATAGGAAGTTTAAACACAGACTGCTGTCAAACACAGCAGGTCCTGAACTGGCTAAACATTAAGCTGCATTCTTTGCAATCACGCATTTGGAGGGAGAAATCTACAACAAGGCTTGACTGTGGGGTACTGCTTCAAGCAGAATCAAAGCCACAGGAATAATATATGACATGGTAGCTAGACGACCCTGGTATGAACTAAAAATCATCACTGCCATAATATTAACTAACTTCCTACCATCACAGGAGGCTTTTATCAAGCATAATAAACTGGACTCATATGCAACAGGCAAGCAAAATATCTTCTCCATGTTGTGCAGAAAAAAAAATACTTGGACACTGATTTGTTGTTACAGACCTAAGAGAAGTTATCTTAAGTTTCTCTTAACTCACTATGTGTCCTCTCCACAGATAACAGAATTGTGCATTTTTGCTCACAGTCTTAGGCAATGGTAAGCTCATCTTTTCACTAGCTCATCCAGTTCACTGACAGGAAAGTAAGAACAAAGAAAATGGCACAAGACCTCATTTAGACCTTCGTATCACTTACGGCTGCTCTCTGATCAAGTATTTCAGTGTTGTAAAAAACATAATTTGTTATCTCCCATCATGTGATGCATCTCCTCCTAAGCAGCTCCTTCTTCTCAGTATTTCCCCCATCACCCCATTTTTCATGTCTTCTCAGGCACAGACCTTAGGACAGGAGCAGCCTGGGCTCTCACCCACCATCCTCCAAAAGGAAAGTATTTCCCTTGGTTAGAGGAGCGAACTTACCCACTTGGAAACACTTTGAAAAACTGGTTCATTCTTTGTGAAGCCTCATACTGTTCTTCAAGAGACCTATCACTCAAATAAAGGGCACACAACAGAATACAAGGTATTCTGGTACCCAGGTAGCTTAAAGAAGTACCACTTCTAAATGGTTTGCTCTAATACAACAAAACCTCCTCTTCAGCCCAAATTCAGAGAGACTTCAAAAAAATGAGGTTACACAGCCAAAGGAGGTAGGCCTGCTTGCCTGCCTGCAGGAACACCTTCAGATATTTTTTGCGGTCAAGGCACAAGATGAACCCAACCAATGACGCTTCTTCTTTCCTGCAAGCCCAAAGTAAAGGGGGAAGAGCAGGGTGCTTCACAAGAGATGGGTGCTTGTCCATTCCTACTTCTGCAGAAAGGCTCAAGGCAAAGTGTGGATATTCACCCACTGCCACGCTACAGCAAGCAGAGCCATGTGGATCCAGAGACTGGGAGAAACTCACTTGCTGGTTGGCCATCGTGTGATACCACCAGAAAAGTCTTGTAGTGATGTAGTAAGCCACCACCACGTCCACAGTGTAGTGGTCATGAGCAAGGAGGATGCAGAACATCCCAACCATGCTGAGCGTCCAGCAAAGCCAGTGATACCACCAGAGTCGCCGTGGGGAATCTGTAAAGAAGCACAAGCAATGATTATTTCAAAGTGTAATGTTATTGGTGCTCAAGACTACTGCTGTAATCAGCAGAGGACACAGCCTGCAATCCTGAGTGGATAGTGCGATGCCAGCATTAAGATTAAGAGCAGGAATGCTGAGATCACAAAAGAAGCATCATTCTCTTAGGGTGTGACTCTACCCACGAGAACAATTTAATAAGATACTTGGAAAATAGAAAGGTTATGAAATCTTTGAGAAAGACGCCTGACATAAAAATCTAACGTATTCTGGTCTGTAGCATCAACTGTTTTGTACTTCAATATTGACTCTATATAGCTGACAATCCATTCCTCCTGCTTTTCATAGGAGATAAATGTATGCATTAATTCTTGCAAAATGAGCAACCTTGCATTTAGCATGGCATCTATCTCTCTCTAGACAAGGAGATACATAGTTAAAGTACCATTCATCAGGCAGGGTGCAGTGAAAGTATAAACTATATTTTAAAGAAAATAGTTTTGAAATAAAATGCATAATTCAGTCATCTACATAGTAAAGCGTTTAGCTTTGTCTCCAAAGTTTTCTTTTTCAGTAAGGCCTATGTCCTTGAAGTAGTGTTACTTTTCTTTAAATTGAAAGGGGTGCATTTTTACTTTAATTGTATTTACTAATCATAATAATGCTTTAATAAGCAGATAATTTATACAACAGGAAATTCACCATGAACAGTGACAAACTTACATTCTTTGATAAATAAGTATGTAAGAGTTAATATGACGGTGTGACCGCTGTACAGATAGTCACCGCACATGTTGTGGGATCCTGTGATGGACAATCCTCCACCAGCAATCAGTTTCATTATCCTTCGCAGATGAGATTCCCAGTCTCCAAAAAGCTGGTGAAAGAGTGAAACACAAACGTGTGGTAACATATCAGCAGTAACTTCCCTAAATTTAAAGCATGGCATTAGCCAGCAACTTTGTCTCTCTCTTATTCTCTCTTTTTGCGTTGCTTTTTATTCAGTAAATCCTACCACCTTTCCCAAAAGCCAACAATATATTTCCAGAGGAAAAGAAAAAAGACTGGAAATGAGACTTTTTTTTTTTAATGATCCTTTGCATGCATTATAGCGAGTCTTCACATGAGTACAGGCTGCACACACCTGCATTCATTTGTTTCGAGTATTATTTTATTTGAAGTATTCCCAAGATAGGGAATCAAAGAAATTGTTACAATTCCCTATAAATATAATCACCTGAAGGATTACTGTTTTCTCCTGCACTCACAGAATAGAATGAAGAAGGAAATATTATTTACACATATAGATATTTATGGAAGTACGCACATGTGTAAAAAATCCCTTTACCTGGTCACTTTTGGTTGCGATGAAAAACATGGCATTTTTCAGTATAATACTGAATCAGAAGAACGGTCCAAGAAGTGTTAAACTCCTGTCCGTGCCTACACTCAAGAGTTCCACACTTATGGTAAAACAGGCAGGTGAGCAAAAATTGTTTTCTGTTATTCATAAATACTTATTACTGCTACCATGGCATAATCTTTATCTGAGGTCTTTGCTAAAGCCTTTGCTAAAGTTCATGGCTGTGCGGGAAAATATTTTAGCAGGAATCTTCAAGCAGAGGTAATAGGTTCAGACTTTTTATTCATTATATCCTTGGGAGATGCCACATATGTGCAGTGAGGATCAAAATAATGACTATTGGAAAACCTAGGAATTCTGTAATACAGTCTCAAAAATCCAGTTTCACAAAAAGAAAAGGGGTTAAAAATATTCCTATATTTTTATAGGCTATAGTTAGAAATTTGTCATGTTCTTTAAACATCTGTTTTCCCTTCTGTTCAAGAGGCAAAGCACTTCAAATAAATCAAACTTTATTTAACTGATCTTGTTCATAACAACACAAGCCCTACAGATGATAATCCAACAGAAAATAAGATGAACTGCCCAACCTGTACATCCAGCTGCCTAACGTCACATTTAACACACAAAATAGAGCATCTCACTCACTTCAACATCTATGGCATCCCCTGCCCTGCCTTGAAAAGCCTTCAAAATCATTTCTTTCCACCTCACATTGCAAAAGAACAAGAAATGGTGTTTGTCAGCACACGGTGCCAATTCTGCAAGGGCTTCCATTCACACGATCCACACGAGCAACACGGACGTTCCTCACACCCAAGGGATATGCTCTGAACAACCTCCAACACACCATGTTGGCTCAGAATGTGTTGCTGAAAACCTCTGATTTGCCTTTGGAAAGCCAAATCGAAGCAAACCAAGATCTTCTTGCCCCTTTCCTTCCTACCAAGTGCCCTACAGGCAGTCGGCAGCATCCCCAGACCTTGCTTTTGCTGCTTCCAGCTCTAACACCAGCCCAACTGTTAAACAAATCCACAAAAATGTGCGCTGTGGGAAAAGCCCAACCAGGATGTGCTAAGCACCTCCGGGACCCAGCAGGAAGCAGGAACCATCTGAGCTCAAAGGAGGCAGCCAAATGGATCAGTGCACTCAGTGTGCTGGATCCTTACCTCATTTTATCGTCCACAGCAACCACTCAACAGCCAGACGAGAACATAGAACCCCCGACTGGCCATTGCAGGTATCTTCCTCCTTTGTTTTAAAGCTCCTTCTTGCTTTAACAATGGGAAATTGTACTTTTTGGACAGATCTACCAAAGCTTTTGTAGCATTTAAATATTTCCTGCTTGCAGTTCCTTACAAAACTTAAAAATGCTCCCCAAAACTGCTCTTCACAATCCCCTGCAGCTCAGTAAGGTGTTGAGAAGTTTTTTCCCACCACTGTATTTATAGCTTTCAAGAAAGCCCAGCTGATCTTTTTGAGCAGGGCAATAGAAGGACACAACATTGGCTTGTCTTTACTTGAGTAATGAGAACTACTTGCCAATGCTGTAAATTTACAAAAATGGCAGATTTACTCACTTTGCTCCCTGTGTGTTTTTTTAAGTTTCATAATAGCTGACTGATCAAATACAATGTTGCCTCCTCTCCCCCTCACTTTTCTTTACAAAAGACTTAGGTCCCTCAAGAAGCCACATGTGGCTTGGCAAATCCTCTGGGCCGTCAAACAAACAATACAGCACGTTTGTTGGCTTTACTTCCCTGAGGAACCCGAGCGTTTCAGCTCTGTTTGTCCCACAGGCTTGTATGTACCAGCAATCTTCAACAAAGTTGTGACAGCACGTGTATCAAGCCAAAACACGATCTTGATTTATGACTTTGCTACCTGTCATCTAATTCATGGCTGTGCACACAAACCTGCTGAACTGTGCATGCTGAAGATGTTTAGATGTTTCACAGAAATTAGCCCCCGTCCCCCCCCTTTCTCCTGTCTGTGCTATAACTTACGTAGAAGGGGCAAGGAAATGAACTGCTACGGAGAAAGAACATGTGTGTCTAATACACAAACCTTGTTTCCTGTGCCTGTGTGAGAGAGATGGATCATGGAATCACCAAATCATTCAGGTTGGAAAAGAACTCTAAGATCATCTAGTCCAACCCTTAACATGGTACCGACAAGTTCACCACTAAACCATGTTACTGAGTTCTAGAGCTACATGTTTCCTGAAGACCACCAGGGGTGGTGACTCAACCACTTCCCTGGGCAGCCTGTTCCAATACCACACAACTCTCTCCGCAAAGACTGAAAAACTCCTAATACCCAACCTAAACCTCCCCTGGCACAACTTGAGGCCCTTTCCCCTCATCTCATCACTTGCTCTTGGGACAAGAGCCTGATCCCCACCTCACTACAACCTCCTTTAAGGTAATTGTAATAAGGTCAATAAGATCTCCCCTGAGCCTCCTCTTCTCCAGACTAAACAACCCCAGTGCCCTCAGCCACTCCGCACAGGACTTGTGTGCCAGGCCCTTCACCAGCTTCGTAGCCCTTTTCTGGACATACTCCAGGGCCTCGATGACCTTCTTGTAGTGAGGGGCCCAAAGCTGAACACAGTACTCGAGGTGCGGCCTCACCAGAGCAGAGTACAGGAGGACGATCACCTCCCTGGTCCTGCTGGCTGCACTAGTCCTGATACAACCAGGATGCCGTTGGCCTTCTTGGCCACCTGGGCACGCTGCCGGCTCATGTTCAGGCGAGCATCGACCAACACCCCCAGGTCCTTTTCCTCTGCACAGCTTTCCAGCCACCCTGCCCCAAGCCTGTAGTGTTGCATGGGGTTGTTGTGACCAAAGTGCAGGAGCCGGCACTTGGCCTTGCTGAACCTTGTACAGTTGGCCTCAATCCAGCTTATCCAGATTCCTCTGCAGAGCCCTCCTACCCTCGAGCAGATCAACACATCCCCCCAACTTGGTGTCATCTGCAAACTTACTGAGGATACAACAACACTCCTTGTTTCATGAATTACCATGAATTACCCTTCAACACTGACTGAAAGAGATTTGTCTAAACAACTCCATCTCAGTAACTTGGTTTCAGCCATGGTTTTCTTAAGACTGTTTTATTTTTTGGCACAACAAACAGAGCTAGTTCAAGGAGGAAGGGGCCAAGTGTTTGCACTAACGCAATTGCAATATATGCAGGGGCAAATAGCAGCAAAGGGGAGAGTTTTTCATATGAAACTTGCCTTAAAAAGTCTCTTTGGGTCAATTTCAAGTACAAATCATAATCAGATTTGACACACTGAAGTGTTTAGAAATGTGTCACATATGGAACTTCTGTAGGTAGCAACCTTTGACCGCTTCAGTGGAGACAAAAAAATGCTGAACATACAAATCAGTTCCAACTCCTAGAGAAATTACATAGATTTACACTTTTTGAAGGATGAAAATGCTTGCCCTGCCCAAAAGCAAATTGTCAGCACCTTAGCCAAGAGGGAAGCTGATGATCTGCAGATGGAAGTCTCCCTGTGATGCCAAGTTGGTATTTCAAATTAGTAGCAATCACTGTGAAAGGACTGCTCACGGTTTTGGTATCAGCAAGACAAGGGGAAAACAATAAGATTAAAATAAAGAAAAGTAGCAAGACGAAGTTTACCTTTGGAGAACACTTGAAATGCATGCCAGGTACTGGGAGTGTAGTTACATACATTGTAATACACCGATACAAATATAGTGTGCCAACTATACAGAAAAATCTTCTGCTAATTATAGACCTAGAAGGAAAAAAAAAAAAAGAGAGGAAAAAGAAAAAGGAGGTTACTCAATGCAAATACAACACGCAAAGGTAAATAAAACACACAAGCTAGTTACTTTTCTCTTCTTGATGCTTTTGAAATTCATGACTTATTCATCTATATCAACTTGCACCTGTGGATACTGAATTCCTTTACAAATATTCCCACGCTTTACAGGTCAGAAGTACACAAACAACTCAACTAACATTACCCATGAAGTTGATTACATGAAATTTAAGGATTAGAATACAAAAGCCTGCTCAGATTTAGTGCTGAAGACATTAAAAGGGATTTCATGCCCCACACCCCTCCATTAACTTAGATTGGTCACTAATTTTCCAATCAAAGCAGGGGATAAAGTTACTGCCTTTCATCTTACAAAGAAAATATTGTAAGTTAATTTCTGCTGACACACACCCTTTAGTAATTACAAAGGATTGCTTTAGAAGAAATAGCTTGTATGACCCAAATGAATGAGAACATATCTTTATTGAGCGGCATTAAGAGAGGAAGCAATTCACATCAGCAGTAAAACATCCCAAATATACATTTAGAGCTGCATTGGCCACAGGATAGGGTGTTTCCATAGGAAACCACTCTCCAGGCAAGCAGCTGTAGCCGCATGAGATTCACTAAGTGATGGCTGCCAGTAAGTTGCTGAATTCTGGGGTAACGTAGGGCAGTTCTGCAGAAACAGTGAGACCACCCATTGTAAAGGGCTGCAAGTTCGACTTGGAAGTGACTGCCAGCCCCAAAACAGGCCTACTGAGTTTCACTGCTACCTACCAAGTAAAATGTCATAAGGAAAGAACCATGGCAATTAAATCCCTTCCAGCACACCCATCAGGATGGAAAGCAAACTATATCTGTCTTGCATAACTTTCAGCAAAGAGAAAAAAGTAGTAAAAAGAGTAAAACCAGTAAAAAGAGTAAACCAGTGTCTGACCTCCAAAAGCCGTCACAAGTATGTACACGAGCACTTGGTTTCCGAAGATATTACTTACTTGTATTTTAACAGCAGCCACTGAACAAACCAGAGTCCTACAAGGATCATGCCGTTAATTTCACAAATAGAAAAGGCCCATTGCACCCGATCAAAACGATCAAAAAATGCATCTGGTAGGGGAGGCTGCACCTCCTTGGGAGGCACTCTTTCATGAACAACTGAGATAGTCACTGTGGTAAAGATGAAACAAAAAAGTGCATAAATAAAAGCCAGGAAAGTCTTCCCCCATTCCATGGGATACTGTGAGCGCTCTGGCTCTGGCATGGGGATCTTTATCATCTCCTTCTTATACCCATTTGGCACCCCGTTCAGCTTCATTTTACTACTAAAGCCATTTTCATGTGTGGCATTGCTCATGCTGACGCGGATGTGCCCATTGATGTGCCCGTTTTTGTGAGCCTCGATGTGATGAGCCATTTTTAAGGTCTCAATCATGTGCAATAGCCGCTGTCCACTGTCGGAAGACACCCGGGAAAGAGGTGTCTTCTTGAAATCCTCCTCCGTCAGGTTGATCAAATCCTGTCCAGTGAAGCTCTTCAACGGCTCACAATACTCCGGCACAGCATTTTCTGTTAGCCAGTTTGTCACCTCTTCGGGCGACCACAACACCACTTCTTTCATCTCGCCAGGCAGCTGGAGCGCAGTCTCACATTGATTTTAAATTGGGCAGCAGTCACTGTGACTCCAGTGCATCAGAAAGCTCTTCCTTGGCTTCATCTTGTCCGAGGAAGCAGTTTGGCAAGAGACAAGTCTCTGTCTCTAACCATCTGATGTGAGCACCCAGGCACCGTGAAAAGTGCAGGAAATGGTTCAGTTCATATTCGTGTTGGCATTCTTCTTCCTGTGGAGGAAGGGGGAAAAATGTAATTAAGAGAGTATTTACCAAACGTTTGCGTTTCATGTTCGAAGACAAAATTTATGCCAAATAGCCAGACTCGGGCCTGGAAAAGATTAATCAATTTGAGTGCTAGCACTTGTACACACCCTGTCCCTTCTGAGCTTGCTACAGGCTACTCAAGAGCATTAACAATTTTGTATTAAAAACACTGCTTTGCAGCTGTGGCAAGGACTCCTTTTTGCTCCATATTTGTGAGGTTTTCTATTACTGTTCAGTTCTGGTCCATAACCAGTACCCAAATCCCTCTTAAAATCATAATACTAACAGATTTAAGGATTTACAGAGCAAACGGTCATGTCACAAATCTTCTTTTCCCCCACGACCCAGTGGTATCTTATCAAACACACTGCACCTAGTTACTGAATGATATGCCTGGCTTCTGTTCTGCAAGGAAAAAAAAAGAGTCTAGTGTACCACACCAAATGCTTTTCTACAAGTCAGCAACAAAAAATGATGTAGATAAAGCAAAGCTATATGGTCTGAAAAAGTATCAGAAGGAAAATCAATGCCCAAACAGGCTATGCTGAAAATAAACCGAAGCATTTAAGTTTGCAGAGCAGATGTTTAGCAGCTCTTCAAGGTAAATTTTATGGTTTCCATGGTACACTGCTAGAATTCAGATGTCTACAGTAAGCTACAAATGAAGTAGTAGAAAAATAGTGGATGAAAAGCTTGACAAGTAGGCCCATGTGAACTGAATGAGGCTCAACAAGCACAGGGTGCTGCACCGGGGTCGGGGCAATCCCAGACAGGAGGACAGACTGGGAGAAGAACTCACTGAGAGCAGCCCTGTAGAGAAAGAGTTGGGGAGTTTTAGTGGACAAAAAGCTCAACGTGAGCCAGCAGTGCATGCTTGCAGCCCAGAAGGGCAACTGTGGGAGAGGAGATTTAGATTAGATGCTTGGAGGAAATTTTTCACTCAGAGCATGGTGAGGCACTGGCACAGGTTGCCCAGAGAGGTTGTGGATGCCCCATCCCTGGAGGTGTTTAAGGCCAGGTTGAACAAGGCCCTGAGCAACCTGATCTAGTGGGTGGTGTCTCTGCCTATGGCAGGGGCTTGGAACCAGAGGTCTCTGAGGTTCCTCCCAACCCGAGCTCTATGAAAAATGAAAGTGAAACTGGGGGAGGGTTGGAAAAAAAGGAACTGTGTAAAAAATTTCTACATCCAGTTAATTAGAAAAAATAGCAAGCTTGGAAAAGCTGTTCAATTACAAAATTTACAGTAAAACAGATGTTACTTGCTAGAATCTCTTACTGCATTTCTAAGATATGGGCAGCAAAATCCTTAGCACGATGCAACGATGACACAGCAGTGTATACCAACAGCAAATGCCCAGAAGTGAAATATTTATACAAAACACAGTCCTCTCCAGAGCAGAGAAAAAAACATCGAGTACTCCTATTACCAGCTTGCCATCCCACTGACCAAGCCTGCCAGGCTTCCTTCCCAACTATTCGATTTTGCTCCCATTTTATCAAAGTCTCTCCTGCAGAAGACCACGGTATCATAAACACCAAGTGACCTAAAGAAAGTAACGGCACAGGAAAAAACTGCTTTGCGTTTTCAGAAGTCATATCATGCCTTTATCAGCTTAAAGAGTATTTTTAGCTTCTTACGAACTACCGGAGTATGTCTGTATTTTGTCACATGGAACAGAGCTTCCACTCAGAGAAAACAAAATAATCTATAATGCTGGCAAGATTTGAATATAAAAGGTACAAAACAGATACAGACCTATGTTCCTTTGCAAAACTTGACTATGCAGCACATAAACATATTTTTTGACCTACTATGTCTAAATTGAGCAAGAAACATAATTTTATTTTATTTTTTTAACCTTCTCTGTGGAATCACCTAGATCTGATGATTAATAGAAGAAAAAGCTTTGGAGAAAGGGCTCACAACACTTTGGGTACACCACCTCTAACTTAGTGCTCATGCCAGACACGCGCATGAAATACGTGAAGCAAACATGGATGAAGATAAATATTCTCCATTGCGAATACCATGCTATTTTAAAACACAGGAAGAAAGGATACAGCTCTATTTTCCTTCTTTCTTTTTACAGTGGGATGGTACTGAGAAAGGCCTTTAGACACAGATCACTTCATTATTCAAGTTGTGTTTAGCAAATCGGTGTTTAGTTACAGAGCTCTGAACATGGAAAACCAGGATTGATTGAATTATGCATGTTAACCCACATTACGAACTCTGACAAGACTTTCACCGAAGGAGTAGCTCAGCTCTCCACTGCACCAGTCTGAGTTGTACTCGATGTACTCGCATTATTGCAGGGCACACGAAATCCTGGATCCAGCACCAGGTGCAGCACGAAGCTCAAGCATGAACCCGTACCCTTACTCCCTGCCACTATTACCTTTTTGATGTCCACGATATTTGTCTCAGGTGATACAGACACAGACACAGATTTCTAGGTTGGAAGAGACCTCAAGATCATCGAGTCCAACCTCCGACCTAACACTAAGTACTCCACTAAACCATATCACTAAGCTCTACATCTAAACGTCTTTTAAAGACCTCCAGGGATGGCGACTCCACCACCTCCCTGGGCAGCCCGTTCCAATGCTTAATAACCCTTTCGGTAAAGAAGTACTTCCTAACATCCAACCTAAAACTCCCCTGTCGCAACTTTCGCCCATTCCCCCTCGTCCTGTCACCGGGCACGTGGGAGAACAGACCAACCCCCACCTCGCTACAGCTTCCTTTAAGGTACCTATAGAGAGCGATGAGGTCTCCCCTGAGCCTCCTCTTCTCCAGGCTGAACAAGCCCAGCTCCCTCAGCCGCTCCTCGTAAGACTTGTTCTCCAGACCCCACACCAGCTTGGTCGCCCTTCTGTACCAGTAATTCACAAGGAATTCACAGTGTTTATACAGAGAGCATATCACTTTCATAAAATGCATATACACTTTTACTTGTGTCCTTGGGTTGATATTCTGGCTGAAATCCACGAATGCAGCACCAGAAAATGCTCAGCATCAAACTCACAACTAATACTGACAGACTTCTCTATAGCAGTCCAGCTGCTTGCTGTTTTTGAGGGGGGCATCATTTCTGTGACACTCTTGATATGGCAGTAAGAGCCTAAGTTACTCATGTTTGAATCCAGTTATAACACCTTGGCTCTGTCCTGCAGCAGGATGTCATTTCCCTGTGCCACTGAACAGCTACATCAACTGCCTCTGCAAGTTTTGCTTTACAAATTCAGCATGGATCTGGGGTTGTTGAAGCACTCTGCACACACCACAAGGTGGGGCAATATTAAGGATTATTAATTTTAAGATCTGGAGGGACTGCAATCTAGTTTCCCAAACACTCAGAAAGCTACAAAGAAGTAAAGAGCATCTTGAACTATTATCATCCTTACACACGGCCTTTCTGTCCAGACCTTGACAACACATTGCAAGCCTCCTGCTTGCTAAAGGATCCCTCACATGATGATTACAATGCAAAAGAACTGTATTTATCACTGTTCAAGAAAATGCAGCCAACCTTCAAATTACATCTCATTACTTATTATACTTTCATCTCTTCTCACCTGGGCAGAACCAGTAGACTTTAAGATGATTTCTAGATGAAGTCTAAAAATTAAAATCTGTTGCCAGCTGCAAATGCTGCTCTGATACTAGAACAAAAAACATAATATGCTCCTATGGTACCTGGCCTGGAAGCTTTATGAGAAATAGGAAATGTGTGTGCCTTGCAGTAAAACTGTGGGACTCTGCAATATTGGTTTAAAAAAAAAAAAAAAAAAAAACATACAATCAATTCAGAAACCTGTATGTACTTTATTCTTTAAGCTCACCATCAATACTGCCTTTAAGAGATACCCTGCAGAAGAATAAAGATTGCTCAAACCCTTTGTGCCGTTATAGAGTATAAAAGCATTTTTCCTAAGAGACTTTATTGGCTGTAAAATTGAAGAATCCTATCTCATATACACACAGACATACACTTTCATCCCTGTTAGAAATCTGGGTCTCACCCTCTGCAGACAAACAGACACTGACAGCATCAGGATCCACAAGGAGTGAAGGAGCAGAAATCCTCAGACCTCACAGATGACGGTTCTGGGAGCACAAGTTCAGCACCCACTGGGTGTGATCTCAGCCTGCTGCTGTCACATCACAGGCGAGTAAATCACTATCGAGCACCTTCCATAAAGTTGGAGTAATTGATACTCATGGGAGGAAGGCTGAGAGGAAAAAGAATACTCTGCTGAGGACACAGACCTCATTTTGAAAGTTAAAACAAGGAAGAACAGCTAAAAGTTCTAATCAACATTTATCATTCAAGCCTTCATTTCATAGCTTGTCTAACAGAGGACGAGTAGGCAAAAAAGCTTCTTTACTAACAATTCCCAGCTTGTCACATTAAAAATACCTCCCATTTTCAATCACGCATTTCTGAAAGCTCGATCAGATGAGGTTTGCAAAAGCAATTCAGGAGACTAACAGCCCTTGCTGTCCCCACTGCTTCCACGTAACGTTTCTCCTGTCCACAGAAGGTGCAGATGGGCATCGGCCACTGCAGGGCCACGTCCATGGGCTCAGGCATGCAAGATGGCCGGCACACACCCACGCCTTCCCAGCTCTGACATGGGCTGTGAGCTCAGGCCAGGCAACTAAAACGCTCCTTCCATCTGCAGCAGATCTGCTTCATTAAGGAGCCTGTATCTCATAACGAATTATAAATAAGAATGTGATTATCATAATAATGCTGATTGCATCATAATAATAATGACACGGGACAAAACCAGTCTCTCAAAACATCCATCACAAGACCGAGCAAGATGAAGTAACTTGAGCAAGGTCTCTAGTCCCCACCTTCTCATGTTTACACAACTTTTCCTCCATATTCCCAGTGAATATTGAAGTCCTAACTCAAAACCTTCAGATCCTTTTCCAATTTCACGACAGGGAGCACTGCAAGTGAAGTATCTCCCCCCACCACTTCAACCTGGCTATACAGAGGTTGCAACACCATAACCATGGCTACGCCAGGTTGTACAAGTATTTGAGAGAGCACTGGGAAACCTCACAGAATAAGATTTCTTCTCTTTTGCATCGTTTTTAGGAGATGCAATTGAGCATTAGAGTTGAACTGGGGAGCATCTACCTCTTTGATTAAAGAACAGGATCTTCCTCCAATCAAATCAGCAGCTGACTATACCTCTGTACTTGACCTGGTGGCCAAGGTGCAGAAGAACCTGCAATTTTCTGCCTCTAGGTCTGGTTGGAGGATAACTAAGCACTCACGTTGGGTGTCACAATTTCAATTTTAGTTTCAAAGCCTGCCAGCTGACTGCTGAGCGAGTGACGGACATCCCTGGGAAGGCAGACTTTGTGGGGGATGGCTGCACAGTCCGGAGAGCAGTCATCTCCTTCCCAAAGCTGGCTTGCTCCCTATTACCTCTAAACTCACAGCAAAAAAAAAAAAAAAAAAACATTACTTCTCATCGTTAACACTGATGAGACAAAAACAGCAGAAAAAGACCAACAGTTGTTCATCCCTGATCTCCTCCTGAAGTCCTCTGAAACCCAAATGAAGAAAACCCTGGGTAGAAGTAGGTAGGGAAAAGGGCATAGCAGCATTTACAGGAAGGGAGGGATGGTGTTGGAAAAGGTGAAGCTAGATTAGTCTTCCCAAATGAAATCATGCCTTCCTCATGTTTGCACAGCGCTTTTATTCTCTAAGTGAGGACTTTTGCTGCCAAGGCAACAGTCACTATAGAAATCAGTGAAATAACCAGCCATTTCAGAAACTGCAACTAGCTCCAAGGAGCCGAGATCTTCAAATCCTTTCACATGCAGTACGTGCATTTTAGTTGCAAAACTGTATATCATCCCTAAACATCTCTGAAAAAGTTGAAATGATAAAGCCATTAGCAAAAAGCATTGTTAAAACAAGCGATGTCTGGGGATAAGTAAGCACTGTGTGCAGACAAAATAATGAAATATTCTCTGTTGAAAAATAATACTGAGATACACATTGATGATGTGTGCACACAAGCAAGCAGGAGAAAATCAAGTGCTGTAACGACTGAAGTTTTAATGCTTTAGAAAGTAATACATAGGTGAATTCCAAAAAAACCACCAGTGAGCAGAAGTTACACAGACACCAAATTATATCCAGATGAAAGTTGGGAGCTCTCATCCTGCAGCTTCACAGCACAAAACAAACTGTTCGTAACAGCAGGGTGTGAATCACGTCTGCAGTCACCTCTCTACCGGAATTTTGTCATCACTGACAATAATGCTCCCACACCTCCATAACTGGATGCCCTGTACCTGCAAAGTGCCTCTGAATGCCAATCTGCAAAGAAAAATTTGTCTGCCACAAATTATGCGCTGGATATCACTAAGAAGAGCTCTCAAACAATGTGCTGAATTGTCTCCCTCTTTCTGAGATGTCCTTGCCTCCAAACCAGAGTGTGCCCCTTGCATGAGGCTACACTACCGACAAGCAAGAGACTTTTGGCATTTTAGAACGTTACAATAAAATTGGCTTTGTGCTGTAAATACAAATATTTGCCAATAGAAGATACCTGTAAATATAAAATCAAGGCACAGAAGGCTACACGAGCTTCACAGAGCTCTGAGGTTTCCAAGGTCAGTCCCAGATGGAAAACACTGTCCCTGGACACAAAGCCAGAGCAAGCAAATTACTATTATGAAAAGAAGGCTGGGATCAATCTACGAAGCAACTCCCACATACCCTGACTAGCTACTTACACAGCTTCAGAGAGAGGGAATTGCCTGCATACTACATAAATCCTCAAGCAGCCCATTTTTTCCTAAATTACTCTATGGGAAGGAAAACAAACAAACAAACAAAAAACTATATATGTATTTCCCAACCTAATCTAAAAAAGCAGAGCAATTAAGATTCACTTACTGGCAGGGATCTCAGCATAACAGCTCCGAACTCAACCCCAGGGCTCAGCAGCAAGGATTTCAAAATGAAAGTACTTGTGCTGAGTCCGAATAACCAAACAACTTATCTTCAGGTAAGAAACACTACTAGTGAATACCTTCAAGTCTGTTACAAAAACACATCACCTATACAGTGTCCATATACAGGTATATACAAACATACATATACACACACTGTGCTAGATCATAGAGACAACTTTTTCCTCCAAACCTGATAACAGGGAAGCCTTGCTCTTTGCTTCTTTGTAACCCTACATCTCTTCGCTCAACTTTATTCCTCCTCCTTCTTTCTTCTGCTGTGAAGTAGTTATGGAAACCAGCAAACACTCACGAGAGGGTTTCACCTGACCAGCAATTTCATTATCTGAGCGGTTACTAAGCAGGGCTTTTGTTTTGGTACTACGGAAATCCTGTTTTGAGTGATGCAGGGGTGGAAAGGATGGGGTGGGGAGGGTAGGTCCTGGCTTTGATTTAAGTTTTGAAGAATTATTTCAGACCGAAAAGTCTCCTTACAGAAATGAGTCAGGCAACAGGACCAGAATACCAGCTGGCACCTGCAGGAACAGCTAGGGGCTTTCCACTTATGATAAGGCTGATTCAAATGTAGCTGTCATTTCGTACTAACGTGCCACAGTCCTGATGTCTGAATTCTGAAGTAAAGCCACACCTGCAATAGAAGTGGTATTAACTTTTTTTGAACAGCTATAAAAGGAAACCTACCCACTTCCAGCCCTGCCTCCCGACCCTGCATGTTTGTAGTTCTGTGCAAGGAAGAGGCAAAGAGCAGCCTCCCCAAATAGTCACTTTGCACTGGAAAAACAAAACAAACAAATTGTATTCGACATCTAAGAACTCAATTTTGCAACTCTGTTCTTGAGAGAAAGTGGTTTCGTACTATTTCAGCCCTCTACCTGCGAAGGGGTACATGAAAATACTACCAGACTGTCACAGATACTTACACATAGGTAAGTCTACAAAGTCACAACAACACTGTGATCCTTAATTCTTCAGCAAAGCCTTCTATAGCAGTACTCAAGCCACCCACTACACCAGTCACTTCTATGCTACAGAAAAGCAAAGCCCCCACGGACCCCATGCCATGCACTGGACTCAAACCTGGCATATGCGCTCTCAGGACAGAAGCAACCCTAAGTATTGCTGGATCTACACTCGGGCAGCAGCAGGCTCTGGCCCTCGTCTCCGGAGCAGCTAAGCACACATCCATGTTACAATTTGGGATCTGGGTCAGGCAGAGATAGGGCAGAGCAAGAAATAGAGCCCCACGTCCTCATGCAACCTCTGAGCTAACTCCATTGCTAAAACGCACGAAACGATACTTGCCTTCCTCTTGACACTCTCCAAACCCCCTTTTTGTTTATATAGAGACAATAGAGGACCTTGGAGGGAAAACAGATAAAACACTAAAGAAGGCAGAAAAAGCATAATTTCCCCACAAGGCATAGAAATGAGCAGAGCATGGAACAGGGCAGAAGGATGGAAATAAGAAGGTAAGAAAGAAGAGAGACAAAATACTTGTGATGTGTTCTGTATTTTGATTTGGTTAACCAAGTTGAGGTGGTTTGGGTTGGCTTTTTTTTTGCCTACTTTGAATACCTAAAAGTCATTTATTGTTAGCGAGCCAGATTTGTGGTGAGCCTCTGGGAATTCAAGTAGTTGCCAAGTAGTTGCAAGAATTTAAAAAAAATAAAGTAAAAATAAATAAAAAATTAAAAAAAAAGCGCACCACACATCAGAAAGGGAGAAAGGGAAGTTTTTGCCTAGGGAAACTCAGAACAGTCTTGAGACTGATGGCAATGTGCCTCTAAAATGCATACTCCAGCATCTTTTGTAAAATGAAAACCAGCAGAAAGTACAGCAAAAATAGAGCCTCACTGCACTGAAGGCTTAAATCAACTGCCATATTTGTTAACATTTGGGTTTGTTATTGGACATGTACTAGACGACATTCCAGACCACAACAGTTGCTTCCTCCAAACTGCCTTCCCCTGACTTACAACTAACACAAAGAAAACTGAGTTTGTGTGCTTAGAAACCAAGCCTAGAATATGTTTTTATATTCCATTAGAAATATAAATATTTTATTTTAAATATAATACTTTTGAAGTCCAGCAGAACAAAACCAGATGAAAAAGACTCTAAGCCCCAAGAGCCGAAATAAAAATATCAGTATATCTTCGTGCAAGATGCTGTCCTCTGCATTTCAGCTGTTACTATTCACAAGCCCACCCAAAAGGTACACCATCAACATAATTCATTTTCAATGCTGTTACCTTTGTAAAACAATTCTTGGGCTTGTCTTTATTAATTTAGTTTCAGATAACACATAATAATCCCTGGTCTGAAAGAAAAAAAAATATATTCGACATCATTTCTGGTATTTCCTAGCCTGATGTTTGGACACATATTCCTTCTCTATCCAGTAATAACCTGTTCAGGGTTGCACCTACAGCAGATGCTTAAATATAGAAAACATCTCTGTAGGCAGAAGGAGAGGAAGACTGTTCTTTCTCAGCTGGCCTAGAACAACCAGAAACCTCGGAAAGGCTAGGAAAAAAAGGCATTTTTGATTGGCAACAAGTTACTGGTATATAATCTTAATGATGGGAACTTGTCTTGCTAGAGCCAGACCTACTGTAAATTCAGAAAAATTGCCCTGGCATCTTCCTTTTGCAGTTAATGCTACAAGCAAGGAAAGTATCTCACAGCTCACTTGCCAAATTTCAGCCACATTCCTTACTGTCTTCGCTGCCAGTCACATCGATGCCATATCTCCTGATCAGCCACTACCTGCATTTGGCTCAATGGCAAAACCACATTCATGTTCATTCAGGAAACTCCAGTGCATCTGGAGAGACGCGTCCTCTCCCCGCCCAAGCTGGGCCGTGCACCATCTCTTCCTTCGAAAGCAAGAAGGAGTGCCAGAAAGGGAGAGCAGCTCACACCAGCTGTGTTCCCTGCTTTAAGGGTCCCTGTCTTTATTAAGTAAAATGCAGTTAAACACAGGATTCTTGTTTGGTATTTCAGGACTGCTGCTGCTACCAAACGTAACATGCTATGCAACAGATACCTGAGACTTTAGAAACCAGAGATATTCCTCCCCCATCACTGCCAAGTAGCTTTCTCTCTGCATTGGACTCCAGATCTTAAAGCCATCGACTGTCCATACTCAGTAGCTCCCAATCTAAGGCAGATAGCTTATCCTCCCACACCAGGGCACTGGGATGACCTTACTTAAGTCTTCTTTACAACAATTCAGCATCGAACCCAAAAAAACAAAACATACAACCTTCCTCCATAAAATGTTAAGTGTTCTTAACATTTTTAATTGTCACATATTTTAAGAGTACAAAACAATACTTAAAAACACTTTTATCAGCACTGGCAGCAAGGAAGCAAGTGTGTGTGCTACAAGGTATCAGTCAAACAATTGCCAAGACAACCAGCTTGAAAGTACTGAGGGAGGTTCAAAGTCCACAAAACACACTTTTTTTTTTTCAAATGAACTTTTCAGCATATTTTCAAAGTTACAACCAACTCCAGTCACCAAAAAGGAACACAGAGAGAGAGAAGGAAAAATAAGAAACTTGCATCTTGGTATCTAACTGTTCTGGAAATCATATTTCAACAGACTGAAAGCCTCAGAAGTAAGTTCCTCCTGCAGACATCAAATTACCTCTCTCTTTCCCCGCCCCAGCGCTACACTGGGGTATAGGAAACACGGCTGCATCGCGTTTTCCTAATATCTTTACGGAGATGTCCATCAGCTACCCAGCAATTACAGTTGTGACCCCAAGGAGTACCTCAGGCAGGGTGGTCCTCAGCATCCTTCCGCAGGCAGCGACTCTACTCCCTGCCACACCAGACATCGAGATGGGCTTTACACTTCTACAGTGATGGCTGCCTAACAGATTCACACTCTGACCTGGGAGGTTTTGAATGCTTCAGTAAAATCAGTTCAAAAAGTCATCTGGAATTCCAGCCAAACAAGGGAAGAGAACCTATACTCTGAGTACTGGTTAAATACTAGTAGCTTGTATTAATTTCATGGGAATCATACATTACAAAACAGCATTTAATGAAAGTAGTATTTAAGCTCAGACTCGGTCACCCCCCCGCAACAGATCAGCACCCACAACCCCCTCCCCAACAGATCAGCACCCACAGCCATCAAACTGCTCCAAAGCAGCTTGAAACGGAGAGCCAAGCTTCTTCTGCAGTTAGTCCACACTTCACAAAGAGAACTGATTAAAAATACCTAAGGCAGATAACTCTCTCGAGATGGTCAATCATACAATACCTCTCTCCTGCCACAGAAAGGATGGAGGGATCAGGTCCAGACCACTGCGATCAGCCACTAGCATGAGTGTGCACCCACTAGCAAGCTTTGCTAACTAGACTAAATGTTTTTAATTTAGCCAAAAGAAGGCAAACTGAGCTGTTTGCTACGAAGCGTATGATAAAACCCTCAATAACCTGCCTCCCTTCATTAAATTGTGCATTCGGAGGGAAGAGTTAACGTATCGCAGCACAGCACTAGACGTAATGTCATTTCCATGATCCGCCACCACATAAGTACCTCCGGACTACGTCACGGTGTACATGCTTTACCAAGCTGGCAGCCGTAGCTCCCCGAGTTTTGCTGTGCAGTGCTCTCCACCTATGCACTGCTTGCAGTGAACAAATCCAATTGCTTGGACAATTTCAGTTGGTTTAGAAACTGAAAAGCTGCATCCACCCTTGAAAAGAACAAAATCAGCATTCCCTTCTGGCTGTGCGGAAGTAGACATGTGAATTAACCATTTAATCAATTAAGGGATGCCTGTCACTCCAAGAGGACCACTGCAGAAACAGTGCTTGCCTGCAAAAACCAAGCCTGGACTTCACAGCCCAAAAGAGACCCTGTATTACAAATTAACAGGAAGTACATAATAAGGAGAACAAGACCTGCATAACTACAGCAGCAAAAGAACGGCAGAAACCCAGGAAGATGAACCCAAATAACTGACAGTGAAAGAGACGAGAGGGAGGGAGAGGAGGAAGAATTTGTGGTCACATGGATGCCGTAGCTTTCTGCAGGCAGATGGGTGAAGCTCAGACTGTTGTGGTTTAGCCCGGCTGGCAGCTAAACACCACACACAAGGTATTAATGAAAGCAATGCAGTAACACCAGCAAGGTGCAGCCCAGAAATAGAGGAACTCTGACCTGCCTCGCTGAGCAGAGGGGATGCTCCCCTCTCCCAGGCAGGTCGGTGCCAACTGCAAAGCTGCAGCTCCGCTGACTTGTGGGAAAGGAAGGGAGATGGCAAGAAAAGCAGGGCACAGCTGGAAACAGCCTCAGCAACATGGCAGCGCAAGCCAAAAGATGAATAGCAGAGAAAAAGCAGCAGCCATGTTGGAGAGAGCAATGCTCCTTCAGCAGCAAGATGCAAAGGGCTCAGTGGAATAAGCCCTTCCCTTAAGTGAAGGATCAGAGTACGCACTCAGTAGAGATGTCCAACAGGATGGAATATCCCTGCTGCACACCTGAGCAAGCGAGCAAAACAAGAGAACAATAATTACACTGATGCTGCCAAAGCACAGGGTCCCATCAGAGCAGTCCAGGCGTTACGTTACTGCAGAAGCTCACCTGGCGAGGAGCCCTCAAGAGCGGGGTGCGGCAGTGGCAGGCTGCCGGCAGAGCACCAGCCTGCAGCCACCTCCGCAATGCCATCACCCCTTCGGGGGACCTCTGGCAAGATGCCGACGAGAGCAGGGCCTGGAGGGAGGCAACACCAACTCAGCAAGCATCGACCCGAGTCACATCCCGTGCCTCCGCCTGCTCTTCCTGCCATTCCCACGTTTGGCCAGACTGACTCCACAAGACTACTCCTTGAACTGTGCTCTGGCATGCATCTTTTAGGTAGAGCTAGCATGTGAAAAGGACGTTTTTAAGATCTTGTAAAGCTGATAAAATATGGCATTTTAAAAAGAGGTCATTAAAAAATAATCTCCTGTGCAGAAAGATGATGAAAATTCACGAGCAGTCCTCTGGCACTGCCAGTGCTTCTCATGCAAGCCGTACAGACCTTTCAAAAGCTGATCAGACTACTAATGAAAAAAATGTACTGCTTTGGAAGTGATAAGATCAGGTACTGTAAAGTCTTCATACCAAGAGATATTAAACCATCACAGTAATTTGCATCTGGGGTTTGTTCGAGGGTTGGTGGGTTTTTTTGGTTTGGGTGGTTTTTATGGGGGTGAGGGTGGAGCTGCACTTCCAAAGACTGCACAGAACATAAATGCATACAAAATTTGCTTTTAAAAGCAAGTATATTATTATCTGTCCTTAGGCACTCCAAAACCTCCACTGGCTCTGAAAATACCTACATTCACAAACACTTAATGTGGGCAAGGGGATGAAAGTATCACAGCATAAATCCTGATGAAATATGCATCTCACCCCAAGTTGTACCACAACAGCATTGAAAAAAAAAATAAAGAGTCTTATTACAGGTTTTATTTCACGTCCCCAGTGAAACAATGCAGGCACTTGATTTAATTTGATTCTGAGAAGAAACAGTGCCAATCTGAATCATTCCTTGGCAGCCACATTACAAAATCCTGGCAGCATCTCAGAGTCAGAGTACAGGGTAACACTGACAAAAGCAGGATGGCACCTCTGGGCTCACCGTTCAACGCATCGGTGCACAGTCGCTCACCACAAGGACCTTACAGCAATGGCACAAGAGTAAAACACCATCTTCCATTGAGTACAGGCAAACAGCAAAGACAACAGATGGCACGTGAAACACACCAGTCCATTCGCAGCACTGGCACGCAACCGAACTTGTCGCACTTAATGTAAGATTTGCCGTGCACAGCACCGTGGGAATCAAGAGTTAAGGGCAATCGCTGATCCCGGGCCATGAGAGCCAGCGGCTACAGCAGACCAAGAGGCTATAGCGTTCCGTCTCTCTCGGCTGGATTTCTTGCCCTGCGCAGAGGGCACAACGAGATCTACAGGAGATGGGTTGTGAAGAGCAGCACTGAAGGCTCTTCTCACTTTCTGGATGAGTAATGAGGAAGGATAATGTTTAGAAAGCATCAGGAGATCCTGGGAAAGTGTGGCGTGACTAGCATGGAGGAGAGCACCATCGAATAGAGCACAGTGCCAGGACGAAATCAGGAAACTTGTATTTCACTACTTCAATAAAAGTCAGTTTTTGCCAAGTAACCAACTTCCTTGAGCTCTTCGTTAAATAAGTTATGAAGGGCAGGCAAAGATGTAAAATATAAATGGCTACACTTACATAAGCAGTAGGCACTGTTATTGTAGATGCTGCACAAATCATTGATGACAATGGGACTTATGTCCCCTAACAGAGGGCACAAACCTCGGGGTCAGTTAGCAGGTAAGGGAGTTTTATACTAACAACTGTTGCATTTTGATTCACCTTCATGATCCACACTGAAACACATACACAAGAAATTGCAGAAATCTCTGCTCCAGATACTATTCAAAGGGCATAGCAGCTTTAAAACTACTGGTGGCTGGCACCTCCCAGATCTCTCATGAAAACTAACTGCATCTCTACTTAGAAACAGCCCTTCACCTTCAAAGTTAGAACATGGGCTAAAGTGTTTTCAGATCGTCTTTTTTACCACTCCGTATTTGCAAAGCAGACTTTGAGGTGGCTTTTAACTGGCAGTCAGACAAATGAGTTCAGGACAAAGACTGTGCTAAGCTGTACAAGCAGCTTCTCTGGGTCAGGACACAATGTACAAAGACCCAAGCCAGCAGCGTGCAAGTCTTTAAGGGACCCCATGCTACTCTTTCCCTCCATACAGGGCTATAAAGAACAGCCGGTCCCTGCTGCAGCTCCAGAAATAGCAGGTCTGCCCAAAGCATGGGGAAAACCCCAAGCCACACAATCAGCCTGCGGCTGCCTCCTCCCTCATTATTCACAGGCTCAACAGAACTGAAAGTCATCTTCATACCCTAAGAGATTTCTGAGTATATGCTTTCATATGGAGTGCCAAAAAAAAAAAAAAAGAAAAGAAAACCCCAACTTTTGCTTACCTACTTTGAAAGGGACTTTTAAACAGGAACTCCTGCTTATTTCAAAACATGCTTCAAAGCTTTACATAAAGTCAGATTTATTGGTACAGACCCATGGTTCATCAGAAGAGCAAACTGTACTGTATTACACTGGAATCTAACAAAATCAGGAAGAAAGACACTATCCATCCCAAACTGAGCCCTAAACAAAGCGTGTGCTCATGCCCACTGTAGATTTTTCCTAATTTTTCTTTGAATCAACAGTAGCATCCACTTGTTCTTCCCTCCTTTCCCCATCTTCTGCAGCTTGTTTCAGACCTAGGTGTCATTACCTCCCCAAGCGAGCAGCCCATGCTCCAGATTAAAGGTCAACAGGCTTGTGAGAAAACAGAGAGGATGCTAAAACTAGGGCAGTGCAGAACCATCACCTAAGAGAGAAGGCAGAATATTTCAGACAACTTTGTGACCAACAGTAGAAACAGCCCAGCCCAGCCCCGCAATTCTCAGCCAACACCGCCAGCCACCTCCTCCTTCCCACCGTTCAAGGGTTTTCAAAAGAAGGAGAACCAACCTGAAAGCATCTTGAGCACTGTAAATAAATTATGTCCCTGTTCGTCAATTAGCTCAGACTGCACTGAAGTGAAAGCCACGGCGGGCTCTGTAATCACTCAACATAAACACCTCTGACATCACTCCTGCACTGATGGTTCAATTATGCCCACGAAGACTGTTACAGAACATTAAACATCAACAAAAGTCTAAGCCTGTGTTACTTTTTTTCCACATATAAATCTAATTATGAGTGGGTTTAGTTTCAAGTAACCTGGAATTATTGGATCAGTTCTTTTCCTACCTTTCCCTCACAAGTAGAAAAAAAACAGGCTACTGCATACCCAGAAAGTGTTTGCAAATAGTCCCTTTGCTAAAGAGACAGACTTTTATTATACGGGGAGATATTTTTATCAATTAAATATATTTATGGTTTGGGAGAGGGTTGTTTATGTAAGCTTAGTAGCTCAGAAATCAAAACAGGGGCAAAGTGTTCTCCTGTGCTGTGAGGAATTACTCTAGCCTCCCTGGAAAAGCTTTTTTCATTTAACTAAAATCCAGTCCTTTGCAAACAGTTGGAGCTTCAAAAAGCATAAGCTGTGCACGGAGAACCATGAAAACAAAGGAAGTCTAATGCAGCTGGAAGTTGCTTTGAGTTCTCGTTTTGAATTTGCAAGATTATTTCCTCTTCAGTGCTTACCAGGACCAGAGATACCCACATCATCTAAAGCAGCTCCCCGTTCTCCCTCTGCAACTGTACTAACACAAGAAGTTTCTTGAGGCTTGCCCAGGTCAGATCTTTGCTATTCTAACCTAAATACTGTACAAACACATGCAGAGGGCTGAACAATGCCATGATTTTGCTAAGGATTTTAGGCAGGGTGTGACTAGTTTTGAACAGACAAGACAATGTCCCCAAAGAAAAGCACATGTCTGGGATTAAAAGAAAAAAAAAAAACACACACAATTCAAAACACAGGAGTTAGAAATTATTTTATTAAACAACAAAATAAAATAAAATAAAATAACACAGAAAGATTAAGAAATTGAAATCAAAGAGGCACCAAAACTAAGTAGGTGGTTCGGTCTTCCTAGTAAATCCTCCTCATCCTGACTGCTTAATACCACCAATCTCAAAGCTTTCTCGCTATAAATAAACTGGGTTTAACTGAGTTAAACCCCCCAGTTTTTAAAAATTAACTAACTATAACAACATCAGCATCCTTACTGATAAAAAAAATTGCTTGCCTGCTAAACGGATCCTTTCAATTTACAAGAAAACAGCATTATATGTATTGCTGGATCCAAGTAATTTTTACTGCTGGTTACGAGAAGCTGCCCACTATCAAGGGAGAAAGCATCCTTAATCATTTTGAAGTTTAACTGATAATAACTAAACACTTGTCTCCAGGACTCACCTGGAGGCTTAAAGAGTAACTTCAGTTCTTAAAATTCACTTTTGAACACAGAACTGCAATTTCGCAATTCAAGAGGTCAAATTTGACTCGATACAGAATTTCACTATGCTCTAGAAAGGCTTTTGTCTACTGCCATATGTAAAAGGCCTCCTGAAAAGAGTAAGTGCTATTTTTCTTCAAGTCATTTGCCCAGGCAAAGTGCTATGTTACAGGTTTTCTGGTCTAAATATTATATAGCTAAATATTACCTAGTTATGTTGAAATAAATGCTGTTTTTCCCCCATGTCATGTGCAGGGAGCACTTGCTGCAGCACACTTGCTGAACCAAGCACCTGAAATGCCCCTGAATATCTCCTTCTTAATTTGGCACGTAACAGGGCATTTCATGGGTTACTGAGACATGGCTGGGAGTGCTACAACAGCAGGAACTCTGCTGAACCAAAGAGCAGCTTGAGAAATCACACTATTCTCGAGACCAACAAAGAGTAAAACAAACAAGCAACTAACAACAACAACAAAAACACACAAAAAAAGCATCAGAAAACAAACTTTCTAGCAAAGAAAACTGTTAGACTGGCTTTTGCCCCTGGTTTAGGAAAGGCAGTGCAAAATATATCCAGACAAAGCTAGGAGAACCAGAGATAACTGCAAGGACTAGTAATAAACACAGAGTGAAGAGCTGCCGACACAAGGGCTGCTTCCTAAAAGCAATGCTTAAGGAGTATGCAATCTACAACGCACAATATATTTACCATTGGATAGTCTGCTGATTAGCTTCCACCCAATACTTCACATAACTAATGCAAAATAAAGGCTCTTAAAAGTACGATACCAAGCAAGTATGATACCAAGGAAAACACATTTGGTAAATGAAATTAAGGCCCCAGCGCTTTTCATGTGTTTTAAAAACTACTCAGATAAACCAAACCCCCTCCGTAAACTATCGGAATGCGAACACTTCAAACAGCAAAGTAACTCTCCTTAAGACTTTGCTCTTAACTTGCATCAACTATAATGAATGAGCTGGGCCCCAGCTAGAAACGGTAGCACGCACCCTGTAGCTCTGATTTTACCCCAAGCTGACATTACCAATGCAAAGCATTCGAGCTGCTCACCTGAACTCAGCTCCTTCCCTGACACACCTGCACTCAGGTGTTACCTGTTCGAGCAGAGCTAAACAATCCTTCTCTTGCAGGCACCCAGATTCCCCCCCCCCCACCGTCTTACATCCCCACCCTCCTCTCTTGTGCTTGTGTGACTGCATGGTGGAAAACTCCTTTTTTCCTGGCTCGGTTTGCTGCTGGGCGAGGCAGCTCAACCAGCTCGCTGCGCAGTCACACAAGCGGAAGCAAGCCCTTTCGGTGGCAGCAGTGAGTTGTTGGAGCAGCTCGGCTGTACATTGCATATGTTGAAACCATAGCTCAAGTTTCCTAACCTTCCTTTCTATTTTTAACTGGAGTCATTTCCCGCACCTTCTCTGCCATGCAGGCAGCTGCAGAGAGCAGCTGGAGAAAACTGAGCACTCCATCAGGCCAGTTTTCCTGGCAAACATTACCTATGGCCCCGCGACAAGCACACAAGGGGCAGTGGGTATGCTCTCAAGTGCTACCCCGGAACACGCAGCTCAAGATAGCAGAAACTGGGCTTTCTTCCCTTTCCCTTCCCCAGGTCCCGTGTCAAAGCCAGCTGTTACTGAATACCGAGTGTGGCTACCTGCTTATCCAAAGGACTTATCCAAGCACTCTCCTGGCCTCCTGTTGCAGCTCACATAAACCAGATGAAATCCCGATGGGCGCCTCTTGTCCCTAAAAGTCAAAGGAGAAAGGTGCACGTATTAATTCAGAGGTGCTGGAGACTCGCTTGGTAGGGGGACATGTGAACATGTGGCAAAGAGGGGGGCAAGGGACTTTTTTCCTTTGTGAAACAGCTCACAAGGCAGCCACAGTCCCAGCGAGGAGATAACCCCAGGTCTGAATTCATCTCCTCCTCCAAGCAGCTGGTATTATGCACAACACACGCAAACAGTGACCCCTGAATTCTCCCCTCACATGGTGGGACAGCTTTAAAAAGACCTGCTTTAAAAGGACAGCGTGCAGCCACCCTATAAAGTTAGCCAAGCAAAAAGGGCACTTTCCTGTGCAGCAAGAGCAGTTTTGAACCTTCGCAGCTGATGGAAAGCCGGGATACAAAGCACAGGCTGTGCAAGGCGTTTAGCCATGTGGAACAGCATGGAGCAGGCTTTTTGCTTTGGGTTGTTTTTAAGTGAGGCCCAGGTTTCTGAGCTGGGCTTTGAGAAGTCTTATTAGGATCAGGTGGAGAAAAGTGGAAATCTCCTTGTACGACCAGACTGATCCTTGGCACAAGAGAGCTAGGTTGTGAGTTCAACACCTGAAAGGGACACAACTTGGGGAGTGTGAGGAAAAACTCCCATGTTGATGCAGGGAGCTTCAGAGCTCAGTTGTGAGCTTGCAGTCCTGCTTTTGAATGCAGGCAACTAGAACAGCCTAAGTCCTTCCTGAACTAAACCCTCTTCCTTTCATTCTAGCAGCTGCAAACATGGCAAAGGAGGCTACTTTTACTCTTCTCCACATAATGTGTTTTCATATGTTACATACTGCCAATACTTCAAGTTATTTGATCAAAATAAGCTTACTGGAAATGTGATCAATCAAATTTAAAGCAAATGCAGACAAAACTCAATAGATAAGTAGTAACAAATGCGTTGAAGAAATCTCTTTCTTAAATACCTGCAAAACACAAGTCAGACAAGACTCCGGTGTGGAGTTAAGCATGGCAAGGCACAGCACCTTCACAGCTCAAAGTAATACATTCAAATCGCAGTCCACCTGGATTCCAGGAAACAAAGCCACTCATCAAATTAGCCAATCAGCCATTAGCCCATTTAAAATTAAGCTTCATTAATGAGTTACAGTACTTATGGGCAGCTGAGTAATGCCGCTGTGGCAGAAGCTGATGGGATTCATCAGCTACCATGCAGCTGCTCTTGCCAGACGAGAGAAACCCTGCCACGAGCACAGCAGCCCACTTCCAGACCAGTAGGTTTGAGAACCTGTTCCCCACTATCCACAACAGCAACAGGCACAGAGCACTTAGCCATTTGTGGATAACCACGCATCTTTGATACCGTTTGCTGCAAAACTCTTCGTGGCCTCAAGCTATTTCAACAAACAGGGAGTGAAACACTGATTTCCCTCTACACCCAAACCTATAGAGCGCTAATTTGTTGCTCATGTGACATAAAAACATTGCCCACCTATGGCTCTCACAGCACAACAGCAATGGATGAACTAATCTGACTGAGAAGCCTGGCATGCTGTGGTGTGTTGTCCCCTCCCTCTGTCTCCCTCTCCTCGTATCAGTTTGAGATGCTCCCACAGACAAGGGCTGTATTCTGCGTGTAGAGGGGAGAAGGTTCTCTCCCATACTTAACTCCAGTGCACTATAACCAGTACAAAAAACATGCCAGCAAGCAACCCACAAGCTAAATAAAGAACTGCAAATAACTTCACTTACCTCCTGGAAAAGGGAATTTTAGGGATGAGAAACCTCTTTAGCAGCGTTTACAAGTACTGGGACCTTTTGTTAATGATTTACTCAATAGTGCTGTAAACTGGTGTTTGATAAGAACATGTTTTGTCATCGTCTGCCTAACCAAATCAACCTCACGAATGAGGTAGGCACAGTATCACTTGAGGTTTTTAACAGAAAAGAATGCCTCAAAGCTTGCTTATCCCATCCTAGTTTAAAGGTACAGTATATATGTCTGTGTGTGTATATATATATATGCACACCAAAAAAATCAGTGCCTGGAGTATCTGTTCAGTGTGTAAACATATGTTTATACACACACAGATGAACCACTCCAGGCACAGTGTTTTAGTTTCTTTCTCAAAAGCCAAGTTTTAAAAAAAAACGTTCAATTCATCACTATAAATCTATTAGAAAGCTTACAGATTAAAGCTCTCTGACCGAGGTTTAAGATGAGAAGGGGCGGCTATGTCAGAAACATAAATAGGATCATCCACCGCAGAAAGACTCGGTATCCATTTAAGACGCAGCTTACGGATAAAGTTATATTCCTCTTCCAGCTCTCCAGGAGAACGTCTGTGGTTTGCCAGGACTCACCGTGTCCCCCCCACGCCCAGGGCCACCCTCCTTTACAGCCCAAACATTCAAGCCTGGGGGCGGCAGGCCTTGCCTCTTGTTACACCCAGCTGCTAAAAAATCCTGTGAAGAGCCTACGGTACATTCCTGCTCTTATTTTGTCATACGAGACGCTGGCCAGGGTACGTGGCAGCGATCGACGAGGGGTCGGGGGCAGGGAGAGGTGCCAGCAAGGCCGAGCTGCCGGGCTCCCTGACAGGAGTGCTCGCCGCCCCGTGACGCCTCGGCAGGGGCGGGCAGCCCCGCTGGCTGGCAGGTAGCACAAGACCAGCCGCGAGTGACAGAAATCCCCCGGAGCAAGGAAACAGAAAGCCGTAGTTTGAGTCTCACTGTACCCGAGCGGCTCCGCGCCCCGCTCAGCCCAGCGGGCAAGCAGGCGGAGAAACGGCCGGAGAAGCGTGTGGCGATCCCCCGCCGCCTCGGCGAGACCGAGGAGCCGCCGAGCCTCCTCCGACGTCCCGCGTCGCCTCCTGACTTCCTCCACGCTGCCGGCACCCCGCGACAGCGCCCGGCCCGGGGAAGCCGGAAAGCCACGCGTGGGGAGGTGCGTGGGAGGCCGCGGCCGCCCTGCCGTGCCTCGCCTCCCGCGTCAGCGGAGGAGGAGGGCCGGGAGACCGTTAGGAGCCCGGCCCGGCCGCTCGAGTCTCCGGGGAGACGCGGGTCGCTCGCCGCCGCTTCCCGCGCGGCTCACCGGCAGCGGGAGCACCTCACGCGGCCGGGCTGCCCGGCCTCCGGGTCCTCGGGGAGCCCCGCAAAGCGTCGCCTCGAAGTCGCTTTCAAAAAGCCCCGAGAAGAAAGCACTCTGCCAACTCAAAGGAGTCAGCGCTGGGAGGAAGGATTCATTTTCCAATATATAAATACCAGATGTTAAGCCCTACCCTTAAAAAAAAAAAAAAAAAAGCTCCTACTACTTTGTTAAAGCAAAGCAACCAGAAACCCACAGCCCATCAATCCTTTTCCCTAACAAATGCTACAACGCCTTCACAATCAGCTCCTATAAAGCCCAAAGAAGTCCACGGGTTTGTCACTAATCTTCAAACTCCAGCGAGGAGAGGGACGGGGAGAAGGTTTTGGTGAAGGACTCTGAACATCGACTTATATTTTCAAAAAGGCATCAGGATGCCTTGTTTCCAGCAGTCCTTTAGTAATTTAGCACCAAAACACCCCACAGATCCATCTGCCCAAACTCATCCCACTTCCATGGAGGGATTCTGAGTAGAATTACCTACAGACTTCTTAGATGTAATCCTATCAGCACCAATTCTGTAAATTTCTCCCGTTGAGCATACACGAGATGAATCCAAGGACTAATTAGAAGACACAGTACAGGCCATGTTGTCTAAGTGACACCCGTGTCTACGTTGGGCCAATACACACCTAATGGGACAGAGGCCAACTTAATAAGTCACTTCTGACAATAAATGTGCTCATATTTGACAAAAATGCTCTTTATTACTCCTGTAGATCCTATCTGTGCATGTTTATTTTCCTGGCAGCCCACGGTTGTACGGGTTCAGAGACCTGGAGGCACATAGCAAAGCCAGCCCTGTTTTCCCATGAATGAGGTAGGGCCAGAGGGAAAAGAGGACAGTTTGACGAGTATTAAAAGTAATTAAAAGTGAGCTTTGGGAACACCTTTTAAACATGTTTAATTGTTACACATTTAAATATTACATGTGTCCAGGCAGATACAGCTTAATACCATGTGCAGCCCTAAACAAATAAAAAGAAATATACTTAATGAACTTTTCCAAGTATTTGCAAAGGGGGGTGGGGGAGTGTGTTTGTTGTTGGTGGTGGTTTTTTTTTTTCCTTTTCCCCTCTCCTATACACTTTGGCCAGGACATGTTTAGGCAAAGGACTAAAAACAGAGGACAGCCTGAAGTGGTTACACCATTTTCCTTCTATAGGACTAAACATCTGTGAATAATGCTTTCAGTTAAAAGCAACTGTTGCTCTGCTTCACCTCTACCTTTCCACACTGTGCTTCAATATGAGGGTGATGATCACTATAAAAATGCCTGAAGACAGACAGCCACAGAGTATGGGGCTACTTGCTTCTTTCCTAATCAGCACACAACGTGTGTTACAGAACACTTGATTTGAGGTTGATTGCTGGCACTTCAAAGAAATAATTACTACCAAGCTTCAGCACTGATGTTTCTTCATAATTCAAGCAGTACGTGCACTGGCTAGAGAGCATCCTTTCAGAAGCTTTGATGAGGAAAGCCCTTCCTTGGCCCGAGAGCTTAAATCTGCCCAAGTCTTAAAAGCAAAAAGTCAGAGTAAGATTATATTGAGTCACCTTCTTCCTTGCCCATCGGTAAAGAAAATACACACTAATAGATGAAATCCAGCACCAAAGGTGGGAAGCCTAGTGCAAGTGAAAAAACCTACCCATTCACACCACTGAGCTGACTTAGACCGAGTCCCAAGCACCACAAGACAAATGAAGGAAAACAGTGATGTGGGATGAGCATTCTGATGACCACCACACAACTTGAAATACAAGAAACCTGCAAGTTTACAGAGGTGTGACATTCATCATCATGGAACTACCTCCAACTGAGCTGAAGGGAACAGAAAGCAGAGAGCTGTAATAATGCTTTTGTGCAAAAAGAGGAAAGGAAGACTGAGTAGCCTAACTCAGACATAAGAAGAGAAACAAAAACAAAACCTAAAAGCAACTGAAAAAAATGAAGTAGTTTTACCTTCTCATGTCTCTGAAGGAAAGTAAGTCATAGAATAGGCAACAGTTTTTAAAGCAAAGCATTCCTCTCCCCTTAAATTGCTAAGCAGCACTCCTTCCAAAGCAGAGCTTTAATGAAGGAGCTACACTCTTGCCTTTTCAGGAAGCCTTTTACATGGCCTAGCATGATGGCACATTTCTTGCTGGCTATCTATGACTGATATCAGTGCAATGCAAAAGCTGGTGTGAGTTCAAAGACTGATCCCTTATTTCTAGGATCAGCACCTACCAAAGGTCACATTCAGATCACTACACTTGAACAATATGAATCCCTACATTCACCACACATACTCCACAGAGAAAGTATCCCAAAAACCTTTTAAGCATTTTTTTTTTCCCCCTCAAGTAATCTGATTCTGGTCACTGATGCAACATATCAGCAAAAACATGCCATATGACCATTTAAAAAAAAAAACAGCTGTTTGCTTCAAAACACTTTAAAACAGTGCATTCAACAATAACTCGAGGATGCACTTTTAAATGATTTGGAATATATAGCCCATTCACTTTAAGGCAAAGCTTTTCGCTTTTAACTACTGTGTGACTACATGCTTATTTGAAAGGAAGTATCCACTACTGCACTGAATTCCTGTTTGCTATGAGAACTGAATCCCCCCCTTCACTTAGCATTTAGTATCACGATATGCTGAACAACCTACGCCACTTTAAAATTGGTGCTTATTACTCTGCTTCAACACTTTCACCTTCAAATCAAGTGACCTAGTTTATAGTAAACTTACTGTGCAATCTGTAACACAGATCTCTCCAGAATTGCTGTGAATGCAACAGATCTTGTGTCCTCAACCTTATTACTTCTTCTAGCTCCAAGCTGTTTTTTAAACCACTTTTCCTACACTGAAATGCCTTTGTAAAGAAAATATGAAGTTGAGGATGTCGGTAAGTTTTTAACAGCTTTGACAGATGATCTTTCAGCGCATTTGTTTTATGACCCAGAAATGAAGCACTTTTTATTAATAATGTCAAATCCTCATCTCTAGAAGAAATCTGTTCTGGCCATCACTTATTCACCCTTCTGAGGGCTTTCAACCAGTGGATGTGTATATTTGTTTGATATAATGTGATCTTAAACAGACCTGTAGCAAAAAAAAAAAAAAAAAAAAAAGTGTAGCAGACCAAAAAAAATCTCAACTCAGTAGTAAAGATGGTATAGAGGAAAACCCAAGACTACTTCCTCTGTATTAAAGCATTAACAGCCATTACATCTTCTGTGTGCAAGGCAGCTGGGTGGACATTTGCTTTTGAAACTGAAGAAATCTCATTAAATTTACCTTAATGGGGTTCTGATATACACTAGAAGCATTAATAAATGCTTAATAGAATTTTAAGTCAACTTTTTAAACTAACTTCCAGAAATACTGGGTTAAGCATTTAGGTGTATCAGACACAAAGGGTGTTTCTGGAATTCTGTGAAAACCTCATCAGCTCCAGCAATTGAGTTTCCAGAGAGGAACACTGTGTCATTCGTGTGACTCACAGAGCAATGTCCGGAGGAAAACATGTTTCTGTTTCTTTTTTTTTTTTTTTTTTAAACAAAAAAAACCTCAACCTGCTTTTAGGCCAAACCATGATACCCAAACAAGAAATCTTTCCTCCAACAAAGGAGCTAATTTCAGCTTCCCTGAACACGTGTGCAAGAGCAAAGGTTTATTTTAAATCACTAGCAAAAACGATGATTACACACAGCCTGCCAGCAAACCAGAGTCATCTGAAAACTCAGCTGAAAGCTTCCCCTGCTGCTCCTCTTTCAGAAGTGAATTAGGAAATATGTCACGCTTTTGTATTTTAACACGTGACTGTACTTTGACCCTACGCCAGTTTTGCAACCTCCTGATGCTGTGGCTGGCTGATCTGTTCCGGGCAGCTCCCAGCTCACCCCCCCGCATCCAACCCTGCACAGAGTCATGGGACTCCAACGAATTGCGACAGCTCCGAGAGATCACAATTGCCCCAGCACCCTGTGTGCTCCCTGTGCCAGCCAGCTGTAAAAAGGTTTGCAGAAACACCAACAGGATCTGCATGATCCCGGAGGAGGTCCTCCAGGAGATGAGACCTTTCACTGCAGATAGAGCGAGCACGTTGGCCCAGCTGTGCAAACAGCATGGATCTCACTCGAGCCTCATCTAACTGGAAGCATCTTTGTGGACATGCTCGTCCCATGTGAAATGCCACAGTCACATGTTAGACCGCCAGTGAAACACCTTCATTTTCTGAGGTGGCTCTGCCATTAGGCACTGGAATGGTGAGGTGGAGTGCAACTCCCAGTTCTGCTTCGGAAGGCGAGCCAAGCAAGCCAAGGTGTGCTCCTGCTATTCGCTTTCACATCAGAGATGCACGAAGAGGCACCTGGCTCAACGCAAGCGTTCAATACCAACACTGTTGTGTTGTAACTTTCAACACAAGTTTCAGTAAACTGAAACTTCCAGTAAAGTGACACAGGACAAGCTGCTCTTTTCAAACTCCCCACTGCAACCAGCAGGGCATTTTTCACATGGCAGGCAGTTTTCCACACGTGGCTCTGTCCCACATCCGGCTGCAGTGCTCCCAGCCTATACAGCGCCACTCCTTTTCCCTATCCACTTACTCTTTTCTTCTGAGAAGTATCACTATCCAGGTGTGTCCAAATCCTTTGGCTAAGGAAGTCATCACCTAAGAACATTAAGTTGGTTGTAGCTCTTCTAAAACCAAAATTTCAACCCAAGGGCCTATGTTTTTAGGCACGCCAAATTTTGTGTGCCTAAACCAAAAGAGCATTTCCTCACCAAATACTGTTACAGGACACAGATCTTTCCACAAAGCGTTCATTCTTTTGTTATTTACCCCACATCTTGCTACAACTGTGCTGGTTTTGTACACCAGTAGTCTGACAGATAGCAGGTGCTCTGACTTCTTCAAAGCTTTGGACAGAGCAAGTATATACTGCTTGCCTGCTTAGAAACATGGCATGTAACAATGGATGTCAGCTGCTGCTCCCATCCAAGGGAGCAATAAAGAACCTTTCAGAAAAACACCCCCACTGATCTGAAGCAAGGCTGGCTGAATATAGCAAGTCACTAATTTATTATGCATAAACAGAGCCAACGTGTCCATACTTGGGCTTATGCAGAGCATCGCGAGGCAAATGATTTTCCTTTCAGAAAATAAAGGAGTTCATACTGAAAGGACATTTCATTAATGCACAGAACCGCCAGATTGTCAGCCTGCCCAGCAATCCCTTTTTTAAAGTGGTAAGATTTGAAACAGTACTAATGCTGATCTCCATGCAAAGAAGGAGCAGAGAAGTGAGAGACGAATATTTCATTTCTTCCCATTTCTTCTATTCTTCAGCAGCAGAACTGCACCTTTCTGCAAATACCAACTTCATGCTCTGCAGATGCTATCTCTTGCCATTGAGAGGAGTTTCTTATTAACCTAGAAAACCCAAATGGACTTTCCAGTGCCAATGAAATTTGCATCTTAAAACAAAACAAAACAAAAAAGGCAAGAGTTAATGTGTGACTGCATTTTGTGCCAGAGGTCAATGACAGGGCTTCTGGGTGTGGAAAGGGCTTTTTTTCCTGTCAAAGATAAACCAGCTCAGTCTCACATCCTGAGTATTGTTTGCATACCGTAAGAGCCGCTCTGAACACAAACCAGAGAGAAATCCAACTCCTTGCCCTGCAATGTATTTTTGAGGCACATCACTGGGGTGGTTGAACTCTCCCAAACACATAACCTGCACCTGCTGTTTACGCAACAAGCATCTTCTCTCTCATGCCCGAGCAGCAGAACGTGAAGGCCACATACCCCACTCAAAGACTCTGAAGATGACACAGCCAGATGCCTCCAGCGTAGCCAAAAGTAAACATTCACAGGTTAAACTGCACTGACTCAGACATACCCACCTATCCAATGACTTATTAATAAGCATGAGGTGGATTAATACTGCAAAGCAGGACTTCAGTTATCCACTTCCTCCATCCCAAACGTAAAGGGAATAACACAACAGAAACAACAAGGAGCTGTAACGCGGCACATTGTTACATGCCCAATATTCTGTGTCGTGCAGCAGGCATTAGCAGAGCTTCACAGACGGGCAAGCTGTGTGATGGCATCTCCCTAGGCATGGCCTCTTCACACAGCTTCCCCCCAGCACGCTGCAAGTGCCAAAAGCTTACCTGGGTTCGAAGGATGATCAGATGAATGCAGATCAATAAAGACAAAAATACAATGCCCAGCAAGCCTGAGTCATTAATCGCAGAAAGTTGGAAGAGCTTATTAGAGAGGTGTGTTTCTGTCCCTTTATGCTCCTCCCCAGAAAGGGCTAACACAGCAATGCTGCCACAGGCACGACACAAACTGTTTCTGGCTTAACTCAAAACCCAGCTGTACTTACACCTCTGCCAATGGCCAAAGTGAGATAAAGGTGTTCCGAGTTCCTATTTTTGCACGCTGGCCTGCTATATCTTGCTTTTATAGCCTTGACTGCTGTGATGCATACGAGAAACACAAAAGGACAAAGACTTGCTGCTTAGCACGAACTTTGTGCTCCTGACACTGGAAACTTCGCTGTCCTACAAGGAAAGCGTAGGGTACTTCCTGCAGGAAGCATTACCTGTGCTGCAGAAGCAAAGGGTACAATCACGGGGTACAAAACATGGCAAGGTACAAACATGGAAAATATTAGAGATTCTATTACATCAAAAATCATGAAACACCAGCCACACTATTTCAATCGAGCTGCTTAAAGCTGGTTAAAACTACTGCAAAGAGACTAATTAATACCACACTGATTCCTAAACTAACTAGCCTTGCCACCTGTGGTCGTTCCTGTTCAGAAGCATTCACAATAACCTCTTCTGAGGTCCCAGATTGGACCTTTATTTTATGCATGAGGTTTTCCCTCTGGTGAATGCATTTACAGACTGGGAAGCCATTTGCTCTTGTCCAATTTCCTTGCATAAGAAGTACAAGCATCAGTTCTGCAGAAACATTGCTATGTGGTTCTTCCACCAAGACCACTGAAATTCTGCTTCACTGATACACCCCCTGCCTCCCAGGTCAGTACTTCCCAGGATCTTGATTCATGATAATTCTTATCTGCTTTGCTACAAGCACCAGAATTTCTCTGACTGCAATGCTGAGTGCTAACCTGAACAGGGCCCTGAAGGAACTTCATCCTGCTTCCACCAAAGCCAAGTCTCAGCAGCTTTGAACACAAAGGAGATTGTGCACAGCATGCAGAAAGAGGAGCCTGTATTTTTTTTTTGGCTCATTTTGAGTTCTGCTTAAGTGCAGCATCGATTTCTAAATCTCAGGGAGCTAGGTACTTGAGCATGATTAATGTGCATAGGTTTGATTTGCAAGTAGCAGATTTCGTTTCATCTCACTTTCTATTAGCATGGTTAGCTATAATGGCCAAGAATAGCTCTACAGCCTGTATATAGCCTTACTTGACAAACTACTAGCATTTTCTCAATCTTAAAAAACACCCAAAACCCATAAATATACTAAGCTATATACACAGAGCAGCTATTGCTAAATCAAGCCATGGTCAAATACCTTTCCCCTTGCATGCATGAAATACATTCTGGATGGCATTTGTGCTTTTTTTTCTTTTTTTTTGACACCAATCAGAACGGAAAGACTACACTCACATTTTTCAAACATTTACCAGATCTTTTCTATGCCACACAACAAACCATCATGCCATTCTGAACTCACTATTAATCCTGCAAGTCCCTGTATGATCAAAATGGAAACGAGGAGAATCATTCTTCTTGACACCCTGTGGCCTCTCAAGTATTCCCCAGTGAAATCCAGAAAGACTGGATAACTGGATCAAGCTGATCCTGCCCAACTGGGTGAGGTAGATGTAAACAAACTGGACCCCACCACCCTTCCCGTGCTCTTGGAAACTCAATTCACAGGAAATGCCCATTTATTTTTAAAGTTCTTAACTGCTCCCAAAGGATGACGCTACTTGAATATTAACAAGCTGCATGCTGTGATTTCCTAGAGTAAAAAGAGATTATTTTTTCCCCTTCCACACTAGAGAGGCCTAATCCAAAACAGTATTTCTGCAGACCTTCTACTGACAGTTAAACACTGTGTTTCATAAAAATCACAGTCAAAGGTTTCACCCCTACAACTATAGCTCACAAAAAGTAATTCTATAATGAGCTGAAAATATCTAATACAGAAGGGTAAAGGTACATATCTGAGCTTTCTGAAGAGGTGGACTTGCTTTCTTGCCCTGTTTATTTATGTAGCAGTAGTACAGTTGCTACGTGGTCTGCTTTTCCGCAAAACTGCGATGCTTAGACACACCCAGCTCCACACCCTGTTACTCTGTCTTCTACAGCTCACAAGCAGCAAAAGGTAGCAAATGCCATTTAAAACACCAGTAAACGCATACCTAAACCAAAAGCAAGCTGTGGGATTTCGCAAACTATCTTAGGAGCGCAAGTAGAGACTACTCAATCTATATTTTTATAGTTTTCATAAAAATGGAACAGTCTTAGGAAGTTCTGCATTGTTTAGAATACCAACAAGGAGTTAAAATTCAGTTTTACTGTAATGAAATCACTTCCCTGGTACAATAACGGTTTTTGGAGGGGGAAAACAAAAAGCCTCCCTGCCTCCCCCTTGCCCCCCATACAAATTACAGCAAGTTTAAGTTTGCTGCTGCAGCCCTCACATATACGGGAGAGGGGACAGGCAATCCCTGAGCAATGACGACTTTACATCCAAATGTGAGATGAGAAAGTTTTGCTGGATTATCAAAGAATCCCCGTCCCCAAACCAAAAGGCTTTAATCAACTTTAAAGCACAGATCCTTTCTAAAACAGTGTGATCATGTTTAATGATAACCTCCCCCCCTCAAATAAATAAATAAATAAATAAAAAGATTGAAGTTAACAGTTCTGTAGGGCGTTTGTTACCAGTTTAGCTAAACTGCAAAACCTTCACAAGCTTACTGTCCTTCCAAGGTGGTGATAATTTGCCACTCATCAGGTCCTCCCTTCTTGTTAAGAGGAGAAAAAGGAACACTTTAGCTTGCATGTTTGGTTTTGGTTTGGCTCAGATGCAGAGGTTTCTTCCAAAGCAAACACTCTGCAACGTCACAGGGCACATATATAAATATATGCATGCGCACATACCCACCAGAGGAGAAGAAATACAGCCCTCATGTAGACGTTCAGTTACGTTAGGAAAGATGTAAGGAGGGGAGAATACAAGACAGAAATAAAGCCCTTATTTTTCTACAGCTACATGCACGGTGCTGACTTAGACACAAGCCAGGCTGAATGCTCCAAGATAAATATTGCATCCATCCAATAGTGGGGGCACTGTCATATATTCCTGCCTTTTGTGCGAAGACGTGCTATTTCTGCTTGGGACAAACTGCCACCTTGGTAGTTTACAAACATTTTCGCATGTCCAAATCAAACTTCAGGAAAGCCAGCCTCACCTGAGACACTTGAAGGTGTGTGAGCAGATAAGGAAGCATCTGCAGGGCGTTACGGGGAGAGCTCTCACACCGTTCCTGGAAGCTCCGCACACTTGGGTACTGCTCTGAAGCGCCCAGACACTACTGCAGACAGCACAGGGAGGTCAGCCAGCACTTCCATAAATCCGATCTCTGAGACCATGGAGACATGGTGGGGTAGTTACCATGACTGGATGAACATCTGGATGCATAGAGGTTGTTTAGGAAGAGCAAGACAGAAGCTCTTGAGGGGACTTTCACCAGCACAGTATCTGCTGGAGGAACAACACAGCAGGGCACAAGCAATTGAGGAGGTTTCTGTGTGCACTGGTGACAAATTCCTAACACAGGTAGATCAGGGAGCCAACAAGGAGAGGTGCTCTGTGGGACCTCATGCTTGCTTTCAGGAGAACAGACTTTGGCATCTTCAGGGATCTGCTTCAAAGTATCCCAGGGGGTACAACCTTGGAGAGAAGAGGGTCCAGAAGAGCTGGTTGATATTAAGGAATTACCTCCTCCAAGATGAAGAATGATCCATCCCAACACACAGGAAATCAAGCAGAGGTGGCATGGAGGAGCATGGAGCTCCTGACCAAACTCAAGTGCAAATGAAATGTGGCAGCAGGGGCAGGTGACACACGAGGAATCTGGGAACACTGTCCAATCATGCATGACTGGAGTGAAGTGAGCCAAAGACCATCTGCAGTTGAACCTGGCAAAGAATGTGAAGAGGGACTGGTAATACCGACCTTGAGGAATCTCATGCCCAAGAGACCCCAGGGGAAGTCCAGTGCAAGGAAGACAAACCCCTGGTGGTCAAAGATCAGATTAGGGAACAATTAAACTGGACATATACAAGCCCATATGACCAGTCTGTATGCACCCACATCCACAGACAAAATAATGAAGTATTGAGTAATGGTAAGCAGACTGAAAACTCGCTCAGAGGGTGATGATCAGAAGCACAAAGACCAGATGGAGGCCAGTCACTAGTGGTCTACCCAGGGATTGATACGAGAGCTAATACTGTTTACCTCTTCAGCAATGACCTGAAAGATGGGCAAACTTTATCCCCAGCAAGTTTACAGATGACAAAACCGGGATGAGTGGCCAATATACCAGATGGTCATAGTGCCATTTGGATGTACCTTGACAGTCTGCAGCAAAGGGCAGGGAGGAACCTAATGAAGTTCAAATGAATGAAAAAGTCTTTCACCTGGGGAAGGGTAACTCCATGCACCAATACATGCTGGGGTCGACGGACTGCATAGAATTACCAGAGCATGCCCAGCAAGTGGCCGTAACGATGACCAAAGGACTGGGCTCTCTCCGCTATGGGGAGAGGCTGAGAAAGCTGGGACTGTTCAGCCTGCAGAAGACTCGGGAAGAGACAGGAGAAAACTAACAAGCTGTATCGCATCCTTGCAGTTGAGATTCAGCTTCTCAGTGGCTCACCTTTACAACCGTTTGGCTCAAACTCTGCTTTCTCAACACATCTTTTCTTCCCCCAGGTGGCACAGGGGTCAGAGACTGGGAACATTAACAGACCGGTCAGAAGTTTCATCAGGCTGCTAGGTATCATCAGGCTGCTTGGTATCATTTATCAGCTTAAAGCTCTCTTAGAGCCTCCATCTCCCTCAAGCTTTGCCTGGCTTCGTTGTTTATCATTTGTTCGGTTTTTGGGGTGGTGGTGGTGTTTGGTTTGAATTGTTGGCTGTGGGTTTTTTGGGGGTTTTGTTCTTTTTGAACATCACCTTTTGGTGAATGCCCTTCCTCACCCACAGCTTAAAAAACCCTCAACCTTACAAGCATTGCCTCTACAAGATGAAGGATAATTCATTTCTTTCATAAGAAAGCAAGAAGAATCAGACATGGATACCCTCTAGGTTGACTAGCTAAAACCTTTATTGACTTGACAGACATTTACTTCCTGCTGGTATAAGATAACAGAAGTGCTAAATATTTCGGTTTTAAAGCCAAATGATAAATTAAAAATGGAATTTCTTTAAATCCCCAATATTCCCTGTTCTCACAACTGGAAGTGGTCTGCCAAAAAAAACGATCAGTGAGGAGTACAAAGCTGATCCTATCCACTAAGATTTCATCCTAAAGGGAAGCTCAGAAACATGGAATTCTCCACAGGGAATTCAGAATTTTATACAAAAGCTCAAGATAAAACATGTTTCTACCCAAATGTTAGCGCGTTTGTCTTGACTGGTTCTCAGTTTAGCACACCTCCTCCTCCTTTTCCTCTCTTTGCAAATAGAGAGAGTAGGCTGGGGGCTGAGCAGGAGAAGGAGAGAGCAATGAGCTCTACTGCGACAGCTGGCACATTTGTAGCCAGAACACTTCTGGTCTTTCCCTCCCAGCAGAAAAACAAAACAAAACAAACCTCAGCAACATTTTTACAGCGACTGGCTGCATATGTTTGTTCACAGGTATTTAAAGGCCATTCACAGTCCAGGTTTCTTGCCACAGGTACTTTCGAACATTAGCTGAAATGCACAGAGAGGCCCAGGCTGTAAGGGGCTTGGGAAGGGGGTGGAAGGGGTGCTGGCCAGTCCAACCCCTGCTCCAAGCTGTGGCTGGCTCTGAAGCCAGATGAAAGGTACATTTCATGGTAGGGTTCATCAGTGAGTAATACCACATTTCACACTGGAGCTAGGGAATGTTTTTAGAGACTATCCATTTGTAGCTGCCAAGCTAGATTTTAGTATAATGCATTAGATGAACACAGAGCCAGCCCTGAACCTACATAAATTTATTGCACCGATTTCTGGGTGTTAACAAGGGCTCAGATTCTCAGTTCACCACAAAGTTTTGTGTTCAGAAATCCCACAGCTGTAAACATGAAAATGAGACCAGCATCTTGAAACATCAAAACAATTCATCCTACTGAGGCCAAGGAGTTGGTTTCTTTACAATTGTAGCACTCCCTGCACACAGGAAACCCCATTTACATGGTACTTTTCTCTTGGGCAGTATAAGCCACCATTTCATACTGAATTAAAACCAATAAAGCAGAGCGAACTAAACACAAAGGTGACTACAGAATTCTCTCCAGACTTGCAAGGAGAAAGAGAAGATACTAATTACAGCCCAACTCATCTCCTCACTGCCCCAAAAGCATCAGCAATGAAGTCTCAATAATGCGCATTGTCACTGGTGTTTAAATCAGGGGTTTGGGTTCTCACGAACCTGGCCTGGCAGCACCCTCGAGACGAGGAGAGCAGCTTCAGGCGCCAGCCTGCAGGATGCCTCTTACCTGTACCTCCTGACTGGCTCCAGTTCTACTGCAAAGATTTGAACACAGGTTGTCCTCCACAACCAAACTGCTCTCAGGTACTCTCGGTCAGTTAGTCCGCTGCTTAATGTCACCATTAGCAGTCACCACCACTAGGAAGCCGCCCAATTTAGGTTCAGGCAAGGGAAAGAAGTGTCAGAGAGGAACTACTATTTATATGTAATACTGCCATGAGCTGCTTTCACAAACAGAAGCGTACTTTACTGCCTGCAGGCTGGTTAACACTGAGCCTCTGCATTTGTGTTTCACCTTTTTGACATGTTTGGCACTCTCTAGGTAAAGAGTAGCTAAGATTATTTCTTCGGAGTCCTGTGCAGCGGGTTTCAGATCTACTTAATGATTAAAGCAGACACGTGTGTCAGACCAGAAAGGTTTTGTGGTTTTATACACACTAAGCTGCTTGTAAAACCAGTGCCCTTCCACAGTAATAGAGCAGCTCCACTATGAGAGGGGCATTTGAGCCATGAGATGCCAGTAGATGTTCAGACACAGCCACTGCTCTGCAGAACAAACAGGGACACTGGGATGTCCAGCACACCGTTGTTTTGTTGGATCCACTCATCAGGGCAGCTTGTGCTGTTGCTGCTAGCAGAATAACCAGTATTTTGGTTAAGTCACAGGGTATCGTAAGTACTACAGAAGAAAAAAGCAAGAACAGATTCACACAGACACACCCATATAGGTACATGGTATCAGAAAGCTCAAGGGAAAAATATGTATCAGACAAGAGAGAGACTCTCTCCTGTCCCAAAGAAGCAGGTCTCTCTGACAACCGGGCTCCAGCCGAGGCAGCTGCAACCTGTCCCCTACACGTACTTTCTCAGTGGTTCAAGGTCAGAAACACCAGCCTTTTCATTATAGGCTCACACAACAGGAACCTCACCATAGTGACAAAAATAACCGCATTACTTTCTTCAATACACCTCGCGACAGGACGGCACAACTAAGACAGACATGGTAGCTCTTTCTCTTGGGTAAGAAAGGCTACAGGACTATCCACAATCAGTGATTTTATAAGCTCAAGATGATTTCAGCAGAAGAGACTTACATTATTTATGAATTGCTTGCAATACCAAGATTGGTATTGCAAAACCCTCTGTAATTGGTCACTAAAACCCTCTGTAAGTCAATGCACTGCTTAGCGTCTCTTGCTGCTAAAAGCACGATTATTTGTTAATGCAGCTGAGGAATCTATTTGCTACCCTACTAAGTAACAAAAAACCTCAGGTTTCTGCAGGCATTATGCATCTCAAATAAACGGGGGGAAAAAAAGAGCAAAAAGCTAACAAGATCTGTTTCACTCCCTGGTGCTAGGCTGAGAAGCTGTGCTCACAGTTTGACTTCAACATCCAAAAATGGACCACGGCCTTCCAGGGCTCTCAGTGCTAAACGAAAGCTGACCGCAGAGGTTCACTGGTAAAGGTTTATTACAGACTGCCATTCTAATTTTAACATCTGGACATTTTTAGGATCAATAAACAAAGTCTAAAACCCAAGAGACCAAATAATCCACATATGGATTCTCTCCTGCTTGTGCTATTTCAGAAAGTCATTCAGAGCTTCAGGGACTTTTATTTTTATTTTAAATCACTGTTTAACTTCTTGTTACTGGAAGCAGTAAATTACACCACAGTGTTGAGCAGACTGTGCAGGAAAGCAAGGCTGGCAGAAAGGAAGGAGACACAGATTCCCGCAGGAAATAACAGTTTCCAACAGAAATCCTTCACCACTATTATAAGGATCTCTGGCTGGAAGCACAGAGAAAAGAAAGCTGCAGATCTACCGGACAACAGATTTGTTCTTCACTTTCATTCCTACAGAGGTAATTCCTTAGGTACAACCCAGACACCCGGTGGTGTGTTTTGAGGCCAAGGGGAAAACAAAGAACCACCACCAACAAAAAATTGGCCTGTCCCTCAGTGACGCAGCTGCCTGCAAGGCTAAGCCTCACTTGCAGATAGCACTGTGCTGTTGCCAAAAGGCTTTCCCCAGCAATTCTGACCACATCAGCATCTACCTTTATTCCTTGGCCTGCTGTGTGATCCAAACAAACAAACAAAAAAACTCTGGCGCTCTTGGCTGTACCAAAGGCTACAGTTTTCACTTCTTCCACATTATCATCTCATCCTTGCTTTGGCTTCCCTCTCCACCCCTGCAAGCTTACCACAGAGAGGCTGACGGAGTCCCGTAAGAGGGATAACACACCTTTCTGTGCTTTCTGTAGTCAACACTCTTCACAGGAGCCAGATATGCTCCCTATTACAGTAGCTGCTCCTTGTTTTGTTCTACCTGCTACACAAACAGGCATTCCTGTTTATGTATAAACATATATACTTATATTCCTGTATAGAAGCTGAATTCCCCTATTGCAAATCTGCAGGGTATGCATGGAGACAAAGCAAGGGCAGATGATGCCTGTGCAGGGGCTCATCTTCCCCCTGACCTACAGCCCAGAAAGGGCGATGATCTCAGGGGGAATCATCTCTACCTGTCTGGCTCCAACAGAGTCCTCTCGTCATCTCACTACTCCAGAGGTGCCCGGCAGCCCTCTGCCCTTCCGACCCGGCTGCTCTGCACCATTCTCTCCCTGGCCATCTCCAGAGCTGACCCCTCTGCTCCAGGGTTTCCCTCTGTTATGCTATTTTCTAAGTGAGGGAGGAGACCATGATAATTCTCCGTGGTGAGGGGATGTTAGCACAGCCCGGGCAGAGCAGCTAGGGACCTCATTTCCTTAGCCATTTCCTATCTGTGCTGCTACAAGGTCTTGCCCTCCCCCTGTGTCAAAGCGCTGTAGTTTTGCTGCTGACGACCGTTTGGCTTGTTTGGAGGGTTCCTCCTCCTCCCCGCTCGTTTCTTTTAAGCCATAAGCCACTTGTTTCTTTTAAACCATAAACCGACATACCCATAGCTCCAAAAATAAAAATACAAAAGCTACCACAAAGACCTTTACAGCACAGCAAAAATTTAAGTATGTCATCAATGTAACAGCACTTTCCCACACAGTAATTCAAAACCTCAGCAGTACCAATGAAGTGCAGTAATAAAATCTTTAAAGGAGCCTAGGTCATGAGATACAATACCGGAGAAAAGTTACATATGTTTGTTGGAAAAAAAAAATTGCAGCCTGCTCACACCATTCCAGATGCAGTTCCCCACGTAAATGTAAGATCCCCATACCAATTCTGTTTGCTATATATCACACAGTCCTCCTTCCTCCAGCTCCAACTTCTCTAACTGCAGCTGCAATCTCCAGTTTCCTCAAGTGGGAAGCTAATTTCAGTGCTGCACTCCTGGAGCAGTGGCGTAGCAGTATTTTGCATATGATGATAGAGAGTAAACAGCATATTGTTAACCATTTCAAGACAGACCAAGCATCAGAGGTTCAGCATGTACAAGCAATCACTGCAGGCAGCTTCTGAAGCCTGGCTGATATACGTGAGCAGCAGGAAATACTGGAGGTGAAAGCACAGGCTTTTGGTGGGAAAAAGAACGACAAGCTGGACTGCAAGGTAGCTGATACACTTAAAATCTTATCTAGATGAAGATACCTTCTCTACCTATTAAATTCTCTTCTCTACCTATTAAATATTCTACATTTACTTAAACATTTTACTTAAACATTTAAATTATAAACCTCTGGTTACAAGGTAGCAGTCCTCAGACACTGAACCCATATCCACATAAATTGCTCATCTTCAAAGGCTGATATCCCTCTTGCCTTTGAACATATGTATGATTTTCTGTCCTGAGAAGCAAACTTCCTATTGTTTGTGTTAGAAATCTTTAGTCATGGACTTTAAACTCCCCGTCTTTCTCCGGACACTTACTTTTGCTTCCAGTACAGTCACCGGTTGCATACTCTTAATATTATTTGCATTACATCACTTTCCACATCATACTTGTGCTATGCTGCTCTTTATTGCTTCACTGCACTGGAAACTCAGTTTTTTTTCTTTAGCTCATTTCCTTCTCCCCTACTGCCAGGAAGGACAGGCTGGTTTGGGAAGGGCTCCTGAGCTCTCTTAATTTCCAAGAAGTGTTGGCAATTCAACACTATAATCCAAGTGACAGAACCAAAAAAAAAAAAAAAAAGCAGATGTAGGAGATGCTTTTGTTTTGCTAGATGTTTTTGCAGATGTGAGAGTTAGCTTGGTAGATATGCTCACACAAATCTGCTCTCAAAATAAAAAGTACATGCTTTCACCCTTGGAAAGGTATAGGTGTTTTTTTTGTTTGTTTTTTTTTTTTTTTACACTAAGTCAAAGCTACTTCAATTAATAGCTCAAAGAAAGGCCAAGTGCTTTTGCTGCCTAAGCAATTCATGCTTTAATCATCATCATCTATGCAGAAAATGCAAGGGAAAAAGTCAAGCGTGATTTAATAAACTCTCGCCGATTCCTGCTCTAAACAGACTTGCTTTTCTCCTGCAGTTACAGAGGAGGGATTTTTTCCCTGCCACTTTCGGGTGCCACAAGCCGCTCATTGTTCGGAATGAACCACGCAGCACTCCTGCTGCGAGTGCCCAGCTCCAGCGAGCGCGGGGCCGCACGGAGCTGCAAAGCCAGTGTGTGCCACCCAGCACCAAATACCTGGGCTGAGCCTACCCTGCACTGGCACCGCTACGAAGAGCCCACGCAGACCAGAGGGGCTGTGTAATACTTCCAGCTGTGCACGTGCCTGTACGTACGTTGTGTGTCAGATGACAGCTCAGCAGCCTGCCGAGAGCAACCATCATGCAGCCCGACCACCCCACGTCCAGGAAGCCAAAACTTGGTCAAAGCTACTTCTCTAAGCCTCCTTGCACAGAAGCGTCCTGGTCGCACTCGCCCTGTCAAGCGCAGCAAAGAAAAGGAGCACCGAAATGAGTCATCAGTACGCGCTGGTGCCTGCGCTCCCAAAACTTCTGCTCTGCCTCTCCGCCATGGGAACCGAAACGACCTCAACTCACCCCTAACTGCGGCCACAGCAAACACATCCCTGCCATGCAGCAAAGCTTTGCCACAGCTCCTCCAGCCTGTGCAAACCACCTAGCAGCAAGAACAGCCCTTTTGCCAGATCCAAGAGTTAAGCAGGGCTCTGAGAACTCTTCCATCCCCCAAAGCAAAAAAAATTGAATTTGCGGGAAAAAGTTCGGCCAGGTTTGTTTGGTTTTAGAGGGGTTTGTACTAAGGAAGCAGTTACAAAGAGTCCAGCAGAGTTTGGAAGCAGCACACACGATGGGTTCAAAGTCTCCCGTGCACTTCAAACACCACACGCTTTTAAATTAGGCGAGGAGCTACTGTTTTTGCAGCATTGGCTGACAAATGGTACTGCTGCTCTTTGGATACAATATAGTTAGCAGTAAATATTTAGGCATATAACAGAAAATAGGTTTAAGCAATACATTTTAAAAAACAAAAGCAGAATCCTAAATAATATCAACATATTCGAATGCAAAATCAAGAGCTTTTCTTCTAAGATATGTCAGATGTTGCTAATTAAAGATCAAGTCAGTAACCATATAAAACAGATAAAAAAGATGATGGAGTTTAAAAGAAAAAAAAAAAAGTCACCTAACAAGTTTCCAGCAGCAAAACCTGTGAACTGTAAGACTCGAATTGCAAATTTAGCTTTGGTGCATGTTTTACCTCTGAGCCCAACAGATGCTTGTAGGAGATATACTTGTGGTTTGCGAGTTTCTCACACAAGCTTCAACATCCTGAATGGCAAACGCACAGCCAAAGCCCCCAACAAAGCTTCATGCAGGTTGAGAAATTAGGCTGGTGAGCACCTAGTTTTCTGGGTTTGTTCGTTTTATTTTTTAAAGGCCAGTTGGGATTACCGTGGGCAAATCATTTTAGTGAGTAAAAACATCATATCTTTACCCTCACCTTTTTTGAGCAAAGCAAATCTTATCCCACAATCAGGTTATTCTGTCTGGTAGCAAAGCAAACGAGCTAAAAATGAAGGAAGAGAGAGAGTTACCATGGGATACCAAGATGCGTCACTTCTCTTGGCTCTCTTGCTGCCATGTGACGTCTCAGCCCTGAGTGAAGAACTCAGCAGATGGGATAGAAAAAAAAACTGTAGAAAGATCTTTAGATTATAGCAAAGTTTAGGCTTTTAAATCCAATTTCCTAACTGCTTATACCTATATTTATAAACAATATTTATAAATTAAACTATGAATCTATTGTCGCTGTGCAATCAACACATGCTTTCCTGTCAGTCACCTTTTACACTTTTTCAGTTCCTCATAGCAAATTCAGTCCAAGCACATTCAGAAATCCTGTTCTTACTGTCTTAAGAACTACCACTTGCTTTTTAGAGGAAGCAAAGCAGGTCAACAGCTTTCCACCTCACTCGAAAATACAGCGGAAGCCCCTTCATTGCAACAGACAAGAGCAATCAGAGAGCACCAGAGACAGAGAAGGGATCAGACGAGGGATAAATCACTACAAATCTGCTCTTGAGGTTGCCAAGCAGGTCACTGAATCCATGCCTTGGGATGAAGCCGGTTGTGAACTGAGACTCTCATCCAGCATGCTGGCCACAGCCTTCTCCAGTTTCAGGGCATCGCTGTTCAGGTCCGCACCGCTGCAAAGCTGCTGTTTGTGTGCCTGTAAGCTACATCCTTACCCGCACTTGGGTTTTCACCCCAGTCAGTCCAGCATAAATTTTTAAACATCTCCTTCTCAGAGTCTTTCCTCTCTACACAAAATGGTAAGTGGTTCACAGTTTATAGCTGCCAATTTCTTTCTAGCACATCAAATCCCCTCCGAAGGACTTTCTTCCACCTCCATTCTCCTTCTCCTCCCAGAGCCTCCAACACCCACACACCGTCGAGCCCCAGAATCTCTGAGAAATTTGGTTGTTTTACACAGTAGCTGAGCAAACAGACCCGGTAGTTCCGAGCAGTGTGCTGTGCAGGAAACCTTTCCCCTCCTCACCGCCCAGGTGACTTCAGTGGTGCAATCCCAGTTTCAGACATACCCAAACATTACGTCAGGCTGAAACCCAGGCCGGCAGGAACACACTGCAGCCTGCCTCCGACACATCAGGCTAACCTGCTCGTTCCCCCAGGCACCGGAGGCATGCTGCCATGCCAGCACCCAGCTACGGGCGCTCTGCTGTCAGCTCCGGATCGCAAAACTCTGGTCAAGCAATGCAGCAAATTATCCAAGGCAACTTCAGCTATAACATGATCTTAAATGCCAACTTCTGATCACCTGAATCATTTGCCTCTACATGCCTGTTTTTCATTAGCTTCCAAAAAATTCAAATCATGCAGAAGCCAAGAAATCCCACATTTAATCTGCTCCTCCAACTTGCAGCCCCAGCGTTAGCACAAATAGATAAGACATGGCATTTGAAAACAGAGAAGTAGTATTAATTACATACATACAAGACTAAATTTCATGCTTCTGCAGCAAGTTTAGCAAAGAAGACACTACCTTCCTCTACAACGTTGCTTCAGTAACCTTTCTCTCTGAGCCACGAGATGCCATCTTTAATAGATACAGCTAGATTTTATCCTATCTCCTTTTAACCTCTAATCTTCCAGCACCTGCAGCATCCTGCAGCAGGGAATACCCAAGCTTAACTGCGCACCACTGAAAAGAATGCATTACTCAAAGAAAAACTTTCCCTTGTTATAAGCTTGTTGCTTCCTCATTTTATTTGAGGCTGCTTTTTTTTGAATGGGGAGGGCCTGAGTACAGTCATGCTCTACTCATGCTTTTCATAACATTCCTCTTCTCACTTCCTCCGCTCACAACCATTTCTTCTCCAAGACGAAGAGCCAAAGTTTATGCAGCTCCTCTTATACAAAAGCTGCTCTGTGCCTTTGATTACCTTCATGATCCCTTGCCAAACTTTGCTCTTTTTTTGAGATGGCAGAGCAGCTGGCATTGAAGATGCAGGGAATCATGGATATACAAATACACTTATACATACATTTTAAATATATTTTATATTTAGCAGTAGCTTGTTGTTTTGTTCTCAAGAACATTCACTCCCTTCTTTGCCTTTCTGGTTATTGTACGGATCTCCAAATTAAATAAGAATAAAATTAAAGCCTTCCTCCATCCTTGTATTTATTATTTCCTGATACAATATCAGCAAAATGACCTCTATTGATGCACACAGGAAAAACCTCTGTTGTTTTTTTTGTGTTGTTGTTCTTGTTGTTTGTCTGTTTTTAGTTACCCTTAGGTACTTTGCAGCTTCACTAACCTCTCACCATATACCAGATTCTTCACCTCATCTAGGCTGGACGCATGCTTGCTTCCTCTCTTCACGTGGGAACAGCACACCCACTATGTTTTGTGCCATGGTAGGCACAGCATGCCAAGGGGCAGGGCTGTATCCCAAAACTCCTGCCAGGACATAGATTTTTTTTCCCCAGGGTTCAGTACCTGAAACTGCAAATTCCTCCCGACGCAGAATGTCAGTACAGATTTGCTTTGAAGCACTTATTTTCACTCAACCCCAAATCACCACAGAGAAGCAAACACTGGCTGAATAGAAATATTTTCCTTAAAACTAAACAATCAGCACAGAAACATTAAAAAAAAACTACTTAGGTGGACATTTCACCAACAAGCAGTGGGATTACAAGTGGCTAGAGAAAGAACTTCAGATGTAGTGTGACTTTTGCAGCAACAATGAACCTTGCACAAGCAAGCAGCAGCTGGATGCAGACAACAATCTGCATGAGTGTTGTCGCAAGTTCACTTAAGAAAAAAATTCTTAGTCTTTTCTTCTGCCTTGCAAGGCTGTGGAGTAAAAATAAAGCTCTTTCTTAGGCCAGTCTGCCTGGCACTCCTGTTGCACTGTTTGCAACAGTGTTTGGAATAGACAGGACTGATTTGGTTGCAGTGATAACAAGGCTTTCACTCACAAGTGAGCATCAAATGCCTCACTTCAGGAAAGAATGAGAGATTACATCAACAGGTCCAGGAACTTGCTCTGGGGACTCCACCTCCTGGTCTGGAATTTCAGGTTTCCGAAAGTCCTCCCTTGTAAAATTAAAATTATGGGAATGCGGTCTCTGAAAAGGCACTGCCTGGCCTAAGGCTGCCCCTCAGGAGAGTCTCGCCAGCGCTTACCTCCCCTCCCTCATTCTGGCTGTTGGATGCTCCCTTCCCTTCTCCACTGACCCACTCCCTTCTCCACCCCACATTCACAATGTACAGGGACAGCCGGCTACTGACCCCACATGTACTCCTGAACAGCTCAACAGCCAAAAACGTGGAAGATAGTGAAGCAATTTCTCTACAAATGAATATAACAGAGTTGAGATGCATGGCGGGACTTCGAAAACACATAACTAAAATACCTGGGGACAGCACTATGAGAGACAGGACCAAGATTCCCATTTGGTGGATGCGTGGCTTTCAGTGGCTAGCCATGCTGACTGCTTCCAGTGCGTGCTTTTCATCGGGGTCCAATCAGCTCAAGCAAGGGTAAGGGACAGGGATGGAGCAATGAGACAGTTTGCCAAGCTCTGCACTCCTCCTCGAGGCTCTCCCGTATCCTGAATTACTGTGCACTCTTTCTGTGCAAGCTTTACAACTCGACTCACATTTTCATCTCAGCCTCTGTGCCTGCCTGCTGCCACTGCAGACTCAAAAAGATGACTGAGAATCCAGCAGTTCTTCTGCGCTTGGTTGCTCCCTACAGTGGGAGAGAAATTTGCAGAAAGTTGGCCTCACCTCTCCCTCCCAGTTACTCCATCAAGATAAGGAAAGCAGATGACCCAGAACTCCATAAGAGAAAAAGCCTGTGAAAAGAGATTTTCTGGCTGCTTCTTGGGTTTGTAACAATTCAACAGCCACCAGAAAGCACTCCAGCTAACATCAGTGTCTTGTTTCAGCGTATGCTGTCTTGCAGACCCTCCTTATGAACAGCTAAATGCAACCCTCCGCCCCCAGAATCCCATCTCTGAACAGCAAGGAGCAAAGCACGAGCAGGGCACACACAGGGTTACTGTGCCTTCAATCTTTGATCAAACACAGATGAAGATGAATGCCATTATGCCAGAAATTGCCAAAAAGCAGCTGCCTTCTTCCCTTGCCTTCCCTTAAGCCCTCCTGACAGTTCTGTCCAGACCAGAAGTGGCACTTCACACTGTGCTGGGAGGGAGGACGAGGTACTTCTCATCAAACGTTGCTTTAGGACAAGAATGCACCATGCCAGACTGATACACCACACACAAGCTATACTGTATGTATTTAAAGACTGCAAGTATCAAGGCTGCATTCATTTTTATGTCCAACTGATGAAGAGAAGGATAACACCAGTTTGACAGCTCTCAAAGCAGCTGCTGCCTTTTAGCTCTAGAACAAGTTTTCCAGCAGTATCCTATTTTCACAAGACAATCAACACCAAAGCTCTTGAATTAACAAATTGTAACAGGAACCCCAATGACCTGCATTCAGTATCCCTTGAAGTTTAAGGGCTGTAGTTTTGATCTGTGTCTGGAACGCAGTTAACAACGCCCGTAGCATAGGAAAGAGGCTCCGATTAAAGCCTCCTAACTAAGCCACTTCTTGACAAGTGAAGAAACGCAAACGACAACTCATCTGCGGTTACCCCCTTACCTTTTTGCTAGGCAATTGTGTGTGCAAGCAGTGATGCATTCGAGCCGTGCAGCCGAGTACCCAACGTACTTCCCCCTCCACACAGAATGAGCTCCCTTTCATACCAGCTGCTTCAGCTCAGCAAATAGGAGCTAAAGCACGGCCTGATGCAGTCTGTAAATCTGAATCCTACAGAATCTGGCCAAGTAGCAGTCACAAAAGTGTTAAACTCTTTATCCTTGTGGTATGCTTCTGTATTTCATAATTTTAACGTGGCATTCATAGCATATCAGGTAACATTAAAATCCAATGAGGGTGCTGTCTATTCATTACACGACCTGTTTCTCAACAGAACACTTTGGTGAAATCTGGCAGAAATTGGTGTATTTTTGTACACAAGTTACAATTTAGTGGTTATGATATTTGTGATCAAGTATCTTAAGCTATCACATGACTATTGCTCTAAAAACAGAACCCATATGCGGCTCGAGGCTGTTACCACCTTGCCAACAAACCCCAAACCTAACTGATGCTTCAAAGCTAGCAGTGACTTACGGACAGAGATGTCCTTTAGCTGTGATAGACTTGCCCATGGCATTAATTAATCCTTAGCGGTGACGAAGAGAGACCACGTGTTGGCTTTGCAAGCCAAAAGCAAGCTGACATCCTCACAGAGCACAAACACAACCTTGTGCTGAATATTACTGGAGTATGAAAAAATCATTTAGAGAAAGAGCAGCTACAACACAGCTACTTGCCTTACCTCCTTTGTAAACAACATTTAAACTGCCACGTACAGCTATGATTAAGGAGTAGGAGACAAGAAGAGACAGCCTTGTAACTGCTGACAGGTAAGTTCATCTCAGCTTCAGAACAACCGTTTAAAGATGAAAGAACACTGAGAGGATGCTGAAAGACAACCGACAGCTTGAAGAATACACACCAGTTTTCAAATAATTTCTGTGATGTAGGGTAATATTTAAGATCACAGCATTCACTGGGAATTAGATCATCCATTTAGCGGTAGGTTTGCCAGATAAACTGTCTGAAGACTTTAAGAGAATCAGCAAAAACTGTAGAGCAATGCAAAAATCAGAGTCAGTGTCTCTGCATTCTTGTTTTTCAGCTGCCTGCCCACAGAAACTTCACAAAAGACTGAACCACAGAAGACAAATATATGAAGCTGAAGAGCAGGCTAGGTGTTGCAATTGATTTCAGCTGAGACACATGCTTTCCCTGTTGCCTGCTATGCCCAGACCTGTTATTCTACCTCTGCCTCGTCTACAGCACTCCATTTCACATCTGCTGCTGGCTTCATTTAAATGTTTCTCATGCAGGATTATTATTTTTGGAGCAGACAGAGTCGGACAAACCAGCATAATGGAAGGGCGGTTGTGCAGGCAGACACAGACCGTCCAAATCTTTGGCAGGGGGCAGACAAGTAGCTGCATCGGGCTGAGGAGGGCATTGGCCTAATTTGGGTTGTCGACAGCTTCTACCAAACACCTGAAGCAACTTTGCAAGCAGAGTTAGCATATCCGAACAATAAAAACAGTGTTTGTGCAAAGCGTGTTCCTCACCTCTGCTGCCACTCACCCTTCATGACGTGCTGTACAGGTCAGGGTGCTCCCAGGGCTACATTTACATGAGCTTTCCAAGAGCTTTCCAAGAAACCATTAGTAAAGCTTAGGGAATTTAACAGTGCATCAATGTCAGGAGACAGCTGAAATGAAGAGCTCCACAACCCAGAAAATGGCAGGGAGGAACCTCAAGGTAGGAAAGTGCTCTAAACAAGATGATATTTAAATCTGCCTAGCAAAAATTTAATGTAGCTTGGATGCACACATGATTTGAACAGCTGGGACAGTCGCAGAGGACTCTGGTGACAGAGCAGACATCCTCAGTAGGGACTATAAAATCCTTCGACATTTTAAAACCAAATACTCTAACCATCCTGAGCTACATATCTATCACCATGGAGCAAAACACATCAGCTACAACATTTTAGCTTCTTAAGAAGTACATGCAAATCTCCTGTCAAAACAGTTGCTAACAGCCTTTCAACTCTTCAATGGAAACGGGGACAGCAGAGGAAGGGGGAAGAAGCAAAGGACAGAAGAAAACCTTTTTGTTTTAAGGCATCCTGCAAACACAGATCCACGTGAACACAGAAAAACATTTAACAAATGAACTGAAAGAAAGCATCTTGTACAAGAATCCTGATAACTATATAATCTGTGGAATAATAAAACTGCAAAGCCACAGACTAGTTTAGAACGACCATGTCCACTGCTAAAATAATGAATGAAATGAGGCCGTAAGAGTCTCTGATAAGAAAGCTATTTAATAGGGTCTAATTCAACATGGGAATACAGCGTGCTGGATACCTCGCATGACTGAAGTTGGGGGAAAGCAACAGATTAATAATACAGCTTCCAAAAAGGCACAGAGCCCACAAGTATCACCAGTCTGTGTTGCCTGGGTTGCGGACTACAAGGATGGCCTGATTATGCTTCAAATGCTTTGAACACAAGTCTTCTGAATGCAGAGAGACCAGATATAAATGCAGAGTATCACCCCAAACTGCAAGCCAAGCATGCTTAGTCTTTACATTTCTAACTTGCAGCCAGAGAGCAAAGCAAAATTAGAGACTGGCAAGATGGTGTTCTCCTTGTGAAACCAAATAAACAGCACATTTTGAACCATTTCCAGCACAACTTCAGCACAAAATAACATTTGCACTAGGCTGTTAGTAACATAATAGTTGGAATTTCATCTGCATGCTAAGAGCTAGAGGAAGAGCCGCAGGGAGCAGCTCTGAGTGTATGCTCAGCCTCCAAAGGAAGTGAAAAAGGTTGCAAAAAAGCTGTGCTGTACTTCATTGCGCTAAATGCCCTTCAGACGGAGCCCGCATGTACAGACATTTGCTCCAGTTGGGGACAGACAGCTGGGGCTACGAGAAGCTTCAGTGCTTGCCTGGAGCCCTGCCCCACCCCCAGGTGTGCCAGGTAGATGCTCTGGCACTTGGAAGGAGCCAGGCATTGGCCAAACCCAACTGAAGGCTCAGGTACGTACGTGGGAACTGATTAGTAGCAACGATTAAGCCAAAGCCAAAAGGAGCACCAGCAGAAGATGCAAAGCACAACGGAAAGCCCGTTTTCTCTTTTCTATAAGCTGTGAATCAACCTCAGAGCAATGCAGAGCCAGCCCCAGGACAAAGGGCCAGTCATTGCTAATGCAGTTGACAAACAATCCAGAGAAGGAAGATTCACTCTCTGGATTAAGGAAGAGTAACCCGGGCAGGTACAGCCTGTTTCCATAAGCTGCAGTCACTTCCTGCTATTGCACCCTTTGCCTTTCCCAAGCTCTGTGTTTAAGGGAAAATGAACAGGGAAACAACACAAACTACTGACAGCGACCTGCTTTGTGGTACCCACTTGCTGAGAACCAGACATATTAAATAAGCAGCAAAGGCTAGGGAAGATACCAGAGTCAAATCGGATCAATTCAAACAAACCAAGCATAGGGCACAAAACACCTGCTCCAAAACTCAGTTAAACCTTTTGTTTTGGACAACTGCCCACGATATTAAAGCACCGCATCTCTCCTCTCTTGGACTCCTCACCCCTCTTGGTAAACGGCGCGGGAGGAGGCGGCGGCGGCACAGACCACAGACCGGACTCGGGTACTCCTGGGGAGTGGGGAGTGCAAGGATTCACTCTTCAACTTCTGGAACGCAACCTGTGCACTCTATACCAAAACCCTCCATGCAAAGCCCGCGACACCTACCTGCCATTCCCACTTCTACAAGAGCTGAGCGCGTGCAGCGTGTGTGCCTCTGGGAGAAGCAGGGGGAGGTCAGCAGGGGAGTCAGCCTGAGCTGAGAAGGTCCCCGCGTGCTCCCGGAGAGGCGGCGTAAACCCCGCAGCCAGGTGGCAAACTCCAGGTGCCGCTGGACAAGGGGCTGCCTACCACACGCAGAGAGCAAACAGCAGCAGCACTCACACAGCAAGCAGCTCCCAGGCTGCAGCCTGCCACATCACCTCCACACTCATCAGCAGCTTCAAGCTCAGTCATCCCCGGCAGCAAAGTAATCACTTAAGAAGTCAATGCCACAAAACCCCTAAATTTGCAGTCAGTTACGTGATTAATAGTTTTCCCCAAGGTGCTCTTACGTGTGCAAGACAACACCCAGAAACCACAGACAGCACTTCTAATGGAGATTATCTCCCATGCATTTGACATTTCACTTTTTTTTTTTAAGGCACCTGTTCTAGCCAACTGTTGCTCATTTAATTGGGAAATCTAATGGCTGAAAATCCTACGGCTGTTAAACTACCACGTAGTCTGCACTGGAATTTAATTTTAACCATTCCAATCCCTTGCCATATTCATACACTTCCTTTTTTTTTTTTTTTTGCCCAAATTGCTTGTTTAGAAGCAATATTTACAGAAAGATACCACATACTTAGAAGCTCTATTCCTGTGGAATTAAATATGGTAGGTATAAGCATACTCGTTAGTAATAAGTTTAAAAAAAAATCATCAAGAAAAGTTAAGTTCCAGCCACAAAAGACTGCTTTACACGGTGCAATGTCTGCTTTCAACAGTCACTGTTACACTGATGATACAGCAATCATTTGCTTTGCTCTCCACGTGGAGAGGGCTGCTATGGTCAGAACCATTAAGTGCTACGTAAAAATTTGGGAGGGTTTCTCTTTCCAGGATGCCACAGCTTAAATTTTGAAGCAAATGTAGCAAGCAACTATAGCACCAAGCTGAAGGATGAGTTATGTTTATGTAACAAAAGGCTTCCTGGATTATTTTAAGGCTCAAGTTCTGCAAAGCTAACAATTGAGGACAGGGTTGTTTTTATGACCGATTCACAAAATAAACACCACTGAAGAGCCAGCAGAATCTTGCTATTCCACCATATTAGACCCCTAGATTTCAGCAATGAGTACTTTGTGACCCTCTGAGTTTGGGACATACACTGCCATATACCGAGACAAGTACACAAATCATACAGAAGACAAAGATACCAACGCACCTGCGAGTAATTTCTCAACATAAATTACAAGGTTGTGCCACGTGCCCAACAGTGCCTGGTTTGAACCTTTCTCATTTAGCAGGAACAAAGCAACCTTGCGCCTCTTGCACTGTACGTGCAATAATAATATTCAACCCCTATTAAACCTGCATTCAACTTAAGAAATAGACGACTACTTTATTCATGGCATCTGTACATTGAATCCAGAGGAAATAAAAGGTGAATCAATACAGTGAGGGGAGCTTCTGCTGTCTGGGGTAAAGGTGTCTTCCACTCTCAATATATACATTTGGGGAAACAGAAAGGTTTCAGGACTCTGATGAAAACAGTCTCAAATTTCCGGTCTAGAAAAACCGTCAAATAGATGTCAGCTTTCAGAAAACAGCAACTCCAAAACTAACCCGTGCCCATAATGATTAGTGTTACGTGCAGCAAAATATACAAATAAATAAATAAAGTTCCCCAATTTTAGCATTGTTGATTTTTAGTCTCAGTATTTTTCCCATTATTTCTGTTTACTGACCATATTTCCTACACTATCTGTGGAAGCACTATTTAATATTTTATTGTATGACACTTGAGATTTAGAGGTGCACAGCACTGGGGCCTCTGCAGGAAAGGTGCTAAAACCAATTTTTCTAAAAACAAGTTTGCTTGGGGCACCCACAGGAAGAATTACAACCGGATTAGGCAGAACCACAACTCAGAGTTGCTCTTCTGCTCTGTCACTGAGGCCATGCAGGACCAGCCAGTTTAGTCTCACTGATTTTCAAAAACATCTAGAGAAAAAGGAAGCAGCTTTTCCAACTAAGAGCTGAGGGCACCAAAAACTTGTTTCATTCAATATGCTAGTCACTAGGGTTGCACACAAACAAATGACTGTTTAAAATACATCTTTTTTTTTCCTCAAAAATGTCTATGCTCAATAGCCCCTGCTTTTATTTTCCAGTTCTTACGATACCTCCCTCTCTAGCTCTTACATCAGTCATGGGCCTTTCTGCAGAGATCAAACCCAACAAAACCATGAAAGAATCTTAAAAGATGCCTCTCAGCAAATCCTTGCACAGCTTCAAAGGATTACTGAAAGAAAAACAAAACAAAACAGAACTACAAGCAACAAAAAAGGGCACACGCCCAATTTATTTTTCCTTTGCAGGTCATTCATCTACGTCAAAGCCAAAACTGGGAACAGAAACCAGGCATTCCAACCGCCAGTCTGGTTGTCTACTCGGTATATCACAGGCTTCAACAGCCAGAAGGGCAAAATTTCCTTATATGTAGTCTTTTTGTAGTATTTATACACAACTATATCCTCTGAAGTTTTGCTCTCAAGTTACTCTGAACTGGAAGGAAAAAGGAACCAACCTAACACATCCTTCAGCTGACTTCTCTAAGATTGTACAATTTAGTACTGGAGTTGGACTGTTTTCTTGAATGGAGAGAAAGCACCAGGCTGGCACTTAGTGTCTAAGCTAACAGAAAATGGAGTGAATCATTATATATTTGCTAGTAAGCTATGTCACTGAATGAAAGCCTCCCTTAAAGCAACCAGGCAGTACAGGTGCCAAACGAAACACTGCCATGCAGCTGCAGGACATTAAGTCAGATGTTACAAATACACAAGCAAGGACCACAGACTGCTGCCAATGCTGAAGGCTGCCATTGGCACACATGCAAAAAATGATTAAACCAAAGCAAAAATGGATACCTGCCAGTGCAAGTCTAAAACAAGAATTTATCCCTATTCAGGTCACATTTAATATCAGCTTACAATAAACAACGTATTGAGAAGCACACTGCTCCAAAACACATGTCCTTAAAAACACAAAATTCACTTACTTACCTGAAATTGCCTTTCTACCCAGAGAACTTGGTTCATCAGGTTAGAAGCTCACTATGACTCTGAGAGTCAAAGCCCAGAAGACCTGCTGCTGGCTGCTGCTCACGTAGTCATTAGAGTCACTATAAAAAAAATATATAATTATTATTATGTGTTAAGAAAGCAGTGCTACCACCTAGCCTCCTATTAAAAGCATTACCATGATTATAACGTGAAGATTGCCTCAAGATCTACCAGTAGCTGGAATATGTTGTAAAGCACTGTGCTAACCTAGGCAGCTGCGCTTTAAAAACAGCATTTCCCAAAAGTCATGGAAACAGAGAGGAACCCTGTGTCCATACAAGGCCTATAGCAGTGTCTGTCGGATCCGGAGGGGGTCTGGAGTGCTTCTGCTCCTACTTCGTGGCACCACACGGAGAGCAGCTCCGCTACTGTGTGCGGCAGCCTTCCCAAAATTCTCTCTGGCAGGAGCTGGTAAAGTCACCCAGGCTCTGATCCAGGCATCAAAGGAGATAACAAGTAAGTTGATGCAGGGGGAGGGACAAAAGCCTTTTCTCCTGGTCTTCAAGATAACTTTACAATAGAGAAAGCACTCGCCCAGAAGCAAAGATAAAACATAAAATTGAAATGCACTTGACCAAAATCCACCAGGGGCAGCACAATGGTGACAGGCTTCTCTCCGTCCCCTCCAACTGCTCTGCAGACACCAGACTTGTGCACAGCCACCCGTTGGGGCCAGCAGCAGCAGGCAGGACTGCTCGGGCCATAGCTGGGAAGCAAACACACTCCTCACCCAAGCCCCAGCTTTGGAGGGAGACAAGAAGGCATACCACTGGGCTAGAGGCTGGACATCAGACGGCTTCTGTCTGTCCTGACGGAGCTGCAGAGACCTGCAGGCAGTAAAGTCCCTGTCACCCTGCCCTGCAGGACGCTCGCAAAACCGAAGGCTTGCTACCCACCCCACAAACACCCACCAGTCTCCAGTAAGGGGGAAAAAGGGGGAAGGCCCTGTTCTCGTGAGTAACCGCGCTCTTATCTCCTGACAACAGCCACCCTCCCAAACACGTCACAGAGTGCTCTCAGGCACTCATCTCTGCCAAGTTTCACGATGCCCCAAAAGCCGCCCATCAGCTGCTATAACGCTGCCCGTGTCCCCGCAGGAAGCTCCTGGACTTGATCCCCTGATCCAAGAGGCAGTGGGGCGCAAGCCGGCGCTCAGACACCAACACACCCTTTGGACGAGTAGTTCCCCAGCCAGCCAGATCCCAAAGGATCTACCCAAGGAGCTCCACTCCTGGAGCTGTTCAGCAGTAGCAAGGCGTAATGGCACAAAAGAAGCCCACTTCCGTTTTAGCACGTAAGATGACAGCATTCAACTCTGTGATACCACTTGTTTTTAATATCCTGAACATTTCTTTGACACAGAAGCAACAGCTGAGAAGCATTTCTGATGGTTTTGATGCTATCAGTTCCTGAAGATGCCAGCCAGTCATGTTCTCCACATCACAGGATGGGCAAGAAGTACCTGTCCAGAGCCTTCTACAACACCCCGCAGAGCACCTATAGCTTATTCATGATGTATCATGCAGCATTTCAAATCCTCTGACCCAATCCATCATAACCAGCATGTGCACGCGTGCACACCCACCCACCCCAAGCTGAGGACAGGCTGAGTTGAAACTGCACCTGTAACAAATGCATTTAAATAGACTACAGCTTGCAGAACCTGCAAGATTTCCAGAGAGAGCCTCTCATTTCTTTCATTGACACTCAAATGTTTTCTCAAATGAATGCTACCATCTTCATCACCCATGCAGAACTGTAAGGGAATCAACCGTCACTAGGATTTTGGTGAACGTGTGTCCAAATCTAAGTACCAAGGGCCATTTTCCAAGCCAAAGAAGTAAAAATGTCTCTCTCAAAGCACAGACACAAAGCTTTGGAGTTGGGGATTCTCCTCTTCTCCCTCCCACCTAACATGCATACGCAAGCAGCAGCGCTGCAAAGGGAGCAAGAGTGGGCTGTCCTCTTACTTTCTCATCCAACATAAACAGCAAGGATCAGGAATGTCTGCAAAAGCAGGATTAACTGGCTACTGACTGTTCCTCAGAAAAGGCACCTTGGTGATTAGAGTAGCATTTTCCTTTTACGCCCTAGCACAGGAACACGGGCCTATTTCCACATTTCCCTGGCGTGTTTGCTTCTCATTTCTCAGACATGCTGAAGTACTCCTTAAAATACATGGGCAGAAGTTCCGCCTGAATAGATCACTTGTGCCAAGTTCACCAACAGAGTATGCTTGTTGATTAAAAAGTCAAATTGATAGAAGACAATGTCAGGGGTTTTGAGAGAATGTTTTAACCAGCGTCTAAGATATCATTTTAATCCTGCTCACAGTTAATTCTTTGAACACAGGAAGCCAGTAAAATTTGTGATGCTTACACAACACATCTCCAAAGGCACGCTAATCATTGAATTATTTTGCAAAGGGCTCTTAACTTTTAGTAGTTTGCCTCTACACCCTTTCTGCAGGGACAATAAAATCATATGGCTAATCCTAACCTAGCATTCACTCCCCAGTGAAAGGGTACATAAGAAAAGAAGTGATCTTCAATTGCTTTAAGTACACAGACCTGCAGTGCAGGAACCCTTATCCAAATACTGATTTCTCCCCCCTCCTTCAGCTTTTGCTGCTGTATTTTAGGCTAACATCCACTTTACTCTTCCGTCTCTGATTGTAAAAGGCAAATTATTTCGGTTCCCGTTTCCATTAAGAAGATTTAGAGGCGATTCCCCGCTGCCACACACTGCATTTTTGGTCGGTGCTTGGTGAAGCATTAAGGGAGGAAGCCCCAAAACATCCCCTTTCTGTATGTTGACATGCTGCTAAAGTCAGCCCTAGTGCCCCACAGCCCCAAGAAAACTGTTGTTATTATGACCAAGGGCGACACAGTTATGCAAAGCAGCATGATTTATTCACAGGATTACCTTTGTGTAGTTCTTCCAGTGCCCGAGCCCCCTAACAGAGCGCTGTGAACAAAACTGAAGGGAGGAAGCTCGAAAGACTTCACTGACAAAATGAAAGATACTGCTTGCAGCAAGCACTTCCTTCACTATTAAATCATTCTGTACTTTTATGGAAGTACACAACTGTGCTCATATTCATGTCTAAGGCATTTGTGCACCCACCTCACTAGCCTGAATAAAACCGGCCAAAATAACACACCAAGCCTTGGTTTCCAGTTTATGCTGCAAGAAAGGCAAAGCACAATTTTTAGAAGTGTCCAAAAGGACTGCATGAGCACAAGTTAAGAAGTCAAAATGCTCAAGGCCTTTCCTGAATAGCTACACCAGACAGAGCAGATATCATAAGGGAGGAAGCCAACTTCCAGCAAGAAACAACCAGACCCAAAGTCCCGTTTGACTGTTGGCTAGATTTAATTTTAGGTCACATCAGACATGATCTAAATGTCAAATATGCAACAAATATCTATCCTGTTCAGGTGACATGGTCTCTTCCACTGTTCCCAGAAACAACATTCCCCTCCTCAAGCCTCCTCCCCAGTTTCTTGCTCTGCCTTCCAAATAGCACCTTACAGGACACACTGCTCCACAAATCAAGGCCTGATGTTTCTGTGAGCTTCCTCATCATTTAGGGTACTAACAGCCCCAGGAACACTTGGAAATTCCACACCAGGAGGATACAATGAGAAGCACCTTGGTACATACTGGCATTTTCAACAGACCCTCCAGGGTGGGATGCTCCAGGTTTCCTAGATTAACCTGAAAATACTTGGAAACAAAACTAAAATTAGTTAGTTCTAATACATCAAGCTATTACTAGGTTGAAAAACATTAAGAAAAGGAAGCAACTAACTCATAGGCAGGTAACTTTCAGAATAGCCAGTGTTTTATTCAGATTGGATCTCTCTAGATAATTACCTCAGGTTATAAAAACCCAAGGTCTAATTATTTAGAAAGACAGTATTTTCCGGATCAGTATTTGTAAGACAGTTTCCACTACTAACTCACGCATATGTGTATAGATACACATGCACACACTCATATACACAAAGATATATTAGAAGGATTTTCTTGAAAGTCTCATCTTTGATAAGCATCGTAAGGTACGCTGTTATGACAGCTTTCCGAATGACGTGCTGTCCGCTGCAACATCACCTTCCAAAACTCATGCTCCTTGAAAACTGGCAAACTCCTCAAGGGTTCCCTCAACTTGAGATCAGTAAACATACTCAAAAAAGGTCACATGCCTCTTCTCCCAAAACTCCTAGGAAATCAAACATTCACTTCATTCCACGACCTGTTGTGTAACGTACCTTGAGAGGTCATCAGGCAAATGTTTCAGCAATAAGGCATGCAGGGCATGACCAGAGCTATGGACCTTGCTGCTGCTCTTGGAAGAGACAATAACAGGACTGGAACTTCCCCATCTTCTGTCACGGGTGACCACTACTTTGAATCATATTGCTTATTTTTACCCACCAAACCTGCGTTTGGCATCTTGTTTGGATCATTTTCCATTCTAGGAGCTGGAGGAGAATGGGTTGCAAGCTGAGGACTCCACAACAACCATGGTTTACATGCTTCTGCAAAGGGGATGGAGACGGAAATGGTTCACCTCCACCCGAAAGCAACTTCATGCATCAGAATTTACACCGTATCTAAACACACAACTTCACACCCCAAAGCCTTCCTATCAAGTTATCTGTTGACTCAGAAACAAACCACACCACTTTAAACTTAGCTCTTCAATTCACAGGTTCTTTGAAACAACAGGTGAACAGGTGTCAACTTTGCTAGCATATTTAAAAATGGAGAGCATTAAAAACAAGGCATCAGTTTTCTCTCCAAAGAGCAGAAGACCTCAATGTTTCTATTGGACTTTGTGACAACACCTACTGCTTAATACTTGGGGTATTTTTTTCTGTTTTTAATAAAGACAGAAATCAGAATAACTGGTTTGGCAAAAGGAGCTGCACCATTCACTGACTGGAGAGTTGAGAAATTGTGTTTCTCACACCTACATTTTTCAGATTTTAATCTGATAACAATTACTGCACGTTTAAGACTTAGTGAAGTTGGACAAAGTGGTTCCTGCAGAGTAGTGGCAATGACAGCACGGACAAAAGGGGAGACTTGGATGGATGCCATTACGGTTACACACAGATCACGAGCAGAGCAAAGAGATGAGCTCAGTTACAGACCGTGCAATCTGGAGAGGTTAACGGAAACAACTGTAGTACAAAAACAGATCTGTTGCATGGGTTTTCAGCTCCAGCAGGGTTAAAAGTGCTAGTTCAGATTTGCTTTCTGGAACACGATCCTCTGCTGGTGACTGAATGTCCACTTTGTCAGCTGCTCCGCATCAGAGCTCGCTGCTCCTCTGAGGACATGGGGCGCTTGAGCAAAGTGCATCAAATTCCAGAAGTACCAGTGGGTGCCAATGGTTTTCGCAGGCAGAAAGACATTGGGATATGTTGCAGGACACCTGGGGAGATGTGCTGATGAGCTTTGTGTTTATTGCTCCAGCTTTGCAGGTAAACTAAAAACAACCTGCTTCACGAGGCACACCAAGATCCCCACTGAAGTGCTGAATTGAAAAGAAAAAAAAATGGGGAAAACAAACAAACAAAAAACAACAGACTTATCTGGCAAATATACCAAAAATGTATCCAAGCAGTTTTCCCTAAATTATTGCAGCAGCTGAAGATCTTTTGAGTATACAAAAATGTGCTGCTAGCAGCGTTTATATGAAATTTATAAAGGAGACTTCTTGGCTTAAAAAATATATAAATTGGCTTTTAAAATGTCATTCAATACTTTTTACATGGGCCTCTTCTACAGAGCAGATTTATGAGACAGTTATGGTGGTACAGAACAATAAACACCACCACGTACACACTGCTTGAGCAACCACTCCATTTCAACCTTCTTTTCAATTCACCTTGCTATCCAAGAAAATTTCGAAGAAAGGCTGTAAAATGAAAGTTGCCAGCATCCAGGTAGATCAATGGACTCTTCCTCCTGAGTTGTTCCCATCTGAGAGATCTCCAGCTTGGAAAAAATCACAAAAGTATCATTCTCACAGCCTCTGCAGGCTGAAGCCCATGTATCTGACCTCTGGGACTGCTTTCTGCAGAGATTCCCTTTGATGCTGCCATCAAGCACCAAGGAAGTTTATAAAATCATAGAATCATTAAGGTGGGAAAAGACCTCCAAAATCATCTGGTCCAACCATCCCCCTACCACCAATGTCACCCACTAAACCATGTCCCTAAGCACCATGTCCAACCTTTCCTTAAAGACCCTCAGGGACGGTGACTCCACCACCTCCCTGGGCAACCCATCCCAATGCCTAATCACTCTCTCTGAGAAGAAATGTCTCCTCATTTCCAACCTGAACCTCCCCTGGTGCAACTTGAGGCCATTCCCTCTAGTCCTATCACTAGTTACCTGTGAGAAGAGGCCGACCCCCAGCTCCCCACACCTCCCTTTCAGGTAGCTGCAGAGAGCAATGAGGTCTCCCCTGAGCCTCCTCTTCTCCAGACTAAACAACCCCAGTGCCCTCAGCCACTCCTCTCAGGACTTGTGTGCCAGGCCCTTCACCAGCTTCGTAGCCCTTCTCTGGATATGCTCCAGGGCCTCGATGGCCTTCTTGTAGTGAGGGGCCCAAAGCTGAACACAGTACTCGAGGTGCGGCCTCACCAGAGCAGAGTACAGGAGGACGATCACCTCCCTGGTCCTGCTGGCTGCACTAGTCCTGATACAAGCCAGGATGCTGTTGGCCTTCTTGGCCACCTGGGCACGCTGCCGGCTCATGTTCAGGCGAGCATCGACCAACACCCCCAGGTCCTTTTCCTCTGCACAGCTTTCCAGCCACCCTGCCCCAAGCCTGTAGTGTTGCATGGGGTTGTTGTGACCGAAGTGCAGGAGCCGGCATTTAGCCATGTTGAACATCATCCCCTTGGCCCATCAACCCATCCTGTCCAGGCCCCTCTGCAGGGCCTCCCTACCCTCTGGCAGACCGACACTTCCCCCCAGTTTGGTGTCATCTGCAAACTTACTGAGGGTGCACTCAATTCCCTCATCTAAGACATCAGTAAAGATATTAAAGAGGAAGGGCCCCGACACCGACCACTGGAGAACACCACTGGTGACCGGTCACCAGCTGGATTTCACTCCATTCACCACCACTCTTTGGGCCCAGCCATCCAGCCAGTTTTTAACCCAGCAAACCTGTCCAAGCATGGGCTGCCAGCTTCTCCAGGAGAATACTGTGTTTGGCATTTGCCTCCTCTATTACTACCCTTGAATCCAGTCACCCCAAGCTTCAGTGCTTTTATTCTCACGATGTCCCTGTGCAACAAAACCTCACAACTGTTCTGCTGTACCCGTTCAATCAAGGCAACTAAACAGCATTCCCTGTCTCAGACAAGGCTGAGCCTTTGACTATTTTCAGCTCCAGCAGTTTCCTGAGCCTGTATTTAGCAACCCTCGGGGAGTATTTCATCCAAATATTTGTTCAGCCTCCCCTTGATCCCATTTAAACTCTGCCCACAACATTATCTGGCAAGGGCTCCAACACATCTGTCGCTGCATCGATGGGGAGCCTATGTGCCATCGCTCGCTGCTCAGGACTCCAGTTACTGCCACTTCCCACCTCCCACATGGATAGGGTGGAAAGAAATCCCCATTTCTGGCTTCCCGTCTACTTACAGATTCAAGCAGGTAAATTCACACCACTACCTAATCTTTAAGTTGTCACAAGGTGTCAGTTTTCCTCCCTCGGTTCTCTGGTAAGCAGAAACCAGGTTACAACCCACACGTTGAGGACACTCTTCCCCTCTGTAACAACACATGGGAGATGTTTGAGAAAACCTTTCTTCCCACAAAACAGCAAAGAGCAGAAATGTGAATTTCCTCCAGAAGAACAATTAAACAGAAACAGACTTCATCTGAACAGCCTCCTCTGCCATTCCTAAGATGCCGTACTAGGATTTTGAAGGACTAGAAGTGGCAGAACAACTGATTTTCGTGAATGCACATCTGCTATCTCCGAGCGTTCAGTGCTGAACTGTACTCCCAAGATCCACTTACCAACCACGTCTGCCATCGCTTCTGGTCTATTTTGTCTATAGTGGAACCTGATCAGGCACAGCACTCCTAAGATACACTTTATAAACACATTTCATAGCCTAACTGCTCCTAGTTAATACATAGCAATATTCAGTAACAATTTTGGAAGAAAAACTGTGAAACATTTCATAAAAAAATGAATCTGGTTATGGATGCCAGTAGTTTTTCATATAAAAATGGCTTGGATTGTGATACTCTGATCAAAATTCACATTTGTATCTCACACTGCATCCCACTCCTGGCCCTCAACTATGCCAGAGTCCCTTGTTCGTGCTGCAACATTCACGATGGCTGCATTCCAGCCTGAGGGCAAAGGCTGCCTGTAAGCGGTTTATTCAGTATGTGAAATGTTTTGTTTATCCAAAAATATTTTAGCTCCAAGAGACATTAAAGTGAGATTTAGATTTCAGCATTTGCACAGTAAAGAGATGCAACTCCTACATATATTACCAAGGACTTTTTTCCTTGAGGCTTTCTAGCTGTGAAAATCTATTTTGCAAAAATAAAATTACAACAAACCAAAAGCAAAGTGTAACACTTAATAATAAAGGAGGAGGGGAAAAAAATTGCTATACCAAAAAGAGAGAAGCAAAAGACAAAGCAAGGATGTCGTTGCACTCTTGCTCACTTTGTTTGGAGCAGATCAACGTAATAATCAGAAGGAAAACCTTTATGGTACTGCAAGTCAAGCCAATACTTATGGCATCTTCACCAGCAAGTGGCTCTGGAAAACCAGAATAATATAAAGTGAAGTATAAAGTATAGGGAGTTTCCCTGCAGCTTGGTCCCAAGTTTAACTTGCAGTAGTGAAATCTGGCTAGCCAGCAGATCATCTACTGGCACTGAAGTCTTACAATGTTCATACCAACCTTAAAAATAAAACTCTCCCCAAGCATCCTATTTGGGTGGTAATTTAAGACAAGGAATTAAGCACATCCATCACCAGAGACAAAAGCATGACAGTTGACAGGACAGACTTTCAAACACAACACACAATACCACACAATTCCATTTAATTATCCCCAGGTTCCAAAACCAGAAGACAGGAACATTAAAACTGTTATAGTTCAACAGCAGCAAGAAAACATCTCCGTTTCCAGCTCAAAGCTCTTCTTATTTAAAGAGATGCCCTTCGCATACTTGGTTCCCAATCCCTGTCTTAGGACAGGAGCAAAGGATAAGTCAGATGTGCTGTACCCTCATGCTAAGACCAAGATACCAAGATTAAAGGAAAAAAATGAAAGAAGAAAAAAAGGACAAAGTCTTACCTGCACTGGCCCTGCAGTAGTCAGAGATTAATGCATTCTTCTGTACCGAATCGTTATTGAGCTCCGCAGGCTCCCTCTGCCATAGCTCCAGGTGTGTGCTTTACTTGAGCTGTGGTTTTGCTAATTTGCCTCTGCCAGGGAATTCCCAGCCACAGGCTGGGTCTGCACCAGTTCATCACTTCCTTCAGCAGCCTCGTTAATCAACGGACTTACCTCAAACTATGTAACAAATGTAGAATTAACCATATATAAACAGAAAAAAAAAGTTAATCTCTTAAGAAAGTGATCTGGCGGGTACTGAAACGTTTCTGCTCTTCTGCTAACTTCACCATATGCAGGTTTACAGCAAGGTTATACTACAGACTTTTATATATTTAAGATAAAAAATGCTAGCAGATCCTATGCAGCACTACAACAATAAAACAGCAGATTTTGACATTACCAAAAATGAATGTGCAGAAAAACAAGCTGTACAGTTTAGTAGGCCAGTTCCTTGCAAGGTACTAAATAACGCCTTAACCTTCACAACTAAGACCTTGCTCAAACCGCCTTACAAACTAGGGTTTGCCCAGTGTGGTCAGAGACCTCAGGCAAATAGGAAGTGCAAGAAGTGAAACTGAGACAATGAAGTATACAAAAAAGAAAAAAGCAGCAAACAAGAAAAAAGGTTGGAATAAACTTTGGTCAGCTGGTGCTTTCCCTCCACAAGATTAACTTCAGCCCAGCAAATACACAGGATAGTTTTTCAGGACTGGCCTTTGTAATACTTAAATATGAGAATACTAGACTAAGCTCAAGAGCTTAATCAAAAGCTTACAAGTCGATTATGGGTCCCTGGTGACACCCCTGGCCCTAACGAGCAGAAATAACCACAGCTTTTACATGAAAACTCAGCTTCGATCAAAACTTAGAGTAATTTTAATCTTGCTGTAAAAAGCCAGAGTGCATTATTGCTTTCATATTTAACACATCACAAGACCAAGAGCGATCACAATCGCCACATGACAGTAAAATCAGACTCCACTGTCTTTTTCTTACACCAGGGAAAAACATGGTTAACACAAGGCATACTAAGTACCAAATCAGCTGGTTTGCTTCAGTGCAACAGGCAAAAACATCTGCAGTATTTCCCGAAGTGCAAAAAAAAAAAAAAAAAATCAGTAAGTTGTGCAAGATCTGTACTCCACCTACAAGGGAGGAGTCAGAAAGGCAGACTTTCCCATACCGAAAGGACCACACAGCACCTCCAGGCTTTACCAGACCCCTGCGATCTTCAAAAATAAGAGAGCTCTGCTTTTTCTTTCTCCAGAGACATACTTTACACTCCAATGGGAGAGAAAGCCTAATGCTGAAACAACCCTAGGTAGGCATGCAAACAGTGCCCGTGCGGCAGCAACCTTCTTAAGTGTGACAAAGTAAAAACAACAGAGGTTTCAGCCTTCACTGTGAGTCAGTACAAAGAGCAACACGAGAGGGTGCCTCGTACTGTTGGATTTGCATGTCAGTATTAATGTAGACAAAGAACCTGGAACGCAGAAGCAACCATCAGTCTCCCTTTCCACTTAAATTCTTCTGTGCAGGCTCCAAAGACTGTAAAATGGCATTGTATCCATCAGAAGACAGGTATCTGTTTGGTCTGATGAAGTCTCCTGTCTAACAGACCAACCTCCTGTCGCTAGGGACCTGTCAGGACTGGATTTCACTCAGTGGCATAGGAGTTCATCAGCACCTCACGAGCGACCTTTTCACATCACTGCAGAATAAGGAACGGAAAATAAATTTATTCCCTTAATTTTCAGAGATTTACAAAGGTTATACTCCCCTCAGAGAAACTGCACGAACCTTACATCTTCTCCAAATCCTCCTCCCCCCCCCCTTTTTTTTTTTAATTTGGCATCTGAATTAATTACAGGGCAAAGCGCAGAAGAGCACAGCTCAGTCTCTGCAGCGTGATGAACTGTCTGCACCACTCTGACCAAGCACATTTCACTGACCAGGAGGAACATCTCAGCACCATGCAAATGCTGATGTGAGGGTACGGATGCTGAAATCTGGCTTGCTACCTTGTTTCCCGCTCCTCTGTGCAACACATTTTATTTTCAGGTTATAACACCTGAAGCAGGAGGTAAAGAAAGGATGGGCGTGGGCACAGCAGCTGACAGCATATTCAGAAATCTCAAGAACGAGACGCTTTCATTTCACATCTAGCTGCATTAGCTACACCTTCAACTCATATTCAGCAATTCTGGAGTCACGGCCACAAGATTTATACTGTCACGTCGATGTCACCTTCACACATGGCTTCCCTGCAGTCACACGGTGCTCAAAAAGAGCCTGCCACCACCCTCACAAACTAGATCAAATGCTACTTTTCTGCCTCTTGCTTAATAGGGCAACAGTATGATGAAACAAGCTGGGCTGGGGATGGAAGATAAGGGAGCTTGATCGGGTGACTTCTGAGCAAGGAAGCCCACAGTATGAGAATTTGCAAGTAAGCAAAGCCCTTTCATAACTAGAAATTGCACGGTCAGTAACAAAACACAGCTCTGGGGAGAACCCAAGAGTCAAAGAAAGGTGGGGGAGCATGTAATACAGACCAGACCTCTGTTTTAAGTGTGTGCGTATACACACATGGGCAAAGTCACTCCCCAGGACTGGCCTGGTCTCCTCTTACACATGATGCTCCCTACACCTATGGGGCTTTCTTCACCTGTCACTGCAAATGCACACCCCAGATACGTATCAAAGCACCAGAGTTATACAGTGAGACTTGGACAGCAAGGTCTGCCTAAGGGAGAAAAGTAAAGCTGAGGAAAAAAGAGAATCGGCCAGTATCAAGCACGTGCTTTCCTGAAGCAGCTTCTCTTAACAGAGAGCTAACTTCCAGTTCAGACAGCTGGCGAAGACGGGCTGCAGACCCAGGACATGCAGAGCCAGCTGCAGTCTCTTCCTCCCCTCTTTCACAGGGCTCTTTTTTTTTTTAAAAAAAAAAAAAAAAAAAAACACCTTACCAAGCACTTCTCAAGTCTCTCTTATGTACTGAAAGCTGTGGTGTTGAGAGGAGCTGAAGTGAGACAGCATATCTGGTATTACACTAAAATGAACTTTCACGTTGCTTTTGGCTAATTATTTTGGTGCCATAGGTATTGATGGGAGGTAGGAGGAAACTGGAAGATGGATTCGTTTGTCAGAGCAGCATGATGCAGGTAATGACACAGTAATTCAATACATACTTGCTCTCTGGGTGCATTGAATTCCGCAGCGGGGCCTGCACAGGGGCTCAGCAATCAGGCTGAGGCACAGCCCGCTCCCAGCTTTCACAAACCGTGCTGTTCTGTGGGTCCTGGGGCGCAGGGCTGAGCCATCAGGGTGCTGGAAGGGGGTTATTCCCTTGCGCCTGTACAACGCAGCAGCGCAGCAGCAATCCTCCTGACAGCAGGCACCTTGTGCACTGAGGGCAGCAAATCCCCAGTCAGTGATTCACTGCAAGCAAAAAGCAAAGTTACAACAGGCTGCTTGAGAGAATGACCTAGTGCTGAGCACACACATGCTTTAATTAGTCTACAGAGCAGCTTTATGAGTGGCTGATGGGCAACAATTATTCTGCGCTTAAAATCAGTATACGTCCATTGTCTGATGTGAGTGGTACCTAAACCCTGGTAAGCGTGCTTCTTAACTGGGCTTAACACAGGCATTAACAGGGGACAGGTGAACTGTTGGGGGGTGGGAGGAATAGCAGGGATTATCACTCCTGGAGGGCAGTGCAGCATCTTGTCCACAAATCAGGCAACTCAAATTCACCTGCAACAAACTAAGCAGAGCTTAGCTCTAACAAAACAAAAAATAAAAGGATTCAAGACTTCTAGACGGAAAAGTTATTCCTGCTTTCGCTGATTCTCACAGTGTGCAGCACCAATTCGTTTCACTAACCTGCAGTTATCAACCCTCTGCCTTGACCTAAAAACTATCAACTCGGGGAAAAAAAGATTTCTGGACCACACCCCCACCAGGTTACAGCAATTGCTTTCTAGTCTTGTTTCTTCTGGGCATTGGAAAGGATTTGCTCACCACTCCTCTTGCAATTAAATCAATGGTAAGAGGTGGTTACCTTGCAGACTGAAGAGAAACAATCTTTATTCATTTAGAAATTCCTATTAGAAAAGGTATAATTTCAAAGTTTAAGGTTAAGGTGCTGGTTTAATTTGACCAAAGAAGGGATCTGAAAGTCTTCCCCGTGCAAAACCTGAAGCCAGCAAGCCAACACGAGAGGTATTTTAAAAGCCGCAGGCCACAAAGCCAGAAGTACGATCAGCCTAGCTTTGACCTGCATGAGCAATACTCCCTGGTGTCTCATCTGTTATTCCCTGCTATCGCTTCTGCAATCGCAATGGTTTAGCACTTTGTTTTGGAGAGTTTCACCGTGCTTTCAGTATTTCAACGAAACCTGTGTTCTTTTTTCCTCCTGACAGTTGCTACGGTGAAGTTTGGTGTTGCATCCAGTTACCAGGCTGTGGTTTGTGACAGACAATAGTTCCCTGAAGAAACCGAAGCACTAGACCGAGGAAGAAGAGGGAATTCCCCGCTGCAGTCTGCTCCCGTTAAAAATACCAAGAGCTGTGAGACTGAAAGCTACTTCAACACAGAGGTGAGGAATTAATAGTATTTTCCAAACAAGTTTGTCAACAGTGAAAACATTACTTTGGCATTTATACTACTATTCTGTAATACGTCCGTTGCTCAACTTTTCTGTTAGCGCCAAACAGCCTCTTCCAGTCTTAATGATTTAGGAATTATTTTCATAAATGATTTAGGAAAGTTGCAAATATGATAGATACAATATACAAAAATAAATAAAAAGAGCTCTAGCAATGTATTTGCAAATTTGACCAGAGCATATATTTTTTTCCTTAAAAATGTAAACAAAAGAGCAGGAAATTTGAGCTACATCTCCCACAAAGGGATCAAACGCTGCTGGGACCTCAGGGAAACCTTGTGCTTTTGAGCAAGGAGTCACGCCAGTAGAAAGGGCCTTCCCCCATACGCACTGGAGACCCCCGAAGTCTCTTCACAACACCTTGTTCAAACAGGATAACAGTAACCTAATGCCAAAAAGTGCCCACGTGCCATAAAACATCAGAATCACATTATAACACCTTTGAAAACGTCTGTTTCTGCCCATTTCTGTTTAGAAGTCCAGTGAATTTAAACCCATCGCTCTGTGTTACAGGATGTGTTTTTGGAGTTGTCCGCCTTCAGTCACTAGCATAAGAAATACATTCATGTGACAGCAGGAACTGGGTCCTTAGAAATATTAGTAGTAAAACAACTTTTCTGCAGAAGCCACTTTTACCACAGATTGTGCAACACAGATGGCCTTGGATCTGGCAAAAGCGTGGTTTGGGGATTCACCATCCCCCAGCTACAGGCCCCAAACTAGACACCTCGGGGTCAGGAGCAGGAATGTGTTCCACCCCTCCGGAAAACCATCTGCAAGCCTGCACGCCTGCCAAGGAACTGCTAATTCTCCTCAGTTGCTGGACCACCTCCTCGGGAGGGAGGGGATGCTCTCCTCACCAGCCAGGAGCTGCAGCCAGCTCTCCCTTCCCTGCCTCGGGGGACGCTTATCACACAGAGTCCAGAGCTAGACACATTGTTCAGCAGAGCTCAGCCACTGCCCCCCCAGCTGCCAGCACCCTACACTCACCCTCCTCTAAGAGCAGCAGCAAGCACGTTGATGATGCCCATCCAGCTGTACCGTGGCTGAAGGTTGCACTGCGCCACCTTCGCTGACAAAAGCAGATCTCCAAGGGCCTTAAGGTCCTGGACGCATTCTGGGTGAAAACATGCACATTCCTCCCTCGCAGAGTGACACCGCACTGGCACGTATGACCTGGGTGGGAGCATAACTTGGATGCCTTCACTTGTTGGCTTTATTCTGGCTCGTTGCAGACACCTTTGGTGGAAATCCATGCCTGCATGCTCGCAACCAAGCAGGAAGAGGATCCTCTCTCACTTGCAGCTCTTCATGCTGATGTATTTTGGCTGCTAGAGGTGCAACAGCCGCAGCCGAACATCCTCCTGCATCTCCTGGAGCCCAGCACCATCCACTGGAAGCCAGAAAACCGCATCAACAAGTGATGCGGCTCGTGGCCCTCCCAGCGTGTTTGCCAAGCAATCCGACAGGGGGAAGGCTGAGAAACAACTTGCAGGACACAACTAAAGGGGTTACTGTAATAGGCTTAGCTGCTGTGCTGCTGCTTGCAAGAAGTCCCAAAAGCCTGAGCAGATGCTGCTCTAATCAGATGTAGCTCTAGGTCTTTGTACCTATGGTTATGAATTGACACATGTTGCAAGAGCGGATTAATTAGGGAAAATGAGAAACAAAGTGACTTGTTCTCAACAAAACTGGATATAAGTTACACCCTGAAAGAAGAATCAGCATAGACCCTGCATTGCTGATACTGACATTACCAAGACAGGCCTTGTCTTCTGCATTGCCACATTCAAAAACCAGTCCTCAGTTTACACTTGGATCAGCTGCAAATATTACCAGTTAGTACAAACAATCTACAGACACATTTTAATGCTCCCACTGAAATTTCTAGGAAATAAATTGCATATCAGGGTGAAAAGAGAATCCAAGTTTGACAACACTTGCCAGAATAATATTCCTATATTCTGAGCGTGTACACAATCCACAAAGAGCTGGTGGCAGCAGGCTGATCTTCTAGCAAAGGCAGCTGTTTAAATACAGCCCCTTCCCTTCTCACCTGATCAGAAGCCCCAAATAACGCACAGGGTCCCCAGCAGTGAGGAAGCTCAGACTTGAGCTTCATTTTGGAGGCTTGCACCAAGTAACACCGACTTTGATAACAAGCAGCACCATAACCAGCAGGTTTAATCTGGGAACACTTACAATGTCACACTGAAAATAATTCTACTAAATGCCGTGCTTAAAAACATGTTGAATTACTGCACGCGTATTTCATATCAGTACTTAAACTGCAAAAAATAAATCAAGTTCCCAGCCCTGCAAGTACCCAAGAAAGTCTCCAGCTAAGGAACTGGCTCTCCTTCTCCCTGCAGAGTTAACTTAAGCACTCTTCTAAGCAGAGGTCTCACTTCAGACTGCCATGGGAGGAACAGTGCTGCCCTCACCCTGCAAACATAAATCACAGCAATAAAATACCAATTAAAAACAGAAAGGTAGTTTGTTCAAGAGAATCTAACATTCACAGTACAAGACAATCTGTCTGCTAACTGCCTGATGCAACAACTTCATTTAAAAAAAAAAAGCACAAATAAACTGTGGGTTATTCAGCACACAGCTACTCACCTCGCAGAAATGATTAATTCTTTGGTAAAAGATGATCACACAGCAATTTACCTCTGATTTATCAAAAAAACAATTATAGTTTTTTTAAGTAGACCTTGAAAGGAAACAAAACCTCAAACCCAAGAGCAGATAATACTGCCTCTAGAGAAGCTAATTAAGACACTTTTAAAAAATACATATTTTAATTCTTCCCTCATTTTTAAAGCTGTAAATACAGTAAGATCAGAATGTTTACCTCTTCCAATACTTTCTCACTTCAAACTGTTTCACTCTGTAGTGTCTTTGGAGATAACTGGCCTTTTCCTTCACTATAGCTGCAGTTTGTATTGCATCTTTTACTATTACCAACATTAGGAACAAAGACAAGAGGGTGCAAGCGTTACAGGCAGCTGCACACCTGAATCCCTTCTGCCTGCAAGCACTGACCCTAAATCATAGACTGATTTCATAACTGTGTGTCAAGGATGCACATCAAAGGCAAGCATACATTCAGATACACTCTACCTAAACTACCAAGCTTCACAGGCGCTGAAACCCCCTTCTAGAAGCTGGACCAGCCAAGGCTGCTATGGCGCCAGTGCAGTGGTGTTAATATTTTAATTGCACGGTTCTAGGACCAGGTACCACAAACTTCCAGCGGCATTTTGCCTGCGGAAGCACTTCTGTGCTCTGCTCCTCTGCTTCCATCCCAGCAGCAGGCCCCTTCCCAGGGACTTCACGGTTCCTGCTGCTCTGGCAGAGGGGGTCTCATCTCATCTTTTCTCCAAAAACTCCTGGGACACCCTTTAACATCATAAACTGGGGAGAGGAATAGAAGGAAAATTGGATTGGCTCTGCTATAGCCATGAGGGAAACTGTAACAGAAAGCCCACTTTGAACAGATGTATGCTAGCTTCTGCTTTCTGGGAGGTGAATCTGCAGGCTCCAAACCTAAAAGCAGGTTCACTGACAAGGGTCAGAACACTGATAAGGATCAGAGTGAAAAACAGCCTCCTTTGTGTGTGGGGCTCTATGAAATTCAAGCAGTTCATCTGCATCTGTAGTTGGTTCACACGTCGGTAACACCAGAAAGATTTTCATGGATTCTTAAATGACAATTTGCAGTAAATGAACTAGGATCCTTCTGGAAGTTCTTATTAGCGCTGGTGTGCACAGAAGATGCTACACAATTAGTCAAAGTCTCAACAATAACATTTGCACATGAGCTCGTGCAGGGAATGGGACTGAACCGTGTGTACCAACTACACCAGTAACCAGAACTACGAGACACGGCTGCCTTTTCTGACGTTCAAGAAGGAGCAAGGTGTATTTATGGGACCACACATCCGTATACCCAGCCACCCTGAGATCACAGCTCTATGAAGGCAGGCAAAGCATTATCCCTGTCACAGTTTTTGCACGGTTCCTGGCAGAAGGGCCAAAAACTGACTGGGTTATTATCCAACCTGCAAATAAACAGAGGTAATTACTTTAGTAGCATGGCACCACATTTCACAGGCTGAAAGTCAACATGTAGCTACCATGGTGGAACTGCTTGAAGAAACAGCAACTTACAATTTTTTAGTATGTATTCTGCTTTCAGGCTATAACCATGAAAAGAAGAAAAAGGGGTTGTGGACATGGGCTCAAGATTCCCAGACTGTTAACAAATAAAATCCAAAACCACGAAGCTGACAGACAATTCTGTGGACAACTGTTTTGAATATTTGTTCATGTCCAGCTACAAATGCAGAGTATAAAGCAATATTACTAGTGTATGAGGGATTACAAAGTTAACACAAACAATCTACATTTAACATCGTGAGTACTTTGTGCGATATTAGCAAAGAAGAAGGTCTAATGGGAAGAATCATAGAAGGATTTTAAAGATTGGCAGCCACTCAACAAAATGGCAAAGGAAGTTCCCCGCAGGCAGTTATAAAACGATGCCAGTCAATTCACTTGTGCAATGAACGGAGTTAACCAGCACCACTCAGAAGATCCTTAAGGAGTAAGAGGAAGCTCATTGAAAGCATCAGCTCAGTCCAACAGGCACAGAGAACAAAACAGGCAACCACAGCTTCCGCTGCATAAAGGCGGCACACCTGCACCCTGACCATCAGCTGTAGCTTCGGTCCTTCCCTCTCCTCCACTCCCACCCCATGTAGGTGCTGAGAAACACCAAGTGAAGCCTGCAGGGTGGACTGTCTCCATGAGGTGGGAACTGCTGGGGCACGGAGCTTGCCCCCTCCCCAGGTCCCACCTTCGGTTCTTACAGTGACGGATCTCCATCCTTGGACACTTTCAAAACCCAGCTGGACAAGGGCCTTGAAAAACTGACGTACCTCTGAAGATCATCTTGCTCTGAGCAGGAGGTCAGCCTAGGGACTCCCAGAAGTCCCCCCCAGCCTAAATCCTCCAGTCATTGTCTTCTTCATGCGTACCACCATAGCCACTTACACTTAAGTGCTGCTGCGCCCTGGCATTCCCTCTCAAAACACTATATATGCTTGGAGACAAGACATGGGACTATACAGGTCTGTGCCTTCTCAGCACAGACACTCCTGCAAGCGTTTCCAACCAAATTCTGAACTAAGTATCAGAATGCAAATAATCTACATCTGACAAATGTGCTCTGGGCCCTGTTTATTTTTTAAGTCTCCTTTCACAAACCACCTATTTACGTTTCAAGAGGGAGAAAAACTGAAATAGGAATTTATACATCCATGAAAACAAAGGCAATATCTGACAAGACTTTTTTTTTTTATTTTGCAGATAATTGCTCATTACTGTGAAATAAGTCTTTTGTGCTGTTTCATGAAGAGTAGATAAGAAACCCTAACCCATTACTAAATATTGCTTTTGGCAAATGCAAATTTCTCCTAGTGTGGCTGAGTCTCTACATAATCATGTTTGGACTAAACATGTATCCTGACATTCCCAAAGCGGTGGTGGACACAGAACAACATCTTCTCTCAAGTAATTTCACAGAGGATGCTTCACCAGGGACCTTCACACACTTGCATTCATCCTTCCCTCTCCATCCTTGCTTCATGGTAATTTTTTTTTTGCTCTTTTCTCCCTGGCACACAGCTATCCCCACACTGCCCCTGGTCAGCACCCAGACCCCACTTCCAACTTCAGCATCCTACACCATTTTGAGAAGCACTTGCTTCTTCCTCTTCCCTCCTCTAAGTCTCGCTCGCTTACCTGAAAGCCTTCTCCCTGACCACCCGGCGTCCTCCAGCCACTTGTGCTTTGTACTCCTCACTCACCGGCTGGATCTCTGAGCCCAGCTGAAGCCCGGGCACTTGGAAGCACCACCACCACCGCCAGCCAAGCACGTGCTGGGAGCTGCGTGCCATTCACTTACCCACATGTGTATTTTTGCGGTGATCACCCTCAGTGCACTCTCAAGGTCTTTCATCATCCAAATGGCAGGATTTATTTTTAAATCTTTCAAATACATTTCATTAACTTCCCCAACAAAGTTTTCCAGAGCAATATTATTTGACTACAAAAAACTCTACGCAGAGCAGCAGGGACATAATGAAGACAAACCACAGACTTCAGAGCACAAGAGAAGCTACAGCTCAGCTTGGATGGAGCTATTCCACCTGCATGTAGATGCAAAGCCATTCGTGTGCAGCTACTGAAGTGTTACCCAAGCCTTCCCAGCAAGCAAAAACCCATTCTGTGTACAAACAGAGTTTTTATAGCTTGGCACAGTGCTTGGCTGCGGAGTCGAGCTTTTCAATGCATGGTAAATTTTTACTTGAAAGTGGCAGAAGAACTCATGCCAGAAGACCATATGAAATGCCAGCTCAGTGGCAGGAGGTCAAAGTATGGTATCAACAGATTTTATGGAATCGTTCCAAGACAAACTTCTTAAAAGCACTGTGCTATCTAGGGAGGCATGGATTTATTCTACTAGGAAAAGCTAGTAAACCATTTTTATGACTCCTTTCCAATCAAAGGTAATAGTTTTAACACTTTACCTTACGAAAAGTGCAGCAGTAGTCTTCTGTAGGCGGTGAGAGCTGTTTCTACATCTATTTAATCCTTGGTTATTTTGCTAAGGTCAAGAATAAAAAAAAATGTTAAAGCCCAGAGCTTCTGTGCAGACCGCCCTCTACAAAAAAAAAAGCCTTCAGATGTAACACTGAGACAAAACCTGTTCATGCATTAAAAAAAACCATAAATCAAACAATTTAAGAAAGCACAATAGAGTGTGAAGACCAACAGCCCTCATGACAACCTTTCTCCATTAGTACCTAGAACGATAGCTGCAGGAGACAGTGAAACATTATTTGAAGTGAAGAAGGCCCTCTATTTGGTAACGTTTTTGCAGAAGTATTTAAGCTTAAGTTAGGGTCAACAGTGACCCTGAAAAGATACCAAGCAGGAAGACTCATCATACCGGATTTTGCCAGCTGTCATCACATCGTAATTAAAAAAGAGAGAGAGAGAACGAGAGTAAAGCCCCCTCAAAACCTGATGCCTGTTCAGGGTCTCCCTTTGATCTACCCAAACACTGTGGTAGACTCACTCACAATAGCAAATTTGCAAACACTTACATACTCTCCCATTAAAGCGTTTCAATTGCCTCAACCTGCCATTTTAACAAATCCAAGTATAAGGCTTTAAATTCAATTAGTACAAATCTCAGCACTCCCAACATTAAATTTGCAAGTGACATTTAATGGCATTCAACACATGCGAAGCTAAGCTAATACACTAATGGGCCAGCAAGGAAAATTGTACGACTCCAAAATACAACGCTCCTTTTTATCACAAGGAAATTAGGGGTGTAGGCTGCATAAGGCAGGAAGAGAGCTTAAAAAATTCTTCTTTAACCGTGGCTGCCAAAGCTCTTCTCTCCAGATGCACTGCCCAGCATCATCTCCATACGACCCAAGAGCAACAAGGAAAAGCAGCTGCTTTATTCAGCAAGACCTCCCTCCAATCTGCTGGGTTGTCGCTGCAGCACACCCTAAGGTAATGCTGCTTCAGTTCTTAAGAGGGGAATTGCAGCCTCTCCTGCCACGGCTGCTGGTTCCGCAGACACGCGCAGACCGATGCTCCCGGGATGCAACGTTTCACGGCTGCACGGCAAGGACGCAGCGCCGTGCGTTGCGCCCGATGAAACCAGTCCGACGAGCACTCCCGAGGAACGCTGCTGGCTGGCTTTCCCAGAGCACACCTGCACCTCACCAGTTTGATTAGAAAGCTGCCAGTTTTCACACAGCCATTCTTACTACAGTTAAAAAACAAACAAGAAAAACAGCAAGCCTACCAGACATCAGGATTCTGTTATTTCCAAGCAACAACAGGCTTTGTGTTGAACTCTACGTAAACACAGCAAGCTACCTTTAGAAAGGGAAACAAGTTACACTTGATAGCTCGTTAGGATGGGTATTATTTTTAACAACAAAAATAAAGCATAAGTAACCTGCACCAATTATTGCCTCTGCTAAATGCTTATTCTCAAAAACATAAAATATATCTGGGATGAAAACATCACAAAAAAAAAAAACAGAAGATTTCATGCTTTCCTCAGTGCTTTCTGCATCTCCCCCAGCCTTCGGGGTGGGAGACAGTAAGGGGGAAATACTTTAATCATTAAGTTTAATGAACCTGCTCACTTCGGGAATTAAAGATGTATTAAAAGAGAGAGTCTCTAACCCACAGCACAGAAGCCATGCAGAACAGCAGCCTTTGGAGGGCTGCCTGCCCCTATCTGCATTCTGCTTTCCTGGGTGCAAAATACTTCCAAGGACACCAAAATCCTTTGGAAAACTCTGCCAGTACGTGGGAGCTCAGGTCATGAGGTCGAGTCTCAAAAAACCCTCACAACTCAGGGCTTTGAGCTCATTTGTTCTCACCTCTTCTTCAGAGCACTTTTTCCTACCTGCGGTTGGTTTTGATGTACTGCACATGAATTATGACTGAAATAGCATTCAGGTGCTCTGCTCCATCTCAGCAGAGCAGTTTGGACTTACCTCAGTGTGAAGCCTTAAAAATCCTCCCTGCCCAGCATGAGCCACTGTTGTTTGCTGTTTGTTTTTTTTTTTCCTTACTCCAAACAGGCCCCACCTGACACATGGGAGAAGCAGCTTCTGGATCACTTCTGTCCAAGCATTTTACAGAACATACAGTTGCCCCAACTACAAAGCCTTTAATTCAGCAACTGTTCCTTATAGCCAGACTAAAATTGCTGTCAAATCCAAGCAAGTCCCAGGCCACACATACATTGCACATGCCAATCACCCAGTGTTGAACAACACAGAGCAGCAGCGACCAGAAAAGGGTAAGAACTTTTAAGTCGCTGTCACCAATAACATGTATGTTCCTTCTCACCATGTCCAGTTAAAGAGAACTCAGTAATTATGTAATTAAAAGCAGCATCTGTTGAAGTTTGAGGAGCATTTAGAGAAGCAATGACACACATGGAGAACTGGCATATAGAAGGTATTATTAAGAAGTCAGTGCCTTTTAAGGGTACCGTTAACACCGAGTAGTCAAACAGTATTCACGAATACCTGCCAGTCCTAAAAATTGTAAATTTAATAAATTGAAGTACTCAGATAATTGTCACAAGCTCTCATTAAAAACTAATTATACACAGGGAGACATATTGTCTCTAGGCTGATACGTGGAAGCCGAAAGAAGCGTGACAAATGATTTGGGAATCACAGTTACACAGATCACAGCTTGAAGACTTCTGAGCTAAATTTAATTCTGTTCTACATGCACAAACCCATAAAAATCAAAGCAATCTCTCTGGATATAAGTGATTTTCTTATTATTATTTTAAAACTAGCATTTATCTTTTATCTGCCACCAATGACGGCCGACTGCATTCTCTTTCCAAACTCTAAACACCTTCACAAAGCTGAAGCAATTTCAATACCCACCCAAGTATGACCTGAAGTGAAACAGCAACGCGTGTTACTTCAATCCAAAAATCCACACCTAAAGCAAACAAACAAACGTAGCCAAGCCCAAACCCACCAACATCAACAGCAGAGCTCCCAGTGACTCGAACCACCAGGGCCATACTTCACACCGGCTTGCAAACCAGCAAGAAAGGTGGCACAAACCGTTCTCATCCCCGCGGGCCTGGCGTGGCCGAACAGTCTGAAGTAACCTCCACGGAAGCTGCTGTGACACCGCCGCGCTGCTCCCTGCCAACGCGGCCGCTTCCAGCCCCGCCACGAGAGGCTGCACGTGTTGGCAGCCAGTGGGCTTCACCGGAGCCGGTCAGCGTGGCAGGGCTCCGTCTGCACAAACAGGGCTCTTTTCTCTCCATTCCCACCCTCACCTGGCGTATTTACAATGAGAGGCCCTGAAGGCGACAAGGCCTTCTTTAATGAGGTTACACACAAAGCAGCATAAATTAAAAACCCTGATCTCAACCGGGCCTCCAGCAGGCACACAGCAGCAACGCCTAAAGACAGCCACACACATCACAGGCCAAAAAATCCAAACAATCCAGCCCACCCATCGGCAAGCAATTTCTCCAGCAAACAAGCTGTGCTGTGTTCACCTGTCAAGGCACCGACGAAGGCGAGGCCTCTCATGCTCAGCACCAGCTCTGTCCTCAGCGCTCTGCCTCGCCGAGACGCCCCGGTCAGCGTTACCCGCACCTCAGGCTCGCTGCCTGGGACCAGCCCCGACACCGCCACTCCGCCGAGTTGTCAGCCTTCGTCCCCGCGACCTCGGACACGTGCCAGCGTCACCCAGCTCACCTGTGTTACATCACAGGGCGCGGGGGGACCAGGCTCCCCTCGGCCCCACCAGGGCAGGGGGCCCACACCTGGCCCCAGGTGCCCAGTTGTGCCGAGGGGACCTGAGCCCTCTGGGGAGGGCGGGGGGGACCAGACGCCTTTAACCAGGACCCCACGGGGCTGGGGGGCCTGGACCCCGTGCGGATTTAGGGGCCGGATCCCCCGGGGCTGAGGGGCCGGTTCCCCCGCGCCGCGGCCCGTCCCCGCTGCGCCACTCGGCCCCGCCTCGGGCGGCCGCGCTCCCGGCCCCGCTGTCCCCCGCTGCCCCCGGCCCCGCGGCTCGCTGCTTACCGCTCACCGGGCGGCGCGGCGCCCCCGGTGCTGGGCTCAGCTGGGTTCGGCTCGGCTCAGCGCGGCTCGGCCGCCTGCCGGGCGGGTCCCCTGGGCGGCGGCGGCGGCGGCGGCGGCGGCTCCGTGTCCCGGGCGGCGGCGGCGGGCAGAGCGGGCGGGGCGGCGCGTCACGTAAGCGCCCTGTCACCTCCCCGCCGCCATCTTGTGTGCGGCGGGTCCGGGCCGGTGGTAGCGAGGGGGCTCCGGTGCCGGGAGCCTCCTCCTCGGTCCCCCGGGGCTGCCGCTCGGCGTTGGGGGCTGTGGGAAGCGCGTTCGTGGGGTGCCGGCACCGTGCTCCCTGACAGAGCTGCTCTGCTCCAAGCCGCAGGGACGGTTCACCTCAGGCCGTCTGCCTTTAACACGGAAAATCGCTGCTTTTCTTAAAATAAGCCATCTCAGAGCTTCCCGAGAATATGTAGCTATGAAAACAAAAGTCAGGAACCCGACGCGATTTGTTCCGAGCAGCTGAGGGTGCAGGAAATCCCCATCCTGGGATGCGTGAGGCCAGCCGGCTGGTGCCTGCGCTGGGATCGCCGCAGACCTTGCCTGCGCCTTCATCTGCGAGGAGGGGAAATTGCAGGGGAAACTGCACCTTTTTGCAGGGGAAACGCAATCCGGGGTTGGTGTGAACACGGCATGTCACACCTTTCCTACTCCTGACACCACCCGGTGTTGAAGCAACCTCTGGAGTCTGCCTTTGACTCCCCAGTCTATTTGGCTTCTGCTCACCTTTGTTGTTCCAGCATCAAGATCTTGGGAGAAGTCAGCTGTTGTTAAACAATCTTACTTAAATTAACAGAACAAGATAGCATGGGAGGGGCCTCTGTATGTTGTCTACTCCAAAACAGGTAGGTGATTAAACTTAAGTTTCATGAACACTAGTAACACATCCTATTTCAAACCTTGCACTTCAAAATTTGCCTCTTGTTAAAGAACAACAAAATATATTTTTTCTATCCAAAATGCAAGTCAAAGCCATTTTAGAGTGCATTAGCCATGAGAGCTGAGCCCAGTTTCCTGAGGATTTGTTTCTTGGTGTGGGAAGATCTGCAAAGTCTGACTGAAACTTTTCCTGTACTTCAGGCATTTGTTACCTGTCCAATAGTAGTTAGCCAGCAGATCGCAGAGATAGCAGAGGAGCACTGCATCCAGCTACCCCTCGCCCAGGCAGTGGGTGAATGAAAACACACAAGGGAGGACTGGATGTGCTGGCATGTTATATTAGCATCCCATAAGAGACAGTTTTTGCTGATCTGAGCACATAAACATATAGAAATATATAATAATAATAAAAGCCTCATGACTTATTGTAATCAGCGAGTGATTGCAGATGTTACCCAAACAAAATTAACAGTAAGCTTGGATAAATAGTAATGTATGCACTGGGGAAGGTGAAACAACTTGTTTCTGTTATTTTCGTCTTGATAATTGTTTTTCACCTTCAGCTTCTCTCTACTCAGTGTCTTGCTCCTCTGTGAAGAAATACCAAATACTGCAGTTTCTTAAAATGGGCAAGTCCAGCATCAGATTTTGCTTGACTTTCCTCTCAGGCAAATTATTTACAACCCTGCTTTTAGCTGGTTATCTGTGCTCAGCACTCATGGGCTAAATATAAAGCCATGTTTTTCATCAGAATAGGAAAATAGAGTCTGAACAGGAGTAGCTAGAAGCAATGCTGGGCTAGGGAATGTTTTATATCTTTTTATTTGCTTCCCTTCTGCAATGCTATCAAGGCAGGTATGTTCCTAAGAGGAGTTTCTGCTTTTTGGCAGGGCGCTGTTTTCTCAATGACGATCACTTCTTGCAACCCCATCCTACTGATGCTATAATAGGATTAACATTGTAGCTGCCACTTCCCCCAGGGTAATCATAATAAACTCCCCCTTTCCAGGGTTGTTCCCCCGGCATGGTCATTTTCTGGCAAATAATATGAATCTGAAGGCTGTGCAAATTGATTCCTGAGAAGCCTGACCTCCCTGTTGGGAACTACAAAGGGCTGTCCGAGAGGCTTACAAACAGCTATCCCAGGCTGCTGCCTGGGCTTAATCCTTCTGATCCACTTGTGATCCTGAAAGCTACCTCTCCTGCAAGGCTATCGCCACTCCTGAGGCACCAAGGGTGGGGGAGATGCCAAGAGACTGCATAGATGCCAGATAACATCATTGTGGGGGCCCCCTGGGGACCGGAGATGCCCTTGCAGGAGTGGGAGGGGATGACCCGCAGCTCCACTCAGCTGGTGTTTCTCCTCCAGGCACTTGGAACCCATGCTGGCTCTCTGTCTCTCCTTACCTGAGCGCCAGAGGGGAATGGGATGATGAGTGTGATAGCTCTGACTCACCCTTCGGCTCTGCCGAGATAGGTGTTGCCTCATTTAACAATAAGAGCGAAGAAATGAAGCTATTTAAATCATAATAAAATGTTGGAGGCATTCTCTCTTAATTTTTACTCTTTCTAGTGATGACCTGAGTTTATCATATCCCTCAAGAGGAGACCTTTAGGATGCTAAGGAGATTACCAGTCCCGAAGGAGTTCATTCATATGAAAATCTAAATCATGTTTTTAGTTAGATGAAACGCTCTGAATGGTAGCAATAACTTTATGAGCATGAATAGCAATTTAACCAATTAATCGAAATCAATGTACACATTAATGAATCAACACTAACATGCTAGTAGATCACTATCATTAATAAATGAATCGCTGATCAATTACTAAGAAATTCAGTTCTAAGAGATTTTTATATGGAATGCATTTACTAATAGCGCATTAATACTTCATTAATGAACTAATACTAAAGTAAATTAATGTTTCTATAATACTAAAATAATGATAATAGCATCCCAATGCTAATAAGATAATTCTGAAATCAGATCACTTTCTACCTCCATTTACATTTGCATTTACAACCCAAACTAATGTTTTCCAGCAAAAGTTTGCAGCCAGACCAATTAGACCCCGGGAGGGAGGCCCTGAGTTAGGGTCAGTGGGACTAATAAACTGCCCTCCCTTTTTACTATCACACAGCATGGAAAGCAACCCAGAACATGCCTTTTGTTTACAGGGGGAGGACCATGCTCACATATTTGCTGCAGTTATTTCCCACCTCCTCGGTGACGCCGCTGTGCCAGGAGAACATCAGTTCAATCAACAACAATTTTAATTTGCCAATTTCTAAGCTTCACTCATACAGAGGACCCAAGGATGGCAGCTTCTTCACCCCACCGCACTCACCACAGGTACGTCTTTCGGTAATACAACGACCATTCACCCCTCCACTTCATTTATGGTAACACTTTATTACCATATGGCATCATTTACTCACTGATGGTACTTCTAACATCACTTGGGATCAGTCTGCGTCATTTACTTAGGTTGCGTCACTTGTTTAGTGGCTTTATCCAATACATCGTTTAACATTCAAAGACATGCACTCCGTGCCTTTATTTTACTATCAAAAAACCTCATTTATTCAGTGATTTTAAGCTACCCCTGAAGTTAGCTGGGGTTGCACATGCTGTGACATTTTTTAAAGCCTGGCAGGAGTGGTAAGCCTGGCAGGAGTGGACATTGCTCTGAGTTCATCGCACAGTGTCATGGGCTTTGTCCCTTTCCCTTGTTGGTGGCAAACAGTGTTAATGAGAAAGGTATCAGCAGCAGAGCAAAAGAAAAGAATTAAATACACTGTTAACCGAGTCAAACAAAGGACACGCTGCATTCATATTCGATGGTTTTAAGAAACTGTAGAATAGGGTTGTGGGTTTTTACCTCTGCATGAAAGAGACCAAAATATCTATTTCCAAAGGATGTAGTAAATTCCAATTCAGCTATTTTATTATTGTAGCAAAAGATTAATGGTGAGATGATGTCATCTTCTCAGATCAGCAGTGGTATTATCCAGCAATGTGTTGCAGGCAAACAGCATTATAAATGGGAGACTGTAGAGTTTTCCTCCTGTTTGTTTCAGATCATTAGAAAAAAATATAAAGTAATTTCTTTAATTAATCTGGTTTTAATGGGTGATTGCTGCTGATTAAAACAGCACGTATCTTTAGGGGAAAAGGCTTCAAAATTTGAGATAAAATGAGAAATGCTTAAGAGTCAGGCCAGTAGTAACCATTTCCCCATTTAAAGAGAAAGAAGAAGAAGGAAAATTTAAAAAGGAACGTGAAAGCCAGTAAAAGAAGGAAATAAAAAAGAATGAGATGGGGACAACAGGCAAACAATGAGGACATGCAGAGTTTTAAGAGGCTAGCAGCAGACTGTGTGGGGCTGCAATTGACTTGCCCAGAGCATCCCATGTCTGAGCAGGGAGTCCCAGCTGCTCAGGACTTGCAGCCACTGCTCTCCCCAGGGCATGTTTCCTGAGAACAGAGGCTCCCAGGCTTTTTGTGTCCCTTACCCTCTTCTGTCCTTCGGCTCCAACATTCTGCATTACTTCATCTTTCAAGGAGAGAGCATGTGCTCATGATGAGGCTTGGTGAAACCCACCACGCATTCCCATGTCATGCTCCACTTCTCATCAGAACAGCACTGCAGCTCACCTGAGCCGAGCCCCTGATGCCAGTTCATGGAGCAAATTGGTTCAGCTTTGCTTTCTACTTGGAGGGAGTATTTTAACACCGGTGCTGGCATGTGCTCCGTGGTGTCTCGCTGCCACAGAGTTGAAAAGGGGGAGTGTGGCTGACAGAGGGCACTTTGTGACCCTCTCTGTGTAGGAGGGTAGCAGCAGGTACAGGAGATGTATGGCAGCAACATTAAGTGTGATAAAATAGATGTAAAAGTGGATTTGAAACACTGCTGTGTTGCATGACTCAGGGCAAGCCCAGTCTAAGACATGCTTCTCCGTTTCCGTGTAAAACCCTGTGCTTCCCAAAAGAGGTAAATTGTATTTTTCCATACACACACAGTTTAGCACAGATCAGCTGAGTCTGAACTGGAGCTGGCACCACCAGCATTCTGCTGCATCTTCCTCCCTGCAGACAGTGCCGGCACGCTTGGGCAGGTCCTGCAGCACAGGGCTCTGTAAGCAGCCTTTAGAGTCATTAATTACAGAATGGTTAAAACTAAATTATCTCAGCTGGACTGTGGGCAGGAGCTGGAAGAAGAAGAAAACCTTACTCTAAAAAATTAGCAATGATCGGATGGAATTTCACAGCAGAAGTCACACAGCTACGGCTTTGCAGTGACTCAGGGAGCCACGAGGGCAGGCTTCACAATTTCTCCCCGATCAGCTCCCAGCTTTCAACAGAGGAGGAAATAACACAGAGAATGCTCTTCTTACGCTTCTTGCCAGCAGGTTTGTTCCCAGAGCCATGTGCAAAAAATCATGGGAGAGCAGGAAGAAATGGCTTTGCAGTGCTCAAGGCTGACTTTGCAACGTGGCAGAGGCCAGAAAAAGGCAGATTTATTGGGTCAAAGCAGTTACATTAAAGGAAGACAAATTCTGATATGGTGCTTCAGTTCCAGGGATGCCCCGCTCGCACAAGAAGGGCTGTTTCCTTGGGGCCATCCCATGCTGCAGCTTGTGCCAGTGCCTCCGGTGCTCTCACTGTGCCCCTGGGAGCAGGGTCTGGTCCCAGCATCTCCGGGACCCTTTTGGGCTGGGGGAGATACCTGCAGGGAATTCCCCAGTGCCTCCTTGCCTGCAGCTAAGCAAGCCCCGCTCCTGCAGCCTCGCCTTGCACGCCCTGGCCTCCACCTGTCTGAGGCCTCCGTGGCCTCACTCCTGTCTGGAGATCCCTGTGAGCCACAAACCAGTCCCAGTATCTTGGTGTCATCACCCAAGTGCCAAGCAGAGGGGAGCGCTCCCTTCCCTCAACCTGTCTACCCCAAGTCAAGTTGAAAAAGAGGACAATGCCTCCAGATCATCTTCAAGTCGCCTCAGCTGGAAACCAAAATACCTGTCTAGAGTGAAGCTGTACACAGGTACAGGGCTGTCTGCCTTCGCTGAGCCAAGGGATGGTCTGTGCCACCGAGCTCAGGAATGTGTCACCTCCATGGCGTCCAGGGAGCAGGAGCATAGTCATACAGAGAGGCTCCATGTCAAGCTCATGTATGTTTTTCTGCTGAGTCCTGAAATTCTGCAGTCATGTAATGACAGCTCTCCTTCCTGCTCAGTTTCAGGATCTGATCCTGGAGGCTTCTATGGTTTCACCCACTATTTATTCTTCACCTCACATGATTTTTGGAATTTCCATTTCAAAATGTTTTGTGGATTTTGTCCTACTGTGATGCTGGCAACCAGGGATAGCACAATTTTCGTTCTCAAACTGGGTTTTCTCAATTTTCCCAGTAGGGGCAGCACTTGCCTTTCAAGTGAGTCTAAAGGAAGAAAAATATCTGTATTTAAAAAATGAATTCCTGTTTCTTGAATAGCTTGAATAGCAAGTACAATTTCAGCACAAACCTGAACTAAGTGGGTTTAGTAGCTATCATTTCTTTTTAATGTTTAACATGCTGCCTAAAGCTGATGAGTGATTTCTGTCCTGTGTCATCATGCAAGCTGTATTACTTAGATTACAATAAGGTCTCTAAGTCAAACTTCCTTTTACTCTAGTAATAAAAATAATAATAATAAAGATATTATGATTGTCCCGATCTATTATGGGCAAGAGCCTTGGTCTGGATTGGAGACCTCCAGAGATCCCTTCCCAGCACCACTGCTGTCATTGCTGTCATGCCGTGGGCAGCACTGCCTGGGAAATTAAGGACACATTTTAACAGAATAATTCTCTGCCCAGATCTCCCCATACCTTTTGGGGACACACAGAATTCTCTCATAAAACAGCCTAAGGTCCTTTTACCAACTTGATAAATACATAAAATAAAAGGAATCTTTAGGGCACCAGGTTCTCCAAGTGAGGACAAGCATCAAACTTTATTATGGTTTCAGTGTTAACACAGTTTGCACTGTAGCAGCCTCCAGATACAATAATCTAATCTCCCTTCAGCAAGGGAGAAGCAAGCATGTGAGCGGAAAAGCTAACGCCTAGGTTCTCATTTTTATGGCGAGTTTTAGTAACTTGAAGATCTACAACCAAAATCCAATTGGGTCTAACATACATTATTTCAAGAGAATTTTTGTGTAAACTATATAAAGGTCAAAATCATATAACCCCCTCACCATTGCCAAGCATGGGAGAGAGCATAACCTCTGCCAGGTGCCTAGAAAATTTATCACTGTAAAAAAATGTTGTTAATGTCTCTGTTAAAGAAAGAAAAGGGAGCTGCAAATCACATTTGTCCTACAGGTCATCCCAATATTATTGTGGATCTGAGCTTCCTTTACTTAGGCTGCAAGTACTTCTTGGAGGAGTTGGTAGGCAGATGTTTTGCTGGAAAAACACAGGAACCAGAGCAGCTCACACTGAATTCAAGGGGAGTTTTGTCCCAGAGCGCTGGTCAGATGTGTCAATCCTATTAGAAGCATTATTCACGGGTCACGGCACTAGGGCTGAAGGTTGAATATGTTTGTTCTGCAAATTGGGCTAATGTGAAGACCATAAAAGGGGGTATGCATCATGTCTGGCCTCTTGCTGGAATCTGAGATTGCAGCATATTACATTTCCCTGAACTTACATTACCTCAGATATGATTTTATGGTAACTTACAGCTAGGAAAGGCTTTAGTTTCATTAATAATCGCCACCTTCTTTTTAACATTTGATACAATGCAAGCAAAACTTTTTTTCCTCTTTGTTCGGAATGAGACAGACAGAGGGAAAAAAATTAAATCTGAAGACCCTCGATTTGGTCGAAGCACGGACTTGCTCCTGACAGGCGCTGTGACACCAGGTAACATGTCAGCCAACCAGGCGAGAGATTTTGGATAAAAATGTAGATCACAGAGATGGCATCATGAGAGGTCACCTAAAGCTCAGGTCAACAGATCAGCCCCGTCCTAAAATAAGCTGTGAGTAGCTTAAACACCTCTTGTTGCTTGGGCTGCGCACACCAGTCCCACACTGCTGGCTGGGAAACAGATAGGGAGCAGGGGACTGGCACAAGGCTTTACCAAGCACCACTGCAAGTGCAGTGGCTTCGCTGTCAGACCTCCTGGCAATCGTTTTCTTTGCTGCACTTGCCTTGCTGCGACGCTGCTGTCATGACACATTCCAGTCATGGGCTAAGAGCAATTATTTCTGCATCAGTAATTTGATTTCAGAGCTTCACCTGCCATGATATCACTACTGCATGTGCATCCTTAGTGCAATAGTGATGTGTTAGGCATTACAAATCACGATACAGTTTTTTTTTTTTTTTAATTTCTCTCTCTCTCTCGCTCTTTCTCTCCCCCTTTCACTGTAAAATGCCAAATCAGGTTTTCTTCTCTCACCTTACAGCACAGACACTGCTATTCTTGATATACAGGAGCTTGATTCATTCTCTGCATGGAAGAGGATTTCTTCTACAAGTTTCTTTCCTTTTTAAAGGCCAGGAGGGGTTGTCCTGTTCCCTCAACAGGTCTTTGTGAAGGCAAAGGATGACTACCAGGTGACATGGTTGCTATCTGTCCCCAGAGACATCCACAAAAAGTGAAGGCAGGGCTTGTGGCTGGGTTGGGCTTAAACACACAGCAGTAATAACACAGGGCTAATAATAGTATTTTAGCTGAGTGCTAAAACACAGGAAAGCTGTTTTTAACTGAGTGTGGCATGGTATTTTTGAAACAGGAAGGATGTTTGATGTAAATTTTGTGAGAATAATTCATATTTGATATGTACATGAATACAGATGTAATTTGGATGGAACGCACAGGACGTTTAGAAATGGAAATCTCATTATCCTAGCAGTAATTCAGGACTATCAGAGCGAAGCTTATGATTTTTAATCAGTAAGACGGTATTAGCATATCAGAGTTAATTGCAATAAAGTAAAAGATGCTGATTAAAGAACATTTTTCTCCACGTAAGAGTTTCTAAATCCTATATGCAACAGCACCAGTGGGCCAAATCTAGCCTCTGATTTGTTGAACCCTTCACCTTGCTGAGACAAGGAGAGAAAAGGTGTTTTTGCTTCCTGTCAGGCTGGCCCTGTACAGCAGAGCGAGGAGTACAGGCTGCCCTTCGCACTCACTTGGCTTCCTGGGCCTGTCAGTGGGGCTTGGCAACACGCAAGCATCCTTTCACAGAGGTCAGTTTGCAAGGCCAAGCTTTTACGTGTGTAAAAACACCTCATGCAAGAGAATTAGCAATCACTGCAGCAATGAAATAAGCACCTAGACAGGAAGCTTTAAAAAGTCAGCTTTCTGGTTTTTTTTTGTTTGTTTGTTTGTTTGTTTTGGTTTGTTTTTTTTTTGTAGATACAGCTCTACCATTTGCTGGAGCAGAGCACAGAGCATCCCCGCTGCACAGACCTGTGTTCATTGGGGTAGGAACCCATCACTTGTGGTGTAAGCCCAAATGCAGTCTTTGCTGTGTTACGTATAAAGGGAAAAACACCATGATACAGACGTTCTGATTATTGAAACTCCTTTTCATTACCTTTGGAGCTAGGAGGACAGAGGCTAAAACTGTGGGTGAAAATGCACATCTCTTCCTGATAATGTGACAAAACCCCAGGTGCAAGAAACAGAAAGGCTCAGCCCTGCTGTTAGAGGGATGCGCTGAGTCCCCAGGGCATCTCGCGTATTTCTTCCGTACTGAGCTGCAGAAATAGTGACACCTAGCAGGGCAGCAGCCAGCTGCAAGGGCAAGGGATGGAGCAGCCACAGGGCTGTAAAACTGAGACCAGTGCTGTCCGTCCAAGCATCCTCCTTTTCAAATCCACAATGTCACAAGCTTAAATTTGCAACAAGTTCTGCTTGAGGAGTTACCACAGAGTATTTTTGATAGGCGCATTTGCAAAAAGCATCATTAGAGTTTATCCTTTGTAAAGATACATTGCTACAGGCCATGTGCTGCAGTCAGGACAGTATTGCTTATATCCCTGCAAAATGTCCAGGGATCAAACAGTTTGTTCTAGATTATTATTTAAGATTTGGACCAGGATCATGCATGAAACAGTCTCTTTTATAGAATCACAGTGTCAGCAAAGTGCTGGAGCTCATGGGGTCTCTACTCCACGTCCTGCTCACAGGAGTTAGCTCCAGCCCTGACCTGCTTGGCATCAGCAAACAAAGCCAAGGACATATATTTCTGTTGGAAAATGTTGCAACTTTCCCCTTATATATGGCGCACTTGTTTTTTCCCTTACAAAGGCACTTCTCTGGCTTATTTTAAAACCCACTGATCCTGAGATGTCAACAGCTTTATTATCTCCATGCCTGGGGGCCATTCCTGCAACAAGTGTGACGGAGAACAGCTAAGTGCTGGAATTCAGAGAGCCAAGTTCACAGTTGCAAAAATTTCCTTCCAAACCATGTACCAATAAAAGCACATCTTTTCCTTGCCCTGGATAGGAAGCCTCAGTAGGAGCTCAATGTGTTGTTTTGTTTCTTTTGATGTTTTTTGAAGCCTTTCTTGGATACTGTCTGAGCTGGTCTCTGTGTTTTCCTCTGCCCGGCACTCAGACTTCAGACCCGGTGCTCATCCACATCTGAGGATGCAGCTGCCACTGCGATGGCGTGCCCCAGCACCACTCCTTACCATTGGGATCAAAGAGGTCTCAAAATAAATCTGTGTATTGAACTGTCATCTGTCCTGAAGCTGTCCTTTGGGAAGTTTGGCGGATTCTGGCCTGGCACTCCTGCGAGGTCCCCATGCCACAGTGCTCTCTCTCAGCCGACTCACCTGATTCATCTCCTCTGAAAATGTGGCTCAGAATTGTAATACTTCTGGCAATGACAAAGTATTTTTCAGTGTTGGTCTGCTTTGCTGATGCCTTCAGTTCAAGTACAAGGACTTCAGTACCAGTTCTGTCATCAGGGATCTAGCTGCCCTTAGCTATTTCGAGAAAATGGCTTAGAACAGATCCTTTTCTCCTCCCCTTCGAAAACAGAACTGTGTATGGGTAAGATAGCCATTTCCATGGAGAACAAAGAACAAACTGAAGCAATTCTGTTGACTCCTAATGTCTCCTTTCTGTCTCCAGAAATAGCTCACATTTTTGTTTCCAAATCAATTGAGAAAGGGTAATTGGAAATAGGAAATGGCAATTTGTCATTCCTGGGTGACACAAGCGTGTCTAGTTTGTGCAGGAATGGCCATACAGCGCCAGACGTGAAGTCTCATACGTCTACACCAGTGTAAAACTGCTGCAGTGAGACTTTCCCAGCACCATGCACAGTCCTGCAGGGCTTCTCTGTGTCTCAGGTTCTCTTTGTGCTTAACAGCCCATGATTATTTTCATCTAAAAATAACACGCTCTAAGGTCCTGGAAGAATTAAGCAGCTTTCCCGTGCCAAGAAGAAGTGCTGACTTTCTGTGTCAGTTCAAAGTTATTCTTGGTAGTGAATTAGCCCTTGTTCAGACCACACGTACTTTAATGGGCTCCTTGACTCTACCTGCCTTGCTCACAGCAGCTTCAGGAGCCAAGTGCCAATATCCACACAGGAGTCAAATGCTGCAGGGCAGACTGCTTTCATTTGGGAAATAAAGCCTGTCAGTGCTGCAGTTATCCAAGAGGAGGTCTCTAACACCAGCTGACATCATCAAAGCTTTTGCAAAGTGTGTTTTCCTTACACAGAATACGTGGGGGCTTAAAATCACTATTATAGTAATGTGATAGTTTCAAATTCAAAAATCATTTCTCCACATTAAATAAACTAGTAAGAAAATACTTGTGCATTAGCGGGAAAATTTATGATGGCTACAGAAGCTACAAAAGCATACTGAGGCTGCCAGCTTTGGTGTGACCAGAAGAGCCCTGGCAGGATCTTTACTCATTCAGTACGCAAGTGCTTTCTTCTGTGTTTACTAATCGGAGTGAAAGCACAATGACAACAGAGGGAGCAGCCTGACTTTAAATTGCCCACGAGACAACCAAATGCTTTGCCTGAGTACAGCTGACTTAGTTTTCAAATATAACCCGAGCACAATGTTGCAATGGAATTTTACATTAGGAAAAGTTTAAAGGTAATTTGGGAGTTAAGGGGTGAGGTAAAGAAGGCAGAAGTCACCATTTCCAACGAGACTGTTTTGTAAATTTGTTCTGCATAAACAGACAGAACTCTGTTTGTAGTAAGACATTCTCCTTTGACCTCAAAGTTGAGCTGGAATTTCTCAGTCCAAAATTATAGGGGAGCTAAAACAGAGTTGTTATAAAAGGAACTAGTTGCAACCTTTTCAGAGGGAATATTTTACAGTTAGCAACACGATCCAACTGTCACATTTGTTATTTTAATCTTATTCCAGCCTCATGATTTCCCCAAAATAGAGTCACCCACTGGGAATGTCACGTTCATCTTGATTCAGCTAATGATACTCACACTTTTACATTGGACGGGATTAATTTTCCTATCCAGTTAATGCAACATGTGATCATTAAATATCTTCACCGCGCACATAGACATATATTTTCTGTGTCAGAAAGGGACTCAACTGGCATTTTAAATTACTGAAGGATAATTGTAGGTGCCTGTTTTTCATATAGATTAAGGAATTCCTTTTACTATGATAAATGGTTATCAGACTCCCTTTTATACTAAATCAGTTTGCAAGTGAATTTATTCTATAGCCACAGGTTGTGGATCTATTGAAGAACAGTCTCAAGGTGTACATGTTAACGGGGTGAAACTGTGTGACATCATATCATATAGTAAGTGTTGAAACTTGCCAAATTATGGTTTCCAGTACTAATATTTTGTATAACTAATGCCAAGGATCAGATCTAGCTGCATTTCAATAGCCTTATTTCATGTCTGTGTATGAAAATGTGCAGTTAGTGTCTTAGTAAAAGGGGATCCAATGACAAATATTTAAGCAAAGTAAATCATTATCCTGGCATTTTAAATAAAAGTTTTTACAAAATCAATATGCAGCCATGAGCTGTTGACATATCAAATGTGAAAGTGAATTCCGATGAGGGAAATCTGCCATAAAGAATAGATTTCACTCTGACATGAGTGAAGGAAACACAGATGTTCAATCAGGATAAATGCGAAGAAAGGCAAAAGAAATAGGAACTGCTGTTCTGCACAGTATCATTTCCTCAGTCATAAAAGCAATGACTTAAGGCAACACCTTACTGTTCGTGACACTCTGCAGCCTACTGAATCGACCAGCCGAAGCTCATGGCCTTCAACTAAAACACAATCATGTTCATAATCCCTGAAAGAAACCAAGAAGAAAAATGATTTTGACTATGTTATCAAGCATCTCTTCACCATGTACAAATTGTATATGTACAGGAGCATCCACAAAGATTTCTTTCCTTGACCATATCAGTATCAACAAAGGAAAACTTTTCCAGAACATTATTTTTGCCTTGTATGCAATCTGAGTAATTACCAAAGGAAATACCTTCTTGTTTTTCACTTTTTTTTATATTTATCTTGAAAAAGCAGAAATTGTTAAGGCCACTGGTGTTTCACTAGCCTCTAGGGTAATGCCTAACAGCACTGTTTGTCCCAGGAGCAGGCAGGCAGAGATGAAGCTCCCCCACCTCGCTGGGGACCTGCCCCAGGGCTGCTCCCCACTCCAGGGGACAAGGTTTCCCCAAATCCAGCCCGAGCCCCCTGGAGCTGCGATCACCTGTCACGGCCAAGAAGAGCTTGGCTCTGACCTCTGTAATGCAACAGGAGCCTGAAAATGGTGACATGTCCCCAGTGTGTTCTTGAGTAATTCCTTCTTTTTTTTTCTCCTTTCCCATTTGAGTGGATTCTTTATAAATGTATAAACAAAATAGGATGACTTTTGTTGCTTTTAGCTTTCAGCACACAACTCAGAAGGCATTCCTGATACGTTAGCACCATTTCTCCACCCTTCTTCTCTTCAGCCCCATGCCCTGAGCACCATTATTGTATTGTGCAGCACTTTTCAACACTGCCTAAAGAACAGCAAATGAATTTACCTTAATGAATAGTAAATCCGACCTTCAACTCCCTTCTCCTTTATCCAAGCTAAAAGCGTTACTGACATGAACTGATTTTGAGGGGAAAGCAGAGAAAAGTTTTTAATTTGTTACAATGGACTTCAATGGGGAAGTTAAGGATTTTCTAGACAAAAGACTAAGACTCAGCTAACCCCAGCTGAATGCCTCTTTCTGTTCATTTTCCTTTTGTGTTGCAACTGCTAATGGTGCTAAAAGAAAGGCCCCTGTGACCGATGTGCCAGCTCATTCACATTATTGAAATCAACACTCTGAAATGCAGTCAGCATCAACTGAGCTCTGGGCAAAGCTGCAAAGCAAATCAGCATCTTTCCTCTGCAAAGCTCTATTTGCCGTCAGTCTCAGCCTGGTTTTGGATAGAGCAGAACATTTCCAAAAATGCGCATGGATTATATGGTTTGTTTGCAACCCACGCTGCCTGGAAAACATCAGAACAGCTAAATACACAAGTACTAGAACTAAGCAAACTGTGAACGTGGAAAACAGATTTGCAGTTTGAGTGTGAGCTGGGAAACGGGCTTGGATCTTGCCTTCATTTTAGGGAAAGTTCAGTTCTTGATTCAGATATGAGACCTACCAAATTTGCACACTTCCCCAGTGAGCTCGATTGATAGTGGCCCACCTGAAATATTTTGCAGAGGTGTGCTGTACTCTGAAGGATGGCAGCTCTGTGCAACCAGCTCCCACAGCCTCTCCTTGCAGCCCGTCCACCAGATTTATCAACAGTTACACAGATACAGACTGCCCTTGTTACTGTAATCCTGATGTACTTCTTCCTGTGCTGAAGACTTCGGGAGGGCAGAACAAGTATCTGTCTTCATTTTACTCTGAAGTGATCTAAGAATGAATTTGCTTCTCCTCTTGTGTGAGGGCATTGGCAAGTATAATAATCTCTCTGGTTTCCTAAAGCCTCATCATCTCTCAAATGTAGATGAGAAGAAAGCTAAACTTCACAAAATAAGGCAGTAAAGAGAAAAAGAAAAGTGACCCAGCAGTGAGTTATTATTTCCCATGGGGAGGAAAAAAAAAAAAAAAAAAGAGAGGCTGACAGAGTTAACTAGTCCAGACTGGAATGAGATTTTGAATGGAACTTCAATTACCTTGTAACTTCTTGAAGGCCATGAGAAATATCTGTAAAATGGCCTCCTTACATCCACTGGCAGGTAAAAGTTAAAGTGGCGTAGTTTTTCCTTATGATAATGTAGGTGATCAATGCTTTTTTAAAGATAATACTATTTAGGAGAAGCAATGGAAAATGCAGAAGGGATTTAAAATTAGTATCATAAGGACAATTTACTGCCTTATGATTGAGAAAAAATGCTACCAGAGTACATTTTATTTACTGAACCTATTAAAAAGGTGGTTTGGTCATGAAGAAAATCTGTCTTAGATGACTGTTGTAATTTTAGAAAGCTGCTGACCAGCCATGACTGTACATCTGCTGAATACATTGGCAAACTGCCCCTGTCTCCAGTTCATCCGGACTGATTTAACGAGATGTGGCTCCGAACGCAGTGTGGTACAGTTGGATTTGTTTCACACTGATTCCTGATGCTGACTATTCTAAAGCTCTTTCAAAGCTCTTCTGTACCTCTTTTCATGCAGGGATGAATGGCACTGGGTAGGGAAAGTCACACTATCGGCACTCACTGTAACACCCCTGCTGTCTTGTCCAAGAAGCTTGGTTTTAAAAGTGTGCTGTGGGCTTCTTACCTGCCTTCTCTGGTTAGGAGTAGAAGAACAGGGCACAGGACCAAAGCATCCTGTCTCAGGTTACTCAGTATCTGCCATCACAGGAAGGCAAAGCACCTCATTCCTCTCACCAAGCTTGCTAAATTTATCTTGAGGTCAGCCAGGTCATTTACATTTACTTGTGCAAGGCCGGTCCCAAATTTGCCCCTTCCCAATGAGAAACCTCCTAACGTTCAGCCCACATTTACTTGTGTCCAGCTTACATCCCCCAGCCCAGCCTCTCCTGAGGCGGGCACCATCCCAGATGTGCACCAATGTGACTGTGGATGGCCAACACTCCTATACAGCTTTCCAGATGCAATCACAGCAGTCCCTGCTGTGGGTAGCATTAATCTTTCCCTATCTCTATTGCTAACGTTTCTTCTGACCTAACTCAAACTCGCATTTGCCGTTACATGGCCACGCCGCACGGATGGCTCACAGCTGCCTGGAGATCAGCTGGTCTGTTCAAGCTTTTCTCCCCCTTTATTATTTTGAGCTGATGAGCGTATGGGAGAAATCCCCGTTGTTTGCTGCAAGAGCGCAATCTTTCACAGCTGAACTTTGGCCCGCCTCCAACTGGTTGTTCTCTGCACATGGGTCACTGCCAACCTTTGTGCTGCTACCAAACTTCATTATTACAGTCTTCTGTTTTTAAACTGATGGATCACTGGAAGTATTACACGTGACCAGGGATAAGACCAGTCTTTGAGAAGCCCACTGGTATCATTCCTTTGGGCTAGTACTATAGCTTTAACAGTAATGCTCTTGGTCTGCCACCTGTACCCACCCACATTTTCTCTTCCTTAATAATTACCCTATATGATACCATATGAAAACTATAAAGCCAATAAAATATTTTTTCATGTTATTCCATTTTGAATATATCTTAATTATTCTTTTCCTTCAAAATTTATTGAAGAACAGGCTACAGAGGCCAGAAGAACACATCTCCTAAAGCTGGGTTGACTTTTGCTTGAAATATACTTTTTCTGATTCCTCAGGCATCCAAGGCCAAATCCAGTCTGAGAAATTACTAAAAAATGTTCCCACTGGATTACTTCTTACACTTGCCAAGTCTTCCAGTATTCACTATTCTAACTAGTCCCTTGCCTTAAGCAAATTAATATCTTTGATGTTTTTTTCTGCCTTCTGTTTGGTGAAAATACAACCCAGAAAGATACCTTTTATCTTTTATATCTTTTATATCAAGCATACATCTACATTGTGAAATTTCTCTTCTCCTCTTGCTTATGTATAAAAAGAAACTTTTTATTTTGACTCTTTTGAAAAACCCAACTTGACTGGGTTTTAAGAGTTTCTGAATTTATCTCTGCCTTTTTCAAACTCTGAGCCATTCCATGGCCGGAGTGTGTTTGCTATATGGGATCACACTGCTCAAGAACTGGAAGGGCTTGACCTGCTCCCGGAAGACAAGTCACATAATTATGGGCTTGCCATGCTGATCTAGTTGCCCACAGAGGGTGAAGCCACACTGCAAGACCAGAAAGTCTGCTTGAAACAAGGTCAAACCACTTAAGATCCCAAAGGTTTCTATATTTTCTGGGAGAACAAGCCATGTGATGTACAGTCCCATTGCGACACAGCTGTACAATCAAGCTCTTTAAGTAATGTCATGCCAGAAGAAAGAGACCTGAGCCATGATCCCAGGCATGTCATAACACTCCGGGGTTCAGAGAGCACTGTGCTCCCCATACGTGACCAAACCAGACTGATATCCCAATTGCTGGGCATAACTGAAAAAGCAGAGTGGCAAAAGGCTACGAGAACTGAGATGTAAGCACAGCTATAGAGATGTAGGCTGACTCAAGGTTAATTGAGGTCAAAACTGGCCTTGTCCATCAGCAAGCAGACAGTGGCTCCACCCTAATTATACGCCATTAAATGAAGCAGCCGGATGGAAAAGCAGGCCTCAGGGAGCTCTGGGAAAAGATTCTGATCCCAACTTCAAGGAGATCATACTGTGAGCAGCTCTAAAGCAGCCACCCTTCACAATGGGAGTGAGGGAGTGGAAAGGTGATCTCCAGAACAAGCAGCCTGGTTGTAGACCTCCCGCTGACCACTGCTGACACTCTGCAGTGCTGCAAGTCCCACACCAGAATGGCACACAATTCAGAGAGCAAGCAGCTCTATTAGGAGCTATTATTAGGATCTATTCCTTTCTCCATTAGGATAGAATGGATGAGATCTGAACTCGATCCTTTCTGTGGAAAGCAACAATTATTGGTGCATATATCCTTCTTTTCCAGTTCTCAGATTGCTAACCAAAATGTGGTATCAGCTAAGGAATATCCCATCTCTTTCCATATGTACTTTGTCTTCACATGCACGGAAGACAAAGGACTCCCTGAGAAGAGAAATTGCCTCTGAAAAGCCCACACTCTCAAAAGAAGCAGAGAGGATCTGTCAGCGCCACCAGATTAAAGCAATTTTGCACTTCGGATACAAACACAAGTCCAAATTGAGCACCACTCTGCTGACACATCTTTGCACTAGAGCAGGGACATGATGCCACCTGACAGAGGATCAACAGCTTGGGTTTCTAGACGCCGCCATCTCACCCAGCAGCAGCAGAAACTCAGCTTTGCTTGGTGAGTACAAACACAAGCAGCTACATGTGAGCCAGCAAAGATCACAGGGAAGAGGGTCGGCCACCTCATTGGAGAAATAAAAGTAATTCAGTTGTCACTGACATTAACAGAGTGCACAAGAAGCCGACAAAGCTAACGTGCCAGTGCCCAGTCTTTAAGTGTGAAGCCATGACCAAACGCAGGCTGAGCTGCTCCAAGCCAGCACCCTGCCTGCTCTGAGTCTTCACCCCATCACCTCATCTTTCTGACCCGTTTTATGCCGGATCAAACTCCGTCATCTCATCTCTACTCTACCCTCATCTCTACCCTTGATCACATCTCCTGTTCTGACCAAGAGCCAGAACGGTAACATACCTCCTGTAAATACCTGGGCTACTGCCTGTGCCTTGGCATCTGAGCCTAGCCCTGCCCAGCAGCCCCTCCACTGCTGCTAAAAGTCAACGAGAGCACAGCACATTCCCAGGGTTCATCTGGCTGAATAAGATAGAATTGAGTTGTTTGGAGTATGCAGTGTGCTTCAATCTTGTTGAGTTTGCTTTCTGCCTTCAGAAGTTGAATTGATTCCATTACTTACAGAGAAGAAATAATTAAACACAGAAGTTAATAGAGGGTAGCTTTCTACTCTGAGCTATCTCTGCTGAAGCCTATGCAAAACTTATTCTGAAGATGACACCCAATGGTGAGGGCAGAGTGTCCAAACAGCACCGCTTCCAGGACTGTGAAGCTCGAAAGTTGACAACAGCTTCTCTTCTTCTCCTAAAAGCCATGGTTGGCAGCCAGCAGGAAGAGATTCTTTCTTTGAGATCTGTTCCTCAAAATTAATGAAGACGAAAGGACAGGTTGTACAAGAAAGAGGAACACAAAAATAAGAGGCCGACGTATTTTCCCCCCTGGACTGTGTAATTAATAGTATTGGTTTTAAAAGTGCTATAAAGAAAGCTGAAATGGAGAACCAACCCTCACTTCTACAGCCACAGGCAGTGAATTGTGTGCTATTTGAATTATCTGAATGTTCAGACTGGTAATGGGAACAGTTCCTTTGCTCCTAAAAAGAGCAGCTAATAACATACAGTTAAATGGGGACATATTAAAATATGCTTTCCCCACCCTTCGGCTGCTTAAGAAATATATTGGCATTAATGGTAATTACAGGCCGTCAAAGCACTGAGGAACAAGGCTTTATAAGGAACAAAGTGTTTTCAGAAAAGGTTAATGCATTAACTTAGTTGCATTTTGAATACAGCTTGGTTTGGAAATTGATGTGCCTGTAAGGAAAATCCATAGCAGAAATAAGGAAATTATGCAGGTCAGTTCTTTGAAACTGATTTGACTGCACTGCAAAAGAACAAAAAAATGCTAGGGAATGGAAATGTGACTTATGAATTAACCACCCACAGCATCATCATACTTGAACCTGTAAAGAAACAATGTGAGAAAGATAAAGAACAAAGGAGATAACAATTTGATATGGTTATAAAAGCATTTGGAGCAGGCATAATTATATTTTTTTTTCTTATTATTTAAACATATAAAAGACAAAGAAGGATCAAAAAGGGATATCACAATACTTATGAAGGATGAAAATGGTAACTTGGCTGCTATGGAAATGCTTTGTCCAGAGTTTTGGGGTATGAACTGGAGCTGTTTTCAGGAGAGATGTGATAAAAAGCTTTGAAGGAAGAAAAGCGATATTTTCAGCACCTGAAGTGAGGCTGCAATTGACTAAGTGGCATCAGATAGTTGGTAACTACACAATTTCTAACTCCCTTGGCCAGTTGGTCTCCGACACGTTGTGGGGCTATCTGAGCAATGATGTTCACATACCTTGACTTAGCTGCATAGGCACTAAGCATCCAAACCATATGGTCTTACTTTATTTCTGAAGGTGCCGAATGCCTTGCACAGAGGTTCTGAGAAGAGCTCAGCTTCATGTGCAACTGTCTAAATAATGCCATACTTTCAGCAGAGAGCAGCACTCAGACATTTTCTGTATGATCCCATGAGCAGATTTTCAAAAGAACAGCATGGCCCACCACAGGGAAACCAACAGGCCACAGAGGCTGCTACAGACACAGACTTCAAATATGAAACACTGTAAAAGGAAATCTTTTCCTTAACGTTCTCAAAAACATACTAAGAAGGGGAAATAGTTAGACGTGGCTTCTCAAAGAACAATATGGTATTGATAAGATTTTCCCAAACAGACACACAGAAAAAAATCCTTTAAAAGACATCCAAAATACACAACCGAGCAATTCCATGGTATATTTCCAGAGGAACAGGAGTGATAGGAGCATGTTAGAGATCATGGTCAGGGGTAACTGTCTTCACTATGAATTCAAGTCATAGAGTTCCCTTTCCAGAATGGAAACTACCACCACATATTAGTTTTTATTTAATCACACTTGAAATTAACACTCTGTATTTTCAAGCATCTAAAAGATCTAAAAATATAAGTGATGTTCCTCACTGGAACAGGTTGCTGAGAGAAGCTGTGGATGCCCCATCCCTAGAAGTGCTCAAGGCCAGGCCGGGTGGGGCTTTGGGCAACCCGATCCAGTGGGAGGTGTCCCTGCCCATACCAGGGGGTTGGAATTAGATGATCTTTAAGGTCCCTTCCAACCCAAACCATTCTGTGATTTTATGAATCTATGAAAAGAGCTATACTAGACAAAATATCAAAACACTTTTATTTGTCCCACCGATTTTGATTACCACTGTGTTATACAGTAGGCATTTTTTTTAATAACTAGTTATTAGCCTCACCTTCAACAAAGTTACATTTTCCATGTTTAATCTGAGCCCTTTGCAACACATCTCCGTGACCAGTGAAATGCCTGTGAAATCATTAAGTTTGTTTATCTGCTGAATGTGCTAGCAATTAAAACAGGGCACAGTGGGTGTTCCACCTTACTGGGGAGATCATCTTCTGAATCACCGTGGGATTGTTTGCCCTTTTTAATATCCTTAGTGTAGCTTCAAAACAGCAGGAGGGTCTTGCTGATACACGTAATGATAGAAACTGGTATGAAGAACACTGGTGTAAATTAACATTGGGCATGAAAACACTCCTGAGAATATTTTAAAAATGACATAAAACTCTAGGAACTGACCATATTGTATGTGGAACTGGAAACATATTGTTAGGTTGGTAAGCATTTGTTCAAAACTATCTTGTGTGTTCTGATAATCAGACTCAGCTCCTCTGTTCTGAAGTTGACGTTGCTTTGAATATTCCTGATCTCTGAAAAGAAGACAGAAATTTAACTTAGCTCGCGAATGCCAAATCTAGCTGCCTGTTAGCACTGTACTTACTTGGTACTTTACTACAACTGGCTAGGGATCCCAGTAGCTGCGTCAATCTGTGCAAGGCTCAGAAGAACAGGCTATGACCAGCAACAGAAACAGTCAAATGCCGTGCATTGTGAGCGAGACACAGCTGAAACAGAAGCCCAGCCAGAATAACTGGGTGCGTTACTTCTCAAGTAAGATTAATTTGCTGACAGTTGACATGCTTGCTGCTAGGTTTTAAGATCTGATCCCTTTTTAGATACGTCTCTGTGAAACACACAGAACAGAATCCTTGCTGTCAACAATTTTTACTATATACCCTAGAGGTCTCCATTTCTGCTTGGTGAGAAGTAACCTTTCACACTCAGGAGGCTCAAGCCAAAGACTTCAACAAGGTGATTTACCTTGCAATACTGTTTCTTTTCCCAACGCCACCAAGAATCCTGTTAACTAGCCCTGCACAGTATCACTGTGCGACAGCTGTCAAAGCTGGTTTAACAGATAGCCCGTAACTTAGCCCTGAAGCTTTAAAATACCTACCCCTGTATATATACCTAGCTTTAAAATACCTTACCCCTATACTTTTCTTTCCTCTTTCTCTATCAGCTATAAAGGCATTGCCTACACTGTGTGAGCCTTTGCATATGATTGCACTAACATTTTGTTTTGGTTTTTGATGTAGTGGGAGACAGGTCAGGCGACAAAGAAAATTGCCTAGTTGAATAAATACCCCATGGAAATCAAGTTATTCAGTGAAAATTCTCAACTGTGGTAAACAACATCTTGACTGTGTAGGCAGGGAGGGAAAAGCAAAGAGCCAGTGCTTTGTGTGTATAAAGCACAGGTCTCCCCAGGCCATGCTCTGGGCCCAAAACAATACTGTTCTGTCTTGGACTGAGACTTGAGATGTTTTTGTTCATCTCAAGACTGGATTCTGCTACAAATAACCCGATTTCCTTAGCTGATACCTATTCAGTAGTGAGAGATTTCTTGGAAGCAAGTATCCTCACCGCTGGGGGATGTGTTGCTTATGCACTGTTCTGCTCACGCCTCTGCCCAAGCTGTTTCACAGCCCGATGTGTCACTCAGGCTTTGGCACGGGATGCCTCTCTCTGTTCTTTGCGTTCCTACGCTCCGCCAGGCCCACCGCCGCCAGGCTCACGGCGCGCCGCCGCCGCGGGGATTACAGCCCCCTCCAGCAGCTTTCCAGACACGGCTCCCGCCTGACACGCCGCGCTTCTCAAAGCCCTCCGCTGTTCCACAAGCCGCGGAAACGCTTTCGGGTTAGACGGACTCCTGCGGGGAAAACAGAAAGCCTGTCGGAGAGACACACCGCGGTCCCGAGGGCAGGCGGCGCCCCGGAGCCCCGAGGGCAGGCGCCCGCCCGGGCCGAGGCGGCGGCCCTGAGGGGAGCCTCCGCCTCCGCCGGCCCGGCCCCGGCGGCCGCCCCGTCCCGCCGCCAGCCCCCTGAGCCGGGGCGCGGCGCCGGGGGCGAGGGGACGGCGAGAGGCGGCGGCCGCCCGCCCGCTCCTCCTCTTCCTGCAGCCGCCGCCATGGCGCCGCGCCGCGCTGTCGCCTGCCTCCTGCCGCTGCTGATGGCCGCGGCGGCGAGCGCGGGGCTCGGCGGCTACTTCGGCACCAAGTCCCGCTACGAGGAGGTGAACCCGCACCTGGCGGAGGACCCGCTGTCCCTGGGGCCCGTCGCCGCCGGGGCGCGGCTGCCCGCCGCCTGCGCCCCCCTGCAGCTCCGCGCCCTGCTCCGCCACGGCACCCGCTACCCCACGGCCGGGCAGATCCGCCGCCTGGCCGAGCTGCACGGCCGCCTCCGCCGCCGCCCGGCCGCCGCCGCCGCCGCCTGCCCCGCCGCCGCCGCCCTGGCCGCCTGGCAGATGTGGTACGAGGAGAGCCTCGACGGGCGGCTGGCGCCGCAGGGCCGCCGCGACATGGAGCACCTGGCCCGCCGCCTCGCCGCCCGCTTCCCCGCGCTCTTCGCCGCCCGCCGCCGCCTGGCGCTGGCCAGCAGCTCCAAGCACCGCTGCCTGCAGAGCAGCGCCGCCTTCCTCCGCGGCCTCGGGCCCTCCCTCAGCCTCGGCGGCGACGGTGAGCCCGCCCGCCGCCTCCCGCGGAGCGCCGGGGGTGCGGGGGGCCGGGGGAGCGCCGCGGCCCGCGCCGCCCCGCTCGGGGCTGAGGGAGCCGCGAGGCCGGCCCCGGGCGGAGGCGGCGGCGCCCCGGCCCCCTCGGGGACAGCGGCGGCCGTCGGGTGTCGCGGCCGCCCGCAGCCTCCCGCCAGCCGCCCCTTCGTGGGCGGCGGGACCCCCCAGCGCAGCCTCCCCTTCGCTGGTCGCTTGCCAGGGGAAGGAGCGCTGCGCTGAGAACGGGTTTTTGCTTTCAGAGTCGGAGATCGAAGTGAACGACGCCTTGATGAGGTTTTTCGATCACTGCGACAAGTTCGTAGCCTTCGTGGAGGAGAACGATACAGCAATGCACCAAGTGAATGCCTTCAAAGAGGGGCCTGAGATGAGGAAGGTTTTGGAAAAGGTAGCAAGTGCCTTGTGTTTGCCAGTGGAGGAGTTAAACGCAGGTAATGAGTGCCTGTTTCATGTCAGTACAGGGCTGAGTCTGACTGAAAAGAATTCCAAAATGCTTTGTAGTTATGCAGAGTAGGTAACTTTAAATATGCGCTAAACTAGGCTAGTCGCAGTGATGAGGAATGAAATGCGTGAGGTGTACGAAATGTATGTCAGTGTTGCAATAGCGAATGCTTGTTAGTCAACGGTCAAAACACCTTTCAAAATATCTTTCTTACTATGGTACAGGTGATACCATCTTTACCTTTGTCTTAAGGGATATGACGTTATGTTTTTAGTGCTTCTTTTGTAAAACATGTTACAATTCAAACACCCAAATAACCCATGGAAAAGGTGGACCTGTACGTCCACATCGCACCTTCACTTGCCCAGAAAAGAAGTGCCAGGTTTCCTGCTGTGGTTAAATGATGGGGGAGCCCTCAGAAGTAGGCACACTGCTCTCCTTTCCAACATCCCCCTAAAGACGCAATCCCAAAGCTGCAGCGCTCTGCTATGTAAACTCAGCTGTTAATGCAGAGCTTGAGTAGTGATAGCCAAAGACTGCTCTGCATTAAGCAGACACTTTCCACCCACTCTTGCATCTTTTGTGGTGATAAGGACACACCAGCAATCAACACCTATAGCATGTACATCAGCAGGTGTACAGTGTTAGGTGTGGAATGTGCTCTGTTTTTTCCCCCCTCCTGCCAAATGTAATGTGAAGACTTGCAGTCTGAACTTGGTTTCTGCACAATAACGGTTGAAAACTTTTTTTTTGTTGGGCTTGGCCTTTGGACTGGTGATTGTTTTCATCACTAACTTGTAATTACCTCTAGTTTTAGGGGAAAGTTGGGAGAAAGTTGCTAGTTCTGTAGTGGTGGTTTATCTTTTGCTGGTTTCTTGGATTTATTGCAGATCTTGTTCAAGTGGCTTTTCTCACCTGCTCATATGAGTTGGCTATAAAAAATGTGACCTCCCCATGGTGTTCGCTCTTCAGTGAAGAGGATGCCAAGGTAGGTGCTGAATGTAGAGGGGAGAGAGATTTGAGAAGCCTTCAAAAGATGTCTTAATGTTCAGATATGATCCTTTGCAAAGTCAGAAGTTGTAAGTTCTGTGCCCCTTGTTCTTCAACCTATTGAAGAGCTTCTTTGGTCTACAAAGAACTCTGGATCAATCTAACAGTAGGACTGAAATACCCTTCTTCATTCCGACTTAAATACTGGTGCAGCTTTGATTCATCCTGATTAAAATGTTTTTTTGTTTTTTTTTTTTTTTCATTGCACTTAATTCATATAATGCCTTTTTTTCCGTAACACCTGAAATGCTGTGGACAACTGTGTTTTGCATATAATACTTTCGTATGATAAAATGTCTCAATTCTAGAGGACAGCAAATGAGGTCTTACAGATCCTCTAAGACTTCTTTCTAGTTGGTTTTGGTGACCATCAGATCTTGAAACCTAATGCCTGTCAATAAAGCTTGTAGAACTTGGATAAATATGAATTGCTTTGGATTCCCCTTTTTGAAAAAAAGTATCTGATTACTTTTTAGAGTTCTTTGGGTCAAGAGAGATGGGGATTAAGGGCGATGACGTTTATTTAGCACTCCAGAACATGTGGTAAGGTCCCTGCAGAGGCTCTAAAGTAAGCTTAGCAGCCCTGGAGAAGAGGGAGGACCTCTGCATAGACAGACGTGAGGTAGACATAAGGGTAGGCAATGGAGTCAGGAGTTAAGTGGCCACCTCTCAAAAAGGAGGTGGGTTAGCATGGACTTGTGCCGAGACCTGTCCCATTCACTATTTCTATAAGTAACTTAGCAGAGAGGTGGGAAAATTTGCTGATTAAACAGAGTTACTTGGGATATTAAGAATATGGGGTGTTTGAAAAGCTTTGCAGATGGACCCTGCAAGGTTGAATTGCCCAGCAGTCCAGTGGCAGATGGTGTTCAGTGTAAAATGATGCAGTGGGATAAGAAGATAAAACTTCGTTTAGGTGGCAGGCACTCAGATCAATTTTTTGCCACTTAGAAGTGAAATTTTGGTGCTGTAAATACATGAAAATGGCAGGTCAGCTACAATGGAGTTAATGAATAAAAATTAAAAAGAATTTTAATGCTTATAAGAAAGGGAATAGAGAAAAACAAGGAGAGCTTCATGTGCTCTTACATGAATCTAAGATGCAGTTCTCTCTTGAGATATATGTGGTTTTGGTCTCCCACATCTCAAAGAGGACAGAATATGACAAACTACTGAAGCAATGGAGTTGTTTCCATTTGAAGAATGATTAATTAAGCTGGGGATTTTTGACCTTCATAAAATTTTCAACTGCAAATCAGAAATGCTACAGTGGTGGATAGTGATTGTCTTGTCATGTACAGTAACTAAAAGGTAACAAATAAAGCTAGCAGGAGGTTCCAGTGAAACTTTTTTTTTTCCACATTTAGAAGCCAATCTGCAGGATACTGTTAAGGCTAAAACTTGATATGCTGAAAAGGGAAATTGCGCTACTGTGGGGGAGAATCTACTGAAGTCTATTAAATTTCTAGAAAACCAACTAATTGCTTAAAGCCCGGGGCTAAAAATTACTGCAGTGTGGGGAAACGTGTGTGCCATTTTCCGTAGCCCTGATTCTGAGCAGGGTTGCACACAAGATGCTGAATCTGGTGGCTCTTAGGTCTGATCATTGTGTCAGGTTTCATGCAGAAACAGTTTGAGCTGGAACCTTGTTTTTTATTTTATTTTATTTTTCAAAGAATTGTTTATTTCGTTCAGTGTGCAGTAGCGTCATTGCTCTGTGTTGTGGTTTTTTTCTACTTTGTGCAGTAGTAAAAATTTGTGAACTGTGTAACTTCAGGTACTGGAATACTTGAATGACCTGAAGCAATACTGGAAGAGAGGATATGGCTATGACATCAATAGTCGCTCCAGCTGCATTTTATTCCAAGATATCTTCCAGCAGTTGGACAAAGCGGTGGAAGAGAGCAAAAGGTAAATAAAAAAAAAAAAAAAGGCCTTTTGTGTTGACTGCAAGCTTTCTGTGATCAATCCTGAGTTAAATTTAATGCGAATAGAAGTAAAACATTTCCAAACGTAATGATGTTAGGAGAGTTTGGTTTAGGAGAATTTGTAATGGAGAAAATCAAATGCTTAATAGAGCAGTATTACTGTAAAGAGTATATATATTTTTTCTTCCACTGATGTTCTTGTGCACAACAAATTTATTTCCATATTTTAACCTATTGATCTGCACAGGCCTCCAAGGGACAGCCAATTACTGTGTCTGACAATGGTATTCTGTGTGTCCTGCACAGTTTGAGGAGAGGCCATTGAGTTAAAACAATGAACTTTCTGTTCAAAAAGTCTTCATTAAAACACATTTGTGGTGCAAATGGGAGGACTCTGTGTTGGAAAAAGTCCCCGTGATACATTCTGTTTTCTCTATTTAAGCTCTTTGGTGTGAAAATCTTTCTTTCTTTCTACATGTGTTTGATTTGAATCTCTTGCGTTATTAAAGCTTTCTGTTCAGATTAAACATGCTTAAATGTAATTACAGAAAAATAAATAGACCAAATCAGTCCAAACACTTGGTGACTCTAGAGCAGAACCACTGGTTGCAGAATCCCCAGTCTTGAGCTGTAACAGCAAACCAGCCTTTGTCATGCCTGCTTCTTTTTAACTACAGAAGGGCAAACTTCAGGTGGTATACTCAGTGCCTTGTAGAAACAGGAGAAACACTCTTCAGTCCTGAAGTTGTTGTAAATGCCTTGGGTTGTTGCATGAATCTAAAGCTGGTGATTTAGCCAGCCAGTCCAAGAACTCTTTCTTGCATATTTGGTTTCACATCCTTATTCTTCTACAGCAAAACTGCCATTTGGGAGCAACATTGTAGGTGTAGGAAGATGTTAGACATTACAAGTAACTATTAGTAGACTTAAAGATACCACAAGCACCTTCAAAGGATGGTGGTCTGACAAAGTGGTTTGTATTCATGTAGTTACATGATTTGACAACAGTTATCCTGTGTCAGTGGAGGAAGAATAGCAGTGGTACTGCTTCCGCTAAGTTGTGCAGCCCTCGAAAAAGCCTTTCTAGTGCCATGGGTGTAACTGCCCTTATGCTTCCTTACAAATTAAAGATGGCATGCCTGTGCTGTTTTTCTCTATTGTTTAGTCCTGTCAGCTGGTATCAGTCAGCAGTAGCGATCTGTTGTGGCATGGAGAAAACAGCGTAGAAAACAAAGGCTTCAATTACAGTTTGAGATGTTTATGTCACAGAATTACCTGCATTTGCTTTCACGTGCCAGTAATATATTTTTTGAGAGCTGCTTTAGGTTAAATACAGTGCCTTCATACGCGAATTAATTTACTACCTGTGTGAATGCTTGTCATTCAAACAGAGGAATTACAAATTTCATAGCTTAGCGATCAACCACGTGAATTAGTACCTCAGTAGGTAAGTGTGGAAGTGTTTACCAAAGTACATAAAATCGAGGACATATCAAGATTGTATAAATATTGTACCTTTAAATAGTTTGTAGGAATCAATTTATGAGTAACTGTAACTTATAATAAGCAAATTCAGCTTTGAATTGCAAATATTAGTTATATGCAGCAGAAGTTCTTGCATTCCTAGCATCCTTGGGACTTTACTTCTAAATTTAGTATATTAAAGTAATATGTATGTATGTATGTAATACCCAGCAGAAAAATACTATTTTTTTAATATATATATTTCAGAAAGAAAAGCATGAGTAACTGATGTCTGAGGATGTATGGATGGATTTTTTTGCTTGATAACACTTTAGAAAGCACTTTCTTTCCTTTCAGTTGTCAGATTGAAATTACAAGTATCATTGACATTTTGGAGTAGAGGAATGATCCATACAGTTGTGGATTCTTCCTCCTTGGAGATCTTCAAAGGCCACCATGGCATAGTCCTGGGCAAGCTGCTCTGGGTGTTCTGTGATGCTGATCATTTCACAGCAGAGAGGACTGCAAAGAAGTTGTGTTCCTTCAGATGTTTGCCGACTGAGGATCCAAGTTAGATGTGAGCAGTGATAGAAGAACCATGTATTAAGTCAATTGAAGCATAATTCTCAAACTCATGCTTGGCTTTTTTGCTGTGCTTCCATGTTGGATGCAGAGAGATGTGCTGTGTTGATCACCAGATTGTGGAGTTGCAGGAATGTGGAAGTCATGCTTCGTACACAGCATGGTTTCTTTGATCTAAAGTGGAGTTCTCTCTCAGCAAAACAATCCAAGTACTATCTATCTTAATTACTTTCTGGGATTCACATAGAAAATCCGACTGAGGTGTCCTTTTTAACAGAGTATCAGCTTAGTAAAGCAGGAATTGAAAATGTGCCTTTTGAGATCTACATGCAGGCTTTTTCAATGCTAGCATCCATGTTGGTTCCTTGATCCTGCTCTATGGTTATGTGAGTGCCAGGAAGGGGCTGTCCACGGCTAGAGGTGAGGGCTGAGGAGGGCAGCATGTGGCCCTCTACCTTTCTGAATCAGCGCTGTGCTGCGCACCAGCCAGCACAAAGGAGACAACCCTGTTCATTTTGCCATGAACGGGTTAAAATGCAGCAGTTGCAAGCATGAAATAAGGTTGGTTTTGGGGACTAGTTGCTGTGGGGGAAAGGTGGGCAGCAGGAAGTGGCTGGTGATGGCAACCCCTCTGCAGCCAAGCTGGCTTAAGACATTGTGCTTTCAAATGATTGCGTTGGCATTTGGAAATCCAAGGCTGTCAGTCAGTGATCCCTCTCGTTTTGATAGTGGTAGAGTCAAAGCTGTGGTTATGCTAGATTGCCCTTTAAATAAACCTTCCCTGCATCCTTTCTTCAGCCTACTAGGGAGCTAAATAAAAGATGCATTAGGCCGCAGGTCATTAGCATCCAACTGCGAACAGATTGACAGGAACACTGCTGTGATTGCCTCTGTCGTATGCTGTGTCTCTGCCTCTATGAAGACAGAAAGAAAGAACTGGGAATAAGAAGATGAAGTGCAGGTTAAAAGAAAAGCAGACAAGCAAAACCCTTAAGACCGTTCCGCCTTTCTGAAAAGTGAAAAATAACTTCTTAACATAGCTTGACTTGTGTGAGGAGAACAATCAGTTTTGTTTGCTTTTAGTGTATTTACTCCTTGAACACTGACAGCCTTTCAATCCTTAAATTACATTGACTATTTATAAAGGAGCTGTGTGCATTTTAACTGTGTATAAGATATCCCTGTTAGATTAATAATACTAATATTTAAGAAAAAGTCGTAGTTGACAAAATCCATTGCGCTTGTGATTTATTGAGAAGTAGATTAGCAGTCCCTAAATTACAAGAGCAGAGCCTGGGGGAAGAGCAGGCGTTAGAGGCAGCGTACTAAAGGACAGAGACAGTTTCCTCCTGCATTTCGGCTTTGGCTGCACAAGCTCAGTTACGGCATGTCAGTCTCTTTGTTGTGTTGCTGCCCCAGAGGGAAGCAGGTAGAGAGTTTGTGTGTGTGTAATGAATGGGAACCCTAAAAATCTTGCAGAATTCAAAGCTTGGTGAGCAGTCTGTTTACTGGATCCCTTCCTAAGTGGTAACTGAAAACTTCCGCAGTGCCTTGTACAGAAGGAGCATGTAACCCCATCCCATGACATCAGGTGGCAGTCTTAAAACACTGAAGACTTGATCTGAATTGGATAGCCTGCGCACTTAAAATTATATGGACAATCTGTCACCGCCAATGGCGAACAGCTTGTATCTCTTGTGGTCTAAAGAGTAGAGTTGCAATTAATGCTTTTTCACCTAAGGAAAGAGACTTATCCAGGATCCTGCAGCAATTTGAGAGTACGGCTGAGAACAAGAAACCATAGAAATGAAAATTATGCCTGCATTTTTAACAGTAGAAAATACTTGGTTGTGCATGTGCCAGTTGCTTTTTATTTTTAGTGGTACAGTGCAACAGGTTAAATACATCTGCAGCAGTTTATTACTTAGAAAAAGAACCTGTGTGGTGATGAAATGTTGTCTCATTTAGCTGTGTCAAACACTGATTTTAACTCTGTTTTGTTCTGCAACTGTAAGAATAATTTTACTTCCAGAGCCTTATCTTTGCTCCAGGTTCTCCCGTCTTTCTGAAAAGTTTAATTTGGGCTATCCAGAAGCAGAAGGGGGAGCATTTCTGTTCCAGCAAGAAGTTAGAGCATCTGAATTTGCCAGTCTGCTCTAGTTTTGTCAGTGGAGAATGGTGCTGGCAGCTCTGCATTTTACTGCATACTTCAAATACTTATTTTTAGTAGTTTTGTCCTGTTTTCATTCCTAGTCACAGCTGAATTAAAAAGAGAGTTTTTACTGTAACCCTGTTTCTTCCATGAAACTTTTCTTGACCTTGCAATCTGATTGTTCACCAGCCTTCAAGTTATTTGCCTAATTTGTCACCTTGTTAAAGCTCACTCTTCTTTCTTCTGGAGAAAACATCTGCTGGTGATTAGTCTACCCTTAAGAAAATTACGAAAATCTCTCCAATTTTCAAGATTTTGACTATAAGACCATCAGAGAGTTGGCATTTGCTGAGCCACCTGAGTTACAACTTTAGTGTCTTGGACTTGAATATCTAGCGTCATTTCAGATGCACAGCGTTATCTGACTTTTATCCTACTTGCCAGCCTTTTAGGGATACTTTTCATATGAAGGTATCTGCAGTACTAATAAATATCTGTGGCTAATAAGTCCCACCATCAGTTTGCAGCGAAAAAGTTTTGGACATTTGAGGATCTTTAATATCATATATATTCCAAGAGAACAGTTGTTTTAAACCACCAGTATTCTCCACTGTGTAGGTCTTGCTGTGCAGCAAAGTGGCTGTGAAGGCTGTGAAAGGGATTTTCACTGTAGACTTACTCTTGTCAACTGTCCCCATCCAGAGGGCCATTGGAAAGATACTGCAGCACCTGTCTGTGCTCAGGAGCTGGGGCCTGATGCTGCGTTTACTGATAGTTGTACTAGTGACCACCTACTGTCAGCACGCTCATGCAGGGACCCTATTCTTCTGCATCCTCAGTAGCAATAGAATGTAAATGTCCAGTAAAGGTTAATTCTTTGGTAGAAAACATCTTTTCCTCAAGACCTTACCACCATTGCAACAGGGTCTTTCAGGATGACATTCCTCCATACCTTTTCACCTGTCTGTAAGGAAATGTAGTAGTCACGTTTCTAGGGTGAGGTCAGGGGCTCTATTCCTTAAAAATCATCTTAATTAAAAAAAAAAAAAAGTTGTATCATAGGAGTTGACTGTAACTTTAAAAACCAGGTGAGTTGTGCTGAAATGGCATAATTGAGCAGTTGTCTGAGTCCATAAAGCACTTTGTTTTTGTGAAGAGAGAAGAACTGAATTCTTCCCAAGCCTGCCTGTTACACATAAAAAACCCAATCAGGCTATGCAACTATGTGGCAGAGAAGCCCATGGGGTAATATTCTTCCCTAACCTGTTGGGTTTTTTCCCCTTCTGGAGCCTTACTGAAAGTGTCCCTACTCCTCATTATAAGTAGAAGGTGTTGTACCTGCAAAACTGCCAGGTAGCAATGCATATGTTCATGCCCACTTGCTGTTGTGCTGCTGTGTAAGAATCCGTGCAAGGCTGCTCTTAACCAGATGGTGTTTTTTTGAAGTTATTTGTTCAATTTGCCAGAGCTGTGGTTCTGGGGCAGGCTTTGACAATGGTATAAAGAGGAGCAATCAGTGAGTATCTCCTTGCCTTGGAAGAAGTTTTGAGTTCCTTGTGGCACATCTGTGGGCCCCAGCATGTATCCAACCAGTGAAGAGCAGCATCTGGAGACCCACACCCTTTAGGATAGGTGCAGCACGTCAAAATAGTAATTAGGAGAGAAGCATTTTGTTGCTGTTGCTTTGGAGCATTCCTCAAGTGTTTGATACGTTCTCAACTCAGCATCAGTTGTGCAAGTTGTGGATAGTTAAAGCCCAAAACCTGTTAAGATTTTCCCTCCTAGCATGGTGCTGATGGTAGGAATAACCATACCCTGAATCTCCTCTGTCCCTCTTGATTGCCCCAGCAACTTTTCAATCTGTTAGCCAAGCTTCACAGTAGTCTACAAGGTGTGTGTACTGCTCTGCCAATAGGACCTGTACGTGTTGGTGAGAAATCAGTGTTTTGGTAGTTACTGCAATATGAAGCTGCTAATCTTAGACAAATGTAGCAACCTCAATAGCTACACAATTGAGCAAGGGAGGGTTTGAAAAGTTGGTTGTGGTATACTTTGCATATCAAAGAATCACCCAGGTTGGAAGAGACCTCCAACATCACCTAGCCCAACCTCTGACCTAACACTAACAAGTCCTCCACTAAACCATATCACTAAGCTCTACATCTGAACGTCTTTTCAAGACCCCCAGGGATGGTGACTCAACCACTTCCCTGGGCAACCCATCCAATGCCTGCTCTTTCTGACAAGAAATGTTTCCTACTTGTTTTAGCTGTTGCAGAGCAGTGCTTACACTGAGTCAAGGACTTTTCAGCTTCTCGCACTGCCCTGCCAGCGAGGAGGCTGGGGGTGCAGCAGAGCTGGGAGGGGACAGAAGCAGGACAGCTGACCCCAGCTGGCCAAAGGGGTATTCCGTACCATGCTGGACAGTTAATGTGGGGTGGCTGGCTGGGGGACGGGAGTGGTACCGGCTGCTCAGGGATAGGCTGGGCATCTGCCTCTTTCTTCATTTTCTACATGACAACCACAGGCTCACCAATTCTGCTCTGGCAGTATTTCACTCTTCCTTCTAAATGGGTTCTGCTGTGCCGTGCTCACACGTCACTTTGACAGCTCCTCACGTGGTGTTTTCCCAAGCGGCACCATAATCCAGGGCATGGCACCGCATCCACCAGCCAGCTGCGGGAATGGCAAGAGCAGCGGTTCACTAGCACCTAACATAATTACTCCTGGGCCAGAACTAGGCAGCTGCTGGGTAGTTCTCATGAGTTAAGGAACAATTTCTGTAATAGCAACAGCTACCATAACTGGACTTCCTTAGTACTCTGTCTCAGGCTAAGGGCTAAACAGCTGTTGGACAAAGGAAAAGACTTTCATTTCTAGTTTAGTTATATGGGAGGTTACGGCATATCCATCTAAGAAAATAATTTAACAAAGCTAGTCCTTTTTTGGCAGAGATCTGCACAGATAATACAAGAGCTACTAAGAGGCCAGATGAAGTACATTTTCACCACACTTACACAAAGAAAAGCTTAACTTAATCATTCAAGGGTAAAGTAACCAACAGTCTAACATTTGCAGCATTAGAATGCATTAGCTAGGTCTTTTGTGTTTCCTGGTTTTACTAAGTTTTATTACCAGATCATCAGCTATTCACTAAAGCTGTTTTATACTTTTTCTTCTAGCTTCAGATATTAAATGTTTGCCTTTCTTGCTCCAAAGGAGAACGTAAAATACCTGTTACTATCTGTACCGTCCAAATGGATTTCTAGAAGGCTCTTCAAACTGGGGGGTACGCTTTCTGGAGCCATCTCAGTGTTTACAGTATGTGGCTAATGCTTCAAAATACTAAGCTTTTGCACACATTGCTAAATATTTGGTGGTTTCCTCCAAGACTACCCAGGTTCTAGGTATTTAAATGTGTGTGTGTGTATATATATATATATATATATATATATCTGTGTTTGAACTTAGTTCAAGATTGAAGGTGATCTTTGTAGTTATACCAGGCCGAGCCATAATGTAAACAGCTTAATTTAACAATTTATTGATAGGTTTTATTGTTCTCTGTTACTTCCCTCCCTCTCTGGAGGTCAGTTCACAACAGGAATGATAACTTTCCTGTAGTCATCTAGTAGTAAATACTGTGCCTTAATTGCTCCTTTCAGAATGATGATTCAGTATAAACCAATTCAGTATGTGATCCGAAAACCATTATCTGTTCACAACTGTTTTTTATAGTATATAGGAAGGGAACAGAACAAAAAGTTTCCATGTATTCAGTGAAAACTATACCTGCATTTGAAAAAAAAACAAAAACACGTTGCTTGGGTCCAAATTGTTCAGTGACTTCTTTCAGTAAGACTCTTGTTTAGTGCTGTGCGTTTCTGCAGTGCAGGCGCTCTACTCTCTGGCTGCATCAGCAGGTTCAGGAGGTCCTGCAGCCCTTGGTGGTGGCTGTAAACTAGTGTGTTCAGTCACCCACCCAGTGGCAGAGGGCTGCGGCACACAAACATAACATTTCAGCCGTGGTATTTGCATTATTTGAAGTGCACGTCATGAGCTGGGGCAGCTGTCGGGTGCAAGGTGGCCCTTGCAGAGCCAGCTCAGAGGTGTCGGTGAACATGTACCTTACTAAAACAGAGTTGCTTGACTTGAGAATACGCGTATGTGCTGGGTGAATGTGTTGCTCGAATAAGATGGTCTTTTCACACAACAGCATGGCAGCTCTACAGGTGGATAGACTGTACAGCTTACGTTAGGGGACCTGAAAAATACTCAGCTCTTGCTTTCATTTTCAGAAAACCAAAGAAATGGGATAATGTTCACTAATAAAACAAGAATGTCTCTAATAGCTTGGCCTTGGCACTTCATACCATATTGCATGTTTTTTTTTATTGCTTCGTCTTTCAAAGACAGGGCTTCTGACATGCTTAAGGGGTGCTTTTGGGGAAAGCAGGTGGAGACGTGAAAGTCTCTGTAGGTGCGTGCAGTGTGTTCACAGCATCCCTGTGCCAGGATTTCTGAAGCGTGTGCATGGTTGCTGACTTCTCCCAGATCCTAGGGTAGTCCAGGGGACTTTCCCTGTGAAAGCATCTCTTCATCCATCTGCCTGGACCTAGGCGTCTAAAGTATTGCTTATGCCTTTCAAATATTAATCTCAGATTAATTGCCTAATATTTGCATACTCAGAATTGCTCTAAAAAGGTAACTCAGCATTTTTATAGTCATAGCCTTTTATCTAAGGAATTCAAAAACAAGGAAAAAAAAAACTCCTTGGCAATTAACATAAAAATATTTAGTATCAGTATGCTGCTGATACCATAATGCATTTAATCTCAGAGGTCCTTAAGAAGGTGAGAGGTGAGTTCATTTGGAAAGGAGCATTTGAAACTACAGAAGCTATGATGTTAAACACAGTGAAGCTTAGGTAGATTTGGGTGATTAGCTCTTGTGGAACTAGATATGGGCTGTTGCTTTTTAATGAGGATTTTAAATGAGTTTTGAGTATTCTTGTCAGCTTCTCAAGCTTGCCTTTGCTATGAAGGAGCTCGTGTACGTTCTTGCTGGACAAGAAGAAAATGTTCATCTTGTCAGTGTTTGCGAGGGCATATTGTGTTGGTACTGATTCTGAAAATGAAGGAGCACAGCAGTCTGTTCTACTATTTAAGGTGAAGTTTTGACACAGGAGGGCTTAATACCATTTAACAGATTTTTCTTCTTCTCCCAACTGGTAATATCACTCAGAGCAACACCTCTGAGTATTTCTGCTGCTTCTGAGTCTCACCACTGCCCCAGCATTCCCTGGTCTCTTCTGTTCACTTGCAGATTTAGGGTTCCTCCTGCTGTTTTTTTTCCAGAAATAAATCACTGAGGAAGGTGGTAGGGGTTGAGAATTCATCCCGTAGCTAAAAATACAGGGGTTTGAGTCCTTCATCCTCACTTTTGTGTTGGGGTGGAGATAAGGACAGAATGTGGTCTAAGATTTCTTGTTCAATGGTTGCTAAAACTCTTCTTTGAAGTTACTAGGGGAATTTTTACATGAGGTTTTTAAGGTTGGCCAGGTAAGTGTTGCTGCAGGAAATGTTTCTTCTTATCCCGCTATCTCTTGGGGTTTGGGTTGCTTCTAGCCAAAAGTCATGTTAGTGTTTAGGAAAGAAACTTTGCTTAAAAGAAAGGTTATTTCTTCCATACCTAAGGTCCTTCAGTAGTCCTAAAAGAGTAGGAACAATCTAGTGTTGAGGATGGGTGTGCTGAGGCACAAGATTCATGGTTACCCCCAAGTCTGCCATGAAGAAGGAGAACTGGAAGTTGCCTGAATGATAAATCCCATATCCATGCTTCTCCACAGGGCTCTTTTTTTCCATGGCTAAACTTAGTTTTCAGGATTGTACTGATGAGCATTCAGTAACTTCTTCATTTTCAGCTGTGGTCAGACTTCAAAGGTTACAGCGAGGGCAGTTCAGTAGCTGAAGTCCCCACATCTCGTGAATGACCTCTGCTCCTGTTCTGCCCAGTGAGAGCTACTTGTGCTCTGCCGGAAGTTCCTCGTAAAATGAATATGAAACCTATCTCCAGCAATGACCTTGAGACAACTTCTAAATATTTTATTGCAAAGTTTTATGTGCAGTCTCTTCATCTCACTTGAAAGTTGGAAACTTTGGAGATTTTTTTTTCTACTGGTCAGTGTGCTTTCCCAAGTCATTGACTACTGCAGTAAGGGGGGGGAAAAAGTGGCATGGAGTATCATTAGCAATTACTTGAGTATGATGCAAAGAACTTTGTCTGCCACTGTTAAGTGATACTGAGTAATTAGTTGTTCATAAAGAATATTGAGTGTGGAGATCTCAGGCCTTCAGAATTTTATTAGCTTGTGCTACTGTTTAAATTTATCAGTGTTGTACTGATGGCGTTGTGGGCTCCCGTTTGGACTTTATCAGAAATGTCTGGGCAATAATAACCTTTGCACATGTTCCAAAGAGGCAATCTTTACTGATTTCACCGTAATTAAAAATATTACTGTTTGTGTTTTAACCTTGATGGCGATTTTTATTGTTATCATTAGATAGTACGAAACCTCAGTATGAACTGGAGTCATGACCACAGAGATTGAACAGGGAGTGCTTGAGTAGTCCTAGACAGAAATCAAATATCCAGTGCTGGTGAGAAACCAAGGAGGTTGTCAACTACGCTGTGATGAAGAGGCTCTTGAAATCACAGGATTGTATAATATAAGGAAATAGCTTCAATCCCTATAAAAAAAAATAATATGCTGGGATGGCTGTCAATGGGAGAAGTTTGCTTCACCTCCCAAGTGCTGTGACCTTTCAGCATGAGGATTTCAGAAGGTGAAGAGTTGAAATAAAATCTTGAGTTACAGTGAGCATTACTGCCTTGTTTGTTCCATGTTTTGTCTTTGTGAGTTTTTCTTTCCTTGTTCTTTAAAACTTCACTCTGATGTGTGCAACTATGTGTAAGTATGCATGTTATAACTTTTTTTGCTGTTTCGGAAGTGTATGTTTCACTGTTTTGGTTTAAAAAAAACACAAAATGAAACAAGAAGCTACCCACGTTTTTGTGATTTACTCTCATTCTAGAATTGCTGACAGCATCAACCAGAAAGTAACACCAAATCTTGCTGTAAAGCCAGCATGGCTGGCCACAGCGTTAAATGCATTTTTCTTAGCATGTCTGATGTTTGGGGGTGTGTATGTTTGAAATCCAGTCCTGGTGGAGTCAGCAATGCCTACATGACAGTAACACTTGTTTTGGAGACTTCAGCAGAATATGTACATTATTAGCTTCCCTGCTTAGTAAACTCTGAGATAGGAACCACTACACTTAGAAACAGGCACGCGTCTAAGGGTGTGCTGCTGGGACGCAATGCAGCTGTACCAAGTTGCCAGAGCCATGTGGTATTCACCCAAGAGTGCTAAGAGAAGTGGGACAAAATGGCTGAAATGACAGCCAGTGTGCAGTGGTTTCAACCAAGAAGCTTCTGGGGGCTGGCAGGTGTGATGATTTGAAAACCAATAAATAAAGGGTAAATGAAGAAGCATTTCCAGGAGAGAATCAGAATCATAGGCCAATCTAATGGAAATAACACTTGAGGCTAGCATGAATAGGCACCTTGATGTACCGGAGTAGTGTCAGTATGGTTCTTTGAAAAGAAAACATCTCTTGGAGCTCTGGGGAAGGATCAGCAAGCATACCAACAGGGTGACCCGGGAGGTACAGTCTAGATTTCCAAAAAATATTTCAATGGTTTCCTTACCCAAAGAAATCAAGCAGCCTGGAGCTAAGGGGGAAGGTCTTTACATGGGTACAAAAGAAGAATAAAAATGCAAGAAATGGAGGGTAGGGATAGATGATCGATTTTACTGGGAGAGGCAGGTCACCGGTGGAGATATATCTGCAAGGATATCTGGGCTGCTCAGCATGTTGTAAATGACTGGGAAAAAGAGGTGAGAAGTTAAGTGGCATTGCAAATGCAGCACATTTATTCAAGATAAAAACAAGATAAGGCAAATAGTTCTCACTAGGGAGAATTGTAGGAGGATCTTATCAGACCCACTGGACTTGAAAATTGCAGATCTGGCCCAGTCTTCTGAACTGGAAATTGTAGTAGGCCAGAGGAATATCCTTCTGTCTTCTCTAGGCATGCATTTTTGGTTGCTGTTCTCGTTCACTGACTGACAGGAGGGATGTGAATGCATCCTAAAAACTAGTAAGACTTCCCTAAAGATGTGTGTGGAGTGGGGGGATATAAGTGGACTGGTCAAATGAGCAACAGGAGAGAACAAAGAAAGGAGGAAGAAGGAAGGAGAAAGGGATTGAAGGATACAAAAGCTTTACAAGTTGAAAATGAAGTAGTCAGAGGGGAGGGTCGTGAATAAAAAGGGGAGAAATGCAGGCAGGACCTCTGGTTCTGGAGGAGCTGGAAGAGGGGCTTCGGTGAGTGGACGCTTTTTCATGTAGCAAAGAGACAGGGTGAAAAACCTTCTGTGGTTGTAACACTTCTTTTGAACGGGAAACAGGCAGGCTTCTGCATTTTCTTCCTTTTTTTTTTTTTTTTTCTGAAAGGCTGTGCCTAAGGGATGAGTATGTGCGTTGACGTATGTGCATGTCTAAGGAAGATAGGCAGAAGGGTGGCCAGGGAGCAGGGCTGTGCAAGGTATGTTTCACAGTGCACAAACACCATGGCTCTACTGAGCAGGTCACACAGAGCCCATCCTGAAGTCCTGCCAGTCTGGTCAGAGTTCTTATCTGCAGGTAAGCCCCCCTGGTTAAACATTTTTCAGTTGCTTCAGGCTTTGGCTTCGAGCAGAGGAAACACCTCCTTTCCAGGCCAATCAAGATGTGCCTCATCTGTGGGTGGACTTCACTGGCAGCTGGTGAGCAAGAGCGCTGCCAAATGTCACCTTTTGTCTCACGAAAGCTAAATGAGATTTACACATGCTAGAGCCAGCGACCTGCGCTTCCCAGGGCCGCTTGGAGATGGCTCCAAAAAGCCATCGTCCTTCTCTGCAGCACAGGGCAGATGTTCATCTTGGCTGATGCTTCTTCATGCTGCAAGCCAGCTCTTACCTGTCCTTTGGTTGAACAGCGCGGAACATCTTGTCTAACAAACTGCCTTTTTGTTAGCCTGTGTTAGTGGTTTGAATCATCATCTTAATTTGCTGGCCTGTGTGCTAAGGGAGTGGAATCCTTTTGGTGAGCAAGTATTCCCAAGAATCAGCAATAGCAGTAGACCTGCTTATAAATAGCACTAATAAATTGTGGAGGGAAACTTTTTTTTTCCTTCCAACCAGTGGTATGCTAGCCACCTGTAAACTGAGATACCTTCCAAAGAGTTGAACTGTATTACAGGGAAAAACAATTGTCAGTATGTTGTTAAAGCATGATTCTTGTTTTAGCACGATATGCATTGGTGGTCATCGAGACAGGCAAGAAAAACTATTTCAAGTCCTGTGCCAGTGTTGGTGCGCCAGGGAGAAAAGCAGCTTGCGTGTTAAGGCACTAATTTGTTTGCCGTGCAGGCAATCAGCGGGTTGTGGTTACGTCAGAGGGAAGTGGGGGTTTACTGTAATTAATCTGCGGATAAGTTTGTGCTTAGGTGTAATTTTCAGCTTGAAACTGAATTGTCACTTACCCTGTATGACAGCAATCAGAAAAGCTTTTACTCCTCAAATCTAGCAAAATTAATGCTAAAACCCTTGACACTTTCCAGGTCTGAAATGATGATAATCCATGGGCTTCTCTTCACCACACCTAGGATTAATTTCGGAAGAAGCTTATTAAAAAGACTTAAAAAAAATCATAATCACTTTAAGTATTTAGAATAGTTTAAGAAAAATACTGTGTTTCAGTAATAAATCATTGGTCTTTGTGGATGAGCTCTCTTCATAGTTCATTATATTTTGTCATTTGGTTACTTTTTGCGTCTCGTTTGCCAGGGAATAACAAAAAAAACCCTACTGACTAATTATTCCTATTAAACGCACCTCAGCATCCTAGGAAAAGATGTTAGATTTTAGTCATGGGCTTGTATTAAAGCAAATCTTTTAAACCTGTTGTGCTTATTTGGGTAAAATAAAGTAAAATCTCAGGCAGTTTTTCCGAGCAGCCTGTGATGGGAGAATGGTTACACATGTTCACAATGGATCTGTGCTAAGGAAATTTTGAGTAACGGGATGTCCTCGAGCCTTCCTGTGTGCTGACAGTAGACAGACACTCCAGCCGCATCAGATGAAGGGCTAGGTTTGTTTTGCGTGTTAACAAAGCCTTCCAGATTCACTGCCCTTCTCTAAATCCCTGATGGGAAGAGGCAGTGCTATTGAAAAACGTATTTCATCACAAACCAGTATATCAGCTGTACTGTGCTCAAAGGATCTTTCCATACCTGAGGAGAGCACTAGTAACTGGTTTTACACAGGAACTCCGAGCGATATCCTGAGTGTATGGGTGCACACCATTAATCTGGCTTTTGCTTTTGTTTCCTGTATTTGTATTATGCTCTAACTATAACCTAATTGCGTTTATTGCAAATTTCTACATTCTGTGTAAGATCCAATAGCTTAATGTGGGTCAAAACATAGGTTAGAGAGCTCAGGTACTTTTATTTAAAAAAAAAAAAAAGCCTGTAGTGTACTGAAATACTCGAACAGGTTCTTATCGCGCATTGGAGTAAAACAAGTTCAAAGTCTGCTTCTTTAAGCCTTTGCTGCTGACAGCTGTGGTGTTGGTACATTTGTTTTGAAACACAGGTTCTTGCTGATCCTTTGCTCTTTTTGTTTTTTCTTTTATTAGTTCAAAACCCATTTCTTCACCTTTGATTGTACAAGTTGGGCATGCAGAGACACTTCAGCCACTGCTTGCTCTTATGGGTTTCTTCAAAGATGACGAGCCTCTCAGGGCAAACAATTACATCAGGCAAGCGCATCGGAAATTTCGCACTGGCCGGATTGTGCCTTATGCAGCCAACCTGGTATTTGTGCTTTACCACTGTGATCAAGTGAAAACCTCTAAAGAGGAGTATCAAGTGCAGATGTTGTTGAATGAAAAGCTGATGCCGTTTCATCACTCAAATGAAACCATCTCTACTTACGCAGACTTCAAGGACTATTACAAGGACATCCTTCAAAACTGTCACTTCAAAGAAGTGTGTGAGTTGCCAAAGGTTAATATTACTGCCATTGACGAACTTTGAGGGAATGAAATGGAGTGGATGTTTTGGAAATCGCTCTCAGTTCTCTTCAACAGAAGTTGCGAACAAGCACTTTCTATGATTTGATGCTGCTGTGTGGACTTTCTAAACTTGCAGATTTGATAGCCGTTATTTCCCTGGGTTGTCTTGGTCAGCTGAATGCACTGTTTGTTTATTACATAAGCAAAAGTACAAAAGCAAATTCTGTAATGGGAATGTCACTGAGTATTTGTAACAAATGTGATGCAAGATGAAGCGTACCGATATGTTTATGTGTACGAATAAGTAATTTCCTAGGTCATTCCTCTTATGAATGTGCTGTAGATAGATTTAAGAGCTGGGACAATATTTTATTTTGTCAGAGCTGAAGGTGCTTGAACTGATTCAGTATTGCTTTGCATTGCCTTGTTTGTTAGCTGTTGTTTTCCTATGTCAGGCATGAAATAATCCAAATCTGTGAGCATTTTTGTTCCTTTTCCTGAGCCTCTAGGAGGGAGAGGGTACAAACTTCTTCTCCACAGCTGACCAACTTCTCCCTGGACATCACCACGTGAACATCTCAGTTGGGGACTAAAAGCAGGAGGACTTGCTGTGTTCCTGTGTGCATTATCTGCCTGAAAAGGGCCAACGATTTACAGTTCTTAAAGTCCTCATCGACCCATCCAGCATAGCAAGTTAGCCAGCAGGGTAGGTAAGTTCTCAACAAGAAGGGGCTGGGGAAGAGAGAGGGAGTGGGAAATAGCCACTTTTCCTTTGAAGTGCTCCAGGATATGCAGCAGTTGTTCTCCAGCTGTCTGGTGTTTCCTTTTACTTGACACTATCAATTCCTTGTGTTAAATGTTTGGGCTGGGGCATTCAGGGTAGGCTCTGTTAGGGGTTTGAACATCCCAGTCCTCCTCATATGCTGGCAGTTTTCTTAGAGCCTCTGGTTGGAAGGGACCAATGGAGGTCTCCAGTCCATCCTGCTTGAAACAGGATTATTGCTAACCCCAAATCGGGGCAAGCTTCTGACTTTGAAAGGTATCTGTCTGAGACCTGAGTTCCGCTAGCATTAAAGCACTGAACCTGGTATCACTTACATAGGCCTTCTATATTTGATATGCCAGCTTGTTCTTGAAATAAAGCTGGTTTTAAAGACGTGAATTGCATAAAGGTACCAGTGATCTTTGAGAGTGTCTGCACTTAAAGCAGGTTTACTTGCTGCTGAAAAATATAGAGTATTTTAGAGTACTACAGTAAAGCAGAAAAAGGAATAACGAAGATAATTGTCCAGAAATACCTGAAATAAAAAAAGCAAGACAAGTTAAAATCCCTTCATTGTCCCTAAGGGAACAGCTGGGTGAACAAGCTGTCCCAAAACAAATGAGGGTGTGGTTTTATGGTGCTCCTGCAATGAGCACTTGCACCCTATAACGAGTGCTCCAGAGCTCAGCCCATAAAGTGAGAGGTAGTTTGCTGTGTTCACTGGGGAGGGGGGGGGGTGAAGGGGTGCCATAAGTGGTTACAGCAGGGTATTGTATGCAATATAAACATTTATACCCTCATTTACTTCAGGGTAGCCTCACCTGCAGAACTGAGAACTTAACTGTTGAAAAAAAAAAAAAGAGAGAAAGAAACCTGGAATGGTTCACAATTTAGAAATTAAACTAAGTCTGCAGTGTTTTGTTTGTTTGTTTGTTTGTTTGTTTTTCCTAGATGATTTAGGCTTCTGTCACTTGTTTTTATGTAGCTGTATTAAACAAACAAACAAAAAAATCTGAGTTTACATATCTGTAAGTTAAGGAACAATTGAAAACCTGTTTTTTAGAGTATCATTTTACCAGTGAAATGATTGTGATGACTTTTTTCATCTGTTTTTGCTGTCGTAACTTAAGTTAGGGGCTCTCCTTACAGTGTGAGACAGAAACCTGTTTTGTTAGTGCACTGACTTCTATGGAGACCGTGGTTCTGCTCACTGAAGATACTCATAAAAAATGGTGAATATTTTAGCATAAATATCCTGGTAAAATACTTGTGTATTTTAGCTCTGTGGATCTGTTTCTGAAATAGGTGAATGGCTAGGGAGGAAATCAGTACTTAAACACACATAGGAATGTAGGTCAGGATAATTGTCAGCAGCAGCATAAAAGTTTTACTGCTGTTTTATATCAGCTTTATGTCTCCTTTTTAGCATGATCCTGCTTTGAGACTGAGTCAATCGATCATAAGAGGCATCTGCCACAGTAATTTTGAACTTTATTGCAGGACAATGTTTGAGGCAAGCTACAAAGAATAAACCTTGTTTAAAGGCAGTAAAGTTTGGTAAATAGCAGATGTAAGATTGAGAAAATTCACCTTTGAACAATTTTTTGTGGATGAGTCATCCTATTCTGTGATGAGTCATGTTGAGAACAGAAGGGATGAAAGCCTGACTGCCAGAGATGAATGGAAGATTTACATTTGTCGGTTTTGTGTTGGATTGATTTTACCCATCCTATTTGTTAAAAGATAAGGCTGCCTTCTTTGCAGAGGAAGAATACATTACCCTCTTTTTTTTCTTCTTTTTTTTCTTTTTCTATCATGTGCCAGACAAGGTGGAAGAACCAAATAATCCCTTCTGTAGTGAAACATCATTCGCTTCTGCATTAAAGTTGATAGTATGATAAATAAATATTGGGCAAGGGACTTCACAGATGACTCTTCAGAGGCTGTTCCCTATTTTGCCTAGGAGTACAGGTCCACTGTATCTCTTGCATAGTGGATGTAGCTTCAGTGGCTATCACCAATTAACTGAGGAGAAACGTGTGCCATTTGGTTTGTACGGGTCTGTATTTACAGGCTGCACTGACTCACTCAGCTGGCATAACTAGAGGCTGAATGTGGAAACTTGGCACAACTGTAGCAACAGGAGTGTTTGGACCTGTGTATATGTGCTAGGCACTTGTCCATGTGACTAATTCTCACTGCTAGGGATGTGACTTCAGGATGACCCTGTTATTAAAAAAAAAAACCAAAAAAACGCAAAACACACACACAGAGCAAAACAACCAAAAATACATGCGTATGTCTAAAAAGGAAAACTAAAACAGATCAAAGTATTTCCCTAAAGTTGGCACTAGCTCAGTGAGCAGGGTGTGAAGAGGCTACCACATCTAATGGCACCGCAAGTTACCACATCCTGAAAAAGCCCTGCGTGGAAAACGATGCTTTCTCTTCCCTCACGCATCTCTGACAGAACACCTCGAGTCAGTCCTCCGGTGAAGACTCCGTTTGTAACTTTACTCAAACTGGAACCTTTCATTTATGAAAAATACTGACAGTGTTCTTGGACACTGGCATTGAATGCATTTGAAATATATTTAATTCTGCTGTATGTCTAAAGCTTTACTAATGTTTCTGGCAAACTCATTTTTCCTTCTTTTTAAGTACTGTTACTGTAATTCTGGTAAGCATGGAGCTGCCTAATCGCTGTATGCGACATGAATTTGTGATAATGTGGGACTAACTGGATGCATTTGAGAACTCATTTTGGATTTTTAGTGCTGTGAAATAAAACTGCACACTTTCTTCATCTGTTTTATCAGCAATAATAATAATGTGATCTGTAGCATCGTGGCTGTGTTCTGCTTGAAATACATTTGGTAAGTTGCTATTACTTTCACTGGTGTCTCTGGTTATTTTGAATCTTCACATTGCTGAGTGATTACTATTAAAATATCTTAATTAGCTTTTTACTTCCTCATTTTGAGGTGAGTGAAAACTAATTCTTGTTTCCTGGAGCCCTGATTTAAAAAAAACACAGCGATAGCTTCCTGACAAGCTTTTCACAGACACTACTGTACTGTGCAAAATGTGTAGAAATGTCTTGTGTTTTGAAGTGCAGTGAACATTACACACATTTTTGTGCTGTCCAGAATCTGCTGCAGTATTATTTTTGTAGACATTATGACCCACTCAATAAGAAATCGAAGCTGTTGATTTGATAAAGAAGAATTGCAAACATACATCATGCGGTACTTTCTAACCTGTCCTTTCTTGTAGGTATTTAGCAACAGATCCTTATTATTGAGTATCCATTAGTTACTTAATTTGTTAATTCTCTGATTAGCTGTACATAAAAATGAAGCTTTGCCTGCAATGCTCGTGTACTGAGGATGCAACACTTTCATAAACGTGCTGTGACTGGACTGACATAATCTTTGACCAAAGACTCTTTCTTCATTTCTCGGAAGTATTAGTCTGTAAGACAGTTTGAAATAGAAAACGATTGATGCTGTTTTGTTTAACATACCTGTATAGTCATAGGAACAGATATAAAGTGACTCTAACCATGTCTGACTTGCTTTTCGGAAAAGAAAAACAGTAACACCCCCGTACACATACTGTCTTTTAAAAAAAAATTATTATGTATTAAACATTCATTTTGTTAATTGCCTAACTTTTCAAAGAGTTAGTATAATCTACTGCTAGTTTGTAGTTGCTAGTATGACAGAAGTAATAGTTTTTCTGCCAGTTGTTGAATACTTGCTTTCTTGGGCTTGAAGTTACAGGTTATGCCTCCTGATGCTCAGAGTCTTGAAATGGGACCAGCCTGACCTTAGTGGACTGGAGTGAGGGTCTCTCTTTTCTTCTTGCCTCAGCAAAGGGTAGTCAGTTATGGACAAAAAAAAATGAGCTATTTACAAATGCAAGCAGTGTGTACTGGTAAAGCCTACCAACGTATGGTGACAGTAATTGTCCAGTGAGAGCTCATAACTTCATGATTTTAGGGAGATTTTTTTTTCTCCCACCCTTCTTTGTCCTGTGAATTTGTCATATTGAGGCCAGCCAAGCGTTCATCATCTGTGTCACCATGTGCTGGTGAGGCCATGCTTTTCTTGCGTGTTGCAGAAGTGGGTTTCACTGCAAAAGTCCTGTCTGGTTTTTATGTTCCTTTGACGAATGGGAACTGGAACCTCTTTGTACTGCAGCAAGAAAAAAAGGGAGATGTGATCCCCACATGCACCGGTAGCACTCGTGTTCTGCCTGTCTTTGTGGTCTAGTAAGTAGAAAACTTGATTTCTGAATTGTGTATATTCTGATAGTTTTTGAAGAGGCGTTTTCATTGTCTGGAATACCTGCCAGGTCAGAGCTGAGTTCTGCTTCTAGATCTGATAGCAGCGGATGTTTGTAAAGGCATATGGCTTTCTCCCCCCCCGCCCTTGTTTGCTTCCGTAACTGGAAAAGGAAGATTTGTACAGAGATTAACTTGCATTTAGGGCTTTTTTCAAGTTAGTTCAGTAAGGAGATTTTTACTGGGAGACAGAGGAAAAAAGGAGGTTTGAGCTGATGGCATGTGGTCTTTACAGTGGGGGATTTTTTTCTTAACAAAGTTATTTTCAGAAAGGGTTTGAAGCAAGTGTTATTTTTCTGAGGTACTGCTGAACAGTTTGTGCACAGCTCTTACTGTGTGGCTATTTAATAAAATCAAGTAATTGGTCTTCAAGCAAGGGATTATTGTTGAAGGGCTAGGATTTTTTGCATTAGCTTTTTGTATAGCTTTTAATTAATTTTTCTTCTACAAGGTTCTCCTGTTGCTTTCTGAACCCAAAGTCTTAGATGGCCTTGCAGTGGGATGTGTTGGGTGCTGTGGCTTTGTGAAGGGCCAGCTCCTATCATTGCATTTGAACCTGGCACTTGCTAGACTGGAAATTCAGTCTGCAGCAGCCTTGATTTAAAAAGGTAACAGCTCAGAAGACATGCTCAATTAACAAAGTTAACGACGTTAATTGAGTATGTCAGAAATTATGCAAGCATCAGTGCTTGGCATGTATTCTTGCAGTTGTTAAATTGTTCTGTGTGATACAGATCTTGTTTCAGTATTGTGTTGTCCTGAATACCAGCAGTTGGTCAGAGTCCTTGGAGCATCTGTGTTGGGAAAGAAGTTAAAAGCTCTTTCAGCCTGTCCTTGTAGGAGAGGTGCTCCAGCTCCTTGATTATCTTTGTGGTCCTCCTCTGGACTTGTTCTAGTATTTCCATGTCCTTCTTCGGGGCCCCAGGGCTGGGTGCAGGGCCCCAGGTGGGGTCTCATGAGAGCAGAGCACAGGGGGACAATGCTGTAACCCCGCTGTAGAAAGCCACCAGATTTGTTGGGCACTATTTGCCTGTAGTGAAGCCATGCTAGCTGCCACCAGTCACCTCCTTATTTTCCATGAGTCTTAGCAGAGTTTCCAGGAGGATCTGCTCCATGATCTTGCCAGGCACAGAGGTGAGACTGACTGGCCTGTAGTTCCCAGAATAGAATCACTTAGGTTGAAAAAGACCTCCAAGATCATGAAGTCCAACCATGAAATCCTGCAGATTAGATCCTGCAGGACTACATTTCACAAACCAACCGCTTTGGCCCTCTGCTTGCTCCCTCTTAACTCATCATTCAGCCTCACCAGGACCTTCTGTCCCAACATACAGATACTCAGTTTCCCTGGCAGACTTTGGTAAGGAACCTGTTGAAAGCCTTTGGAAAGCCAGTAGTCCATACTGGCTGGATCCACATGCCTGTTGACTTTTTCTCAGTCTATAGCTTTAAATAAACAAGACAAGCTTCTCTCAAAGTAACCTGATGGAAGGAAAGCAAATTCTTCCTGACTCAGTTGAGAAATTGGCATGATGCTGGGGGTCTGAGCAGATCACGGCAGTCACATCCATGCATGAAGAGGGAAAAGCCCTTGTATTCCCCCTGATACTGGGGTAGGACAGCTGAGGACTGATACCTCCAGCGCCTTTTGGGAAGAGTGAGTCCCTCTGTGTGATGGCCATTCCCTAGCAATCAAGCCCAAATGGTTTTAAAGGGTTTAATGACATTAACCCAGGAAATACCTGTGCTTGGCTTTAACCAACAGGAAGAGCTGAACTGATTTTTTTTCCACCTTTGAAAGTGTCAAAAGTATTTCCTACTGGGTTAGTCCTAACAGTGTTTAAAAGTACTGTCAATCAATGTTCTATGGTTGTTTCTCAAAGAAACAGTATCCTCTGTATAATGTATTCCTTCTTGCTAGTGGAGGCAATTTACTGCTCACTCTTTGGCTATGTAAAAATACCTGTAAAAAGTGGGAAAGTTTCATATTTAACTTTTGTGAAGTTTCATTAACCTGTATTTTTAGTCATGATATTTTTTTCATGAATAATTGGTTTAGTAGAGTAAATTTATGAGAGGTGAATGGCAGAAGGAATATTCTGAAACAATCAGTTGCTTGGCTTCAAAGCACGGCATGATAGGAAAATAAGGTAGAAAGGCATTTTAAGAGGTCCTCTTCTCCATCCCCCTGCCCTCTCGAATTGCATCCTCTACCTTGCTGACAGTTTCTCCAGGGCGTTTGGTACTCTCATTGACTCCCCAGCACATCTGTTAAGCGGTGCCAGCTGCCAATGCAGTAAGCGCTTCCCATGTGTCAGAGGAAGGGATTGAGCAGTACTAGACTCAGATCTGACCGTGGTAGGGCTCTGTTGGATACCTTTTTCCAGTCAGAGAGTGAACTACCCTCTAAGTCTGCTTTTCCAACAAGTTCTGTATCTATGGTTTCTTTGCCTTGGTGTAGGCATCACTCACCATGTTTTATGAGAGCATTACAAGGCTTTTCTAGCCTTTGTCATATTGCATCCACAGGTTTCATCTCTACCATAGAACAAAATCAGTTTGCACTGTGATTTGTGTTGGGCAGTACCTGCAAGCTGTTACTCATCTGAGTGTTGGCTCCATCATGCCTACCAAGAGTTTAATCGATTGTTCTGATATTTTTCTGGCAATTTAAAGTCCAGCAGCCGTATCTATAATCCCTGTCTCCTCTAATGCTAGATACCTTTGGCCGAAGCACAGATAAATGACTGGTTCTTAATCCTCTCCAACCAGTCAGCTGTGCTCTTTTATTGTACTGCTTTTAATTAGGTGCAGTTTATTTAATGCATGTGAAGCATTACTGCTCAGCTTACGGAAATGTGTAGTGGCTCAGGTCAGGGGGACAGTGTGCTGTTCTCAGGGACACCCCACGATTCTCCTGGCAGCGCAGAGGAGGAAATATCATAGGCTGACACGTGTCCTCCACAGCTACCATTTTTACAGAATGTCTTTCACAACCCTATCCACCTATGATTTTCAAAAAATACCTAAGCTGTTGCTTCCTGGTATAACTGCCAAAAGACAGATTTGTAAATCCTTGTCTCTTGATTTCCAGCCTAACTATATATGTGGTTTTTTGTGTCCTAATTCTGTCTTCCAACATATACTCACATACCTGCCTGGTATCTTTAGAGACGGTGCCTGCATCTCATTGCAGTCTTTGCTTTGCCAGATCTGGTAAGTTGATCTCTCTTAATCTCTCCTCCTGACTCTCCTTCTCACCTGACTTATTTCTTCTGTGTACAGGCTCTCGTTTCACCTCAGCTGTTTAGAACATGAATGATCACAATTGTACTGTGTTTTCCAGATGAGGTTTTGCAAGTGGCTCAATGGCATTTCCCTTCGTTTCCCTCTTGGGAAGGTTAATCATTATGCAGTTGAGGTTTTTATATTTACTGGTGTGGTTGAGGGCTGTTTTCTGTAGCACTGCAGAGGTTTTGTGCATTGGCTCCCATCTGGTGCTGGAGGACACTCTCGACAGGTGTCACAGATCACTTCTTGTCCATGGGTTTGTGTATAACAGATTTGTTTATAATATAGAGCATTACTACCTATATTCTGTGTGCCTAGAAACATCTCTATTTGCCTGCATAGCCACTGCTCTGACGATCCAGTGCTGCTGTATAAAACCCAGTGCCTGGGGCCATGTGCCTCCAGCCCTCTCAAGCATGAAGCATATGCAAAGCCCTCGTGAGGTTTGGCTTCACAGGAATGCCTTTGGGGTTCAGATTTCTTTTCACATAACCCAGAATTACAGGGCTTTTCTCCAGTCCTTGGAGGCCTTGGTGTGGCGCAGAGTGACAAGTCTTTCCTCTGGAGCCAGAGCAGGCTCTGATGTGGATCCCCCAGCCTGGAAGCTCTCCGGGGATTATCCAGCTCCCAAAGAGCTAATATCATCAGGTGTCTCCTTTCCCCCTGCACCATTCTTCTTCTGGGGCTGAGGTCAGGTGAGATGGATGCTCACGTGTCACCCTGCAGCAGATCTCTACTTCCCCCTTTCTCCATCTCTGGCTAGTGCGTGTGCTTTCTCCTTGCAAAACCTCTCCATGGAAAATTGGTAGTGAATGTTAAAAAAAAAAAAAGTAATGAAAGTTGGTAATGAATGGAAAATTGGTAATGAACTTCCAGTGTAACATTACTGTCCTGAGCCCATGTGCCCTGTGTCCCTGGTCAGTCAGGGAAGAGGTGGTAAATCTTGGTTAAAGTTAAAGTCCCTTTTCCCTGTGTTAGGTTGTGGTTCTTTGTTTTTCTATTTTTGTTGTTTTTGTTTGCTTGCTTTTTGTTTTGTTTTGTATTTGTTTTGTTTTCTCTCGAAGGTGTTGCATCTGCTCATTCAAACCAGATTTCATCATGGGACTTGAGGTAAAAGTAAAACCCAGACCGGGACATGGTTCTTTGAACTGCAGGCATCCAGCTGAATGAGAAAAGACAAAGCTAACTGCAGAAGTTCATGTGACCTACTTTGTAAGCTCTCTTGTGTAGCCTGTAGATCAGGAAACTAAACAGGAGGCGGTAGCTTTCATGGTAAATGAGAAATTGTTTCCGTCCTGTATGACAATAGAGAATGTTGTTCATCATTGTTTTTAACTATATTTCAGTTACTGGGACCACTTGCTTTGCTGCAGCATGAATATCAACTGCCGTTTGATCCTGCTGAAAGTTAAAGGGCTGTTAACCCATTTTGAGAAACCCAACTTGTTTTTCTCTGACAGTGATGTAAGAGAGTAGCTCGAAGAGAGTACAGAAATACGTCATCTAACTTACTGTAGCAGTCCGGTGGCTGTGCATGATGTTGGACTTGGGAGAGAAGGTCATTGGCTGGGGGGAGAAAAAGTAAGTTTTCCTTCAGGGCTGGAAAGCATAGTGGTAGAGTGGCTACTTGGGTGTAGGTGCTTCATGAAAGCTGAGCTACCTTTGTGCAGGGGGAGAATGGAAGTGTGCACTGGTCTGCATTGCTTCCCTTTGCCTCGGATGGAGAAGGGCTGAGGCTTGAACCAATGTCTGCGCAGGAGCCTGCTGAAATCCAGGTGGAAAGATTCAGGATGCGGCAGAGGTCATGTTATCGCAACAAAGCAGAGCAAACAAATACACGAAGCTCTCTTCTTTCTCCATCTCCCTACTTTACACTGACAATATGGAACGAGTGGCTGTTTCAGCAGTGTGACTCCAGGCAAGGTGCTCTGCTGAAGCCTTGTCTCTTGGTCTCTCTTCAGCAAGCAGAACATGCTTCATCATTTTTGCTTAGTGCCTTGCTATCTTTTATGCCTTTCTACAGGTGGACTGTGAGCACAGGAGAGCAGATCACTGAAGCACACCTTGAGGAGGTATTTGCTTAATCTAGTGCCATCCTGGACAAGACAAATACAGTAGCCTTCCACCAACCCAGTACACTTTTTAGGGAATTGAGCTGATGTGAACCACTGAACTGCTCTGGTGAGCTAATGGGCAACGGTGTGCTCAGGACATAGCTGCAGCCTATTATGAAATTTCCTGGTATAATATCAGTTCTGTTGGGCCCAGCCACTACAAAACAAAGCATTCAGTGTGCCTTTTCTGCCAGGGGAGAGCTGCCAGGAACAACATGGTTGTTTGGTCATCTCTGCTGGGTTGCTGAAGATGTGCTTGTTCTCATTGCCGTGTGCCCATTTTCCCTTTGTTCCAATAATTCAATTTATGTTTGAGGTTCATGGGATGAAATATCACTTTCTGTTTCTTTGCCAAGGGATTCCTGGAGCACAGTTGGCAGTGTGGACTTAGGTGTTTTCTTAGTGACTTGAAATGGAAAGAAATAGCTAAGAAATAAAGACATTCTTTTCTAGTATTTCCTTGTATGCAATATGCATTTTCAAAGACACTGCTTATATAGAAAATAAATAAATAATGAAATGTTTGGATAAAGCTCCCAAAACATTTCACAGCTAGTAAATAATGACAACCTAATAATCTTTAACAAAGCTTATTTCCTCTTATTAACAATGGCTTTTCTAGGAGAGTGGTAAAAAAGGCTTCTCTAAATAACTCTAAAAATTACAAACTTGAGATCAAGTTCACCAAACCTGAAGTCTCACAAAAGAATAAATTAAAAGTTTTCCTTAAGATGTTTTTCTGTAGGCATGGTCATTTATCTTAGTTGCTGGTAACGTATGTCTGTCTTGGCTAGAGAACCTGCCTGGTAACCCATGTGGCAAACTACACTAGAAAATGTAATGGAGAAAAAGCACAACTAAAAGTTAAAATCCAGTGGTGCATTGCAAATCCTAAGCCATCTGTCCCCACACAAGAGTGAAGATGAATGAAAATGGGTGAACAATGAAGCCAGCGAAGACCGTGGGGTTGTTCACTGTGTATTTATCTTGGGCTGATTGAAAAAGTGTTTGGAGCTGTAGAGCTTGTCTTCGTAAGTGGAGTTTGGAGAAGGAGAGGAGTGACGGGTCGGAGCTGCTATCTTGCAATGCTCCTTCCTCTGCAAGAGGATTAGGATGAACTTAGACCTCAAAATGTTGTGATAGGAGTTGACTTTGCTACTTGCCCGTGCTTGCCCATCTGTAACACTACCTGGCCCTACAAAGATTGCATTTCTTTGGCTTGTCCTTAATCTCTGTCTGACTCTCCTTCTATCGTGACTGCATTATTGACAGTTTTATCCTTGAAGATATCAGGCTGGCTATCTTATGCCTTTTTCTGTGCTAACCTGCTTTTGGAAGAAGACATCTGTGGATTTAAATCTCCTCACCTGGGCGCCCAGATTACAGCAGTCTGTATGGAAAAGGAGTCTGTGAAAATGAGCCTTTGGACTCATTTCAGGATGAAATGATTTCAGGAATTTCAGGAATTGAGATCTTTATTCCAGTATTGTAAAGGCAACAACGTAGGGATACGGGCAAAGTCTGTGATAGGGACAAGAAATCAAACAGGGCAAAGGCGATGGATCTATAGCAGAGAATTACACACAATAAATAAATATCTTTACTGCAATATGACATATCACAAAAATGATAAAGACCCTTACCTTTTGCTTCGATAAATCAATTTGCTTTGTAAAGTCAATTGTTACTAAATCATTATTCAAGGTGAGTGCAAGGAAAACAGTGCACTTCTATAAGCAGAACAAACTGCATTGTCAAAGATTTGCCTTACCTGAATTCTTCCATGATTGGATCTACAAACTGCCCCAACCAACTGTGGAAAATTGGCTGGACAGAAATTGCTGGCTATTCCTGATGTGATTTTGCTGACAAATACCCCTTCTTTTTTAGAGTGTCAGGCTCCCAGGCTGTGATGAACACTGGCTCCCCTGCTATGCAAGTCACCTTTGCTTGGACATCTCCATGCTATCTCATGAGGTGATGCTGCACACGTGGCCTGACATCCACACTGGGATATGGAGCTGTTCAGATTGTGGTTTGGGCCCACACACCCACCCTGCCGGATGATGCTTTGGGTTTTCAATGTGCTTTGAGTTGCCAGCTCCTTGGAGTGAAATCTTCCATCTGAACTGCTTTCTTGATTGCTTCACACATTGCTGTTGTAGCCGTGCCATACAAATGCAAAGAGAGCATGCAGTCAGCCTGAAAAATGCAGCTGAGAGCTGCTCTGGCCTCTGCAGGGCTGGTAGAGAAATCTCTAAAGCGTTGCTGGATTTCGAAGACAGGCAAAGGAAAAAAAGAGAAGTAGGAATAAAGAAGCCAGTGAGAAAAATCAAGGAGCCCGGTCAGAACATAGTTTAGAGATCTGGGCATTGAGTGGTGCTGGAAGGATGTGACTAATGTTTGTACCTTCTCAAAAAAGGAGGGCGGAAGAAGCTGACATGTAATTGCAGAATGCTCACCCTTTCCCTAATGATTATGGGATTTGTTGCATGTTGGCTTGCTGTGTGGGGACATCATCCCAATGGGTGGACCAACTGCGAACCTTCAGAGCTGTCAGTTGTAGACTGGAGAACATGTAAGAAAATGAGACTGTGATGATGAGCATTAGCAGTTGTGTCACCAAGGAGCAGCGACTAAAAGAACGTCCTGGAAATCACAGGTCCGGGTTGTTTAGCATGAGTTCTGAAGCGCCATGAGAGGTGTGTGGATGGAGAAGGGGCAGCGTGCATGCCAGTCAATGGGAGCTGCACAGAGCACCAAGGTGGCTGTGAAATTCTCACTAGAGGAGGAGAGAGGTGTAAAGATGGTCCCATGTTAAAAACTCTCTTCACCCTTGTTCTATGATGTGGTGGTGTGGTACAGAAGGATACAAAGATGTCTGACAGCTTAAGCTAAAGTTGAATACATCTCCTGCCTGGGTAATAGGAGGCCATCGATTGCTAGGATAAACTTTTTTTCCCCTCCAACTCTCTCCTTTCTTCCAAAATGAGAGCCATGATTTTTTGCTTTTCTTTTTTGCCTTTTTTTTTTTTTTGACTGTTTTATGGTGTTCTAAAGATGCAAAGTCCTGTGCTGGTGCAAAACTTTTTTTCTGGTTTGGGCTCCTTACTCCCATTGTGAAATCTTTGGCAAACTGCTTCTGAACATAGGATTTCAGGCTATCTGTAGCCGTCCCCAACAGTAGTGGGTGTTGCTAAGGCTGGAATTTTCTGTGGCTGGTTTGTTATAACTTCTGGATCTTTTGTTTCTCTTGAGCAGCTCTCCCAAAGCTGGAGATGATCCTGTTTTTGAATTATAGAACGATTTCCTGCTCTCATTAAAAGGCCTAATTGCTTATGCCAGCAGCCAGTGCCCTGCCAGCCTGCATGGATGGTCAAGCTACCAACACACTGTGCTGTGCTTTGCTTTGATAGTTTCTGATTTGATGTCTCATGAGCGACATTTTAGGGCTGCAAATCCAGACTTGAGTTATACACAGGATTAAAAAAAAATTGCTTATGAAAAATCATGCATGAAAGGTGAGGTAGGTAAGCAGGAACTGCTTGTTGGGGCAGTTCTGTATCAGAGCTGGTATCTTTGTGGGTATGACAGATCACGGAGCTGATGCCAAAGGTATTACGAGCATTAATTTGTGGAAAGTTGAATTTTGAAAATTTTGATGAGCATAATTTGTTAGAATCCCAGTGGCTGAGCGATGCTCCACTAGCTGGGGTGACAGCCTCCCTTGGGGCTCTGTTGTCTGTATTTGTTCTTGGATCAAAAGCTGGTGAACCCGGGTCTGCCGTTCATAGGTGTTTCTGCACTGATTTCCCCTGTGGGCTCCCTCCTGAGAGTTGTCCTTATAATGTTTGTCTTCCGTGCAACCTCTCCCTCACTGTTTGCAGACGAGCAGTGAACCCCAAACCACGTTGCCGAGGCTGTTCTTACACTGCTCTGCCTCGGGCTGGTTGTCATCTGACCAAACCTGGAGAAGCCATGAAATGGGGCATACAACTTTGTCTTTATCACCTGTGAAACTGAGCAAGCTGCTCAAGTTGAAGCAAGCCACTGAAGTTGAAGTCTTCGTCTGCAGGTTCCCTGCGTTATGAAAGCTAATGAAACAGAAAACATAGTGTGGTAGTGGAGTAGTTTGAGGATTGCTTGTAGGGCTCATATAGCCTGGTATGCAGGAGAGCTCGACTTCCATGGCACACAAGTTTGAGCCTGGCCATCCTTCCTGCTTCCTCCACCCGTGGCTTCTGCTTTCCCAAACATACAGCACAGAGCAGGTGGGAGCCGCTGAGGGAATGGCATCACTAGTAACACTGTGACTGATCTTTGCACTCCTTCTCCTGAGGCTGCGGTGTTAATTTGGGCAAAGCTTCTGCTGCTAGATATCAGCAAGGTGAGGGAGGTTGTGCAAGGATGTCAGGCTATATAGTCATCCGAAATCAGGGGTGGTGACCCCCCTTTATGTCTTCCATGTGGGAGTGTACTTACAAGGAACACCCTTCTCCTTCCACAACACTTGACTGAAGGCTGCAGTACTTTTAAGGTTGGTACCATCCTACGAGCAAGGATGTGACCTGTTTTAATTTCCACCTCTGTGACCCTGCAGGTGGGCAAGGGCTGAGTGACAAAATACTTTGTTGCTGTTAAATCTCTTATGCTAGGCGTGATGAGGTGGGTGTCGAGGAAACCAGCGGTCGTGCTGGGCACACAGGCATTCAAGTGAGTATTGACACTTTGGGGTAATTTCTTGGGTTATGCTAGGATGGTATTTTTGATTAGGAGTGGGAAGCTATCTGTAGCAAACACTTCGCAAGCAGTTGCTCACAGGGCTTGTTTGGTGGAGTTATATATAGATTTTCCTCTCTGTGGGTCCTGTTAGTGGAACAGTAGGTTGCACAATGGGCTCTTCAGAGAGCTGTTTGTCTAGAGATTTATTACTTCTCTGAGATCAGAGTGTCAGGGTATTATAAACTTTCCAAGGGAGTGCTGAATAATCCCCATTCTGTGTGCACTAGGGCAGATACCCAGTGAATAACTTGCTTCTGTCCCTCCCAGTAAGGAGAGAAACAAAAGTCTCGGATCCTGTAAGCAGAACAGGAACACCCACAAATAAAAATATTCTCTTTAATGCTGTAGCATATATAATAGGACTCGAAAGTTGCCCAATCATTCACAAAGCAGTTTTTTACTGAGCAGGGAGGCTGCTTCAAGAGCCCTTTTTTTGCTATCTGGAGAGATTTTTAACCCCATCTGCCTTGCTGTGATGCTGCTTCTTTCACCAACTGTGGTAGGCTGGGGCTCCTAGAGCTTGTTAAATAGCCTGAGAGGTTCTTTAATGAAAATTAATTGAGTGTCACTAATTCAAATGTCTCTTGAGGTAAGCAACTAGATTTTTTTTTACTGCTTAATTTCTGATTCTATATAATCTATTATTTCTTTGAAAAGCACACACAAGTTAAATCTTGAGGCAATAGCCATATGCTTTTAATTATTTGAAGTTTAATATTAAAGGAGTTCACACCATTTTCTGCATCATGCTGGAAAAATGGAGGAAGAAAAAAAAACCAATCTTTTAAATGCAAAACATTTCTTACTTGCTAAATTCTCAGGCAAGTTATGAGCAGTCAATTTAATTCCTAGAAAGGAGATATCTTTGATAAAGTATGAAATGAAGAGTGATGCAACAAATGCAGATAACATTGACTTGTTTCCTGTCTCACTGATAGATATCTGGGGGAGACATGGAAGTGTTAAATGCACTTAGTGTTATTTTTTCTGTTATGTAGAAGCATGACTTTTCTGTCTTTTCCAGTTATCTTTCTATTGTTCATTTTTAATGAGATGGAACTTATTTTTCCTTCAAAATATGCCTGTACGAAATCTAGCTGTACTTCAGGCTGGGCCTGGAGGGTAGTAATCAGGGGCACAAAGCCCAGGAGGTGGCCAATGGCTAGTGGTGTACCCCAGGGGTCAGTACTGGGTTCAGTCCTCTAGAAACATCTTCATTAATGGTCTGGATCATGGGGTATTCTCAGGGGAATCTCACCAATGTCTATAAACACCTGAAGGGAGGGCACAGAGAGGATGGAGCCAGGCACTTTTCAGTTGTGCCCAGTCAAGAGGCAATGAGCACAAATTGGAACACAGGAAGTTTTATCTGAACATCAGAAAACAGGCCTGAACAGGGCAGAACGTTTTTATAGTGGTCTGTCAGTACAGAAGTCTCTCTTTCTGTCTTTTCTTTTACAGGCCTCTTTTTATTGTTCCTCTTTCTTCATTAGATGTATTTCCCTACTTGTGGTGGTCTGTCAGGCACTTCTAACTGTTTTTCTTTACTGACGCTGCACAAAAGAAAGTTAACATGGGGTGTGTGTGTGTGTGTGTGTGTGTAAAGATGTGAACTTAAAATTTATCCTGTTTAGAAGGAGAATATTGTATGTTTTTATCCAACTAAACAAAAAAAATAAATCACTGAAAAATAATAGGAAATTAAGATGTGTAATTAACTCATCAGAGATAACATGTTCTGCTGTGTTCTTGTAGAGCAGAGCCACAAATGCAACGACAACTGTGGTTAATCTGTAATCACCTGTGTTTTCCCCAAGATTTTACATGCCTTGCCTGCCAGGTCAACATTGATTTGATCACTTCTGAAGCTCTCATGTTAACAAATTTACTTGAATCCACATATAAATAAAAGATGAGATGCTGGCTGTGGGTTCTCTGGTTTGGGCATGGCGTAAAGTTGCTTCTGAGCACCAGCTAAACAGACTAAGCAGCTTTAGTCAATGTTTGGATGCCACCGTGCTTGAGAAAAAGCTTACCAACACCTTCCGTTCACTGTGCACTCCCAGGCTTTGTCATTTAGCACATCCTTCTCCAGATGTCCTCCACAGGATGGGGCAGAGCCTGTTTCCTGCCTGGGCAATGGTTGCGGGAGGGTTCCTTTAACAGTGCCCTTGTACCAGGACATGCTTTTCCAATGGATAACATGTTCATGCTTGTTTGTTCTTCCAACCATGCTGTATTGTTTTTATGGCAGGAGCTTAATCTGCAGCTGGACAATCAAAAAAAAAAAAAAAAAAAAAGCAGTCTGAGAAAAGGCATGAAATGAGAGAGCCTAAATTGTGAGCTGGGTATTATTTAGTCAAGTTGGTCCAACATGTAATGTGGGTTTAACTTGAGTTACACTGTGGATTAGTTCATTTGATCACACTGTATTAGCTGCATGGCTTTAGGAGTTGGTTGAACAGGTGCTACTTGCCTCCTTCCATCTTTCCAGTCCCATTCCTTCACCTGCAAGTCATCCTTGCTCCTCTGTCCCCACACTGGGCCCCGTTCCTTCTCCATTTGAGGAATTCCTTTTATTCCATTGTCTTTCCTTTTATCCTTCCCTTGGGGTTTCCCATTTTCTGTTTTATGTGTCCTTCTCCCACTTATTCCAGGAGCTTTGCAAAAGCCCACTATCGTTTTCCCCCTAGGGGCTTCTTTTACGGCACCAGCATCTTAAACTCTTCTGGAAAGAAGGGCAAAGATGAACCAGGAGTATTTTTATGGTGAAGGATGTGAATGGCTGCTGGTGATCGCGTGAGGAACAGGTACCAGGAGATGCCCACAACTCCCGTGCCCAAAGTAGTGTTTACATGTTGGACCTAGAGAGAGTGCTTGTTCTTCTGGACACGATTAGAAGTGAGTTATCTCCTCCTGGGGGAGAAACAGGACTGTTTGCATAGCTGTTCTCACAGCCCTGGTGGATTGGTAGGGATTGGGGAATGGGAGTGGTCAGAGGACAAGTGCAATGCTGGATGGGGCTGTGCATTCTCAGGCTACGTGAAAGAAGTCCAGCCATGATGGGCAAAATTACACACTCTCTGAGAGTGTTTCTTCCCTCATGGGTCATCCCAAGGATGCTGTGTGGTTTACTCCACTGGGATGTTGTCTGTCCTCTGGTTCAGCAAAGTCCTGAGATCTGGGCTTTTATAACAGTGGAAAGTTCCACAGGTCTGTTGTGTATTTCCTGAAAAGCTATCAGGAGTGGTTTCTGATTGATTTTATGTGCTGGTGGACTCTTGTGTGTTTCTTTCCAACCTTCTTGGCATTTGCAGAGCAACCTGGCCCAACGGTCAGGGGCCTGAACATAGAGATGCTCATTTTTTTGGTAGTGGTGTTATTCTTCAGAGGTGACATTTTGGCCACAGACTTGTGTCGTGTGGTGCCCTGTTCCTTCCCTTTGGGCCTGCCTCTCCCTGAATGCACACATTGTCACTGGGTGTGAGCTGGAGCCATCATCACCATCATGGGGGTGGCAGTGAGGGAAGATGAATTTCACCCGAGAGGCGCAGCCGAGCCAAACACCTGTTTCGGCAGCAGCAACCTCAGTGAAATGGGCCTTTTTTCCCCTGTGTCCTGACTGTGCCTATGTGACAAGCCAGAGAGAAGCCCGACTGTGTGCGGGACCCTTGTCTGAATGCAGGATTGGGTAGCCAAGCCAAAACTAATAGGGCAAGTCCCAAGTGGTCGACCTGAGTTTATAAATAACCAGGCTTGGGGAATTGCAGACTTGTGTCTCAGCTCTGTGTGAAGGGCCGGCTGCGAGCCCTTGGACGCTGCGTGAGGGGCTGGTGCAGGCTCTCACCTCTGTCGTGAGCGACTGGAGGTGCCGCAGCGCCGTGACTCGCCCACACACGGGACAGAGCACCAAGGTATCGCTTGTTCTGAACGCAGCGTGTTTTCCCAGCAGCGTGTCCTTTATCTCGCCACGCCGGTGCCCGTCGCAGGGCTGTGGGGCCGCTCCCCAGCCCACCACGGCCGTGCCCGGAGGCGGGCGGGCCGGGCGGCCGTGAGGTAACGCCGCGGTGCCCTTCCGAGCCCGCTGGCGCCCGAGCTCGCTCCTCCTCCGCTCCCCGCCACGTCGGTGGCTGCGGCGGGAGGAGGAGGAGACGGAGGAGGGTTCAGGGTGAGAGGGGCCGGCCCGGGGCCGTGCTACGTGTCGCGGGAGCCCTTATAGCGCGCTGCCGCCGGGCTGGCTCTGCCTGCCCGCTTGCCCGCCACCATGTCGAGCAGCCAGCAGACGGTAGGGCCGCGCTCCGCCGGGGCGGAGGACGGGCCGGGGAGGCGGCGGTGGCGGGGCCCCGGCGCCCCGGTGGGGCGAGGCGAGGCGAGGAGGCAGGGCCGCCGTCCCGCTCCGGTGCTTCGGGTGCCGCCTGCCTCCCGAAACCGCTGAGGCAGCCGCCGGCTTTCGGCACTGCCAGTTCTCCGGGGACGGGGCGGGGGGGGGGGGGGGAGGGAGAGAAGAAGAAGAAAAAAAGTTTAAAAATTCTGATAGGCATGGCAGTTCTCAGTCAGAAATGGGAATCGCAGCTCTCTGTGGCGGGCAGCGTCGCTCTCCCTCCGCTGTTTCGGGACGCGAGGTGCCAGTCCCGCTGGCTGCCCTGGCCGCTAGCAGGAGTACGGGCATCCCGGCCGCAAGCCTTGGGCTTTTTTGGTGGCTGCTCTCCTTCTGTTTCTTCGCTGCAAGGTTTTCAGGTGGTTTAATGCATTCAGAGCGAGTCCGGGTGGGAGTGCAACCCAAGCGGCGCTTCACGAAGCGCGCCTCTGTGGCATCCTGAAAACCTGTGCTGTAGGGGTTGTTTCAGGGAGGTGCAACGTGTGGGCTGTGCACTGGAGGATTTTTTTCATTCTTGTGACAGGAGAGAGGTATTGCTGAACTTCCAGAATAATCCCTCTACTTTGCCTCCACCCTGGGTGGAAAAATGACCTTTATAAGCAAGATTGTGGCTGATCTTTGTACCCTGGTTGTCAAAACAGATGCTAGCTGTTGACAGCTGTAAGCGTATTTTCATGTGCTTGTCTGCCAAGCTATGCGATAGAGTAAGATCTCGCTAATTGTAAGAGTTTTCAGTCATTGCAATGAAACCACGCTATTATCCCATTAGTGATCGCAGTCTGTGGCCAGGGAAGCATGGTGCTGTGCAAAGCAGGGCTGCAGGTCTTGCTTGCTATGCGGACTTGTCAGCCCCTTGCTTTCAGCCATCTCAAGTCACTTGGAGGCACAGGACAAGGCACTGCCTTTGATAAGGCTCCTGTTGTCCGCGTGAGAGCGAGGGAACGAGCTGTGCTAGCATGCAGTTATTTGCACGTGTGCACGAGGTGTCTTGGACTCGGTCTTGGTGAAATTTACACGGTACGGGGCAGGAAGGTTGAGGCATCTGTGGTTTATCAGAGATTTTGCCTAAAAAAAGAGCAGGCATCTGTGGTTTATCAGAGATTTTGCCTAAAAAAAGAGCAGGCAAGAGCATTATGCGCACCTGCAGCTAGTTGCCTAACTATTGTAGCTCAGAGGAGTTTGAGTGTGGTGGTGAATTTTTCATGACATCTTTTGTAGGCAGGACAGCCAAGACAGGTCTGATTGGAAAAGGAAGATGAGGAGCAAACACTAATTCACTCTTCTGAGATCCCTTTCAGTACAGCAGCTGGTCCTTCTTCTGCACCTTCCTTAATCCCCTTTTTTCCCTTCCTCCAGCAACCTGAATCCTTTTTCCTAATAAAATCCTAGTTTCTACCACTTCTTTATGGTGTGGGTGATGCAGTAATCTTCCTTCTGCAGGCAACGTTTTGTGAGGCTTTTCAGATGCACTTCTGGAGGAGAATGGATGTTTCCAGCATTATTCACTGCCTGAGAATATGTCAAAAATGGATTTTGTAGGCGATGCTGATTAGCTGCCCACTTTCAAAAGGTGCAGTAGTGCTAGCTGTTACAAGGTGAGCTAACTGTTATTTGGCCGTGCTTCTGATTTTGCACGCTGAGTATTCATAAACCCAGGATTTAAAACCCAGCTTCACCCTGTGTGCCGCCTGGAGTTTGAGGATAGTTTGAGGATATTTTCACCTAACACCCATTTATTAATGCAAGCTTACGGTAAGGCGCAAAGAAGGAAACTTAAAATTTTTGTCCTCTGTGTGTGTGGCCCTTAAAAATCAGCAAGTCCCCCTAATTCAGATTAAGACCTGGGAGTTTATATGTGGGAATCTTTTTTTCTGATTAGCATGGTCCCCCAAATCCTCCCTTGGTTTCTGCCTGTGCCATTACAAGAGGCGTGAAGTCCTCTCTGTGCCTGGCATTCTCCTTCAGTTCAAAGATGTTATTGACAGCAGAAAGTATTTATTTCTGACCACTTTCAGAACTGACTTTTTGGGAGAAGAATGGTCTTTAATGATGACCTTAATGCTCCTTACATAAGCTTCCTGTGTGCCCGTATGGTGAAATCTTACTCTCAGGAGTAAGTACACCTTAAAGTAATTGCAGTGAGTAACGTGGAGCTGTGGGACTGCCCTTGTTTATTATGAGGGCTGTTGCACAGTGAAGCATTCATGGCTGAGTAGTTCTTTCAGTCCCATCGAAAGAGCAGCTTGTTCTCTGTACACCTGTGGTGCTGCTGGTATTTCTTCCATTTGCTGCCTCTCTGCACCGAGCAGTGTTTTTACAACAAGCAGAAGGATACAGACGATGCAGTGTGCTCTGGAGAGGCAGCCCAAGCCCGTTGACTTGGCAGTGTACCTAAGGGACTGTCCCCTTGCCAGGGTGACCGGCTGCATGGCTTGCATCTAAGCCCTTGCTCCTGTAACAAAACGTGGGTGTATGGAAGATGCCACTCAGAATACCTTGCAAAACTGAGGTGTTTGGTTAGCTTGAGAGACCCAGCTGAACTCATTCCTGCTTGCCCGGGAGGTGGGAGAGCTGGGAGGAAGACAGACATCCTCCTTGCTGGCTGTTTGTGGTGAGTTTTTCCTTGGATGTTCTCACAGAAGCTTAGGGGAGAATGGACCCTGGTAGTGAAACTGCCTTCCTAGGGTAAGTGTTGCAGCTTTGTCATCTGTTGGCTCCAAGACGGTGTCTCCAGGAAGCAGAGTGATGCGGCATGTGGCATCCCTCGGTTTCGCAGAGGATGCTCTTTCAGTAGCTTTGGGTAGGTCCCAAAGCTCTAACTTCCCGAGGTTCGGTTTTGCTTGTGCAGGGCTTGCATGTGTGTGATCACAAGTTACAGATCCTTATTTGAAGGTGAATTAACACGTAAAAAGATTTTTTTTTAATTTAAAAAAAAAGGAAGGAAAAAACACATTAGATGACACCACTGGGGAAACACGAAGAGGGTTAGTTTCTTTGCCTAAAAACTATTCTCATGTTGAAAAAACTGCAGCCACAGGGCAGAGTTCAGATGAAGTGTGATATTGGAAGCCATGCTGAAATGTTTGTACAGCCTTATTGTTTTAATTGTGAACAAATGTAAAACAAAAAGTAGGAGGAGTTTATAAAAAAAAAAAATCCTAGATTCATCTGCTTGCATGCTTATTTTTTTTACTATTGCCTTGAATATAAAGAAAAAGACTGAAACATCTTGAAACATCTTTAAGGATGTTGATGTTCAAAACAGTTCTGGATTGCTCATCACAGTGACACTTGAACAGGCAGTAGGCAGCAAAACGCTGATTTTAGTGAATTGACATGGCTTGGTCTTGGTTGTGTTTGTCAAGACTGTGTTTCTAGTGTTTTACCAGATGATTTGGTTTACAGGTGTGATGTGTTTTCTGAAACACAGTGCTTTACTCATTGCACCGTGATAGCAAACAGTGATTGTTTTCTAATTGCTCATCACATGCTTCTGTTTTCTGATACTCCTCGTATTATTTTCTGTCACTTTTTGCTTTATCTCTTTCTCTCTTTTCTTTGAAGACCAAGGAGAGGTCATCAGATTAACTGTCTCAATATGCTCTTTATCAACTTCTGTTGTTTCCAATAGCTCTTACTGTTTTTCTTCCTCTTTCTTTTGAAGTCCTTTGCTATTAAAAAGTTACCTTTCCAGTCTGTTTCCCTTGCCTTGCTGTTTCATTAACTTGTGCTGTTTTGCAGGGCTGCCAGCATACCAGCTGCTTGTTTATGAACCGCACTCTGTCTTGTGAAAGCAGGGTTGTTCATTTTGGGGAATTCCATGGAGGAAAGGACAGAAAAAGTTGCAGTCTCCTAAGTATGAACGGCTCTTTCTTTCCGTGGTTTGGGGAGGTTGAGTCACCCAGGGGATGGGGAACAAAATAGTCTGTGTGGTCCAGCTCCAGGAGCTGTGTGCCGGGATCTTTGGTTTTGGGAAGGCTTGTCTTGTGTCCCTGATGGTGCCATGGCCACAGGAGCAGCGGGCTGTTTTTCAGGAGCTCGTGGGGACAAGTGGCCGGGCTTTTCTGCCAGGGCATGTGTGTTCACCCATTACGTCCCTGGGACCAGATCTGATCTCTGCTGGCATGCTCTGAAGTCAGTCTTTTGCCTTTCCAGTGGGGCCTCAGGCTCTTCAGGACTTCTATCCATCTCACAGGGGCTGGGGGTGTTTGGATGAGTGCAGCTGCGCACTGCTTGCTGGTGGGGTTAGCAGAGCTGCAGGTGTGACTGGGGACAGTGGCTGAGCCCCAGGATCAGCACCTAAATCCATCTCCCAGCTGGAAAAGAGATGGTCAAAGCACTGTGAATCAGCAGTGTTTCCTCTCCTGCTGCGGGACTCCCGGATCAATGGCATCTGGCCTCGTCTGTTCTTCGGGTGGCACCGGTTAAGTCCCGGAGAGGTTGCCTGCTAAAACCTTTAACTCGCACATAGGTTTCCATCTGTATGCTCCTTGGGCAGCTCCTACAAGGGATTTTAGACAACACAGTGAACGATTCTGAAGACCCCAAGCTATCCAGACATGTGCACTGCAGATGCAAGTTAGATTTAGGCCACAATGATTTTGTTTTTCCTGAGGGTTTTCAGGAGAAGTACTGGCATACTTGCATTTATTACTGGGCTGATGTTGATCCTGGAGGGTGTCTTTAAAATAGCCTTTAAAAATGGAAAGACCTTTTCTATCTGAAATCAGGTGTTTTAGATAAACTTGCAGCTGTACATGCCCACAAAAGATAAGGGTTGTTTAGGGTCCATGTTAATAGTTCTTTAATGATATGCTCTGCCTTGAACTTGTACTTTGATCACAGTGCTCATGTGCTTTGGTATTTTAAAAGTCCTTTAAGAGAAATGGCATGTAATTCAGGTCATTATGTTACTTTACTGTTACTGTGAGTGTGGCGACTAATGATTATCTCAGATTTAGGTCTGAATCACAGCTGTGGGAAGTGAGAAATAGTTCCTTAATGGCCTCGCAGCTTAGTCATTTCTAAATGGAAGTTTACTCAGTGTATCATTAACAAAAGGAGGGATGCAAAAAAAAAAAAAGGTTGGTGAAAGCATTCAGTGTGGATGTGTCACAAAATTAGGTTGCTGGAAAATTAGGATTTGCCTGTAGGGCTGGTAGCACTGCCTCCCATCTCCTTGTGGAGCGGTCCTTTTCTGTTTGCTTACAGCTTGGCTGAGTTACAGCTGTTTGTGTTAAGAGTTTTATCTGCTGAGAGGGTGCCAAAATGTGTTGGCCTGTTTGGAGAACAGAGCTTGAGAAAGAAGACAGTTTGAGTAATTTTTTTTTTTTTAATGTGGCTTTTCTTTAGATGCAGTGCTTTGGAGTTTGAGATTTTTTTGCCACACACTTGCTAGATTGTTCATCTTTGGAAAATGACCATTTGTACTTAACATTTCCAAGACTTTCTGACCTCAAGGTTTTTACAGAGTCTCTGGCAGAACAGAACGTTTTCCTCGACAGCAAAACAATTTTCATCTTTGCATTGTGGCACAAAAAAAGCGTTTTGGGTGGGAGGCCATTTTTCAGGTCTGCCCAGCCCTTTTGATGGCAAGATCATCTTGTGAGCCCGAGGGGGTCGGAAGAGACACAAACCTCATTTAGGGGAGGTGAGTGCGGCGGCGGGGATGGGGTTGCACACCAGGAACCTGGGGCGTGATGCTGGACAAGTCACGTCAGCTGTGGCCAGGGCAGCTGACTGCATCTGCCTCCGCCTGAAGCTGGTCTGAGACCTTTGGGATGGGTGGAAGACACATTGAGCTCTTGGAGGTGCAGCCTGGAGTCCAGGGGTGCTGTTCCTCAAATGTGTGCCATTTTTATATTGTGGGAGCTTGAGGCTCCATCTACTGTGTTTGTCTCTTCTGTCGCTGTAAAACTGGGAATCAGAGAGATGCTGGGAGTTTCCGAGAAGTTTTCTGAGGTGCCAGGTGATAGTGGTCCCCAAGGAGGATGTGTGACTGTCCTTCAGCCAGCTGAGTGGTGTGCAGTGACCAAGACCTGTGCTACACTTGGTTTAGGGACAAGTGAGAGAAATGCTCTCTCTCTAGGAGTACAACATTTTTGGTGCTTATTTAAGCAAAGGTCTACGTAACACACATGCGCCACATAATTAAGAGGCTGTACAGCACCTTGTATGGGTTGCACATGCAGCTGGGACAGGAAGCCTTCATCCCAGCATCTCCAAACTCAAGAGACCTTGACGTGGAGCCTGGCTCATGCAGCTTGCTGCATAGGTGGCACGGTGACTGGCATCGCGGTAAAACAAGCTGCCACTGGGCCGGCAGCAGTACGGCGGCGTTGTGGTGGCACTGACTGAGGGAAGGTCCATTCAGGCCAGCCTGCAGCGTCCGACAGAGCCAAGAGTGGGACCTGGGAAAGGGTCTGCAGCTGGGATATCCTGGTGTGTTGTCCCAGCTCCTATTAATTTATGACTTGAGATGCCAGAGGCCATCTTTCAACCTGCCAGTCCTTGATGGGCCTAGTAGTCCTTTATTCCTGCCATGAACGCATCGGATGACTTTTTTTCCAGCCAAGTGTGCTCTTGGCCTGCCCATCATGCTGTGGCGAGAAGTTCCCCTGTTTAACCTCATGCCGTGGGACTGGCCCCGTGTCCCTCAGTCCTTCCTATCAGTGTGCGAATGTTCATTTTTGAGATGGAAAATGCTGTGGCAAAGTCAAGGGCGTGCAGGTTGGAAGACGGTTCAGCTTTGTAAGTGGAAGGAGGTGCTGCTCTCCCGACAGAAGATGGAGTTGGTGTCTCAGCTGCGTGCCACAGCTAGAAGTTGGCCTCCTAGTTCAAAAACCTGTTGCATTCTCATTTAATAGGGACACGGAGCTGCTGAATGCAGCTCCCTGTACTTTGTGCTGGAGTAGTGCCACCGCGTCAGTTCAGCTCTTAAACGTACGTACTGATGGTCTGGATTTGTTGAACTAATTTCTTGAGCTCTCAAGAGAAATGAGTTTGCTGAAGGGACGTGTTGCTCTGCCACATTGGCTCACAGCATTCCCTCGGTGAGCCAGTGATAAGTGTCAGCTCTGAACAGCAGAGATCGTATTTTTGATTGTGTGTCTTGTAGCAGAATGAAGCTTAGCTCAGCTGCTGATCTCCTGAGGCTGTATTGCAGGTTATGCTTTGCGCGGTATTTTATGCAGGAATCCTAGCTGCCCATCTCGCTTGCTTTTAGGGATAGGGGTGGCTGCCTTGCCGTGGTAGGAGGTAGGATGTGTGCAGTGGCTTTACTGTAAATAGCCACAACCTGTTAAATAAATTCCCGAATCTTGTATTCGGGGGGGGGGGTGGGGGGTGGAATATATATAATAATTCTCTGGAAATTTTTATATACCAAATTTATTGTGTAATCTAAATACGTACCATTGTCGTACTTTCCTTGAGGGACTCCTATCCCGTCTCCCATTTCCATGATTTGCCATTTTCCTCTGAAAGCTGACGCGGAAGCTTGTCCATACGTGCTCTCGGTCCCTTTTCCTGGCCAGGCACCGCTGCTCCATGCTGCCTGGGCATCATTTCCCTGCCGACGCCATCGGGGCACGTGGAGCAGCCCAGCTGGCTGCCCGCCACCTCTCCGTGCACTGCGGGGAGCTGCCTTTGTGGGCGCAGGGCACCGCGCCGTGCCGCGCCACCTCCGCTCTTTCACAGCTCGTCACCTACCTGCAGGCTGCATAATTCCGTTCCTCCCAGTTTTCTCGGCCATTAAATGGACACCCTTGATGGATCTTTGTGGGCGTCCAGTCCAAAACCTACAGTGAGAATGTGATTCGTGTTCCCTTGATCTGCTGGAGAACCACGTTTTGCATCGTCCGTGATCCCACAGGACTATCCCTGTCTTGGCATCACACAAAGCAGCCTTGTAACACACCTGGGCATGAAGGCAAGGCACTTCTCATTCTGCAGTGTAAAACCTAGTATTTGCAAAGTGGGTGTGAGCCAAACGTTGAAATGAGTTCATTTAGGGGAGGTAATTTAGCAGAACTGCTCTGAATACTAAAAAAAAAAAAAAAAAGGGGGGGGGGGAGGGGGAAGGGGGAAGGAACCATAGGAGGATTTCTTGTTATTTTTGTCAGCAGCAGACAAGATGCTTCTGTTGTCAAATATTTGCTTCCTGTCCAGATGTCCCTTGTAATTTTTGGAAAGGAGAAAGGAATTTTTTATAACATCTGTCCTGGCTTTCCAAATTTGTCCTGGAAATACATGACCACAGGATGATTCAGTAATTTTTCTGGGTTGAGGAAATTAGAGTAGTGACATCATCTGTCGAGAAATAATAATAGAAAAAATAAAAATAAAAAAAAAGGAAAATAAAACCCTGATCTGGATGATTTGGGTGATGTCAGAGAGATGACTTTTAATGCCCAACCTGCTGCTTTCAGGTCAGACAGTCTTGAAATCAGTATCTGATTTGCAAGTTGACAGGAACGTGAGCTTGTATGTTGAGCCTTTTTTTTTTTTTTTTTTTTTTTTTTTCCCCCGGGGCTGTATAAAACTTGATTGTGGCAACCCCAAACACTCACATTTATACCAAATGAAAACTATTTTAGCAGCACTCAAAATCAGGGTCTTGCTAAGAGCTCAAAAATTCCTGTGGGTTAAGGAGAGAGCACTTTGGCTAACGCCACCTTGACAAACGTGTGTGTTAGCAATACTTGGCGTTTCAAACCGTCTGTCTGCAAGCTGAAAGCCTGCTTGTTTCAGGTAGCTAGGATGTCTGCTAGTCTCCTTAAGGCCTTCTGTATTATGCTCCTGGCAGGGAAAAGGGGCCGATGTGGTGGTGCCAAAAGGAACAAGCAGCAGTAGCTGACTGTGCCGAGGACCGCGTGTGGTCTGCTTTGGTTTATGAGAGAGCTGAATGCAGAAGGGAGCCCAGCTCAGCAGCCTGCCTGGTGTGAGCAAATGCCGGCAACCCCAGCGGGATATTTAGCACCCCATCACTGCATTATTCAACTAAATCTCAAAAAAAAAAAACAAAACCGCTGTTTATAACATTTTTATTTTATCAGTGCCTGAAGCGAGTGCGCCATCCTACGTGTCCCCTAGCACTTCAGGTAGTGCTGTGTTGGGTGGCCCAAATGCGCAGGGAAGAGCGGGACGGTGGGGGGACAGGAAGACGGGTGGCATGGAGATGCGTTGGGTGCTTGGGAAGCTCCATTCCTCCTTCCCCATCTGCACCTGCTGGCCCTGCTCCACTCTGTGGTGATGGGATCCTGTGACCCGAAACAGGCGGAAATTTCCAGAGTAACTCCAGCTCTCTGGGGCTTTTCCCTGGGAAAGGAGAGAGCTGATTTTGAAACCCTTACCACCTTAGCCCTTTTCAGTGAACTACGGTGATGTTTGGGAAAAGTCTGTAGGTAGAGTGTTACAAGAGCTACATCATGACTGCTGAGACTCCAAGGTTTCTCCGTTGTGCTTGATTATGACTGTATGAGCTATCCTTCCATGAGCAAAACCCCCTGTTCTCACTCTGTTACAGAAGGTTTTTTCCCCCGTGGTGGTGATGGATGCTTTCTCTTCTCAATGATGCCCTTTTGCAAGAGCAGCTGCAGGAATCGCCCTCGTAAAAGAATTTAAACATTTTTTTTAAAGGAAAAGTTCCATAACTTAATTTTTATCAGCTAATGAGAAAAAAAGATTTTTTTTTTTAATGCAGTGGCGGGATTTGGGAAGTAATTTTAAACAACAAGATCAGTCTCTGTAGGTTTAAACAAGCATTTGACTTCAAACGTGAAAGCTTGCTCGATCATTTTATCATTTCAAAAGTCAGTTTTATCATTTTTCAATATGATTGGCTCAAAATGTTTTTGGAAGCCTATCCTTTTGTTGCTGTTTTTTTTTTCCTTTTGGAGAGTTTTCCAGGCTGAAGTACCAAAATAGGGTATGTATTAAACACTTAACTGGAGGGGTGAATCATCATCCTAATGACGTGAGTCCTGTAAGTAGAAATGATGCTGGGGGAGCCCCTGGAGGGCCCGAGGTGCTGCCAGACATCACCCGCCTCCATGCGAGGCCGGTCCTGCCGCTGGGAGCGGGATGCGTGACTGCGTGCCGCCGTGATGCTGTGCTCCAGCGCTGTCCCTCCGTCAGCGCGGTCCTTGGGCTGATGTGCGGTGTGTCGGAGGGAGCTGCTCCCCGGAGTCCCCCCAGCAGCTGTGGAGATGCTGGCTAAAGAAATGGGCAGCTGGGGCTAGAGTGTGTCCTAAGGTCCAGAGTTTGTACCTATTTGAATTCCTAATGAAAGACGGATGGCAAATGTCTGTGTAATTCCCGTTTATTGTTCATCTAGTACATTTTCTATTAATCGTGCAGTTTTTCTGCTTCTAACAGATGTCAGACAAGGTTGGGAGAGGCCCCCAGATATGGTGCATTCAGCACAGCACTGTTGGGTAAGAGAAGATGCTGCCTGATAACACCTCATGTGGGCAGCCACACGCAGCCTTTGGTTTATCTGGGCATGTGCCACTGCTCCCTTTCACAGCCAACACTTAAGGAGAGCTGAGGTGACTTTTTTAGATGCCACAAGTTGAGTAGTGGCACCTCTCAGAGCAGGGGAAACTGATGGCTCCTGACTTCCATCAGGTCTGCGCTGTGGTGGGCTCTCTGGTCTCGACCCACATCTCTTTATTTCAGAGGAGAACCAAGGAAAAGCCTCTCACTTTCCGCCTACAACCTGCTTTCACCAACCAGGGGAGCATCATGTCCTGCTAGGGCCAAGAAACCTCATTTCTTTTGGAAGCCAGGTCAGGAGAGACATGATCTGAAAGACACCTATGATCTTACACTGGCCCACGCTGCCCAGAGAAGCTGTGGATGCCCCATCCCTGGAAGTGCTCAAGCCCTGGCCGGATGGGGTTTGGGACAGCCTAGGCTGGTAGGAGGTGTCCCTGGAAGTGGAAGGTTGGAATGGGATGGTCTTTAAGGTCACTCCCAACCCAAACCATACTGTGATGCTGTGATTCTGCAGTCTTGGTGCCTCCCAGTTTGTCAGCCTCATGGAAAGGTTCAGTAGGACAGAAGGTGAAAAGCAGAGCCCACTGCAGCCTTGGCAGAAGGTCTGGAATCGCATATTAAATTTTCCCCTGTCCTGGATGAGGTGAGCCAGGGCGGGTGGTCTGGGCACTGAGCTAGTGTAGACGTGGCCAAACTCAGAATTTCTGCAAGAAATGCTTGCCAGTGTCTCTAAATTGTTCCCGCCCCCATGGGGCCCAGTGTTCAGGCGTGCTGTGGGGCTGATCAGAAGCTGTGATCTCTTTTAGATGTATTTTGAGGTCTTTGTACACAGGCTTGGTCTGTTTGGTTTATGACGATGAGATTAAAACCACGAGAACAAAATCAGCAGACCAACCCTGTGTCTTACGAAACCTTATCTCTGCCTGCCAACAGCCTTACCGTGTACGCTCTTTCTAGATGAAATCTCTCTGAGGCTTGCTCTCAGGCCGTCAATGCTTATTTCTGGTGCTGCTGTGGCTTCTCTCTGCTTTCTTTCAGATCTGACTTCCCGAGCTGGTGGATGATGAGGTGGGGGTTTTGCCGAGCAGCCCCTTCCCAGCCACCAGTGAAGCCTCCCGTTGCCCTCTGCCTCTTATTTTCTGTGCAGCTGGTAACCAGGGTCGGAGTCGGTGTGAGTCCCACTGTTCAGACACATGACACTGGGGAAATCTGCCTCTTTAGCAGTGAGATTTCCAAGGGTGTAGGAGCAAAACTGGAGGGATTTGGAACCAGCAGGTATGAGAGGTCTGGAAGTGCTGCTGGGTTGCAAAAATGCACTCGGTGATGCTTTCCCAAGCTCCAAAAGATGCTGGTGTGAACAAAAAAACCTGCTCCAAGATGCATGCACTGTGCAAATATACAGCAGCATGTACTTTTAACATAATAATCTCATTATGTCAGCCACATAGGAATGTGTTAGCACCTGCATCTTCCTGAGGCACAGACGTTATCATATTCCTGGTCATGCAGAGTAGATCCAGCAGATCAATGCTCTGCAAAGCCACTTTGTGAGGAAATAAGCGTGCTGCTGGAGTTCCTGCTGACGCAGGGGGCAGAAGGGTGTAGAAAAGAGCTTTGGAACTTGCAGGTTTCATTTCTCCACACAGAAATACCTGCCTCTTCTGTTGTGGTTTGCAAAGAAATTGCAAAATACCTGCTCCGTGCGCTGGAGCGCTGTGTGATTGCCACGCAGGCTTCGTGCTGCGTCTGGGATGGCTTCACTGCAGCGCTGAGTCGTGGTGCACTGTTGAGAGGAGTGAGTTTGGGCACCCACGCACAGCACCAGAGCGGTGCCAGGCCTCAGCCAAAGGTAAAGCAGCAGGAATGCACTGTGGTGTCTTGGGCCCAGGGGTTGTTCTGGTGGCTGTTACCTTCCACGTGTGCTCGTTTAATCCTGCTTCAGAAGTCCGAACCCTTGGGAACAAGAAAAAATGAAACCACAGTGGTGCCATCTCATATTTGCAAGCTCCAAATGCTCAAAAAGACTTTTGATATCCCCCCTGCAAATCAAACAAATAAACACGCCAAAAACAAACAAACAAAAAAACAAAACACCAACACCCTGAAACCAAATGTTGAACTATTTATCTTTGCCTTTTGTTTTAGGAGTCACGAGGATGTGTTCAGCTCAGTTGTGCTTTCCCAGTCGGACCCAGAGAGGTTTTGTTTGGGGTTTCTGGCACAGCAGTATGGTTTTGGGGAAGGGGTGGCACATTGTGATGCTCACGGAAGGGCTGCAAGACTTGAAGGGTGCTGCCGGTGTGTACTGGGGTCTGTGTCTCAGAGAGCATCTCATCTGCCTGGGTCCATAGCAGGCTCTTCCTTTGTGCTGTACTCGCGTGGCAAGAGGTGATGCTGGTGAGATCGCCTTGCTGGCGGAGGAGGGAGGCTTTCTGCAGCGGGACATGATTTGGCATGGGTATGTCACTGTGCAGGAGCACACGGGCATTGGGGCTTGTCAAGGGAGACGCCAGCAGCGTCCTTTGTCCCATGAGCTTGGATGAGCTGCTTGCAAAGAAGGAAGGAGGAGTAGGACTTCAACCTGTAGAGGAGCAACTCTGGAAACACCCAAATAATTTATTTTTATCCACTGAAATGGCCATGGGAGGGGGAAGCAGCATCAGGGACCTACTCTGCTGAGAGCAGCAATGAAAAGGGGACCTGAGAGTCCCGGAGCGAGTAGATGTGTCACTCAGGGGGGCTGAGATGAGAGCCCTGACAGCCTCTTCAGTCTGGGCACAAGGAGGGGGGGGTGCAAGAGCATCGGCTGCGTTGTGCCCGTCCTGGAGGAACTGCTGCTCTGTCCTGGAGCTCTTCCAGTGCAGGTCCCACAGTCAGCCTCGGAGTCAAGATCTGTCACTGCTATTACGATTACTTGGACCACATTTGCCTGTATGTTAAGCTGTTTTGGAGCTGGGTATCTGTTCAGCATGCCCACAAGCAATTGCAACTGGAAAATTTCACCTCTTGTTTGCAGGCATAAAAAGAGGCTAATTTTGGAGTTTTTAGCTAAACTGGAATTGAAATTGAGCATGACATTCTGAGTATATTTGATACATCTCTGTGGTGGGAGTTTGACCTCTGCTAGGATGCTGGCCTCTCTGAAAGGGATAATAGTGAAGAGGGAAGAGGCAAGGAGGGTGCTCTTTCTCTTTTGTTATGGAGTAATTGTCACCCAGATTTCTGTGCAGGCCCAGCCCTCTGGTGCATACAAAATACCAAGACTCCAATGAAGGCTCATGCCTTTGCTGCATCATATTAATTAATGGCCCAGAAAACACGGGGAAAAAAAGGCTATTTTGCAGACACTTATAAAAGTTTTTCTCTCCCATTCCTCCTTCCCTTTTTGCTTGTTGAAAAAAAAATCCCAGGCATATGAAATATGATGGCTTCCCTGCTGTGACTTCAGATGTAGAAATATTTACATAGGATGATGTGCATTATGAGAGAGCCTGGGTCCCCTGCTGCACCGACAGTACAGAAGGGATGAACCTGCAGTTCGGATGCAGATTGCGGCTGAGGAGAAAATGTTTCCATGCCAGCTCCTGCTGGGACTTTCCCTTTTGCTGGCGCGGCTGGAAACGTAACCCTCGCAATTAACACGACCGCCTGAGGCTTTGCAGGCGGTGCACTTGGTTTCGTGGGACCTGACCACGCCGTGGCAGCGGTGAGGAGGAGCAAAGCCCTGCTGGAGGGGACAGGTTCGCCTGGTTCAGCCCTGCCAGGTCACTCATTCTGGCCACAGCCCACACCTGCACTTGGACAGACATAACTTAACGCCAGTGGCTTGAAAGGTTTCCTCACTGTTTTCCCTTGTTTTCTTTCCGTTTTCCTATTTTGGTTGTAGTGTTTTCCTGTACAATGAAATTGCCAGTGTTCGCCACAATGGCTTGTGTAGATTTTTTGAATGAATTTGCATCTCTCTTGGGTCCTGGCTGAAATTTTCTCACATATGGAGTGCAGCAAGGTAACGAAAGCTCTGTTTTGCTCTGTTTCCATTAGGGATCAACCAATGTGGTTTACCAAGCCCACCATGTCAGCAGGAGTAAGAGAGGACAAGTTGTCGGTAGCAGGGGTGGATTTCGAGGCTGCACAGTTTGGCTAACAGGTATTTTCATCTGGGCGCGAATGTCTCGCTTCATGTGGGACAGCTGCTTGCATGAATGAGGGGGATAAGGAGGACAGCTTGGAGGTGGGGTTTTGGGATCTGCGGGAAACACCAGTGTTCCTTGTGAGCTGGGAGTTGCAAAACAATTTTGAGTAGGAAACACTGCCACGTGGTGTTTGTAAAGCAAGATGTTCTTCCCTGGCAGCTGCTACTCCTAACTAACATTGTTATAAATTTCACAGCTGTTACTGGGGCCTCCATTTCCTGGTTCCCTTGATTGAACACATAAAAAGCCCTATGGGTCACGCTTGTTGTCCCAAAGCGTGTGGCTGAGGAAGCCTTGGCTCAAACCCAGGCAGCCCCTGGCAGTGAAACACGCCCAGGATCGTCTGGAACAGCACACCCAGATTTTCATTCTGTGTCAATGGGAAGTTTATGGGGGCACTCAGGTTTACTGTGTTTCAAATGACCTTGTGAGCAGCAAAACAAGGTGGTCTCCTTGTCTGGAACGGAAATACACCCAGACAGTGAGTTGTGCTGAAAGTAATTTCTTGTGCTGCCATCGCAGTTTTTGTATGTTATTTCTCATTCTGTGCACCTTCTGGTGTGTTGCCTTTCTCTTCTGCTTTGAAAAACCAACTCAGTATTTGAGGACTAGGGACTGCTAAAAATGACAACAGCATTTATTGTGCTCTGCTGATAATTACACAACAACTTTTTTGCTACTTTCCACTTTTTTCTTTGCTTGTTAAATACTTATATTTTCTTTGGCTGCCAGACGATGATGCAAGACATGAGTGGAAAGGTTTGTAAAGCCATTCTGATTTGCCTTCATTATCAATTTGTGTTAGAGATGTGTTTTAATCCAACATCTATTTTGTTTTCCTCTTTAATCTCAAGAAGGCAAGCATCTTATCTGTTATAACATCATTTCTGAAGCCAAAAATAACTATCCAAGGCAATTTCCGTCTTTCAAGTGTCACTCCAAGCTCCTGCATACAAAAGCTTTGAACTTCTTTGGCTGATGACTACTCTTTTGTGATCTTGGGGAATATGGGCCTGACGAAGAGCAAAGTCAGGACCCTGAACTTCCAAAGAGTGAACTTCAAGCTATTTAAAGACCTGGGGTATGAGATCCCCTGGAACACTGTCCTCAGGGACAAAGGAGCTGAACAGAGCTGGAGACTCTTTGAGCACAAGAACTCTCCATCCCCCTGGGTAAGAAAGCAGGCAGGGAGGGCAGACAACCTGGGATGGCTGAGCAAGGACCTGCTGGTCAAATTGAAGCTGAAGAAGGAAACACACAGGCAGTGGAAGCAGGGACACGTGGCCTGGGAAGAGTACAGGGATGCTGCCCAGATGTGCAGGGATGGGATCAGGAAAGCCAAGGCACAGATAGAACTGAGCTTGGCAAGGGATGCAAAGAATAGCAGGAAGGTACATTCTTCAAAAGAGGCCAAGGAGAGTGAGGATTGGTAATGACAGACACTGAGAAGGCTGAGGTGCTCAGCAATTTCTTCACCTCAGTCTTCACTGTCAGTCAGGCTTCCCAAGTCCCTCATTTCCCTGAACCTGTAGATGGGAGCTGGGGGAGCAAAGTCCCCCTCCACTGTAAGTGAAGAGCAGGTTCGAGACCACCTGATGAAACTAAACAAGTACAAGTCTATGGGACCTGATGCCATGCATCCCAAGGTCATGAAGGAATTGCCTGATGGAGTTGCCAACCCTCTCTCCATCATGCTTGAAAATCCTGGTAGTCAGGTGAAGTCCCTGGTAACTGAAAAAAGGGAAACATCACTCCCACTTTTAAAAAGGGTAGAAAGGAGGACCCAGGGAACTACAGACTGGTGATCCTCACCTCTGTGCCTGGGAAGATCATGGAAAAGATCTGCCTGGAAGCAATCTCAAGGCACATGTAAGACAAAGAGGTGATCCGAGACAGCCAGCATGGCTTCACCAAGGGCAAATTGTGCCTGACCAATCTGGTGGCCTTCTGTGATGGAGTGACTGCGTCAGTTGACAAGGGAAGACCGACCGATGTCATCTACCTGGACTTCTGTAAGGCTTTTGACATGGTCCCACGTGACATCCTGATCTCCAAACTGGAGAGAGATGGATTTGATGGGTGGACCATTCAGTGGATAAGGAGTTGGCTTGAAGGTCACACCCAGAGAGTGGTGGTCAATGGCTCCATGTCCAGGTGGAGGCCAGTGACAAGTGGTGTCCCCCGGCGGTCTGTCCTGGGACCAGTGCTGTTTAACACCTGTATCAATGACATAGCCAATGGAATCAAGTGCACCCTCAGCAAGTTTGCAGATGACACCCAGCTGAGTGGTGCAGTCGATACAACAGAAGGAAGGGATGCCATCCAAAGGGACCTGAACAAGCTTGAGAAGTGGGCCCATGTGAACTGAATGAGGTTCAACAAGTGCAAGGTGCTGCACCGGGGTCAGGGCAATCCCAGACAGGAGGACAGGCTGGGAGAAGAACTCACTGAGAGCAGCCCTGTAGAGAAAGAGTTGGGAGTTTTGAGGACAAAAAGCTTGACAGGAGCCAGCAGTGCACGCTTGCAGCCAGAAGGCCAACTGCATCCCGGGCTGCATCACCAGAGGAGTGGCCAGCAGGGGAGGGAGGTGATTGTCCCCCTCTGCTCTGCCCTCGTGACGCCCCACTTGGAGTGCTGCGTCCAGGTCTGGGGCCCCCAGCACAAGAAGGCTGTGGGTCCAGAGGAGGCCATGAAGATGATCAAGGGGCTGGAGCACCTCTCCTATGAAGAAAGGCTGAGAGAGCTGGGGCTGTTCAGCCAGAAGAAGAGGCTTCGGGGTGACCTCAGTGCAGCTTTTCAATACTTAAAGGAGGCTTATAAAAAAGGTGGAGAGCAACTTTTTGCTTGGGCAGATAATGACAGGACAAGGGGGAATGGTTTTAAACTAAAAGAGGGGAGATTTAGATTAGAGGTTGGGAGGAAATTCTTCCCTCAGAGGGTGGTGAGGCACTGGCACAGGTTGCGTGGAGAGGTGGTGGATGCCCCATCCCTGGAGGTGTTTTAGGCCAGGTTAGATGAGGCCCTGAGCAACCTGATCTAGTGGGTGACGTCCCTGCCTATGGCAGGGGGTTGGAACCAGGTGGTCTTTGAGGTCCCTTCCAACCGGAGCCATTCTATGACATATGCAGTGGCCTCCTAACTTCCCAACAACTGACTTTTAAGAGACCGTGTGGAAGGATGTTACATGGAGTATATAGATGAAACAGAAGGACACCTGAGTGCCCTGCATTGCTGAGGAAGGCCCTCAGCCTTCAGGAAGGTTGTACTACACAAACCAAAGGCACAGGCAGCAGCACCCCCAGCCACATTTCCTCTCCAGCACAAGCATGGCTGTTCTGCATCATACTGAAAGTCCACCTCACCTGGATCTCATTTCCATCACTGGTCAATAGTAGGTGTTGTGGGGTATATAAATAAACAGGCAGGCGATGCTGTCTCCTCAGGATATTTTCCAAGGCGAAGTGTTTCCTGAGGCAGGCATTGTGTTTGGAGGTGTTCTCTTTCCTAAGTTGAGATCCTCTTCCATCTCAAGGAGCTTTCAGCACATGCATCCCCACCCAAGAGAAAGGAGCAGTTTTGGTGCCCCAGGTCCTCTTGCCGCTCTGCTACACAGGCAGTAGCAAGTGCTCGTTGTGTGAGTGGATGGAGCTGGGGTGGGAAGCAGCCACCTCACTTAGGATTGGTGACTTTCTGGTTGCTGACTCCAGGAGATGCAGAGCCATCCTGTTCCGCTGTCACAGGTCTGTGGCCGCTGTTCCTGCGTAAGTGGAGGTGTCTGTGGATGCACAGGGGCTGTTGCTGCTATTGGAGCCCATCCCACTGCACGCACTTGTGGCAAGAATCTCTCCTTGGTCCACTCCAGGAGAGCAGTTGGCTGTCCAGAAGGGGAAGAGAAGGAGGAAGATGCTGAAAGACGTAGAAGCAACAGCATCCTTTAAAGCTTCCTCTACTTCCTGACACCTGTTTGTTCCACCGTGGCCCAGCAGGATGTACTTCTGCAACACACCTGGGCTGAGCCTGTCCAGATGGGAGGGTCTAACAGCATTTCTCATAGCATTAATGCCACCCCTGGAGTAAGAAGGTTTGGCCAGGGTTCTGTGGTGTTAACAATACACTGAAAAGATTACTCCAACCTCCCTACCTCATTTTTGCTAAAGCAGCTCCAGACAGGAGGAGTTTTGTTGCCAGCATCTCAGGAGGAATTAGGTTATGGTGTCATTTTCATTCTTTTGAACTCAAACCTGAACCTCACTTTTCTGTCTCCAACAGGCCTTTCTGGAGCTGGTAAGACAACCATCGGCTTTGCTCTGGAAGAGTACTTGGTTTCTCATGGCATCCCCTGCTATTCCCTGGATGGTGATAATGTTCGGCATGGCTTGAATAAAAACCTGGGTTTCTCAGCTGGAGACCGTGAGGAGAACATCCGCCGCATTGCAGAGGTGGCCAGGTTGTTTGCTGATGCTGGGCTCGTCTGCATAACAAGTTTCATTTCTCCTTTTTCAAAGGTAAACTCTCTGCATCATATGCTGCTCTCTTCTGGATGGCCTTGATCTCATGAATGTTCCTAGGAAAGAGACGTTTATGTATATGCCATCAGATGTTCCTTTAGCTTCTTCTCCACTCTTTTGTACAATGCCACCGGTATACAGAGCTATAAATCATCGGTACAAGTTTCTGGAGTGCTGTTGGACATAACATTTTTGCTTTCAGAATTGGTTAAAAGTTAAGTAATGTTTGAAATCTTATTATAAAGGCTCCTACTGCTAACTTGTTAGGAGCCAGAAAAGAGGCATAAAAAAAATAGCTTGTCATAGTGGTATCAATACTTTATTTGAAGAAGCATTGATTGTTTTTTTTATGCTTCCTGAGAATGCCAAATATCTGCAATTATCAAGCTATGTAAATAGTTGAATAGTTGCCTTTTTTTTTTAAACACAGGACTGATTCACATCCTAAGGTTCTGCTATCCTACTTGATGAAGAGGTCTTCTAACGTATCTTTAAAGAAAAGGGGGGGAAAAGAGATATAAACCTTTAATTAGAATTAGTTTAAATTTAATAAATCTGTACCAAAGATGAATTTACCTGTGTCAGATTCCAGGGAATATCATTTAGTAGGAAGGTATTTGTTGCAATATGCAATATGCAGACACATATGGTTTTCCCATCTTCCTTGAAACAGGATCGTCAAAATGCACGAAAAATTCATGAGGCAGCTGGGCTTCCTTTCTTCGAAATCTTTGTAGATGCTCCTCTAAATATTTGTGAAAGCAGAGATGTGAAGGGACTGTACAAAAAGGCAAGAGCTGGAGAGATCAAAGGTATGCAAGAATGAGCTCTTAATTTGCCTTTTGCCTAACGAAGTGTCAGATAGCTCATCTTTGCAGCTCTGCAGGTAGAAAATCTCTGGAGGTGGGTTAGTAAAGGCTCTTTGTAGTACACAAGGGTATCCTATTTCCCTAATCTTACTATCACAAGCATCACTTCTAGTACTCAGTACAGCTTGAATGCTTGCTAGTTGTTTGTATAGTGGTGTTGACTCTAGGGCATGGAGTATTACGTAAAATAAATTTGGTTTGGGTTTAATTGTCCATAGGATTCACAGGGATTGACTCAGAGTATGAGAAGCCTGAATCTCCTGAACTAGTGTTGAAAACAAACGTTGCATCGGTGTCTGAATGCATTCAGCAGGTTGTGGAGCTCCTGCAGACACAAGTAGGTCATTTGTTTTTACCACTACCACCGGCAGCTCATAAATCTGACTTCACATACTGACTTCTTGGTGTGCATTTAAAAAGCAGTGTTATGAGTGCTGTCTCTCTTTCAGAACATTGTGCCCCGCGCGTCGATTAAGGATGTTCTTGAGCTATTTGTACCCGAAAATAAACTTGATAGTGTCCGAGCTGAAGCAGACATGCTACCATCCATAGAGATCACGAAGGTAACATCTCATTTGAATGCTGCACTATGACTCGGTCATTGGTTTGCTTTTTGAAGGGCAGAAGCATAGATAGGGATGTGGCTAAATGGTGCTCTGTTCAAAGAATCGCAGACTAGTTTGGGTTGGAAGGGACCTTAAAGCCCATCCAGTTCCAACACCCTGCCATGCACAGGGACACCTCCCAGCAGACCAGGTTGCTCAAAGCCCCATCCAGCCTGATCTTGAACACCTCCAGGGATCGGGCAGCCTGTGCCGGTGCCTCACCACCTTCATAGTGAAGAATTTCTTCCTTATATCTAATTTAAACCTACCCTCTTTTAGCTTAAAGCCATTCGCTCTTGTCCTATCACCACATCCCGTGACAAAGAGTCCCTCCCCAGCTTAGCTATAGCCCCCTTTAGGTACTAGAAGGCTGCTATAGGGTCACCCCAGAGCCTTCACTTCTCCAGGCTGAACAACACCAGCTCCCTCAGCCTGTTGTCGTAGGAGATGAGTTCCAGTCCTCTAATCATTTTTGTGTTGATTTTGTGGTTCCTCTGATTGTTGTGTCCTTTCACGGCTGTGGTTTATGACAAAATGAAGTGTAGTTCTCATCCTCAGACACTTTATCCTGTTGTGTCTCTCTGCTCTGTCCTGTAGCACGCCAGGGCCATCAGCTTTGTTGATTGTATTAGGACAGCCCCACACGTGGTTGTGCTATGTAAGGATACAGCTTTAAAAAAAACAACAAAACAAAACAAAACAAAAAAATCACACCGACCCCCAGCACCACTTTTTTCCCCTTTATGAATGTCCTCTATTTAACGCTAAATGGTGAGACTGCTTTTGCAGCAGAAGGAAAGGAAGAGCAGTGAGAGCTGGTGACAGGAGTGCCCTCTGGGTTTGTTTTGCAGCTGGATCTGCAGTGGGTGCAAGTGCTGAGTGAAGGCTGGGCCACGCCACTGAAGGGCTTCATGCGCGAGGCAGAGTACCTGCAAGTGATCCATTTTGGCACCCTGCTGAACGGTACGAATCCTGCGCTTTGAGAGACCTGACACTCGCGCTGCGGTGTTGTAGCAGGCACTCATGGAACAGCTTGATGCTCAGCTGTGTTTCAAGCCTCCTTTCCTCTGAAGTGCTAAATGCAAGCCCTCGTAAAGGAGTGTGGGAGCTGGGAAGCCGTGCTCTGAAATGCACCAAAGAGTACAAAAGGTGACCAAGTTCACAGTGCTGTGGCCAGGGCCCTGTGTCACGCACTAGACATCCCACATCATGCTGTTCAAAGGTTTTGGCTGCCATTATATATATATATACATAAAACCTCTTAACCCTGCATGGTTCTGCCAGGGAAGGCTGCCAGGCTGTATTTCAGATGAGAGGAGAGGGTAGCTGATCCTTGGAAACAGGGCCAGGGGCTGATTTGTCTTTCATTTTTCCTATTTTCCCCCTTCCCCATTACCGTAGCTTGAAATAAATCAGATTTAGCTACTGATTAGCAACTTAATAAGAGTTTTTTCATCTCTGGAAGAGGTAAATAATACTCAGGCAGTGCCAACTACAGTTTGGGGTAGTAGATATGTGTGTCCCATGTCTCAGATGGAGATGCCGTTGCCGTTGCCGTGCATGCAGTGAATGGGTGCACGTGTTGGGTTCTGTAGATCCAATACGGCTCTCTGGCCTCAGAGTTTGGGATCTTGGTGAAGGACTCACTGTGGAGAGTCTTGTCCTCCTTCTAGAGGACCCTGGTCCTGCCTTGGTCATGCAGGGCAGTAATTTGCTGCTGGCACTGGGGTTCAGGCACTGTACCTCAAGTGCAAAGCCAGCGCTTAGTTCAGGATTGCCCATGTTGGGCTGGAGCAGGGTCTGCATGTGGACGTCTGTAGTGTTCTTCAACTTTCAGGCATGCAGTAGCCTAAACACTGTGCAAACAGCATTCAAAAGTACATTTCGTTATTGTCAGACCTGGAGCTGTGGTCTTCAAACTGCCCCTTGCACACCTGACGAGGTCCCAGAGGTGCCCCAAAACGACCGTGTTGCCGCAGAGCTCTGTTGCTCAGAGGCTGTGGGTGGTGGGATTGTGTGTGCCTTGCCCAAGAGCTTCCATGCCGGTCTTTCTAAAGCCTGTGGCCCAGTTCTTCTTCCCCAGAGGGTGTGGGTGATGTTTTAGGCAGCCCAGCAGGAGCAAGCTGTGCGTGGGACATCTGTGATCTGGTTCAGTGGCCCAGCATCAGCATGAGTCTGTCCTCCACTCTTGTGGTTGATAAACAGGCATTTTTCACACGCTGAGGAGTACATCCCACATTGGCATACTGATAGTTAGAACAAGAGCAGTGTTAAAAATAGATGGAGAGAAAGCACCGATGCTGCGCATCCCTTCGGGTGCGTGCAGTGTGTGCGGCTGGATGAGCACTGCTGGGCTGGCTGGCAAAGGCCATGTTTGCGAGGGAGCACCCTGCCCTGCCTGCCGACACACGGTGTTTGCTGGAGGTTTCAACTGAGCTGCTTTGATTCTGGAAACCATAACTGGTGCCTGTGAGTGTTAATTATCTTAACTGTGTTTGTATTCTCCCAGGAAAGAATCACTCTGTAGCTGGTATGTATTTAACTGTCCTCAGGTTATATGGAAATCACTACAATTAGATTTTTTGCTCTGATTTTTTTGCTATTTAAATTATTAACACTAAACACACCCACATCCCATTTATGATTCCGCTGTTTACAAAATGGCATGTATACCCCATGTCCTATTGACCAGTCTGCACAAAAATCCTAGTAATTTTCACTGGAGTGATTTTTATTAGTGTCTTGCATTTGAAAATGCCATGCTGACTTCTCCACATTGACTTTATTGACTAATCACTGGTTAATATTTTTTAAATATATGAAGTTGATATTGATTGATTCACATGTGACTAGTTACAGGTATCTGATTATTCATGAAGTTGCTTGAAACTTGCTGCCTGGCAGATGATACCGAGTCATGAATTAAATGGAAAATTTTAATAAAGACTAAACAAAATCTACATCATAGTCAAAATCCTCGAATTAAGACTCTCAAGGGTCCAAAATGATTTCAGTCAGATTAGAACAAAGTGAATCAGTGATTTATTTGCTGTTGTTTATGAATGGCAACCCATGGGAGAGACTGCTTCTCATGTATTAATACTGGCATATGTGAGTGGGAAGACCTTAGTGGGGAAGTGAGAAACTGGGGGGGGGGGATAAGATCAACGTGACTTCAAGGCATTTAGAGACAACACAGAAATTAGAAACCACACATGCAAACATAGATTCACTGTATATACAAAGAATAGATCAAAAATGGACTGCAAAGATAAACTGAGAGGGGTAACAGTACAGAGATAACAAGGAAAAAAAAAGACAAAACGTGATGATGTTTTCCCTGTTGGAAGAGTTGATTCAAGAGCAAAATTGAGCAAAAAAAGAGTTGATTCAAGTGCAAATAGGGCAGTGCAGTGAATTGTCACGGTTGTGAGAGATGCCACTAGGCAAAACCATGCTGGAGTGGTCTTAATGGAGATTTTGTCCTGGAAGAGGAGACGGGTTATAGCCAGACTGTATTTACCATTTATGTTTACATTTTTCAAAGAGGCTTTAAAACAAGCCAACTGAAAAAGAAAAATCTTCCTGGGAGAGAAAGAGTCCAGAAGATAAAGAATTATTCCAGGTGTCTTTGAGACATCGCTGGCACTAAGATAAGGAGCTGTTTTAGTCCACTAACATTGGTATTTATTAGCAGCACAAAACAAAAATTGGATAGTGAATAAATTCACATGACTGATGGTGAACAAATCATGGAAAACCTGGCTTCCTGTTTTCAGCCTCTGAAAACCTCTGTTTACTCAGTGCCCCCTCCAGCCTCTCCCACCACCCTCCTGTAGCCCATCTGAAGTAGTGTGGGGACACTTTAAGCAGTGCTGGTGCTCTAGGTCTTTGGAGGATGCTAACATCCACCCTTCTCTTGCCAGACGGCATTATCAACCTGACCATCCCCATCGTGCTGCCCATTTCCACGGAGGACAAGCAGCGGCTGGAGGGCTGCGGAGCACTGGCGCTCAGCTACAAGGGGCACAAGGTGGCGATCCTGAAGAACCCCGAGTACTTCGAGCACAGGAAGGAGGAGCGCTGCGCCCGCATCTGGGGCACCACTTGCGCCAAGCACCCATACGTCAAAGTAGGTTTGTCCCTGTCCTTCCTATTGTCGGAAACCTGGCCGAGATTAGTAATGTGCCATGGGGGGCTGGAGAACCAAACTCCTCTGAGGTTTCCATGCTGTTGGGTGTCCCGTCAGCTCTCCAAGCCCAGCTCCTCATTGAGAACCATCACTTCTCAAGCGTGCAGGAGGGCTGAATTTTTAGGCTTACAAGCAACTGTTAACACTGCACTTACTGCTTAGCATCGGTCAGATAACAAATGGTAGAAAGGGAAAACAAGTGTACTGCTCCTCTCATTCGTTTATTTTCACGAGTGTACCAACATCCAAATGTTTTTAGCATGCCCAACAACTTAGATCCCAAGGTTTTCCTGCTCTTGGGGGCATGATGATGTCAGTGATTCTGCCAAACACATGCTGCAAATCCCTGGCTCGTGCTCCTTTTTAGCTACGCTTTACTCCTCAATGTGGCATTCATGCAGGCAGCCAACAAAGGGGTTGTATTTTTACACCTTATCTTTTCCCTTCTTTTTGCTGGCCATACAAAGAATATCATCCCCTTAGTAAGGGAGAGCTGCAAGCTATGCCAAGCAGTTTGAACTAAAAGGCCAAAGCCATACTAATTCTTTTCCCTTACCTTAAAATACCTCCCTCAATTATTTAGCAGCAGTTGCTCTCTTGACAGAGCAATCTGAGTTACGAAAGTTTAACGATACCATTGACGGCGAAGAAAACAGCTGTGACAGTACAGTAATGCCAATTTAGGGATTTCTTATAAAGACCTGTGGTGAGATCCTGAGCTGGTTAATGCAGGATAACGGCCCTAGGTTGTTCTGAATGGGGTTGGAAGCCTCATTATTACAGCTAGAGGAGGATTCAACAAATTGTGGAGCTGCATACTCACCAGGCAGCGCCCCAGGAGGATAACATTTCCAGGATAGGAGGGAACAAAAGGTGGGCAACACAGTGGTGTTACCACCACCAGAGCACTGTTTGCTCTGTGGAAAGGCTTTGCAAGAGCAAAAGCTCAGATGGAGGAAGGTCTACTGCCCTAACTTCTTGACCTCCAGGCTGCAGAGAGAAGTCTGGCACCTAGCTGGGTGCAGCAGTATGGTCTCTGCGGCTGATGTCTTGCTTTATGTCACTGCACTGCTCATGATATTCAGATCACATTGCCACTTTGGTAATGTTTTCAGCCTTGCAGGTTGAAAAGAAAGAAAGATCACTCCACAAGCAGAATCATACCTAGTGCTTTTCAAAGGAGGCTGGGAAATGAGAGATTTTTTTTTTTTTCTGTCCTGATGTAACCTGTGTGTAATTCACAGATGGTGATGGAGAGTGGAGACTGGCTGGTTGGTGGAGAGCTCCTTGTGCTGGAGAAAATCAAATGGAATGATGGACTGGACCAGTACCGTCTGACACCACTCGATCTCAAGCAGAAGTTCAGAGAAATGAATGCTGGTGAGTTGAGTGCCTTGGGCACCAATGACTCTGCTCTTCTTACCAAGAAATCTTACCATTAGTGCCATTATTTTGCATGAGGTTAATTGGTTAATGGGTAAATGCTAATGGGTTAATTGGTTAATGGGTAATTGGCTAATTCATGCTGTATCATTAGATCCCTGTGGTATGCTACAGACTTGTCAGGTGGACCAGGGAGCTTGCCCTACTTCTGAAGCTTTCCAGCTGGCTCACTAATTCATGAGCCTCTCAAGTGTGTGCCCTCCTCCCATCTTTCCTGACACTAGGAGACGTTTGTGGTCTGTGATTGCTCACTCCTGGCCTTTCAGCACCTGCCAGATTGCTTTCATATGCTTCTGAGACTGGGATGGAGCAGTGGGGAGAGCAGGAAGTGCAAAGCAGGCCACAGCACAAAAACGGCGTGGGGTCTCCTGGGGTAGGAACAGTGCTTGTGTCAGGCAGCTTCCCTAGCGGGCTTTTGCAGACACAGGAGTGGAGAGTGCTGAGCGTGCTGCTCATGACTCCTCTGTCCTCCCTGGCAGGCCAGGTCCTCTCCTCTCACACCCAGAGCATGTAAAGTCCTGTCCTGAGTGCTTGGCCTTCAGGCACAAAGGCGAGTTCTGGTTACTTGCAGGTGGTGCTCTGCCCCAGGGGCTGTCTTGGCAGTCTGTGGGGCATCTGATGGCCACCCGATGCTGTATTGTCTCAGTATTTCCAGAAAAGGGTTTCTAAGCAGGATTTGCCTTCAGTCTGTTTGGCAAGTCCTTAGGGAGCAGGCTGAGAGGTTGTTTACACCTGTAAGTAGTTTACCCCAGAAGTCAATTGTGTTCTCACGAACTCCTGTTTCTGAGCACCAGAGGTGTCTGTGGAAACAGCCCTAGTATGGGCTAAGGGGCACTTCTGCAAAACAAGGTTTCAAAGGGAGCAGCCCAATCTGAAGAGCTCAGTCTGTAAATCAGCCTGTGTAATTAGACCCCATAAATCTCCTGTTACACCTGGCATCTCTGCCTGGCTCAGTTCTCACCTCTGCCACCAGAGACAGGGCCTTTGTAGTGTTCCTGCAAGATCAACACATTAGGGCTAATTAAGTTTTGCACAGTGAGTGTGAAGTTAACCCTTTCAACCCTCATCTGCCATGCTGTGCAGTGCTACAGCATCCCAGCAGCAGAGGGGACCAGCAGCAGTGGAGATGCCAGTCCTTGCACACTCATTTCCTTTCGGTGATCAAAGAGGGAGATAGTGCTGGCCTTCATGAAGGTGCCATAGAGCTTGGGGAGGTGACAAATAGCTTTAGAAGCCAGGGAACTCAGCAGAGGTTTACATTTGTGCCCAGTGGCATCTCAAAACAGGACAGGAGAGGTGATCAGACTGAAATCGGCCCCAAAGGAAGGATGTGCAATGAAAATAAACTTGGCAGGGTCACTGTACCTGTGTTAAATACTTATCTAAGGTATTTAAGGTCTCTTTGATGTGAAGATAGGACAGCAGACCCTTGTGTATCTTCTGGCTGTGCCAAAATGTACAGAGTGGATAAATGAAGCAGTGCAGAGCCTGAAGCTCAGCGCAGGCCTGTGACCCTCTGAATCTTTCCATTTCAGATGCTGTCTTTGCGTTTCAGCTGCGCAACCCCGTGCACAATGGGCATGCCCTGCTCATGCAGGATACGCGGAGCCAGCTCTTGCAGAGAGGCTACAAAAACCCTGTGCTTCTCCTGCATCCCCTGGGTGGATGGACCAAAGACGATGATGTCCCGCTGGAATGGCGAATGAAGCAGCATGCAGCGGTGCTCGAGGAGCATGTTCTGGACCCAAAATCAACCATCGTTGCCATCTTCCCCTCTCCCATGCTCTATGCTGGCCCCACAGAGGTATAGTCGCTGCACGCTCACCATGGTGTAAGTTTAGCCTGTGGGCAAGCTTGCTGCTGGCTTCCCAGTGCAGCTCCAGAAAGCCGCAGGGCAGAGGTCAGTCACTGCTGCTTTGCTGTCAGTTCCCTCCCTGCTTCACTCTGCTTGCTGCAGCTGCCATCTCGCAGCAGTGTTTGGCTCAGCAGGCTGCTGCGCTTCTGCAAGTTGTGCTGAGAGCTGGGAGCGGAGCTGTGCCAGGCAGCAATGCTCACTTGTTTTTTCCCAGTTGTTTCTCTTCTGTCCCTATATCCGTGGAAGGAAAGCAGTAAACACCAAACCTCCCTGCAGGCAGCACAAACACCCGTTGCCTGTTGGTTTCACTAACAACCAAAACCCGAACCAAAGCATTGCCTCCATTCAGCATCAGCCGCTCCTGGGCTAAGGTGGAGTCAGAACCCTTCAGCAGTGGCTCTGTGGGTGTTGCGGGTGGCCGTGCGTTCGGTGCCTTGGAGGGTCTGTCCTCGCTTTTGTCCCGCCACAAAGCAAGCAGCAAAGAAATGCAGGGAGTCGAGCTGAGCAGAGGCAGTGGTGCAAGCAGAAACCTTGTAGGCAGGCCTTTTCGTGGAACCAGTGGGATATATGGACAGCCTCTGCCCACGTGGGTCTAAAGGGCTGATGTATGCTGGCTTTGCACATTCAAACAGCAAAGCACTTCCTTCATTCACTGGAACAAGATCAGTTGTCATCCCTGTTTTTTCTGCTGAAACACCTCTCCTTAGAAGAGCTGTGATGTACCAGGTCCAAGCAGGGGAAGATGAGTCTGATGGCCAGTGATTAACTGCAGCGAGGCTACTGATACATGTCCATCCTTCCTTCTCTGCCACATACGGGATCCAGCTCACCAGGATCTTTTCTGCCGTTCAGGGCAGTCGCTGCTCAGTGCTCAGAGCTTCTCGTGTCTCTCCTTCACAGGTGCAGTGGCACTGCCGGGCTCGCATGATTGCTGGGGCCAACTTCTACATTGTAGGGCGCGATCCTGCAGGCATGCCTCACCCTGAGACCAAGAAGGACCTCTACGAGCCTACACAAGGAGGGAAGGTCCTCAGCATGGCACCGGGCCTGACCTCAGTGGAAATCATCCCCTTCCGAGTGGCTGCTTACAACAAAGTGAAGAAGGCTATGGATTTTTATGACCCCAAAAGGTAATGCAGGCACCAGTGTCTCATTTTCTTTAGCCTACACAGCTGCTGGGGAAGCATTTTACCTATGACTCCAGCTCCTCTGGAAAGAGCTCCCTTAGAGGACACCATTGCTGCCAATTGTAAACTCAGTGTGGGAAGTTGCTGGTGCCTGCAGTTGGCGAGGAAATGGTGCCGGGAGCTTTCCGACTGCACCCTTGGCATAGCAGAAGATTTGCGCTGGGACAACTCAGCTGTTGTGCCGATCTCACCTCTGTCTCTTTTGCTGTAGGCACGACGATTTTGACTTCATCTCAGGAACACGCATGAGAAAGCTTGCTCGTGAAGGTGAAAACCCACCAGATGGTTTCATGGCCCCCAAAGCTTGGAAAGTCCTAACCGAGTACTACCAGTCACTGGAAAAAAAGAATTAACACTACTTTTAAAAATACTTGTATTAAGAGTGAGCAATGATTGATTGATTCCCTATGATACAGATCAGCTACTTTGATATTTTCAATATTCTGACTCGTAGGACTTTCCTGCCTGGGTCAGAGAGTTTTTTACTAATCAGAAATACTTTGAGCTGGGGCCTTCTCCCCTTGAAGCTGCCAGGAGCACCCTGATGGAGCTGGAAGGGGCGGGCAGCTGGCCCTTCGCTCCCAGCACAGCGCAGCTCCGAGAAGCCCAGTGCGACGCCAGCTGGGTCTCTCGGTGCTGCTGGCACTGCGCTCCGGTCCCTGCTGCAGAGCCAGGACCTTGGCACCGGGATAAAAATGTGCCCCTGCACGAAGCAGGAATGATGAAGTGTTTTTCCTTTACCCCTCGCCCAGTGCAGGAGCAGCTGCTGGGACGAGAAGTGGTTGCTGCTGGCACTTGGTGCTTGGATCCAGTTGCTGCTCTCAAGATTGAGCCTTAGACAATATTTTCTAACAGAAGGACTTTTTAAATGCCTTTTTTTTAACTGGATCTTTTTAAATAGCCTAGACAACAAGTCGCTTGTTGTTCTTCCTTTCTTCCTCCTGCTTGACCCATCCAGTCAGAAAAAAAAAAACCTGGACTGATCTTTCCTGCTGCTCTGAGCTCACTGTCCTGTGAGTCTGCAGCATGCCCAGCCCCAGCGTGGCTGCAGAGGGTGCTGCCTGGGCTCAGGGCCTGGTGGGCTGGCAGCCAGGCGAAGCTATCCTAGGGGGACATTGTGGAGCCCAGATCTCTGAGAAAGCTCTGGAGCACAGGGGAATGGTGTGGAGGGGCGAGCCAGGGGCCGCTGCACTTGTTAGTTATCACAGCCACCAGATTTCATGACTTTTGTACTTGTCCTTTTTCAGTAGATGTCCCAGGACCAGTCAGCATGTGTTTCAAATGAAATGGAAATAATGTTCTCCTCTCCTTGTGCTTGTTTTAATTAGAAATGGATCTACGCTCAGTAAAAACAATCCTGCTTCTGCTTGTAACTTAGTATAGCAAGTGGCACCTCAAGCTCAAACGTGTTTTGCTGTGGCCATGGTGCAGTGTCCAAGACTACATATGCAATTGGGAATGTTTTTGTAAGAGGTGTTTTATTTTTCACTTGTCATGTGTTTTTTTTTATTTTTTTAAAGTATTCAAAGGGAAGAACACAAAGCCGTATTATACCTCAGAAAAATGCTGCACCAACCATGTTAGCACCAGTGCCTTTCCTACTCAGGCCCTCTGGCAGGGACCTGGAAGACAAAAGCAATACTCCAATGTATAATTGCAATATTTGCCATTTTTAAGTAGTGAAATAGTGCTGTTGCCTCATTCTAAAACATTCTAAAATAATCGATCAGTTAAAAAAAAAAAAGCAGTAAATCCAAACGGTTACAGCAAACAAAAATGTTGTATTATTCTTTTAAAATAGCTTAGTATACTGATTACCTCTGATTAAAATAGAGTATGCAGATTAGTTTTTTTTATAGTGTATTTATTAAAGACATGAGACTGGAATTTGTACCTCAACTGATGCATCTCATGATTTAATATATTCTGAACTTCATACTCTACTATGAAACACTCACTTTTAGTACAAATAAATATTTATACATGTAACTAATGCTTGCCTTGTAATTTTTTTTGGGGGGGAGGGGAAACCACAACCATGTGGTTCACCTGTGGCTGGTTACAGGTCCGTAGCAGTGTGGGGGCTCCATACATGCTACCCTTGCATGCTCAGAGCCTCACTGAGCCATCACCAGCAGCCAGGACGCTGACCACATGCTTATTTTCTTTCAGAAACCTTAGCTGTTTTTTTTTTTTTTTTTAATTCCTGTCTAGCTTAAAGTGTGTTGAACAAGGCAAATTTAACACACATAAGGCATGTACTATCTACTTCTATACCCACACCTGGAACCATCATGGAGCAGCACTGTACTGCAGCCCCACAGCACCAGCTGGCTGCTGCATCCCACAGCTCCAAGATGTTTCCCATGTGCAAACCAGGCACTTTCTTTTTTTTTAAAAAAAGCTGTATTTACAGCCTTGAAACACATACTTCTGTAAAGGTTACAGAACAAGAGCAACAAAACCCAAGTGCAAGCAATGCATTTATTTACCAAATATTTAAGACTGCTCCAAAGGTTTCTCTTTACGCTCTAAGTAGCGTCAGACTGTCAAGATCAGCCTCTTTACAGTCAGCGGACACTGTCTGGGCTGCACTTGCTGCCTACCAGTGACTGAGCAGGTCTAAATAAATTATTTGCCTGCTGGGACTGGCTGTGCTGCTTCCAGCCACAGGATCCAGCCGTTGCTCCCCAGGAAGGGAGATTTTCACACCAAACCATGTTCCAACTCAGTGTGGTGCTCCCCCCCCCCACCAAGCGCTCCCCAAGAGCTCAGCAGGGGCAGTTCGAGATGCGAAGCTGAAGGAGGTGGTGGCCAAACTCTTGCAGGTTAAGTCCTGCAGCTTCCTCAGCCTTTTCCAGCAAGCTGCTGGGAAGGTCTTGGCTTTGCAACTGTCCTCATGGACCACTGCAAATTGCCCTGTGTGTCTCTTGCACCCTGCCTCATAAGCAGGCAGCAATGTATTATAGGCACAAGGTAAAGGCAAGCTGCAGCTGGCATGCAAACAGGCAGATTCTTGTAGAAACACAGAAAGGAAAGCAGAGCTGAGCTGGGTACCAGATGCCCCTGCCACTTGCAGTTGTGGTTTTTTTTCTTCTTCCCATGCACACTAAATTGACATTTAACCTTGCATTTTACAATTAATCTGACCAAAAAAAAAATACTAAGATGTACTGTACCAAGCAGCAAGCACCCTGAAAAAGGATGGAGAGGCAGCTTAGGAGCTGCGTTATCTCACCCGCCTGCAACAACCTGCAACTCACGATGGGCACAGAAAAACCAGCCACTGCTGAACGGCACTCACTGCATCTGGTGAGTGCCTAATTTAAACCTGCTGAGAAAGCAGATTCCATTAAGTTGCACTACTTGGGTGTTTGGTTGAAAGCTAGTCCTTGAACTAGCTTTAGTGTTCCCCAGCTAGCACTGAAGAGGTAGCCTTAAGGCGCATCATTTAATACAGAGGCAAGGGGAGCAGCAGCAATTTCTTCTCAGTCGCAGCCAGTGCAATGGGGAAATGTGTCCTGGAAGGAGCTGACTCCAAGTACTGCTGCACCTTCACCCTTCCCCACTTTGCTGATTGTGGCTCCTAGCCTCTTGGAGCTTCCACATTCTTGCTACTTTTTAGCAGTTTCTCTGCAGAATAAACCACCTCCCCCCTTCCCTGGTGAAGAAGTGCAGGTTAGCACCTGCAGTGGTGCTTATAGCACTCATTCCAGCCCTGAAACCAGAACGACTTGGGGGAATCAGCATTCCATACCCCACTTTTTGATATCCGTATCCCACTATGTTCTGCTGTGCTTAATTTCCCATGTCTTGTTTTACACCACTATGCATTTCCCATATTTCCCCTGACACATCAAAAAACAAAGTAAATTATTAAAAAAAAAAAAGACAAGGAGATTAAATGAGGTCAAACCAAACCTACTGCATCTGGAGCATTACACAACCAGTACGTGAAGCAAAGGCACTCCAGTTGGGTAGGGCTGCTGCAGCTATAAGCTTAATGGAAACTGCCATCAGCACCTGATACCGTATGCCAGCTAGCTCCAAGTCTTTATTTTACTTTGCAGACTGTTTCGTTTTACATCACCATCTTGCTTTCAATGCTTACCTTTCCTCTGTAGCTAGCAGAGCTGTGACAGTGTACCTTCCCCCTGGGTTGAACAATTATGATTACATATTTGCATTAAATTTGGGCACAACATTATAAGGAGAAAATTAAATTATTTAAAATCTACTGACAATAACTTTACCAAAACACTTTGTCACTTATATTTTAACGCTTTGCCTTTACCACTACATAATGTTACATGAATTTACTAAACTGTTACCAGCAAGTACAGCAGAACATTTCTAAATCACATTTATAAACCTGAAATCCATTCTTCATTGCCTTCAGTTTTGCACATCAGGGCACATATGTGACAGAGCAAAACATCAGAAAACATCTCCCCTCACCCTAGTCAAAGTACATGTACAAATCTTCACGGTACAATGCCACCGTGCAGCAGTGGGTCTTCCAGAGAAAATTAAATAGCAGCAAACCCTCATTACAACGCATAACAAATCAGAAAGCACAATTTCATAAAGTTTATAATATGTGGGGCTTAATGAGAGATAAGTTAAGAAGATTCTACTCTACTCACATCAGAGGGAAAAATAAAAACAGCATTAAAATGCCTCAAAAAGCAGGATTCATACAAAATTAAAAGTATTCAAACATTTGTACAGTAGTTTACTATCTTCAGTAAATGGCACCAGATTTCAAGTGGTAATGTGAGAAAAAAATAGTAACATTTCAAATTTTGCCTAGAAGCAAAATTTCTACCTTCATTATTTGCTGCTAAAAGGAAGAAGTAAATGTGAATTGAGTATCGATGAATCTTTAATCTATACATCTTCTGATTTGGTTCGACTCAGGAAGTAGAAAAGATTTTCCATACTCGTTATCTACAGGTTATGTCTACATATAAAAAAATGTGTGGATATATACATTTAATACATACACACACGCTCATACGTATATACACACCAACTGGTAACAAATCATCTTCCCTCCACACAGGTGACCCAGTGAACCCATGCACCACATCAGAACCTGCTTTAAGGCTACACAGTGTATCGATTATGGGACAAGACACAGGCAGCTGCTCTTGGTCTGAGCTATAATTGTTCCACTTCATGATCTATTATTACATTTTTAGTTGTGCATGACAACATTGCAATAACTTAGAATTTGTTGTATAAAAACAATTCCAGAAAGAGAACTCCCTTTTTCAGGGAACAACCCCACTCCCACCCCCTTACATTGTTTTTGTTGATTACAGAATATAAACTAAATCACATCAGAAACTGCAAACGCACTCTGTAGTCTTAATCTAAACTAACATGCATCAAAACATTCTGAAGTGTGGCATCCTTTGATTTTCTCATCTTCTCGATCGCCCTCTGGAGATCCTGCTGCTGCACGGGCCGAATTTCGTCTTCATCATGGCTTCAGAAGAATGAAAGAAAAAAAGCAAGACAATGATTTAGGTGATGTGTGACACCCATTCCTACAATGACAACTTTAGTCCTTGAAAATAGCAATTTCACACAGATCCAACACCACACTGGAAACATGCTTCTATCTGTGCATATAGTCTACCTGCAAGTATGCGAGATAATCAAAGGAAGATCACAGCAAGTAAAGTTACATGCATGCAAGAGTGTTATCATCATTTAAGGCTGGTAATATAATGCAATAATATTAACTCTTGCTGGTTCATGCAACCTCAAGCTTAACACCTTGGAACAAATAGTCTTATTTTAACAGCCAAAATGAATAAAGGTAACTTGTTGATCTTTTGGTTGTATAGTGGCAGTTTGTCAAGAGAGTACCTCGTGCTTTCTGTGAATCATAGCAAGGTTTGAAAAAACCCTCAAAATTTGCAATTCAAATTAGAAAATAAAATCTAATATTTGAACAGCGTGTAGCACCAGAAGCCTTCACAACTGCTGTTCAGCTATCGTAATAGAGAAGAAAGGCACATACTTCTCTTCTTCACAAGCAGAATTAACGTATTCCCTGACACAGAGGAGTGCTGCATCCCGGCACATTTCTTTCAGATCACTTCCTGAGAAGCCATCAGTCTCTTTAGCAACTTCCAGGAGATCTACATGCCTGTCCACCTGTCCAAAACCAAAAGGTAACAGCATGAAAACTCCGAAGTCATATACTTTGTTCTACAAGCACAAGATATAATCACCTCTAAGTATTTTTGCTTGCCCTAAGGGTTTTTTTTCCCCCCATCTTGCTTTTTGTGAACTAACAAGAAAATTATCTGATTAAGTTATGTCTTGAATCCTCCAAGTAGTTCATATCATTAAATGAAACAAACGTTTCATTTAATAAAACCCTAACATATAAAAGTGAACAGGTAATTGAAAGCCAACCATCACATTGGTATATTCTATTACTGACAAAGTTCCCGCGCAGCTTTGGGAGCCTGTTAGATGACAAAACAGGATGACAGGGATAATGACCCAGTTTCCCAAATGCTCTCACAAGTTTCCTACAACAGCACTGCTTTTTTTTTTTTTGGTGTGTGTGTGGATAAAGTGGTATAAGGCTCTATCAGACCTTCAGGACAACTTCTTACCTATAGCCAATGAACCCTACCCAATGGTAGGGTCAGACTGTGCCTTTCACAGTCTTTTGTTTGTTTTTTGACATTATTCGGAAGAGAACATTTGTTTTCATAAACACTATTTTAACCAGTAACACAGCAAGTCTGGAAAAAGTTGCCACCACATCTACCTTTTGTTGTTGCCAACGCTCAGCACAGAATAAGAAGCTCAAAAGCAGTTGTTTGCTGAGTTACTGAACAACTGCTCCTGTTTTATACAACCGTGAAAGATAGAACCTGGAGGCAAACTAACACATCTAATTCCATGCACTGCATTGGACCAAACTTGTTTCAGTCAGGACCCTTTATTTATTTATCCAGTTTACAGAAGCTTCTTCCAGCATATTTTCCAGTGCCCCCAAATTTCCTTTTCAAGAAGTTAAAGCCAACACAGCCTAACCAAAAGGCTGAAATTAAGGGGCAACTTCTTCTAAGAGGAAAACTCTTCCATGGAATTGGCTAACTGGTGATGAAGGCAAAGCCCCAAGCATAACCATTGTTACTTCCACCTACCAGTCCAACCTGTGGGCTCTGCGGGATAATGCAAGAATGTGCTGACACCCACCAAGCGCTCTTCCAATCCCCACCATCCCTCCCGCTTTTCTTGAAGGACAAAGATTACAGTGATTCTGTCCTACTTGCTCAACCCTTGAGCTCATACTTAAGTCCCTGCTCCCTGACTTACAACTCAGGTTTGGGTCTGGAGCCAGCCATCTGCCTCCCCAGATGTGGAAATGAAGGCAGAAGCCAGAAGCAGCAGCTGGTTTACACCAAGGTGCCTTCTACAATCACTACAGCTTGGCTGTCCCAGTGCTTTGCTCTAAAGCATCGTCCTGCACACAAATACTGAGAAGCCAGCAATGGTCGGCTATGGAGCTGCCCAGTCTGGGGCTGAAGGCCATCAAGAAAGGGATGCAGCAGTGTACCTGGTTAAGAACAACCAGAAAATGTGCACATTGTGTGGCAGGCATTAACAAGGATTTCCCTTCAACTCAGGGAGAAGAAACAAGACTTCAAGACGGGCGGGAAAAACAGTGGGCATGACTACACCCGCCATGCCCACTGTTTTTTTCAAGCCCTCTTTTCAAAGGCTTCCAGAAAGTTTGTTACCCTGGCTGGAAATAAACTGGGCTTGAGAGATCTAATTCCTCTTCTTATGGGATAACCACTAGTCTGATTCCAGGCAGCCCCAGCAACTGTTACTTGTGTAGCTGTGATTCACTGCCAGATGACTGATATGCCTTACATTCTTTCAGGCCCATGTTCAGAAGATGATTTAGGTTTCTCTTCATGGCCATAAGGCCAAGGTGTTTCATTGCCAGAGCAAATGAACAACACACCCCACTCGCATGCAAGGGCTGGCTGCAGTTATTTCAGGAACCTGCATAAAGGTCTATTATTTCGCACACCTTTCCTAACAACTCTTGAAAAGAAATAATGTTTTGGAACCACAATTTGCAAAAGAAGTTTTAATTTGTTTGAAGCTTTCTGCAAGTAGGTCATCTTTTCCTCCACAACTTCTTTGGCATTCAGCATGTGTTCTGTTTTCATATGCGTATAGTATTTTGCAAGAAGCAAACATTCCAATGCTATATAAACAATCCAAAATGACCACTTGAAAAAAAAAAAAACTCCTCAGTATCTGCCATTCACAATGATGAGGTGTGATTTTTAAACCTCTGAAAAAAAAAAAACAGTTGTTTTTACTACTGAATGGTACTTATCAGGATAGACCTCAATCAACAGACACCTTGCAAAATTAACTTAATGAGAATTAGTGCTGCAGACTAAATTCTGTAAGACTTCAGTGGCAGGAACCTCCAATAATACAGGTCCTATATCCTGCCAGCAGACACTTCTGATGCACTCACAGCTGCTGTTCTCATTTTGCAACCCACATGGTGATATGAACACCATATATTATTTGTAAAAACATCCATAGTAGTTTTCCTCTAAAGAAAGTATGAACCATGGATCAAAGTGGAAAAAGCAGCACTGTAAAAAAAAAAAAGAGTAATTCCTCCTTTCTTAATTAGAGCAAACAGACTACAGCTCAAGAAATTCAGTATCTTCCTGAGTGAATACTTCATGATATTTCTTTTATTGATCAAAGCAATATCCAAACATGATTCACCTTCAGGGAGATGAATATATTATCTTGTTATATGACAAGAAAATGGAGACAGAGAAATTACGTAATTTTCCTCAGAGATGGTGATTCACCAAGAAATCTGAGACTACTGCTCTGAATGAAGCTCATACTTAAACCAGTAGACGACTCTATTGCTTTAATTTTACGCCACGCCTAAAACCACAGAAGATTCTTAAGTTATAATCAGAAATACTCTGGTAGGTCATCTCTACCTTACTACAAAACAGCCAATTATAAAACAACTCCAGAGCCTGCACTCATGACAACAGTAATTCCGCAAATTAACCATTAAAAGAAGTCTACTTACATTTTCATTTTTCAAAATTAGCTTCAAGATTGCTTCTCTTTGTTTCAGAGCCTTAAACAAAAGAGACAAAACTTACTAGAGAACAAAAATAAACATATCTATACCAAATTTGCTCTATAATTGATCTATACCAAATTTGTTCTGACTGGGCTTTCAGTTAAATTTCTGTGACAAAAACCATTCCTTCAAATGGGAGACATGATACAACTAAGGAAACCTACGTGACAGCAATTAGGCACACCACTCGGCAAAACCAGATCTAGGGTACTCTCACTCCAGGAGCACATACAATTAAACATTTGAGCATATACATTTACAGTAACTATAGGGAAAGAGAAAATGCAGTGATATGTTTAGTCTTATTTTGCCTTAAATAAAAACATCTGTCTCTGAGGATTTCCCATAATCTTTAACAAAGGGCAGACTCTCTAGATCTAGAGAATGCTTTCAATACATACTTTGCTAAATCAGATGAAGAGGATAAACTCCTATGCTTAAAAAAAAAACAAAAACACAGTAATAAATGTAATTCTACAGATCATGCTTGGGAAGTTTAAGCAATATAAATCACATACCGTAATGATCTTGAAAGAAATGGCTAAGCATAGCCTTACTAACAAGAGAAAACAAAAGGCAGCGAAGAAACTTTCTTGCATCTCCTAAAAACAAACTTGTCCAAAATTCACTTTTGTTGTTAAAAAACAAACAAAAACAACAACAACAAAAACACAATAAACTAATCCCATAGACAGTCTGCATCTGACCAGATGACATTCAGTCTCAAAAATATTTCTTCCATTTCCCTCTGCCTTGCAGATAATTCTTTATGGGTAAATTTGGGGCATTTTCATCCCAAACCTGGCTAAACTGCAATGTATCATCTACAAGGTGTTAGGTACTCCATAATAATACTACCTGTGCACACTGTCAATCCACAGCATGTAAATTATCTTGGCCTTTGATAAAAGAGTTGTAACCAATCTTGGCCATATCACAAAGTACCACAGACAAGAACAAGAGGTGTGCAGTAAGTGCATGAGCTGGTTGTAGCAGGGTAAGGAAAGTTGCATGCCTGTGCCCTAAACGATGCTACCGATATTAATTCTAGGCCTCGGAGAGGAAGCCAGCCTCCACAGTAATATTCTGAGGCACAGTTACCTGCAGAAAATTCATCCTTCTAATAATGGCTCTTGATAAAAAGATGTGGCAAAGTACTAAAATACACATCCATGCCTCTTACTAATTCAAGGAAAAGCTGAAGATGAGTAAGGTGTCTGAAACCCTATGAACAGGCATCACAATAAAGGTATTTAGTGTGCTACAAATGCTTTGTTTCAAGAAGTATCCACCCACAAGGAGTGAAAGCCAGTGCAAACAAGACAGGTCTGGGAACATGACTACTCTCTTGCACAATCAATGAGAGTTTTAATCCTTCAGTACAGTCTCTAGGTTTCTGCAAAAAAATGAATAATTAAGGGTATTTCCGTAGCCAGAAGGGTATACTGACAACCACAATCCAGCTTTTTCCAATATTGATACAAAAATGTCTTGTGGTATCATTACATGTTCAAAGGCTACTCAAATACCTTGAAAATGATGGCAATAGCAAAAAATAGTAACGGTAAGATTGTGACAGCTGGCATAATTGATACAGGCCTGCCTTACTGCCCATTTATCATAAATTGTAAGGGGAATAAAAACAGTTTTCCAGATTGCTTGCTATATCCAGCTGTGGAAAGCCTTAAGCAGAACGTAGCCTTTGGTATGCAGATTTTCTGCTTGCTTCTCTTCTTGAAAACTAAGTATCTCATACCCAGAAATTATAAACAGTAGTCAAAATGTACCTGCTTCTTGGCGCCCTCCAACCTGGCTGTCACCCTACCTACCTTATAGGCAGAGGTATGCAGACACATTTGTTTAGAAGTTAAAACTAAGTTCTCCCCAGAAGGCAAGTAGCTTATGCGTGCTGGTGGGGAAGGGGAACTGCAAAGCACTGAAATAGCCACGCAGTCCATGAAGGGAGCTGCCCTTCATCTCAGTGCCACAAATGTTGAAATTCTCTGTTTGTTTAATATGCTATTTTCTAAGATGCTTCTGCAGAATTGCTCCTTAAGTAGACAATGCACCTTTTGGTTTGTACCCTTCCTGTATCTGCCCAATACTCCCTCACGGAATTCAGTTAACTGGGTTTCCTTGCACTACAGAGAAGACAGCTAATGGAGACATCTAGTGCATTCAGAAAAACAAAACTTCAATAGCAAAGCTGCGCTGGAAAACAACATAGTACTGCTAGCACCCAGAGACAGTATCAAGTACTAACTGCTGTGTGCTGACAAAGGACACACCCTAGTCCTATGCCAAGGACTTCCTTTAGCTACACAAAAACGTACAAGAATAGTTTATTTCATACTTATTTATCCCTCAGCAAGGGAAGATAGACTGATGTCTGTTTCAGAGTGCGGCATCTAAGCCACTTGACTTTTGTAGATGGAAAAATGGGTTGGAAGTGTTCCGGACACTTAAAGTTATTTCAGATAAAAGAATCAAGGAATCAAGTTTCTGTGGGAAACCCCACCTTAAAAAGCAAAGTTCTGTGTACCTCTATGAGACTAAAAGCTGATCAAAATAATACCCCATCTTTATTTCTTTGGGAAAAAAAAAATCCCAGACGGGATTTTGTGGTGATAAAGCCATTTTGAGGCTGGTAAAATACCTGCCTGTTGCTCAGCCACCAGACTCACTGCTTAAGCAAAGCTGGCATGACTTACAGGTTGGTTGATGTGAAACCGGGTCGGCATTCTTCTCATGATTGCAGAGTCAAGATCCTGAGGACGGTTGGTGGCTCCCATCACTATTACCTGTGTACATCAACAGAAAATGACTAGTTAGCCTGAAACCTGATTTTAAAAACATCACCATGTTACAGTTTCAAAACCAAACATGTGACTCTTCCACACTTTATCAAGAACATCAACATTTAAAGAAGTTACATAAGGCTTCTTGGTACTGATTTCAGCAACTGGATTTAAACATGCAGCTCAAGAGAGCATTGGTACCACACAGTACCATCTCAGTGGAGATTTTTACATGAGTCTGAAGCCTTCTGATCCCAATCTAAAAGTTCAAACACTAAGCAGTAACCCAGAGCTTTTGCTTACAGCTGCTGCTGATGTTTGTTTAGTTCCTGGTGGTCTGGAAGGAACTTGAAAAGAGACATTTTGATAAGATATGAGAAAACGTTTCATTCTTTTGCTATGTTGAAAAAAGAAGGGCAATCAGTTCTCTAGAATGACCAAGCTGGCAACTTTTGCAAGTACTAAAATATTGTTAGTTTCTTTTTTTTTTTTCCTTCTTTTTTTTACATTAAAAAAGCATTAAAAGTCAAGAAGAACCTACATGCACTGGTATACTGAAAGAGCAGTGCACCAGACCTGCTCTGAGCCAAGTTCAATACAAGCAGAGTATTTACCTCATTTGAGTGGATTCCAGTTGTTAGTTTAAGAACAAATTTACTTCCCATTCACATCAACCTTGTTTTCTCATTTGTTATTTTAAGTTATGTACACTGTAAATACCCAGTCACAAAAGTGAAAAATGCCGGGGAAATAAATCTCTTATCAAAACAGCTTCCTGACACCCTTCTGCTCCTTTGTCTGGGGTCACTCTTCCACAGCCAACAGCTCCTGGCACCTCCAGCAGCTCCTGGCCAGACCAGCTTCCATTTTCTGCATCAGAGTCACCCTGCCACCTAGAGGCTTATTTATAGGGTGGCAAATCGCTACGCTGAAAAAGCCAAACGGCTCATTTTCAGGTGGGGCTCCAGCAGTCTTAATCACAGCTCTGTCTAGTAAGGGTAATGCATGCAAGTTCTGTGGTCACGTAAGCGTGCTGAGCACTTGCTAATGTTCGGCTGAGCCCAAGCTGTCTCTTGCAAAGAGGCACTGCTGTACCCACACTGTGCTTCCCAAGGGCCTGTGCTAGTGCCCAGTATTGCACCCGAAGCGTTTTTCCCTCCATACAGAGCTGAGGAGCCTTCCCAGAACTGGCTGTGCCTGTAGGGTCTGCAAAGATGGGCTCCCCCAAGTGTACACACAGCTGTACGGAGCTCCCCCGCATGCAGCCTCGAGCAGTGCAGCCCTGTTTTCCAGGCACTGTGCCTGAAGTTCCTGCCGGACTCAAGACTACATCCTCAGCAGGTTTAGCCCATAGCTTAACACACTCTTCAGATGCAATCAACACAGGAACAAGTAACGCTCGTTACAGCACTTTACAATTTTCTCCGAACAGGTGGAATTTTTGTTACGGTAACAAAAGCCAAATCTTATCCTTACTCAAAGGAAATCTGTTTGGTGAGAATCAGACAGGCAACCCGAATCTCCCAAGTAAACATTTGTAATGAACAAAAGAGTCCAGTGAGCTGGCTGTCAGAAATGAGACAGTACAAATGTCAAAACCACTGCTTAAAGAACACTTCCTGAACAGCAATGACATCCAAGGGAGGGGCCTGAAATATAGTATTGAAACAAAACACTCCCGCTGAAAAACTCCCCAGAAACCTCACTCAGCCACAGCGTCTTCAGCCAACTGTTTGCACGGCATTTTACTGCGGCAACTCCCCACCATGCAGAGGCAGACACGTAAGGGACAACAATAACTTGTTCAAGCTCAGCATGCTGAACTCAAGTGGTCACTACATTGGAAAAGAGATAACATTCAAACATTGGAAGGAATGTATGCTTGCAAGATCATCTCAGCTTCCACTAAAATATTCATACCATTAGCCTCCTACTAGCAGTAAGCAAACACTCTGCTTTAAAGCCTCTATGCACATCTATTCAGTGCCTTCTAACCATTTTTTAAAAAATCCCCTGAAAAACAGTCTTTACTATGTGCTTGAGAGAGCAGGAAGAGCAAATTTTATAAAGAAAAAACTGATGGGGTTCAGATGATCAGAACTCATTCACAGATTAAAAATTCAGAACAGATTTAAAAACCTGAAAATTAAATATTTAGAGAACAACCATCCTTTTTAAAGGCCTGAAAAAGATTGCTCCAGGTAACACCTCAGAAACATACAGAGCAGGCTTTCTTCTATGCAGCATGCAGGTCATGTTTCCTGGGTGGGTGGTTTTTTTTTTTTGCCCTTTTTTTTTTTTGGAGCATCAGCAGCTTCTTTTTTTTTTTTCCTCTAAAAGACAATAGCTTTGTTAAGATTATGGGGAGGGGGAGGGAAGCATATAGGAATATAGGATGGAAGCATGGCTCCATTTAACAGCATTTATTTTGATCATTAAAAAAGTAGGGAAATTGATATTAACCCTAAGATAAAGAATTTGAGTCTATTGCTTTTCCACAGCTAGCCTGATGCTTTTCTGGAAACATAATAACCAACCTGCAACTGAGGTAAATATTCAGATATTTCAATGCCTCTTCTGAAATCAAAGATTCCCTTAACCTGAAGAAAATATTGTTCACAAGGTGTTTTTCAAAGCAGTTTAAAATTCCCAATTTTGGCTGCTCAAACTTTACAGCTATATTTTTGAGACTTAAGACACTTCAGAAAATAACAGCTCTTAATTAAAAACAAAACACCTACAGAAACAGTCCTCTCAAGAAGAAACACGATCTATTAATCCATCTCATCCCCATAATTCATGGGTAATCACTGACAGGTAAAGAAACTTTCAGCAATTACTACGTATGATCTGCTACTCTTCCCAAATGATTCAATGCGCAATAGATGACATAACAGAATCACATTACTTTTCTTGCCATCCTCTTCACTTACCTGGCAGTTATAATCAGTGTCCAGTCCATCCCACAGACTCATAAACTGAGCTTTCATCATAGCTGTAGCTTCATGGTCAGAACTCGAACGACTTCGTAAGAAGGAATCTGTATTAAAGGAATCAGTAAAGCAGCTGACTTTCAGTCCTGCCACTGAAACTATGCTGTTTGGTTTCTCATGTGCAGACTGATTCTATTCTCTATCTTACAAGTACTTTTAAAATAAACGCTGTCAAGAAAGGGAAAAATATTTATTACAATGAAGAATAGGATAGTGGAATCTTACCACATTTTTAAGCACATCTTTTAAGTTACATCGCAGAAGTATGTAACTATCACATGGGACTGTCCCAAATCTTGTGATCCAAATTTTCCTGAATGGAAACTTAAATTTCATCTCAATTTCTTATGCAGAGATGGAAGCATTCAGAGTCTGGCAAGTTAGAAATCACCAAAATACACAAGAACAGCAAATTGCAGGACTGATGTGAAGTAGGCTATATACTTTGCTATGCAGAGCTCTAGCTTTGCTAGGGGTTGCCTTAAGAATTTCCAGCAGCTATGGAAAAGCACATTTTTCACACCTACAGGAAGGAAAAAAAGCATCTTATGGAAGTAGCCCCTTTGTAAACCTAAAATGGAAAAAGGGTGAAAGCTTTGTCATGCTCCCTTTCTGCAAACTGTAAAACACACTCTGTGAAGTGCCAGTGATATGAACAAATGAACAATTTTAACTAGACTGCTTACAACAACTTAAATACCAATGTGACAAGCTCTAATGCACTGAACAACCGGCAACTTCGCTGCCTTCCTAGCTGAAGTTCCCTTCCTAGTTCCATAGCCTGCCTGATTAGATTGTTATTCCTGAGCTCTCCTAATCCCATATTTTATTTCCCATTATGTGCCCTCATGGAAAAAAGTTATTCAGTGTTCAAATGTATCTGGTGATAGCTTTCCCTTTATAAAGAAAGGCTTTCCTCATGAATCTTAGCCTAACCAAAAATAAGCAGCAACTTGTTCCATTTTTAATTTCCTCCACTAGCAAAAGAAAAAAAAAAAAAGAAAAATACATGAAATACATTGTTTTTCCTACTATGTCACCATTACTTTTCAATAGTACTTTTATTACTAAACCTTGTTCCATTATCATTCTTTTAAGGAACCGGTGACAATAGCTCAATATAACCATCAACTCAAACCTACAGTCTAATGCCACTCTGCTACAGTTACTTAAAAAGCACATAGATTTTTACCTATTTCGTCAATAAAAATGATGGACGGTTGGAGCTTTATAGCAAGGGAGAAGACAGCAGCAGCCAGTTTTTGAGACTCTCCATACCATTTGTCAGTCAGCGTTGAAGGCTGGAGATTAATAAATCGACAGCCCGCTTCCTTTGCTGTAGCCTTGGCGATCAATGTTTTGCCACAACCAGGAGGGCCATAGAGAAGTACTCCTGAAAAAGTCCCAGTGTTAATGTTCTCTGGTTGCAGTACAGAAAACATGCTTCGGCACAACAGACACGAGAGGGTCCGGGCTTGTATTTTGTCCAAGTTTTAAAAGATAGGTCATCAAGTTATACAGTGCTCCATCAAATCAAACACAGTCATTTTAGTTATTTCAGAGAGCCTTATTTTAAGATTAAAGCTAGGACTATCTAAAAATGGATGAATATGGTGAAATTTAGGATAAATTTGTCTGAGAGATGACTGTTTTATTACAGTGACTGTAAATGTAACGTAAGATTAAAAACCTATTTTTGTAAGCATTTGATAAGCCTTATTTACGGTTCAATTTTGCTAAGAAAGCTTAGCACAAAGGGGTTAAACAAAAAGAGAGCCCACAAACATTTTAAACAAATCACACACAATTAAAGCACGACATCTCATGTTATTTTTAAAACTTGTCATATTGAAAGAATTCGCAGTAATATTTTTCTAACATAGTTGTAAAGAAAACAATTAAAAAAAATTGGTCAATTCTGAAAAAAAGAATTACCTTTTTTTTTTCTGCTTATGCAATTGATGACCATAAAAATAACTAATCTGAAAAAATGATTTTTAACATACGATGCAAGTGACTATGAAAACAGGAGAGCTTGTCCTGTATGGAAAGTATGCTTTAAAAAGATAAATAAAAAATAACTTTCCCTTCCACTTCTTAGATCATGACATTAAAATAATTTTCCAAACAGTTTCAGTTTGTAACTTAAACAGAAAGGAGCCTGGAAAAAGCTAAACCAGTTACAAAACTGTTTCATTTTTCATCTTTTTGTTCACAAAACTAGGAAGAGATGGTCACAGATACACAATTAACACAGACAGTAATTAACCGTTTTCAAAAAATTCCAGGGATCAAAACATTAAAAATAAACTTTCTTACTGTGTCCAACATTTTAGATTTAAATTCTTTCTGTTTTCTGTAACATACAACGAATATGGCCAGAAGCATTCTAGTGCAGATAGTCCAATTTCTGTTTTACTGTTGGAAATTTAATTTGTCACCCAGCAGTTTCCTTACTGCCTCAATACTGTCCAACTCAACTCCAGCAAAAAAAAAAAAAAAACAATGGATCTCCAAAATGAAAACGTTATCTCTGTCTCTGAATGACTGGAATTTCCATAACTAGAACAAAGACCAAAATTTTTAAGACTAGAGAGCTGTGTAAAACATTAGCTTAAAACAAGTTTTAGTGTCTATAACTTACATTTCCATGATACCATAAAAATACTAATAAGTGTACAAAGTTGTACAGTAGAGTTATAGCTCACCTCGGTCAAAAGACAAGATGAGGTATAAAAATAATCCACAATTTAGGCAATTAAAAATGCAGATTACATAGATTAATCCATCAAAATGCAACTAAAATCAATTATCACTTCATAGTTAAAATAAAATATTCCCTAAAATTTGAATTAATGGTAGTAGAAGAGGAAAAACCCTTAGGTTCAGACCTAATTGTTACAATTTGGGTAACTGTCAACCCACTTCCTCTTTCTTTTCTAGGTAATTCTAACGTTTCTCTTTTTATTATTATTATTTTTTAAATACCAGCATATAAATTCATAACATTTCCTTCCTACCTTTTGGTGGCTGTAAGAGCCTGGAATTCTCAAACAAGTATTTCTTCTTGATGGGCAAGATGACAGTGTCTTTCAAATCTGTAATAACATCATCTAAGCCTGCAATATCATTCCAGGTTACCTGATACGGAAAAACAGTATTACAAACGATCGAGGGGGATAAGAGATTAAAAGGAAGTTGAAAGGAAGCTGTATTCTTCATGATGCCACCTTAGTTTCAAACTACAGAAATTTTTTCTGTGTATTTCCATGGATACGTATATATGCCAAATATCATCCAAACAACAAAAAAAACCACTAGTATCTTCCATGTCCGAAGTGCTTTTATAGGAATAAAATGGAAAACAATTTCTTACATGCATGCTTAGTGGGTCTACGAGATGTGCAGCAATACTCATTTCATATTCAGTAAGCTTGACATTTTTCACTCCGATTTGCTTCATTAGCTTTTCAGCCTAAGGGAAATAAAACGCCAAGAAAATCAGAGGAAGAAATAGGTAATTCAAAAAATATTTTTAAAGAACTGCTACTTGGAGTCTGAAGGTTAGAAATAAGAACTATAAGCTTCTCAGTAAGTCACATTTGACAAGAAACTAGATCTTTCTGAAGAGAAAAGCTCTGCTATTTCCAAATGACTTGCTGTCACCTGAGTGAAACTAAGTCACGTCTCAGTTCCCATCAAGTAAGCGTCACACCAACCCTCCCACTGCCCCAGACCCACAAGTCATTTATTATAACCTGAAAAGCTACCAAAACAAACATTAAAACACTGACTTTTGCTGATCAGAACAGGGCTAGCACACAGGTAACCTCAGTACGCTTCCGTAATATGTATGAGTTTCCAAAGCTGATAGAGACATGTTACACTTAAAAAAACAAAAAGCCAAGGAGTCCTTAATTCTTTACAAACTTTGTATAGGATTCAGACGAACGGCCTGAAACGTGTTATTAAAGAGAACTCTATAGATCCTTCACATGCTTATATTAGCTTTGTATCCCTACAAATAACACACGTACACACTTTAATGGAAAATTATCATTTGTGTCATTGTAAAAAGCAAACACCCAACCTTCCCTCCCCAACACCACTGTATCATTCACAGAGAATGATGTATTTTCAAGGAAAAAAAAAAAAGATACTGCACAGAGGCCAGTCATTTTTTCTATGTATTCAATGTTTTTTTTTCCCAATTTAAAAGGAAAAGTCATTTGTTGTGTTAACACGCTTTCGCAATTCAGTATCTCTTTACACTCTAACTTGTGGTTAGGTCTGACATGCTTTTGGGATATTGCAACCTCTTATATAATAGCTGGCAGTAGCACAGATTGTGAAAGCTGATTTTTAAAGTGAGGCCATTTTTTTTTTTTACTGAAGATTTCATTAAAAAAAAACACAACAGTTAAGTTACTCAAAACTGCAGTTTGAATTTGTGAAATTTGAAGCAAAAAAAAGTTGAAGCGACATTTGCTTCAATACTTTCCAAAGGAAACCTTCGACGTTTGGTTCAGAAATGCACCTGAATCTTTTCTGAGAGCATTAACTCCCATGAGCATCTCATTTAAGTACAACATAAGGAATGAGGCTTGTCACTTTTCTTCTCCCATTTGCAGGGCATTCTGACTGCTGCTGGGCGGAGAGAAAAGGTGCAAACCATTCTTAAAAAAGCATTTGTACAGCAGTGTCCCTCATTGTCATGAGTAACTACAGTTCCTGGCTCTGCCACTAAGTTGCCAAAAAGCAGCAGAGAATTAAGTTATTTCTGGTCAAGGTTTTAAAAAGCAACTGAGAGCATTATTTAATGCAACTGCTGCTTAGCAAAGCTGTCAGAAGCAGAAGAGGTATTGAGACCACACACTTGCACATAATTAGAGAGGCAACATCAAACTGCAGTTCAACAGTTTTTCTACTACTAAAAGCTAAACATTTTAACTTGTTGTAAGATGTAAATACTGAAAACACTAATAGCTTGGATCCTGAGATTTACTAAAATACACTTCTGGTTTTGTTGATTACTTCATTGGTTATTCCAAGTCCAGTTTTCAGTTAGCATATTTCTCTGTCTGAGCAGTAATAAATGAAACAGTATTTCACAAAAGTACTTACGAATAAAATCCTACCTGTTTCTGAGCTTCTACTTTTTGCTTTCTGGTCGGATCAATGGCATCAACCATCCATTTAATGGTAAAGTATGTTACAGCACCAAATATCGTTAAACGAAAAATTAATCCAACCACTTCATTTCGGCTCAGGGGGCGTGAGAAGGTTTCAGCATGGACCATTTTGCTTTTTAACACTAAACGAAAAAAAGCAGTGGAGAGAGAGAAAGAAAAAAAAAGTAAAGCTGAGAAGATGCCTACCTTAGTTTTTATAAAATGGTGTTTAAATATATTTCCAGGCAGACAGAGAGCATAAAGTTTACCGTGTAGTTATCATGAAGCACCTCAACAACAGCACAGTGCCAATACATAAAACTGGGTAAGGTTAAAACATACAGCACTAAGTATGATGATGACACGGTTTCACTTCCACTTCCAGGAAGCAGAGGGCAAAGGACAACAGCAATCTGAGGCCTAATTTCTTGACTGATTACATACAAAATGGTCTCCATTTCAGTCTTCTGTTAAGAAATCAGCATTCCTTTCAGCTCCATAATACCTTGCTAAGAAAGAGCACTTTATTTCAGCGCCAAGCTTACATATAATTTCAGTCTTAATGGGAATGACTGTTATTGGCCTAAGAACGCTAAGTCATGGAGACAAAAATAAATTACTTCAACTAACAGTTGTGTTGTTTTATTTTTTTCCCTAAGAGGAAGCTTTAAGGAAAGGCACTGAATTGTCACATTCAATGAAGATTGACAACTTCTATTCAGATATGATGAGGTTAAGAGCTGGAGCCTGCACCTAGCAGAATGTATTTGTAGTCTTCTGTGTTAATAATAACCCTGGAAAACTGAAAGAGCTGGATGTGGCACAGAGTTATCAAGGGAAAAGGCTGGCACCATCCAGGAAGTACAACACCTTCACATTACAGCAGTGTGCTGCAGAGAGGAAAAATTCTTCCTAAACAATACAAAAACGCCTTACAAATTGGGGTCCTCTTTCCTTAATCTACTTTCCACTCAAATTACAGGTTTACATATGAGAATCCCCACAGTCCTACTCATTCACTGCCTGATTTTCCTGCTGCAAGGGCAATTCCTTTTGGCAGCTTCTTCAACCATTCCCTGGCTGACCTCCAAACAGAGCTGTCAGCCAGGGGAAAAGTTGGACTACCCAAATATCCTTGAATTCCCCTGCTCTTGGCTAGTAGTCACATTATGTTGACCCTGTATACAAATAAAGGCAACAACAGTGCCATACCACGCACTTTCTTTGCAAAAATTCAGCATGCTGGAATCAGGAGAAGCATCCTGACACGTTCACCAAACCGAATCAAAAGCTCACTGCTATATTCCAGCGTCGACCACCAAAACAGTTTCGGTTTTGATTTTTTTAAACACCCTTCACTCCCTGTTTAGAAATTTAAAAATTAAGGTCGTTTCTGCACATATCTACTTGGAAATCAAATAAAATTTGCCTGTTTAACATCTAAGCAAGTAATGGAAGCTAGTAGATTCAACATATTCTCTTAAGCTTGATTTATTAAAAGAAAAAGGCTATACATTCACTGAGCAAGAAAACTGGCCTTCAACTCCCCCCCGCCCCCCAAAAAAAACAACCACCCAAACCAACCAATAAAGCCAACAAACAAACCAACCAACACCACGTTTCTCACGCAAACCTTGCTGAACAGCCATTTTAAGAAAAAGGTTACGCTCAAAACCCTCGCCTGAACTTTCCCGGCGCCGTGCTGTGCGCGCCCAACGCCTCGGGCCATGCCCTCACTCTCCTCAGCGGCGGCTGCAGCACGGGTAAGGCGAGGGCAGCGGGCGGGCAGCACGCTCCAGCCCCGCGCGGCTACCGCCACATCTCCACCCTCAGCGGGGGAAAACGCCTCCTTCCTTCCCCGCGCCCGCACCGAGAAGGTTCTCGGCCGGAACGCGGCCCCGGCTCTTCCCCGCCGTGCCCCCGCTGCCGCCCGGCCCCGGCCGCCCGCCGGGAGCAGCGGACCCGGGCCCGGCCCCGCCGAGGACGCGCCGAGGGCAGCGGGAGGGCCGTGCCGGGCCGTGCCGGCAGCCGTGACCTTCCCGCCGCCGGGCGGGTGTCGCCGAGGCGGCCGCTGCCCCGCTCGCTCGCTCCCTCACTCACCCACCTGCCCGCCCCCCGGGCCGGGGTCTGCGACGCGCGGCTCCCGGCGCGGCGGCGGCCGTACGGGCGGAGGAGGAGGAGGAGGAGGAGGAGGCGGCGGCGGCGGCGGCGGCAGTGCGGCCCCGTGCTTTCCCGCTCCGGCCGGCTCCCGCCGCCCCGCACGAAGGTTCCGCCCGCCGGGCAGCGCCGGTAACGGCCGGCGCCGCCGCGGCCCCCTCAGGGCGGCGGCGGTCGGGGCGCGGGGCGGCGGCGGCCCCGGCTGGCAGCGGCCCTTGGCTCCTCGCTCAGGTACCACACGGTCGTGCTTCTGAGGCGAAGCTGCAGCACGGGTGTTCGGGCAGTTCACGAAAATTCACCTTTCTTCACGCGTTTTCCAGGCCCCCGTCCTTCTCAAGTTTCGAGTTTTTGCCGCAATTTAACATCCCACGCCACAGAACGCGACAGGTGGCAAATAACCAAGGCAGTACGGCGCGGGAGGTCATGGCCATCGTGCAATGATGAGTAATGGCACAATTGTTCGGTATATACAGATATATAAAAACATATAAAATAACAAAAAAAAACTGTACTAAACGTAAATGGTTCAGTTTCTGAACTGTCCTCACTCCTAGAGCTACCTAGAGCTATCAGTGTAGATGGGCCACCTGAATTTTGAGATACACACGCTTACAGAAAAAAAAAAATCGTAAAAATGTGTAGGAAATAGTAATCTTGAAATCGTTCAAGAAATAAAAAATTCCACACTACCTCAGTTCTGAACTGACCGGTAAAGAAGTAAATAAGCAGCCTAACCAGGAAGTACAAAATACCTACCTAAAATAAAACTGATTAGGAAAAGCTATCGATCGGTCGGTTAAATGGTACATATGTGCTGCAGCTTCCCAGCACTAGGGCAGCGTTTTCGTGCAGGGTTGAGGCAACTGAGGGAGCTGGAATCAAGCTGAGGCGGATATGCAAGAAAGCCTGCGTCAGGATGGGAGTCCAGCTGAGTGTCTGCGGGGGAACCTAGTACTTCCAGAGGCTGAAATGTCCTCCATCCATTAAGAAGCTATGGTGGTAATTCTTCCTATACATTCTCAGTAATATCTTTCATGTCGATTCCATGTTAATTACTTTATACATCCTTTTTTGTTGTTTTCCCATTATGTGGCCTGGTTTTTTGTTCTAACTTTTCTTTAAACGTTGTTCTACATCCTGTTGTATTTGGCTATTCTCACTTTCTCTGGCTTATAACCTAAGGTTTTTTTCCTCCAGTACTTGTTTTTTTTTTCCTGCTGCTTTCAGATTTGCTTTCTGTAGGATCAGTTTAAGCTCCTCCCATAATAGCAGAATAACCCCAAGCCCTCGGAGCAGCATCTGTTTTTAAAAGGAAGCCATTTATTTATCACTGACCTCGTAAAACTTTCATAGCAAAGATGTGTCTTTGTCTTGGAGAAATGTTGTTTGGATGGGACCTCAGGAGGTCCCTTGTCCAGGGTAAAATTAGGGAATGTATAATACAACCATAACTATACTTAGAAGGTGTATGCAAACAGAACAACCCAAAGCTTGCAAGTTAACATCAGTTGGTGGATTTCAGATGCTACTGGGATACATCAGAATGAAAATCATCTACGTTTAATAATTAATCAGCAGTTTATTTAGAAGTACTGAGGTAAAAGACTTTCAAAAAATTCCAATTTGCATTGCAAATGAAAATAGTAACTTCAAACAATATATCAGGAAAATGTTGAGAAGAAGGTTAAAATAAGGAGATCTTTTGAGTGAATGTGATTACTCAGATGTTTTGGCAACTTGTCTTTTGTTGTCTTCTACCCTTCTGCTCTTGCATCAATGCCCCTGAATTTTTAAAGCCTTTCAGTCCCAGCTTTTTTTTCTTTTTTTTTTCTTTTTTTTTTTGTGATACAGCCTTATGACTTTATTTTATTCTTACCTATAATTCATATATTGTTCAGGGACTTGATAACAAAATTCTGCTAGCTCACTTGGAATCCTATTTTGTTTTTCAAGAGCTTTTTATACAACATTAATTTTCTTATGAGGCATTTTTAACTGTCATCCCTTGTACACAAATGCAGGAACTACTTCACCTACAGACGAGTCAGCTGAAACTTTTTGTGCCTACTGGGTACAACAGCCTGTGGAACAGATCTGCTGCTTCTGGTCTTTAATTTCTTCTTCACTGCACCTGCTCCATTCAGTGTCACCTCAGGTAAAGTATGTCACAGCTGATCTATCTGTACTGACACCCAGGCATTCTCTGCAGTGACCCAAGTGGGATGTGATCTGCCCCGTAGAAACCATCTGACATCACATCAGTGGTGTTTTCATCATTAAATCAATACACAAAAAAAGTACTCAAGTTCTCAAAATGATTGTGATTTTACCAGAGTAGTCGCATGAGAAATTTCAGTTTGTTTCTACTTACTGGATCAATATAACCTACATTAACAACAAAAAAAAAAAAAGTTTTGAAACAACTTTAGCTTCTTCAGCAGTACTGGAGGTTTCCCTTTTATTGTTCTGTGTGCTATAACTCTCCCAAATAAGAAATTTATTTAATCAGAAAATAAATGTATCAATGTCTAAATTGATTTACAGAAGGCCTTCCTTTTTCTGCTGCTTCTCCAACCTTTAATGGTAAATAAGATGATTATCTTATAGACAATATATTTTTTTTAAGTCTATGTAGAACATGTGAACAGTTTCCCCTTGATGATTTAATAGCGAACTAGATATAATCAGCGATGCTGACAGCTTTATTATTAATTTGAGGCTTATACTAGTTCTTATAATTGCCCCTCTTGAATAGAAAAAGGGTAATCAATCATTTCACTGTCTGAATTTCATGCACTAGGCAAATACTATTGTGTTTGAATCACCAGTATTGTAGGAAAATATTTAGGACCCTTCTGTTTATTCTCCCACTCTTAAAAAATGACATCTGTTTTGTTGCAATTAAGGATAAATGCAAACACACACACAAGTAATAAAACCTACATTTTCTCGCTGCTATTTGACAGCTCTAGCATGAACCTTTGAAAGAAATCCTCTGCTGAAGTATATGTAAAAAAATTTTAATGAGTAATGCAATTTTTCAGAAGTCAATCAGGGTCAGGTTGAAGGTGAGGTTGATGTCTCACTGATATTCTGTGGAATCCATATGTTGCATTGGGCTCTGTTTTTTTCACAATAATGAGAGACTATTATTTCTTGAACAAATATTTCTTAAAAATGGTGGGAAATGCCAAATTCATCCTGCTTTACTAAACAGTTTCAAAACCATTATGTTTTGAGCCTTCATCTCAACATTAGGACTTACTCTCACAGAATCACAGAATCGTCTAGGTTGGAAGAGACCTCCAAGATCATCTAGTCCAACCTCTGTCCTAACACTAACAAGACCTCCACTAAACCATATCACTAAGGACTACATCTAAACGTCTTTTAAAGACCTCCAGGGATGGCGACTCCACCACCTCCCTGGGCAGCCCGTTCCAATGCTTAATAACCCTTTCGGTAAAGAAGTACTTCCTAACATCCAACCTAAAACTCCCCTGTCGCAACTTTAGCCCATTCCCCCTCGTCCTGTCACCAGGCACGTGGGAGAACAGACCAACCCCCACCTCTCTACAGCCTCCTTTAAGGTAACTGTAGAGAGCGATAAGGTCTCCCCTGAGCCTCCTCTTCTCCAGGCTAAACAACCCCAGCTCCCTCAGCCGCTCCTCGTAAGACTTGTTCTCCAGACCCCTCACCAGCTTGGTCGCCCTTCTCTGGACTCTCTCGAGCACCTCCGTGTCCTTCCTGTAGCGAGGGGCCCAAAACTGAACACAGTACTCAAGGTGCGGCCTCACCAGAGCCAAGTACAGGGGGACAATCACCTCCCTAGACCTGCTGGCCACGCTGCTTCTTATACAAGCCAGGATGCTGTTGGCCTTCTTGGCCACCTGAGCACACTGCTGGCTCATGTTCAGCTGCCTATCAACCAATACTCCCAGGTCCTTCTCGGCCAGGCAGCTTTCCAACCACTCATCTCCCAGCCTGTAGCGCTGCTCGGGGTTGTTGCGCCCCAGGTGCAGGACCTGGCACTTGGCCTTGTCGAACTTCATACAGTTGACCTCAGCCCATCGGTCCAGCCTACCCAGATCCTCCTGCAGAGCCTTCCTTCCCTCGGGCAGATCGACACACGCACCTAACTTGGTGTCATCTGCAAACTTACTGAGGGTGCACTCGATCCCCTCGTCCAGGTCATCGATAAAGATATTAAAGAGGACCGGCCCCAGCACTGAGCCCTGGGGGACTCCACTAGTAACCGGCCTCCAACTGGATTTGGCTCCATTCACCACAACTCTTTGGGCCCGGCCATCCAGCCAGTTTTTAACCCAACGAAGCGTACGCCAGTCCAAGCCACGAGCAGCCAGTTTCTTGAGGAGAATGTTGTGGGAAACAGTGTCAAAAGCCTTACTGAAGTCAAGGTAGACCACATCCACAGCCTTCCCCTCATCCACCAGGCGCGTCACTTGGTCGTAGAAGGAGATCAGGTTCGTCAAGCAGGACCTACCTTTCATAAACCCATGGTGACTGGGCCTGATCGCCTGGTTGCCCTTCAAGTGCCTCGTGACGACATTCAAGATAATCTGCTCCATGAGCTTCCCTGGCACTGAGGTCAAACTAACAGGCCTATAGTTCCCCGGGTCTACCCTCCGGCCCTTCTTGTAGATGGGCGTCACATTTGCTAGCCGCCAGTCGACTGGGACCTCTCCTGATAGCCAGGACTGCCAATAAATGATGGAAAGCGGCTTGGCCAGCTCCTCCGCCAGTTCTCTCAGTACCCTCGGGTGGATCCCATCCGGCCCCATCGACTTGTGTACATCCAAGTGCTGTAGCAAGTCGCCAACCATTTCCTCGTGGATAGTGAGGGCCACATCCTGCTCCCCATCCCCTTCCACCAGCTCAGGGTACCAGGTATCCAGAGAACAACTGGTCTTGCCGCTAAAGACTGAGGCAAAGGCGGCATTAAGCACCTCAGCCTTTTCCTCATCTTTTTCCTTTTCTTTTTCTTTTCTTTTTTTCTTTTTTTTTTTCTTTTCCTTTTTCTCCTCAAACCTGATCCTACTAATGCCTCCATACCTTTAGTGTAACTGGAGCTCTCCCTGCTTGCAGAGATCTGACCTTGGCGAGGTGTTTCCATGCACTGTGCTGATCTGGAGCTGCTTAGTGTGGAGCCATGAGACACTATCAGCCTACCGCTGACTGTGTGCCTTTCCACTGTTAATGAGAGCTGGGCCTTAGTTTTCAATTGATATCTTCCTGTAAAAGTATGTCTGAAAGAAAAATGAACTGGAAATCATGGGTTTATACTGGGGAAAAAAAAAAGTGTTTGTGGCAGCTGCTGTTGCCCAAGCATTTGGTGTCCCTGGGCTACTTCAGATCACACAGCATGCTTCCTACTCAAGGACTTGTCTAGAAATTGGCAACCTAAGTTGAAACTCTTTCAGCACACTTTTTCAATTTGGCTTTTGCAGCTGTGGGAAAAATATAAATAACTTTTTTTTATTATTATTAATATAAAAAAAAGGAGATTGCAGATTTCCCCCAAAATTGTAAAATTTCAAATCCAAAGAATGGATGACTTGGCTGGACTCTAAGAGACTGTAGCTTTTGAATACAGAACTAGAAGGTCTCCACAGGGACCTATCATAGTTTGAAGACACATTACAGGAGTTAAGATGAAGGCCACACAGCGTGCTGGTTTGATTTTGACCATTGAGTGCTTTGCTATGAAACATGTGGTTGAATCACCATCCCTGGAGGTCTTTAAAAAGCGTTTAGATGTAGAGCTTAGTGACATGGTTTAGTGGAGGACTTGCTAGTGTTAGGTCAGAGGTTGGACTAGGTGATCTTGGAGGTCTCTTCCAGCCTCGATGATTCTGTGATTCTGTTATTTTTGGTGAACTTCACTGTCCAGTCACTACAGGCTAATGGCAACTTCGCCAGTGATCTGAACAGGAGCAAGATGGGAAAGAACTGGTATGCTAAAAGCCAAAGGATCTGTGGTGTCTGAAGGCAGGAATGGGGTTACTGTTCACTGTGAATAACAAAACAGAAAGGGAAGGAGTAGGTATGAAAGGAGATCACCAGAAAGCAAGACAAAGTATTTGGAAAGACCAAGACAAGCGATGGAAAAGAAAATGATGGTGGAAAGGGGAAGCCTGGGAACGGTTTTAATAATTGGACAAAAGCATGTAGTGGTTTTTCCCCAGAAGACTCTTCTGGGTTTTGCCAACTTGCAGATCAAAGACTTCTAAGTTAGAGGTTGTATTGTATTCTGTAGCCCATTCTTTCATGATTTTGGCCACTTTCTCCTTAAACCCATGTAAACTTTTTGCATCTATGACATTTTGTAGCAAAATCATACAATTTAACTTTGTGGAACTGTTAGAGCAGGTCCAGAGGAGGGTCGATGAAAACATTCAGAGGGCTGGAGCACCTCTCCTATGAAGAGAGGCTGAGTGAGCTGGGGTTGTTCAGCCTGGAGAAGAGAAGGCTCCAGGGAGACCTCATTGCAGCCCTCCTGTACCTACAAGAAAGGTAGAGCCTACAAGAAAGCTGGGGAGGGACTCTTTGTCAGACAGTGTTGCGACGGGACAAGGGATATCAGCTGTAAACTAGAAGAGTAGGTTTAGATTTGCTCAGAGGGTAGCGAGACACTGGAACAGGCTGCTCAGAGAAGCTGTGGATGCCCCATCCCTGGCAGTGCTCAAAACCAGGTTGGATGGGGCTGGGGGCAGCCAAGGCTGATGGGAAATGTCAGAACTGGATGGTCTTTAAGGTCCCTTCCAACCCAAACCATTCTGTCGTTCTATGATTCTATGCTGTGACACTAATTACTTCTCTTTGTTGTTTTGAACCTGTCTCCAGCTAGATTCTTCTGGAGTCCCTACATAGTATACTGAAGAAATGGCAAAGAAAACAGACCCTGTCAAACCTTTTCAGTAACTGAAGATTTTAGTTAAAGATAACCTCCACATAACTTTTTAAGATGGGACCTCAACTCTACACAGAGTTTAAGATGGAGGCGTAACATGAGTACTAGCAGTGGCATAGCTATATTCTCTTTCCCTGTCCTACTAATTCCTGGCATAGTCGTACAAGTTGGACCATGAGATTTCAGCAGTGTTTTTTGTTACAAAGATCATCACTGCATGGTTTGATGAAAATCTGTCCCACGTATGTAGCTGGACGTCAGAAAGAGAGGGGGCAGTCTTTATATTTAGAGGACTTTCAGAAATGTTTTAAAAGGTGTTTTTGATTTGCTAGCCACAACAGTATTTGTCTACAGATAACCTCCAGGTCCAGGACCTAAAAGTAGGTTTCATGGGTTCATTTAATACATTTGAAGTTTGGGAAAGGAACAGTATGATCTTACTCCACACACTAGCTGACCCCAAAATAACTATGAGCTGCCAATGCAATCAGGAAAACAAGGCCCTAAGAAGTCTTGGGAGCAAGGTTCCTAGCAGAGTTTGGAAGGGATTAATACCACTGTCCTTGGCTCTGGCAAGATACCATCGAGAACACCGCGCACCATTCTGGTCGTGTATATTGAAAAGAAATGTTACTGAAACTGGAGCAGAAAGTCACTATGGAGACTAGTGAGGTGAAGGCTAAGAGAGATGACATTTTATGTCTGTAAATGCACAAAGGGTAAAAAGGGTAAATACTGTGGCGTAGGAGCTATTTAAGGCCAACACTGGCACAAGAACAAACGGATATAAACCAGCTACAAATATATTTAGCATGAAAATCAGAAGAAGGTTCTGGGAACAGCTTCCCAGTGGGAATAATGGTGGCAAAAGATCTTAAGATGAAACTTGATACATTTATGAAAGAATTATATAATACAGCATTTGCAAAGGCTGAAGGCTGCAGCAACCCAGGAAATCCCTCCACCTTATGTTCCAGTTTATTTTGAGCCCTTAAAGGCAAAGCATAGCATTTCACTCTTCCATTCCTCTTCCTGCTCCAACCATCTGCAAGTGGACTTCAGCACCTCTCTTAAAACACATTTTAAATTCAGTGTCGTGTTCAATCTTATCTCATGCTTTTGAATTCCTTCTTGCTGTTCCTTAGAAAAGTTTTGTAAAGTATTGCCTTACATATATTACAAAAATTGACATTATCTTTTTATACCTACTATATTTTATTTAATCTTTCCTACTTGCCAGAGTACTGCTTATCAACAAAATTGCCCTAGTCTCCAACCAATATGCAAGCAAGCATTAATCAAGTTGCCCTGCTCAAACAAAAGTGAGAGCCATTCTCCGGGTAACGCAACTACTAAGCAAACCAGGTAGAGACATCCTGCTGGCGTTCCTGTGAGGACCATCCTCCCGGTGGTCTGATGGGTCTAGGGAAAATACAAAGTTTCTTAGTCAAGGTGTCTTTCCCCACCAGCCTCAGAAACATTTGAAGTGAGTGTATCAATTAGTACTGGGATCTGTTCTTTAGGGAGATTCCTGCCTGTCTGGTTTACATCATCTGCTTTTCACAGAGAAAAGGGAAAGGGATGCTCAGGTTTTCCTCCTACCATCAGGCTGCTCCTTTCCATCATGTCTCTCTTACAAATCTATAGGAAAGGGGTTCTTTTTCTTACTCAACAGGGTTTCACTCTCCTTTCATTTCTGTTCCTTGCAGATTTTTGAAGGTATTCATCATCCCTTAATAAGAGAACTGCCTTCACCTACCTTTTAAATAGGAACAGACTTCCTTCAGAGATGTGTTATCTTTGACCTCCATGGGATATCCCTCGTGTTACTTACTGTCCAACATGAGAAGGCTACAAAGACAGCATTTTTAAGGAAAGCAAAGTTACCTGCCTAGAAACTGTTTCTTCAAATGGATGGTCTGTCTGGTAGGCTCTCTGCTGATCTCTCAGTAGCTGGGGCAGATGCTGATTTCCAGCGTATTCCATTCCTGAGGCTTTACAGAAGCTATACATTCCAAGTTGTCTTAAAAGTATTTTGTTTTGAATTACTTTACTAGGCTAGTATTTCACCTGCCTGCACACACACACAAAGAACAAACCACCAAAAATACAAAACCAAAAAAATGCCACACCGAACGATGAAAAAGTCAGAAACTGGTAACTGAGACTCAAGCCAGTTTTCATACACAGTTCAGGCTGTGACTAGCTGCCTAATGGCCCCTTTTCTGCAAGTCATTACCACAGGCGATTCCTAAAGACTTTACAGCAGCTTTCAGACTGGAGAGTGAAGAACCGTGTATAATTCCATCTGTTTGTAAAAGTTTTAAAGGAATGTTCCCATTCCAGCGAAGGCTGGTTTGGAGCCTTTGGAGACACCACCATCAGGATAACCGACTGCGATCAGTGGAGGGAGGCGGGTGTATTCACCGTCAGTATTAAGGCAGCGGGTAAGCCGAATGCATTAACTGAAGTATTCACCCAGTCTTGCAGTACTAAATAGAGGTCTCGTAAGGAAACTACCGGAGGACCAGCCTAAAGCACTTCTTTGCGTAGCGGGGAGCGAGCTTCTGGAGCTTGCTGCTGCTGCAGGTGCCGGCGGCAGACGGGACCAGCAGGGCCAAAAAGGCGACAACCTCGGAGGCAAGACGCCCGCGAGCGGGCACTAACAACCAGAGACGTCCCCCCGGCAGCCCCAGTTCCAGCGGCTGCAGACCCCGGCGCAGGAAGCGCGCCGGTGCCAGCGGCCCCCCGCTCCCCCGGGGCCGGGGAGGCTGCAGGGGGCAGCAGGCGCTCGCGCACCACGCCGGGCGGAGGCGGCAGCTCGGAGCAAGCCCGGACGGCCGCGGGGGAGCTTCTCGCCGCCCGCGGGGCTCCCTGAGGGGCCCGTGCGAGGCGCGGGGGCCGCCCCGGGCCGAGCCCCGCCAGGAGCGGCGGCGGGCAGCTGCGCCCGGCCCCGCCCGCCCCCACCTCGACTCCCGGCCCAGCCCGGCCCGGCCCGGCCACTTCCGGCCGCGGGAGGGGGAGGGGCCGCGGCGAGCGCAGCGGGCCGCCCACGTGACCGATCGCAGCACCGCCGCTCGGCGCGGCGGCGCACACTTCTCGCCGCACGTATCCCTCCGCCCGCCGCGGGCTCGGCCCCCGCGGGGCGGCGGCGGCGGCGGCGGCGGCGGCGAGAGAGGGAGGGGAGGGTGGCGGAGGAGCGGCGCGGCGCGGCTGGGGCCGGGCGCGGGCGGCGGGGCGGCGATGCGGCGGCGGCGCGGCGGGACTACTTTTCCGGGGCGGCGGCGGCGGCGGCGGCGGAGGGGGCGGGGCGGCGGCGCGGCAGCGCGTCCCCTCTCGGAAGCTGCAGCCATGATGGGAGCCTAGCGCTGGCGCGGCGCTGCTGGGCGCGGGGGATGAGCCAGGCCGCGCTGCCGGCCCGCACGCCCTGAGGAGCCGCCGCCGCCCCGCCGAGCGCCCGCCCGCCCGCCCGGCCCCACCGCGCGGCTCCGGGCCCCCCGCCGCCGCCGCCGCCGCCGCCGCCGCCCCGGGCGGGGAGCGGAGCGGGGCGGAGCGGGGCCGGGCCGGGGGGGCGCCCCGCGCCGCTGTCACCATTGCTGGGGCCCGGAGCGCCGGAGAGCTGCTCTCTCCGCCTCCGCCGCGCTCGCCTCAAAGACGGCGGCGGCGGCGGCGGCTCCCTCAGGGACTCGGCCCGGCCCCGAAGCCTCCCTGCTCGGCCGCCGCCGCCGCTCCCGCCCCGGCAGGAGGAGGAGGAGGAGGAGGAGGAGGAGGAGGGGGGGGGGGCAGCCGCCGCCGCTGCCGGGAGCCGCCGCCGCCGCCGCGGGGGGAGGCGGGCCCAGCCGGGGCTGAGCCGCGGCAGCAGCAGGCCCCGCGCCCGGGGCTGCCCGGCGGCCGCCGGCCCTCCGCCGCCGCCCGGCCCCGCGCCCCGCCGTCGCCGCCCGGCCTCTGCGCGCTGTCCCGGAGCGGCCCCCGGCTGCCAGACATGACCGCCATCATCAAAGAGATCGTCAGCAGGAACAAAAGGCGCTACCAGGAGGATGGCTTCGACCTGGACCTGACCTGTATCCTCCCGGCGCCGCCGGAGCCCGACGGCGAGCGGTGCGCGGCGAGCTATTGCATCAGACCCGCGCCGCGGTTACCTAACGCGCTTCCCGGGGCCGCTGCGCCCTCCCCGCCGCGCCTCGGCCGCCTTTTGTCGGGGCCGGGCGGACCCACCGGAGCTGCGGCCCGGCGCCGTTCCTCGCCGAGCGGAGCCGCAGGGGCGGGCGGCGGGGGCCCTTGGCCCCGCTCGGGTCGCTGCCGGCCGTGTGGCAGGAGGGGCGAAGCCTGGGTCCTGCACCCTCGGCCAGGCAGAGCGGGCCCTTGGTCTCAGTCAGATGCAGCAAAGGTCTCAATCGCAAGGAATGGGCTTTAATTAAAGTTAAAAAGAAAAAAAAAAAAAGAAAGAAAAAACTTACTTAAAGAAAAAACCTACCGTGACATGTAAACCGTGCTTTGGCATAATCTCAGCTGCAGTAAGCACCAGGATGTATTGCAAACGAGAACGCACTGAGTCTTGTTGAAGAGGATTGCGAGGAGTGTGATTCCGGAATATGTTCTTAGTGTGCAATTATGACTAATGAGTCAAACTGTGGAGAAGCCTTGCTAGTGTGTTGCTTTGGTGGCCTTTGGAACAGATGTGCAGTAGCAACAGCAGGCAGATGTTGAGCTCCAAATGCCATGTAGAGTTAATGGCGTGTAGGGGCTGTGCTGTGGCTGTAGCAGTCTTCGTGGTGTAGAAGGCTCATTATTGTATTTGGGAGGCTTTGATGTAAGAATAGGAACTGTGCCTGAAAGTTAGAGCCGTCCTGGGAAAAATGATAGTAGTACGCAGACCTGGGCTTAGAGTTTGGTTTTTGGGTGGCCGTGTGTGGAGCTGGGAGTTAGACCCAGCAGTCCTCGTGGATCCCTTCCAGCCCTTCCGTGATTCTGACAAGCGCTCTAGAAAGAGAGCTTGCTGCTCAACAGCAAGGTCAGGGTGAAAATTACTGTTTTTCAGAACTCATAGCAGATGCTACAAATGCAACCCGGTTCCTGGACAGGATCAGCACCAGTTACTGCAGTCACTAGCACAGAGCTCGAGCTGTTACGTTGATGCTTGGCCTAACGTGTTGGTGGCTTCAAAAGGGCCTGAAAGGTTCTTGACTTCAGCAGGCTACTGCCAAGCTTTTAGTTAGGAAGCGCCCTCTCTGCTACATAATTCTTACATTCTGTTTGTGGTGTTGATAAAATGTAGTTTTAGACTTGCCTTTGCAATGTTTGCGCTTGGTCATTTTGTTGGCCTACGATTAGGGCAGCTGTAACGCTGACACAGGCCAGAGCAGCACACGGTGCTGACTTAAAGACAGAAGGTCTGAGTGAGATTTCTGATTCTCTGAGTAATGCGTTTGCTGGGAACTTGTGGACTATGGAAAGAGTTAAGTGGTGGCAAAATGGTTAGCTTTTGGCTTCATCGTTGTAGAATTCGGTGTTGCAGGTATCTTTGTCCAAATATACCATTAGTTGGCATAATTTTTTGATGCAAACTGACCCTTTTAACTAGTAATCTGTTCTTGGCAAGAAAATTGTTGAATTTTGAACCTGGATTTTCTTACTCAGGGGTTGCTAAGGATATGCCAAATGGAGTTTTTTGCTTTTTTTTTTTTTTTAATTGTCTCACTACATTCTTAGATTTTTGGATTAGAGATAGGCCACTGAAGACTGGATTTGGGCTAGTTTTTTCCAAAAGCAGCAGCTGGCTGCAATTCTGTAATGAAATTAGTGGAAAAAGCATTTTTTTTTAACCATTGCAAAGACATCTTTGGAAGGAGCTTACACTCTTTTTTCGTAGCTGCACATTTGAACGGATAACTAATGAACAAAGACTGCTGTGCGTACAGTATAATGACTTTACTTGAAGGCTGACATTGCTGCAGAAGTGAAAATTTAATTTTTTCATCACTGTGCAGGTTTTCTTGGGCATGCTTTTTTTGCAGGGTTTTGATGGAATTGTTGCTCATCGTATCTGGCACTTGGAAAATAACCTGCTTATTTCTTACGTGCATAAACAGAGGACTAGACTGGGAGTCAGTTCTCTGAGAGTGCGATGTCCAGTGAAGGAAACGAGCACCCCTGAAACTTAAATGAGGTATTTGGGAAGGCGTGTGGTGCGTGATAGGAGGACTGGGATTTAAGATCTCAAAGGAACTTCTCATCCTGTGGTGGAGCGCAAAATTTTGAGACTGAAGCAAGCGACCATCTGCACTTCTGATGCTGGTTAACTCTGCCTCCCTGCGTTCCCATGTGTGTGGGAGCATCCTGTGGGTACTGGCCCTTTTCAGGGCAGCTGTTTCTGTCAAGCTAAAAGACTAAGAGAGGTGTGAGGCCCTGTGATTTGGGCGTTTAGCTGGGATGAGGGAAACTGCACTGTGGATTCCTCTTGCAGACAGGAACTGGGCATTGCTACCTAGGCTGGGCAGGTGTGGAATGAAGCCCTCCGGCGAACCTGCTAGGGCAGGGGCTTGAATCCAGGTGGGGTGTGATCAGCAGACTGCGTGCGGAGGTCTGTCTCACCTCGTGTGCCTGTCCTTGAGGCGGGGTTCACCTCTCAGCGTCCCAGGTGGATGAAGGATTTGTGTCTGTGTATTTCAGTCACGGCTAATTCTCCAGGGCACCATGGGGAACACCTGAGCCCCACAACACTGCCTGAGTTAGGTGCTGGAGTGCCGACGTGTACCCTTCATGGACCTGGGCTGGAATGTCTGGCTTTTTTTCTTACAGGCTGCATTACATCCTTTTAAAATGAGCGCAGATGTATGTACATTGTATGTTGTACATGGGACTCACATGATTCCTGTGTTGGTAAAGTAGGGTTTTAAGAAAGGGAAATAATGACTTCTCCAAATCAGTAGATTTGCATATACTAGATGAAAATAGTCCTATATGCTAATTGTGAAATGTGTCTTTAAAAACATATTGACATTACTTTTCATCTGATCAAATATTCTTGTCCCAGAACAGTCTTTTTCTGCACATTTTGTAAAAAAATATTTTTGAAATTGGAAGAGGAAAAGGTTCTAACACTGGAGCCACTAAATCGTCTTCTTAATACTTCATTTCAGATATTGTATTCCTGATTTATTTGGGTTTCTGTCTCCCTTCTGTAATACTGGATACCTTTTTGTTGCAGATGGGTGAGAAGGAAAGTTTGGATTAATAAATTTCTTCTAAGATGGATGCAATTTTTTTATGAAGAAAGGACTGTTATATTGTCCGAGGCACTATAATCTTTGGGATTTCTGAAATCGTGCGGCTCAGTTGTCGACCGTTTTGCTGCAAAGAGTTGCGTGCAAGTCCTACACGTTACATTGCTTGCATGTGTCTTAGGTCCGTGCATAACCGAGTTTAGCGAGTGGCTTAACCATGTGAGACTGAAGTGAAAAATAAGTGCAACTGCTTCGTGTGCGCATTATAGCATTGTTTGAGCTTCCCTCGTATTTCCAGGCCTTCTGTTATGTGTGAGCATGGCAGACTAGGCTTAGCATGGGATGGAGCATGCCTGCCCCGTGCTTAATTGCAGCATGTGTTTCTCATGACCTACATGTTGTATAAACTGCTGTAATATTCAGTAAAGATCAGCTGTTGGATACAGTTTATTTCCAAGTCTTGCCTGTGTTTGTCTCACATGCTAGAAGGCAGAGAATGCTAAAATTGTGAGTGGAAGCTGCTTAGAATATAGTGCAACCTCATGCTATTTGTGGTCCTGAAGCATTTTGCATTTTTAATAAAAAAAAAAAATGTGTGACTTCAGTAAAAATGGCTCAGCTTCCAAGAAAAAAATGAATTAATGGCATAAGGTACATCCTGAGTTTAAAAATAGAGCTGGAAATTCCATTTGTTTAAAATGCTTGCTTTCATTTTAAAACTGAAGTTTGTTAGCTATTTGTAATGCGTTTGTCTTGCCTGCAAGCACAGTAAGAGCTGGTAAGGGATTAGAAGAGACTGGAAGAAATGAAGTGGTAAAGGGTTTTGCTGGTGGAAGAGTATTTCTTTGTTGATGAGTAAACCACGTTACTTAGCTGTGTTAAGCACCTGACAGATTCATTTTGCGCGTGGAGCCTGGATGATTTTGAGCGTTGGACAAGATGAGTGCTGACTTTGCTTTGAATTTATCTTAAAAGTTTGTTTGAATAGCCACTTTCTCAGAATTAGGTTCAGTTACCTGCTTGCTGTAGGATGTGTTTGATGCTGGGAAAATCAGTCTTTATGTACTTCCAGGGATCAAGGTTTTTGAGTTGCCCAGAGAGAGCAAGAAGGTGTCGAATGGTGCAAGTTCATGCATTTTCTCTTCTGAGGTTAAAGATGTGCCTGTTGGTCTATCCGTTAGTTTTCCTCACAACCAAGAAAACCTTTGACATCTTGTTGTACTACGTGCATATTTGCAGATAGCATTGTTTGACAGCTGAAGCCTACGCACAGAAAAACCCGTTCCATGGAGCGCTCGGTTGTGCAACCCTTGCTGCATCAGTTTAAAGAAGCCCCAGTCCCTTTCTGCCCAGCTTTTCTGGTGCAGTTAAAGGTGCTTGACGAGTTAAAAGCTCGTCTCTTTGCGCTTACTTAATGGAGTGCAGGCTTCCTAATGAACTACTTGATCTTGCATCATCAAAATTTTTTAATCAATGCGCAGCGTTGCTGGGGACTGTTTGCACAAGCTAAACATGAAGTTAAAAAATAACCGCTTGTGCACACTTTCAAGTCAACAAAAGCTGCAAACTAATTCTCTGCTTCATGTAGTTCTGCTGTTTAAGTGATGGCTAAATGTGCTTTTCAAGTTAAGGAAAGAAATTAGTACAGATAATGTGAGCACCTTGTAAAATTTTCTCAAATTGACCTCTAAAGGAAAAAAAAAAAAGAACACAACTGAGGCTAATCTTCATTGAAATCTGTTTGTAAGCTTAGTTAAGTGTGTGTAATTTTCAGAACAGCCGAGGCTTTCCCTTAAAACACTGTTAAAAGGGTAATGCTAAATAAAGTGCAAGCTTTCCTTGAGCTGCTCCTGGTTGTGAGCATTGTGATTTTAAGGAGAAATCCAAGTTGATTTTTGCCGTTTCTGTCCCTGTCCCACCGCTGAGTTGTCGTCAGCTGTGAAATTGCCTTTGGCGATGCTGCTTGGTGCTTTGGTGAGGACAGCTTGGCCAGTGTTGGGTGCTGCTGAAGATTCCCCCCCCCCACCCCGTTTGGCTCTGGGGGCAACTGGCTGGCCCCGTGTCAGCGCTGCGCTAAACTGCGCTCTCGAAGAAGGCTGATGAATTTTGAAAGTGAGTCTTTCTAGAAGATTGTGCTAGTCAGGAAGGCCCTTCTGTCCCCCAGATAATTACACGCAACTTCCACTGACTTCATGAGATGCTTACGGTGTGCTTAGGGAAAGGATACAGCCTTGAGTGTGGCTAATACTGCCATGGTCTGATATGCGCTGGATGATTAGGTGGCTCTGGATGGCTGCTAGGCTGGTGATCGCTTGCTACATCTCATGTAAGACACCTTATTTTGACTACCAAAAGGTTTTGAAGTACAGCAAATGCTGTAGAGGAAGCTAGTATTTATTAAATTATGTGTTACAATGCTGCATGGAGAAGTACTGAATTTTCTATTTTTTTCCCCAAAAGAGGTGATTGTATCTTTCGTTTTCCTCCTTACAGGATGATTTGGACACCTAAGTCCTCTTTGTTGTTACGGAAGCAGTTGGTATCACTCATTCAGTAATAATCTTACCACAATAATATGTTTTAATAACACATTGTTAAAAACCCCTGTGCTAAAAAAGAGTAAGGCCGCACTGAAACTAAACTTTGGAATGCAATAAGTATGCAATCAATTTTTTTTGTTAAGTTTCTGTCTACCAAGTTGCTTTTGCCAATTGTGAATTTCTGAATGGTTTCTTAAATTATATATTTAAATGAACTAATATTTTAGCCATATTGATGCCGCATAAGCTGACAAATTATACGTATGGTACTGTAGCCTAGAGTGTTCCATTACAACATGTTTAAACAAGAAAATGGTTCTTGTATAATGATTTAAGGGACAATAGTTGTGTTCTAAGAAACTAGAGAAAAAAAAAGGGAGGGTATAGACAATTGAGCTGTCAAATCCCTTAATTACGTTACAGTCCTAAGTTGCTGTCATTAGTCATAACTAACCTAATTTTAAAGCCCACCTCCTTTCTAGCTGGAGTACCCAGCTAGTAATCTGGAGCATAAAGGTATATGTGCTTTGTATTTGCTGTGTATATTGGTCTTGATTTGTTGCTGAATGGCTTTTCAAGGGGGTAAACTGGCTATGGTGTTGAGCTGTGAATGGTGTTGCTGGATGCGTCTGGTGTCTCGACACAAATCCTAGGGTAGTCGTGGGTCCCTGTGATTTGGTACTTCTCCGGTGGTTTGGGGCCTTGCAGCTGCACAAGTAATTCCCGTGAGTTACTGGCATGGGTACTTCTTGACTGTAAGGAGGGGATTTATCTTAAAATGTGGGAATGTACGTACATAGCCCCATGGAGCATGAGCTCTCCTGAAATGTGGACGTTTTGTGGGTAGTTGACTGTGCATTGTGCTCAGAGGTTGCTCTTGGTTGTATCTTCATCCAGACTGATACTTCAGATGCAAACAACTCCTTGTTCCAGTTCCTAATTCAGGCTAGCAGCCTCTTTGCTCCTGGAGTCATCTGCCTCATTTACCATCTTGTGTACAGAGCCATGAAAAAAGAGCTTTGTAGAATGGAAGTATAATAATCATGCAATTAGGCCCCGTATCATACTGCATAAATCTAGGTTATCTTAATAACGATTTTTAGGAAACAGAGCTAAAGTAGTGGGCTCTGTGATTCAAAGGGTAATTGGCTGTGCAGCTAAAAAATTAAACTCAGCCGCTGTGTGTTCGGGATGATGACTATTGCAAAAGCTGGCATTGTTCCCTTTAAAGATGAAGTCCCGGCTTCACAGCCCCAACGTGCAGCGGTGCATAAAAACTGCGTAATATCCAATTCTTTGCAGTGAAGTGCTTAAGAAATGTCTTATAAACTTCATTCTGCCTTTTTAGGGATGTAGTATAATAGGTTTTAATTGCATGATTAATTTTTTTAGAGGCCTGTGCTTAATTCTTTGCTTTGCACGGATATATATTGGGCTAGAATTGAAGCAGTTGGGTGTTTTCTCTTCTTTGGTTCCTTGTGTGAATGGGTGTTACTTCTCTAAGACATTTTTTGTGCTAACATTAAGAGGAGGAAAACACTGGATCTCGTTAGAACTAAATATTATCTACTTAGGGCTGGTTGATTGAGAAATGGTTTATTAGGCTGGCCTTATGCCTGGTTTTGCTGCTTGTCTTTATATTCTCTTGTAACTGCCCCCTGAAATTAAGTCTTCTAATGCTGAAAAATTCATATAAATCTAGCTTAAGTTTCATAAAGCTTTTTAGTGCAATGTTTGTCCGCCGGCCTGATAGCTATTTTATATTCCCTTGTGTCTGAAAGTTTTGGATGTCCTTTCAGACTTGCAAGAAGTTGAGTCTGAGCCATTTTTCACTTCCTGTCAGTAAATATCAACGTAGTGACTCTCCTTGCTGAGTTCTTTTACTGAATAAAATTCTTGTACTCTTCTGTGGGTGTTTGAGGTTAAGATCTGCTTAAGTACACAGCGGTGCTTCCTTAGGAGGAGCTCCTGCGAAGTGTGGTAGCGTTCTGAGAGCGCCCCTGGGGAGGTCCCACGCTCTGTTGTCAAAGAGTTCGTCCTGATTTGCGTTCATAGGCAAAAACGGGTACGTTCGTCACGTTGGAAATCTCAAACTGAGACGCGAAAGTGGAGCTTCTTCCATGTGTTGCCTCCAGACAGAAGGCCGAGGCAGCAGGCGCGTTGCCTCCAGGACAGCTGCCCGGCCTGCCACGTGCGGCCGGACCCGCGGCGCGGTAGCAGGCTGGGATGCTGGAGCGCGTACGGAAAGCAGGGGCTCGCTTTACTTACATGGCTTCTTCCAAAGCGTGAGCAGAAGCAGGAGACCTTCCTAACTGCGCCCCTACACAATTTCCACCTCCAGAATTGGGGGCGGAACGTCTTCTGTCAGGGCTGTAGACCTGGAGCTGGCGTTGAGTAAGGAGTCGAGGCCCTATCCGTGGTTTCTCAGCTGAAGACTTCTTGCAAATTTGATGTGAACAGTACGGTGTGCTGTTGCATCGTTTCTTACAATGCTGCTTGCCGTTGGCTTTTTTGTAATGGGAAGGCTAGCTGCTTCGGTCTGGTAATATCATCGGTCATTGTAGAGGGTTTTGCAGCCATTCACGGCAAACTTATCTCCTTTACTCTCTGCATGTCTGTCTTTATCTGTGGTTCCCTACCATGTTGAAATGGAAGTTTAATGTGTCTGTGCTTGGTCTGTGTTAGAACAAGTTCTTCTGCAGTGTAAACATCATACTTTTACATGCTTCTCTGTTACTGTTTTTTGTATTTACGCTGTGAGGTTTATGAGGTTGAGACTGGGATGGGGGTGGCAGGGGGAAGCGCCTGGTTATTATGTAGATTCTGTGTTTTTTCAGTCTTCTCGACCCTGTTAATTGTTCAGCAAAGCCACCATGTGGTGAGAGCTCCAGGACACATCTCATACACCTTACAAAGCTAAAAGGAGAGACGCTTACTGTGGCAGTAATTTCCAAAATGCAGTGTCATGAGTGTACGTGGGTCCAAAAGCCTGCTGTGGGAAGGAGCTTGTAGCTGGTTCCTGAGGCAACCTGGCAATCTCATCTTCAAGTATCTTCTGATTTACTCCTTTCCACTGTGGGAATTCGGATATGAAGGAGCCACTTTTTTTTTTTCTTCCGTGTGTAGGTTGCTGCATTTAAATTACAAGCAGGGGGATTAAAAAGAAACAAAGGGTTGTAGCTGAAATCTTGAGCATTAATGGGTTAAATGCACTTCTTCTAAATCATAAAATGTTTCTCTCAGCCACATCTGAGTTGGTCTCTTTTCTCCTTCTTTAAGGCACAGATGGTAGAGTTGGCAAGTACAGCTGGCTGGCTACAAGGAATCCTCCTTTGCTCTGAAGAACTTTCTTCCTGTTCATTTCCTCTATACTTCCTGATTACCCAGACTTGTAGAAAAACAGTAAACTTATTTTGTGTTTCACGCTGGCTAATGGAAATGCAGCCTACTTAGGAAAAAAAAAAAAAGTATGTATATATACAAGCTAAATGGCATATATGCTGGGAAACTTTTAGATTTGGTTGGGCATATTTTCCTATGTCTGTCTGTCTTTTTTGTTTTTTAGTAGGGATGCTGTCAAGAAAATAGCACTAATAAGGGTTTGGCCATTTGTCAGGACACTTAAATCTGTTTGAGGATGGAGTGTGGACACTTCTTGCAACACTCCCTCTGTAGCTGCAGGCTGTCAAGCTGTTGAACAGCTAGAACAGTTTTTTTTTTTTTTTTTTTCTGTTTCTATGTGGACTTGTTTAAGCTGGAGTTAAAAGGGTTGAGGTCAGCGTGCTAACCTTGCAGAGCTGGTAGGGACAGATGTTCTGCTGGACCACGTTGCGTCGTTACTGAAGTCTGAGTTCCTGAAAACTGCAAATACATGAGGCAACAAAGCAACTTTGGGAGACTTGGAAGTACCCTTGTGCCTCCACTTACCAGTTTTGCTGTCGATGGGATGTAGCTGCTGACAGCTTGGCTGCCGCCTGGGAGAGCGGGGGCCAGCTTCCTTCATGCTAGGGCTACCAGCACACGGGGCTGGTGCTGAGGGAGGAAGCTGAAGGTTGCTGTAGTGGAGCAAAACTGGGGTGCAAATGTAGAGTGGGTCATTGAGGAGTAGGTCAGCATCAGTACGTGCTCTGCTTGCCTGAACTGGAAGTGAAAATTTTCATTCCTGACAGGTTGCGGAGCTTTTTTCAGGCCATAGATTCAGCAATTTAAATCTGTTCTTTGGTAAATTAAGTTTGTACTTGGAAAGTGGAAACTGTGAAGGTCACCAAAAATGGCCAGCTGGCCTTACATATGGAGGTTCAGGTTTTGCAGTAAGAAGTTTTTAGTTCCAAAGCAAGATTTGAACAGTGCCCGTCATTCACAGCTTCAGGAACATTCGGCTTGTTTTAAATTTCCTTTTTAACAAAAGATGAAGTCTAATGACTGGTGGGTTCTCCTGCAGCCTTTGATTGCAAAGGGCTAATAGTTTTAAAGTTGTTTTTTATTTGGGCTTTGGTTTAAAACCTGTCAGCATTGGTTTAGAAAGTAAAGCTATATGTAAATTCTGCACTGCATGCTCTAGCATGCTTATAAAATAGGAAGATTAAGTCATTTGCTTTGTGTTTTTGTCTTAGGGCTGCCTTCATGAGCAGAGCAAGGACAAGGGTTTAAATGCTTACTTTGTTTGAAAAAGGAATTCATAAAACTGCTTAGAAATGCTCATGAATAAAGTTCTAGATACTGAGAACGTTAGTCATTAAAGGAAAGGCTATGGCTGTGTATTTTTGCAATTTTTTTTTTGTGGCTGTGTAAGAACTGGTAAATATTTCAGTATGCTTTTTTTGGCCTGCTTCCATTATTAGGAAAAAAACTGAATTTGTGAGAAAATTAAGTTATCTTAAAAGAGCAACACAAGTCATTTGCTTATATATATATATATATAAATGAAATTTTCAGTGTATACTGCATATTCTTTAATTTGATCATCGCATAATGTGAATATATAGACAACTATTTTTGAAAATGATTATAACTGCTGATTTGCATAACGATGCAGGATTTTTCTCATAGCAACTGGAAAGACTGTCATCTTTAGCATGTGGGAACAATTTCAGGATTTAAGGACCGGTATTTTGTTAAATCTGCTAACAGCATTAGAGCAAACCCTGTAGCCCTGTTGCTTTTGAAGCAGCATATAGATAGATTAATTTGGTTTGTCTTAAGTGTTGAGAAAGCATCACTTTTTCTTTGTGGCATTTGATATCTTAGCAAACTATTAGGTGCTTCCGTTTTTACATTTCCTTGGGTAAAGCTGAAGTTTTGCAGTTAGTAAGAAGTATGAACTTAGTAGGGGACAGCATTTTATTGTTTTGCTGATGTATATTGTGTGTCAGTGCATGCGGTCTGTCTCATGTATTTTTTTATTATGATCACTAGCTAAAATCCCAACCTACAGGATTGCAAGGTTGCAAAAGGAATGAGTGCTTTAAAAGGTATTAAAACTATTTTGGGGAATGGATTTCTTAGAAAAGAGCTACTTTGGCAAAATATGGCAGGCCTGTTTCAAATTTGTGATAGTTCTTGTCAGGTTAACTTTGTTTTTGCAGGCTAGCTGGAAGCATCGTAGAGCTGCGTCAAAAACTGGCTGCGGTTTTATCCATCTCCATTCGTCTGTTTTAAAATGAGGATGGAGTTGATAATGAACTTGTTGCATGTGTTCAATCATCAGTTCTTCCAGGTTTCTAAAATTATCAGTATCATTACTGATTTCATGATGACTCAGATTCTTGCTTTGAATGTAAGCCCAGCTTCCAAGCTCCCTTGTAAGAAATCTCATTTGGTAGCGAGTGTTTTAATTTCGGTTTCGGAGATCAGTGTTAAATTCACTTGGAGGTGCAAAGCGGTGCCCCTGAACCTTTCAGTGTGGTAACGATAGAAGAACTTGCTGAAGATGACGCTCTGTGGTGCTCCCAAAATGCGTTTGGCTGACGGACAGTAAATCACAGGCTGTGTCTGGGGAGGAGCACAGCATCAGGAGAAAGTGAGCTGGTACAGATGCAGTAAGGATCATCCCCTTCTCAGTGCAGATTTTGCAGGAGAGGAAAGGGTGGAACAACTTAGTTTATATGGCAGCTTTTTCAATTAAGTGGTGAAACTGCTATTTCTGCTCATAGACTCAGATCATCTATGTAGACAGTAACAGCGCTTCCGCTCTGTTCTTACATCACCAAGCAAAAGTCATTCTTTGGCTGTATGAGCCAACAGAAGGCTTTCGGAGCAGTGCCCTTCTTCAGCATGCTTGTAAGAGAGGCGCATGTTCAGAAGACGTGAAAGGATCTTCCCCAGCGGCAGGAAAGCCTTTGTTGGGTACCGTTTGCTTCTGCTCAGCGCAGACGAGCCCTGCGGGCTGTCAGGCGCGCCATGGAAGCGCGGCGTTTGCTTGCTGCGGCCGCTGTCCTTAACGCCAGATCTGCTGCAGACAGCAGAGTGAGTCAGCAGTGGCGTGCGGGTTGCATTCCAGCCTGATACTTGGAGATAATAAGTAAGGTACTTCAGGACGCTTATATTTAGGTGGAGGAGAAATTGGCTTGCCTGTTTAAAAACAATCATGTTTTCCTAAAAACAGAACCCCCACCAGGCTCGCTGTCGGATATTTGTTTTTCAATAACACTTCAGTTTTTGTGCTGTCAGGTTCCAAAACCTCAGAGTGCACAACGTGTTTATTGAATTGGCATCAGTAAATTGATTTAAACTCATTTTTTTTTCTTCTCCTTAGTCTTTTTCCATTTGCTTTACTCTTGGCATTTTCGGGAACATCTTTTGCAGGACTATATCTGGGTTTATATATGCACCTCGTTCTGAGGCACGGTTAAGCTTAAGCATTCAATCTGTTGGTTTACTCCTATTTAAAAGAAGAAACGTGCACGCGCTGTGCATGTACTGCGTGTGTAGCACCCTGAGGAGCCACGTGAGACGCCAGAGCCATGAGGGGGATGTGCTCTGAAAGTGTGAGACCACACTGGTTATTCAGAAGCTTTTATCTCTGTCTGCTGGTGTGTTTGAGACTTTATTAGGACACCTGTGGACCTGTGAACTGGAGATACTGATGAGAAAATGTTGTGTTCCTTTTGCCTGGCATCAGGCTGCCTTCTTCCTGTCATGCACCAGCTGGGAGTCCTGGAAAGCATCTCCTTTCTTAGCCTTTCAGAGGTGAAAACACACGGCAGAAGAAAAGCTACTGAATGAAAACCACAGGCTGAAATGCGTGAGGAAACCATGTAGTAAAACTCGCAGTTGTAAACAGGAATTTGAGCAAGTTGCGTGGTGATTTTGGGAATCCTGGGCACCTGTGGCATGGGTGATCCTATAGTTGAAACAGTTTTGTTTGGATGCAGAACTTTAGGTTTTGATGGGGTGCGTCAAAATGTATTTTAACCCTGTTGCAAGCATAAATGCTTGTCCTATGGAGAAGTGCTGCAGAAAACAGATTAATATACTGCATTATTTTTTTTAGGGTAATTTATGTAGCCCTGTTGCTCAGAGCAGGATGCACATGGAGGTGCTTTTGAGCAAAAAGGGCAGAGCTGGCAGTAGGTAGATGTGTGCTCTTGAAATCAGGAATGAGGAGGGAGTGATTGGGTGTGCTAGCTGAAAGTCAGGTAATTTGCTGTTAAGGGATAGGCATGGAGCAGGTGTACATGATTTATAACCAGTTTCTTATGCTTATGCCAAGTAGTAACTGATAAAACAGCAAATAGATTGCTAATTATATAGCGCCTTTTGCTACTTTAACAAAGAGGTGTGGACTGCTTGCAGAGTAAAATACGTTCAGAGTGAAGTTCAAAGTTTAAGATTTATGTGATTTGATAGTATCTGAAGTTATCACAGGCTCTGAATGCTAAGCAACTTAATGGTTGTTTTTTTTTCTTCAAGATAAGCTTTTTTAAGGTTTGGGGAAATACAGAATAAATTGGAAACCACATGTAACCCCCTTTCAGTGTCTGTATTTGAAACTACTACAGATATTTATTTGGATTCTTCAGCAGCTTTCATTTTTTTTCTAATTATTGCCTGCATAAATAGTCTTGAGTAGTCCAAGTAGACAGATGTCTTAATACTTGGATTACCACACAGTAAATGCTAGATTCTTTTTTGAGAGTAGAAAACATTGTTTCTGTGTATTCTTCAAAACACTTGCAAAAAAACATGTACAAAATTAAGTCTTCTAGTTAATGAGCTGTGCAGATCTTAGTCTGTGCTGCTTTATAAGGCTTGTGGGAGTTCTGCAAGGACCGAGTAAAGCAGTTCGTATCCTATTTCAAGCTTTTCTTTGGGTACAGGTAGCTGGAATATTAGTATCTTGGAAGCTACAGTGTCTTCCATTCTGCTGCTTACTCTTCGGAGGCTTGTTAATATTGCTGGTATTTTAACCATAAAAATCATTCTTTCGGTTGTAGAATAATTCAGGTTGAAATGAACCTTTGGAAATCACCTGTTCCAGCCCCCTTCTTTAAAGCAGGGTCAACCTAAAACACATCATTCTTTGTTCTTATTCCTTCTAAAATTAGTCTGAGGAGGAGTATGTTAATGTGGTAGGGCACGGTCTGTTTTTGAGCTGCTGGTTTCATTTCTCTTTTGCTTGTCAGTGAAGGCTCTTCACTGCATTATCTCTTCTGATGTTTAAAACTCAAGAGTATTTTCATTTCTTGAGTTGTGTTTAAAAAAACCCACAACAATACATATATCATTACATCACCAGGAGAATAAATACTAATTGTTTTCTGGTAAATTATATAGGGTTCTTTACCATGTTTGCTATGGACGTAAACTTTTTTTTTTTTTAATTTGGCCTTATTTAATTGTAGGTTTTTTTTCTTGCCAAAAGGTACTTTTCCTGAGCTCTTTATCTTGGGTTGTATTGCTTTTGGAATGTGGGTTACAGGTAGTTCAGCATAAGAAACTACATTTTTTTTTGCCAGAAGTGTTTTTTTTTTTTTTTAAATTATTATTATTATTTAATAAACAATATCTGTAATCCTTTTGGGATTTGGTACGTTCCCATCTCTTGCAGTATCTCACGTTAAGGCATTCAGAGCCACCTTAGCAGCTGCTGTAAGTGGCCCGTTATGTAGAAATCATGGAAAGTGACAAAATGTACTGTTGCCAGGGTTTACATGTATGAAATGCACTTTTTTGTTTGTTTTGAATGGTATACCTATTTTGGGATCACTGGGGACTTTAACATGGCATTTAATTTGGAACTTCTTGCAATTTAGTCACGCGACTATTAAAATAGTTTCCCAGTGGATTAAATATGCCACTCAAACTGTAGAGAGAGAACGGCACGTAGCATATATACAATTTTAGTGAGATGATGTATGACAGAAGAGGATTACTTGATTCTGCTTTTCTAATGGATTACTTTTCTATTCAGTGTTAACAGCAGCTATCCGATGGTAAAGACTTATAACCAGTTATGTATGTGATTTGTAAGGAGACTTGTTGTATTGGATGTGGACAAAATACTGTATATTGGAAATTTTCTATACTGATTTTTTTTCCTGGCCATTTTTCAATTTTGTGTTTTTGGAAGAGACCCATTATTGCTGTCAATATAATGTTGAATTATTCGCATATGGAAGTTGGTCTAAGCTATTGCTCTGACTTTGTTACAGGAGCATATAGATATTTAGTGATGTTCATTTAATATTATTGCAGAAATTGTACATATTTTACAAATGTTTCCTTAACTCACATATTCAGATATTTATCCAAACATAATTGCTATGGGTTTTCCTGCAGAGAGGCTTGAAGGAGTGTACCGGAACAATATTGATGATGTAGTAAGGTAAGGCTCTATTTTTCTTCTTTTTAAGTTATTCTTGTAAATCTTAAGTATCCTTGTCTGCACTCATATGTTCTGCTCAGGAAAGGATGTGTGAACTGACTCATAGAAATGTTATAAATGCTGAGAATAGTTTTATCAAGAATTTTAGTCCAGGCTGCTGTTCTGGGTTGATCTCAGATCTGCTTTTTCATGTGAAAAGTTGAACACAGCAAATTGTGTTGATGTAAAAGGAGGTTATTTTATTTTAGAAAGATGTGAATCCATGCCTCTGTTTGCAGTAATGAGAGTTTGCTCAAATAACTGATGGCATTTCGGGGTATGTTTGCCCATAGCCTTTCTCCAAGTGATAAATGAGGTGCTTGATAAGTAAATTTTGATTTACAGCAGTAAATTATAGGTGGCTCTGGATAAAGGCTTTTTAAACGTGTCTGAATGGAAGAGGAGACAAACTAGCTAAAATTCATGATTGCTGGTGATGCTTATAGTACATTTTGTAAAAAGGTTTTTAACACATTACCTGTTCTTAGCTGCTGGATACATCTGGGGGGGATCACAGAAGCACAGAATGGTTTGGGTTGAAAGGGACCTTCAAGCACATCTAGTTCCAGCCCCCTGCCATGGGCAGAGAAACCTCCCATTAGACCAGGCTGTCTAAAGCCCCAGGATGTGCTTAGTGATTTAGGAGCATCATTGTAATTTGCTTGCTTAAAATCCCACCTGGAGAATGCAGCATTAGAAATTCCTTTAAAAGCTAAATACCTGTGCAAAAGAGCCAAATATTAGTCAGTTCAGCATCCTGAATTCTGATATTTTTTTTTTAAAGCCACTCTTGCTGCTTTTGAGAACGTTGGCGTTTGAGCCAATAACTTAAGTAGCTTTCCAAGAGGCTTGAATTTTGGGAACGGGATGATGCAAGGGACGTGGTTGGGCAGTGGAGTTGGAAGTAGCTGAACCTGGGGAAGAAGGTGCTGTGCCCAGGTTTGAGGTGCCACAAAGTTTCTCAGGATAGTTGCCAGGCAGAATTAGTGACGCCTGAATTTCACCGGTGGTTGTTTGCGTCCAGCTTTGTGCTGAAATAAGTGCCTTGGTTCTCACAGTTGGAGGAACCGTAGCCCTCAGCTGAGAATAAGTCATCTGGAGACAGCAGCTTTGCTGAGCAGCTGCAGTTAGATGCAGATGAGTTTGAGAGGGTTTCATTTTTGCATATTTAACTGTTATGGCAAAGCTCACCATCCACGAGTAGCACTGAAAACGTCAGTCTGGCTTTGACCATGCTTGCAGCAGTGACCTTATTCTGTCAGGCAGTAGTAAAGAGTGGGTCATGTCGGTGAGGTTCCATGTCGCAGTTTGTAAATACTCCTGCAGAGCATACGTCTCCACTAGAATTGTCGAGATGCGTGAAGCCATGGTGTCTAATACACGGTTTGCATTAGTGCAGACGCATTACATGCAAACCAAGCTTTCCCTGCCCTTTGGGATGGTTGAGGGCAGTCCCACAAACTCACACTGTCTAGCCAACTTCTTTCGCTAGCTGTCAGAGCCACCTTTTTGTTGAGCTGATCTGGGTACTGCACCTGCTGTGTGACACAAGGGGTCCCTGGTGGGCTCCACCTTTGGAAGGTTTCGGATAGAGCCAAAGGCTGGGTTAGGAGCGAATGACATAGGCATAATCCAAATTAATAACAATAGGTAGTAAGTAGTCTTTGAAGGTCCTCTTGTGTTCACAGCGTCGATTTCAGTGGTTCCTACATAAAGGAAAATTTTATTGGTTAAGTGTATAAATAAAATGTGTAAGTCAGACTTTTGAAAGGAAGTTACTATCAACTATTAATCTATAAACACTCTGATGAAAAGGACTAGTGACAGCCTAAAAGTGTGATGAAACATATTAAGATATCGAGAGATAAATGAAGTAGGTGTAGGGAGTTGGATGCTAAAGTAGCGTTATGCCTGGAGTATTTTTTTTCAGTGAGTTTTTATGTCGAAATTCAATGTGTTTGAGCTCCGGAGCAATCGGTATTGAGCCACGAGGGATATGCCAGTGGGCTTTTTCTGGACAGCTGGTGTCCTGACAAATTTAATGATAATGCTGTATGAGAAGTAGGGCTCAGGCTGCTGGCTGGCTCCTTACACTTTGAGGTACTGTGGCTGGAATTTAATAGTTAGACACTTGCATGGAAGCTTACGCTTAGTCCTGTGGATGTTACTGGCAGAAGTGGAGTCCGCTCTTGTTGTTGTCCAGCATGTTTCAAACCGGTGGGGCCCTCTGGAATGAGCTGTTGGGTCCAGGTCTTCCTGAATCTCCCTGAGTCTGCCAACAGGGGCACCAGCAGCAGTTACTAAATACTTGTGCCGATGAAATTGGAGTCCCATACTCAGTGCTGCCCAAAGAGCATGCACATCTGTTCTTGTTTTAACGCATCAGTTTAACCACACAGTTCTTCTAGGTTCTTCTGGAATATTATGACTGATAACCAGAGCTTGTTTTTGCTTGAGCTTTCCAGGATTTTAGCAGCTAGTGTTTCTTTCAATTTGAACAGCATGTTCTGTCATGGCTAATTAAATTCCTTCTGGCTGATGTGCAGATACACACTGTTGATGATGTTAAGTGTAAACATTTGTATGTTATTTCTTCTTGAACACTGCCAGGTGACACATCATATATAATCATGGCAATTTTGATGAATCACGTTTGCAGTTTAGCTCTCTGAGGCTTGTAGGGGAAGTTTTCATTACAAAGTTAGCGTGAAAATGAAATGAGCGCAAGTGTGAAAAAAAAACTAGAATGGGCTTTCTCCTTTCTGAACCCAGACTGTCACTGGGCATGGTCTTCAGATTTCAGGGGTGAATGATGGCCATCTTAAAAAACAAGTTTTAAAAATAAATGATTCTGGCTGTTTGAACGGGATTACAGAAATCACTTTGACTGCTTTTTTTCATTGGAAACACAATTGTAGCAAAATATTTTGCACAGATGATCATATTGGAAGTAACTGTGTACAGATTCTTCACAGTCGGTACTTTCTGTTTTAAAAATGAACGACACTTCCCCAGTTTAATATATTGATGTGTGAATATCTTGTAAGTCAGCGCAAATTGGCACATACAATAAATGTTTCAGTTGCGTGTCAGCTCTGGGTCCCTCAGTTGCACAAGTAGTCTCACTCATACTGATGGATTATTTGTACAAGGGAGGTTTGCAACATGCTGCCTGCCCTGCTTGGAGGTACCACAGGGCCAGCTGGAATGTGGAATGCGGAGCTGCACGTGATGGATGTTGTTTTAATGATGCTGTAAATTAAGACCATCATTATTGAAATGTGTATTAATACATGCCTTTTTTTCCCCCTATTTAAGGTTTTTGGATTCAAAGCATAAAAACCATTACAAGATATACAATCTGTAAGTATGCTCATATAGATACATTTTCCGAAATAATGGGTTCTAAAAATAGCTTATGAGTGAAAGTGGCTTGCTGCTGTACTGAAGCAGAATTAGAGATGTTTTGCACATTTCTTAAAACAATTAAGCTTGATTGAGAGCACTGTTACTTCATTTAGCAAAGCTGAGTGAGGTTAAATGAAATGCTGGTGTGTATTCATATTACTCGAACGCTTTTAAATGACTTGGCATCCAGCCCATCTAGAGCTTGTACCGTGTGATTAAAAAGTGAAAAGTAATTCACAGCAGGCTTTCTGTTAATATATTAATGTCTGCAGTGAAGAAGCTGCCAAATGAATACTTTCCTGTATAGTTTGTATTTTTTGGAGGTATCGAACTGTATTGGTACCAAGGTTCTGGATGTATTCTTCACTGTCCCTGTTCATTATTTTGACTAAACTACCACAGCAATCAGTAGCATGATGGCTTCTCAGCTTTAGAAGTGTAACGTTTTCATCAGAAAAGTCAGTTATGCTAAAAGCTGTTCTTGTTACAAAACAGAAATGCTTTCTTTTTTGTCCCTTGATAATCTTTATATGCTAGTTTAGCCTAATTTCATTTGTATGAATGATTTTGTCATGTCAACAGATGTTGAAGGACAGGTCCTGGTTTTCCTACCCCCCATTTTTTCCCAAAAATCTGAGTTGAGGAATTATTAGTGGAAAAATTGCAGATATTTAGAAGCATATTTATTTAAAATAAAATAATAAAACACAGTCCTAATGGCTTAGAATAGTAGTATCCAGGCAATGCATTACACTTTGAAAGGGTGTTTTCTTTATCCCGAAAAAAATGGATCACTTGGAAGTGGAGACTCAAGTTACTGCTGCATAGCTTTTAAACTTTGTCTCTGGCTAGAGAGGCCAGGTTATCTATGTCTTTACGGGTGCAAAATCTGTACGCATATTAAGTAAATAAATGCCATTGGGTGAATTGCTGGAGTGTTTGGTCATGCAGTAGGAAGAAATCACAGCCTTTGGGTATTTCAGAGAACAGCATCTCCTTGGATTAATCTGATCCTTTGTAAGTAATTGGCCTGTTGTATCTCTTTAAAAGAAGGAAGTAGGAGTTCAGGGGAGCTATATGACTATATCCAGAAGGATTTCAAGCACTGGCACAGGATTTGATTTCCCTTAAGGTAGCAGTTACATAAAAATGATAGTGATGTGTATATTGAGCAGTTTTCTTAAGGATTTAGAAAGATTTTTCTGAACTGATGCTTAAATGATGTGAGTTTTGCCTTATGCTCACATCTTGGCTTTCAGCTTCCCAGTGAATGTTTGAGCAGTAGATTTCATTTTGTTTCTTGTTTGTTTTTTCTTGATTGTGCCTTTAACCCTTTGCTATTTATTCTGTGTTCTTCCTTGTTTTAACATGTTCATTCACTTTCATCTTCAATCTTCACATGCCACCAAATTATTCTTTCCCCTATTGTCATCTCCACTTCTCCACCTTCTTAAGTATCTTTGATAAAGGTAGATACTTGAAAGCACTGTAATGAGCAACATGGATTTTCTCTGCTTACTTTGTATGTCTCTGTGCGTGTGGGGTTGGCCATTTACATGTCTTTTCTGTATCCTGTGGTCCCGTCAGCAACAGGATCGTGGCTGTGACCAGGAAGGTGCCCATCTGGCAGTACTTTGCATTGGAGTTGCTTTAAATGTGCTGTCAGAGTTCTGCTCATAGGATTACAAAACCCTGATTATTGACTCCTTCCAAAATCCCCCCATTCATCGGGAGATCTGACTGCACTACAGGTCTAACTGTGTCTAAAAACCAAATGCTCTTAAAATGCTAAGCAATGGAAACATCCCCAAAGTGTATGCCAGTGGGATCTTTAATGTCGATATACACGTGTTCCATGCTGGGGAGCGGGTGTATGTTTTGTTCAGCCGTGTCTGGAGTTCAGCATCTGCCCTGTGTTATGTACAGCTCCCATATGAGGGCATAGAGAGTGACATGGCTATGTTCCGTGCTCAGTTTCTATCCTTGGTATCAACAAAACTATTTTCTATCCCTTATGGTATTCTACTTGCTACTCTCTCAAACTTAACAATTTGAAAGCTTTTTTTGCCCATGCGTGGATTTTTTTTTTTGTTTTGAAGAGTTTTGTCCCGTAGTACCACTTTGAACAGGGTGTTTCTTCAGAAGGAAGAAGGAAACTTTCTTGAAGAGTGCAGTTGGATAAGATGCTTTGTATTAACTACTTTGCTTCCTAGCAGGCTCAACTTCCAAAGTTCAGATGCTGACTAACTTGTAACAGTCGTTTGCCCAGCATGGCTGATGGCTGCTCCAGGCGTGGTGACTACATCTTGGGTGTACTTCCAGCGTCTAACCTTTCTTCTTGAAGGCTCAAGTGCAGATAACGTTGAGACCCACCTGGTAGCTCAACCTGCTCCATGACGCTTGGCCCAGAGAAGGTGTCAGCAATGTGTTCAGAGCTATGAAAACTGCCAGACTTTTCCCTAGCTAAGGCCTGAGCCAGGAAAGCTCTAAAATTCAGAAAAAATGGAAAGCATTGAGTGCACTAGCAACCCCAGCAGATCTGCTTCTGTCCCTGGTGTATGAGTCTCGTGGACAAAGCTCAATGCAGGGTCTGCAAGGCTTTGGTTAGGTGGAACAGTCATAAAGGTCAGAGCCTAAAAGTCTGTGTGTCTGAAGGTGTCAAGTAAGCCCTATACAGCTCCAAAAGTGGCAGTCATAGCATACCTGTGAAAGAAAGATAAGTTCATACCCATCCTGAAACTGGTAGGGTTATTTGAACACTATGAAGAGTCCAGGTTTTAACCAAAACAGAAGACCTAGATGTGTTTTGTCTACTGAAATGATCCCCAGCATCATATTTAACCTAGAGTCCTGTTATTTTGAGGAAGAGTTGTTCTCATTTTCCTTTCTGAACTCTATTTTTACTTGTGTAACATAGGAGCACGGCACTTTTCCTACAGAGAGCAACTCCAAGGAAGATTACAGAAGGGCGTCCTATTCTTATCTTCTTTCCCCTTAGCCCCAGCGCCTGATATAGCTCATTTCCTTATGGCATGCCATTTTGGCTGGATTCTGTATATCTGATCAGTTCTGCTTATCCCTAGGCAAGTCATTCTGCATGACTAACATTGTGTGGTTTGCTTTGCTGATAGCTAGCTAGAGTGGATCTTCTGTGGAGTAGTAAAACAGACATTGGTGCAACTCCAGAGTCTTCAGAAATGTGCTTGTTTCCAGGGTCTGTGAGGGGGAAACTGGCTTACTGGCCTTTTTTTCAGTTGACCTAATTTCAAGAACAAATGCCAAGTTGGAGAGCAGTGTCACCATCTGTTTTGATAAAAGCGGTCTGTATTGTAATATTCAGTGGTGCTTTCAGTTACCTGTGGTGTTTGTGTCACAGTTCTGTAATTGAAAGAAGAGTGCTTTGCTTGGGTTGCACTAGCTAAGGGTCTTAAAAATGTCCTCGTGACTCCCATGACCCCTGGCATCTGTGTTGTTGCGGATGTATCTTGACACATACTTTGAGAGCAGTCAATTGGTTCATGAAGGTCACAGCCATCTTGTCCATATGTGCTTATGTGGGAGCAATAAAGCTGCTGGAGTGGCTGGAATAGTTAATGCTACAGTGTTAAAAATAATAGGGTGTTGCATTACTTGGGTGAGTGTCTCCATTGAGAGTCACACTGACTAAAACACACTGATGGACCACAATTACCATAGGGTAAGTAGTTGCATTTCAGTAAAATAACTGATATTTTATTGAGCAACTTAATAAATTTGCAATAAAATATTTTTTTCTGTATGTAATCTCCAGCTGTAGTTTTAAATCTTAATGATGATGTGTATATATAATTTTCCATTATGTTGATCTGTATGTTCCAAGGTGTGACATGTTAGGAGTGCTTCAGAAACTTGTCTTGAACTCCTGTCTTATTTTTCTTTTTAGATGTGCTGAAAGACATTACGACACCGCCAAATTTAACTGCAGAGGTATGTTTTCACTGTCTAATATGTGTATTCTCTTTAAATTTCACAGTTTATGGATGAAGATAGAATGATGAATAATAATAATTTAGGAAAGTTGGGAGTGAGGAATGATGTCAAATAGCATTTGAATTATTGAAGAAACTTAGTATATTCCTTATGCTTTCAAAAAAAATAATAAATGTGTTCCTGACAATTAACTAGACCAAGACCTAATACAGCAATCAGAAGTCTACTGTTTCAAAAATTGTTGCAGAATGGCTTGTATAGAGATTTCTGTTTAATTCAATTGGCAAACCTACTATAAAATAGAGCTGTGAGGGTTAGGGAAGTCTATTTTTTTTTTTAATGCAAAAGCATCACTGAGAATAAAAATGGAGAACACTATTAAGCTATGTCACTATGTCACTGTACATATACAGCTTTTCGGAGTTCTGGACCATACCCTCAGTTGCTCTAAAAAAAAAATAAAATCCCATTCGATGATTCTTTGAGATGATTTGGTTCTTAGATACTTTGCAGAACTACCAGAACCTGTGGGGAAACTTTTAGGGGCTCCTTTTGATGAGGCTCTTGGGGAGTGGAAACTGATGTTCCTGTTTTGTCAGTATGAATGCCCCAGGTAATAAATACTAGGTCCTTAACAAGGACTTGACTTTTTTATTATTTATTTTATAACATCCTTCTAGTTTTAAAGAGGGTGTTTAGAATGTGACCAAAATGCAATTGGCTGCTTTAATGTCTGAATATAGAGGAACTGAGGTTTTCATTTGTAAGTCATCTTTTCTCCTCATTTGTACTAATTATGTTGAATGGCAGTGTTCTGAAACCTTACTAAGCATGTACAAGCCAGAAAGAAAGTATCTTAAGATCTGCTTGGGCAATTTATTGGGTAAGAGAAAAGGCATAAATGAAAAGGACGTACTTCTAATATAATGTCCAGAACATGTGCTTGCATTAATTTATGCTTTCTGTTATGGAGGTGGTTGGATCCCTTCGCTGTCAATCCCATCCAAAAATATCCTTTGTGACAGCACCATTTACAGCTCCTCTGCATAAGCTGTTCTAGGGAACTACGTATTTTTTTGTTGTTGTTGTTGTTGTTGCCAAATTAGTTACCTTAGATGATCACATTGGTGACTTGGGACTAACTTTTATTAGTAGCAGCAGAATGGTTGTCCTTTAAAATCTTTGGAAGTGAATTAACTTCAAAGGGAAGTTCTCCTTTCTACGCTGAAAATGTGAAACACCATAGTAATTCAGTTTTCAGCTTGAATGTTCTAGCATCAAATGCAAAACCAAACATTGAAAGCTCTTCAGTGTCAGATGCTGGCTTTCTGTCCAGGGCTTGTGTGGTTTCTGAAGTACTTCCATGCTGGAAATTGTCTTCTACTTTGCCATGTTTTTTTGTTTTTGTTTTTTCCCTTATGTGCTATGGAGTTTTTCTTGAAATGTCTGGGAGCTTGGAGAAAGGAGTCAGAGCTGTTCTCCGTGCGGTGCTCTCCAGAGTTAGTAACATTATCCATGGAGTACCTGCACTCTCCTCAAAAAAGCTCGAAACTCTACAGCTTAATATTTCCTAAGGTTGCTTTCTGACTTTTCGTCTGAACCATCGCAGTACACCCATTTCACCAGCTCCTCATTCAGTCTTTGCAGAAAATCCTGCAGGGTTTGCCTGTGATCCCAAATCTTGGAGAGTGTCTTCAACAAGCTGTTACTACTTAGGATTTTTCAGACAGTTCTTTTGGGACTCCTTTGTCTCTCCTCTTCACAGGAACCTTACTGGATATGGTTAACATAGGAGATGCTGCAAGTCTTTGATTCTGAATAGTTTCCTATTTTAGGGGCTTCTAAATAAATTCTTCTTTCACTTATATCTGCTGCGAAAAGTAACATCTGCGTAACTTTGCATGCAATGGTTGCTTTGGGTGTCTTTGCATCTTCAAAGTGCAAGAATTTATTTATTGTACATTAACGTTCATTAAGCTTTGCTGCTTCTTTAACAGAGATTATTCACTTTATCAGTCTTCCCTTTTTGGTCTCCTAGGAGATTAAGCGGACAGTCTGTACTGCAAGAGAATAAACTGTCCTTGCAGATCCCTCTGAAAGGCTTCAGACTTGTGCTACAGTGATTTAGCAGTTCCATAACTTCATACCTCACTTCTGCTCTTTAAGTCCTTGGAGGTTCATCAAAAGGAGCCTTGTGTGTATGACAGGAGAGTAGTACTTCTGAAACAAATACAAACATATGCCAAAAATGAAATGTATTCATTTTTAGACCAGAAAAGGAAATGGTGTTTCTAGCTGAGAAATTTTTAAAGGAACCAGACTTGTAAGGTCCCAAGTCTGTTGATCAGGAATCAGGGTGTGCTTTGAGAAGTGCAGTTCTGACCAAACTAGTACATCTCTATGTAGTTCTGCCAACCAGTGTGGCATTGTCTGCTGTCTGATTTGATGAGTCAGGAATAGGTTTGTTTTTGGGTGCTACTATCTGCCTGTTGCTTATTTTTTGCTCAGAGTGGGTTTTTTTGTTTCCTACATGCTTGCTTGAAATTATTTCCATCTCTAGATGGAAAAAGTGTGTGTGTGTTTATACATATACACACATCCACATAAAAAAAGGACAACTGTGTTTGATGGTTTCCATCTTAAAACCCATAGGTATTGCAGGTGCCTTGCATGAGATTTCTTGTTTGATTACAATTGTTTAATATATAAATTAGTTTTGTTTCTAAACCGCTTTGAGCAAATTCTGAGTGTTTGTTCCCAATGTAGAACCAGCCACTCAGAATTCTTGCTGCAAAATTCCTGTCTCTGATCAGTGAGTGAGGTTTGGCCCTGCTTTCTCTCAGCAGGTAGTCTAATTATTGACTAATGGATTTTCACAAGGTTGTTCTTTGTGCCAGTGCACTCTTAAATTCCAGAAAAATCATGTAAAATACAGAGTCTGTGCCACTTGTTTCAGAAGCACTGTGAAATAGTCTCTGTAAGATACGTGCTTATGTATTAATAGAGAAATGTCTGTGATGTGTTTAGTGTGTAGTATGCTGCTGAATAACAGTAAAAACAAAGCTATATGTATATACATATTACATATAAGACAGTTTTTATTTAGAATGTTAATTTTTTGTGTGTGTTTGTCGAAAGGTGACATGTTTAGTTGAGCTTGCTGTAGTTTCCTTTTGAGATTTTGGTAAGTTTTTCTTTCTTGTTACAGTTGCACAGTATCCTTTTGAAGACCATAACCCACCACAACTTGAGCTCATTAAACCTTTTTGTGAAGATCTTGACCAATGGCTAAGTGAAGATGACAATCATGTTGCAGCAATCCACTGTAAAGCTGGAAAGGGACGAACTGGTGTAATGATATGCGCATACTTGTTGCATCGAGGCAAGTTTTTAAAGGCTCAAGAAGCTCTAGATTTCTATGGGGAAGTAAGGACCAGAGATAAGAAGGTAAGTTACTTTATACTTTTCCTGGTTGGGTTCAATTTGAATAGTCAAACCCTTTAAGAAATGCTTTGTAATATCTGATTTGATGCGTAATGTTTAAATGCTTTAACGTTATTGGATCTGTACAGTCCTTCCCAATACAAAAGCTTTCTTAAGCAGCAGAAGCAATTAGCCACAACATTGAAAGTCTGTTTTTTCCATTTCCTGTTCATGATGATCTGGACAGTTTATTTTAAATAGCCTTTTAAATAGTGTTCTGCTGTGTGTTGCATCAAATAGGTGGTTGATGAGTGAACCTTCTCGTTCAGCATTTTCAGCTGAAATAAGAGGATTATTCTAGGTTGTTTTGCCTGAATGGATGAGCTGTTCAGTTCCTCAGGTTCTCCCAACTTCTGTGGTGTTGTTCTGAGATGCATAGTCATTGAAGTGCTTTTTACAGATGAATATCCACTGGAAGAGTATATCCAGTCCACTGATGGATGCTCCCTTTTCATTAAAAAGCATTGTTAAGGATAGATATTGTCTGCCTCAGAGCCTGCTTTGTCAGGGGTGGCCATTTAATTTCTTGTACTTCTGAGGAGTGGGTGGTTGTCGTTTCAGAGAAATGATTTTTGTGGCTACAAGAGCTTTCTGTTAAGACCTTGTCAGTGGTGCAGACTGACTTAGCAGTAACTGTATGTTGGACCTTTTTGGCTTGGTTATGCCTCATTAATGGGAATTAAGTCTTTTTTTTTTTTCCCTGAAACCTTCTCCAAATATAATAAAGTGTATGATGCAAGGTCGTTTCAACAAGCTTCCCTGCTTATCTTCCATCATTTCCTTGTACGTGTTGGTAGAGTGGCCCTGGAGAATCATCTCAGCAGGCCAATTTCAGCCTATTGAAGTACTGAGCTCTCTGTGTTCCTGTAATATTTGCATAAAGTATTAATTTCACAGTGTGTAGACCTCTAATAAGTGGAGTTTTGTGTTTGAAGGCTCTTGAGAGCTGAAGTATCGCATAAGGAATTTTAGGACTTGGCTGTTGATCCATTAGAAGGAGCAAATGAATTCCTAGTTTGCTGTTTTTACGAGATGGAGCTGCTATTCCATGTTCTGCTTTAGAAGATAGTTGTGGTATGACACTAGAAAGGAGACAGTGTAAAGGTTTCTCACCACAGCTTCATGGGTTTTGGTAAGAGGGCATGACAGTGAATAGGAACAAGCTGTGTGATGAATAAACAATGTAGATTGCTCTTACTGATAAGGATTATCTAAAGAGCCAGATAAAATAACATGAAAATCGCAAACCTCAACAAATACATGGTGAAGTATGCTGTACCTCAGTTTCCTTTTTGTATGAAGAGGGTAGTGTTTCTGTGTGTTACTGTTCGGAGAATAAGGTCAGTTAAGTGTTCATTAGTACCTCAGCGGTCCCTCTGGCATGTTTGAGGTAGCAGAGGGTTTAGTAAACAGGAATAGTGAGAGCCTTGTTTGGCTTCACTGTAAATACTGTCTATAACCAGCAACTTTGTTTTGGTTTCGATGTCTCTTCTGGAAGAGTTGATTTTTCCCAGCTCCACTTGAGCCTGGTTATCTTTATTTGGACAGTGGGCAGTATGTGATTCTCATGATTGTAACAGTAGCGTGTATAAACAGGTATTCTAGTGTAGGTTCTGGGAGCTTTGTCTTCCCTTTCGGCCAGTGTTTCAGTATCACATGCCAAGTGCTGCTCTAGGATTTGACACTTCACCACACCTTTATATAATTGACTTCCTGAACTCAAAGTAATTGAGACATCAAGAGAGCTGCTTGCACCCAGGGACAAGAAACTTTTTGTTGTTGTTGTTGCTGGGCCAAGACATGCATGATAAAGGAAAACTGGCTTTAATTAGGTACCATATTTTCTTTAAAGCAAGCACAAGGTGTGCACCTTTTGTATAGCTGCTCAGAATAGTACAACTAAAATCACCGTAGCCATTAATGTGCATGGCAAAGTGAGTCTCAAGAGGGTTTAGTCCATGCTGGCAGGAAGTGTGAGTCTAATTGCAAGAGGAAGTATGACTAATTGGTCAAGAGAACAACCCCTGAGTACTTCTGTAGCAAGCATTTCCCAAGTGCCTGATGGGACAAGCAGCTTCGCGGAAGCATTTGCAATATCCAGCGAGAGTTGTTGTAGATTAAGCTGACAATTCCTAGAGAGTCTGCTGATGTACTGTTTGTCCTGGGAAAGGTAGTGGGGAATAAGACATTACAGAGCTTGAGTCTAAAAGGTTCTCTCTCACCTAAAAGTGATTTTTTTCATATAAGCTGCCTCATTCAACTTCTGTAACTCATCATGGGAGGGATCCTTTTTTAGAAAGAGAGAATGGGAAAGATTACAAGGCACTGGATAAAAAAGTGTCTGTTGGTCACCACCACTGTAGTAGAACAGCACTGTTTTCTTTCTCTTTAAACCAAGGGAGATACTGTTCTCTGGAATTTGGTAAATAATTGTGGTTGTCCAGCCTGTTTTCAGAACTGAGGAAGAAGTCAGTCCCAAAATAAGTCTTCTAAAAAAATGCTGCTGCTTCCACAGTTTGAAATGGTTAGCTTATCACCTCTTTTTTCCTTAAGATGGATACTGAAATACTACTGAGATTATGAAAACCGACAACTCTAGGTTCCTACAGCTGGAGCTTTCTATTTATTCCCACATCTTCTGTGAAGGGTTTTATGGTGAGGATAGTCTCAGAAGGAAGCGTGGCCTACTCAATGAATAGTTATCAGCTGGGAACAGCTAATCAAATACTTCGGCTGGAGATGATCCATTCAAGAGCATTCTTTGACCTTCATATTGTTGTATTTGAGGAAAAACTCCTAATAGTGGTGATAGCAGCAATTAAATGTAACTGAACAGGAAATAGAAACCAATTACTTTCAGCAAGGAAGTCTCAGAACGATTTTTTCAGCAGCGTAGATATCCAATGTCTGATGTGTCGGAGCTGATCAGTTACGATGGCTCAGGTGACAAGCTCTGCTAAACCCTATACCATAAGCTTAGTCTGAGGCTGCAGATTTAGCATTGCTTTTGCAATAGGACACTTTATTAAAGTGACTGTGGGAATATTATTTCGAAAACTGTTTCTTCTTCATAATGCTGCCCATGCTACAGTGAGAGGAGAACCACGAGCAGCAGCTTAGAATTCTGGTGATGACTACACAGCTCAGCACTATCTTTGAAACTGTCTCAGGGACTAGAGGAGCTTATTGGATGCCCATGAGAAAAAAAAAAAAAAAAGGTTGATGGGGGTTGGTGTGAAATACAAGCAGCTCAAGGAGAAAGTGCTTAAACTGCTTCCCTGTTCTTTATTCTTCCTTGAATAAAAGTAAGTGGGGATTGATTATACCTCTCAGAATATTACCTTGTTACGAAAGAATTCTTTTTGAAAACAAACCTTTGAAAAATGAATAACTTTCTGTTCCCTTTCACCGTGGCTGATTCTGAGGATCTCAGGGTAAAGGCTATGTCTCTGGGGAGTAGAGATCTCAGATTTGCCTTCTTGGCTGAGAACTGTTTTTGCTTTGAGATCACCTGGCACTTTAGCCATGTAAGTGGCTCTGTTCCCATCATTCTGGACCCATTCCTAGTTGCCTTGGTAAGGTGTGCTGGGCTTTCTTAGTAGGGCACATCCTTTATGGCATGGAAAAGCTATGAGCAGAGAAGGGAGGCATTTTTTTCACCTGTAAGGCTTTTTTCTGGTTGGCGGTGTCGACAAATCACTAATGGTTTGCTCTGACACTGGGATTTTCTCAAGCATGAAGCTCAGATTCCAATAAAGCAAACTTGAAAGTTCCCTTAAGGAGTGGGTCTGATAACTACCAAGATGACATCTGAACCAGAAGTAGAAGGCTACTTAAGAAGGCAATTGTACAAGTCCTATAGGGAAAAGCCTTCTTGTGTGATTTTAAAGCAGCCGAAGTGGTATAACTCTCAACATTTTTAAAATAAAGGCAGGAAGATAGCCAAGTACTCTGGCTATCCTTAGCCTTATGGCTGTTGTGAGGTGAAGGAGATGTTAGAACTAAGTGTTTATAGATGCACTGTGTTGTGGATTTTGTGACTAAATGCTTACAGATTCATATATGAAACCTTGTGTTATTTGCAGTTTATTGCAATTTCACATTGTTTTAATAAGAAAGTGTACTTAATGATGCAGTTGCAAGTATATAGTATGGCCTGTTACAAAACATATAATGCATTTTCTAGGGAATTCAATTTGTTTTCATCTTCATCACTTCCTCTTGAAAACAGTAGCTATAAGAGCTTTGAAACTATTTCTTGAAGTTTAAGATTTTAGAATTAGTAATAAAAGTGTTTATTGGTTATATGGTCTCAAAGCAAGGGTTTGCTTCAGAGTTGTAATTCATTTGAGAAGTTCTTCATTTAACAATTTGAACCATCAGGCCCATATTAACAAAACTTTCCAGTTTTGATTTTCAAAATGCATTTCTGAAATGTCTTTAATAGAAGGTAGTGTCAGTCATGAGTACAGTGATATTAGCAAACAAAAGAAGAGTCCTCTGAAACTGCTGTAGAAAAGTAATTCATGTACTGGTGCTTAAAAATTACACGGGCCTCCTCAAAGTGATGCTGGAAGTCTGTCACACCCAGTCTGAGGGCTTTATGTTCAAGATATGGAAAAGGTTGCATTCTTTACCTTGCTGTTTGAGATGGATGCCAGGAAATACCTACAAAAGTAGCTGGAGAACCAGACAGGTGAAGGAGATATGGACAACTGACTGGGAAAAAAGGGGATGTGCCCAAGGGCTGTTATATTTTTGCTGTTTTTTAAGGTGACCAGGCTCCGACTAACTTTCTAGTTACAAGAAAGAAATCCCTGTGGGTTGTTAGGAGCTACTAAAAAGCTGTAATGATGGGTTTCTGTGATGGAGCATTCCCCTGCTTTCGAGTTACTACCAGCATGGGTATTTTGCTCTGTGCTAGTCTCCAGCCTAACTGCCACAAAGGTTTGCTCAGCATAGACCATGGTGGTTTATTCCATGTACTTTTGTTTACCTTATCATTCTTGGTTTATTCATCTTTAGTTACATCCCGAGATATTAGGCAGGAGCCCTGTTAGTCACTGCTAGCAAATGGTCTGGATGCTTTTTGACATTTGTTTTCGCTTTGTTTAGGGAGTAACAATTCCCAGTCAGAGACGCTACGTGTACTATTATAGCTACCTGTTAAAGAATCATCTGGATTACAGACCAGTGGCACTGCTGTTTCACAAGATGATGTTTGAAACAATTCCCATGTTCAGCGGTGGAACTTGCAGTAAGTACCCAGTGCTACATTATTCTCCATTAGTTCGTGTAAGGAAACAAGGCAGCATTTGAACTTGACTTTAAGTCACTTGTGTGACGCCAAGCAGCCATGCCATAAATTACCATTCTGATATGAGATGTGAACGGCAGCATGTCTTAAAGGATGGCAAGACCATATTTAAATACCAAACTTTCCAAAATCTGGTGTGTTAGTGTGGTCTATTCATTTTCATCCTCCAAGGTGTAGTAAGTTGAGGTCTGTGACAGACTTGTATGACCATTTTACTATAATTTTAAATTGGGAAATATGTAACTGTTTAAAGCTAAATAGTTTTATACACGTTTAGATATTTGTTCCTTTTTTAAAAAGCCACTTTTTAAAATATAGCAACTCTTCTAAAATATAGCAACTCTTGGGAAACATGAATTGTTGAAAAACATTGTTTAATGGCAAGTTGGCTTCAAGTGCAGTGACGTTACTCTTCCCATGATGGTTTTCAAAAAAAAATCAGCTCCACTGGGTACATATCTAATTAACTATGAAAGAAATTTTTCTTTATATAGAGACTTATAAAATATTATATATACCTGTAAATGAATAATCTGGGTTGCTGGTGTGCAGTATGTTAGCAAGGAACAACAGATTCCTTGAAACTTCCTAGTGTAAGTACTTATTTACTTCTGTCTTTCCGTGGGCTGTGTTTCAGAGCAGGAACTGCCTGACATTGCGCGTTCATTTTTTGTTACGGTGGAAATGTTTTTTTCTAATGGTTTTGCTATGGGGATTACTGTAGTATGTAATTAATTCCAGTGCCTCTTGCGGCTCTGATTAAAATTGCACTATTAATGTTGTTGTAAGACAGTACCTGAACACAATGCACATAAGAAACAATCTAGCAGCTTGTCAGGCTGGCTGTATTTACAGGAAGAGGAGGAGGAGGAGGAAAGGAAGAGCCAGTGCCAGAAAGCCTCTGTCTCTGGGATGGTGGTGTGGAGGTTACGGATTTCTGCATTTTCTCGTTATTCAGTGTTTTGGAAAACTATTACTTGCAAAATCAAGTTACATGAAGTATGAATCGTTAACATGAGCATTAACTTGTTTGGCCATACCAGGTTGTTAGCATGCTATTTTCACTGTAGGATGCTGAGATAAATATTTGCTAAGCATATAAGAGGACAGTACTTAACAACTTCAACATCTTTGTGTACTGCAACAATTTGTTTCTGTGGAGATTACAATGATTTTTCAGAACGTGAAAGCAATGATGTATTGCTCTTTAGTGGTGTATCTACTGTGATAGTACTAATTTTACCAATATATAGTATCTTTCAATCTTAATTCTTTGTCATCTTCCTTCTGTTTTGAAGTCACAGACTGAGCAGAGTCATGTCTCTTGGGCAAAAAAAAAAAAGAAAAAAGGGTTTCACAGTGCTGAGGATTTGAGAGAGATAAGTAAGTGTTACGGATAGGCTGTTCAGCAAGATAGTGTGGGTATGCTTGGTAGAGATTCCCACAGCTCCGCAGTGGTGGTTTCCTCATTGCTGTGAAGTCTGAGGCAGATACGGTTCGGTGTGTGTTGTCTAGAGAGCAGGCTACATCTGCTATTAACAGAAACCAGGAGTAAATGCAGAAGGATTTTTTTGAATAAATTTCATTTAATATTTATGGCTTTCATACTAGTTTCCATTGGCAACTTCCAAATTACATTTGCTTAGGCTGCACCAAAAAACCCTCACAATTTCAGCTATTACCTTAACTGAGAAAGCTATGCTATGGCTGGCTCTGTTTTGTGGTGGTGATTTACAGGACAGACTTATGGTCTGCATCTATATAGTCTGTTGTTGGTGCTGACTGGTTTGTGTATTAAATTTTGTCCTTGTTTTTGTTTGTGTAACAGTTCTGTTTGTGTAAGAATAGAAATCAGTTTGATCTGACATGACTGCCCACTCTACAATGTGAAGATGAGACAAAAGAGAACAAAACCCCTCAGTTATATCCATGTAGTATAGGGATGAGAAGGAATGTGCAAGGAAAAATCAAGTAGTAGTTACTATATGTAGTCATTATATGTTAAAAAGAAACAGCAACTTTTCACAAATACTATGGTTGCCTGAGAATATTGCTACAAAGTATGGAAATTTGTCGTTTCCAGTGGTATCCAGTAAGGTTTTTTATTGCCCTGACTCTTAGCAAATACTTAACTTTCAAAGTGCTGTAGGTTGTTGTTATGGTTCTGTTATTGTGGTTTTTTTTGGTTGGTTGGATTTTTTTACACTTAAAGGCATTTCTTGCAAAGTGACACTCTGTTTTGCCACGCAGATCCTCAGTTTGTGGTGTACCAGCTAAAGGTAAAGATATTCACCTCTGCTTCAGGACCCTCCAGACGTGAAGACAAGTATATGTACTTTGAATTCCCTCAACCTCTGCCAGTATGCGGTGATATCAAAGTGGAGTTTTTCCACAAACAGAACAAGATGTTGAAAAAGGTTGGTTTTCTTGTTTTTCTGGAAGATGTTGTTGAACCAATGCTGATGCAGGACTAGGATTTTGTCTATTTTTCAGTGATGTATAATCGCTGTATTTAATTCTTTTGTGTCTAGTTTTCCCAAGTAGGGAATCTACCACAAAATGAAAGCTGGATATTTTAAGTCAGTGAAATTAAGTACAAAGGTTGGATAAAAATTATGCTGGATATGTATTGCAGTAGTTTGGGTAGTAGTGAGTAATCTAATTGAGGAAGAAACGTTCTCATTCTAAAAATAAACTTGCATACTGAGCAAGTTAACTCCAGCTGTTTTCTTCACTAAATTTTCTTAAGGTTTTAGCAGGCACAGAAGATCTCATCTGTGTGCTGTTGGCTGATTTCTATCCATCTGTCAAATTTGGTTGAAGTTTCGAGATAATTGAGTTCCTACGCACTTTGTGAAAATATCTCTGCAATCTATTCAGCCATCTCTTGAGTTCATATTGCAGTGTTTTGTTCAGCTGCAATGCCTTGACATCAGACGTTTAGAGAATTCACTCAGAACTGAGAATTTTATCAGTATCTCAGTTGTGGGGAAAAAATTAATCTGGAACTTACTATGGCACCAAGATCGATGACTTCTTAAAGATAAATGTCTCATTCTGGTGCTTGTGGAACTAGTTTGCTACTAAAGGGAAGGGTAGGGATGAAATCTTGTTGATTTAAAGGTTAACTTTGTATTTACTACAAAAAAATCTGATCTTTATGAATAGTTGTTTACTGTTTAAGTTATAAAACTTATTAGCATGCATGTGTATTACACATCTATTTAGTTCATGGGTTTGTTCAGTTACAAGGTACAGTTAACTAGTATAATGGTAAATTTTCAGTAGTTAGAAATGTCCTCTTCTGCTGTCTGCAAAAGTTTGAACAGTTTATTAATAGAAATATTTTCTTCTGCTGCTTGTTTAATCACGTCTTAATTGTTCAGTGCAGCTGTGCAAGATAGAACTGTAAAACAAAGTATTTGGCAAATTGGAATGTCTCATTTTAGACATTAAAATTATTGATGCTTAAAGCTTCAGTGCAGAAGAGAAAGTTTTGAAAGGAGCACCCAGATTAGTTCTGTGGGCTAGATGTGAGGAATACAAGGAGGAGATGAAACAAAACCGAAACATTTGAGTCAAGGTCCTGTCTTATCTGGTCTCTGTTCTATCTGAACTGGGAATTGTGGTTTCTTTACTGTCTTTGGTAATACATGGATTGCAAACAGACTTCATTGGAAGCATTGTGCTGCGTTTCCCAGTCCCCAAGTAAGCTTTCATAACACCAATACATAGTTCTGCTGGATCTTGGGTCTGTAGCACCCAGATCATATTCCTGCATTTGTTTTACCTCTATAGAGAGCACCGAGATCCAGTGACAGCATAAACTAGATGTCTTCATTGTCACATGACTTCTGTAGTATAAATTCAGTCTTCAAGAATATAGAAGAATATAGTAGAAAAGTTTATAGAATTGTCTGCAGAAATGTAGCAAGCACATTACTGTGCTGTAGCTTCATTTCAGAATGTTGTGTCAGCTGTGGTTTCACTATTCTAGGTGTGTGGATTACAGATAGTGTGAAAGTGCTCCTTTTCTCAGTGTTTTTGGATAGCCAGAGCTAAGAAATGCTGAGATTGTGAAAGCTGTTCTTTCTACATCTGCAAGCTTTCCTGAGATAGGAATGGTCTCTTCTCCAGACAGAAGTCTTCTGTAAAGAAATCACCTTGATAATCTGCTTCAAAAATGTGTTGAACATAATGTCTAAATGCCCTCAACCTTTTGTAAGAATTCAGGCCAAAAGAAAGTAGGTGTACAGTGTTAAATAGTTCTGATAAGACCACCTCTGCTAGCTCTAGCGTAAATGAGCAGAAAAATTCAGGGCATCTGTCTGGTGTAAGCATCCTAGTCTGTTTTTTGAAATCACTGCCGAGTTCTTCGTTTTGAGAATTAGTGAAATATTCCATCTCTGATGTTTGCTTTGGCAGCAGGGATAGTCCTTCCACATGGTCCCTGTGACACTGTGTTATGTAAAGTGACTAAGACGAGAGTAGGCCAAAGGTGAATGTTAGTGGCAGAAAACCTATCCTGGCACAAATTTGAACACTTGTCTCTGTTTCACATCTGTGAAGTCCCCTCTGCATCAGAGGTAGTGAAGCCTTTTTCTTTTCTAGATAAGTTGACTGTGCATTGTTTTTACTCGAAACCCAAAAAGAGAAGGCCTTCTGGTGTGGAGATTTATTACAGACTTAGCAGTCGCTGGAGTGATCACCTAAGCTATGAGGAGTAGCTAAATAGGAGTGACAGTATTGTATCTTTCAAAGATTCTGGCTTACTGAGACATGTTTATGGAAGCTGTAATTACAAGTCTGTTGCCCATCACTGGTTCTTTTTCTTGCAAGGTTTTTTCTTAGCAGATTTATAGGTAGTTGCTAAACAAGTTTTCTTGCACACATTTAAAGTCATCACATATCTACCAGTCAGCATTTTAGCTTTCCATAGCAAACCTAATCAAGAAACCAATGACATAAATTTAACTATATAATTCTTGATCTATTCTGGACCTTGGGCTGGAGGATGGCTGTATCTCATCTCTGGAAATAGAGTATTTTATGCCCTCCTGCTTGGTCTGACTTGGTGCTTGATACAACTGCTGTCAGCTTAAGCATTCTGGTCAACTCGTGTACTTACCTCCAAATTTCATAGTCCTCTAAAGAACACTAGTATTATCTGCAGATTGCTCTAGTATGGAGAGCAACTCCTCAACTTTGATAAAGCTCTTCTTGGAGAAAATTACTCAGCATGAAACAAAACAAGCTTGAGTGGCCATGCAACTTTGGTGCAATGCTAAGTGCTTAATGTAAAATTTAAATCAGTCATATTTCCTGTCTTTTTTTAACGGCAAAACTTAAGCAAATTCAGTGTCTGCTGAGATGACCTTAGCTAAAGGATTATTGGTGTTGCTGAGAAGATCTTGGTAAGAGGGTGACTGCTTTGAACAAGTTACCCTGTTTCAGCTCTTTCACAATCTCTACTACCTGTCATCAGCTAGTAAGTTCAAAACTTTTGGTCTTTTCTTGTTTAATAAAGTTGTTTTCTGTATTTTTGGACCATTTTTTTTTCAGAGTGATGTAGTTACTTCCTTTCATTCTGTATGCTTGCTAATATGAGAAAAAAAATGGCATAAGACTTGAGTACAATTATTATGTATGAATTTTTGATAGGTGGAAGTTAGTAATTGTTTTTTTTTTTGTGTGTTTTGTTTCCTTGACCTATAGCTTGGCTCTTTTTCCATCTCAAGCTGCTGATGTAGCCTGTCAAGGTTTGCTTCCACGTACCTGTCTGAAACCTTTTGTTTCCAGTTATTGATGTTGACATGATAATTTTAAAGGATTTCAAAGTATCTGTATACCATTTGGTTCAACGAGAATGTTTAAAAATAACACAGAGGATCTTAGTCTTCCTGCCTGTAGAGCCTTGGGGTAAAGGAGACCTTTTTAGGAGCCCTTCCCTTATTGATGGAAGGGAAATAGCGGCATGGTTTTGTTTGTTTGTTTGTTTTTGTAAGTTATTACTGGTTTATAACCTGAATCTAATGTAAGCTGTGGTGAGAACATTGTTTTAGATGCTGGCCATGCCATTTGTCTGTCGAGTGGAGATGCGAAGTCTGGTCCGTGTGGGGGTGTTGTGGCTGAGTAAGGCTGCACTATCTGCTCCATGCGGGACAACCAGAGCAACTAAGAAGAGGCAGGTAGCAGGTGATAGTAGTAGGCAACTCTATTCTGAGGGGTACGAAAGTGCCCATCTGCCAGCTTGACCCACTCTTCAAAGAAGTCTGCTGCTTACAGGGGGCTTGTATCAGGGATGTCACCAAGAGACTGCCAAGCCTCCTACAGCCTGAGAACCACAGGAGCGCAGATAGTTTTTTCGTCAGTCCTCCCGGTCAAAGGGGAGGGGATTGAAAGGGCCAGTCGAATCTGGCAAATCAACAGATGGTTACAGGACTGGTGCCACATACGGGTTCGTCTGCCTAGGCCATGGGACTTGCTTTGAGAAACCTGGTCTGCTGGGGTCCACCTGTCAGAGAAGGAGAAGAGCATTTTCAGTCATAGGATTGCCAAGTTGGTGAAGAGGGCTTTAAACTGGATTTGCTGGGGGGGGAGCTTCAATCCCTCTTGTTCCTCCCAGTTTGATGCTGGAGTCAGCGATAGATGCCCAGAGCCTGGAGAAGGATCATGGGTCAGCAGGAGAACACCTGAAGAGCAGTACAAAGGAATTCCAGCCAGTAAGTCAGCTTTATCAGGAGCCAAACTTAAATGTCTCTATGCTAACGCGCATAGCATGGGGAATAAACAGGAGGAGTTAGAGATGTATTTATGCCTGCAGGGCTGTGACTTCACTGGCATTATGGTGATGTGGTGGGATGGCCCCTATACTTGGAATGTTAGCATGGAAGGATACAGACTGTTTAGGAAAGACAGGCAGGGGAGGTGAGGAGGGGACATTGTTCTCTCTGTCAGTGAGTGGTTGCAGTGCCTTGGGCTCTGCCTGGGGAAGGATGAGGAGCTGACAGAGAGCTGATGGGTCAGGACTACAGGGAGGGCAAGGACAAGGATTATAGTGGGGGTCTGCTACAGGCCACCTGACAAAAACCGTGGGAGGAAGAGGAGCCCAAAAAAGCTGCTTAATATTTGAGAGCCACCTCCACCAAGCTCAGGAGTGATGCATCCCAACATAGGAAGTCGGGCAAATATGCCAGGAGGCCTGCATGGATGAAAAAGAAGCTCCTGTCCAAACTCAAAGAGAAAAAGGAGGCCTGCAGAAGGTGGAAGCAAGGGCAGATAGCCTGGGAAGGATACAGAGACATTGTATGAGCAACCAGGGATCAGGTTAGGAAAGCCAAAGCCCTATTAGAATTAAATTTGGCCAGGGACATCAGGCGCAACAAGAAAGGCTTCTATAGGTACATCAGTGATAAAAGGAAGATTGGAAAATTGTGAGCCCTCTCTCGAACAAAACAGGAGATCTAGTTACCTGGGATAGAGAAGGCTGAGGTACTCAGTGACTTTTTTGCCTCTGTCTTCACCGGCAAGAGCTCCAGCCACATGGCCCAGGCCCCAGAAGGCAAAGGCAGGCACTGGGAGAATGATGATGAATTGCCTGTTGTAGGAGAAGGTTAGGTTTGAGACCATCTAAGGAACCTGAAGGTGCACAGGTCCATGGGACCTGATGTGATGCATCCATGGTTCCTGAGGGAACTGGTGGATGTAGTTGTTACACCACTGTCCATCATATTTGAGAAGTCATGGTGGTCTGCTGAAGTTCCCACTGACTGGAAGAGGGGAAACACAACCCCCATTTTTAAAAAGGGAACAAAGGAAGACCTGTGGAACTACAGACCAGTCCGTCTCACCTCTGTGCCTGACAAGATCATGGAGCAGATCCTCCTGGAAACTCTGCTAAGGCATGTGGAAAATAAGGAGGTGATTGATGACAGCCAGTATGACTTCACTACAGGCAAATCGTGCCTGGCAAATCCGGTAGCCTTCTACAGTGGGGTTACAGAATTGGTGAATAGGGGAAGAGCAGCTGACACCATCTACTTGGATTTGTGCAAAACACTGACACTGTCCCAGTGATATCCTTGTCTCTACGTTGGAGAGCCATGGATCTGATGGACGGACCATGCGGTGGGTGCGGAATTGGCTGGATGGTCGCACTCAAAGATTTGCAGTCGACAGCTCGATGTCCGGGTGGAGACCAGTGACGAGTGGTGTTCCTCAAGGGTGAGCATTGGGACTGACGCTGTTTAACATCTTTGTCTGTGACATGGACAGTGGGATGGAGTGCACCCTCAGCAAGTTTGCTGATGGCACCATGCTGAGTGGTGCGTTCGACATGCTGGAGGGAAGGGAAGGAAAGGGAAGGGATGCCATCCAGAGGGACTTGGGCAGGCTTAAGAAGTGGGCCTGTGCAGACCTTATGAGGTTCAACAAGGTCAAGTGCAAGGTTCTGCACCTGGGCTGGGGCAATCCCAAGCACAAACACAGGCTGGGCGGAGAATGGATGGAGAGCAGCTCTGAGGAGAAGGACCTGGGGGTGTTGGTGGATGAGAAGCTCAGCAAGAGCCAGCAATGTGCGCTTGCAGCCCAGAAAGCCAACCGTACCCTGGGCTGCACCGACAGCAGTGTGGGCAGCAGGGAGAGGGAGGGGATTGTCCCCCTCTGCTCTGCTCCTGTGAGACCCCACCTGGATCCCTGCGTTCAGCTCTAGGCCCCCAACACAGAAAGGACATTGAGTAGTTGAACGGAGTCCAGAGGGGGCTATGAAGATGATCAAGGGGCTGGAGCACCTCTCATTGTGAAGACCAGCTGAGGGAGCTGGGGTTGTTCAGCCTAGAGAAGAGAAGGCTCTGGGGAGACCTGATAGTGACCTTCCAGTACCTAAAAGGGGCTACAGAAAATCTAGGGAGGGATTCTTTGTCAGAGAGTGTAGTGATAGGCCAAGGGGTCATGGCTTTAAACTGAAAGAGGGTAGATTTAGATTAGATATTAATTATAATTAGATTAGTAAATTCTTTACTCAGAGGGTGGTGATGCACTAGAACAGGTTACTTAGAGAAGTTGTGGCTGTCCCCTCCCTGGCAGCGCTCAAGGCCAGGCTGGATGGGGCAGCCTGGTCTGGTGGGAGGTGTCCCTGTGCATGGCAGGGGGTTGGAATTAGATGATCTTTATGGTCCCTTCCAGCGCAAACCATTCTGTGATTCTATGGTTAAAGAAAACTTTGGGCAATTGCTCTTAGGAAACATTGAAGAATGAACTCTCTGAAAATGTCAGAAGACAACAGATGATCTGAAAATGGTACAAGTTTCATCAGTTCCATCATAGTGCTGGCCTGGAACAGCTTGAAACATGTTCTCTATCTTCTGATTGCTGGATAGCATCTCCAAAATCCTTATCTGTTGCTGCGAAGTGATTAAGTGCCTGTTGGTGTCTCTGCAAAATGAAACTCCCATGAGGATATGGGAACCCCTGGATGATGGCTTAAGTGATCTGGGGTTTGGATATCAGTCTGCAGTTACAGGCAAATATCAACTCTAGAGTGAGGTATATTTTTCTTTCAGCCTGAGAACTGAGAAACTACACAAGGAAGTTAGGGGTTATATGTATTACATGTCAGAGTATTGTATGTCAGAATATTGTGATTAAATCAGCTTTTGACCCAGGTGTCTGATACTGCATTGTAGATTTTATGATGCATACTTAGTTATGGGAAGAAATATATCTGTGATTTTTAAGGCAAATTCCTGTGATGTAACTAGAAGTGAAGCAAAATACATTTAAAAAAAAAAAACACAACAACACAAAAAACAACAACAACAACAAAACAACTAGCTCATACTCTTTTTCAGAAGCCTCCTTTTTAAATAGTATTCCTGTGAGCACTTGTTCTGATACTTGCATTTGGTATATAAAGCCCAAGTTCTGTTCATGCTTTATTTTTTTTAAAATTCCTCTCTTTGGTCCATACTATGTCAATTTTCTTCATGGTCTTGTGTGAAATATCTTGGAGCTTGCCACTTTAGCTGAAGCTGACCGAATCCTCACTTTGAGTAATGGGTTTTGCTTTCCAGTGAAAACAGTGACAGTTATCAGCCTTAAGAGCTAATTCCCAAAAGCTTGATCAAGTCTTCCATCAATTTGAATGGCTATGCAATGTTCTAGTACCCATGAACTTATTTTATTAAGCTAATTTAGTTAGTGTAGCAGGGAAGGAAGGAGAATAACTTGATGGTTTAAAAAGCTGGAGGGAGATAAAAAGATAAATAACCAGCTCAGTGAAGTTATATTGTTTCGTTTCCGCCCCTGAAGACCTCTGAAAATTTACCCAAAGGAGACAAAAGACACCTGGTGAGAAGTTTGTTTGTCTTGTCTTCTCCAGGCTGTATCAGTAGGGCTGAGTCCCAGCAGTTGCTTGTTCAGGCTGGCTCTTATATACCAAATAATTTTTTCTGGTTCTGCTCCACCTGATCAAGCTTAAAATTGAGACATGACAAGACCATGCCTTCTGCCTCTGCCAGCATTTGTTTGCATCCAGTGACCTTGTTTGCTTTGGCACCATTTTCCTCCAAAGCTGCTTCAGCACTGTAGGTATAAGCCACTTTCTATTTTTTTCCATTCATTGGCTGCAGTGTCATCAGCTTCATCCTCTCCTCTGCTGACCTCGCTGGAAGGGTGGTGCAGCACTGAGGACCATCACTGAAGTACATTGCTGCTTTTGCAGTGTGGTTCTGAAGGATGATGCCAGTACTACCATCACTCACCTACAAGAGGTGGGATCTCCTTTAACTCTGGTCAGGGCGTGGAAATGCACTTTCTTTGTAACTTCTCTGGAGTTACAACCTCTTCATCAGAAATGAGGCTGCAGATGGTATGTCCATTGCTTACAGAGCTGCTGGAAACATCAGCCACAGGCTTGTCTTCTCCTACCTTGTATCACAGAACCTGGACTTCCAATCCTTCTTGTTTTGCAGCTGGAGGGCTGATGTCCTTGATCTTTCTGTTTTGACCTGAACTGGTCTTTTGGTTTGAGCAGGAGTGGTCATCTCCTTGGATGACTACGTATCTTCTGGCGGATTCATCTTCAGAACCCAGGAGGAATATGGACCAAGTTATCCTGAAGACTTCATGAGGATTTTGCCTACTGCCACTTTCTTCATGAGGCATTGTGAGGAGTAAAACCCTGTTTCCCAGGACATTCATCTTTTACTTCCAGATCCCAGGGTGGATGTTTTTAAGACTGTATATGAGGTAGCGTTAGTGAAGAAGAGGGTGCTAAGTGTCTGAACAGGTTGGGCCTGTCAAGAACCTGCTGATTGCTGTGTTGAATGGATGGGCTCCAGCAAGACTTCATAATAGATGATGACATGACTGGAAGGGACTTGGTGTTAGTGGCAAACATCTATCAGCCTCCCAAGACAACTATAATCATAGCATGTTAGTCTGGTAGATTAGGTAATGGTGTGTCAAAGTGGATAATTGCTTAACTACAAGAAGTGTTTCTGGCTGACATACTCAACTTTTACCTTTCCCCCTTCACTTCCTTAAAGGTTTGGGGTATCTCATAGGTGCCTTATAGAAGCACTTACTAGCTGGAAACTTTTTTTGTATGTCTTACCCTAAAGTACTGAAAATGGGGCTACTGAACTTCAGTGGGGAAGGCAGATAGTTGTTTCATCAGACACCTTTGAATTCCCAGTGTTTGTGTGCTTATACGTTTTTATTAGTTTGTGAGGAAGAAGAGTATAAGAAAAGCAGCAGCTCTTCCCAGTGCCCCAGGAAGATGTGATGATTTGCTGGTGCCCAGTTGCTTTCATCTGGGAAGCATGCTCATATGATGTGCACTAGAATCCTTTCTGTGTCACCTCTGATGCCCCTCCACTTTCCAGCAAAGGTGTTTAGCAGGGAAGACTGGACAGGACCTCAGTTTTCCTATAAGAAATCAGAATTAGATCTCTCCAGTAAACTAAACATGTGAAGTAGCTTAGAAGGAATTGCTTCTTGTTCTGTTCCTGTATAACATCAAAATATTTTAGATTCTGGTATGTGCTATCTTTTTTTTTTTTTTTCTTTCCCTACTCATGTCCCACCACCTTTAACAGAAGTGCAGAAATTTTGGCTATTGTGGGAAGGCTGGCTATTTGCATTTTGGATCTTTTGCCTTAAAATTCGAAGCAGAGTAAAATAGAAGGTTCCATTTGTGAAGAGGAACTAAACGTAGCTCAGGGCTTCACATGGAGAAGTGCTTACTGTGCTAGTCAGAACCAGCCTATTAATGGTATCTGATTGTGGAAACATCTACATTTGACTGACAAAAGTAGTACAAGAGCACTCAGAGCTATCCTACAGCTGAGAGTGTAAAGGTGAAGCTCCTGGACCTATTTTCAGGGATTGTCTAGCCTAGAGCAGAATATTTCTGCAGGTTCTGTAGCATATACGGAGACAGGCACAACAGCCATGCTGGTCATAACGATGGATGTAATGTACTGGCTGGTATCAGCTAGTTAGTTCTCTAGTGACTTTTTAAAATCACTGGTACATTTGTATTTTGCCTCTTTGTACATAGATACCTGTTGCAGTGTTACAGTGGATAATCTAACATGTGCCTTTCCAGATAACTGTTGATGGTCATCTATCAAGTTCTGCTTAAGGACAATACACTTAAACTGTCAATGCCTAATCTTCTAATTAAAGATTTCCTTTTGTGTAAAAGAACACACACAAAAAGAAGACGCTTTCAGAGTCTTACTGCTCTTAGCACTGGGCAGCAAGCATCTGACTGTTACAAACCATCTCCATAAAGCAATAATGAATACACTGTAGGAGCTCTGTGTTGTAGGGTGTCTTTGCTCAATCTCAACTATTCTGTATAAAAATAAAGAAAAACATAGTTACGAAGGAACCTGGTGGTGGAATAGGTTGTTCTCTATTGATGTTACTCACCTATGCTGGTTTGCACAGGTTGACTATTAAGTTTGGCTATATCTTGGCCAAGGTATGAGCAAGAAAATGTCTTTGTGCCTTGTGATTGGAAGTTTAACACTTGTTTAATTATCATCTGCTTTTTTTTGTAGGTATGATTGTTTTTAAAACTGTCTTTTATAAGGAGTCACTTCTAAAAGCTGAATTGGTTAAAATTTAGTTTAATGCAGAGTTTTGCATATTGTCTAGGAGAACTGGTGAAAATGTCTTTGCATGCAATGTAACCAATGATGTACTGTTGTCCAAACAAGTTTTGTTTGATATTACTGATTTGTTTTTGACCAGTTGATGATATTAGTCAAATTAATATGCTGCTGGAGAATATTAAAGCAAGCTTGTTCTTTGTGTTTTTCCTCCCCTAGGACAAAATGTTTCACTTTTGGGTAAATACATTCTTCATAGGACTGGATGAAAATTCAGACAAAGTAGAAAATGGAAGTCTAGTTGCAGATCAGGAACTTGATGGTATTTTCAGTACAGAGCGCTCAGATAATGATAAGGAATATTTAATCCTTACATTAACAAAAAATGATCTAGACAAAGCAAATAAAGACAAAGCCAACAGATATTTCTCTCCAAACTTCAAGGTCAGTATATATTTAATATAAACAAAGCTGAAAAGCTGCATGAAGTTGTCTCATTTGTTTGTCTTGCCTTATGGAGGAACTGTTTTAAACTGCTGTCTGTAGAAATGTAATGCATGGGTTTGAAACTATTTTGCAAAAGTTCTAGGTATTAAAATTTATCTGCTTTTCAAGGAAGTCAATAGAAGTTATAAGTTTTTTTGTGCAAAGCTGGTGAGAGACTGGGAGAAAATGCTTTTTTTTTTTTAGGTATTTATTTAACCTTTTAGACATGAGTAGTAAGAAACCCAGAGACCCAGGCAGCAGTCTTTCCTGTACTTGCTGCATTGTCGTTAGCTACGTGTAATTCCTGAGCTGATTTACAGAGGTGCCCACTTCATGAGAATACTTTATAACCTAACCTGAGTTTAGCTTTGAGGAGTGTGAACCATTGCCAACACTGTTTCAAAATGAGAAGAGCATTTTAAAGAAGTCCGATGTTGTCTGGCTTGCTTATAAAATATAAGTAGTACTTATTTGAAGGTAACGATCATAGTTACCTGAATGCTGCATGGATCAGACTTTAACTAAAAAAAAAGTCACTGGTTATAGTGTTGAAAAAGTATTTTATTCATTCCTGTGCACTTTTATTAAAATCCTCTTGTGCTATCAAAGGTCCAGAAGGTAGGACAAAAAGCTTAGTGTGGCATGGCCCACTGCAGTGGTATGTCCAGCTGCTATAACTCAAGAGCACAAATAGTTGGTGCAGAACTCAAAAGTATAGTTAGTGCAGAACTGGAAAGCTGGGCTTGAAAAAAAAACTGCTGTATTGCCAGTTGTTCCTTATTTTGTTAGGAGTGGTACTGGGAGGCTGGCTACCATTCTAAGAGATTGTTCTTTCTTTGTTTCCAGATTAGGGAGAGGAGCACTTGTGTGATTCAGAGTAGTGACAGGAGCCATGCTGTTCCAAATTTCACTTGTTACCTGTGCTCTGTTAAAGTTCAGGTTCCCTTTTTAAATTGTTGTTTTTTCCTTTCCCAGGTGAAGCTATTTTTCACAAAAACAGTAGAAGAGCCATCAAATCCAGAGGCTAGCAGTTCAACTTCTGTAACACCAGATGTTAGTGACAATGAACCTGATCATTATAGATACTCTGACACCACTGACTCTGATCCAGAGAATGAACCTTTTGATGAAGATCAGCATACGCAGATTACAAAAGTCTGAATATTTTTTTTATCGGAGATAAAAAAAAAAAAAAAAAAGCAAACCATGAAGAGTGACAAACTTGAATAAACTGAAAAAAGGACCTTTTTAAATGGCAATAGGACATAGTGTCAGATTACCAATTATAGGAACAATTCTTTCCTGACCAATCTTGTTTTGCCCTATAAATCTACAGGGTTTGACACTTGTCCAGTTGAATAAAAAAGGTTACGTAGCTCTGATATGTATATACCTTTTTGTGTCAAAAGGACATTAAAACTTCAATTAGGAACTATAAAGATGGCACTTTCCCATTTTATTCCAGTTTTATAAAAGTGGAGACAGACTTAATGTGTATACGTAGGAATTTTTCCTTTTGTGTTCTGTCACCAAACGAAGTTTTGAAAAAACACGATTATACAGGTTCACATCCTGCCCCTTTTTTTGCACTTATGTGGCAACAGAAAAGTCTGCAGTTGGCTGAGAGATGTTTCTAGAAGGTTTTACTACATTCTAATGCATGTATTTTGGATGGGGGATGGAAAGTAATGCTCAGAAAGGAATATAGTCTGCTGGAGCTTGGCCTGTGTACCATATCCGGCTATTTACATGCACCTTTCTTTAGCATGCTACCGTAATTCATCCTGGACAATTGAAGAGTCGCCGCTGTCACTGCTTGTTGTTTGTGCATTTTATTTTTTTTAAGTGTAATGGTGCTAGAAAAGGCAGCTAGAAGGAGTGATTCTGTATAGGGGTACAGGAATGAACCTTTACAACATCCTAAAGACCCACAAATGAAGGGAGAAAAATTATTGGGGTCACAGAAAGGAAACACAGCAACAATGACTTAACCATACAAATGTGGAGGCTATCAACTAAAATATGGGCTTGAAACAAATTGTTAGAAAATTTGACAATGATTTATTAATTGTTCTTTTTCTGAATTGTAATGGCTGCTCCATCTCCTGTGTAATCAAGGCCAGTGCTAAAAGTCAGATGCTATTAGTACATACATCAGTCAACACCTTACATTTATGTTATTAGTTTTTCAATCATATTCCTGCTGTGAATACTTCATGTGCTGCCTTGCGAGCTATTTTCTCATTAATATAAAATATTTTGTAGTGGTGCACAGGAAATTTCAATTGGAGATTCTTCAGGTTAGTGTTTGTTTTTAAGATTTATGATGCATTTATTCAATCAAACCTCAGTCAGCTGTTCCACCCCTTTGACCTTACACATTCTATTACAATGAGTTTTGCAGTTTTGCACACTTTTCTAAAAATGTCATTAACTGTTGGGGAATTTTACTTGAATACTCAGTACTTACGATGTTTTTAAAAAAAGACATTACAGAGGAGACTAGTGTTGCCGTGAATTCTCAACACTGCACATACATGAATACACATATTTTGAAAAACAGAACTTGCCCCAAATATATTGTTTGTCATTAAAAAAAAACACAAGTCAACTACATTGTTTGCCATTAAAAAGCACAAATCAAAACAAATTAGATTTCTAAGCTGGCAGTGTTGTATTATTTGTTCATAGGGATATAGCCAGGAGTAGGGCTTGAGATTTACTTTCAGTATAAAATTGACATGCCCAGACTGCAGATGACTTAACAGAGTACAACTACTGTTGTAATATAAATGTGAAGAAGCTGACAAAAATCGTTCACTCTAAAGTATGCCATGAATTGCTGTCCCCAAATTTATACCTTTTCAATTAAATTACTGGTGCTGATGTCAAAGTTCATTAGCTGTGTTCTCACCTAGATGACAACCGTGTATGGAATCCATAAGGGCCCTGTACAGCAGCATTAATGGTAAGAATTTGAATGTGACAAGGCAGGACTCACTCTTGGGTAAAGGAAGGTATAAAGTGCTTTTTTGGTATCCGTTGGTCAACTTTGCTCATCAGATTCATGATTCTAACAAAACTGATCGGTATCTTCTGACTTAGAGGTCTAATTAGACTATGGTATCTTACTGGATCAAAATTGCTGGTTCCAGTGCTCATTATTCTCATTGTTTTTGACGAGCAGGAGGTGGTTACCTTGGGACATGACATTTAATGATTACCCTTTCAATCATGTTTCACTTTGTTTTTAACAGTTGAAAAAAGTTGCGTTGGCTAATAAACAAATCTGTTCATGCTTTAAAAGTACTCAGATATTGACACTGTTCTGTGTCCCACTCTTGAGCTCATGATAACAAAATTGGATTGGTGTGATTCCAGTATGTAACACTGAGAGCTGGATTGGAAATAATGACACGATGGGCTTTTGCACTGTTATTTTTCCTTTGGAATGTGAAGGTTGGAATGAGGGTTTTGATTTTGAATGTTTCGATGTTTTGAGAAGCCTTGCTTACATTTTATGGTGTAGTCATTGGAAATGGAAAAATGGCATTATATATATATATTATATATATAAATATATATTATACATACTCTCCTATACTTTATTTCAGTTACCACCCCCATAGAAGTTGACAAGAATTACTATGACTGAAAGGTTTTTGAGTCCTTATTAAAACTTTATTTATGACAGTATTCATAATTAGCTTGAAACGCGTTCTGTAGGTAATCTCTCCTTGAGTTTCTGGACTGTATGCTTAAACTTTTGGATGTGCAACAGCTTACATGTCTGAAACTACTTGAAGGCATCACTTCTGTAAGAGCTTACTGTTAGGCCCTGTAGCGTCCCTGGTCATTGGTAGCCCCACTCAAAATATTTGCCACTGCCATTAAGGGGCAGTTGTATGAATAGCATCCGGATTCATTCCTGTGGCACACATGGTAAACTGGAGTTTACATGCAGCATCAGATGTTTCAGCTTTCAAAGAAAAAGAAAAATAGGATGCTAGTGTGCAAGTTCCATGTTTAGTCATAGCAAATGTGTGCAATATGTTAACGATGCCTGTGGTTGCCACGAAGTGCCTCGTTTACCTTTTAAATACTGTTAGAAAGTGTCATGCATGCAGATGGATGGGGTGGAACTGTGCACTAAAAGGGGCTCCAACTGCAGTGTTTGGCAGAGCTGCCTTTCTCTGCCGGTTCAAATTTTCAGTCTGTTTTCATATAGCATATATATATATAGATACTAAAAGAAAAAAATCAGTCTGTTAAGCAGCCTTACTCTGATTCAGCCTCTTCAAATACTATTGTGCTGTGCAACAGTGGCTCTGTGTGTAATGCTATGCACTGAGAATACACAAAAACAAAGTATGACATGTACAGGATAATGCCTCATACAAATCAGATGTCCGTTTGTTATTGTGTTTAACAACCCTTTATCTCTTAGTGTTAAAACTCCACTTAAAACTGATTAAAGTCTCATTCTTGTCACTGTGTGGGTGTTTTATTGAAGTATTTTGAGTGTGAAATGTTCAGATAATATTTTGCTTGTAAGCGATGCGATTTTCAGCATGATTGTTAGAGCAAAGGTTGCTTCTAAGAGGAGCTCCTTGTGTGTAAAGGGGTTTTAAGTCAACTGTGGCTTAAAACCCTTTTATATTCAGGACCTTCAAAGAATTGTAGGCACTGGAAGTGCGGATTGCGTGCACTGACCTCTCAAAACCATTTCTTTACCATGATGTAGTCACGGTGAGGTGCAGGACTGCTTTCCTGGGGAACTAAACCATTTTTAGTCTCCAAGAGAACGGTATAAAATGTGCATTACCTTATTCTTAACGTTAATTGGTACGTTCCCAGCAAAATGAAATGAGTCAAGTCAGAAGTGTTTTCCTAGGCAATCTCGGAACTGCAGTAGCTTTAAGTTGGCAATGAGATGCGTTTTCCCCAGTGGAATAGCCCTGCTCTATGCACATGAAGTGTGAGTTTGTGTTTTTATATTTCTTGTTGCTCATCTATTTTCAAACAAGGCTTTCAGCCCTAAATTTAAGAAATGCATTTTCCTTTTCCGTTGGTGTTAGGGTTACCCTATCAGCCTCTGGAAAGAGCAGAGCGATAGCTCGGTGGCCAGCCTCTGCGTCTCCAGTGGTCATGGAGAGGTGGTGAGGAACCAGAGTCTGCTTAGCACCTTGTGAGCACTCAGGAGGTGCTTGGGATTGTTTAGCAGGACTCTATTGAGAGAAATAGGACTCAGAGTTAACTTAGGTATCTTTTGTTATTCCTACTTCCTTCCTGCTGGTTTCAGTGTCCACCCTGTGTTAAACCTGGCTGAGCATCTCCCAAAAAATATCCATTAGATGTTTGGTGCCATGATGCTCTCTGCTCTTTGGCGGTGAGAGAAGTGGAAAGTATTCTTGGTGCTTTATGCGGGGTGGAGGTATTGCCAGCTGTACCTGGCCCTTTCCCATGAATGACAGAAGGATTTCACACCATTTTAGTAAAACAGCAAGCATTGTTACCCAGTCTGTTAATACACATTTGTTTCTTGGGTAAGCTTATTTTTCATCCAGAAAATGGAAATAGAGTAGAAAGATGTGGAAAGGAAGGATGGGAAGCTTTCAGGAAAGTAGTCTGGACAATGTTCAATATGTCGAGTAGCTTCTTTAAATATATAGATGTATTTGCAAAGGAATTCTAGTATGAAGACTGGTGAAAAGTACTGTTAAGATGTGGATAGAACATTCAATTTATACTCGTCCTGTTGATGCTAGAAGGTGCATGTGCTGATACTTAACCAATGGCTAAAAGCTGGTGGTTTGATGAGCCTTTGTTACCTCTGGTCACAGCAGCAAATGGCAATGCAGTTTATGCAGATCTCCTTTTAGACAGTCATGAAGTGTTTGTTAATAATTAATTGGATTTTTTTAAAAAACAAACGAAAAACACCTGTAGCCAGAGTTACAAATCAGCCTATTTTTAAGAATGAGTTACATTTGTAGCAGGCTCTTTTAAAGCACTTTTTCACTTTTTTTTGGTTGGTTGGCATTTTGGTTATGAAATGAGCAATGATATATGCTAGTGATGATGTTTCTATGTTCAGCTAAGCGGGTTCCGTAAGGTGAGGTGCTGCTGAGAACCCCCTCTTTCCACCTCTGCCTTTCTTGGTAACTCTGGTTCTCTTTTCCAGCATAGATGATTCTATGATTCTGTGATTTGCGCAGTTGAAAGTATCTTGTGCTAGTCAGACAAGAACATCCTTTATTAAAAACCAAAAAAAAACCATACCTTTTTTTTTTTCCTTCTTGGCATCTCCTGTTCCATGTGCTTTTAGACTTTTCCTGGCTGCTCTCTTTTTTACAATGTTTCATTTTCTTCTATGTCTTTCTTGTTTTCTGCTTTTTTTTTTTCTGTGCCTCCAAATTTTAGCTACTGGTAACTTTGCAATATAGGGCAGGTAATTCTTTTTAGTCTGTTTCTTATTTCTTTTTTGTTGCTATTATTTTTTGTATAAGAAACTTTAGTCTGAAGGCATGCTTTTAGGTTGCCTTTTAAAAAAAAAACAGCTTGAAAATGTCAGGATTGTGAAAGTTCAGCAAACTCATTTTGGCTCAGTGAGCTACTGATGCACTATATGAACCTGCTTGCGTTTATGTAGCCTAATGTGAATAATGGGCACACATACTTGAGTTGGTTTAAGCAACCTGCACACACACAAAAAAAAATCACTAATTAACTGCTAGGCTATGTTTTCCAGCTGCAAATGTTTCCACATAGCTTGTATTTATGGCAGAGTAGAAAAGGGTTTTTACCACTTTATTTTTTGAGGACACTTCTTGTGTTTAATAACTTGTCTTGCATCCCACAGCTTAATTCTGGTTGAAAGAGGTGACACTGTGCCTTCACAGGAAATCTTTTTCCATCTTCAGAGCCTGTTCATGTAATAATTTGATAGAAGCTGATGTTTTAGAGGCTGAAGTTTGTACTTTAAAATACCATTTGTATAATTCAGTCCGCTTAAATAGGCTCTGCTTTTTTTGGCCTTCAATGAACTGGCAATAGTATCAGGATTAAGTAGGGCTTGGAAGATGAAGGGGCTGAAGGCACATGAGGAATACTGGATCAGGAAATCTGGACAGATATCCAGGGTGTCCCTTCCTCCATTACCTTTGTGCATTAGAAGGAAAATGGCAGAAGAAAATGGGAAGGGTTCTGTAATGGAAATACATGCATGAATGAACATTTTCAATGGAAATCAAGTTTCAAGGATAAGGAAGTGGTCTTTGATGTAGGGCGGGATTTGGTAATGGGAGAGAGAAATGCTGTGGGTGGAGGTATAGACCTTGTGAAAGAAGAGGGTTGGCGGGGCACCTTTAGAAAGATTTGCTGAGTTTTTGTGACGATGGTATAAAACAGCTGATGAGAAATGTCTCTGAGGCATCTGGAGGGTTGAGTTTAAAAGGGAGATGAATTTGAGAGATTGGCTTGGGCATTGTTTGCTCTAAAGGTGCTTGGAACTGTGGAAACAGGATGGCTCACAGCTTTATACTGTTGGAAGGATTGCAACCAGCTTTGGTAAACCTTGTCATTTGCATGGGAGGAGGGTGAAGAGCCGGTGTAAAGATCACAAAGCAGTGCAAATAGACTAGTAGCATCCATTCACAAGCAAGAGAGAGAATTACTTGTGTTCTCTGAACATTAGCATTTAGGAGAGGCATGACCTTTTCATAAGGTTTCCATAAATCCTGATACACGGGTCAAGTAGAGTAGCTCTGGCCCATGATTTTTCACTGTCTGAAGGTTCGCTATTGTTCAGATCAGACTTACGGCTGGGCAATTGGGGAGAATGGAGCTGCAACAGCTGGTGGGGACTGAGGGCCTAATGACACCCTGGATGAACCGCAGTTCCACTGGAAGAGGAAAGGGCTGAAAACAGATGGGAAATGCTGAACGGAGAAATACTGAGTAATACAAAGAAGTAGGAGAGGAGGGAGGTTCTGCCAGGCTGGGATTATGCAAACTCCAGGGAGTTGTCCATTCTGCTGGCTCTCAGCTTTGCTCTTGTGTGTAGAAAGGAATGAAAAATTTTGTCCAAGAACAAGGTCGTGGCTTGTACCCTGCTTTATGAACCTGGAAATTTGCTTCTTACAATGCCTCTCCAGGATGATGCCCTCCTCTCCCATGAAGCATGTAGTGCGTACCTGTACACCTGGCGCCATGCAGGTTGCTTTCTGCAAGTTTGGTGCAAGTGCTTTATTGCCTCATTATTCAGTCCCTAGCAATCAGCGCAGCTCCTGGCCAGTGCTGGTCCTGGACCCCAAGGTGGCTCTCCCAGCTCCCCACCCTCACACCCCCATGAGCACGATGCACCCTGCAATGGCTTTGTCAGGGGATTTTGCCATCCTTGCTGCTTCTCCTTCACTTTCTCTCCTTGTGCTGGAGGCAGCGTGTTGAGACTGTAGGAAACCAGGTGCTCCCAACTGTCCCTCTGACTCCCACTTTCCTTTAATTTAGTGAGCAGACTACTGAGGTCTCTGTTCCCTCTGATGCCTGTTTGGTGGTTGTCAGCGTCTTGACTCCTGACTCCTTCCTTAAAGCAGGCAAATGTGGGGCACCCACGGATGAAGTCCACGAGTCCTTTTCTTGTTGGGTCTGGGCAGCAGCACTCCAGGAGATGTCCTTAATTCCCTTGAGGGTTGAAGCAAAGAAGGAAGATGCCACAAGGAACAAGCTTTGCTCTCAACTCTGCAGCTCCATCTGGCAAACTTCTGATCCAGGAGGATGAGATCTGGAGATCTTTTTGTAGGGCAATAATATAGGACCTGTCAAGCTTATCAAGTGAGTAGGGTTTTATCATGTAGAAATCTTTACTTTGGCAAAGTATTTCTGGAAGATAATTTGATGCTGGTGGTAGAAGTATGGACTACTTCATGCCAGTTGGTTGTTACTATTGCCCTGTAGTGCCAAGGTGCTGTGTCAACCAAGCAGGGAGAAGCAGATCCTCACTGCTTTGCTGGGAAGGACTGAAGCTGGGGGTGCTGGCCACTGTCAATGAGATCTGATTCTCTGCAGTTAATTTGCCTGGCTCCTCTGTATTTCCAGTGGACAATGGCAAGATTGCAGCACAGCGAGCAGTCAGGACCTGCACTAGTTTGTGTCTTTGCTGAAAGCCCCAACCTATGATCATGAGCCTGGCTGAGGCTGCTCACTCAGGTTGTGTGCGTTGCATGGCACAACTTGACTGTCAGAGACAAGGTTGAGGTTCTAGTTAAGCTGTTGGCCTCCAGAGGGTTTTCTGCCTTGTGAAACGCTGAGGATGGTCACAGCTGGAAGTGGGCTGTGCAGTGCTCTCAAGGAGAATGCAGCAATCCTGCAGATGCTATTTTCAAAGCACATGGAAACATTCCTTATGCTCTGCTGTGTTCTGTAGTTCAACCTCCTGCTTGGAGTGGGATTAATGTCCTTTTACTCGATCAGGGCATTAGGCTTTGTCTTACTGAGTTGTGATAACCTTTGAGGATGGAGATTTTTTCCTCCCCGTCATCTTCCTCTCTTCTCCCCTGCCCTCATAGCAAATATTGTGTTCCAAAAGTTGAATAGATCTTGTATTGAGGAGAGTTCTCTGGTCAGATGGGTATAGACCCCTGGGAGGGGCTGCTGCTTGTCGCACAGGATTGACCCCTTTCTAGGATCGTGGGACACTTGTACCTAACAAACACCTACTGCTGGATGTCCACCAGCTGTGCTGTTGTTCCTAGTCCCTCCTGTGTCCCTTCCATGGTGTGCTGACTGTAGTGCAGGTGACTGGGCATGGGCTGGAGAAATGGGTAGCAGTTGCTGTCAGATTAAGTCAATGTTTTAGCTTTCCTGCTAAACCAGATGTCTTTCACAATTGCCTGCAATGGAAATGGGTTCAGCGACTGAGGAATCCCTTCTGGGTTGTTACATCTGTTGTAGGTTTAGCTTTGATCGAGAAAGCCGAGCTCTTGAGCAAAGGAAGAAAAAACTCCAGGGTTTAGCATGTCCAGGCAAAAGCCACAATGGTCAGGGTCTTATGTTACATGCTTATCCTTTCCTCTGTGAATAAACTCTGGAGTAAGAAATTTGGATTATTTAGGTTCAGAGCAGTGCAAGAGCATGACTCCAGGCTCCGCCGAGGAGGTGAGACTCTTTTCTTAAGGCTTTGATGCATTTTGCAACAACAGGAGATGGATGGGTGGATGCAGTCTTGTGCAGACGTGTTCCCCACAGTGCTTATTTTGCTCAGTACTCGCCACTGGTCTTGCCAAGGAAGTTGGAAGAAGCAGCACAGGGAGATGGATGTGCCCTAGAGCTGCTCCTGTTTGCCAGAGAGGGGCTGTGTAAAGCAGTGTGCATGGGTAAGGAAATTAGTTTGGGATCTAATAAGCATAAGAGAGCGTTCTGAGAGCTGTTTGGTACCCTGTACCAGTAATTGCACTTTCATGTAGATGCTGGGGCAGAAAATCTGTGTAACAGCATGATCAGGAGAGGAGGAGGTTGTCTGAGAGCTAAAATCATGTCAATGGGAGAAGCTTGACAATTGTCTGACATTAAATTTAGTGTTTAATCATCAAGTTTTTCAATTATGATGAGTTGCATCTCTTTGGCCGGAGAGAAAGTTTTGTTCTTTTCACCATGAGGGATGGCAATGTAGCCAGTCCAGTCTTTGAGGAAAGTAATAGTTAAAAAAAAAGAGGCCTGCTCTGTTTTATGCATGGAAAGAGGAAGCAAGAAAGGAAAGCTGGGAAAAGGTTTGTAATTATTAATTTATGATTTCTTTGGGGAGGTAGTTGAAAGTGCTGGAGTGGCTGTAAGAGATTTTGCAACAGGAGGAAGGAATAACCTGTTGAAAGGTGTCAATGTGACAAAGAGAAGAACAAGGAGGAGCGATTACAGAAAATGCAGCACAAGTCATTACTAAGAGAAAAGAGCTGACCAGTAATCCTTGAAACAGTGGTAGGAAATACAGCAGCCACTCCATCTGGGTAAAGAAGCAGGCAGAGCAGGCCAAAATCAAATTACCTGTCAGCAGTAAGATGCCCAAAGTATTGTTTGACATACCAGTGGCAGCAACCTCATACTCTTGCCTTGATACTCATCGACCTTTTGAAGAGTGCATTTTTCTAATTGGGTTCATGACCTTTTTGTAGATGAAATGCAGTGTCCAGTTCACCTGATGCATGTCTACAGCTGAACTTTTAATAAATCAGCCCGCTTCCTGCAGCAGTTGTGTATGAGCTGGTTTGGTCTTGCATAGTTTTGGCCCCACAAATTGGTAATCACCATCTCGGCTACTTCTTTGGTGCTTTCATTTTGATGCTCTGTTCTCTGCAGCTTTGGGTGATTTCTCTCCATGAAGTTAGCAAAGAGTGACTTACGGCAGAAGTGGGCCTGCCGCTACTTGTCACTGCCTTTTGATAAAGGCATTGGTGTTTAGCTTGTCTGCACATCTGTTTGTTGAGCTAGAGTGATTTATTTAAAATTGTGCGTATTCATGTACAGCGAAGCTTGTGAAGTGCTGTCCAACTCCTCTCTCACCTTTTACCACATGGAGTATTTTCATAATGAAGAACTGAGATACCTTAGGGAGCAGATGCAACTTGGTGATGGGGACAGTTGCATAATAGCATATTTGGTTAATATTTTCTGATTTCTCTCTTCTGAAAAATTGGAGTCCTTCAGAGAAAGCGAGCTTAGTGTAGCTGCAGGGAGAGTGGGAAGGTGAGTGGTGAGTCAAGGTGAGATGTGTTGACAAGGAGAAGCAAGAGAGATAAAGGATACTAAATATCCTAAAAACTGAGTGTCTGAAAGCAAACTTAAAATACAAGAATCGAAAAGTTCAGTGCTGACTGCTTTACATGTGTGTTGCTTTTTTTTTTTTAAATCTCAGCATCTTGCTGTCAAGGCTTAAAATGTAAGAATGACAGTTTTGGATGTACATCTGTGTAACCATACAACCGTTTGGGTTTCTGACTTACTGAAACTGGTGTCCTGCCTCTGTGGCTGGAGGTGGCTGTTCAGAAATGATTAAGAACAGGGTGATCATATACGCAATCAGCCTGTAACCAGAAACAGTTGGTGGCCTGGGACTTTCTGAGCCTGCAGTGGCTTGTCTATTTAGTAATCTTTAATACATTCGTCTTCAAAGCATAGGTCCAGTTTCCCCTCAAATCGACGTATAAACTCTTTGCATCTGCTACATCTTTGGGCAAGGGTGCAAAAGGTCCTAAGAAGAGATGTCCTTAATTAGATTTACTGTGAGTTTTAGTTGATCACTCCCAGTCCTAGTGTTGGAAGAGAGAGTGAAAGGCCAATCCCTCCTCATCCCTTCTATACCACTTGTGATGTTGTAGCTCTAAATAAAGACATCTCCAGGCTGAAGACTTCCAGTCTGATCTTCGCTTGGAAAAACAATACTTCCAGGGCAAACAGATGAAAAAAAAATTTCTGATGTTTTATGTCATGCCAGAAGCATCCCTTTAGTAGCTATTTGCATGGTCACTGCATTTCACCTTGGATTTAACGTGCAGCTGTGACTACTGGTTCTGTACAGACTTTGCATTTCCCAAGAGATCATTTAATTTTCAGTCTTCCTTTCTGTGACCAGAGGGAAGTAGTTAGCAGCACAATAATGACAGCTTGGTGAGGTGCAGATGGTTTTCCCCAGGGGCTTAATGTGTCAGAAATCCTGCATGTGCAACTGCCACAGGTCTGTGGGCCATCGCCTGTGTCCAAGCTGCCTATCAATGCAGGGGAAGCAGTGTTACTGGTAAAAATAAATAAATGCTATTTCTCTTTGGACTATGTGTTGAATTTAAAATAATAAGGGTGTAACCATCAGTTTCTATCTCAAACATATGTTTATTTTTTCATTGAAGCCCATTGAATAGCTTAATGGGAGACTGTTGCTCTTAAATAATCATTTTGAATAATTGCATGGTTTAGCAGTGCTTATGCCTAGTAATGCTTTTTTATCTCATGCTTGGGTTGGTGCTCACCCGTCTCTTCTCCACATCCGTGAGATAACCCAGGCCTCCATTCCCTGCTGGGGCCATCAGGCACTGCAGCCCTTCCACCAGCATGCTGCTCCGGCACGGTGCAGACACCCAGGCTCTGAAACCTGCCCAGGGATGGGTGAATCCCCCACAGAGATCTTGCCCCCAGCCAGGCTTCAGAAACCAAGGCATGGGTTTCATGGCCTCTCTGCTCTTGCAGGCATCCTGTCTCGCCACGGATGCAGCCCGGCTTTTGTTCCACTTGCTGTCAAAAGATGATTTCTATCTTATCTGTGGTCTTTCACCACGAGCTGATGTGGTCCCTTCTTTGATTTCTGGTGTGAGGCACGGTAGCCCTGCTGTGCTCGGTGCAGGTTGTACAGCTGCTGAAGAAGAGCTGCCATCTGAGAAAATCTTTTTCTTTAGCCCTTTTCCCTTCGTTCTTGCAGAAATAAATAGAAGTAGAGCTGCTCAGCGCAGTGTATGTGCTAGCTGCTGCTCTTGCTTTCTTTATATTGGTACTTACCTCTTTAGGGCTGGAAAAAACTAGCTGTAATCCTCTAGTCTGACCTCCTCAGGCTTCCTCATTTGGAGCAATTTCTGCCTGTAAGCTCAGGTTGAGCTAAAGCATCTTTTAAAGGATTTTCAATCCTAAATATGCTGATAAGGGGACCTTTCCAGCCTGGAGGTGGCAGATATCTGGCTTTGATCTAATGGGCTTTTATCATGGGAGCCTCTACCAAAGCAAGAGGCTGTATCCAGCACCCATGGACCTCAGTTGGTGTAAACTGTGTACTTCTCCGTTATGAACAGTAAATCCATAGTATCTACCAACAGACAGCTCTCCCCTCCATGAACACACCCATTTACCACGGGCTTTCCCTTGTTGATTTGGCAGCAGAGGCCAAATAATGGAGCCCCTTCAAACTGCTGGTACTACAAGGTGCCCTGTCTCCCCTTGTACATTGCATGCTCCCAGAGGGTGGTTTCCCCTGTCCTGGTTTCAGTTAGGACAGAGTTAATTGGCACCCTACCAGTTACTAGGAGGAAAATTAACTCTGTCCTAACTGAAACCAGGACATCCCCTCAAAGCTCTAATCTTCCTCCTTGTAGCTTTTCCTTGTATCCATCTGTTTTCTAGCTGGATTCCTGGTAATGTGTCCAAATCTGAAGACTGTGGTTCATTTTTCTTTTTTTTTTCATGAGTATGTGCTAACTTTTCTCCATACAATAAAGCTGGTGTTTTTAATGCTAAGCATACTGTTTTGATCTGGGGCTCTATTTTGCATTTATGTAGCGACTGTTCATTCACACCAAAGCTTGGAAGTGAATTGGAAGGAAAGGTGTTTCGGATGTGATAGATAATAGACCAGCTATGCCCTTGAAATGTGAAATCCACATAATTATTTTATCAAGTTCGACACTAAATAAGGAGTCCAAACTGATTTTTTTTCCTTCATCCAACAGCCAAATGTTTTTGCCAGCATATCCCTGACAGTCACCAAAGGTGCAGAGGTCTGGCAAAGTGCAAACCCACCAGGTCGGCATGGAACTTGTGTGTCTTCGTCTCCTCTGCCATATACTGTTGGGGGCCCCACAGCTTGCATGACAAATCACCCGTTCAAATGGATGTTTTCCCATGGAAAAGTTTTGCCAAATTGGTGATGTCTTCCAACAACAACAACAAAAATATCATGGGCTCCAAAGACTTCTCACCTGTCAATTTAGTAGCAATGAGGTTCCAGGCTGTGCTATAAAATTTGGCTGGAAGTCTGTCTAATAGAATAGGAAAATATTCTTTTTCCCCCCATAAATGTGATTGGATTAAGAGGGCATGTTTACCTCCAAAACATGCTGTGTGGAAGTCTAGTAATACCAAACTATGTTCACATGTACAGGGACCAGGATGTGCAAGGTAGAGCAAGGTCTTCCTTGCCAATGAGCTGGAAACTGATGTGGTAGGAGATTAACCTGGAGTTAAGTTGAACATAGCAGCAACAAGGGAGCTGATCCAGGCATGTCTGCTTGACCAACTTTGAGGTATTGCATTGAGTTAAAGGATGCTGTCTTGCTATTACTGCTTGCTCTCTGGGGATGTGACAGTGACCAAAACTGGGCATCAGGGACCTCTCAAATACACCCTGCCTGGCTTGGATTAGAGAGTTATGTTCCATGCGAGTCTCAAGAAAGCTTTTGCTTTCTTCAAGACATGTTATTTGTGTTATTTGTTCATGATGCTCTGTCAAAGGACTTGAGTTTTTAGCTTCAGATGCAAATCATTTAGTTGTCAGTGTGTGATTTGCTGCTGGCTCAGGTTTGGTGACCTGTATTTCATTAATGAAATTGTCAGTAAAATTTCAAAGTGTCCAAGTCTCCTTCAAGGCAATCAGGGATTTAAGCATGGATGAAGGTTGAAGAAACTCGGGATTTGCCCGGCCCTTCACTCTTGAAAAAGAGCCTGGGGGCTCCTAAAATACTCCAGATGTCTTTGAAAATAGAACTCTCTGTTTGCATAGATGTAACCAAAACCCATATTTCTAAACAGATTCAATTAAACCAAGACCATCTCCCAGTGAAATTCAAATTCAGTAGTTCGTGCCTAGTAAGGTATTAGGCTCACTGAAAAATTTTAAATAATCAGAACTTTCCCATTGTACAAACCTTTCTTCAGTAGTACATGGTTTCACTATTGTATGTAACTTTATTCACTATTATATATATTAAAGAAACTATAATCACTATTATATATAACTTTCTCACATACAGTCACATAAAATGTGCACTGGAACAGGTTCCCCAGGGCAGTGGTCATGGCACTGAGCCTGCTAGAGTTCAAGAAGTGTTGGACAATGCTCTCAGGTCTAGGGTTTGGGTTTTGGGTGATGGTGTGGTGGAGCCGGGAGTGGGGCTCAGTGATCCCTGTGGGTCCCTGCCAACTCAGGATATTCTATGAAATACTGCATGCTTTCTAGTAGGAAATCTAAAATGTAAGCTTTGCTAAAAATATCAGTGTTGATTATTGTGTATAGTGATAGTAGGATAAGGCTTATGCATTAGATTTATTTGAGGGATATTTCCCCTTAAAAAAAAAAAAAGTCCCTCCAAAGAGCAACAATACTTTCTCACAGAGAAAGATATGGAAAGTGACGTGTTGCTTCTGATTTTATTCTGCATAGTGGTTGAAGGGATGCTGAGCACTTTCCCGCATCAGAGAAGATCAGAGCAGATTTGGGATCTTGCAGACTGTGCTGGTGTCTGTTAGAAATTTTCTGACCAACGCTATTTGTCTGAATTCCCAGGAATGCTGCTTGTTCTTCAGAATGGAAAAATGTTCTATTTTTGGCTGTGACAACTTTTCTGGGAAAAAAAAAGTATTAAACAAAGCATGGCAAGGGTTCATGTGTGTAGGTCTTCATAGTGTGTGATGGGGATGGACTGAGACTTAGCAAATAAGCTTCAGACAGATTCATGAGGAAGCTGTTAATGCTCTACTTGCAATTTAAGGCTAAGAAAATGCCTCATAAAGTGGATGATCTGGAGACCCTGGTGTGTTGGAGTGGAGGCAGACTTGGATATATGGGAAAATGTCTCTGAGCAGAAAAGATCAAAATAAATGAATAAATAAACATAGAAGCACATGTCTCAAGAATGAGAGAGAGATACATGGCAGATCAAAAAAACAGCATCATTCAGGAAGCTTCAGGAAGCCCTGGATGAGCGAAGGACTTACAACATGGCAAATATCCCCCAAAAAGCCATTTTGAACCAGCAGCTCAAGGCTCCAGTTCCTGGTGGAGACCTTGGCTGGCAGTGGGGTTTCTTGCACCTTCCCACCCAGCCTGTGGCATTTCAATGGGAGAGGTGACCTCCTCTGGGGATGTGGAAGGATGTTGTGAGCTTCCATAAAGAGCAACAATTAGTTTTTATTACAGGTTGGCTGTGGTTACCTGTGTGCATGCTGTATGTGTGAGGTTCTTCGGGTGAAGAAATGTTTTCTGATGTCCAAACTGAATCTCTGGCCTGTGATCTGGGGCTGTGGCCCCTCATTGCATCACCTGTCACTTCCAAGAAGAGCTTGACAACCCCCGCCCATCCCTGCCTATGTCATGATGGGGGCTGATCTCAGACCACCCCTCAGCCTTCCCATGGCCAGACCCAACAAGCCCAGCTCCCTTCCAGCTCCTCATGGGTTGGCTGCTCCAGGCCTCAACCCACTGGGCAGCCTCCACAGGGTCTTGCCTAAGGTCTTCACATTCCTCTGGAACTAGAGACCATATGTGTAAGGAGCACCCAGATGTGGCACTTCCAGTGGTGAGTCAAAATGGACACATTTTAGCCCTGGATAGAGGGCTATGTCCTGCCTTTAGTGTGAACTAGTTCAGATTGGTCAAAAATATAGGTGCAGGTGAGTACATTGCAGATGCAGAACTGCATGTGCTTTTACACTGCTTTCCAGGGAACCTGTAGTTAGATACCAAAGATAATGTTACTAGGAAGGATCAAATTGGCTAATTTGCTTCTAGGTGATGGTTTGCAGGATCATTGGATTGACTCCACGTTTTGCTCATTCCTTCTCCTGTCATAGATGACTCCGTGCACTTGAAATGTTTCATGAATGTACCTTTTTTGCCTCCTTTTGAAATAAAAACATCTACTGGGGAATCTTAAATCTGTTTGGAGTCTGAGATGAATGAGACTGAAACTGCTTTCCTTTAGCAACCGCTCTACAAAAATTCTGGTTTGAGATCTCTCTGAAACACTTTGAAGTAGTACTAAAGCAGGAAGTTAATTAGAGCTGCTTTGATATCGTACAGCATGTTTTAACAGCTGCTTCAGAGGCAGCTTGAACAGTAAGAGCTAACGTGGTTTAGTGCATGTTCATGAAAGTCTGTGTTACCTCTACCAAAATGTCTCTGTGTACCACTGCTGTGGCTGGTTATTTTCTTTCCTCAGAGTTCAAACTCACTTGCATGGGGACTTGGGAAAATAAATTAACCAGATCTCACTGGATTGTTGTCTTTTTTTTTTTTTTAATGTCTTAATGTTATGGTGCTGCAGCCCTGGTCTAAAATTTCCCCGTTTCTCATTTCTGTTTTCAGTTGTCATTCTCTCAAGTTCTCCAACAGGCTAACATTTTCCATGGCTTGTTTGCAATTAAATGACTTCCATGGATATTTTTAAATGAAATCATGGCAGTGAAGAAGCATGAGTAGCATGTTCTTCTTGGTAGAGAACATCTATTTAGTCCAAAAGCAAAGATTTGACCCCGTTGTTCAAAGGAAAAACAAAGAAAATCTTCATGTTTGCTGACAAACATAATGTCACATGTTTTACTGTGATGATTAATGGTTGGATGTGGGCAGTGTGCTTTGTCATGGAAAACAATTTGAAGACTCTTCTACCTACTGAAGCTTTTCCTTACTGTCGTTGTAACTTTTATTCTTCTTTCTTGTCTTTTGACTTATTTTTAAACTATTTACAACTTGATTTTTGTGCTTGTTAGTTTTTTGATTGAAGGACTGATGCTGTAGAGTCTGCATTCTACACATCATGTCCTACTCTTAGTCCTATTCCTAGTTCTTGAAGCCCATCTCTGTGTCACCCAGGAAGGAAGAAATTGAGAAAACACATACTGTTCGATATGCACGTTCAAATCATTGTATCACGTCTCCATTATGCTTCTTCCCCACCAAAAGTTTTAAGGTGCAGGAGTAACACAGTGCTAGGGCTGGAGAAGCATTCTTACATGTAAGTCCTGGGTAAGCCCTTCTGAGCTGCAATGCAGCTTTTTGTTATGACTGCCTTGTTCTGGGCAGTGTGACAGGCTTTGTCGTAAACATAATGGAAAGGGCTGCACCTTTTCCTAGAACAGCGATTGCTCAGAGGTAGCATTTTGTGCTGGTGTGGGAGTTCAGACTTGCAGGCTCCAGCCTTGAAGCTCGAGCAATGCCATCACCTGCATTTCCCTTGGTCATATTCTGCCTCTGTTGGGTTGATCTTAAGCAAGGTCAATGCCTGGCTATAGAAAAATATATTGCTGACTGTGGAGAGACAAGTGATGTCTTTAGAAAAATAAAGACGTGGATGTAAAAAATAAATGAAAGGTGTGTGTGTGTCCAAATTGTGTACTTGTGACCTGCATCACTGATTGTGCTTAAAATGGCGGGAAAAAAAAATGGTTATATTGGTCACACACAATAGGACTGAAAGAAATCACTGGTTTAACCACTCATTGAGGGGGGAGATATCCGGGCTTTTTCCTTGCCCTTTGCTCCTCCTCTTTTGGCTTTGTGTGAGCTTTTAAAAAAAAAAAAAAAGTCCGTCTGGGGCCAAGCTGTAAACATAGTCAGCCACGGCTGTGATTCTGTGGTACTCTGCTGAAGTGACTCAAATTGGGCCAATTAACAACAGCAGGAGGGTCTGGCTTTCCAAAATATGTGAGCAGTAGGATCAAAACATACATTCAGCCCTGTAGAAGATGAGCAGCCTCCACCCATTTGTCCTCAAGGTTGTCCCACAGCAGAGCTGAAGACCAAGGCCCACAATGCCTGCTTGTGAGGCCCTGTCTCCTGAGCAGGAGACCAGGCCACGCTGCTCCTGCTAACCCCTGGTCCTGGGCCTGCCGGGTTTCTGCGATGCCTTTGGCAACATCTGCTTTGCCTATTAGAGTAATACTCGTCTCCTGGCCTCTGGCCCATGCCTTTGCTGCCATTGATTAGCAGCAATTTCCTTCCCAAACCTGAAAGTTTGCGAATGCCAGATTGGATTGCAGTCTGCCAGCCGTTGCGAAGCTGTGGTGTGGCTGTGCGTGCACAGATGTATAAATAGCACAGGCTCATTGCCCTCTTAGACGTTTAAGGAACTCTTCTGCTCACTCTGAAGTTGTGATTGCCTTTCAGATGTCTCCCCTTTGAGCCCATAAGTATAAACTTAATTAATGCCCTGCCAACTTGTTGACTCCTAAATCAACGTTCTCATATTTTCCTTACGTTCCTTGTGTTTAACTCCAGCAGCTGTAGTGCTAGACATCTCTTAGCATCTACATTTGCTCCCTTGACACCACCTCATTGCCTTGCAAAGCCACTGGTAAGATCTCCCCATCTGGTTGCTGGATGAAGACCTCAGTTATTCCTAAAGCCAAAAATACTGCACTTAATTTAAAGTAAGCTGAAGCGAGGGCATGGTGCTGCTGTTAATTACATTTTGCAGATGAAGTGCTTGTGAACAATATATTTGGTTAGAAACCAAAGAGATGATTAGGTGAGCTTTTTGGGAGGAGTGCGATATCTTTCTATGCTGTTCAATACAGGGCTACTCTCAGAATTGATGCTTCATTTTGGAGTGAAAAAACGGTGCTTTTTTTGCAAGAGTCAATGGAACCTATCACAAGCCAAGGTGCTGTGGATGAGCCCCAGCCAAGACAGTACAAGATATAGTGGAAAGGGGGCAAAATATATGAAATACCTTGTGGCAGATCACCTGATAAAAGTTACCACTGCTGCTTCTGCAATCTTTGAATCTTATTACTAAGCATTAATTCTATTTATTGTGCTATTTGTAGTTTGCAGGAAGCATCACTTGTTTCTCCTGCGGTGGAAAACTTATGTCTGTTTTAGAGCTCATGAAATGCTTACTTGCCTTTCTGAAAAAAAAGGGAAGTTGTTAAAGTATAACTGTTTTCTTATATAAATAATCTCTTATACCCTTTTAAAAAACAAAACAAAACAACAAAACAAAACAAAAACCTCTCATCCAATGCACCAGATCTGTGACCCTTTAAAATTCTAGAAAACCAATTGTATTTAGATGTTTCGTAAATTAGCAGGCGGTAAACTATTTCCTGTGTCATAAAGCCAGTGCTAAATCCTTTCACTGTTAAGTCTATACCTACTCTGTCTGGCCCAGCTCTGGTATTTGGGACAATTTCAAGAAAAATGAATGGACAATCCTGGATGAGCTCTTCTCTGGCTAGGTTCCTTATTTAGAGGTTATCTGATTCTCTTAAATTTTCTATACAGCCCCAAGAAGAACAGTGAAGCAAAACTGGCTGAGGCTGCAGTGCAGTGGTCCAACTCCATTGTAGCATGTCCACCTCTTGCCCTGGTTGTCAGGAGTTGTAGTGGGTAAGCAGCTGGCTGGGATGTGGCGTTATGGTCTCTACCTCTGTGACAGCCCTTGTGCTGCAAAGCTTGGCCCTGATTGCAGGGAATCCTGGCATGCTCCCCACAAGGGCTGCAGGTCCATGGGACCTGGCCAAGGTCTATCCCTCTGTCCTGCTTGGAGCTGTCAACTCCTATCTCTCCCTGCAGCAGAGATGCTGTCAGTCAACGTTGCTTTTCTTGCCATCTGTGGCTGAGTCCTATGCTAGGCTGACAGAATAGGAGGGATGCAGCAGCTCGATCAGCAGCGTATAGTTCCCTGTCCTTAGGTGCCAATGCTACCAAGGTGCTGACATAGCACTACAAGAAGACTGTATAGGTGAGGCCATGCATTCCGTCTCTTTGAAGTCAAACCCATCAAAGAAGCGAACCATTCCTGTAGGAAGCGATGTATCTGGGAGAGCCTAGGTTTGTGGGACATCAGGTCCTCTCTAAATAAATGGACACACTGGGTTGCTTTAACAGAGGATGTGGCTGCATTAAAGTATCTCCAAAGGACATGACTAAGAAGAAGCTGTACCTCCATTTAACATAGCATCATAATATGGAAGCAAACCAAAGCACATGAGAACATAAAGGAGTAAGCTGGTGAAGTGTATAGTGAAAGAGAGGATGGTGCTTATAATTATTAAAGAATAATTTAGATCAAACATGCTGTCTGGAGGCCTCTAGTCCAACCTTTGCTCAGCGGCAGGCCAGCTGTGAAGTTGCATCATACCAATAATGCTGGATTCTGCCTGTAAATGATGTTACTGAAATCAAGATCAGGAAGCTGATCTTGAAGACCTGCTTAGAAAGGCACATGGCCTTCAGATCCATCTTGTTTCAAATGGTAGCTGTCACCAAGTTGCTGAAAATGGGGCGAGGGAGGAAAAAATGTTCTTGAATGTCTGCAGGTTAATGTCCTTCCAGGAAAAAAATGGGAATAATAGTGTTTGGCTCACACTAGAGAACAAACACAAAACCTCCCTGACTGCCTAAATTACCATCTGCAGTAGAGGGAAATGTTTACCATGGCAAGCTTGAGGGTGATGCAGCCTGTCAGAATTATAAAATATTCTTGGAATTGCTAAATGTTGTAGATGGTAATTCTACTTTTGGAAAGTCTCCTGTTGTAAATGAAATCTACTGAAAATCAGCTTGATACAGAATGAAACTGCTCATTGAAGTAGGAATTAGCTGCTTCTTGGTCCCAATTTATTGAAACTTGCTCAAGGATACTCTACCAGATGCTCAAAGCCCTGTAACCTGGTAAGGAAGGCTGCACTGGCGAAAAAGCCAAACTGACATAGAAGGAATTGCAAGACAACTGCTTAAAACCAAACCAAGCCTCAAAACAGTCTGCAAGAGATGGAAATAATAAATGGAGAACCATGGCTGTGAATGAAGTGTTAGGAGTTGTTCAAAACTGACCAGGAAGTTAAAGGAAATGAGAAGAAATTTTTGGCCAGTGGCATTAAAAAGTGAGAACAAATACCACTGTCCCCCTTTGCTGCTGCCAGTCCTCCCTTGTCATCATCTGGAGACCTGAGCCTTCAGGTAGGTAGACCTGGTTCTTGAAGGATGAGATTAAATAGTTTAAGACTAATGGTATTAGACCTTAGAAGGTAAATTACATCGAGATAAATTGACCAGGAAGGTGTTAGAGGTTCTTAAAATCAGAAAAATCTCCCTCGGGACCTTGTGCCAGTGAGCTGATATGAGAGAGGTGGGTGGACAGACACTAACCCTCTCCTACACCACTGCCCGAATGAAAAACAGCTTCAAGAAAGATTTTTGCTTTTGGATAGGCAACTTCTGAGAGCTTTGGAGAAATCTGAGGAGCAATGAGAGCTGCTGGGAGCTACTAAAATGCACCATAGGGGTGGTAGCAGCTCCCAGAGAAGCTGCAGGAAGACAACTCAAACTGTTGCAAACATGCAGGTTGATCCAAGCAAGCCCTGGTGATTGTGTAATTCATACTGCTCATTGGGCAGTCACAGGAAAATGCATAGTCCAGCCTTTCCTGCTCATGACTGGCAAGACTTAAACATTGAATCTCGTGCAGATTAAATAAATTTGATTCCCATAAAGGCATTGTATTTGGTCCTGCAGGACAGTCTGAATGGGAAACATCTAAAAATGTGCATAAAATGCATTAACAGGTTTAAAAACTGGCTGGTGAGTCTGGACATCCCTGTAAGTGGAAATAATTGTAGAGTGTGATTCCCACAGTGAGGGTCTGGCCTGGACTGATTTTTTGCCATGTGTTATTTTGCATCCAAAAAATGTATATATTTTATTTCAACGTTCTCATATGAAACACAAAGTCTATGCTAATGGTTTGCAGGTGGAAGAGGCTAAGAGGCCTGCTGACACTGGAGTGTCTGTCATGCTTTATCTAGCCTCCAAATCAGATGAGACCATATCCTGAAGCAAGCCAACACCTTCCAGCTTCAAACACTTCAATATCAGGCAGTGGGTATTTGCATTGCACTTCATTGTCTGTGTTGTTTTAATGTTTTTATGAACTTCTGTGCTCGTGAGCTTTTTCAGGTGTTGACCCTGCTCCCGCAGCAGAAATACCATTTTGTGGCAGCGCCAGTACTTGCTGAGCTGCATTCAGCCCCATGTTGCAGCATGGCCATGGATCCCCTTCTGCTGCTCAGGCTCCTGGTCCCAATGTGTGGTGCGTTCATACGTCCTTGCGCTGTAATATTTGTAATAACAATAGCATTGTTGTTACTTCTTTTTTAATCTTGCTCTAATAAAGGGTTATTTTGGAAGGGCTGATAAAAATGTTCAATGGAAGTTGTCTATTAAATAAGCAGTTGCACACTAATAAAATTAAGGTAGAGTTCAGAAAGGCCAAGTAGCACAGAACTTGAGTAAATCCTGCAAAGCTGCCTGTTCCGTCTGCTGCCACCACCGTGGCTGGCTGCGAAGCTGAATAACAGCCTTGGGAGCAAGCCAAGATGCTATTCTTAAAGTAAAAAGAATGAAAAACAGGCATGCCAGAATGCAACATCTGTTAATGGCCTCAGTGCCTCAGGCTGATGTTGCAGTATGGTGCAGACCAAAGTGGGGGCCGCAGCTCTCCTCTGCAGGTACCATGAAGTCCCTTTGCTGCCAAAAGCCCTCTAAGAAACCTTTTGAGCGACAAAGCATGGTGTCCGACTGCATCCTGACACCAATGGAGAGAGTAATACCATAGTGTGCTGAGTCATTGCTTCTGGGACTGTAGTACTGATGATGGGTGATTCAAAAAAGAAAAAAAAAAAAGGAAAAAACTTCTAAATGGCAGGTTTTTAGGGCAAAGTCCCACTGTCACATCAACTTTGAATGGACACCAAGCAGGCATTTTTGGGTAGAGCAAAGCGTTCATGACTGCATCTATTCTGAGAAAATGCAGGGCCTACCATGACGTGAGCCTGGATAAGGTTTAGTGCTGGAAAGTCCTAGGTAGGAAGACACCTTTGGAGGTCCCTAGGGACAATGCTGCAGCTCCCTAGGTTGCTCGGGGCTGTCCCCGAGGATGGAGACCCATCACCATTCCTAGGTACACCCCTCTCGCAAGGGATATCACACCGACCCACGCAACACTTAACACACTCAGGTAATAAACCAGTAAGCACAACCATCGACACCTAAATTTGTGGTCTATACCTAGAAGTCTTGCTTAAATCTGTTCTCCTTTTTGAAAAATCAAATACTTGTCATACAGCAATAAATTATGCCCTTGTTGAACTGTGATTCCCTAAGAGCAATCAAACCACTAATGATGGACATGTGGTTATTTTTGGATGTTGATTTCCTATTACTTGGTTTGTTTTCATTTTTTCTTGAGTGACTTTAACCATGGAGATCTGTGGTTTCTTTCCTGGATTTGATAACAGGGACAAAATAGAGACACTCAAAACCTCAGCGTGGTTAGCTACTTGATTCAACAGACTTCTGAAAAATTTTCTCACAGAATGAATTTTGGGGAAGTAAGAGCTTGCCTATCAGATGTAGTTGTAATAGGGGACAAGAAGGAATGAAGAGCAGCAAGCATACAGACAAGAATGCAGAAAATTCGTACTGAATCCTGATCTGACTGCAGAATTATTTCCTTGCTTGCTAAAATCAAGAGTGACTCAGCCCTGTTATTTGGCTGTGCCACCAAAGGTGCAGGCTAGATTTGCTCTTCAGGAGACCAGTGAGTCTGACTGGAGATGCTTCCAAAAAGAATTTGTCTTTAGAGGTGAAACTGGTGCCACTTGGTAAAGATGCTGTGATGATCTTACCCCTCTGCATAGCCAGTGAGGAATGGGATCCGTATGGGTGATATCGAATGGAGAAATGGGATGGGGAACAGAAGAAAGGCAAGTGATGCTGGAGGGGACCCAGGGTCCTGAGGGGTGGTAAGCTGGTCCAGAACCAAAGCATAAGCAGCAGGTCTGGGGTATGGATAATCTTCTGTATGTAGCACTGGGGAGGTCACATCTGAATCCAGGGGTCAGTTTGGGGCCCTCAGTACAAGAGAGACGAACTGGAGCATGCCCCGCACAGGGCCCCATGAAGCTAGGGGTGGGAAGGAGCCCAGTGTTTTTTTTTCACGGAAAGAGTAAATGGTGGTTTTTCTTTGTAAGGTAGCAGGCACAGTATTTTGAAATGGGTATAAGGAAATCCTCCTTGCAATACGCATTTCTCTGCAACAAAATGCAGGGAACATATATACTCATATACCCAATTGAAAAAAAAAAATCTTCCAGAGGTGACTGCAAGCATTTGTATACAGCTGCAGAATCAAGATGCCGCAGACTGACTCAAAGCACACAAGTTTGAATGACTGATTTCATTTAGAAAGTTTCAAATCCACTTTCCAACTGTGCTGGTTGCGTTCATTTATTAACTTCCTTCTCCACCTAATTTACTGTGTGTCAGATGTTCACACCCAGGAAATGTGTACTTGCATAACTGAAACTTTTGCAACGTGAATGTTTAGTGGTAACTTCAGCTTCTGTTTTTTAATAAACTGTGCTTTGCAGCCTCCGTGGTACATGCAGATCTATAGTAATAGCATACAGTTAATTCCTTAGCTGAATAAAACACATGACTCTCTTCCTCTGATAGGTGATAAAAGTGCTGAAAAACAGCTGCATGTAGCGTGGGAATTGACTGTCTTCTGTGTGCGTGGGGCAAATGAAGCATACTGAGCAAAAATGTGAAGCAACGACAAGCAGCGAGGCCACAGATAAGAGCCAGGTCTTCTCTTGTTTTGATTCTTGAATTCATTTGTTTTGTTTGAGTGATTGGCATTGTCTAAATATCATAGACAAGTGTTCATCTCAGGAGCATTTATTGCATGTCCCATTAGAAAAAAAGGATTAGCACAATATTTTAATTAATACTCACGAAATAATTTTGTCATCTACCCATAAATTTCAGATTAAGGTTTTCTTTGTTTGGTGGGTGCACAGAAAGAAGGAAAGTGCATTGCACCCTATAAAAGCATTGCTCATTTTGAGCTTTGATGTGCAGCTCCTGCACTCAGGAGCACGGATTCAGTCCCCTGTTCCTTGGTACCAGTATTGTTCTGTGCTCTCACAGCTCCTCACATCGCAAGAACTCAAGTCCAGGCTCTGCAAATTGTCAAGTTATGCATTCACGCTCTGCTAGCACAGTCATCTGGATCACTTGGGAAACCTCAGACTAAAGACAAACATTACTTGCAATTGAACATAGATGGGGAAAGCCTAATTTTGAGCTAATAAATCAGCATTTTTAATCGCAAGCCTCATACACTGGAGGGTACGGGGGCTCTGCTTCCACCTCTTGGTGAAGAGGGAGAACAGCTGGAGAACCACAGCACCCTGATGAGCAGATGCTTACCTGGAGACCTTGTGCTGTCTGTGGAGAAAGGGGAATGGTGGGCACAGAACATGCAGCCATGCGACAGGCCATCCAAAGAGCAAAGGTGGTCTTTGTCCCTCTTCACTGCTTGGCTGGCAAATGCAACAGCTGCCCTGGTCCTTTGGCAGGGCCAAGGACTCCTCCTGATGGGGAGGTTGCCCAGGTGCATCTCAGGGTACCCAGGCTGGAATTTGCTGTCACCTGTCTGAGTGGGATTAGTAAATAATAGGGGAAGGTATAATTTGCCTGTTGATGTAGGGAAAGAAGAAATGCCCTGTTGTCTAGGCCAGTATGAACATGCCGTGGGGGCTACAGTGGGCTACCAGGCAGAACAACCCCTGCTCCAGCATCATAGTTACCATGGAGTGCATCAGTTTTTCTTACAGAGGCTCAGTGATGCATAATTTTGAGCAGCATATATAGAGACTACCTGAATGATGCTGTCAACATCTGCTACAAGGCTGACAGTGTGGTTTCTTAGTGAGCCCTCTATAATCCAGGGAGCCGAGCAGATGCTCTGTCTGTCTGCTTGAGTGCACCCTCAGCAAATCTGCAGATGACACCAAGCTGAGTGGTGTGGCTGATAAGATAGAAGGAAGGGATGCCATCCAAAGGGACCTGGACAGGCTGGAGAAGTGGGGACACGTGAACCTAATGAAGTTCAAGAAGTCTAAATGCAGAGTGCTGCACCTGGGCCAGGGCAATCCCAGACGTGAATACAGACAGGAGAATAACTCATTGAGACCAGACCTGCAGAGAAGGACTTGGGGGTTCTGATGGATGAAAAGCTTGACATGAGCCAGCAATGCACACTTGCAGCCCAGAAGGCCAACTGCATCCCGGGCTGCATCACCAGAGGAGTGGCCAGCAGGGGAGGGAGGTGATTGTCCCCCTCTGCTCTGCCCTCGTGACGCCCCACTTGGAGTGCTGCGTCCAGGTCTGGGGCCCCCAGCACAAGAAGGCTGTGGGTCCAGAGGAGGCCATGAAGATGATCAAGGGGCTGGAGCACCTCTCCTATGAAGAAAGGCTGAGAGAGCTGGGGCTGTTCAGCCAGAAGAGAAGGCTTCGGGGTGACCTCAGTGCAGCTTTTCAATACTTAAAGGAGGCTTATAAAAAAGGTGGAGAGCAACTTTTTGCTCGGGCAGATAATGACAGGACAAGGGGGAATGGTTTTAAACTAAAAGAGGGGAGATTTAGATTAGAGGTTGGGAGGAAATTCTTCCCTCAGAGGGTGGTGAGGGACTGGCACAGGTTGCCCGGAGAGGTTGTGGATGTCCCATCCCTGGAGGTGTTTTAGGCCAGGTTAGATGAGGCCCTGAGCAACCTGATCTAGTGGGTGACATCCCTGCCTATGGCAGGGGGTTGGAACCAGGTGGTCTTTGAGGTCCCTTCCAACCGGAGCTATTCTATGATTCTGTGGACCTAACTCATCTGAGGCAATTACAGATCTTGCACAATGTAAGAACAAATTTTTTTCCCAATTAAACATATGTATCTGAGTTGTTATCTAGAGCATGCGTTTCATTGCTTTTCTTTTGATTGTAATCTCAAGAGAATAGATGTATACAAAGATATGAGATGAGATGGGTTAGATTGCAATCGATCAAGGTGCTGAAGCATGCACTGATGAGAGAGTTACATGGACTTTACTGGCTTCTGTATTAAATAGTTGTACAGACAAATATCTCCTTGAAGAGATGAATTGACATGCAAGAGTCTTCCTTTTCAATATGGAAAGCTACTGTAACAAAATCCTACAATGCAATGAGCAGGCTTGTATTTACCACACAGTCACACATGCTGTCATCTTTAGAAAACTGTTTGAGGTTCTAGAATGATCCTTATTCACTGAACTATGAAAAAATGTGTTCCTTAATTTATGATAATACTTCAAAGATGGTTTAATATGAGTATTTTACTTAGAGAGCAGCTTGAGTATTGCTTTCATATGTAGCATACTGAAGACCTTGTCTGAAACCGCAAACAGAATAGCCCCTGAAAAAAAATTTGTGCCATGGCCAAAAATGTGGAAACAAGAGCTCATCAGGCCTTCATTTGCAACGTTAAGGCTGCAATGCTACATTTGCTGCACGATGAAGAGATACCACACTGAAAAACTATGCAAAGGTTCAGAGGTGGAATCAGATATGCATCATAGTGGATGAAGTGACGCTCAGTGTTTTGCAATTTATAATCTGGGTTGAGTGGCAATGAATTACTGGTGGTAGGTAAAGCTTCTCCATCCCCAGTGAAAAAAGCACTCTGAAGGTAAGATGGTCAGTGAGAAGGCAGTTTGGTCTTCTCACTGTGGAATCCCAGGAGAAGGATTGTAAGCCTGGCAGGACCCATGTCACTTTGCAAATGATAATGGAGCCCAAGGGATTGTGGAAGTGGGGTCACAAGCTTGGAAGTGAAACTGGAAGTAGGATCACCAGTGAAAAGAGTTTGGGAACCTCTGCTCTCTGGTCCATGGTGGTGGTCAGAGCCCTCACAATGTTCAAATCTCTTAGAGGGTAAGTCTTAACCACCAGGTCATGTTACCTTCCAAACTCAATAAACTAGATGTAACCACAAGCCTCAAGAAAGGAAACTTCAGGCTGGGAAAGAGAAGAGAGAGTTTTATCTCAGATTAGGCAGTAAACCAAAGGTGAAAAATCCAGGTTCTTATGCACGAGCTGAATTATAGCAAGAATTTAAGTCTCTGTGTACTTCTCCCATACAGTTTCTAAGCACAGGCTGCTGATGATTCCTACAGGCTTCTATGAAAAGCCGCAGTTTAAAAAAATGTAAGTTTTTTCCAGAAACATTTTGTTGAGAAAAATCCTCAAAAGTACCTGAAATCGTAGGTTTGCTAAGAAAATATTAGAAAATATTATAAGAAAATATAAATGTATTATTTCCAGCATGGTGGGACTTCTTACAAGCGTTCAGTGACTTTGTTTAGTTGAGAGTTTGTTAGCCCATGGCCATGCACTGACTGCTCAGGTATTCTGAGCCCTTATTCCTACATATAGGCTGGTGTCCTGGTTAGTGCGGAGATTTATGGCCTGCTCTTGTCCTCCTCACCATGAGGGCTGCATAAATAACTCATGTGGTCTCACAGTTCTCATATTTTGACTTGTTTTAGGAGAAGAATATAACTGCTCCCTTCAAAGAAACCCCAGCTCTTGCTGATGATAGCTAGCTTTTTCATAATGTCATCATTTCTCAACTACTCTCATGATTCCATGACACACACTACAACTGTGTGTCAGGGCATCTGGATTTTGGAACATCACAGATACCAACTTCTTCTGAACCACCGCTAACTTGAGAAAGGTGTTTAAAATACAAAGGACCTAAACTGCTACAAAAGTTAGCATGTTGCTTAGAAATCAGGGGAAGCTACCTGTTTTCCTTTTTAGGTGAAGAACAGAAATTTTCAGAATTTGTTCTGGATGTGGCTGGATGCTGTTAGAAGTTAGACTTCAATCCCAGGGAAAATCAGCTTTGAGATAACAAGCTCTACAAAAACTCCACATTTATTTGGTACATTTATTTGGTTTTAACTATATATATGCAAACCATAAACTATTAACTATATATCTATCTAAAATCTTCTATCCTTTTTGTGTCCATAGCAGAAAGAACAACCTTTATGGCAGCTGCCAATGGAATAAGATGTGCGGCAGAGGGAACAGCGCATTCTTCCTGCAGCCTGAAGCTTGGCTCTGGTGGTGCTCACTTCAGGTGGCTACATGTGTGGTGTAGATGCCCCGAATGACTCACAGATGACTGCAATACTTAAAACTTATTACAAGGGGTTGATCTGAGGTGAACAGATAGAGGAAAGAGAAATTTTACATAGCTCCATGGATGGGTTTGCAAATGGCGAGATAGAACTCATTGGCCTCCCTCTGGCAAAGCTTAGTTTTACAGCAAAATATTCTTAGGTGTTCTGCTAAACCTGTGAAAGCCAAGTGAGGGGTGATGCCTGAAAGCAACACAAGGTGACCCCTATATCCAGCAAACCAGACACTTCTGGAATTGTGTGTGAATGCAACCAAAGACTTTATCTAACGCACCGAACTGCTGAGAAAACAACTTCAGAACCAGAACTTAGCTTGTGCATCTGGGTCATCCTATAGCTGCTTCTACAAGAATGTATTTGGATCTATGGGATCTTTGCTTTCAAGCTTACCCTGTTCTCTGTTGCCTGTATCTCTTTTGGAGAACCAGAAGAGCTTCAGAAGAAATGGCTATGAGTTCTTGTAGTCCTTAGTATTATTTCCAGCTCATTTCAGAGATGGAGCTTGCCCATTCTCATTCCATGCTGCAACTAGAAAGGGTGGATGGATTCAAGAAATGCCAAAACGATGCACATTTGGTATCAATTTTCACCCTTTGCCACTTGTCACCAGCCCAGACACGTAAACGTGGTTGTAACCATATGGGTGCTGCAGCAGAAGAGACAGAAGTTCCAGCCAACACTCATGGAATTACTTTAACCTGATATCAGCAGTACTAAACTATCAATGGGTGATCCCTGTGTCCATTGAAAAATACAAGGAATGAAAATGTTGTGAAAGCTCAAGTTTCCCCTGTGTCCTGGAGCAAAAGCTTAGGAGATCCCAGAGGCTGAAGTAGCCCTATGTTTCTTGGGAGCAAAATTCACATCTGCTTTTAATGGCTTGGACCTAACCTTAATGTAAGCAACTGCTTTGGCATGTTGCACTAGGACTCTATCTGGATGGTGTTGCAATGTCCTTTGGGCTGTGGGAGAAGACAGTGCTTGAAATGTGCGTGTTTGAGCAAGTTCAATGCAGCTTGCTTTTGCTAGAGCCTGACTTCCTTTCTTGGATGAAGGCAGAGATTTGTGGGCTATAATATCATAGCAGCAAACCAAATTGGCGTATAGAAACAAGGGCGTGTCCCTGTTCCAGTTGCATAAAAATGTCAGAGTGTGGAGATTATATGAAGGTAGAATGAAGACCTCATTTATTTTCTTTCCTTTAAAGTGTATTTTGTTAGTGTATTGTGTTTCTCGCTGCTGAGAATGATTTCATAATTACAAACATATGGTGAAAATTTCTTTGTATTGGTAGAGTTGAGATCTGAACTCAGGTCTGGTCTAGACTGTATTCCTGTGGCTGCAAAGTGGGTAAATCTTGTGGCATATTTTCTTGGCATTTTATCACAAGGAGCAAAGGGAATGGACACCGATTGTGACCAGAAAGGCATTGATGTAGCCGATTTATTGGGTGAATTTATTCTAACCTTTCCTCTGTCAGACATTGTGGTTACTTCTGCTTTTGTGGTTGGGTTCATGCAGTGTGCCATGGAGCTGGTATGCAACGTAAGCTTAGTGATATGGTTTAGTGGAGGACTTGATAGTGTTAGGTCAGAAGTTGGACTAGATGATCTTGGAGGTCTCATCCAACCTGAATGATTCTGTGATTCTGTGTGTTCATCAGTACCAGCACATGATGACCCAGCTGGTCCATTGATGATCTCAAAAAACACAGTCTGTTTGTTTTCCAGTTTTGCCAGGGTTGTTTTTTCGAGCCAGACCCTGTAGCCATGGCCTAGACATTTCCTTCTGACAGCAAGCAGAATTGAGACTGATGTAACTACTGGTTTTCAAGAGCGGAGGCTTTAAAACAAATTGTCAGAAGTTACAAAACTTGTTGTAAAACTGACAGTTCATGTTTTACTTATTAATGTTGTTCCAAATGTAAAACTGGAGAGTACTTCAACATCATTGTTACAGTGCTCTTCCCCATGAGGAAAAATGCCTTTGGTCTGCTGGGAATGACAAACAATACTGGCAGAAGGAAAATCAACAAGGCTAAAATCAAAATGAGTGTATTTATAATTGCTTTTACCATGGTCCCTGGAAAGCTCCTGTTGCAGATGCAGGGTCCTGTAGGGTTAGGTTCTATGCAGAAATAGAACAGAGCATAATCCCAGTCCCTGAAGGGTTTGAGCTATGTGGAACTCTTCCATTGGACAGATTGACACCAACATGCTTGAAGAGGAGGTTACAGGCATACTTCTACTGTTTCTAATTGAAAAAAATAGAGAGCGATATTTTTTTTCAATTGCAAATTACATTTCTTCCATCTTGTCAACGGCTCTTGGATGGCCACTGCGGAAGGATCCCTTTTGTAAGACAAAAAGGCTACAAAAGTAATAGAAATGAATGTCTGCAGCTGAAGAGCTTGGCTGAAACTTGAAAAGTTTGCTTTGGGTAGGATCCAGGTCCTGCTGAGGTCTGCAGGAGTTTTGCTCTTGGCCTCGGTGGGGCCAAGCTTTCACCCTTGGAGACCATGTCCTGAGGAAGAATTTAGTCTAAAATAAGTTTCAAAACTTGTTTGACTCACATCCAAGCGTAGGTGGTTTTTTTGTTTGTTTGGTTTTTTTTTGAGACTGAGTGGCTTTGCATTTCTGGTGGACTCAGATTGCTCCCCTTAGCATCTTCCAGCAGTGAGCTCTCAAGGAATTCCAAGCACAAGAGAGGACCAGATGTGAATGGACTGCTGCTGGGTTCCTAAACCAACAGCTTCTACAGGCATGGGAACATAAGAACTTCTTGGGTGTCTACTTAATCCATGTATTTTTGGTGGGAGATGGGACCTTGGAGCCCCAGCACATGAGCGCACCACACTGAGGTCATGGCCATGATCTGAAGCCTGGCTGAGGGTATGGCCATACGGATCCTGGCCATCTTTGGGAGATCCATCCCTCCCTTCTGCAGATGCTTCTGTGAGTGAAGCAACTTTTTGAAAGAGAAACAGAGAAATAGTAAAAAGCATTTTGATTCCTACCACACATGCATGCTCTTCTTTATCATTTCCCCTCCTCCCCGGACATTTTTCCTGTAGGTCCCAGAGACCACATTGGAAACAACTGCTATCAAAGTGAGGTGCATGCTGTTCTTCTTTTTCTGCGTAAAGGAAGGACAACACACTTGAATATTCAGTCTCAAGTTGGGTGCAGGTGAGACAGCACTATTGTACCTTTATTAGGTGCAACTTCTAGGCAGATTTCATATATAGATTTTGCTTTGTTGGGTTGCACTGGTAGTCAGTGATGCCAGTGTAGTAATGTTGGCTTTTACTGCTCTGTATCAGCCTGTGAAGAAGCATGGTGTTATCAATGGAGAAAAAGGCCCTTTTCCTATGGTGAAAACAGAAATGGCAAGTGCTTCTTCGATCATTCAGAACATGGAGTTGGGAAGAACAGTGTGTTCAGTCCACAGCCCTGAAACCTGTGGCGATGTGTGGCTTGATGTTAAGACCTACTTTAGTATCAGATTTAAGCGGTATATAATTATCAAGATTTAAGGTTTTATTCCTGAAGTTAATTTGTTCCATAGAAGACCCAGGCAAATCAGGTCAAAATTTTATTTATTTATTTATTTTCTGAAATGGAGTGTGAAATCATTTTAACAGGTTCCTTTTTGAAACCTTTGAAAACTGTTTAAGAAATAGATTTACAATGTACAGGCCCTGAGACTATCCCATTCTGATGCACTTGAAGTTGCCCAGCATGGAGTGCATGATTTAGACTTGGAAAAAAAAAAAGAACCTGTGCATTAGTGACTGCAGTACAGGGGCTATCAGTCATCAAGAGTCTCCATTAAATCTCTGCTGAGCTGCACTCTCTAAAAAGTGTGAGTTTGTGTGGGGAAGAATAATAAGACGGAAATCTGAGAAAATTGAATTTTATTTTTAGGAAAATAACTTCTTTTTGCTAGGAGAACTTTTATTTTCTCTGCTCTAAAATAAAGCAGTGATATGGTCCTGCTGTGCCTCAGGCTGTCCACTTTACATAAGGAAGGGCTGAAAAGATGGACCATCTGGAAGCTTGTGCAGGAGTGTGCCAGTGCTGTTCTATATGGAAAAGCAACCTTTGGATGTATTTTTGAACACCAGTGAATCCACTGAGGGTTTTGTGTTGTGTGTTGGGCTGATGGGAACTTCTCAGAGGATTTTTGCTTTGCGTGATAGTGCTCACTGCTTCCTTCCTGTTTCATCCTGGGAAATGGCATTTCTCTCATTCTTGCCTCCTTGCGCTATGATTAGCACCAAAACCATCTTTGTAGAGAATAGAGGGTGAAGAAAAGTGTTTTCTCTTGTTCTTGGTTGTTTCCCAGTCTGGCTTCCTCTGTAATCAGGAGAGCACTTTGCATTGCTGCTTCCACTGCTTCACCAGTTGCACTTCTTCTCCCATGCATGGGTGATGGTCAATCTCACTCTTGCCTTCCCTTCCCTTGGCTTTGCAGGGATGACTGTGGGTGCTGCCAAAGGAGCTGATTTTCCCGGACTTTTGGGCTGGGACTGTTGCTGGGTGTGGGGGTGTCTGTTGTCTGTGGGCTCCAAATTGTTTTGATCACATATCCTTATCAGTGAAAAAGTTGTGAGTGCACACCCAATATATACGTGTTTATTTATTTATAAATTTATGAATTTATTGCATACATGCACTTCTGAAGTTCCAGTATTTCTTCCTGCACCCCAGTGCATCGTCTCATGTATCGCACTTAGGAGATCACCACTCTAGGTGGTCACAATGCAAGGGGAGCCTGGAGGCTGGTGGCATGATCGTGGCCAGATCTGCTGTTTTCCAGGGCACAAGAAGACCTTCCTCATTTGCTCGGTTTTTATGGGAAGCCTGGAATCTCCTTCGTTCCTGCAAGACCTGCTTACTCAGCAGGCTTTGCTTCAGTGCTGCTTCTGAGATGAGGAGAAATTCCTCACTGTCCTGGGAAAAGGGATGCATCTCAAGCACATGCAGTGTTTCTCTGAGGTTGTGCGCTCAGGTGTTCAAGTCCCAGCCCTGCACATGCTGATGCCTATTTGGCTTAACCTGCACATTTGACTAAGACCATGCAAGGTGCTCTGTTGTTGATAATTAAGAGACCATTCAGGCATAAGGAATTAGAGCCTTGTACTCACAAGCTTCTGCAGGGAAACACAAGCCAGCTCTTTTGTTTTAAAAAATGTTGGGCAACTTTTTCTTTTTTTTTGGATGGAAATTTTCACGAAACATACAAGATCAATTTCACCTCCTAAAAAACAATAAAAACCTCTCATTGCTTCATGCAGCCTCCATCAGGATATGACTTGTTTTTTGGTGGGTTGGTGGGCAGGGGATGTGGGCTGGGGAGGTACATTTGAGAGACGACACATTTTCTGGAAAGGACAATTGTAGGCACTTTTCCCCTTCTCAACATGGCCAATATAGAAAGTGATGAAGGCCTAAAGGACATCACAATGTCATGGACATTTGTGCCACTAACTGCTGTTGCTTTTGTCAGCCATATGTACAACTGCATTCTTTTTATAGTGCTGCATATGGCACTATCATAACTGAATTTTTCATAATGATTGATCTGACCTGTATCATTTTGTTCACTTTAGCAGAGCTAATTCAAACAGATTGAGATTAAGACTAAAAATATGGTCGAGTCAGCAGAGGAACCATAAACAGCCTGACTTCATAGTAATGATGATGCACAATCTGTTTCAGCCAGTTAGGTTGGTACCATTTATATGTAGTACATGGTCAAGGCAGTGTCTGTTTTGATTCTGTTCGTGTCTTCCAGAAGCTGTGATATGTGGGGAGCAAGTGGTGGTGTGTCTATGCTGAAGATCACTCCGGTTCCCATGGTTTAAGGCCTTTCTGCCTTCTGCTGCCTTTGGCCAAGTGAGCATAGCCATTCATTCCCTCCAGCAAGGCCAGCAGGTCTAGGACTGTGTGGCTCATGTCCCTGTCCATGCTGCAGTAACACTATGGAAACCACAAATGCAAGGGATTAGATAGGCAATGCCCCAGCCATGGGCAGGAAGAGGTGATGGTTCTTGCATCACGTGCTTAGCTTCATAAGCGAGCTACAGAATCTGTCCTCAGGTTTAGAAACAAAAACCTTTTAGTGTTCTCTGAATCTCCCCTTGCTGAAACTGGAGCTTGGCTCTTTGGTTCAGATTCTCAAACAAACAGTGGTGGCAGACTGTGGATGACTGAGAACATTAGATATGGCCCTAAAGATTAAGAAGCTGCAAAAATGAATGGCAGCTACTTTCTCTCCCAGTGCTCTCAGCTGCAGCTGAGAATCTGGACCTGAATTTATTTTTGGCAAAGGGGAAAAAATAAGTCTCCTTAAAAAAAAAAAAAGAAAGTAAATGTTGAGCCCTGTGCAAGGGCAAGGATCTCTTCTGTTGTATAGCAGCAGTGTTTTAGAACCAAAATCCACTTGTTTTGATCACTGATGGAAAAAAAAGAGACATAAAATGGATTTATTGTGAAATAATGGATTTGATCCCCAGTAATCCTTTCTTTGTGATTAAACTTGGAATATTATTTTTGCGATCAGTAGAGTTGGACTATGCTGGCATAACAAACCAAAGCATGTGAGTTTAACTGCAGGATGAGGTTGAGCTGTGAATAGAGACAAGTGAATTACTTGCACAGAACAAAGCAGTTGATGAATTTACAGTTTTATTTTTGATCACACAAAATATCCAGACAAGCAAAAACTACAGAAAAAGCTACCCCAGACTTAAAGCAGAAAAGACCCCAGACCCTCTCTTCTCTCTTCTTCATAGCTGAAAACACACCCGAGCTGTTGTGATCTGAGGACTATTGGCTAGAGCTTCTCTTCTGAGTATTTCCTGCTACGAGAATTACAATTTCTGTCTGCTCCTGATGGTATGATTAAGGACATGGGACTTAAAATGTTGGTGTAAGTTTCCTTGATTTGTGTATAACCACAGTGCTTTCCCAAGAGATTTGGCAAGCCCCACTTTCTCTGCCCAAACAGCATTCACACATCTTATGTCTCTCAGCACACAGTTAATTTGGCTGGATATGTGCTGAGAAGTCTTCCTGAGCAGTTTGTTATGGGTGTATTAAAACCAAATAGGTACAAAATGTGCTGTGAATCTTTGGTATGTAACTTTGAAGTCCCAAATCTTTCACAGAAAGCTACTCCAAGAAACTTCTCCCACTTTTCCTGCCAAATTTTAACTTTCCGCAGTCGAGGTGGGCCTATAGATGGTTTCTAAACAGGGGGAGAGTCCTTCTGTATTATGCTTTGAAACGGCTGATCTTAAAACAAAACAAACAAACAAACAAAAGCTGTGAGACAGAGAACAAGCTAAGGAAAGGGGAAAATATTCCTTGCCAGCCCCATTCTTGGTTTTGCTGTTGGACTCAAAACCACACTTCTGTCTGCAAAGGTCACTTCTGCAGCTGAACGTTGATCAGGCTCCCAGCCTCACCTTAACCTTGGGAGCTGCCGTCCTAAAGTGGCATGAAAGGAGTAGGTGAGGAAGAAGCAAAGAAACGAGCCCTATAAACCCCCTTTGGAGGTGGGCCACCTTAGTCTGACGGCCTGCACCAGCTGTGTCTGGCAACAGACTCGGACCTTGCACTGCTTTGAATGAGAGCTGTGTTGCCTTGCAGCCCTGTCTTTGGGGTTTCAGAGCTGTGGAGTGCCCAGATCAAGTGAGAAACACCCCAAGTGTTATCTTTTCTGACAGAATACTTATGCTCTTTCAGGTGAAGATCCAAAGCCTTCCCCTGGAAGCTCAGAGCTGTTCTGGGACGTACCCCTAAACATAACCTATTTCTGCATATCTCAGGCCTGATATTTTGGTCTCTTAGGGCCTCTTTGCCTTTCTCTCAGAAAATACTAACCCAGAAAGCTGCCTACTCTCTCCTGGGAGCTGCTTCTCCTGCTGCTGCAGTCATTAACCAAGCACCGATGTAGGATTACTGTGCAGCTCTCTGAAATTCATAGAGTGCCTGGATTCCCATTAAAATGTCTGCAGCTAGCATAGGGTTCCCTATCAAAAAAATTTGCAAGGACTTCTTGAAACTGGGCAAAGTGTGCCATGTAATCCCCTAAGAAGCAGTTGGTGACTACTGCCCATGTTCCAAGGTCTTGTGTTTCCTTTGTGGCATAAAAATGCGTTAATTATTTCAATTTTTGGTTCAGGAGGAGCGAGTTACTTTTCCTCACAGCAACGTATATTGAAGGATTACAAGTGGTGCACAAGGAGTTTGGAATAAATCCTGCTTGGCTGATATTCAAAAGCTTTTCTTGAGTACACTGTGTCTGATTATTGCTGCTGACAGCCTTGTACACAGTGTACAGCAAACATCACTCCAGTATAGCACCATTACATGCCACCTGGCAAAATCAGGGGTGTCAGTTGCTGAGATTCAAAGACTGGCATCACAGTTTCTCCCCTGAAGCCCTTAAGAAACAGCAGGAGAGATGATTCAGTTGTGCAGCCCTCTGCCCCAGGGTGGATGTGTTGGTGCATGTGTCCTGTTTGCTGTGTTCAGGCGGAGCTAGAATCCTTGCCTGTGTGTGCCACTGGTGAGGGTGCCCAGTGGGATGCCCAAGCCCTCATTACAAGTCTTCCCAGGGCTCCAGACCTGTCCTGCAAATCATTCTGCTTTCTTCCACTCAGCTTGCAATGCCTGATGCTTCTGCCTTCCTTTTCAGCCACATTGGGGAATGCTGCCTGCACTTCTCACTTTTCTACCATAAAACTTTGCCGTCGGATATTCCTTTGCCCTGCCTTGTTCCCTGTGCCTTCCCCCGCCCCCCCCCCCCCCCCCCCAAGTCCCACGCATGCTCTTGGACAGAATGCACCCTCAGCAACTTTGCAGACAATGTAGAACTGGGGGGAGTGGCTGACGTGGTGGATAGCTGAGCGTCACTCCAGAGGGACCTCAAGAAACTCAGGGAGTTGGCCAACAGAAACTTCCTGAACTTCAGCAGTGAGATATGCAAAGTCCTGCTCGGGGGGAGAGGGGGAGGGGGGGGAGCAGGAAAACCCTTTGCACCAATCCAGGCTGGAAATCAGCTGGCTGAGCAGCAATCCTGGAAAGGACCTGGGGGTTACAGCGGGTGCTGCACTGAGTATGGTCCAATCTGTACTCTCACCACAAAGAAGGCAAATCACATCCTGGGCTACACTGGGAGCAGTTCGGAGAGTGGATCAGAGGAATTTGTTATCTCCTCTATTCAATGCCAGGGAGGTCACATCTGGATACTGTGAGCAGAACCCATAGAGGACGTGCTGGTGCTTGGAGTAGGTCTGTGGTGCTCTCTGCTGCAGGATGCCCAAGGTGCTAGCAGTTTCCACGGGCTCAAAGAGAGATGGTATGCAACCACAGAAGATAGACCTGCTGGGAATACATCCCAGAAGAAAAGTATGCAGGGAAAATTATACTGATACCCCCTTTAATTCAGTGATGGACCTAAGCTCCAAATTGCTGGAAACTGTTAGAATTTTCTGGGGATGTATAGCTGCAGGCTTGCTCTGTTCTTCAGTAGTAATTACCTGTTAGTAGCAGACACTGAAGGAGTGATAATAGACAGGTTTGGGCTGTAGCAATTTCTTTGTTCTTCAGCTTCTTCCTGGGAAGCTCTTCTTCATTGAAAAGAGTGGCAGATGGGTGGAAATGTGTTCAGGTTTGTAGAAAAGTCAATTAGTGGAGTCTTGGGAGGCACAGGAAAAGTGGGATTGAGGAGTTTTGCCCCATGCCCTGATCTCGTGCTCAGCAAGGCCGGGAAAACAGCTGCCCTGAAGAACTTCCATCAAGATCTCTCTAACTTGGTGGATATGGATGTGATTTGTTCCTTCTGGTCTCCTTCTAGCTTGGTAGAGAACAGCGTGACTCGTGTCAATAAGTGGCCTTGAGGTGGCTTTGTTGCCTATTGTCTCATAGTCATGTGTTGGTTAAACCTGCAGCCTTTTGTGCTTTTTCCTCAAAGATGCATGAGCACAAAATGCCCAAGTAGCCTTCCTGGAGCACCAACATCTCTCTGGGGAATCCATTTCTCCTTGGATGCCAGAGCCAGGCTCATTTTTAGCCCACCCATACCTTTTCTGTGCCCTGTTCCACTTCAACAGGAGGAGCAGAGATGTCCAACCAGCTTTTAGGTGGGCTCCCTGGCTAGAAAAGGCCACGTCTTGGAGCCCCACAAGCTGAGATGGGAAGAAAAGCTCCAAGGTGAGAGCCCCATGAGCAGGCAAAGGTGGGGAAGTGGCACATTTAACTTGTCTTATACAGAGAGCTAATGTTCCTTACTGAGCCACTCAGTTCCCTTTCACATGAGCTCATCTTGCTTTTACAATCACTTCAGATGTTCTGGGAACACACAGACTAGATATGGTGATGCTGAATATAGTACATCTATTGGAGGGGTGGATCTACACCTAGAGACACTTTTGGCCTCAGTTATTAGAGCTGAGTATGCTCTGCTATAGGAAAGCAATGGATTTTACTATGTCTAGTCAAAATAGAAATGTGCCAGGGACAAGGTTGTGGTTTGTTTGTTTGTTTTGTTATGTTTTTTGCTTGTTTGTTTTGTTTCTAACAGACTCTTTTCTGTTCTGTTCTGTTCTGTTCTATTCTATTCTATTCTATTCTAATTCTATCCTATCCTATCCTATCCCTAACCTGAGCATGAGGCTTGCCACCAATGCCCCTTAAGTTAGCATGCTAAGAGAAAAGTGTCTGGGAGAAATCCCAAATTGACTAAAATCAGCAAGAGAAATTCATGTTGAATTTACTGCAAAGTCTCTATTATTGCAGTCTTGCTGTGCAGATCTTTCAGCTGCATGAATACATAAACTTCCTTTGGAGACATGGACACTGACTGTCCAAGCTGATCTTGTGACCAGAGGTGAGAGGACCAAAGAGCAGGGGGAGGTCTGTCCGTTGGTCTTGGATGGAGGTCACAGAGAAACAGCACTGGTTGCTTTCCTGACTATCAATCCCTTTCTTTTTTAGTAGTGGTTGGTGGCTCTCAGAGATAAACTCAGCTTATTTATTTAGTGAATTCTTGTTAAAAAAAAAATAAAAATAAAGAAGAAAAGTAAAATAAAAGGAACGGGAGGAAAAAAAAACAAACCAAAAATACTGCCTTTCAAATATCTGTGTTATCAAATATTTGGAAGTTTAGTGTCTGAAAGTAAGGTCTGGAGCCACATGCTTCCATTAGCAACCACAGCTTAACAAATGAATCCATATGCAAAGAGTTCAGTAGATGGTGGCATGATCAAACTTCTTTTGTGCACTAGCTTCAACTGTATTCACATAGAGATTTTTCTCAACCTTTATTTGGTTTCTAGTATTAACTCTGTTCCAAAAATTCCTATCAGCAAAGTAATGATGCTTGGGAATTTTTGCTGCTATGGTGGCGTACCTGCATCAGGGATTTGTGCCAATATAGGTTACATCTGTAACGAGGGGTCTGCAGCTCATGGTTTGGGGTGTCTGGAATAAAGACTACAAAACATCTGTTTGCTCATAAGGAGGTCACTCTTTATAAGGAAGCAAAACACACCTTTGCCTTGAATTCAGGCAGTACTAGTAGTGGAAAAGCACACTCATCTGTTGGGGAGGACCATATGGGCTGCAGATTTTGATGGTGAATTTCTTCCAGCTTCCCAACATGGCACCCCACTTTTCTGGTACAGCCCATCATAAGTCCACTTTCCAAGTGACTTACAGCCCACCATGACCTTTGCATGAAGCAAAGGGACACCACAAGTTAGAGAATCCAGTGTTTGTAAGTCATGACATGTTTTGCGTGGGCATGTCTTCTGAATACTAGTGCTTGTCATTTTTGAGTAGCTGGGAAGAAAGTAGTCAGTCTAAGTACCATTATGTCAAGAGACAAAACAGATGTACTTACGCTAAGGCTCATGTTGGTCCCTTAGCACAACTGTGTACACAGTCCTTCTGTGTACATAGACCCTAGAGAGGAAGCTCTTTTGTAGTACATACTGAATATCCAGCCAGGGAAAGTGTGCACAGGTGGGAGTCTTCAAGTTCACTTTTAAAGTCGGGTTTCTCATTGTAAGCACATTTGATAATGAACATATGGAAAACTTGAGAAAAATTGGGAAAACTCTGGATATGAATGATGTGGATATAAAAGACCATAGAAACTATAGAGAAGCTGATTCTGGGAAAACACTGCTGTTGAGAAAAGTTCAGCAAAGATTTCCAAGTGTTTCTAAGGGCATTTCTCCTGCTTGGTTTCAAAGCATCGTGCTATAAAACAAATTCAAAATTCAGTTTAACTAAGCTTGTCAGTGCATGCAGCGAGGTTCATGCAAGTGGGATTCAGTTCAGGTCCGTGATGTTAGAGGCAAAGAAGTTTGGAAATCTGGATCATGTATCCAGCCGTTGCACCTTCTGCTAATACTTTTCATAGCAGAATTAAATAAATTCTTCTCTTCTCCTCCTAGTGGAAAATCTCCACTGAGAGACAGTCTACTTCATTCATAAGGAAAACTGCTGAATTCACTTCTAGCAGAAAAGCTGTTTGTTCATGTGACGCCATTGCAATGACATTGGGGAAAATGGGACAGTGACCCTTAGTTGACTTTGCCACTATCACCTGGGTGCTGTATGGACACTGGTGAAAATAACCAGTTGGTGAGGTTGTTAACTTGTTCTATCCACCAGGAAGACAACTAGTTCCTCCTCTCACCTGCTCTTCAGCTTCTAGTGATGCTTCTTGGGGCTTGCTGCTGCTGTGTCAAATGCAGATACAAATCACTACTGCTTCAGGCATGATTCAGAGGGAGCTCGGTGACATCCCAGTCAGCTACCTTCCTCATAGCATTGCTGCAGCTTTGGTGGAGGAGGCCACAGGATGTCTCTAATTTGGCCTCATTCTTACAGGAGGGATTTTACCAGCATTAGTTCAGGGTGGCTGTGACTTTGTGAACCCCCCCCCCCCCCCCCAGGATGGGGTCCCCCATTTCTCTGAGGATCTGCTCCCCTCTCCAGATGTCTCACCTCACATTCCTGCCCATGCTGTAGGCAGGGGCTGTTCTCAGACCCCTCCTCAGTCTCTACATGGCCAAAAAGAACAATCCTAGCCATCTCCCTCCCTTCTCCTCAGTCCACTCCTCCTTGTGGTGCTTAGGGACATGGTTTAGCGGGTGATATTGGTGGCAAGGGGATGGTTGGACCAGACGGTCTTGGAGGCCTTCTCCAACTTCAGTGATTCTGAGATTCGATGGGTTGGGTGCTCCAAGCCCTGGGTAGTTTGGTAGAAGATTATCTTCAGCAGTCATTCTGGCACCTCCATTTCTGCTCCATGGGATCAATATGGGAATCACCTACTGCAAAGATACACATTTCGCTGTGCCACCACTTACTAGTTCCAGGCCTACTAGCAAAAAGACATTCATGACGAGTTACCTGAAGCATGTACTTTTGATTGCTTGAACTTTCTTGGAAGCAAAGGAGACTCTCCCATTCCAGCAATGGAGCCAGTGTTCCCCAAGTGCTTTTTGCAGCCCGGGAGGTGAAACCTTGTTCACCTGGTGGGCAGGGTTGGCTTCTGGTTATAGTCGTATAAATTTCTCTGTGCCATTTCAGCAATACCCAGCTGTGATCAGCTCTTGGGGTGGAATCTCATTTGTGCATGCCTGAGCTTTGGTATTTGCTAGCCATGCTAAATGTGGTTAGCTGCACAGAAACTCAGTGTTCTCTCAAATTTACTGTTTATCACAAATAAGATTTCAAGCACTTGCAGATAATTGTGGTTTCTGCCAGTCACGGTGAAAAAAAAAATCAGCAAAACCTGTTGTGGAGAAAGACACTGTATTTTGAAACTGTCTCACTTGTCTTCTGATTTGTGGTTCTTGGAAACCCTTTTTGACCACTCCCTTCACCCTGCCTAACAGACACAACATTAGCTGCCATGCTTCATGAGTTGCAATTGATGGTTGTTGCTGGACTTGAAGTGTCCTCTTTGTACCCTGCTTTTCTCTTTGTCTGTTTTACACATAGACTGCTTAAGCATATTCTTATAGATGATTCACTCACCTCTGAGCAGGTTCTGGCCCATCTCCTTCTTTGGCGCTCCCTGTGTGGGAACTGGTATTCATCTGCTTTTCTTCTCAAGTTTTAAGCTTGTTTGAGGGAGTCATATTCAGGCACCTGGCCGGACTGCAGATACTGCCTCTTTCCTACCCAAGAGGTTAAAAATAAACTCAAAACACCCCCAAACACTCAAGCACAGCTGACTATGAGCTCTTCCATAGCCTTGTCAAACTTGTGAGTGCTTGGTGTCACAAGGCAGTGACACTGGTGTGATTCCTCAGTATGCCATGCCCAGTGTGTGGTTTGCAGCTTACATTGACATCTCAATTTTGATATCTCAGTTTTGACATCTGAATTCCCTGCCCCCCATTTCTAAAGAACAGAGAAGGTGCTGGCCTGTGCTTCATCTGAGTGGTCATTGATGTCTCTTTCTCTGGAAGTAAGGCATGTTGTTTCATCAGTTCAGGCAGGCTGGTGCCCTTCATTTGATTACAGATTTAATCCCAGAGAGTTTCCTGGTGACTTTACTTTGTATAAGAGCCTGAGACAATACTCAGGAGAGGAACAGACTGTGGGTTTGAGGCCTGCCATTACAACTTGCTTTTTCACTTTTCAGCACATATCCAAAGCACCTGGGTGTCTGTGAGCCGCTTCTGTGGGCTCTCATGTTCCTGAGGCCTTCACATTAATGTCTCTAAAATTTTGGGTAAGCGATGCTGAGGTACAGGAGAAAGGATTGGAAGTGAGCCTGAGTCAAAGTGAACACAGGTGGGATCCTGACAATAAGTACTCTGGGCTGAGAGGACAATTGCCAATGCCATTATGAGCACTGGATCTTAAGTCATTGTGGAAGCTTTTCACATGGTGCTCTGACAGAGGCTGAAGCTGAAGTCCCTAGCTACTACAAAAATCACATCCCAAACACAGCAACCTTGGCTTGTTTTCTGTGACAGAAGTGAACCAGCTAGGGTTTGGTTTTCTGAACATAAGTTGGATTCTTCTTCCCCTGTTAACCGGTTCTCCTGCCAAACACCTGGTTTGCAGAAAGATTTGGTGGAGGGGTAGTGGGAAGTAGGTGCTCAACTTGGGAAAGACATAAGAAGACTATTTCAATTGAGGAAAAATGAGAAAATTCCCTTGCCTTCCTCCAACCATCTTTCCCTCATAGGGATTCCTCCTCTCCTTGTGTGTTTGGTCTTCAGGGCATGAAGACTGGACCTTCCTACCTTCCTGTAGTTTTTTCATATCATGGCTGTAATCTGGTTTCTGTATAGCCATGATCAACCATCCCTGAACTCAAGGGAAGACCAAATAGACTCTTCTGTCCATCATCAGGATGGATATTCATCATAGGTTGGGTGACCACAATAAATCTGGCAATCCCTTTGGAGTTCAGCCGTAAATGCAATCCTAGGGATGAGGGGTTGTATCTGGAGCTCTTCTCCGATGTAGCTCTGATGTCAGTTTTGCAGTTAGCTCTCACTTGCTGGAGATGGCTGGATGCCAGAGTTTTTCAAAGAGAACACAAGTTGTTTGATAGAGCTAAACTATGAAAGCTTTTTTTTTTTTTTTTGTGCAGGATAGACTTATTGCTCCAATACAACAATGGAAAGGTGCAGAGTTGGGAACATAAATTTTCAGAAATGTATGTGTCTGGATTATTTGTGGACACCCCATTTGCTGAAACCAACTATCTCTTGTGAATTTTTAGCTTTTGCAGAAATTTGAGATCTGAAATATGGAGAAAGATCTTCTCTTGTTTCCAAAGAAACCTTTATCTTTGACCTTTATTTCTACCTTCACTTGTTTCACTTTCAGGGCTTCTCCCACACAAGACAAACTGTTGCTTGGACCAAAAGCAGAGACTACTGCTTGCTCAGAGAAGGAAGAGCAGAAAAATCTCAATGTTGCTCAAGAAAAAAAAAAAAAAACAAAAAAACACTTTAGCATCATTATTAGACCTGTATTGTTTTCAGTATCAAAGCTCTGCCTTTCACTAGATCCAGAACATGAAATACTATGAGCTTCACGCATTCTTTCTATTTATTTATTTATTTATTTTTAAATATTGTGAGTCAGAGTGCTGAGGTTCCAGAAAAGGCTGGAAAGACAAGAGTGCCTAATTTCCATGGGCAAACAGAGTACCAGCATCTGGACAGAGTTACAACAAACAAAAATTTTATGTAGTGTTTATGATTATGAAGAACCTCAATTTCTCGACTGTATGAGGTATTCACAGATTCTATAAGAGAGAAAAAAGACTCAGATTTTTATTAAAAGTGACTGATAGAAGAATAAAAACAGACCAACAGCTGGGAATGTGTTGTCAACATAGCATCTGCTCTGCTGTCTGGAGTGAAACTCACTGCATCGGGCATATGGCCACATGTCAAGGTCCCATATATTCCATCTTGTGTTTCACCTGCATTAGAAATTGCAGGAAAACAGTTTTGTTGTATTGTACTACTCTGTCATTGCAGAGCAAGGCAAATCTGTTCAGTCAGCAAGAACCACGACCAGCTTCCGTCTTACATGATACTTTTGCCCTCTTCATACTATACACACCAACAGAGAAATATATTGCTGCCGTATGTTTTACCCATACTGTGCTTCCTTGGCTGTCTGGTGTACAGGTGGATGGCCTAGTTTTGTCTACGGAGACAAGACCATCCCGTCCTCTTCATTGTTAAAGTGGTCCATTTGTGCATTTCAATGTTTTATTTTAGGATATCTTGAACATTTTTTTACGTTGTTTGTCTAGGCTGGTGAAATATTGAAAATTATTCTGTTTTCAGCAGAGATAGTTCTAGTTTTCACTCTGGAAGTATCCAAAAGGATTTTTTTTTTTCCGTTAAAAATAGTCTCTTAGAAGCGGAATGTGAGCACTGTAACCACCAATACACTAGTGCTCTTCCTGATCTCTTGCCTGTCTCAGATCACAGACGCTACATCTAGAGAGAATATAGGAAAGCCAAAAAAACCTGTCAGGAAGACTACATGGCCATAAGCCAAAGGAATTCATGTTTTAATGAGCCAGAGCCCTGTTGTGCATCAGCTGAAGAAAACTCAGGGAAAGAAAATGGGTACAGAGACATCTCATGTACAGACTGAAGAGCAAACCTTTGAGAGGCTGTACATGCAAGATCTGTGTTACTGTGTAATAGGAAACCCTCACCACTGGTGATGTCAGGCTGAAAAAGGGCACCAGATTTGGCAGAACATGAAAAGCAGGGTGGGCTGGGCAGTGTGAATCCCCCAGCTCTGCTCCTGCCGTGCTGCAGGGCATCCTTGGGCTGATCCTGAAGCATCAAGAGATGGCTGGGAGGCAGTGAGGGTGGAGGCTTCAGCCAGTCTCTGCAGGCACCTGCTGACTTTAAGATGTGTGTCAATAGTTGGTATTGCAAATCCTCTGTAATACATAGCAGGTGATGTAAAGCACTTCGTTCTTGCAAACTGTTACCCTGCATATGTATTGTATGAAGTGTGGGAACACATACAACTAGCTTAAGGTTAGTTTCCACTACTCATTGTTTTAGTTCTACATAGTCTAAATGGAGCAGTCTGCTGTTCAACGTTGTGTGATAGAACTTATTTCTTTCTGTGACCTGCTGACCTTGGAAGCAAGGTCATAGCTTGCTGATCTAGCAAGCCCTGATTTTTCTTATCCTCACCCCTAATCATACAAAATAGTTCTCAAATATACCTACGTCATGACCACAATTTTGATTGTCAGTTTGATTAAAAAAAAAAAATCTTTTCACAGAGAGAAACAGGCAGCTACAGGGGAGGTTCTGCTCTTTTCAGCCCTGTTAGTGCAGGAACCAAACAAACCACAATGCGCAAAGCACTGCAGGCAATCCGAGGTATGATGCAGAGCCCTCAGACAATGAAATGCAATAATGTAATGGTGGAATAATCACATGATAGAAGCAAAAATATTCATTTCTACATGAGTGACTTTCTTTGGGCTGCAGTGGAAGGAACATCTACCTGCCAGAGGGATTCTTGATGTTAAGCATTAAAGGATGTGTATTTGCATGGAGGTAGTGTCTGAACACCTGTCATTGATATTCAAACGTTGTGGGTCCAATTCTGTTTTCATTTTGTGCTAAGAATTTTGTTGAAAGTTTGAAAACCAAACAGCTGATTGTAGGAGGCATGTACAAGCACTGCTCTTTGTAACTCTGCACTGTCGATGTACAGCAGCTGAGCATCTGCAGCAGAAACTTTTCTACATTTTCTTGCCTCAGTAAAGTATTATGCCCCATTATAGTTTGTTGTGCAGTAAAGGCCCCACTAAAAAGCATAAAGATTCAAATGTTGTTTAGGTTTTGAAATCACAAAAGCTTGTAACAGCCACTGTCTGTCCCACTTAAATGGGAAGTCTTGCCAAAGAGATGCCCCTTGCCCAGTCTCACCAGGGTGTTCTAGTGCGCAGCCACGTGAGGCTGGAGTCTTTTTCCTTACTCTGTGGGTAATGGCTGCAGTCAGCCCCTCTCTTCCATGGTTGCAGGTCCTCTCCTCCTCTCATGATTCAGAATGCTCTGCCACTTGGTCTCTGTGTTTAGCAAGGTCTTGCCCTGCTGAGCTGTCTCTTCTGCCTTCCCTAAAGACTTCGTGCTGCTCTCATGGATGGTGATAGTCCCACTTTTGCCTTTTCTCCAAATTTTGGATGTAACATGACACTTCATTTTTGACTTTTCATACTTAAGCAGCTGGTGAAGGTTTCCTCCTACCCTGGAGTTGATTATGACCACGTGCCCTTCTGCCTTTTGTCTCAGCCTCTCTGGTGACTTCTGGCTTGCCTGTACCTTGGAGAAGATCATCTCAAAGCTTCACTTGCTGCATCTGTCTTTGAAGGGTTCTGTAAAGCCAGTATTTGCAGGATCTGTTGTGGAGTCTCACCACAGGCTGTTTTTTAGTGCTAAGAACTCCTCTCTGCTGCCTGCCTGTCTTGTCTTGAGGCAAGCCTGAGGCAAAGTCTGGGGAGGTGGCACCATCTGCAGCTGTTGGGACAGGATTGCTGTATGAGAGCTTGGGGTATGATGGAGACAGCTCTACTACCCTCCTCCAGGATTATCACTGCACTTCTCTCCCAGTTTGCACCAGTGGGTTGGAGTAAGACAATCACCTTCCCTTCTCTCTGCTCCTGCAGTTGGTGAGGCTCCTTGGTGGGGCACCAAAGATTGGGAGGGAAGTGTTTTATTGCCTTCATGGTTTTTCACCTGTTCTTGTTGCCTAACTTTGGTAGAGAGGATTTTGCCCACCGTTGCCAGTTCTCATGGATGTAGTCTGAAGGACTTCCCAAGGAGATGTAGATATCTGCTTACTGCAAAAGGAGCATCTTCCATGTCTGTTTGGATAAAGGTTGGAAAAAATCCTCTGTTCTTCAATGGACTTTCAGGACAGCCCATGTACAATTGACATCTCCTGTAATGCCACAGAAGGAAGCAACATCTCTGACCCTTCCTCCCCACTTTGTCTGGCTCTATGTCTGTCTGTCAAAGATCTCTTGTCTGCTTTTCACAGTGACAGTGCTGCACCATATATGCCCACCAGAGTCACTGGCTCTTGACCAGCTGCATGTTCGTGGTCCCATTTCATTTGCCTGCAGGCTTGGAGGGGTCTGAAGATGAAGGCAACAGGCTGTAACTATCTTGGATACTGGACTTTGCTGTGTCCTTACCTTGATGACTGGTGATCAGCTGGACTATCCAAGAATGAGGAGTTTTGGGCAACCGGTCAATGCTCACAGTCTTTTTCATCTCGCTCTTGTGAGATTGATAAATGTCATGTGATTCACTGATTCCTGTGAAAGGATAACTCTTGGTCTGAAGGATAATCATAGAATCATAGAATCATTAAGGTCGGAAGAGACCTTCAAGATCATCTGGTCGAACCATCACCCTACTACAAATGTCACCCACTAAACTATGTCTTAAAATTGTGGTGGAGCCCACTTGTTCTCAGGAAAATCCTGTAGAAATCAATTTCTTATAGGTTCTCAAATCCTGCTGTTCCCATTAAAGTTCACTTGACATAAGGCAACATGGTGAGAAATTTCCTGGATGAATTACAGAATCACAGAATGTTTGAAGTTGGAAGGGACTTCTGGAGGTCACCTGGCCCAACCCTTGCTCAAGCAAGGCCACCCATAGCACCTTGCCCAGGACCACATCCAGAAGACTTTTGAAGATTTCCAACTTTTGTTGATTTCCACATCTCTGAGCAACCTGTACATTAAAGAAGTGCTTCCTGATGCTTAGAAGAGACCTCTTGTGCTTCTTCTTGTCCTGTCACTGGGCACCACTGAAAAGAGCCTGACTCTGTCCTCTGTGCCCTCCTTTCAGGCGTTTATAGACATTGATGGGATCCCCCTCTTCTTCTCCAGGCTGTACAGTCCCAGCTCTCTCAGCCTCTCCTCATAGTGGAGGTGCTCCTTCAGCACCTTGGAGGCCCATCATTGGACTCTCTCCAGTATGTTCAGGTCTCTCCTGTACTTGGGAGCCCAGACCTGGACCCAGCACTCCAAGTGTGGCCTCACAGCACTGAGTAGTGAGGAATGATCACTTCCCTCAACCTGCTGGCAGTACTTTGCCTGATGCAGCCAAGAATACCATCAGCCTTAGCAGCACAGGCATATTGCTGGCATTGTGTTCAATTTGGTGTCCACCAGGACTCCTAGATCCTTTTCTGCAGAGTTGTTTTCCAGCTAGGTGAACACCAGCATGTCCTGGCGCTGGTGTTGTTCCTCCCCAGGTGCATTTTGCACTTCTCCTTGTTGAAATCCATCAGGTTCTTATTGACCCATTTCTCCAGCCTGTCCAGGTCCCTCTGGATGACAGCATGTCCCTCTGGTGAGTCAACCACTCCCCCAAATTTTACCATCTGCAGACTTGTTGAGGGTGCACTGCCCCATCATCCAGCTCATTAATGAAGGTGATGAACAGGACTGGACCCAGTATTATTGACCCTGAGGATATACCACTCGTTACTGGCTTCCTACTGGGCTTTGTGCTGCTGACCACTACTCTATGGGCTCAACCACAGCTTCTCTATGAATTCCTTCAAAACCTGTATTGTTTGTGTGAAAACATCATGCAGATATGAATGCATCCATTCCCATCAGACATGAAGATGGGGAGGAAATTTAAAATGCATAATCATAATCTTCCTAGGTATAGATTAACACAGAAATCTTTATTATTGACAATACGTTCATAATTATTTATTTATTTATTTTCTCATATGTATTCTATAGAAACTTTGGAAGATGTATTACTGACACAAGACTTTCTGTTTAGTCTTAGGTAAGTGAGTATCAATTTAGATCCTTCTTTTCCTCCTGTCTGTTTGTTCTTCAGCAATTTTTCTCCTTTTTGGCAATCAAATTCACCTCTCATGTTTGTATTCCCTACAAAATATTTCAGTGAGCAGGCTGGAGAATAAGACTACTTACTCTTCTGCACTTTTCTCCACTTTATTTACATTCCTTTGCAATTCTCCTACAAATTTTCCGTAAGAAAGGGCACAAACCAACTTTGTGTGCTGCACACCAACTTTTTGCTGCTCACAGAAGGAATGTTGCAGTCAGGACTTTGGCTGCAGCTTCTATCCATGGGAACCTGGGTGGAAACTCATAGTCTAGCCCCAGTGGAAAATGGCATAGGATAGAGTTGCTCTTGCTCTGGGGTAAGCATTTGGTGAGAGTTTTTCCAGCCCCAGCTTGTACTCCCCTTTCTAGTAAAATTGTACTGGTGCTTGCCAGGCACAGCAATGTTTGTTGTTTTTTGTTTGTTTGTTTGTTTTGTTTTGTTCTTGTTTTTGTTTTTCAGGTAGGCAGGCAAGGTGAACTGCACTAGGGGTCAGCACCCACGTTTTCAGGTGGGTGGGAGCATCCACCCATCCATCCACACACCCAGGGCATGCAGTAATATAGTGCTTAAAGACAGTGGCAGGGGACCAGCTGGGGTAGTGGATCACAGAGATAAGGAAAGTTTTTTTTTTTTCTCTTTCTTTATTCTTTCTTTATTAAAAAAAATACTGAAAAGAGCAGAAAACAAAAGAATTAACAAGTGGTGAAGATATAAGAACAACACGTTCCCAGTGATTCTTCCCACCTTCAGACATTTTGGAAACATTTTCCTTTTAAATTGCAATTTACAAACCATACTCTTTATTGGTTGATAAGGTCACAGCATTGGATCTTGCCCTTTAGATCCTGCTTAAAGAATATCTCTTTCCATTTGCTGCAAAAGCTTTGGGTCGGGTCAAACCTTAGAGCCTCAAAAGTCCAGTGGCAAATAGAATAAAACACTCCTATTTTTTTTTTATGTGAGTTTAATTACATTTTTAAATTAGAAAGCATATTTCTGTATTTATTTTCTAAATTTATTTTACCTAGCCCATGTATGAAGATTTGTACCTCGAGTTGGGATATGGTCATGCTTGAATTGTGCTGATATGCAACACAGAAGATGAGCGGGATGGGCAGAGTATTGTGCATTTTACACTGAAGACCTAGTAAGAAAGCATGTGCAATATTAAATTCCCATCTCACAACTCATTCCACATCTACAGCAAGATCAGAATTTCTGGACAGAAAAAAAAACAACAACATCTCTAACATTTTACTTTATTTTTATTTTATTTTATTTTACTTTATTTTATTTTATTTTAGTATGTAACGATATATTTATTTAGGACAACATTACAAAACACGTTCTCCTCTCTAAATCATTCTATAGAGTGGTGACCACTGTAGGAATCTGCGCTTATCATTGAATTAAAACTCAGTTATAAACAACATAAGCATTGTAATAAATAATATTATTTGGAAAAAATAATACTAATTGAAGTGTCCTGAGGAGGAGGTCCAGTGTGCAGCTTGCAGAATAATCAGTTCCTTTGCAGCCCTTTTTCCCGATGCCTCCTTCCCTCCTGGAGTCAGCCTCCCAATGCATCCCCGTGGCTAAATGCCCAGGGAAGACAGCAGCTCCGGGGCGGATTCTTCCATTGCTGCAGGAGAGTGCAGGATTCATGTCCATGAAGCACACCATCAGGCCTGAGATGTCTGAATTACTTTATTAAACCTGTATCTTGTCTCCATCCAAGCCATCAGACCCATAGAAACAATCTTCAATGTTGGCACCAGCGGAAGGAGGCGACAGAAGGAAATATTTAGCAGCTTCTTGTCATTAGCAAAAGGCTGATGCTGTCCATACCTTCATAGAATCACAGAATGGTTTGGATTGGAAGCGACCATAAAGGTCATCCATTCAATTCCATCCCCCCTGCCATGGGCAGGGACAGCTCCCACCCGCCCAGGCTGCCCCCAGCCCCATCCAGCCTGGCCTTGGGCACTGCCAGGGATGGGGCACCCACAGCTCCTCTGGGCAGCCTGGGACAGGGCCTCACCGCCCTCAGAGGGAAGAATTTCTTCCTGATGTCTCATCTAAACCTATGCTCTCTTAGTTTAAAGCCACTACCCCTTGTTTAAAGTACCCCTTATTTTAAAGTCACTACACCCTCTGAAAAAGAGTCCCTCCTCAGCTTTCCTGCAGCCCCCTTTAGGCACTGGAAGCTGCCACTGGGTCCCCCTGGAGCCTTCTCCTCTCCAGGCTGAACAACCCCAGCTCCCTCAGCCTGTCCTCATAGGAGAGGTGCTCCAGCCCCTTGATCATCCCCGTGGCCTCCTCTGGACTTGCTCTAACTCTTCCATGTCCTCGTTCTGAGGGCCAAGAGCTGAACGCAGGGCTCCAGGTGGGGTCTCAGAGGAGCAGAGCAGAAGGGGACAATCCCCTCCCTCTCCCTGCTGCCCACGCTGCTGTCGGTGCAGCCCAGGGTACGGTTGGCTTTCTGGGCTGCATGCGCACATTGCTGGCTCTTGCTGAGCTTCTCATCCACCAACACCCCCAGGTCCTTCTCCTCAGAGCTGCTCTTGATCCACTCTCTGCCCAGCCTGGATTTGCGTTTGGGATTGCGCCGACTCAGGTGCAGAACCTTGCACTTGGCCTTGTTGAACCTCATAAAGATCACAAGGGCCCACTTCTTAAGCCTGCCCAAGTCCCTCTGGATGGCATCCCTTCCCTTCCCTTCCCTTCCCTTCCCTTCCCTTCCCTTCCCTTCCCTTCCCTTCCCTTCCCTTCCCTTCCCTTCCCTTCCCTTCCCTTCCCTTCCCTTCCCTTCCCTTCCCTTCCCTTCCCTTCCCTTCCCTTCCCTTCCCTTCCCTTCCCTTCCCTTCCCTTCCCTTCCCTTCCCTTCCCTTCCCTTCCCTTCCCTTCCCTTCATGTCAACTGTGCCCCACAGCTTGCTGCCATCAGCAAACTTGCTGAGAGTGCACTTGATCTCACTGTCCATGTCACAGACAATGTACATTAAACAGTGCCAGTCCCAATACTGACCCCTGAGGAACATTGCTTCTCACTGGTCTCCACCTGGACATTGAGGTGTTGACCACAACTCACAAAAAACAAACACTATCTTATGCAAACAGATGAACCTCAGTGGGGAACAGCCTTGGCACTTCCATGTTGTTTTACATTTTTAAAGTGTAAGGTTAATCAAGAAATCCCTGTAACAGCTCTTTGAAGTGTACACAGCCAGGCTGAATCCTTCCTTCCCTCCAGCTGTACAAGCACCCACAGCAGGACAGGTGGGACTGGAGGCTGGGGAAAGAGGATGTCACAAAATGGATGGGAGCCCCAGCAAAGGGAAGAGCATTTGCTGGGCTGGCACACATGGCTGGCAGCCATCCTGCCAGAGGAGGCAGGTGAAGCTGTGCTGAAACTGCTGGAGACCTCAGGAAGTCCTGGGAGCAAAAACTGTTTACTAGGGCTGAAGATGGACAGGTTTTCTTGTGTTGCATTTGCTTTTTCTTAGGATTTCAAAAAGGCTCTTTGCTAAAATGTCTTCTGTTAAATATGAAGCAGTGGCTAACAAATGAAGTACTAGGATTTCAGTTTCCATTTGCTGAACTTCAACATATTCTCAGCCATGTTTCCAGAAAAGCACAATAATAGAGAGGTTAAACCCATATACTCTTCTATAAATGTCTCACTGTCCACTATTGGATACGAGGATGTATCTGTTTCAGCACGCTAGCTATAAAATGCTGGTCTAATCTCCCTGGGCTGATATTGCCTCAGTTTAGTTCTAACAGGTTTATCGCCACCTGAGGAATGGAGACCAAACACATGGGCTCCTTAACGCAGGAAGCATGAAGTGTCCAAACTCAGCATGACCTAACAGGTAGAAGTTTCCAACTGCCATTGCAGTCGAATAATAGTTAGAAATGTTCATAAAAAAAGGCTTGGACAAGGACATGTCCCTGGCTTAAAGGGGTCTAGGAGATGCTGGGGCCAGACCCTGCTCCCAGGGGCACAGTGAGAGCACTGGAGGCACCAGCACAAGCTGCAACACAGAAATCACTCGTTATTAGGATCCAGGCTTTTCAACAGTCATTAGCAACCTGGAAGAGAAGAATTTTGCTGCTGATGCTGTTTTGCATGATACCAATGCTGTAGGACAAGGGTGAAGGACTGTAGATCCAATAAGGAAGTGCAAAGTGATGCACACAGGAAAAATAACCTGAATGCCACATACGAGATAACAGGGTCTAGCAGATTATTGGCATTCCAGAATGAGATCCCAGTGCTTTTATAGATGGTCCTGTGAAAACACCAGTAGCATCAGAAAAGCCAACAAAGCTTAGGAAATCACCAGTAAAGGAAAAAATAATATGACACTGCACCATAAATCCTCCATGCTCCTACGTCTTGGATGCTGGGTAAGGTTTTGGTCTTCCCCATCTCAGAAGGGGTAAAACAGAACTGGAAAAGCTTCAGGGAGGATGAAGGATGTGGAATGGTTTCTGTAGGAGTGACTGCATATGCCAGTTCTGTATGTTGTACATGACCTCTCCTGCCATAAAAATTAGAGAGCATCAGATGATGCTGACTTCAACTCATGGTAGGTTCAGACCAGAAAAGAGGAGTGGTTTCCTCTCCAGACTCATGGTTCCCCTGCAGGGTTCCTTGATGCACAGTTTTGAGAATGTGATAAATTTTTGTGAATTTAAGGGGTGGGGGTGTAGGGTGGGGGAGGGGTGAGCAAGTTCATGGATGAGGAATTTGCTGAAGGATACTGATCATTCTTCAAATGACCTATTTCATAAAATCCCTGAACATCAAAGTACCAGAAGCTGTGAGAGCACCCTGTGCTCTTCCACAGGGAAAACTCCCTGTGTGCTTTTCTTATTCTTATGCTCTTCCCCATATTTTTGGCCACAGTTCAAGACAGTATCCTGGGTTTAGTGGATTTGAGCCAATACAGCCATTTTCATGTTCTTCTGACACAGGAAATCAAAGAGACGTTCCCTTGTGAAGACGGATGTAATGAGCAAGGCATTGTGCATGAGTGATTTCTGTTTTACATCCTGATTCAAGCTAAACATTTAAAGATGAAGCCCAGAGTTCAAAGACTGAAGGATGGAAAAATTAATTGTGTGGAAGTGTAAGTAAAGTATAAGTAAGCATTACGTTTCAGAAAACTTGTGTTATTAGGTTTCTCAGTAAAGAAAAAAAAAAAAGGATATCTCACATCCAATCATTTATGAACTGAATCAGTAAGCAATACTGACAAGACAAAAGCCACTTGCACCAAAATGCTGAATAAGCAAAGAAACTCATAAAATTTTGCAGTGTGTTCACAGCATATTTTGCCAGCAGAAAAGGGTCTCAGTCTTCTGGGTGATTCACTTGCTGCAATTTGGCTTCACTTCAGGGGTGAGGGTTTCAGAATTACTCACAGCCATGCTAACGAATCGGAAGTCGTATAACGCTATTGAAATATGTTGCAGCTTTGCCCCCTTTGAACCCACAGACGTTCTGAGCAGATGACTTAATAATGAGACCTTGCCACTATTTTTTTTCCAGCTTGATTCAAGTTTCATTCCAGTTTTGCACTAGTCCTTACTTTAAACTTACTTGTTTGCTCATGGCTGATATGAACAATGACTCAATAAAACAATCTCAGTGCTTCACTGTGAAGAGACAAGTGGGCTTTAATTATTGATGATACAGTGCTCTTAGTCACTACCCAAGCCTTGCCAGCAGCCACAGAGATTTTTCCGTAATACCTTAATGCAGAGTGTTGGGGGCATGGCCTGAATGGGACACAGCAGAGCAAACCAGAGGGAAGCATTTTCTCTAGAGCAGTGCTACTCAAACTTCTAACAGGTGTAACTCCCTGACGCATTTGGATAATGCTCTCAGACACATGGTCCGTTTGTTTTTGGGTGGTCCTTTGGGAATCAGGAGTTGAACTCAATGATCCTTGTGGGTCCCTTCCGACTCGGGATATTCTATGATTCCCATTTGAGTCTACAGATGCTTTTCGCTCCCTACCTTGACTTTCTACCTAAGGAAGAGGTATGGTAAATGAGAAGGACATGTATTTGTTGGTAAGAGGTGGGAAAAAGTGATGGTCCTGTCCTGAACTGCCTGGCTGGTGTGAACACTTGCAGCTGGAAACTTCTCACTGCTTTGCTGCAGAGGAGTTTGGTGGCTGGCCAAACCCAAGAGTACTAGAAACACATCTCCAAGAGGTCTTACTCTCAAGGGAACATCATCATCAAGGTCATCATCATTGCAGTGGGAGAAAACAGTGGAAAACCATTACATTCAATTTGCTCTAACTGTACAGAAGTGCATTCCTCAATGTGCTTTTAGTTCATCTTTTCGTTATATACTTAGCTAGCTCTGACTTTTACAGTCCTGAGACAACTACAGAGAGCCAAGTGGTGCTACTTTTCTTACGATCTTGAGTGTTTTCAGTACAAGCTCAATGCACATTTGTTGTTAGAACTACATATATATGTGTGGAAGCATGCTGCCTTTCCTGAACCTAGACTCTAACACAAGAAAGCAGAAAAACAAAACAAAACAAAACAAAACAAAACAAACAAACAAACAAAAAAGCCCTCAGGCAGTCTGTATATCTAAAACACTTATGAAAGGAAGGATTTTAGAGCCAAATTCAATTAATTTTAAAACCCCTGAATGTGTTCTTTTTCCTTCCACAACTCTGTCATTAAAAAGCTACTATGCAGCCTGCATAGAGATGGACAGTTTCCTAAAGGAGTAAAATCTTTGCCCACTAAATCCTCCAGCAGAAGCTGGAGAGGTCAAAGGAGAGACTGCCTACACTATGGTAGGGATCCTATTGGCGTAGTTGCCTCAGTCTTGCAGGGCTGGGAGCTGTGGTAGAAAATACCTGCTGGGATCTAGTTCAGTGCAGATGGGCTTGCAAGATAACTGTAGCTATGAAGCCACACAAAGCTTCTCTGCCTCACCAAATTCTGCTTCCAGGGGTAGAGGCTGAGCCCCAGGGCATATCACATGAAGTCACCAGCCTGGTGCATCTCTCCTGCAATGGGAAGGTGTGGTGACACCAAAGCAGCCATGTAAGGTTTCCTCCTGTAAGGTTTCCTCCAATTGACTTATGCTTCACTATCAGTGAAATGGAAACAAGAGGCTTTAGGATGGGCTGAAAAAGGTTGCCGCCCCCCTGTACCTGCCAATACCAAGGCACTACTTCCAGATCGCAGCACAGATATCACATCTTCATGCTGCCTTCATGGATGGTGCCTCCTCATTAGATCTGACTAGAGCTCTGCAGGCACCAAGGCGGTGTGAGGCTCATTTTTGCTGTGGGTTGTTTTTCTCAGCATTGCAGTCATCTCTTTGTGGGTACTGAGGAGGAAGAGCAGCTCTTGCATGGGAATGTAGTTTTCTCCTTGTCCCTCACAGGACCACTGGTGACAGCCTCTCAAGTCCTCATGTTTTCTGTGATGGGGAGGCTTGGCATATTTTTCTCCAGTTTTCAACTACATGACCACCTTTGTTTGTTCCATGGAGCCTCCTTGGCCAAACAAATATTTTTTATTAATACTCATCAGCAAAAATATAAACAGATACTGAATTATGTCCACAGGCTCTGTTCTGATTATTTGACCTTTAGTTTCTATTGACAACAGCAACATAAACAATATCTGTAGTGTCTCAATGCTGATTTCAGCCAGGAATAAACAAGAACACAAAATGCATACAGTGAGCTATAAGCTATTAAACCAGAGACCTAAAGCCATCAAAACGGGCAGCTGCACTAAAAGTATTGATGCCAAGGGAGCAATGATTGTCCCTTGCAAAACGCTGCTCTTTGCTCATCCAGGAGGCAGGGATGGGATTGATTAGCATGGATCTACCTAGTGGTTATAGACTTGAAACATTTTTTAAAAGTGCTAAACTGAACTTAAGACAAGCATCTTCCCTCCTGACCATCAGGTCAGGTTTTCAGATGAACTCTGGAGCCAGCAGTTACTTTTAGGAGAGTAAATGGGAAGTGAAGCCTGTGAAGGCACCTTCTGGGTATCTACATAGATAAGTATCTTCATCTGAACACTTGGGCAGACCTCACGGGCTCTGAGGCTGTCATCTACAATCTCTGAGGGCAAGACAACACTGTTAAATGTGTACAGTCGATTCACTGATGTCCCAGCACTAGCACTATAGTCACACGAGGTCAGGCTCTGTCCCTGGGTCTCCCCAGCATGCCCAGAGACAAGTGGTGATCCCAGGCTAAGAACTGAAGACACAGCCTAACCAATGATCAGAGAACCTCTAACAGGATAAATCAGAAGGTGCAAAGCTAGTTTTCCAAAAACGTTTGTTGTGGAGGATCGCTTTGACAGACCAGAGGTTGAATGTTAATGGAAGTTGGGGCTCTGATAAAATAAAATAAAATAAAATAAAATAAAATAAAATCACCTTGTTAAGAAAAATGACCTGTGATTGAACTAAAACAGGATGACAAAAAGTATGAAGGCCTTTGTTATAGCTGCAATAAAGTAGCCATCAATTTATTGGAATATTTTGATTTCACCATTGTGAATGTTTTTTTTAAGAAACTGATGCCTGTTGCTGATCAGATTTAGCTCTGCTTTGGGCAACAGGTTGGACTAGAGACCTCCAGAGGCCATCTAGCATTAAATGATGATTATTAGGCAAGTGTTTTGCCTACAGTACTGGGCTGGCCCACAGAGGACTCAGCAACTGCTCTCTGCTGCCTTGTTTAGTTACATATCATAATTTAGGGAACTTGAAGCTACAGCTTTTCATAGAATCACAGGATCATTAAGGTTGGAAAAGACCTCCAATATCATCTGGTCCAATCATCCCCCTACCACCAATGTCACCCACTAAACCATGTCCCTGGGCACCATGTCCAACCTTTCCTTAAACACCCCCAGGGATGGTGACTCCACCACCTCCCTGGGCAACCTGTCCCCTGACTACTCTTTCTGAGAAGAAATGTCTCTTAATTTCCAACCTGAACCTCCCCTGGTGCAACTTGAGGCCATTCCCTCTAGTCCTATCACTAGTTATCTGTGAGAAGAGGCCGACCCCCAGCTCCCACAGCTTCCTTTCAGGTAGTTGCAGAGCTCTCCCCTGAGCCTCCTCTTCTCCAGACTAAACAACCCCAGTGCCCTCAGCCTCTCCTCACAGGCCTTGTGTGCCAGGCCCTTCACCAGCTTCATAGCCCTTCTCTGGATATGCTCCAGGGCCTCGATGGCCTTCTTGTAGTGAGGGGCCCAAAGCTGAACACAGTACTCGAGGTGCGGCCTCACCAGAGCAGAGTACAGGAGGACGATCACCTCCCTGGTCCTGCTGGCTGCACTAGTCCTGACACAAGCCAGGATGCCGTTGGCCTTCTTGGCCACCTGGGCACACTGCTGGCTCATGTTCAGGTGAGCATTGACCAACACCTCCAGGTCCTTTTCCTCTGCACAGCTTTCCAGCCACCCTGCCCCAATCCTGTAGTGTTGCATGGGGTTGTTGTGACCGAAGTGCAGGACCTGGCACTTAGCCATGCTGAACATCATCCCCTTGGCCTCTGTCCATCGACCCATCCTGTCCAGGTCCCTCTGCAGGGCCTCCCTACCCTCTGGCAGACCGACACTTCCCCCCAACTTGGTGTTCTCTGCAAACTTATTGAGGGTGCACTCAATTCCCTCGTTTCCCAATGTTGAGCTTCTTGAGTGAAGTGCTGTGCCTGCCACATAATTTATGGGAGAGAGCTGTCTCTGGCTGTTGCTCTGAAGAAACCACAGCTCCAAATTCAGCTCCTTCAGTGGATAAATGCAGAGCTTGTCAAAATACCAAGTGAGTGACCATCCTTGTGCTGGCTGGTTATGGCGGTCCACTGAACTCATACAGCACTTCCGAGTTTACAGTATGAGTCTATGCCTTGGGTCTTGTTTAATTTTCTGACATCTCAAGACAGCAATGTTTGCAATACTTCACAGTTTTGCTACAATAAACAGACACTTCTAATGCTGGAATGAGAAGAAAGACTTGTGGGAGGTGAGGGTTGGAAGCCCAGAGCTCATCTGCCAGCACCACTCATGGAGAGCTCGTTGTGTAGGAGCCGTAATCCTCTCAACCAACTTGTCCTCGAAGGAGCTAGGCCAGTAATGGACTGAAGTGGGATGAACAAAAACAAGCTGGGGCCTTGTCTGGGCCGCAGAGTGGCCTCTCCAAAAACACTCTGTCCACAGAGACATTACTCAGGATCTCCCTACCAGGAGCTCTTTGAGGCAGGATGGTATAACCTCCTCCTGATGGTCAGTTCCTGAGGAAATCACCCCTCCTGTGTCTGAAATGAAGGGTGCTCCAGCACCTGATTACACCCACCTTCCTGAAATGCAGCATTCAAGGTCTGTGCCCCAAGCTGGGCCAAAGATTCCCTGTGATTCTTGTGAGCTGCCTGAGGAAAAAAAAATACTTTTTGGTTGGGTCAAAGTGGCCAGTTTTCACTCGTGGCATCATAAGCACAGGCCACTCTACTCTTTTTCTTTTTGAGATGAAATAACCAATATTAGTTTTTAAAGAGTAATTGTTAAGGTTGATATGCTGTCTTGCTGCATATGCATTGCTTTCTGAGTTCATGTTCCCCAGGAGTTTGTTCCATATATTTTTTTTCCTCTGCCTTTTCAGGCCTTTTGTGTCAAGCAGAGGCAAAATAAGCAGAGTTGGGTTTCAGGGTATTCTTTAGAGCTGATCAGAGATTTTCCAGTAGAAGCAATTTCCATGCAATCAATAAATATATGTCTATTTGATAAACCTGAAAAAATTTTCAGAGGGTAAGTCCCAAAGGATCTTGCACTGGAGCAGTGGCTGGCTGCCCAACCACCCCAGCAAGTGGGTTTCCAACCGAACCCCCCAAATTCCCTCCAGCCCCTGGGACCCAATTGGGCAAGAGGGACCTCAGTCCCCAGTTTTGGAGCAAAGCTAAGGGAATCAGTGATCCAAGAGGCTGGGAGAGGAGCTGGGATGCCAGCTGGGAAATAAGTTCTTGACTGCTTCGGGGTGGACAGCCAAGGTGTCTGCACTGCAGGCAGCAGCCCCAGGGGATCTTGGGGTGCATATTTCACAACATGCTTCAGGGTTTCAGAAGGGAGCTATTTCAGGGTTTCTGCTCTGAAAAAAAGAAAAATCAAAGAATTAAACAAAACAAAGAGAATCGGTAGTTTTTACTTTTCTACCTAATTGCAAGTCCAGCTGTGTGTTTCAAAGTACTGTTGGTGGGTATCCAACAATGTCTGTGCTGAGACTGAGCAGAATTTATCTCACCTTGATGGTTTTGGTGGAGCCATGTTTTCCTCAGGCTGCTGCAATCAGCCTTGATCGATGCAGAACAACAGTAAGTGCCCCAGGTTGTTATACATTTTGATGCAGATGTTTCTTAGGAATAAGTCTTGGGACACTACATATTTGCAGACTCCTCTGTCCAAACCCCACTCTAAACATTCACACAAGGATTTGCTGGCATTTCCCAAAAGCCCTTAGCAGGGAGTTGAGGGATCCACAGGTTTGAAGGTACTGTTAGACAAATAAATGTCTCCTGAGAGCCTTCACCTTCCCCCAAACCCACCCACCATATGTCTTGGGTGAGACTGCTGTGTCCCAGGCATTTTCCCCCATGGAGGGGTTATTTGAAAGACGAATGTGGGCAAAGGATGTTTGTGCCTCTGAAAGCCAAGGTCTGTCGTGGTACGCATTATACGCATCTCCAAGAAGAGCTGCCCAAACCAAGAGGAACAGCCCTCGCCATGTCTCACAACCTGGAATGGGCAGCGGCAAAACTCAGTGTTTTGTGTCTGACGTTTGCACTGCATTTCAAGAAATGGCTTGGATTGGTTTTAATAGTATTTTCGCCTGCTTGGACAGTGTTACCTCTTCCTCTGGGCTTTCTTCCTCTCTGTGTGGGGAACTTTTCTGCTTTCACTCCCACCTACCCTGTCTCACATCTCTCCTTAAAACACACCTCTGTGACTGCATGCAGAGCAGGGAGGTAAAATTCCAGATCCTATTGCTTTATAACCAGGGAGAATAATAATTCACAGCTAGTCCAAAGAACTCTCAAATGCCAAAGAACCCACAACTAAAGTGAATATCTTTGAAGACTGTGCAAAGAGCCCTGATTTTATTATAATGATTGCTATTATCTAAGAATAATATGCACATCTCAGTTAAATGTTCCTATCTGAACCAGGGAAGACTAATTAACAGGCAACTCCATGGCTGCTATAGTCGGAGGGTTACGGTAGCTGCCTGTGCCGCACTGACCTTTTGGTAGATGTGAACTGGCTGGCTCTCCCGTCCCTCCCCCACAGGCTGGGACAGCTGTAAACATCCCTGTAATAATGAGACAATTGTAATATCCTATTTATTTTCCATTAAGAACCAGCTCAGTGCAGACCTAGGTGGCCTGAGGGGCTGGGCAAGCGGAGCCTGTCCCTGCCCTCCTGCCACCACCCATTGCTGCTTACCCCGGGACTAGAGACACCCTGGGGTGGAGATCTCCTGTCCAAGCCCCTTCCCAAAGCCCAGCCAACACCACAGCTCCTCGGGGCTGTGTCCCAGCACACTGGGGCTATTCCTGAAGATGGAGATTCCCAGCCCACATGGGAAATGCTGTTTCCTCAGGGCCATGTCCTGTGTTGCAGCTTGTGCCAGTGCCTCCAGTGCTCTTGCTGTGCCCCTGCGAGCAGGGTCTGGCCCCAGCATCTCCAAGACCCCTTCTGCACCATACTGCCTCTATGCCTCTCACTAGCTTTTCCCATCCAGATTTTCCCCTGGGCACAGGAGCAAAGTGTGGGGAGGAGGACAGGAAGATGCTGACGCGTGTGGTTGGATTTCAGTTTGGACACAATCCAGAAAGGAGCACCAAATATTAGTAAACAGTGAAGGAAACATTTCCGTGTTTGGTGATAACTCCACTTCTCTATGGCAGCAAGCTTCAGTGGTTTTTCCACTAGAAAAAAAGACCTGCTCAGTTGCTCTGCTTAAACTGGAGCAGCTCAGAGCCTGAACACCTTCAGATCCCAGCCATCAAACTCGTTTCTCTCTCCCTTGGGACACATCAGCAACTCTTGATGATGTGCAGGGAGCCAAGTCCTGCAGAGCAGAGGGTGCATGCTCTCATCCAGGGGCTTACAGGACCCTGCAGCTGTCTCCAGCATCACTATAATGATCCAGGCTGAAAAGGAAAGGGTCAAGATGGTTGGCCTATTTTGTTTCTTGAAAGAAGATTATGAAGCAGTTTTCTTGCCATGTGCTAAAGAGGGAATTATTGCATGCCAATGAGATCTTTAAAGCAATGAAAAAGGGCCTAACTAGTCCTGGAGGTTCAAGCTACACCACCTGTAAGGTTCGAAACGAGACCCAGGAGTGATTCAAGCACTGAAACAGGCAACTGAATGATGTTTCACAATTTCTCAACGTTCTCAGGTCAACCCTGGAAGCTTTTCTGAGAAGAATAGCCACTAATCTTGCAAAAACTAGAGGAAGTATAATGGCAAATGATTTTTGGAAAACTGAATTGATGGCTCCTAGCACAGAGAAGTAAGCCCTATGTTTCTAGACTCTTCACTGACTTCCCTTCAACAAGATCAAATTTAGGTCAGTGGATGGTACGGGGTCCTTGGTGGTATATGTTCACAGACCAGTTTTGGAAGACCTCAGCTAGGCACATGTCCCACACAGGCCCTGATGGATGTTGATGGGATGGAGGTGTCCCCAGTGTCAAGAAGAGCAAAACTGAGAGGATGAGGGTCAAAATGAGACTTGAAAACAATTTTTAATGAGACAGCCTCTATACTGGACAAAATGCTTGCCTGACCAACAAGGAACTGCAAATATAAATGACAAGAAGGAAGAAGCAGCAGGATTCGCCTGGTTTTATGCTAAAGTTTATGAGATGGTGTGAGAAATTGTATGACATAATAGTCTTTCTTGACTTGAAATGTCTCATCTTAGCATAGCTTATTAGCATGTCTATGGCTTAGCATCGCTAACTCTGTAATTTCAATGTGTTCTCCAAATAACTGATTTGTATAGCACTTAATATACTGACAGGAACTGGTTTGAGTCAGAGAAGTTATGTTTAAGGTAAAAATTCTTATTTAGGTAAATTGTGAGAGCTGGACCACTCTGGTTGTCCAGTCATGTGGCTGCTTGTCCACACGTCAGCTTGCGGATTTGAGGCCAGAGAGCAGCAAAGTGGCATGTTCCACAGGTAAAGCAGTACTCGGCTACCAGCTCAGAGCAGTACAGAAGATTGGGAAGGTAAAAAGCACACTAGTAAAACATCATCAATGAAATCTGCAATAATAATTATCAAATGCTAACGTACCCTACCTCTTACACTAATTTGCTTTACGTGCTGCCTTATCCAGCTTTTTACCCAATAGTGTATATTATGAAAAACTAAAGACACACATTGAGTTGCTCTTTGTCTCTCTCAGATATTTGCAAGTTATAGCAGACAAGAATGAGAAGGGAGGGCAGCATGGCATGATGCTGATGAAGCAGGGAGAGTTTATGCTGGGCAAGATCTCCTGGTCCTCTCTTAAGCATACTACATTTTGTTAGGATTAGGGTTAAGATTAGGGTAAGCAATGCTTTCATAGTATGACAGGTAGATTTACTCTAGATGGGACCTATGGAGGTCTCAAGTCCAGCTCCTGGTCAGATCAGGGCTAAATCCAAAGTTAGCCCTGAGTGAGGTTGCTTTGTAAATTGTCCACCTGAGCTTGTCTTCACTTCTGTTTTAAATGTTCCTTTTCATTTTACAGGTTGATTGTCTTGCTTGCAGCTGTGATCTGAAAGAGCAACAGGGGGTACTGTGGCCATATTTCATTTCATTTCATTTCATTTCATTTCATTTCATTTCATGTGGCTTTCCCAGTCTTGTGAGGAGTCCTGTCCATGCAAGAGAGCAGCTAGGGAAAGGAAGAAGATGACTGAATGTTTTCTGGTTAAATGAGTCCTACAAGTCAGGAGGGAGAAGACAGTGAACGACATTGTCTTGCAAGGAATTAGCTTAGTGAAATAAACATCTGATCTTGTCCAAAAGCGAGGCAAAAGCCATAGATCATCTTGTGGTGGAGAAGATGGGTGGCAATTCTGAGTGCTACTTGGCAGTGAAGAAGTTACTGGATCTTTTTGGAGAACTGTCCTGAGACTACTGAAGTTCCTGGAAGGCCTTCTATTATCCCAGCAATTGAAGATGCTTCCTTCTTTCTGATTGTAAGCATTTCACCTAGCAGTGGCCTTGGTAAGTGGAAACCAGTAGTATGCTTGTAGATGGATCCCACCCAGATGAACCCATGCTAGTCCTAGGAAGGACCTTTGCAACAGAAGTAACCTGGCGGAGACATATAGGGCAGTAGGAGCCTTGTTCAGCAGGTTAGGGAAGGTTTCAACCCTTCTTGTTTCTCCATAGCGGGTTTCGATGACCAAAGTCATCAGGAAGGGGTTCAACTCATAAGGTGGAAGGTAAAAGCTTACTGGGCTATGGAGCTAGGCTTCTTCAGGTGAGAGGAATCACCTCAAATATACACTACATCTCTGGTGATGCTAAACGATATGCATGTGAGGTCCTCACTGACCCATCAGTGTTAGCTGTTTTGGTTCCTGTGGATTATCCACCTGTTGGGTCAACCACACTGATACACTGGCCATGATGCAATTATCAACAGTCGTTAATAGTAATTACTCCACTGTTATTGTTACTACTAATAGTGATAATAGTAATAACAGTAGCAATAATGGCACACTGCCATTATTAAAGGTGCTACTGACAGTCACCTTTGTGGCTGTTGCACGTATGGCTCCTGAGAGACCTCTGGGCTGGAGAGAGGGATTGTTTTGCCCAGTGATGAACAACATAAAAAGGATAAAGCACACAGCTTCCAAAAGAAAGGGCTCAGCTCTGCACGCATGGCTGGCTGAGATGTCTGGAAGAAAGACTTCAAACTGACACACATGGTATCTATCAGCAGGATGGAAGGATTTTTCCTTTGCAGTTATTGCTCCATCCCTACATGCGCTGTCAATACGAACAACTCTGGGGTGGTATACATGTGAGCTCTGCTTGCTTGCTGACAGTTACACTTTTCTCCGTCCAGGATGTATTCAGGTGCGTTATCAGACAGTTTTACCCCAGGCTGCTGGACTGGGTTGCATTTCATTTTTCAAGAAGGAGGGAAGGGAGCTACTGAATCTAATTACAAGCCAAAAAAATTGTACATCGGCTATTAAGGACAAAGTACACCACTGGGACCCACAATGTGCCTCTCTCCGATGTTTACCACCAGGTGTATAAGATTAGTGATGGTTTAGAAGATGCCATCAATGCTGCTAACAAATGACACGTCCCTTTGGGAACTACTGTCTCCAGTGAGATGACATCACGCAAATCACCTCCAGCTTTTGCCATTTGAACCTCCTTCCTACACCCTTGTCCTACTTTTTCTGGTTTATAAAGATAAAGGGCTTTGGGTACAGAGAAACTGCTAGAATAGCAGCTCTCCCCCACCCCACCTCCCGAAAATACAGCTCCTTCCTACTCCTTTGGAGGCTGGCTCCATCCCGCAGGATGCCTTCACAGAGTGTGGGACTGCCAGAGCCCCTGCAGCTGCCTGGTCCGCCTTATACTTCAGCTGGGTCGATGCATCTGGATGCCTTTTTATGCCTTTCCCTAATGTCAATGATTTTGCTTTTTTATAAATCACAAATAAAGAGGAGTGTGGCACCTGAAGTCTCAGCAGTGCCCGAGAAGTGACACTTCTCTGTGGTTTTATTTCAACAGCCTACACGCTGCTGTCAACGTGACCACCACCAAGGTGGAATTAGATGAAATACTGCAATATAGCAATTAATGGGCAGATGCCCGTTACCTCCTTCATTTCTGGGTCTGGGTTGGCCAAGTGGGGCAGGACCCATGCCATGGGTCAGGGTGCTCTGAGTCACCCTCCAAACCGCATCTGGAGTGCCACAGAGTGAAAGAGATGGATGCAATTTGGGGTTTGCATGGGTGGGCAGAGCACAAACAGCATCACCTGGAAGTAGCAGCCTAAGTAGATTAAGAACAATTCACACGTGTAATGGGTTAGACTCCCAGTTTCCCTCCTGTGGCTTTTCGTAATGCAAGAAATACCTGCAGGCTGTCTTAGCCCTTAGTGTGTTCTGGTTCAAGTATGTTTTGTTTGCTGTCCTCACTTGGTTGGCGTTGGGAGACATCGATGTTGGGAGGTGGAAACACCTTCTCATCCTGAGCATCCTTCATCCTAGGAGCAAGGGATTTTGAGTGTGCAAGCTGGCTGCCCTGAAGGATGTCCGCAGGACTGTTTTTATCATAAACCACCAAAAATCAACCCAGAACGTGTGGACTGGTTGGGGAGAGAAAAGCCCTGCTGACCACCCCACTCTGGATGGGTCCAAGCAGGGTTTTGGGAAGGAGACAGAAAACACAGCGCCCACAAGGGAGTAAATCCAGAAGGGAAATGTGGCTTCCAGAAGCTGGCCCTACTCACCAATCCAGAGACACGGAGCTAACACAGCCCAAGGAAATTCCTCACACAGCCTCCCCGCAGCTGCGGCTGGCCAGGGAAGCCGATGCTTGGATTTACGGAGCTTTGCTGTTCGCAGATTCCTCTTTCACAGAGCTCACCTCTGGTTCACCTGGCAGAAGATAAGTTTGCCAGTGCATTTCAATGAGGTTTGCAAATAGTTTTTACCCATCTGCTCCGCTTGTTGGGCTTAAACGCAGCTAACAAAAATGCGCTAAGGCATAGATGGAGCCTGGCTCTTTTGCTAGCAATGGTCAACTGGGAATAAGAGCTACTTCTTTATAGCAGATGTGTAGCTCAAAGTTCACCATAAGTGCATTCATATCCAGAGCTCAGCGCACATTGTTCTGCAAGAAAACTAGGCTTAGCCCTTCAAGAGACTACAGAACAACTGATTTCATTATTCAAAGAATAAAGTGAGTGACAGAGAGCCAAAATTAACCCTCTGGTCACTCTCCTAGTGGGGATTTGTTTAATACCCTTGGGTTTTGGATGTATGTTTTGCTCATCTGTACTCACCAAGGGATGTGGAAAATCTGGGCATGCCATCCAGTGTCCCGTCTCTGCTTTTCTCACTAGTACATGAGCTAAGTATCATATTCCTTCAAAAGTCACTCATTGTGCTAAGGCCAGGTGGAGCACCACACTCCACCACCAAGTCCTTTGTGTTTATGCTGCATCAGTGCATTGCTGCTGGGGGGTTTTCATCTACAAATAGGACCTCCAGGGAAAACCAAAGCAACAAATCATGCTTTTTTTTTCTTTTTTTTTTTTTCTTTTTTAAATTACCCATGCAGGAATGAATCATTTTCATAGACCAAATTAAAAAGTAATACTTGCAGGCAAGTAGAGCAAGAGGAGAAGTACCATGAGAAACAGGTATTCTTAGATGTCTTTGAGGAAAGAAAAGAAATATAAGACATGGATTACTTTCCTACAACTGCTAGCAAACAAAACCCTTCAACTTGCAGCTCTTTGCTAATTGTTTGGTCCCAAAGCATGGCAGCTGCCCCCAGGACTGTGAGAGCAGACGAGGCTGAACACCCTGGTGTTTAACAGTACCAGTGACTGGGAGGAAGGGGGTTTGGCTCCTGGGGGGATGGATGCATGCACCGCCACAGCATGGGCCTTGCAGGATGAGGCCCACCTGGCTTCATCTTGCTGGCTAGCCATGGCACTGCGATGCCAGCAACAACACTGGTAAATCACGGTCCCTCCTGTATGCAGCCATGCACCTCCACTCGGGGTGAACGGGGTGGGGGGCAGGTACCTTTGCAGCGCAGGAGGGGCGCAGGGAGCAGACAGGTCCCTTGCATTTGTTGTCACTGTTTGCAGCACATGGTCCTGGAGATGCAAGTGCAAGGAGCCCTTTTGCATGGCAAAACATCTGGAAGTCACCTCCAGCCAAGTTCTGGTTAGAAAACCTGATTTTCTCCCTAACCCAGAGCTGTTACATTCTACAACCTCTCCCCTGCCCCCCCCCCGCCCCCCCCCCCCCCCCCCCAAATCCTCCAGCCAGGGGACACTGCCTTAAATCCTGGATCCTGATACATTAAGGGTTTTGTTTATACCTGCTCCAGTCCTTTGTGGTTCACTTTCCCAAGCTGATCTCCAAAACTGTCTTTTACATAAAAGGAGAGCAGGCTTTGCAGTGCCCAGGTGTGCTAAGAGAGACAGAAAGGGTGCAGGGTGCTGACACGCTGTGTTTTGGACCACAGTTGCTCCACCAGCTCCGTAGTAATAGCACTTTGAATGCACAGCCTTTAACACATCTGCGAGTAGCTTGAGAACAAAAATCCTGCAGTAGATCTCTTTGTACCAGTGATGAAACTCAGTGAGACCCAGTTTCTTCTGCAATGGGGAACAGCCACACACACATTTACCGCTCACCCAGTGGCAAACTGAGAGTCTACGTTTCACCAGGTTTTGGGGAGCTGGGCTGGGATTTTCTGTGCACTGACAAGCTGGTGAATGAGGAGGGCTGATCTCATCCCCTTCCCCTCTGCCGCAGTGAGGAAAGCATCTGCCAGGGCAGAGGCTGTGACCTATATTCCGGTGCTGATCATCACTTGTCAGCACTTCTTTTTTTTGGGCTGAAAAAGGCAGAGGATGGCCAAATTTGCAGAGCTCCATGCATGTGCTGTGAGCATCAATCCCACAACCCAAAATGCACCAGGGAAACGAGACCTCAGCCCTTGCAGCAAAGCGTGCTTTGCTTTAAAGATCTTGACGTGTGTGATCTCCTGGAGGAGAGATCTGAGCGGTGATAGTGCTGAGAAAGGAAGGATGTTTCGGCACTGGCACAGGTGAGGGAGGAGGTGCCATTCGGTTTGGCAGGAACCCTGTGCCGAGAAGATAATTTCAAACTGAGCTGTGGTTTACCGCAGCGTCCTCATAACTGGCGGGGTGCTCGGTGGCCAGCACAGCAGGGAACAAGCTCACTTTCCCACAGCCAGGGTGCGAGCAGGCACACACATGCCCAAGTGATGCTCGCCTGCGCAGCTCCACCGGATCCCCCAGATCTTTGGAGCCATCAGAGAGGAGGGTGAAAGCCACAAGTTGCTCAATGCACGAGGCTTATCCTTGCTGGGTTTCCATTTATTTTCTTCCATGTGAGGAACATTTCTCAGCCCTTTCTGAAATGAAATCTGGACCCACCTTGGGCTGGATTCAGAGTTCTGTCCTGCAATGGCTGCATCCCAAGCTGCCCTCATGGGGGTCATGCTTGGCAAGGACCCATTTGCTGTCCTGTGGCTGCACTGGGAAACACACCAGCAGTATCACCACCGCCTGGCCTGGAAGGTGCAACCTAAATATCAGTTAAGCAAAATCCTGACGCGGCTCATACTGAGGCCATGTGGTGAGACAGGCGGAGTGGCAGCAGGCAGCTCTGGGATTTGGGGGTTTCAGCTCTGCCTTGCAAAGCAGCTTACAAACAGCATGTCCAAGCTGGAGCGTGGATTAGAGGCAAAAAATCATCTCCGTCCCCGCAGAATCTTGGCACGCTGGATCAACGCGCTCACTTGTCAGCTCAGAAAGTGCCCTTGTCCCACCGAGAGCTCCAGGGCTCCTGACCCCTGCATCAGCCTCCTGGTTGTGCTGCATTTTGCAGCATGGAACAGCCAAGCAAAATATCCCAAGGGCAGGAAGACCATGAGCAAATCCTGGCCTCTGGGAAAGCAGGTCTTGCTCCAGTGGCTTTGGCTGAAGGGATGTTTCACAGCTCAGCGCTATGGGAACCCACCAGGTATGTTCATCTGGGAAGTGCCTCCCATCTGCAGTCACCTTTTAAAAATAAAACAACAAAAACCACAAAGAAACAACAACTAAAACAACCAACCAAAAAAATCCTAAGTCAACCTCAATTTATTTTCATACGCTTGCACAAAAAATACAGCCTGGTTCATTAGAGACATGCAGTTTGTGAACCGAGGAGCCGGGCACCTATCACCTCTTCCTAGCTCTTTTTAGAAATGGGCTACGTTCCTACAGACTGCATCCATCACTGCATCTTTCTATCTTCCCCAGGGGTGCGCAGTGTGTTTTACAGATCTGGGAGAATTATTCTAACTAACAGCCACCTCTGTTAGGTGCAGGCACAGTCACAAGAAGACATTTACTTTTCAGCCTGGCAGAGGCAGCCCTGGACAGAGCAGCTGAGATAGAGTTGCCCCTGCAGTGAGCAAGGTGTGGGGACATGTCCACTGGCCATGGCAGAGTCCTGTCCTTCAGGAGGTCTTCAGAAGGGGCTTACAGGTTTGGGCTATTGAACACATCCACAGCTTCTCACCTGAGAACTAGCCCAGCCTAGAGCTGAATATTTTGCCCCCAGGCTCACCTCTTCCCACCACAACTCCTATGGTGGGGCCTATCTGCTCCCATCATCTACCCACTCATGGGACACCAGACAAGCAGATCTGTCCTTGCTGGAACTGCAGGTGTAAAGCTGGGAGCAATGGAAGCTCTTTAAGCATGCCATTAACACTTTTTGGGGACAGGCATTGTGGCACTGGTGGGCTCAGCCAAGTGATGTTCGCTGGGTGGAACTTAAAGCAACTGTGAGTTAAAAGGCTTCAAGCATTTAAGACCCAGTCTTTCCCTGTGATGAGGAAGACAATAAAGCTGAAATCCTTTAATTCAGCTGAAGTATTTGGGCTACTGGAAGGATACGTTTTGATAGATTGGCACGCTATTGGGAATGCTGGGAGCAATTAGCCTTTGCTGCTCATCTTGATTCAAGTTCAGTCAGGATTCTGGCCTTAAAATCTCTGAATCTGTGATTTGTTTATTATTGGGTATTTTGAAGTCTAATAATGACCAAAGCTGTAAGATTGCTGAAAGGATGCGGTCAGAAACATCTCCACTTATCTATCATTTGTGGTATTTAAGTCCGCCTCTTTTACCAGAGCACTGTGAATGCATCGTTACTCCTTGAAGCATGCCTCTTTATGAGGCAGCTAGAGGAACAATACAGCATTGGGTCAAAGATGGCTTATTTTCTGTTTTCTGCATGTCACACACTTTTCAGGAGCTCTTTTCACACTTTTCTTTCTTTATTTGGATTTTCAGTAGTTTGGCTCAATTCCATTCAAAATTGAAGGAGGGGAAGGAAGTGCAAGTTTAGTGTGGTTTAATGCAAAATCTCTGTGTATTAAGGCTTGGATGAAAGGATATTGGCGGGATGGGTCCCCACAAACCATCACCACCATCACCACCAGCAACAGCTGGCCCCACTGTCATGGTGGCACCTTCCAGAGGAACTGTGTACCCAGTGGTAAACACTCTTGTATGTTCCAGTACCACAGAATAAATGTTTTTCCTTTGGCAACCAATTCCTGGAGGATGCCTAGGCCTGGATGGAAGCTGAGGAGCAAATCTGCAAAAATGTGGCTTGGTTGCTTTTGTATGCCATCCTTAGTGAGCTATGGTTCATTAATTAAGGTTTTCCAGCACTGCAAAATCAAACTGCTTCAGCTTGGACTTTGGTTGCTTCTGAGCTCTCACTAGATCAAGCCAATACTAAATTCCTCACCAGATTACATTTATTCCATGACCATGTGGCTCTTCTTGGCTACCTTCATCCTTGCAAGACAGGAGTTCATGTGTTCTTGTAAAAAATTTGTGCACACAAATGCTCACCACTCTTTCCTGTTTCTGAGCAACATGCAGTGACGGAAACCTAAGGGTTTGGAGCTGATTGATGCCTACACAATAATAAAATGTAGTTTTAAACTTGGGTTCTGCAAGGAAAGAAGAAATAAATCAATGAAACCAGCTGGTGGTGTCATGAAATATCCTTCAAAGATATTTTTAAAATTAACTTAAACCTTAAACTTTGGTGTCACTTAAAATACTCTATTAGAAATGGTCATATGCAGCAGTAAACTACTGTGTTCAGTTGCCAAGAACGCAGGATGTTAGATTTTTGTGAAATGTGAGGATTTAAGAAAGAGAGGCTTAACTGTACTTCTTTAGTGGATGCAGGGTTAAAATTTTGCCTGCTGTAAATAATATTTTGATAATTTTAGTGCTGGAGTACAGAGAGGTGCTGAACTTGTGACGCATGACTGATGAGGAAGGGCAAGTTAAAATCAAATTTAGAATAAATGATTTGTTAATTTCTAAGCACTTTCAAAATTAATTTCCCAGAAACACTGTTTCGCAGCTTAGAAATACTTGAAACTGTGACAGATAGTATTTTCAACACAATTATACTTGCTGTTTATTATTTTAGGATTTCAAATCAGATTCCTTGTTCATTCATTCACACGTGTATTTATGTACTTCCCTAGATCTGCCCCTGTATTTCTACACCAGTTTCACAAAAAAAAGTAAAAAAAAAAAAAGTAAAAAAAAGTAAAAAAAAAAGTAAAAAAAAGTAAAAAAAAAAGTATAGAGCTTCTAGAATTCACCTTGCTTTCAAACCGACTGTTTACTTTAAGTGAGTTTTTATGGAGGCAATGATTTAACTCTAAGCCAGAAATGTCCGCAGTTTTCTTATTAACATGCTGCCATGGAATACACGTCAATTACCTCCCCTCCTCCTCCTCCTTTGCCAGAGAAAGCAGCTAACCCACCTTCCACCTTGGCTGCTCCTACCTGACTGCTCACTCACCTGGAGGGAGGAAAAAGCTGCTCCTCATGCAAGGCAGCAGAGAGCCGTAATACACTAGTGACTCTCCAACCTGGCAAATACTGAACTATTTAAACTGCATCTCTTTTCTTGGCTGGCATGCTTTACTGTGTTAAACTCATGTTACGATCCAGATGTCAAGGTAAGTCCCAAGTTGCCTTTGGTACAGCAGCCCTATTTCTATGAGAGCATTAGAAACATGGACAGTGTCTATTTCACCTTTTCTCCATCCTTTCTTCTTCCAGCACTGCTGGGCTGATGTTGCTTGGACCACAGCCAACACAGGTACCATTGTTTCAGTGGCACATCATTTCCAGCAGCAGCATCAACCTGTTGAAATAAATGAGCTCTTCCACCACCCTGCAAACGGGGCTCCAGAACACTGTAGGTTAAGAGAGCTGGGTGGCAGAGAACTACAATCCCTCACTTAAAGTTTCCCATACTTGGAGAAATAGACTTTGAGTAGATGTTGTTAGACTTTGTGTAGGCCATCCAACTTGAGAAGCATAGCAAGGCATGCCCCATCACTGATTCACCATGGCCACACCTGTGACCACTGCTGATCTGCACTGACAGAAATGACCACGTGTCTATGACACCTCTGCGATCAATCACACATGTTCCTTCTTGTCATGTCCAGAGCTCCAAATACTCAGAACAGCTGTGAACTTTGTAGCTCCATGGGTTTTTATGCTCCTTTAGGTTGGGCTCTTCTCCTTGACATAATTTTCGTATGCTGTAAAAGCATCAGGAGATCTGACAAGGCTGCTGGAACTTAGTGGCTCTGACTGGAGATTTCAAGCAAAGTAACCACTCATAAAGCACAGATCCTAGAAAATTCAATTAAGTTCCATTCCAAGAATTATTACAATATACCAATAAATCTTCCTTTATTACTTTATTAATTTCTGCAAGATAGAGGCTAGTGGTGTTAATACTAAACTAGAATGCAATCCGTCATAGTTAAATCCATCATAAATCTAGACTATGTTTAGCAGATAACTGAAATTGTTATAAATGAGACTTCACAGCCTCTGCAAGACTCATGGCAGAATCTATGCAGCCATCAAAGTTGGAACAAGTAAATCCATCGCCCCCACAAATCAGGAGAGGTTGAGTATGAAGAATCATGTGTCCCGGACAATTGGGCACAGATTTTGTAACCTGAAAAAGAAAAGCATATAGGAGATGGAAAAGAAAGTTATTTTATTTACCTGAATTCCATGCCAGAAAGAACAGTATTACAGAGAAACGAGCCTTCATATGAAGCACTCCTTCCATCCAGATCTTAGTTTCTAGCATTAACAATCGAAGTGCTGTAGTAAAATATTTATCTTGTGGATTTAAATAATTAGAATAAAGCTTTCCTGCATATGGAAATTTTACAGCCCTGTCCCGTCTTATTCTCAATCTGTTGTAGAAGAAATAAAGCCTGATCCTGGACAGACGAAGTGTGGAGATCTCTAAGCCAAAAGGAATGATGGTTACTTCCGACTTATCAATCAATTCCACTCTTGAACAAGATCTTGACCTGCTGGCCTCATGGCCTGAACTGTTGTTAGTACACATAAAATCAATACACTGAGTAAACAGAAATTCTGGGGGATTTGACTACTATGTTTCTATAGATGTTGGCTTTATTTGCTTTCTCTCAAGTTGAACTAACCAGGGTTTTGCTGTCCTTCATCATCTGAGAATACAGCCGCAGGAAAATGTGCAACTGTTAATACAGCAAAGACATTTAATCCAAATAAACCAAGTCCTATGCTCTCTAAACTCACAAAAAGGGCAAGCACAGGAACCAGGCACTAACAGCACCACGTTGGAAATCCGGCCAAGCACGTGGGCCAAATCTTGTGGTCCTACAAGAGCCACCACTCATGACACAGCAGCACAGAAAAGCCAGTGGATTTTTATATTATCCCAGGGAGCTCTCTTGATTTAGGATCACTGTGATGCCATGCCATGACTTAATGGACAGCAGGTCAGTAACAATGAACCACAGATAAGCCAACAGAGACTCACATAATCTGCCTCTGTTCCTTTTCCCTATGTATTTACTCTCTGTTGGTTCTTCTGAGATCCGTCAGCTGGGATGGCAGGGCTGGAGAAGGAAGAGGAGCCTGCCATTTCTGAGAGAGCCTGCAACGCAATCGGCTTGACCAGATGACCTTCCCAGATGGGAAGTGAGGTGGACTTCAGAGGAATGACTGTCATGATGACCTGTCTGTGCTCCATGCATACATCTTGGGACTACCCACGTGGACTCTAGCTCTCCTGCGCTGATCTCCTCTTTTATCAGAGTAGAGTAGCACAAAAGCTTTTTAGATATCACCAGAGATACAATCAACACTTTGTAAATAACATGGTGACAAGTTCTGAACAAGCTTGCTTTGATAAATATTTAATGTCATTCTCAATGCATGAACCGTATTTATTTAAAAAATAATATTCCAGGCACTATACCCTTGATTAAACTTGTATTTGTGGAGTGGCGTTTCTAAAATTTAACAGACTTCACTTTACCAATATCTATTAACCTGAAGCTACATCTAACTCATGGAGAAAAGATCTCTTTTCAGTATTGTACTTCATGACAAATTTCAATGTGTGTCAAACAGCAGAGTAAATGCACAAAGCACTTGTGTTTTAACCATGCTTTGCTGTGTCACATGCTGTTCTCAATTGTTTCAAACCTATGTACAAAGACCAAATGTCCACATTGTACTAAGTCAGTACATCCTAGAGCAGCACTGATGTATCTCAGAAAGGAGGTAAGTAGCAGGAGCAGCACTGGTAAGCATGACACCAAAGCAGGGTCAGTCAGAGAAAAAAAAGGATGAGAAGATGATGGAGAGCTTGACGATGTAGTGATAAGGGGAGGAAGGTGGGAATTATGACAAAAGGAATGACAAAACAAGACCCATAAGGATGAAATGTTGAAATAGAAGAAAAATATCTAGAATGACAGAGAGAGGGAAAAAAGAAGCACAACAATAGAGTAGAAACAGAGATCAAACCACAGAGATCATATAGCATGATATGGAGAATGCAATTTTCTTTCCATCACTCCTTTATTTTCTGCCTTATTTTTGGTCCAAAGATATGTTTTGGATTCCTGTGCATTAAACCGTTACTGTGTCCCATTGTCCAAGCATTAGCTCCAGTGAACAAGATCTGGAGTCCAAGATATCTTGTTGAGCCCAGGGGATTTTTCCATTGACTCACATGCAGATTACCATTGGCAAGAAAAAGACCCATAGCCTGAGAGCTGCCATGGAGATCAGTGCAGTACCAAAAATGATTCTCACTAAAAAAGCATTAGTTTTAGCCTGCACACATATGCATATGTAGAGAGGAAATGTGAGACGTAATGCACAGGTGTACATTGCCAACAGCAGACACTGTGAGTCTAACCAAGTCTAACCAAAAATTCCCAGACAGCCATAAACGCAGGGGAACAAGAAGCCAGCAGAATGGATCCATCCTCCCAGCAGCAGGAGGGTCACAAACATGGACAAGGAAGACACGCAGCATTACAGGAATTGAAAGTAGCAGGGGGCTGAATTCTAGCCACTGCCATGCTTCTAGTTGCCTTTTCCAAGAACACATCACCTGCCAAACACCCACATTTATGTTACTGGCTGTACTGTGTGTTACCAGAGTGTTAGCATCTTCTTTAAAGGACGAAAGTACCTGAAATGAATTTGTAGCCAGTTGTGATCCATTCATTCATCTATTACTCAAGTTGATGGAGGAGTCTAGCTGTGTACTGTCAATCTGGCAAGAGATCTTCTTTCTCTAACTTTACATCAGCAGCTAATTTATGCCTACAATTTTCTAATAGATCGAGGGCACAGAGCACAAACAATGAAGAAAGGTTTAGCAGAAAAAGGCTTCTGGAGTGTTCTTCCGTCTTTAATACCCAATGCTTTTTCAATGCTGGCTGTACTAAACAGTTTCTGATTTGTCATATTGATCAAAGGATCGATACTTTCACATCTCAGACTGCATCTCTTTGCCTGTGTGGCAAGACTATGCTCAATATAGTAATATTATACAATAATAGTAATATAGGAGTAATCATAGATAGAGTGACTGGGAAGAGGAATGATTCTGTCCCTTCTTCGAGTTCCTCTAAAGGTGCTGTCCAAAATGAATTCCAAATTACCTTCAGCTACATGGCCCAGCCTGTTCCATCTCCAACCTTGGAAGACTTCAAGGCTCAGCTAGACAAAGCCACGGTGGAGCTTGATCCAGTGTTGACAACAATTCTGCTTTGAGCAAAAGGTTGGACTAGAGACCTGAAGAGATCCTTTTGAAGGTCTTCTCTAAAGAGGTCCAATTTCTGTGATTCAGTGTTCTGCCAATCTCACTTATACATATAAAGTGACTCTGTCAAAGAAACATGGTGGCTGGAAAGCTGCTGGCTCTGAATGCTAATAGTGTCTTATTGCAATTAAAGCAGGGGATACAGAATTGCAGCTGTGCTGCTAAGTAGTGTCAGTAGAAGTTTGGAAGTCCTAATCCCTCATCTGCCATGGATAATTGTAATGTCTGTGCTTTAATCCCAGGATTGTGTTTGGTGATGTGAAGGATGCTACAGATGGATTTAATTAACAAGCAGGATAAATCCAGTCTGAAGGAGTCAGGGGAAAGATGCACCCATCTTATCAGTTCCCTTTGCTTCCGTGGCAACATCTTATTATAATTGAAAGTACAGATAGCTTTAAGAGAAAAAGGGAGCTCTGTTTCAGATATTTAATTTAGGCAGGGATTATTTTATAGGGTCCCCATCTGGCGATAGAGATCTCTTGTTGAGATAACTGATCTGACCTATGCTAACTTATTTGCAACCTAAGGTATGTCCACATTCACCCACCGAGTTAAAGATTGGTGATAATTCTTCCTGTGACACAGACATAAAACACAAGCAGATGCTGAAATAGGTGATTTTGATTAGTAGCAGCATAGTATAGTAGGCAACAATGGCAGAAGAAAGTGGGAAGAACTGTAAGTTGTACAGTGTTTTGGTCTTTGAGAAAATAACAGATAATTGTCCAGTAATATGATGTCTGAATCTAATTTTTAAATAGGGGAACCAGGATGCATGATTTAGAAAGATGACAAATTTGAAGCAATTGTGGAAAATAAGATTTCATTCCTGTTCCAACTACCTCTAAAAGATGAAGCAATAGGTATAAATTTATAATAAATGTTCTCTGACCATAAGGAAAGAAATTAATTTGCTATGATTCAGGAAGCATAGGTCTTTGATGAAATATTATTTTAATATGAGGAATCTAAAACATGACATTATACATTAAGATCATCTTTATACATCAACTGATAACAAATACTATGTACTGAGAAGTGATTTGCAAACTACCAATACCTAACTCACAGAAAAATAAACTTTGTGCTAACGAGACCAGGTTCTTAGATTGGACGCAGATCAAGGGGTATGAGCAGACTTCACAGCAGTCATCTAGAGTAACTTTTCCAGACTTCATAAAATGAAAAATTTTTAGGGAACTGCTTTACGTAAATATTTTGCATCAACTTCCACATTCAATTTCACCAGTGTAATTTAACTTAAGAGGCTTTGGGTAAACATGTAGATACACTCCAATACTTGAGGAAATTGCCAACAATTTCCTTGGATTTTTAAGAGAAGTCTGTAAAATATAAACATTTTGCTATTATTACCCTTAGGTAGTTTACTTTAGAATACTTATTGTATAGCATACTGTTAAATTGAACTGGGCCAAATAAAATAATAACAAATTTGGAGTATGTCCAAACACAAGAACTTCTGCTACTCTGTGGTAGGGTGGGAATTTTGCTAATAATATCACATACTTTCGGATGCAGAAGAGACAGACTTAGTCATATTTTTAAATACCAACAAAAATCCCAGCGAAGCATGTGGGATTTACTTCCTTCCTGTGCACTGCTCCCACTCCTATTTATCAGGAGTGTTGCATAACCTACCACTAAGCCAGGTCCACTATGTGAAAAGATTACTAGAAATGGTCTGGCTGTACCTGGCCAGCCTTGAATGCTGCTCAAGGCTACGTGGAGGAATGCAATAAGGATATCAAATGACTATATTCTTTCTTCTTGCTCCCTGAGGGTGAAAACCACTGGATTGTAGGATCTCCTGTTTCTTGTGATGCCCTCTAAGTCTGTACTACGGCATTACCCAGGTGGCACCCTCCCAGCCACTTGTTCGCCCATGGGTTACCTGTGAGTATCTCCATTTCTGACACTTGACACTAGCTGGTTTGGGCAGGGATGGCACAATGCTTTCCAGGTGGCTGAGAATTAACTGCTGTACCTCTGCAGGGTCTGAATCCAGGTGCTCACTCCCAAATGTCACAGTTGTATGAACTACAACTGAAGGTCCAATTTCAGGAGACTCTGGAATAAAGAAGAGAGATACTTTTGAAAGATTACTCATTAGTATTTGCCTTCCCTTGGTACTGCCCATTGTGCCTCTAGCCTAGAAGTCACTAAGAATCTGCAGCACCACCCTGTTCTTCCAGCTGCAAAAACACAAGGAATAACAACACAAGCTGTTCACGAGAAGTACAACGAAGAAATCCAGGCTTTTTGAAGAATTTGCAGTGGTTTTCTCATTGCAGTAATCCTGTATGTTCCTAGAGGAACCCCAAGGTACTCCCACACCCCACAGCTAGCAGCTGGAGGAAGCAGTGTATGAAGTGAATACACTGGAAGCAAACTCTTCCTTTCCCCCAGAGGTCTGACATTGGCACAAAGGCTTAAAAGACATCAGGGTGGCAAGGAAGAGACAGTGACAACAGGACAGAGAGTCAGCATGACTGTATGCCCTTGCAAGTACCATGAAGTGGCTGCCAAGAACTCGGCAGATCCAGCTGGCAAGCTGGCCAAATCCTGGCCTGGCTTCAAACCAGTCTGGCAAACAAAGTGCCACCGGACTCCTGCTGTAAACTGGGCTTGAAACTCAGCAACAAATTAAGGCACTGGATGATGTTTTGTTTTATTTTGTTTTGAGATGAAAATGAAACTCCAAAATGATGATTTGAAATTTTATCTCAGAATTTTGATTTTTTAAACATTTCCTTTAAAAGGGTGCAAATGGACAGGAGAAGGTGCGCCATGCTCTGAGTGCTGCCATGTCACTGCCCACTTTCCTGCTCTACTCCCTACCAGCCAGCAGCAGCCACACAACTCAATTTTCACCAGGAGACTTCCAACCTGCCTGCAATTAAGCTTTGTGATGGAACCAATGCATAAACAACTGAAAGCCTGTTGGTACAGTCCCACCGCTTGTGCATGACCCGTTCCGCTGTGTGCTCTGCTCTTGCCCCATGCCTTACTCCTCTTGGGTCTGCTGCAGGTCATGGGAGCAATCAGGACCAGCAGGTGAGGACAACAATGCTGCAGGAGACCAAGGCATTACATGGGGCAAATGTCAGCATCATCTCTTTTGCCACTCAGCACAATCAAGTCGTACAGAAAGTATCTTGTAAACAGCAGCTAGATATATCTGCAGTTACCAGGACACAGAGGAAGCAACCTTTCATGAACAATGAAGAAATTATCTCAGACACCTTTAATGGGACAATCTCTACAAGACAGACATACTAGAGTCGTGCACATGGAATCATCAGGAGATGAAAATGATCCTTAAGGCAAAGGACAAAAAAAAAGAAATGTTTGTTGCATTATTGTGAAAAACATCTGCTCACTCCATAATTGGTTGCATATTGGCCATGCAACACAATTTACATAGTTGAAAGGCTACAATAAAGCTAATACTTTACTTTCAGGGACGGGGAGAGGGGAAACAGAAGCCAGGGCAGGTTGGCTTGATAAAACAGTGCTTCCTCTTGGCCTGCCCACATGAACCCAATTTTAGTTTTGTTGCTCTAGCAACTTCCAGGACATCAGCATGTGGTCTACAAGCAAGCATGTCTACATGCAAGTTTTGGGGAGCATTAAAGCTTCAACACAACTTCTCTCCTTGGACAAATACGTGCAAGTGAGCAAAAGTCAAAGAAAGTAATTTCTCCCTTAAAAATACACCTAGCTGCAGCACAGAGGGAGGAAGCAAAGGCAGTTCAAGTGCTATTGCTAATCCCAGCAGACCTGGAGATAGCTGGGATTAGCAATAGCTTTGTTATTGCTGGGGTAGGTAGTTTATGGGTTCTCTGTAGGGAGCTACTTCTGTCCACACCAGAGTGTTGGCTTGTCACCTTGCAGACTTGCTCATTCATGCTACAGTCCCTGTATCTTCCTGTTTTCATGGATCTCCTTTATAAGATCCAGACAGATACCTCCTGCACTGTGAGCAGAGTGGGAACATGATGTCAGTCATGGCCATGACTGCATGTGGCTTCCTCTAGTTGAAACTCCTTGATATTTAAGAACATGTCAAATCATCTATCTTTCCACCAATAAAATCGAATGAAAATAACACAAGGGCATGAGGACAGCCAATAAGAGAATTTCCCTATAATACGGGATTTTAAGGCTCGGTGATTTCCCTGTGCCAAGGCACTATGAAGGCCCAGCAGATCCTTGTGTTAGTTCTTCCTGTTGGGACTGTTCCACTTTGAATGAGCCAGATGCATTTGGAGAAGCAAGGGCATGACCTGGATTCTGCTGTATTTCAGCTGAGGGACTGAATTCACAAAGCTGGTAGTTAAATTAAGTGATTCCCTCTCACCCCACTAACCAGAAACACCCTCCTTTGGAAAGCAGAAAGCCTTTTCCAGCTAAACCTTTGTTTGAACTACCACATATTCTTAGAAAATATACTTGTTTCAGCAAATTTTCTGACCAAAGAATCCACATGGGAAGAGGCAGTTGAACACTTTCCAACCAGTTCTGGCCATTGCATATCAGGCTTGATCAAAATCTTTATGTTTAATTTGTCAGTGAGGATATACAGGCCTCCTCCTTCAAGAAGACAGCATATTCCAGCTTTTAAAAGCAACATAAATTTCCTTCTCTGGAAAACTTTGGGCTGATCATTTCAGATTACACTACTGAGGCACAGCAGGACCAAGTCCCAGCATCACAGCTTGAATGAAAGTGATGGCTTTCGCTTCAACTGGAAGGATCCCTTCATTGAGTCTCTTTCTTGGGTGGGCTGGCTCAGCCAATGCTTACTCTTGAGAACTGGGAAAATGTGGAAAAATGGGTAGGGAGCTGTTTCCTGGTTGTGGTCAGGAACGCACTGTGAGGTCACATCTGAAAGCACCAAGCCATGGTGCTGCCTTTTCTTAACATTCTCTTTTTCCAAGTGAGGCACTTGAAAAAGCAGATCACTTCCTCAATTCGGCTTACAGGCTCTACTTTCAGCAAGTACCGCATCTCTTTTCCTGGGTGGTTTCCTGAAGTGTCCAGAGACTTTTAGTTTGTTTCTTATCTTAATAGAAAAAATAACTTAAATAAGTCTTAGCCATCGGGGGTGAAAAGGCCCATATGTCCACATGAGATGGATTTGGGATGAGGCAGAGCAGATCTGGGGACTAAGACTGTATAGTGAAACAAGGTCTACCCTTGCCTAGAAGCAGAGACTCAACCAAAGAAAGCATCTTCTTCCCCAAGCTCTGATGAACTGATTGCCTGAGTCTAACATCCAGCCTTAGACTCGTCTTCCAGAGATTCCTCCTTCCGCCCCCAAGCCTGGTTTCGTAGGCTAGAACAGGACATACTTCTCTTCACATCAGCTTTTCCAAATGTCTGGAAAATCCACGGGAATGCTACTCAGTCTGTCCTTCTCATTTTCAGATGGAAAACAGGTATTCTAAATCTAACATTTCTACGCAGAGACTGTCAGGGACAGAAGACCAAGTGGGGAAGCCTATGGGGTACCTTGGGATTTATTAGAGTGCACATGGTATTTGACAAATTCTTGCACGCGAACTTGGTAAAAAGGCTCATTAAAAGATGTCTAAGCATTTTAATAACATAAATATTCATTGCTTGCTGTGACTTGTTGTAGCCAATGATTCTTGGACAGGGCCTGCTTCTTCCAAATCTCTCATCTCTTCCATAGCATGTACAAAACAAGTTTCAGGAGAACAGGCAGTTCGCTGAGTTTTTAATTCCTCCTTCAAGCTACTCATAGCTTGGAGAGCTTCCAGAGGCCACTGAGTCACAGCCTTCCAGTATTGAAATACGCCGACTGCAGGGATCAAGTTTAGCCTCAAGCCCTTTTCTTTTCTTTCTTTCCTTTTTTTCTTTTTTTTTTTCCTACAAAAATGCTGGCCAACAGAAAAGTTTAAAATAGATTTTTCCCTGAAAGCAATGGGGGTATCTCAGCTTTGATACCTTAGAGCTCTCACATCAGGTATGAATGACTGTTCATCTGTCGCAGGAGTAAAACTGGCACTTTCTTCCCAGTGTGTTTAGATCAGGCTGCAACAGCTAGTTAAAAAACCAAGGTTTCTGGCAGGACTTTTCCATGAGATTTTAATTTTCTTTATTTGTGGCAAGATGTGAGCAGTCTATGGCCATGCTAGCAGATGATGAAGTAGCATGCGAGATGTAGCAAGCCAGAGAACTCTCAGCAAAGTGAGGGGTAATGATCTGAAGGCAAATGGAAGCAGCATAAAAGCTTTCATCTGCTCCCAGTTCTCCCCCCTCTCATCCCAGCTGCACGGCAATTAATCCGATCAGTTGATGTGGTGGAAGGCATAAGACACTGGGTAGATCAGAGCGAGAGTGAGACAGCAGAGTTGGCTGGAGCTTATGCCTACTTAACTAGCAAGCAGCTCTTCAGCTAGTGTTGGCAGAGTCCTCGCCATCCGGAGTTGCTGAGGGATCCCATCAAAAACTCAGCTGCAGCAAGCTTGTGCCTGGTGCTCCTTCGTCTGCTGCACGGTCAGCCCAACGGGGTGTGCGCCTGCCCCAGCCACTCTGGCGTGCCTCCACTCGCTCACAGCAGGAGGAAAGGGACTTTACTTGCACAGACCCCCCTGAGGTCGCAGTCAGGGAGGGGAGTGCTGGCAACATCTCGTGCAGCTGCAGCGACTTGTGCCCCAAGTTCAGACTCTCCTCTTCCCTATGGCATGTGGAAGATGGAGCGCAAATACTACAGGTTTTCTTTGTTTTGGTGTTGGTTTTCTTCTTTTCAGCGTGAATTTCTTTTGCTCTGCTGCATCACACAGGACCAACACCAAGAGATGAAAAGTGAAGAACATAAGGATAAACACTTTCATGCTTCCATGTAAACAGAAAAGCACTGTGTGATCTTTGGCATATTGCCCTATCCAGCCAGCATCCTGTCTGTGACAGTGAAGTTGTCACAGAAGTGACTACGTCCCTGCCTGGCCCCGCAGCAATGCTGGGGCTGTATGGAACTTGCAGATTCTGAAGCTGCTGGCTCATGGGCATGAGGAGAGGGGCAGAGCCAGCCTCTGATGTGGGATCCAGATTTAACAAAACCTTCCTCCTTGGGATATCTTGGCCACCTCGTTTTGGTTGCCATCACAGCCTACCTGCAGTCATTCTGAGCAGCTTGCAGGGCTGAACAGAGTAGTAGGAATGAAGAACAATTCTCTTTTTTTTTGTCTCAAAGTCAAAGTATGAAGCTCCACCAGTCCCCCAGAAGTCAAAGACATTAGGGGAGACACTGAAGCACTTGTGACCAAAATACAGCTGCACTATCAGCCTGACTAGCAGTATTTTCTCCTCTTAGCAAGTCTGAAACCATATCCATGGAAAAGGAGAAGGGATGAATTGAAAAGAAAAGAAAAGAAAAGAAAAGAAAAGAAAAGAAAAGAAAAGAAAAGAAAAGAAAAGAAAAGAAAAGAAAAGAAAAGAAAAGAAAGGAGATGAACAAATAAGTGAGGAATTGAAAAGTGAGGATCTATCTGCATCTTCCACATTCTAAAGGTTACAGAGAAGACAGAGACAGACTTTCTTTAAAAGTCCAAAGCAAAAGGACATGAGCCAATGGGCACAACTGCAACAAGAGAAAATCCAACAGGACATGAGGAAGCAGCACTTCCCCATGTGAGTGGGACTTCCCTGGCCCCAGGCAGCGTGGGGTCTCCATCCTGAGGGACAGCCCTGACTCACCTCGACGTGGCCCTAAGCAACCAGGGAGTAGAAGATTGCTGAGCCTGGTGGGACTGTGAAATCTCTGAAACCAGATGAGGAAGGGCACCAACATGTAGTAGTGTGAAGTACAAACTGCCACAGGTAGAGGACGTATCAGCTATCTGGAAGGGGTGTCAAGGACAGGAAGCATGAAAGAAATTAAAGCTCATCATCCACTGCATTTTCAGCCAGTTGTAACAGTGAATTAAGCACTAGCAGTCTGTCTGTTTTGAACTCTCTGAGGGAAGCTGGTGTTCCTCCACAACCTGGAGATGAGGGGACGGGTATTTGTTTGGCTAGCAAGCAGGAGAGGAAGGCCATCAGCTTCTTGATATTTCTGGACTGTCTCCACGCTCTTCATCAATTCCCAGCTGGAGAAAACACAGGCTATGGAAAGAAAAAGAAGAACCGACTGCTGACAGAGAGAATTTATGCAGTATTAAGCCTGCTAGGAGTATAATCATCCAGAAAAATATTGGGGCTAATAAAAGATGCTCTGGAGAAGAGGACAGAAAACAGAGCCCAGTGCCACTCCCCCACCACAGTGCTTGTGGCTTGTGGGTCAAGAACATCTGGGGTTAGAAAGGTGGCTTCTAGATTTGAATAACACAGTTAATGCAGATAAGATGGAAGAGCACAGTATCCTGGGTGAAGCTGCTCAGCAAAGCTGCTCAGGCTAGAAGCATAGCTGTCACTATTATGATAGGATAAAAGACTTGTGGGCCAAGCCCCTGCACTCACTCTGTACTGCAGGATGGTGACAATACGAATAGACTGTGGTGCCAAGTCCTCCCACAGAGACCTTGTTCTGCCCTGGGAAACATTCACGTGATATTAAGGGCATCAAGACAGCTCCTGCAGTGGCCATGTCCTCCTTACCATCAGTGTCAGGGAAGGAAGGGGTTTAAGATTAAAAGGGACACAGATTAAAAGTTTGCTGAGAAAAACAAAACAAAACAAAACATAAACATCCCAATAAAACAAAGCCACACAACTTCTCAGAGAAAACCCAACGTGGATTATGTTGTCCACCAAAATCTTCTCCCTTGCAAAATACAAAAGCTACTTCTGTGCTGTGTACTTGGTGAACCCATGCCTAAGTCAGGGTTCAGAGTCCCTAAATTCAAAAGACATTTTAGAGATATAGTGCAATTAGCTGTGATCCCTGGGATCAACAGAGGCCTGAAGCTGAATGTTTCTTTAGCTTAGAGAACATTCTCACAGCCTGAAAGTTGTAGGATCCACGTGGCAAATGGTCAGCACAGCTATGTATATTGTTCTGGGAGTGTGATGGGTCAATAAGCAACCACAGTAGGGGAGGATTCAGTGGGTAACACGGATTTCAACGCTTCAGGAAGAGGGCAGAGCACGGTGCTCCTGGGACTATTTTAATGGTAGAAGGTAACTTGAGAAGCATCTGCCTGCCCTTGAGACCACCAGTGGAGACTTGGCACAGACAGAGAGCAGCAGATACCACTTCTCTTGCCATCTCCTAAGAAAGCAGAAGCCAACTGCATTTGTCCAAACAACAAAATTCCAGGAGTGAAAATCATGTCTGCAGGCCATCAGGGAGCATGTCTCACAGCTACTGAGCTAAAAGACTTTGAAGCAAGAAACCCTGAACCATAATGGACACAGCTGCTCTCAGTATCCAGCAAGGTGCCAAGGACGGGGCACTCCGAGAGGCTGTCCAGCCTCATGCCTAGAAGTGGTTGGGGTAGCCTGGGACCAAAGCACACTTGAGAGTGTGAGGCAGCATGTGCTGCAGTTGGTTGGACTTGCATCCCAGTTAATGTATTGGTATGTTCAGTAAATAATCACCAGAACAGTCTGCCTCAGAACCACAGGATTTAGGTAGGGAGGGACCTCTGGAGGTCTCTAGCCCAACCTCTTGCTGAAAACAGGGCCAGCTTCAAAGTCATACTGTATTGCTACAGTTCCAGGGCTCAGCTGAATGGCTGGGAACTCTTCCAGCACTGGCATGAACAGCACATTGCTCCTTCCTAGGGGATCTACAGATGTCGGTCTACAACCTAGTCTGCAGAAAAGATCTGTGTATGGATGCGATAGGCACACGTCTTCCACAGGAATGCTTTCTTCCTTCCTAGAGGAACAGTGTCAAGTATTTTTCTCGTGTTCCTGCCCAGTGACGCAAAACCTAGTCAGAACAGATATCAATAAAAAACAAAACTTGTTTGCTTCCTGCCCCTAAGGAATTTTTAATTTGCCTGGGGGGATGTGCTTTGCTATCCAAAATCCATTCTGATTCTATATAACATGAGGGGAAGGGAAAGGGTTTTATCACTGCCGTGTCAAACAAACCCTAAAAGCTAGGCTGTGAAAAAGTGCATGGAAATATTGTTGGTCAGTGCAGAGAGCAGCAGACAAGCTGGGCTCCTCCAGACAGGCCGGAGTGGTATCCCTGCTCCCTGGGAAGGACCAGCAGGATGAGTTTCTCTGACGGAAGAGAAGTCTACACGCAAGCCTCATAAAACTAGAACCAAAATGAAAAAAGAATAGTGAATAATTTCAGCACACCTAGAAAATAAGCAAGAGAGATGGAGATTTCCTTTCAAAATGCCACACTGCCGTTTTGCAAAAGAGAGAGATTCCTGAGTTATCCTTAGCAGTTTTCATGGTTTGTATGGCCACTTATTCTCCATGCTGAATCTGCTGTAATTCGCAAGGCACAGTTTGGAAGACTTCCTGTAAAGAACAGCATATATTATATTCAGAAATTCAGCATTTCATTAGACTTACAGATCGTTTCTGATTAGTTTTCTAAAAACAAGCAGGGTAGGCAGGGGATTACAAAGCAATTGGCCATGTAATGAGGGTAAAAACCTAAATAACTCTTTAACTCTACCAAACTCATATTTTGGTACTGAGAAGATAAAGGAATCTTTATTTTAAATTTAAAAAGGATACTCAGGAATTACACTGATCCTGAAAACCTATAAAATAAATCTTCCCTCTAAATTATATGACCTCACAATCCTTATGCAAAAGAAGTAAAGGAACTGCTTCCATTTTTGTGTGTCATCTATCTTTAGTCCTTCAACTGTAAAGAGATGCAAAGACTGCAGTATTACAGAAATGAGGCTTGAAATAATTTATACTGAAGAATTCCCACCGTCCCCCCGACCAGTTATAAATATTGATGGAGTGTTTAAAGCAGCCAATCACACAAATATTTAATATTCATACATACTGCACAGGGAATTCAACACACACTTCTTGTAGGCTCTTCCTTACGCAACTTTTGAGCACATTACATCTGTGGATGGAGACACAGTTTTACGATCTCAGCTGCTGAGATCCTCAGCTGATGCAAAAAGCCTTCCTTCTCAGAGGCCTGGTAATGGCTTATAATGCTCCAAATTACACTGGTAATGGCAGCATCAGAGAAACAGCTTTGTTACTGATTCCTCTGCATAAACTGGGAAGAAAACAGATGTCACCCACAGCTATCAGTAAGGAACTAGTCAGGGTCATGACAAAGCCAACTGATGGCAGCACTCAAACTGCAGCCACCTCTGAAAGACAGGTGCAGCCATCCTGCAAAGCCAGCCCTGGGCTCTCTGTGCTGCAGGGAAGAAAGGCAGGGGAAAGGGCTTGTATTTCTGGAGAATTACAGACCTGCCACTCTGCCCAGCCATTTGAAACTCACCACCTCTGGTAATAAACTGATCTTGCTGAGGATGTGCCACACTACCCTGTATGCTGAGGATGTACTCCTGATAAGCACTGCAGTCACATCTGATGTGCAGCAAAGCTAATTTTCATCTTAAGACTGAAGCAATGGAGGGAGGGATGCAGGCAGGCACATAAGAAATACACACCACTGAATATACAGGGACATTTCATGCATTAAGGTGCTGGCTCTTTAGGAAGGATCACTGTCCCAAAAAAGCTCAGCTGCTTCACCCAGGACACTGAACTCCAATGTAAATCTTAGTCTGAGCATTTCTGATTTCTCTTGCTAACACTGACATTTTCATTGTTACCATCATCTTCCTCAGACGAATCAAGGTTGAAGAATGGAGGAATGGGGTAATGATGAGTGAGTGGAACATTGTGCTAAAAGATCAGCAATGGCACTGAAAAAACAGTGAGTGAAAAAGTTGTTGCCGTTCCTCTTATTGAAATGTTCTGGAGGTCAGTCAGAAGCATGGAAAGAAAAAAAAAAGATGCAAAATACTTGTGTATGTGCTAAAACAAATCTTAAGGAACTTTACATTCAAGTTGTCTGGCTGAAGCACTCCATACGAGTAAGTAAATTTCATGTTCAGTACCCCTTGCCCAAGTTGTCTAATAGTGTTTGAGTGCCTGAGTCTGTGTATTTCCATTAAGAGCAGAGCCGTGCATGTGTTTGAAGAAAAGTGAATCATTTGGTGACTGCTCTTGCTTCTTCTCTTGATTGCTGCATTTCTGTATCTCAGCATATCCTTACTGAGCATGATACAGGCATACTTTCCAATCCTCCTTTGCTCAGCTGGAATGCTCACAGCCACAAATACTGCTCCAGCTAACATCCACTGCTCTCTCACCCTAGTACTACTTTTCCTGGAACAAAGTTCAGATCTGCAAAATGCAAGTTCACCAAGAAAGACAGTACAGTCAAGGCGTCTGGTTGACTGTTTATATGTCACAAGGAGGAGGGCCTTACGGGAGAGAAATCATCTTCAGTTGCTGGCCCCAGTTTGTTCCAATTTGCTCTTCTTGGAAAAATTCACTTGTATAAACAGATCTCTCCCATGATATGAGGGAAATCTCAGTGAGAAAGGTATGTGTCAACACTGATGTTCTAGTAGTTTCTAGGTAGTTGTTAGTGATATGTCCAAATATTCTGGTTGAATTTCCTTTGGAACCATCAAAGATACTGCAGATAGCTATTTGATAATTTAATTATAATTACATATTCATTGCTCTCAGTGCTGGTGCTTTGAACCCACAGAACTGATCAGGTGAGGAAAGGATGGGTGATTTTCTCCCTTGGGCTGTGTCCTCCTCTTCTGCACAGCTAGAATCAGGTAGCTGGGATGGACAATACCGGTAAGTGCTGTTAACCATCAGGTACTTCCCATTTAACACAACAGTGGAGATATTATCTTAGATGTAAGAAAATCTCCAGCTGCACATTGTCAGTAATAAGGAGACAATGCCAGAGAAAAAATCACTTTGCATCTGGCTTTTCTTACTCTCTTTTTTATGTGTTCACTATTGGCCCTTGCAGGAAGAAGCATATCAGAATGGATGCATCTTTGTTTTGGCCACTTCAGACATTTCTTCATTTTCCGTCTTTTCAGACCAATAGGCTAAAGTCCTTGTAGAAACAATAAAAGCAGGCTTTCACAGTGGTGAGTTTATTCATCTCTGCAACAACTTCGCTCCCAGCATAAACTGCTGTTTCTGGAGGCACTTCAGGAGTTACTGGCACCCATCTGCAAAGAGGGGCACATCTGGAAGAGCTGATTTGAACCACACTATCACCACAACGCGGAAGAGCACAAGGTCCTGTGTCTGTCAAAAGACAGCCCCATGCAACAAACCATTCTGAAAAGATTCTTCTACAAGTTATGGTGGATCCACCATTGTATTTAAGCCACCAATGATGGCGAATCACATCATGGGAAGCACAGCCAGCAGATCTCAATTATTTATCAACCCTCTCTACTTGGCACCCACAGAGATGTACCTGCAGTGCTGTGTCCAAATAGTCCCTATCCCCTGCAGTGAATGAGGATGTGGAGCACTGAAAAAAAACAAAATGTGAAGAGCTCCCAAGGGCTGGAGCTGGCAGCCTAGAAGGAGAGATGATGAAGGGAGCTGGGCTTGTTGGACCTGGTTGGGGCAGGCTGAGGGAGCAAGGGATCTAAGAGCAGCTGCATTGGGTTTACGTGGGGAGGGTTTGGTAGCAGGAGGGCTGCAGGGGTGGCCTTTGTGAGAATAGACAAGGAGATCTCCATGTTAGAGAAGAACCAGCTCCACCCATCTTCAAAATGGACCCATCACTGGCCAGAGCTGTGCCACTGAGCGATGTTGGTTGTGCCTCTGGGAGAGCAGATTAAAGGCTTAAAAACATTGTGCAATAGCACAATGCTGGGAGGGACGAGTGAGAAAATATGAGAGAAACAGCCCTGCGGACACCAAGGTCAGTGCAAAAAGATGGCAGGAGGTGCTCCAGGCACTCAGCAGCAGTTCCCCTGCGGCCTGTGGAGAGGCCCCTGGTGGAGCAGGCTGTCCCCCCGCAGCCCATGGGTCCCATGGCAGAGCACATCTCCACGCTGCAGCCTGTGAGGGAGCCCACAGTGGAGCAGGTTCGTGGCCAGAGCTGCATCCCATGGGGGACCTATGCTAGAGCAGTCCTGTGCTGAAGGGTTGCACCCTGTGGTACAGGCCCGTACTGGAACAGTTCAGGAAGGACTGCATCCAGTGGAGGGACCCTACAGTGGAGCATGAAGTTTAACAAAGGAAAATGTGAAGCCCTGCAACTGAAAGGGGGCTGGCCCATGCAACACTATGTGCTGAGACTAAGGGAACATAAAGCAGCTCTGCAGACAAGGACTTGTTGTCCACACGGTTCAGAAGTCATCAGTGTGCCTTTGCAGTAGTAGTACTGCAGCCTCACTACATCTCCATCCCTGAAGATATTCAAAGGCCAGGGCCTTGAGCAACATAATCTAACTTTGCAGTTGGATCTAACTTCAAACCTTGAGGGGAAGTAGGACCAGACAATCTCCAGTGGACCCTTCCAACGTGACTCACTGCAATTCTGACTGGCAGGGGCAATCGACACAAGCTGCAATATCCACAGGCTGGCCCTTGGGAAGTTTAGACTGCAGATGAAGAAACACCTCTTTCCCCAGTGGAGGTGCAGCCCTGGGAAAGGTGCCCAGAGATGTGGGGTATCTGCATCCTGCTTTTAAAAAAAAAAAACTCAGCTAGACGAGGTGCAGCTGCTCTGACGTTGTGTTGGCATGGTCCTGCTCTGAGTGGGAGAAGAGATTGCTCTCATCATGTGTACCCAACGCCTGAAACAGTGTGCGTGTTTGGATATAAGGGTGACAGGCAAGGTTTGCAGTGCCCTGCCAACAGGTACTAACACCACTGGTGTTTATGGACTACAGTGAATCCTGACTGAACAGGGATGACTAGAAACAGAAGTTTCCTAGGTCTAACTTGAAACATGCTTTAGCACAGTGAATTTCATAATGTGTAAAAACTATCCCTTGTATTAAGCAGCATAAGATTATGGAAATCTTTCCTTAGTCTGTGGCAGTGCATCACAGTACTTCTTAGGTCACTCCAAAGGTGGAGAGATTTTCACCCCCACTTCACTAATGTGGCTAAACTTGGTAACCATCACAATGTGAGCAAGTAATAGAATTGGGAAGAATTTTAAGTTCCTAACTTACTTGATTAAACTCAAATGCTAGCAGATATTCCTGAGATACTCTATGCCAACACACTTACCAGACTGTTTAGTATATGAAATACGTTTAATAAATAAAACATATAGCTATTTCACTGCCATCTTCCAGAAACAGATGAGAAGTGTCTGAGTTGTGGGATGTTCTCCAAGCTTTACTGAGCAGCTGTACAACATGCAGCCATTTCAAGGATTTTCCGTCATTATAAAAGCAAACTAGCTAACTGTGAATTAGACCGAACAGCCTCAATTATATAACTTGTTACTACTTCCAAACATGCTTAATGGAAAGAACAGGAGTTGTAAAGTAATAGATGACGGGAGATAAATTGGCATGTGTGTGAATCAATGTTTAAACAAAGGAACTCCAGTTCTTTCTTGGAATAGCAACATTTTGATGTTTTGAATCCCCTGACACTGGTTTCATAAAAGCAGTAACGTAAACCATGTGCTGGGTGGTGATTTTCTGAGGACCTTCCCCTTTTCATTGTGTATTTTATTACAGGCCAAATGTGACATTAATTGCTATCCACTGCAGCTTGGAGTTAAATACTTGCTCTGTTCAGAATAGCAACACTCAATTAAACAGCATTTTTCATGATCTACACCCTCTATTGTCACTGTCTTTAAGGGAAATAATGGGAGCACTGACCTATATTGCGTTTCTTATTATCGATGGAGATGAAGCGTATGCAGGGATTATCGGTGATGTACTTTGCAGCCCAGGGGACATCAATACACACACCAGCTTCATAAAAAAGTCCCAGAGCGTAGCGGGAGGAGTAGCTTGTAGCTTCCAGTTGCTGCTTTTGCCTTTGATTAATTACTGTGGAAAAAACGAAACAAAAAACAAAACAAAACAAAAAAACAACACAAATCAGACAATTCCTTTTCTCTCAGAACGTTAAATGTATGAATCCTGTGGTTAAGCTTACTCCTTCCTGAATATGTCCAGGCTGCTAAAACAAAGAAACTAATACTAAGCCTAGTGTTTTGCAATACTTTTTCTGGGACACCTCTTCATGAAGTTTTAATGGCACATTATGTACCATAGCCCCTTCACGTGCAACCCTCCCCCATCTGTTGGTGGTTGGTTGGTTGGTTGGTGGAATCTCTCCACTAGTCACCTCTGATTAGAAACTTTGATGATAGGTGACTTTTTCTCAAATCTTTCCTCAAAAGGTGAATAAATATTTCTTGGTGGGAGTAAGAGATCACAGTTTGCCCCTAGTACATAAAGTGAATGATTGTACGATTTCACATATCAAAAAAAATCATAGAATCACAGAATCATAGAATATCCCGAGTTGGAAGGGACCCATAAGGATCATCAAGTCCAACTCCTGGCACCACACAGGTCTGCCCAAAAGTTTAGACCATGTGACTAAGAGCACAGTCCAATTGCTTCTTAAATTCAGACAGGCTTGGTGCAGTGACTGCTTCACTGGGGAGCCTGTTCCAGTGTGCAACCACCCTCTCGGTGAAGAACCTCTTCCTGATGTCCAGCCTAAACCTCCCCTGCCTCAGCTTGACACCATTCCCACGGGTCCCGTCACCGGTGACTAAGCAGAATAGATCAGCGCCTTCCCCTCCACTCCCTCTCTTGAGGAAGCTGTAGACCACGATGAGGTCTCCCCTCAGCCTCCTCTTTTCCAGGCTGAACAGAACATAGGAACTCTTGAATTTCTGGGAAAAATAGTCACCCTGCAATTTCTATGTTGCAATTCAAATGGATGAAAAAATCTCTACAGCATAGCACTTTAGCACTATATTCTTGGATTATAGTGAAATATCCAGACTATTAGCATATTAGTGATTGAAAACAAGTGAAGAATTTATCCTAAATATATATATATATTTAACACAGTATCTATCAGTGGGGACAACCTGAGAAACTCTCAGAAAGGAGAAGACCTCACAAAGGGTTCAAAGCGAATTCCAGTTACTTCAGCTGAAAGCATTTTAAGGTAGTTAAGAAAATTTCAGAGCAATTATGAATCCATTTCTTCATGTGATTAACTCTCCTATCTTCTAATTACAGTAAGATATGCTTTTTGCCTCAATTTTCTAATCTCCATAAAACACTGCCCAGAGTAGTTTTAGCCCCACTGTGCATTCAAATACTCTTTTATTTCATGCCAAAGAAGAACACATCAGTTTGACCAACCGTGGATTTAGGTACCACATCTCTCTTTGTACTACAACATGGATGGCCAAAGCATCTGAGAGCTGGAATAGCAGAGGCAAGGACAACATCATGGAGGTCTCATACTCATATATGCAACTACAAACCCTATCGGCTTGTATAGAGATTCAATATCGAGAAGCAAAAGAACACCAATCAAAGTGCTTAATTTGATGTGAAATTTAGCCAAGCCTGACATGATGAATGTGTTGTATGATGAAATTAACAGCTGATGGCTATATCCACTGGTGCACTTCTGACAGGCAGCAGACCACATATGGAATGCATCAGGGATCAGCCCTATCGTGATCAGGGCTCTTGTGAAAATGTCTGTACTCCCGAACAACGGCGACGTGCGTTGAGGCCCTACTTCAAGGACGCGGTCAAGCATTGCTTGTTGGTGGGAAGCAGAGAGTAATTTCTTTCCTCTGTGCTTCCACATGGCCTTTGCTTTTTCCTTTTTCCTTTTTTTTCCTGTTTCCGCTTTCCCTTTGGTTAAATTATTTAATTAATAATAACGTTCTCTTAATAATTATTTTTCCCTTAATTAAATTATCCTTATCTCAACCTGTGAGTTGTTTCTTTCCTTTTCTTCTTCCCCTCCTTTTCTGAGGAGGGGGAGTGAGAGAGCAGTTGTGGTGGAGTTTAGCTGCCTAGCAAGGTAAAACCATCACACCTGGAGAAAAGGAGGCTGCTCAGGGAAGCAGTTGAGTCACCATCCCTGGAGATATTCAAAAGACATGTAGATGTGGTGCTTAGGGACAGGGGTTAGTGGTACACTTGACAGTGCTAGGTTAACAGTTGGACTTGATGATCTTAGAGGTCTTTTCCAACCTAAATGATTCTATGATTCTGAAGTCCCATGCTGGGTAACTAACATGGTCCTCCAGGGGGACTCCATCCTTGGGTACTGCTGCAACTTGCCAGCACCTTGAGCAACCAGCTGGAGCTGCAAGGGTGGCCATGCTGGGAGCAAGTTGGCCTGGAGACCCCCACCCTGGAGCTTCCAGCTGGAGCCTGGTGTGACTGCATATCTTGCCCATGCCACAGGCACCTCCATGTGACAACAACTGACACGCATCAAAGAAAAATACTGGCATGACTGACCTTGCTGTCACGACTAATTCTGCTGCTCAAAACTTGTAACTGGGAAAGCTTCATCGCATACTACGCCAGCACGTTTTTTCTCTGGAAACTGATACTTCCTGCTGTGCCAAGGTGAGACTCTAGGAACCACAGCCATAAATCAAACCTCTGCGTTTGGAGCCGTAACGTAGGGACTCCTGAGTCATGCCATGCCTGCCAGGGGCAGGCGTCCAACAATGCTGGCATAGTGTTTTCCTGTGGGATGCACATCTGAGAATACATTCATTCACATTGAGAAGTCCTTGCAACAACTGCCACTGAATTTAAAGCCTACACACCACTGGTCTGCATCAAGGTCCATTCCCACTGCTACTGGTGTGCTTGCTTCTCAAGCAGCATCAAGGCTGCCTGGGTCTGGACTCTCTTTACCACTGTAGAAAACATGGCAGGGGTCTGGCTTCTGTTTTAACATGCAGGGGCTGTGTTTATACTAGTAAATGTAAAGAGACTGTTCTCCAGCACCTGATAGCAAACTCAAGGGTGCAGCCATCTCAAACTGGGATGGCCACAACCCAGCTTCAAGTTTGCTAGCACAGACACTTGAACAGAGCATATCATAAAATTACAGAATCATAGAGTCATAGTCATAGAGTCATAGAATGGCTCGGGTTGAAAGGGACCTCAAAGACCACCTGGTTCCAACCCCCTGCCATAGGCAGAGACGCCACCCACTAGATCAGGTTGCTCAGGGCCTCATCTAACCTGGCCTAAAACACCTCCAGGGATGGGGCATCCACCACCTCTCCGGGCAACCTGTGCCAGTGCCTCACCACCCTCTGAGGGAAGAATTTCCTCCCAACCTCTAATCTAAATCTCCCCTCTTTTAGTTTAAAACCATTCCCCCTTGTCCTGTCATAATCTGCCCGAGCAAAAAGTTGCTCTCCACCTTTTTTATAAGCCTCCTTTAAGTATTGAAAAGCTGCACTGAGGTCACCCCGAAGCCTCTTCTTCTGGCTGAACAGCCCCAGCTCTCTCAGCCTTTCTTCATAGGAGAGATGCTCCAGCCCCTTGATCATCTTCATGGCCTCCTCTGGATCCACAGCCTTCTTGTGCTGGGGGCCCCAGACCTGGACGCAGCACTCCAAGTGGGGCGTCACGAGGGCAGAGCAGAGGGGGACAATCACCTCCCTCCCCTGCTGGCCACTCCTCTGGTGATGTAGCCCGGGATGCAGTTGGCCTTCTGGCTGCAAGCGTGCACTGCTGGCTCCTGTCAAGCTTTTTGTCCTCAAAACTCCCAACTCTTTCTCCACAGGACTGCTCTCAGTGAGTTCTTCTCCCAGCCTGTCCTCCTGTCTGGGATTGCCCCGACCCCGGTGCAGCACCTTGCACTTGTTGAACCTCATTCAGTTCACATGGGCCCACTTCTTAAGCTTGTTCAGGTCCCTTTGGATGGCATCCCTTCCTTCTGTTGTATCGACTGCACCACTCAGCTGGGTGTCATCTGCAAACTTGCTGAGGGTGCACTTGATTCCATTGGCTATGTCATTGATACAGGTGTTAAACAGCACTGGTCCCAGGACAGACCGCCGGGGGACACCACTTGTCACTGGCCTCCACCTGGACATGGAGCCATTGACCACCACTCTCTGGGTGTGACCTTCAAGCCAACTCCTTATCCACTGAATGGTCCACCCATCAAATCCATCTCTCTCCAGTTTGGAGATCAGGATGTCATGTGGGACCATGGGGGTATCTGCTCCCTCCCTGTGTTTCTCTAGCTGTTACTTTTTTCTATAATGTCTCCACTCTATTCCTCTCCACATCATGAAGATGACTAACCCAAGAGGCAGATTTCTGCTCTCTCTCTTGATGTGACCTTATGTCAGAGTGCTGCTGATCCTAACTCAGGTTCCTGGCTGGTCTCCCCCACCCCATCACCACCTCTGCACCCACACAGGCTTTACCTAATCACCAGCACGCCGGAGGATTGGAAGTCAGATGCCATCCCAAATCCCTTCTGAAATAAACCTTGAAATAACCCCCCAAAACCTGCAGACTTCTCGTTTCATGAATTTTAACATAAATACTTTTGGGGACAGAGAAAAATGGGGAGCAGATAAAAGCAATGATCCACCCATGAAAGCCGGGGAAGGGAAAGGAGGAGAAATAAGGCATGTGGCACCAGAGGTGGTGGTAGAGTTGCCAGAGGAAGCCAGAAGACAGGCCTGCCCCAGGAGACAAGACTAGCTGAGCAAAATGGGCTTTGAAGAAACCACTTTTCCTTCTCCAGGTCAATGCCCCCCTCTGAGTAGGTGTGGAGACATCTGCTCCTGGACTTAGATCTTTCCAAGGAGGACCCATTCACAGAATCATGGAATCACCAAATAGTTTGGGTTGTGAAGGACCTTAAAGATCATCTAACTCCAACCCCCCTGCCATGGGCAGGGACACCTCCCACTAGACCATTCTTCCTCATGGACCTCAGGAACTGCCTTGAACAGGCTTCTGCAGCATACACAAACACACACACACACTGTCCAAGGAAGAATGACCCCATACAACACACTCCAGAAAGAACAAGAAAGTGGCTGTTGCAAGAGCTGCTCTTCAAAGACATTTCTTCTCACTTGACCTTGATCATGTCCTAGTTGAGAAACCATGGTGTGGACTTCCCGGCTGCACATGCTGCCTGGATCGTCAGCGCTGAAAGCCCTGTACGCAACCTGCCCTTCCACAGTGCATTCTGCCTTCCTCCAGGCCAGCTGCTCCCCTAGGACCCAGCACACTGACACCTTCTGGCTGTGCAGGGACTCCATGCCAAACCTCCAGTGCAGCCTGGTAGAGCAGCCACCCTAGGCTGCGGCAGAGCACTGGCTCCCACCCCAGCTTTTTATGCCATTTAAAGCTTTTACATTCACCCGGACACTGGCAGCTGCGTGCTTGCAGCCCTTGGCTGCTGGGTGCCAGGCTTCCTTAGTGCTGTAAGTCTCCCACAGGCTGTCATCTCCTTCTTCTTCCATCCTTCCCCTCTTCCACAGCTTTCTTTCAGCTCCTGCAGTCCCCAGGAATGGAATTTTTTGCGTTTGGCACAGCCTGCAATGAGGAGGGGATTACGCATGGATATAGGGCTTGCTGCAGGACTGTTCCAGAGAAAAGGATGCCAACGTGGCAGGGCCTTGAACAGCCTGCCCTAGAGGAAATGTTCCCTGGCCTGTGCTAACTCCCCTCTCAAGCTGTGATTTCAGCAGTACAGGCACTTGGTGCCAGCATCCAGGAACTGTCTGGGGGGGCTCTTCATTGCCAAGTCCCAACAGCAACGTTATCAAATTCAGCAGTGGTTTGTCCCAGTTCCTCCTGGCAGACCACAAGAGCCCAGACAGGGAACAGGGCAGCAGCTAAACACACAACGCACAACGGAAGGCACAGTCAAGTGCTTGGGACATGTGTTAGTCATTTCTGTCCTATTGTAAGTTCAGAAGTGAGGGCTCCAAGGGCATGGCTGAACTCAGTGGCCCAGCAGAGCCCCTCTGGCTGTTGGGCATGGAGCAGCTATGCAGGCAAATGAAATAAGGGAAGGGCCTGTAATGCTTCCACCAAACTCTGCTTTGACGTCTACTTCCCTCTGCATTGTTGGGTGGCATCCTCTTTCAGCCTGCCACTGTTTGCTCAGCATTCAGCCTTTCTGTCTGCCCAAGATGTACTTGGATGTCTCTTTTTTTTTCAGGTAAGGACTCTGCACAGCTAGGTTTTGAGGAGTCCATCACCACCAGGCCCCTTTCTTCAAGCTATAATAAACAGAATCATAGAATCATTTAGGTTGGAAAAGACCTCTAAGATCACCTAGTCCAACCTTTAAGTAGTCACAATGCATTATGTATTCTTGCTGTGCTTCAGAAGAATATAAAAGTCCTATAAATGAGCAAATAAATACAAAGCTGTAATATCCCACCAAAAGCATTGCTCTTTGGCCAGGTTACTTTAGTAACTTATTTCTCCTTGGGAGAAGAAAATAAACAAAACCTCCTTCAACCTGAGAAGCAAATTCCCATAGCAAAGCTCAGCACACAGAAACCTTTGCACTGCGGGAACGCATCTGAGATAGATGTGAACTGCCTGGCCTGGGGACTGCATGGCCCAGCAGAAGCTGAGAGCTGCCTCGATCCATATCCCACCCCTGGTCAGCAGCACATCTTCACTGCTGCATAGGAACATACCTTTGGGCTAAAATTTGCTTGTGCATGGTTTGTCACATGGAGCACTTCAGCAGGTACAACACAACCTTCACAACCTAAGTATTGCCAAAGCTTGGCCAGCCAGTTGACTCTAAGTAACTCATTTAAGATTCAATGCCACTTTATGGACCTGTCTTCACAGGCTATGAAGTTGCAGAAGGTCACTGGGGATGGATGCTGAACACCAGTGCAGTCATCAAAGATAAGGAACAGTTCCATTGACCTTAAGTACATATGTGCATGTGGAGCTTGGCAGGGGAATGCTGGTGTAAGCAAATGAAGGAAGGTAACAAACCCAGCTGAGCAAGCTCCCAACAGAGGGACGAAGAGGGAGGGCAGGCAGTTTTGAGAGTGCGGGCACCAACCACAGTCATGGAGCAGTGACTTGACAGACCACAGGGCTGTGAACAGCTAGGATGGCTTGTTCACAGCAAGGGAAGGAACAGGTTTTGGAAGAAGTCACTTTTCAAAGTCATGGGGTGATGGAACAGTTCATAGGCTTTCAGGGACAGTGGTAGCAACTCGCTGGTCGTGGACAAAAATGAACCACAGACTGAGTTCTCCAGAATCAGTTCTGCTCTATGGGACAGGCTGAACAGGACAAGTTGTTTGACGCTCAGTGTGGTGGGGCCTGACCCCACAGAAAAGCCAGAGACTGAAGGGAATCAGTCCTAAGAAATGGGATGGAAACAAAGTGGTGGTGCTGCAACATTACCCACCCACCCTCTACCTCACACAAGAAGCACACTACACCTCTTTCCTCTCTCTACTTCCACAAACAAGCTTTTGCAGTCCTGGCCAGTATCAATCTGCATTGTGCACATTCAGGTGCACTGTGTCTAAATGTGCATGGAGTCACACCTGAGCTCAGGCCTGAGGCAACTCCCAGGCTGCCTGGGGTGTGCCAGTGCCTCTGGTGCTCTTGCTGTGCCCCTGGGAGCAGGGTCTGGTCCAGGCATCTCCGGGACCCCTTTGGGGCGGGGGAGATACCTGCGGGGAATTCCCCAGTGCCTCCTTGCCAAAGACACATTGTCCAAAGCATGCAGCTTTCTAACACAAAATAAAAAATTTTATTAATTCATTTGCTGATGTATGTTTGCTAACCGATTCACTTAATTATTTTTTAGTTTAAAAAAAAAAAAAAGCTTGTAGTTCACTGGATTCTAAACTCCTGCAAATTTACAGGGAAGAGGAATTTTACATAGCTTGAGAAGACAGGCAACAAAGTGACGTCAAGTTTGAAATCAAACAACAAAAAACCTGAACTGGTTTGTAAGACTGATGTTTTTTGCTTGTTTCATCCTTTTTATGTTTTAACAAGGACAACAAGTTGATCTAAGGACATGAACAGAGCTTTCATTTTGAATTTCCGTACTTTTATTGGTTTAAATGAAAACCAGACTGTTGTTTTAATGTTGTGTATGAAACCACAAAATAACTATTAATTTTTCCCATTCCAACAAAAATGGTTAAGATGATTTTAATAACACTTTGGAAAAAAAAACAGCTTTCAGACCACGGAATTGTCCACCATACAAAAGTCAGCCATAGTGATATTTTTAAAGCAATGCATAAAGACATGAAAATTGTACATTTTCCACTGAAAAACTCAGCTACAGCTGCACTGGGAATGCCACTGAAGTAAATGTCCTCTGGAGATTTCATCACATCAAAGCAAGGGGTATGTATACTTTATTTGCTGTTTCTCTAGATGCTGACAGCAGAGTGGGTTACTTATCTATAGCACTCCATAAATATAGCCAGAGCCTTTTATCTGCTGTTCCAGTACTTTACTGTCACCTCGCTGCCTCACTCGTACTGTGGGAAGGAGAGGACCCAGAGATCCCATTAGAGCCAACGAGAAAGAGGAGAGCCAAGGCTTCTGCTGGCAGGCAAGGAGTACAGGCACCATGCCATTCAGGAGTCCAGGACTGAGCCCAGCCTCCCATCACTGAAGCCAGGGAAGCAAAAATAAACCCATCTGTTCTGGTGGCCAAGAATTGATGATGATGACCATGGTGTCACTCTGGATGTTCAGACATTTGCCAGGAAATAGAGGAGAGATTAAAATATGCACCTTTACCTGAAGAAAGACACTGAAGAAGTGAGGTAACACCTGAACCACTCGCCACCAGAATGTGGCAGGTATCAGAGGCTCTGGCAAGGACTGGACTTGCAACTGCAATTTTAAGCAAGCAGAGATGGGAAAGAGAAACGATGGGAGGGCAAAGGTTTCAGGTCAGTATGGTGACATTAGCAGACAGTTCTCATGAAGTTTCATGTACCTGTTGCTGTAGGTCACAGCTGCTGGAGACAGGGAGAACTGCAGGGAAAAACAGATGGTAAGATGAGATGCATTGAAAAAAGGCATGTTTTGGAAAGTTTTGCTATTCCTAATTCAATAATTGTAAAAGCTTGTGTATTCTTATCTCCCAATCACGCTACCATGTGACTTCAGAGCTCAGATGGGATGCTTGCATCCAGCTCTTGCATGCACATAAGGATGTGCAGGCAAACTTGGGTAAACTATTTGAGATCTGGTTTGAAATACTTCCAGGGATGAGAGGGAAAATGCTCTATTTTGTTTCACTGTCCGGTTTTGTTTGGTGGCACTGAGGATGCTGCAGCCTGATGACTAACAGCTCTGAAGAGGATGACAAGCAGCCAGATATAGATTCAGCTTTGCCACTTTTCCAGTGTCCTCCCAACTCTGTGCAACTCCTGCTCCACATGGGCCTCCTTTCTGTGCTTAAGCCATTCCCACAAGCAGGTGTGTTCTATGGCACCAGTGGTTTCTGCTCAGCAGAGCAATCCTGCAACAAACCAGGAAAAATGAAAATACTCTGAAGGACACCGATTTGTCTCAAGGGATGAAACAACCCCCAGCATCCACCCCCAAGAATCACAAGAGGCAAAAGGCACTTTTACAGCCACCTTTTATTACTCTCTGCTTAAGTTTTAGTGAGCAAAATTTCAGCTGAAGCTTTGCCAGCAACTGTGGCTTACACAGTGTCTCCGCACTGATTCCCACTTCAAAGTATTTGCAAAGAAATGTCCCCTTCATCTCCTGAAAGGCTCAGCATCAAGGATGGATAGCATGATGCCCCCGTGTCCCAGGAGGAAGCCACCTAGCTTTCATCACAGACCCACCACTGACCCCCGGCTTTCGGAACCTGAGCTTTCCCTTCGTGAAGCATAGCCAGTCCTGCACAACCTCTGGTCCCACCTGTGGCTGGATGGCAGAAACAGAAATAAAAATGCTCTGCCACTGTTGATCTCTCTGCCACCTTCTGGAAAAATTTGCCAGACATAGATTTAAGAAGATCCGCCTAATTTATAGATAATTTTGGTAGGTTTCACATGTTTTCCAGCAGATGGATTAACTGAAAATTGAACCATTACGTGGAAAGGAGCCCTGAAATCCCCTCATTCTCAATTTGGCCCTTGAACATGAAGGCTTCTTCCAACCTTCATATTTTTTATACTTCATTTCTATGAGCATACACTCTACTTACGGCTTTGCTCTTGATAACCCCGCAACTGATGCTATCCCCCTACAGGTTTTATTATTTGCTCAAGGTTTTATTTGCAGCATCTGACTTACCGATTTGCTGACACAAATCTAAATACATCAATCAGATGTCATCAGTGACACAAATATTTTTAAGTGGCTAGTGATCATCACTAGTTAGAAAGTTTAAAAGGAAACACTGTGGTTAAACGGTAACGTGTATTTTTAACCTGGGCATCTTGTTAACAGATTTTAATAGAAGGCTCACAGGCAGCTCAGCTAAGTACCTGGAGATACACCATTCATTGTCACAGCTGACAAAGAGCTACCGTATCTCTGTTTGGGATATGCATTATTCAGAATGGCATGTTACCATACTCTGCACACAGTGAAGCCTTTTTGGCTGGCAACCCCTTTTCCTCAGCAGGCTTACAGAGACCTTGTACATGGCTCTCCAGAGCACAAAGGTGCTGCTCTGAGATCCCAGCTGAGTGGGGACAAAGGGCAGACTTCTCAGACAATCCCCCACTGCATGGTCATTGATGCTGGCACCACGCCACGCCACTGGCCCTCCACCATCACACTGACCATTTCAAGAAGCAGGCTGTTCCTGCTTTTGCGTTTGCATAGGAGGGAGCAGAGGTTATGAGAAAGACTGTGTTCTCAAGTTCAGCTGCCTTATCAAACAGCTTGAGATTTTAAACAACGCATCCTAACGGTTAAATGCAGCCATGCCTGTATTTGCATCAAATTAATGAACAGTTACATGTTGCAATATAGTTTTCATTTTCTTACTATGCTCAGCTTCTGCTAGAATAATCCTGTTTGGATACAGTGCAATGCTTCGTCCTGCAGGCACACTGTGTCCAGACTCAGGATAACAACTGAAATCATTACTTCAAATCACTGCAGACCTGACTGATGTGACAGAAAGCTGCTTTATCTAAAGTTTGGGGCACATGAAAGAAACACAAAGGTGTACTTCGAATGATTATTGAGCCGAAAAGAAAAATGCTTAAAAAAGAGATGGTATAACTTTTTATGAAGTCTCTAATGATTTTGAGAAGAACTAAGAGCTGTCCACCAGCTGCTCTAGACAAGATGATTAGCTACCCACTCATTATTAAACTAAAACCTCCATCAATTTGCATAAGAAACATTTACATTCATTTCCTACAGTGCCACATGTTGCATTTGAGTCAACTTTTGCTACAAACAGTGAAACGGAACTGTATCACTATTAGAACAGTGGACAAGGCTGGCCCAAGGGCAGGTGGCCAGGCGCTGCTGTCACCTGGGGGATAGGCAGGTGGCAGAGGAGAAGGGATGGGGAGATCCTCTGCGGGACATTTGCTGAGGGAAGGGCAGTATTGATCCAGGAGCTGATGCGCTGGGGCGTGTGCACAGCCCCAGCTGCAAGATCCTGCCTTTCAGTGCTGCAGGAGACCCCAGCGGCTTGCTGCAAAACTGTTCGCTTCCCCTCCCCTTAACTCGATCCCCGATTTGATGCCTAGGTCATACTTTCTCTGAAAAATCCCTGACTCAAATCACTAATCTTTTTTGTTCCTTTTAATACAATTCATTTTTTAAATTTAACAATCTTGCATCCTCCTGCCCCAGTTTGGTAGCTCGTTCTCAACCTGAAGGCTGCACACACAACTGAGGAGCTCTGCACTGTTCTCATCAGCCTGTATGCACAGGGCCTAATTTACAGGATTTACAGGATTTAAAGCCTATGCTGACATTAGATTCATTATTTTTTTTTCATTTGTATTAGTATTTTTGCATTTGTATTAACTTTGTAGACTTATTCTTTCAATGACTGGGTTGTGAGTGGAGAAGATGATTCTTAACCAATAATTTACACATCTCCTTAGCAGTGCCATGGTAAGCAATACAGGCCCTGAAGATATATATACAACGATGCCATATGCCATTTTAGTCTCATGAAACCGCAGTGTATGTGATGTCCACACACAACATATCGTGGAAATGCTACTCACTGCCGTTTATTTTATCTACGGTCTTGATTCATTATGAAACCACAGTGTTTTGCAAAATTAATCACATCTTAGTTTATAATATTAACATCTGTCTAAGATTCCACCCTAGGAAGAACAGGATGTGATATTTATAAGCTATAAAATAAAGTAAAAATGAAGGGGGAGACGATAACTGACTTCACAACCAAACTACTTATGGTTGTATCACCACATACCTGGGGGATGAAAGCCAGTCTTGTTCAAAAATTCAAAATGGTTCAAAATTAGCATGTTTTAGCTAGGAAACTTCTTCCAGATTTTCCTGGAAGGGAGCAGAGAGAAATACCTCTACAGAGCCATCATGACAGACTGACTCCTTCTAAAAGGAAACAGGATACTTGGGATTTTCCAGGAGACCGGACTTACTTGCAAATTTGAGTCATTTACAAAGAATTCCAAGAAATTAGGCAATAAAGGCCAAATAAAATATAAATAACACACGCATATTGTAAATATATATGTAATACACATCTACATATACTACACATATGCACACTCCTGCTTCTACTTTCTCATCATTTATAGGTAGTAGAATATATAAGCTATACCATCATATAACTCTCACAAGCATGTCTGCAAACACCGTTTTCATACTATAGGCAGAGCAATACTTACTATGTGGTGTTCTGGAAAAGTCCGCTAGTTTCTGTGACTGACACTGAAGTTGACAGAAGACATCTTTGAGAAAATCCGTCTTATTTTATTCAGTTACCTCACTATAGATTTAAGATCTTATCTTTGGGCTAAGAGACTTGGAAAAGTTTAGCTAAAAAATATAAAATAAAGCTCATTGTCACAATTTGTCTGGATTAATTTACACATTAATCCAGATTCATCTTCCTGTTGTTCCACGTCATTATAGAGGACTCAGAAGAGCTTTCTTCATACATCATTACAAAGTAGTACGCACAGTTCTTTTACTCTCTTGTGCCAAAATGTAAAAGCTCATTACTTACATAATTTTAATCATAAAACATTTAGCAAATAACTTATGCACCTATTGTACGCTGCATTGAGCTGCATAATAAAGTGAGAGGATTTATTTTCTCGGAGTACGACACTAGTTGCTGAAATAGCATTAAAAGCTTTTCAAGGCAACAAAGAAAAATGTTGGCTTCCTGCTCTGTGTTTTGACTCGGATGGAATAAACACATAAATAAATTGAATTAGATCTGCCTGATGTTTGCGGCTTCTGTGCTGCAGCTCCCCGTTGACTACAGTTGAAGACCCTAATGGCATGCAAAGCTGAAACACAGCAAGCAGAGACTCATCCACAAGATCTTAGTTCAGACTGAGTCCCTGCAATGCGTTCCTGTTACTAACCTCAAGTCAATACCTGTAGTACAATATTGGACAGTGGTAATGCATGCTCACAGAATCATAATGCAGCTTTACAATAATGGACAACAAAGATATTTCAATTTAAATACATACTGGATAAAATCCTTTCAGGCATTAATTATTAAGGAAGAATTCAGCCACTGGAAAGTGACTTAAGATTAAAAAAATAACTTTTTTTCCTCTCCTTTTCAAGCAGACAAGCATGTCTAGTTTATTATCAGGAGGACATAAAAGGAAAGAATACAGGCAGAGTTGGTGCACCTCAAAAAAACCCAATAGTGTTCAGCTTACAAAAATCCCCCTGGGTGAGTTTTGAGGGGATTTCTCCCCCATTCAGGCCAGACTCATTAGTAAGTTCCAGCATTACCTCTGTTTAGAACTTTCCTCTTTTTATTTTCTGTATCAGTGCAAACAGCTTTATTGGACTTAAGTTCGTGTACTGGAAGAGAGGTTTATACTTCCAGAGACTGCTAATACTATGCAGCTGTCTCTTCCAGGCTGAAGAATCCCAGTTTATTTAGTGATCCCTTGCAGGGAAGCTGCTCCAAGCCTCTGGTCATCAATCCCTGTGGGCATCGATCTCTGAACCTTTCTGATCGATGAAAACACAGCTGCACTCAATACTGAAGATGCAGGCACATCGGAGATGTATATAGCAGCATCATTACATCCCCTTCTGTTCTCTATTTAATTCATGTTTAACATTCACACACTCCTTGGGAGAAGCGAGCTTATATTTTCATTGGACCTCAGGCTCTCAATCAAGTTTGATGATGCTGAGATCAGGTCTCTGCATCTCCATACATTTACCAGGTGAGGAAAAACCATCAGAAGAAACTTGGCCTTATGAAATATGAACAGGAGCCTGAGCAGACAGTTCTGGTCTACTTCCTTGCCTTTGTCACCAACCTGCAATGTGGCCTTAGGCAAGGCACGTAACCTTCCCATACACAGGTTTTCTAGTACTAAAACTAAAATAATAATGATCTTTCTCATAATGTTGTAGAAATTAATCAATCACTTGCATCTGGGGTCCTCTGAGGGCACGATGTCTAGTTTTCTGCAATTGCAGGCAACCATGCATTAAATGTTAGGGCCAGTGTGGTTAGCTGAACTTGCCTGAGTTATGTGACACATTATAAAGGCAAAGATTACTGTTTTTAGGCTAAGCTAAATTCCCTCCTAAATAGTATCTGTAGTAGAACTGAAGTAGAAGATGTACTCAGGAAGTGGTCTGCTGCCATCCCTTCCTCTTGTGATAGTGGAGCTATAGTTTCCGTATATTTTCTACTGCTAAGAAAAGTGTGTGTTAACTACTAGACCATCTGTCTGCTGCTTTAACTATTTAAGAAAAATGTCTGCTGGGGAACTTAATGACCTTACTCTTCTGTAGGGAATTTTTGGTCATCTATTCTACTGTTAATTCTCAATATAATAGCTTTGTTTACTCATTTCATCATAAACAGTTTCTTTTCATTACTATTATGACCATAAATTTCTATCTGCAACATAGTCAAGCTTAAATGTTTCCATTCTTCCAGCTGATTAGCTTGGCCTGAAGTTGTCTATGTATTTTATCATCGAATAGGTTACCTAACAGCTCTGCTGGTTTCCGCTCTCTTCTGCTGAAGTAAACCTGGACCTATTAATGAGGAACACAATGCATACTGATACATCTCTTGGAAAGGAGAGTTTTAAGCTTTTTTGGATCTGGTGAGAGCAGTGTTCTCCTAAAATGACTCTCCTGATGCATGGCCAGGCATATCTGCAATCACACTGACCTTGTAAACCACTTCACTGAAGAAACAAACTACACTGTATTCACTGATTTTGCAAAACCTTGAAGTAAGTTGGACACCTGAGGGATATAAGTCATGATGGTACAGTCAAACATTTATATGGATACAAACATGATTTAGCGTGTGTTATTTTTTAATCTGCAAAGAATTATTCCATTAAGGGGAGGATGGTAATCAGCTGTCTAATCTATTCTGCTTCCAACAAAGCAAGGCAGGGACCAGTATTTAGGCAAACAAAACATAGCAAACAAGTCCTCAAATGAAAAGGGATTCTGAAATGAGCCTTAGTATGTAGAGTCCTGAAATCACCCAAGAAAGGCAGATTTGCTGCAAGGACATGTTTTTCCCCGTTTGATAAAGTACTGCCCTCTCCTGTGGTTTGGTGAGCTGGAACCCCAAGAAATAACAAATCATATTGTTCATGTCATCGCATGCTAAGGAGGGTGTCTACTAATTAAAAGGAAAAGGGATCTTCACCAGAAAGCTGCTGGTGAGAAGCAGAGGAATGGCACTGGCACAGAGACAGTATCGAGGTGCTAGAAAATTCATGACAAATCACACAAATATTTGTAGAAAAAAGGGCTAAATTATATTCAGAGAAAGTCTGTGATTTTCTACTGTTGGGAGAAATCTTCTCATCATGAGCTTAAACACTGAATACATTTAAATGTAATTTAAACTCCCAATGAGTCTTTCAAGTCAATGTTTTCAAAGGCTTACAAATTATTTTAGAGGACAGGCTCATATTCCTATAAGCAAAGACTGAGAGAACTGTGCTAGCCTTGTCAATATGCTTGCTTATAGAACAAGTACTCGGACGATGCAATAGGTTTCAGATGGAAGACAGGAAGACATAAGGCAGAAAGTGTGAAAGATTCAGAAGGATGATACAAGGCAAAGACACTATTTTCTCACCTTATTATCAGAGAACACAAATACTTGCTAAATGTAATCCATCACAAATATGTATGTGTAAATGCAATGCCCATACGAGGGCCTATGCTAGCACTAGCAGCTTTCTGATTATTGGCACTTTGCCTAATTACATCTAATTGCTACTAGTCTCAGAGGAAGGCTGTAATTCACCCCAAATTCTTATGACAGGCAGTCAGTAAAAGTACCTACCTGCCTGATCAGTATATTAGGGGATCGTAGATAAGGAAACAAAACTGTAACATTTATTCTTTCAGGAAGAAAATACTAAAACTTGCCCTTTAGAGAAGCTATTTTATATAACATACTATCTGATGGGAAAGTTTGTTTTTAGAAGCTGTCTACATTGTAATAATTAGTTCAATAAAATTTGGGACACAAAGTTTCAGGAATCCATATCCTGAGACAAAGCCATATAGCATTAGAGCATCATGAGTGATGCTTTTTGTAATCATGTCATAAACATCTACAGATGAAAATTTGGATGTAATTTAAAGCTTAATATTAACAATATTATGTACAAAATGTAAAAAATCCCAGTACATTTGTTTTCATTTCAGAAATATTCAAAAAGCTTTGAAAAATAATGTTAATTCACTTGCTAGGGAGGAAGAGTCTATTGGACAATGCGAAATGCCAAGACTTCACAACTACCAGCCTGGACAGACATTTCCTACACTAATAATTTGTCATTCACCACAGCTTTCAGAACTCATTCCTCCTGTCTTCTATAAAACTTTCCCTAAATAAACCATTTTCTTTTAATCTCATATCAACTTACATTGTCTTTAATCCCATCCATGAGAACTGTGAAATATACAATAAACCCCTTCACATAAGTGAAAAGATGCAGGATGTGAAATGTCACTTAGAACTACATATGCTACACTTACACCATCCATGTGAGATTTGCATTTTTTTAAACAAATATTTTGTGGCTATATTTCTTTTTTTCTTTTTTTTTCTTTCTTTTTTTTTGTGTTGTTCCTATTTTTCCCTGCAACTGAATTAGTTGTAGACTTCATGGGGCTTTCCTCCCAGGAGATCTAATACAGCAGAGACTGGAAAAGCTGAAACAAAAAATTTTATCCTTTTACTATTTTTAGAAGCATATTTGAATTCTTAAGTGCATATTTTTGTAACTAAAAGGATGGGGGAGAGAGAAAAACATACTTTCCAATATATTCCAGCACTGCAAACATAAGAATCTGATGTGGGGGATAGAAAGGGATAGGAAGGAGAGAGAAGAACCCATAACTGAATAAAGAAATGCAAGCAAGAGAAGTAGAAGAGATGAGAATCCAAGTACCAGGAGGTATGTACAGGAGGAAGACAACATGTATTTACAAGGCAATAGGGAAGGAGGAAAAGACAATGTAAAGCATGGTAGAGATAACAGATTTACAAAGGAAAAAGTTTAAGGAAAGTCACTTTTCCAAAAAAGCAAGGGATGAATTGAGAAAAATGTGAACTAAAAGAGGAAAACAGAACTGAAATACGACAGAGGCAGAACAGAATAAAGGCTCACAACTAAGATTAACAGATACTTTTGTGCATTTCCATAGCAGATGTTCTGTCTCCCTAAATTTAGAAGAGACAATGGGATGAATCCTTTTACTGAACTGGCAGGGTACTTTATTTTCAATTATGTGGTTTAATAATTAAAGTTGCCTTGGCTGTTGCTAAATGTCTGAAAGCCTGTACCATATTCTGGTACCTTCACTCTGAGTACTGTGGTTTTTGGAGATACTGCTTAAGCTAAAAGCATTTTTCTACTTTCTTTAACTGTCCTAGGTTTTACAGTGGATGCTGGTTTGAGGGTCTGTGCATTTTCTTAAGGTCCAAACTACAGTCACATACCTAGGCAGGCTCTTCAGTTCCTGGTGTTTTCATACTAAAATTTAAACAAATATTTCATATTGAAGTAAGGGACACAAAAATGTGCTGGTGGAACAGATCTAGTTTGTTGGATACTGCTTGTTGGACATTGTTACTGACAGGAGTCCATCTAAATGCAGATATTTACGTAAGGTTCACAGACGTCACAGTGAACTTAAGAAAATGGACAACTAACTTATTTTGTTTCTGCATTTAGCTTAGCCTAAAAACAGTAATCTTTGCCTTTATAATGTGTCACATAACTCGGGCAAGTTCAGCTAACCACACTGGCCCTAGCATTTAATGCATGGTTGCCTGCAATTGCAGAAAACTAGACATCATGCCCTCAGAGGACCCCAGCAGCCCATGCTGCTACTGCTAGCACAGGTGTATCTGGAAAATACTGCTCTACTTCCCCAAGGATATTCTACAGGCAGCTTTTGCTTACACATGTTGCTCCTCACTAGCTCTGTATTTGGAACTCAAGTGAGAAGTTCAGAGGGTTTATACTGGATGCCTCCCATTATCAACCAGATGTTAGCAGACCAGCTGTGTCTGTCATCTTCACAGCTGAGGGTTACAACTGGTAATTGCTTGAGCTTCAGTAAAGTGCTTGTATCCACAGCCTTTGGATTTCCTTTAAAGTTTATAGCAGTAAGTAGTGACATTTAATTTGTTAAGATTTTTTTGAAGTACTCTCTGTAACTTCACATTTGATAATAAAATATAAATTAAACAGAGAAATGATGTCACTCCCTCCCATCCCCCTCAAAAATAAAATAAAATAAAAAAATACAGGGAATACCTCAGGCTCTAGGAGACATTGTCTGAACTTAAAAAAGAGTCTTTAAAGATTTCCATTGTAACTGAAGAAAAGACTAGTCTAGGGAGCTGCTTTTCTTCTCCCTGTGAATATACTACGTGAGTTGTGATTTACTCTTCCAAAGCACAGGACCACATCAGAGCAGATCTCTTTCTCCTAAAGTATCTTAAAAAATATTATATTCTGTAATTGAATGGGCAGCACCACCACCAGTCCCAAACAAGTTTTGACTTCATTCTACATTTGCACAAAACATACCAAAAGGCCAAGACAATAAATGAATGAGCCTTAACAGTGATTTACACAGATGCAGAACAGCAGATGCAATTGTAAACATACTAAAAATGCAATGAATGCATAAATGTTCATTTGTATTATTGCCCAAATATAGAACAAAAGGAAGAGGACTTGTATCACATAAAGATGGACAACAGAGCACCTTCGAATACAGAAATACAGTACAGAAAAAGCTCTTACTATTTATAAAGACTTGACCAGGAACAAATAATAGGTAGTTTCCATTTGAAACTACAAAAGCAGCTGGCTGATCTCTGTGGCCCCTTTGATGTAGACTTTTTAACATGTCTTGGAATTCTAGGGAAATTACAGAGATGTGAAAGGGTTTGAATATTGTGCCAAAAGGAAAAATAAAAGTGACTCAGGTAGGGGAAGGAAGGAAAATTGGCCTGACATCAGTCCCCAGGCATAGTGAGTGAAATCTGATGTAGAGCTCACCCAGTAAAACAGGCAGAATTAATGACAACAACAACGTGACTCCAAAATAGGTCTTCCTGAACAAATCTAACCTCTCTTCAGAATAACTGTCAATTTAGTTGACAAAAGCAACTACATATTGGCAATATGTGAATCTTTGTATGGCATGTAACTTAGCCCTCTATGCTTAAAAGAGAGCATAAATGACACTGAACACTGGCAAAACGTATGCCAAATGGGTTAGGGAACTGGTGGGCTGTCAGGTCTTGAAGTGCAGCCGTTGGTGGGTATTTCTAACAGATCTCTACAGAGACCAATAAGAAGCTTAAAAGTATACAAACAATTTAATTGCTGAAAAATTAATGGCAATGAAAGTCACTAATGGCAAAGTCTATCTGAGCAGGCAGCCTTGTATAATCTGTATCACTATGCAGGAAGCTAGAGTAGGAAGCAGGAGGAAAGCTTAAATTTGTGTACTATATTTATCAGATGGATAGTGAAAAGCTGTGTTAAACTCTACCCTCTGACACCAATCCAGATTTCAATGAGTTAGAAGCCATTTCATGCTTACTTACCTAGGCATACCCTGCTCCTCACTGACTCTGAGCAGAAATTATAGGATGGAGAGTTTTTGAATGTTGGCTTTCACAGAATAGTTTGGGTTGGAAAGAACCTTAAAGATCATATAATTCCACCCCCCCTGCCACAGGCAAGGACACCTTCCACCAGACCAGGTTGCTCAAAGACCCAACCAACCTGGCCTTGAGCATTGCCAGGGATGGGGCATCCACAGCTTAGCTGGGCAGCCTGTTAAAGTGCCTCACCACCCTCTGAGGGAAGAATTTCTTTCTAATGTCTAATCTAAATCTACCCTCTTTCAGTTTAAAACCATTACCCCTAGTCCTATCACTAAACTCTTTGATGAAGAGTCCCTCCCCAGCTTTCCTGTAGGCCCCCTATTAGGCACTGGAAGGCTGCTATAAGGTCTCCCTGGAGCCATCTCTTCTCGAGGCTGAACACCCTCAGCTCCCTCGGCCTGTCCTCACAGGAGAGGTGATGCAGCCCTTTGATCATCCTCGTGACCCTCCTCTGGACTCATTCTAATAGGTCCACGTCCTCCTTATATTGGGGGCCCCAGAGCTGAATGCAGTACTTGAGGTGCGGCCTCACCAGAGCCAAGTACAGGGGGACAATCACTTCCCCAGTCCTGCTGACCACACTATTCCTGATGCAAGCCAGGATGCTATTGGCCTTCTTGGCCACCTGGACACTCTGCCGGCTCATATTCAGCCAACTATCCACCAGTACTCCCAGGTCCCTTTCCACTGGGCAGCTCTCCAGTCACTCTGCCCCCAGCCTGTAGTGCTGCTTGGGGTTGTTGTGCCCCAAGTGCAGGACCCAGCACTTTGCTTTGATGAACCTCATACAGCTGGCCTCAGCCCATCAGTCCAGCCTATCCAGATCCTCCTGCAGAGCCCTCCTACCCTCGAGCAGATCAACAGTCCCACCCAACTTGGTGCCATCTGCCAGCTTACTGAGGGTGCACTCAATCCCCTTATCCAGATCATTGATAAAGACATTGCAGAGAACTGTCCCCAGTACTGAGCCCTGGAGGACACCTCTAGTGACCGGCCTCCAGCTGGATTAATTCCATTCACCACGACTCCTTGGGCCTGGCTACCCAGCCAGTTCTTAACCCAACAAAGCGCACACCCATCCAGGCCTTGAGCAGCCAGCTTCTTCAAGAGAATGCTGTGGGAAACAGTGTCAAGTGCCCTACTTAAGTCTAGGTAGAACACATCCACAGACCGTCCCTCGTTCACTGAGCACGTCACCTTGTCATAGAAGGAGATCAGATTTTTCAAGTGGGACCTGCCTTTGATAAGCCCATGCTGACAGGGCCCAGTCACCGGGTTGTCCTGTAAGTGCTGCATGACGGCACCCAAAATAATCTGTTCCATGAGCTTCTCCAGCACCAATGTCAGACTGACAAGCCTGTAGTTCCCTGGATCCTCCTTCCGGCTTCTTGTAGTTGGGCATCACATTTGCTTGCCACCAGTCAACTGGAACCACCCCGATAGCCAGGACTGCTGATAAAAGGCTTGGTTGATTCATGCACTGGGAACACATAGACCGTGCTCTCATAAGGAGAAGGAGTTCAGAGGAGGAACACAGAGTTTGCTGCACTGACATTTACAGCTGTACCTCTAGACAGGAGCTGTGAAGAAGCAGATGCTGCACCCTCCCACCCTCACCCTACTGGACCAGTCCATATGACCTACATAAGTCAAGAGAAAAACACGACTTCCCCACATATAACAAAAGACCTAGTATCTAAGCTAGAAAAGGGATGCTCTATTATCTCTCTCTCAGTGATTCTGGTTCTTCACACTGTACACAGTTTGTCAGAGGAAACACAGTACTCAATTACTGACTAGACACTAGGCCATATAGATAAAATAGCTGCTATTATTTAACAAAACAGCTGTCAAGAACAGCTACCAAACAACCTCTCTTTTTAAAAGAATAACTGTCTGGTGTTAGGAAATAACTCTTAAGAATTGGGCAGGCCAAGGAAGTTCCCATTTTGGCAGCGGAGCCATAGTTAAAAAGAAATCTTGTTTATACAAACTTTGAAAGAGAGAGAGAAAAAAGAGAGGAGAAAATAACTTTTATTTCAAAATAAAATATTCAGTGTATCCCAGGTTGCGTAGTTGGTATGGAAATGTGTTGGCAGCAAGCTTCAGGGTGTGAAGAAAGGATGTGAACAGCAAACAGCCTCAATGTATCGTGGCAACATCACCTACTTGAACTTGACCCTCCGGAATTAGTGCAGCCAGGTACCACAGATAGCTTGTTCTTCTTCTCCCCAGAACGGATTCACACACCCTTTCTGCCCTACCACTCGCAGCTTGGCTGACTGGCAAAGGGGAAGACGGGAGCCCACAAGCAGCTACGCATCTGAGTTCAAAAACCATGATGCCCAGATCTGTTCATGCATCAGTGCACAGACCTGCACAAAGCACTGGTAGCACTGCCATCTGCTGCAAGCGAACTGAATGTCAGCCAAATGCAGCACAAACACAACTCACAGAAAAAAATCACCTTCGGTTCTCAGGCATGGGTGATCACACAGAAAGCTATTAAGGGCAACTAACTGTCTTTGCTGTGCAAAGCACTATGTTGTTAATGTCATCACTAAACTTCAGTGTCCCCAACTCCTGGCCAGGCTTTGAAAATAGGTGTAGGGCTCTGTCTATTTGCCTTCTGACTTGATTGTTTTCTTTCTTTCACACTTTAAAACTTCACTCACCAGTTACACAAAGTACTTTTTCAAACATGATCAAAGCAGCTTAGAATTTAAGATGACTCTTTAAACCTGGATTTAAAAAATAAACTCAAACCAAACCCACCACATGTTGCAGAATATTATTATAATACTGCTATAACCACATGAAAAATACTATCGTGATTCCTGCAAAAATGGTATTTCTATCTGAATAGCTGTCTGGCACAATCAAAGCTCTCTAGCAAAACATTGCCAGAGAAAACTCTCACAGCCCCATAATAGCAGACAAACCTGTGACAGGAAAAGAAAAAGTAAAGGATTATAGTAGAATTATGTCAGCAGATTAAAAATCTTCTGTGGAGTAATATTACATTAAAAAAGACCAAGTTCTTGAATAAGCACTACAAAATTGGGACCAAATATCTTTGATTCATAGCAGAAATCCCCTCAATACTGTGGGAAGTCTGTCCCTGATGAACTGTTTACTGAAAAAACATCTAGGTTGCAAAGTAACTGCACCACTTCACTGGAAAAGATGATACCGATCTACTTCCTCAATAACATTCAACTCTGCCCTTTTATTATGTGCTGTATCATTGTTAATTCATATATAAGAAGGAAAGTAAGTTTCAAATGATCTAAAATGAACACACTGAAAGCTAACCAGAAGTGCCACCATGTCTTAAAGTTACCGTTCAGAAGATTCACTCTCAATCACTGGGAAATGACTTATTTTAGACAAATCCCTTCATTCTCTAGAACCTGAACTTGTCACAAAGGCAGCAGAAACCCATTAAGTGAGTGATCCAGGCTTCTCAGACAATCATTTCACTTCCTTGGATCAACTCGTGTTATGTTTAAATAAAATCCAGAATAAGCAACTAAATGTTATCACGTTAACAGTAAATTAACAGTATTGCTTTTCAACTTAAATAGATAACCCAAAGTAGCAAAATTCTTTTGAAGGAATAAAAACCCAAAGAAAATCACATTCTGTGATTCTGTGAAAATCTTGTTACATTGCAGACCATTCTGCTGGAAACCTACCGGCACAGTTCCTTATCCTATAAGAATCTCAGAATGATCTGTTACTGAAGGGAAAATCAATTACAGCTCAGTCCGTTCTACAAGAAATCAAGCCATCTACCTAAAAACCAGCCCAGCTATCTTTAGTTTGGGAAAAATGTGCCTTTACATCACATGCAGAATCCTAAAATTAAGCAATGCGCACACATCTTCTGCAAGTCAGACACAAGTGTAAAGAAACCGGTATGATTTTCAGTGAGACCACTGCTAACTGCAAGGAAGCCATTCCCCTTTAAAGCCAGCTTTGCAGCTAACAGATTTGCTCACCTGACTCACCAGAAGTCAGGAAAAAACAAACATCCTGAAACAAAGAAAACTTGTCCAGTTTTCTGGCAGCAATTCTTTCTAAAAATCATATCCTGGACCTTCACAGAAGGTCTCCTCTTTTTAGTTCACACATAATGCACCTACCTTATTAAAACACATTTTTCTAAGTTTCCTACTTACACATCTGGCTAAAAACAAAACTGAGCAAGTGTATCATAGCCACGTGTAAGGGTTAAGCATTGCCACCACACTCCTTTGCTTGGCCTAACCTATGTCCCTTTCTGCCCTTTTCTGTTGTGATTTATGGAATAGGTATAAGAGAACAGGAACTCTCTCTTCTTGGGTTTGAACTTGATCTAGCACACCATGTTCCAATCCTACATGAGCCTTTTCATCCCATCAAACAAACAATAAAGACACTTCAGTATTCACATGACATCGAGTTACATGATGACCATAATGGATATATCATGGTTAAAAATATCCTAAGCAACACAGTCAATGCTTGCCACTTAAATCTGCATTGTTTATTAGACTGAAATGTTTTATTTTTATTTAATAAAAAAAAAAGCTTATACCTATATGATTGAAGAAAGACTTCTTTGCAGCCATACTTACAAAAGAAAAAGCTTTTCAAATTAAGAAAACACTGTAAGGTTGAAGCTTTCCTAGTCCAAGTCTCAGCCTGCAGCAAATTTTGCAGTTGAGTAATAAACCCTTTTAAAATACGGTTTATTATGGAAATACTGTCAGAGCCTTAATTAAAGTAGGCGCCACAACACTGGAGCTGCTTACACAACACATGGATTCTGCAGAGAACATCAGGCACTCACTGACCTCTGCATTAAGTGCTTTTATTTCACCCTACTGTTTCAAACAGCATTGCCAATAAAGTCACCTGAATGAGATCATTTCTATATCCCACAGCACAGCCCATGGAGCGCTCGACAGAATGAGAGTGATTAACCAGCAGCTGATGTCACCAGCAGTGGTCTGAAACCATGAATGTGCATACATCTCCCACAACAGACCAAAGAATCATTGTTGTCTGTGAAATGAAAAACGGACCTTTAAACCAGACTTTCAGGTCTGAGATTTAATTCAACTTTGGCTCAAATCTGCTGCAATCACAAAGAATTACACTCTCATGTCAACAATACCTATGTCTCATCAAATTTTAATACAGGGTGAAATGCTGGCCTCATTGAAGTCACAGAAAATTCTGCCAATGGCTCAGAGCCCAAGTTTTACCCAATGTGAATTAGAGAATCACCTACTCTTCAGGTGATTACAGCCTCTACAGAGGCTGATAAATACAAAAATAATCTTAATATCCTTCTGTCAAAGAACTCAGAGACCACGTGTAAAACACATTTACTCCAATCAGTACCAGAAGCCGAGTACTCTGGTTTGCCTCTCCCAAGCAGGAATGTTCCCAGCACCCAGTGCCTCCCATTGTACTCCAGCCTTCATTTCGGCATGCGCACCATGTATCTACGCTTAATCCCACAGTTCCTTATCCTGAGGCAAACAGGATTCTTTCCCAGTCAATTATGTTAATTGCAAAAGAACTTGTCTCTCCCTAGGGAAACTGTGGGAAGATGGCTACATCATCATGCCAGAGATTCTGGCCACATCCTCAACGCCACTGCAAAGCTGCAGGGGAGGACGGAAAAGAAGGGCCATTTGCCTCCAGGTTTAACTAACACTGTCAGCTGTGCAAGCAAGCTGCTCTAAGGAGGAAAGAAGCAGGATGGTGAATGTTGTCTGAACAGACAGTGTCTCTGAACACTATTTTGAAGGTTTTGTTGTGTTTTTGTTTGTTTGTTTTCCAGGCATATTCTCCTCTCAGTTCCTGCAATTGTTATCTGTGCATTAGCAAACGTCCCCAGTGCTAACTTCCTTTTGTATTTGGTCTTTTCAAAAGCATTTAAAGAGAGTGCTGGACACCAGATATTTTGTGACAAGAAAACCAGTGGTATGGTCAAGTATGTCTTGACATTCATGTTTATTCAGTGAAACAAAAGCAGAGTTAGCACATGCAACAAACCCTGTTCAGGAACATATGAAGACAAAGGATTGGAAAATGTCTTCTAATGAAAAGCTCCCAAACAGAAGGCCAAGGAACAAGTGAATTGCTCTGGCATTGCATATTTACAGGAAACAAACATTTGATAGCTTTCTGCTTTGGCAGACACAAGTCTAATGAGATCAAATGGCTAGCTAAGGCTAGGCTGATTTAAAGGCCTGACATTTCTAACAGTGAGAGAAACAAATCATTCAAGGGAAAGGAATGGAATACCTCCTGTTCTTCCCAAAAACCTAACATCAAGAACCAGAGCAAACCCCACTAACATACCAAGAATTGTTTGGATCATTCAACATTGAGGATATATATGCCAAGATTGGGTATTTTTTACTTGACTGACCCCAATTAAAACAGTCTTCTGGCCTGCAGGGGACTGCTTTATCTGGTCATAGTGGTCCCTCTGGGCTTTCCAATCTATAATCTAATTTTCAATCACAGAACTGGACTGCTACGTACTCTCCTTGGTTCCATCCTTGGAAGTGTCATGCAGTACAGGATGTGGTAAATGAATGCACATAAAACTTATTTTTAAAGCTGGATGGGTTGAGATAGGAAGGAAAGACTATTTGTGGGTCATTCGAATGAATGTACTATATTTAATTCATGGCATTCATCAGATGACACAGAAAGAGGCACATAACAAGGATCAAACAATTAAGATTTACTGAGAAAATGCAGTAATTCTACTTATTTGGAATGAGTAAAGATGGCCTGCTCCCTCAGCCAGCCACTAGATTTTTCTTTTCCATTCATTGGTTCCCCCCAAAAGCCTGGGAGTGAAATACATACCTCCTGTGTCGGGTTTAGTGACATCGTATTTAAGGACATACATAATTGAATGCAGGTCTCTGTCTCCCACTGACAAATTCTGGTGTTTAAAATGGGGACAGAACTGAAAATTAACATGTCTGAGTGTGGTCTCTACATTCAGCATTTAACCAGCTCCAGTTTGCTTCTGATCATTTTTAATTTTTTATGTATTTGCCAGAGTGGAGGTGGCCAAGTGGCTCTTCTACCTGCCTAACACTGCTGGGCTGTTCATGATTTCAACAAACTTCAGAGTTGGCAGAATGGGCTAGGTCTTCTGAAAGTTAGGGCAGACTTTTATATAAAATAATAAATTTATCTGGCCAAAAAACGCATTCTTTCAGGAGTGTCCAAGTCTATGTCCAATTCGCCACATGATTAACAGACAAGAGATGCTTTTACCTTGCATATTTCTTTGAAAAGAACGTCTATGATCTAAAAGAAATTTAACTAACGATAAAAAGTTATCTCATTGGAAAACTGCAGGAATTCTGAAATGATCAACTTAATTCATATAGACAGACACAAAAAAGTGAACATTTGCTCATCGTTTTCCAATGTGGCTTCAGAAAATAAATAGTAAAGAACATTTTAATAGTATGTTTCACAGTCTAGATAAAAACTATATGAAAAAAACTAATGACAAAACTTGGGCAACTTATCTGTAAAAAAAGTTTTTAATTCACATTCTGAATATAAATGAAAGTACTGCTGTGAAATCAACAGTCTCCTACTTTTTATATGATAAGCAGACCTCTGTTTATTAAATATGAAGCAGCCAATTTTCATTCCACAAGAGCTGTATGTGTAATTACTTTAAGTTTTTCTGGAAGGCAGCACTGCAGTGCTCTGGACAGACAGTCATTCTTTTAATCCATTGATGTCTGTACTTTATGAGCTTATGAGTGGGAGCTCCTTTAAAATTAACAGAAACGAACTATACACACAAAAAGAGCATACTTACAGCCAGACAAACAATAAATAGCTCAATGAGGTCAGAGTGTGATATTACAGCAAAGACTTGTCTAGCACGTGTGCATGTTATTTAAAAGTTCAAAAAGTCACATACATTTTTAACAAACCAAGAACACACATTATGTCTTTATTACTGTTGAAATTTTAGAGCAGTAGCTTAGCAGATGGGAATAAAAACCAAAGTAGAAGTTTACAATGTCCCATGTCTTTTTCTGCATGACAGATTTAAGCCCCATGCAGCTCTGTAACCAGACAACAATTCCCACTCTTCACTCATTCAATCTGGGATTCCCATAAACTACAAACTTCCTTTACTATAACTAAGAGAAACTAAAAACAAAAATTATGCAAATCACTGCCCAAAACACATATCTGTCTGTATCAGAAAGGAAAATGAAAATAATGAATTTACTGCAGTTTAAATTATACATAATTATTTTCTCTCACTTCAGTTAGCATAAGAGAAACAGAAGAAGTCCGTCTGCTTTGTGGTTAAGTCACAATGCATTTCACAAATTTACACAGTTCCTGCAGTAGATTTAAGGCTCATGAGTTCTGTTCATGTTAAATTAGAAATTCCACAGTTTCGAAGAAATTAGTAACTCCTCAAAACAGAGAAGTGCAAATGTAGCTGTTTAACCACCCTACAAACCTGTTTAAAATAAATCCAGTTCGTTAAGTAAGGAAAGGAAGTAAAAATGTCAGCATCACCCCTACCACATTTCCTCCAGAGTGGTGCATGTGGGGAGCACGTCAACATGAAAAGCATGCAATGTCGTCAGCCCACAGAGAGAACTGTGGTTATCTGCATCTCTGAAACAGCTGGGCCTGTGATCAGTGCGGGTCCTGCTGTCCCCAGCTCCCGATTTGAAAAGGAAATTTTGCTGCCAGATTGTACTATTTGAGAAAGGCCCTGGAGGGGGATTCCATGGTAAGGGCCCAACTATGCTAAAACGCTGAACAAATTCCCAGGGGAAACTCAGCTGCCACTGGGTCAGAGCTCATTCCGGCTCTCTGTCTCACAGACTTTACATTTCTGGGATATGTAAGAGTAACCTCCACAACAGAATCTTACTGTTGGCCTCATTTCCCCTTATACTGTTGCATATCTTGTGCATCCATCAAAAGCTGACCCACTAAAGCCCTCTCTGTAGATAAACAGCTGAATTTTTCAGTGGGCGAGGAGGCTTAACAGGACTCTTTCCCCTGTATTTGCAAACGAAAAGGACCATCAAAATGCAATACCAAAGGGTGTCACTTCATCTGGGCCTCCCTGACAGAAGGAAACAGGACAAAGTAGGAATTAATGGTGGTTTCCACCAGAGCACATCTTCATACTGTCACATCACTCACAGCTCTGGTACTTGCAGGTATCCAGCTACAGCACCATCTTCTCCAGATGAGCAGAGCCACAGAGATGGAAGAGATCTTGTAATCCTCAGGATGAGCTTCAGAACAGGGGGAATATGCTTCTAATTGAACCAAGTATATGTAAGGAACAAGGCTACAAAGTCAGCTCACAAATTTTAAACTGATAGTGTTGCCAGCTCCAAAATGAAGCTATTAATTCTCCAAAGAAAAACAAAATGGCTGTTAAATTGCATAAAATCACTGTGGCAGCAGAAGAACCTGTTAATACTCTGTGTGGTATCCTTCATTTTACCAGTGGAAGTTACAGCGATTTTCATTTCCAAGGAACAGTTCGCACTTACCCTATTCTGTACCTGAAACTACAAGTGCCTTTGCCACCTGCCTGGTTGTTTGATTTGCAGCTGGTGAGTCCCCTTGTAGCAGCACAGAAGCAGCTGTGAAACACTAGCATGCCTCTACTTACTTTACTTACTTTGGCAAGTTTCTGCCAATACCAGCGGGTCCTGGCAGCTGCTCAGGGATGTCTTAGTCCTCTCCAGCAGCCATTTCAGCCTGAAAGGCCTGCAAAGGGCTGTCAGAACAAGCCCCAGTTTTTTTTATAAAAGCTTGTACTGGGGTTACATTTGAGAAAAGATTTCATGCATTCATATTAATCAGTAACTCAAACATGAATATTTATGGCATTCCTTTTATTTTTAATTCTTATGAACTGAAGATACAGTTTTTAGCCTGACTGCAAGGAAGACTACAAAAGCACAAAACCTGACAACTGGGGAAGTGATTCAGGCTACCTGAAACACCGCGGGCTTCCCCAGGCAGCCCTCTGCATGCAACCCACAGTACTACTGCCAAATTAAAATTAAGACTAAGGCCGACACTCACAGATAACATCACTGCATCTCAGCTTTGGCACCGTCAGACTGAGCATGCCAGCTGGCATTTTTTCATCTGGAAGATTGTGCACATCACAGACCATTTTCAAGTTAACGTGGATCTGTGTACACATGATGGAGGGAAGAGCGAAGCCGATCAAAGTTCTTTTTACTTGCCTAAACAGGCCCGTGTTTAAAGGCAACATGAATAAATCTGATGCTGATCTACATGCAGTGGTTAGCTTATTCTAAAATGAAATCTCTCTCCTGATGTGATCTGATCACTGTATTGTTTATCCAGTCATACTGGATTCACTCCAAAATTTCAGTTTGTCTGTTCAAAATTACCTGAGTTGAAGCTTGCTATTATCACATCTGGTTTACCCTACAGCTGTGTCTTACCAACTTGATTAAAAGAATTAAAACAAAGCCCCAGTACAAACTGAAGTCACAAGTAGACCTCACCTTCAAAATACTGAGCCAGATTTGCCCCTCCCACAGTTCTTGTGCAGCCCAACTGGAGTCACTAGTATTTCTCATGGTCATAAGGGTGGACCTAAAGGGAGGACTTCATTTAAAACAGTCTGCAAGTGATAAGCAATAGCTAATTAGTGTCCATCTGATCTGCTTAACAGAAAAACTCAAACAGCTCATGGTACTTGAGGGTTAAAGACACTCAAAGTCCCTGTTGTAAAAAAAGCATGATTAGATCCCACATTAAAACAGGATTAAAATCACTTCTAGCATGCTCTATGTTTTGGGCTTGGCAGAACCTAATTTATCAAAGAGTATGCAAGACTTCCCCTTGCAATTCCCCACTAATTGCAAAAACTATGTAAATTCAATTTAAAAAACAAAACAAAAAACCTTTACATAAGAGATTTTGGTTTACTGCGCAGTCCTGTTTGTTTTAATTTGGTTGCCACAAACCTGAACTTCTCCCTCTCATCTTCTGGCTTATATCCTGCAAATACATTCCACTGGCAACCTTGAATCCCACCTAAAAGGGGTTAATTTACTTCTGTTCTCCTTGGAATCAGTGCAGAGAAGAGACTGAAACAGATTAGATATACTGGATAACAGAAAAGGAGAGAGGAAGCTATATAACATGATTTGTGAGGAACTTTTCATGGACAATCTTCCTATGAAGAACTATTGGCATTCCAGATGTTTCTGTTCAAAACTGTAAGACTGTTAACAGGCAATCTTCAAATATCACATGCACACTTAGCCAACCTTGGGAAATTCTCCAATGAACTAGTGAGTCTTACAATTTCAAATTCCATATATACAAAGATATGTGCATTTGTGTATATATGGACACATATACAAACAATGTGTATATATACGCATATATAAAAACACACACACATTATATATATACTTTTAAAACCTGTGCAAACCTAAAGCACCCCCAAAGCTACTGGAAATCAACCAGGCTCTCTCCAAGTCTTTCCACAAGTAGTCATCAGGGCTCAGGTACTTTCAAAGAAACCTTTTACAGAATGAGCCTGCTAAGCTGCATCAGATCACTTCATACGGAAGCACGCTGAAAACTGAAACAACGGCTCTCTCTGAAATGGCCAGCACACTCCATTTTGCAGGGGTCATTCCTAATACTCCGAACCTGTGGTTTCCAACAGTCTGAACAGCAAACCTCAGCAGGTAACTTTTCATCTAGATCGCTGAAGTGCACAACTCTCTACTAAGGCTCAAGGAATGTCTGAAGAGGGCGAGAGAAACCAGAGGTGTCTGCTCCCATGCTCAAACGTAACAGCTTTTAGAGCACTGCTCCATTCCTGTGCTAAATGCAAACTGTCATACGGGCCGCCTGCACTGTACAAAACCCCTACATACTACAGCCCAGACACAAGTACATTTGAATGATCTATAAAACAAGAATATGCCAGAAAATTACCCACAAACTTGTTTTTGCTCTAGTTTCCAGAATGCATAATCCCCCGTCATGTTTGTGCATATGAAGAATATTCAACACTCTCTTCATCGTTCTGAAAATACGTAGAGGAACATCTAGCAAACACCTTCAAATCTTGCGTAAGATTTGTCATCCTAATAAAATTGATGACTCATGATTTGTAGCCTCAATAAGTGAAACTGCTGACTTCAAAATCATTGCCAACAGTGAGCTGGCATGATAATTATGCCCATTTATTGTTAGCTAGCCACCTGCCTCCCAAAAATAGAACCAGAGATACAACGTCTAATTAGAAGTGCCTGAATTACCAGGGTTCCTATATGAAAAAACTGATGAGAATTCAGCAGAAGGTTTCCACTGCTATGTAAGAATTCAGTAAAATATTCTCTCTGCAGTATTCAGAGTATTAAAACCTTAATTTAATGACTGGCCCCACGAAAAACTTACTACTTGCAAGTTTTGTCCTTTGATTTACAGATAATTCTTTCCATTTTGTGTGAGGGTGTTTTAGGCACCCTGAAATGTAAACGCATCTCAAAAAGGATCACAGCCATCAGGAATTTGTAAAGAGAAGATAAATGTTATAAACTGCACTGAGAGTTTTTCAAGTAAAATCCAGTGTAAATCTCAACAGTTAATGAACAATTAATTAGTGTGCATTCCTAAAAACAGTTGAAAGTTAAGGAAGGTCAGATTGTACATAACTATTTGTAATGAAAACACGCCTACCACATCTGTGCAGTACTGGTTTACTTCCTACTTTGTTAGAAAGCATCTCAAGAAATTGCAGATTTGTACATGACATCAGAGGCCAAATCTAGATGCACCTTCTAAGTCAATACAAGTCCAAACTAATTCCTTCAGCAAGGACCTGATGTCCCTTTCTGTCCCAGCCAGTTGCGAAGGAGCGGTGGGTTCCTTAATGAAAACCTGCATTGCCTGCTTTTAACGAGTTTAAGCATCTATGTTGTGGAGCCTTCTGCACTGAAGATGCTGAATTTTTTCTCTAACATTCTGTTACATCCCCAGCACTCCTGTTTAAGAGTCCTTTTGCCATTGTCCTTCTGACTCTGACAATAATTACAATCACCAACTGTAAGCTGTCCCTTTCAGCGTTTTTTTTGTAGCCTCTCCTGTCTCTGTGACTGTCTCCTTTTGCACACCGCCTCCTGCAAGTGAAGGCAGCTCTCCTGTTCTCAACCTGCAAGGTGAGAACACACCAGCAGGTCAGCACTTACCATAAATTTAATAGGGAGATTTGTCCTAAGAGGAACAGAGCAGCCTGGATGAACAGTGTCACAACAGGATCACCACAGCTTGGAATACATCATACAGGGAAGCTTGAGATATTGCTTGCTGTCTGAGCGGGACAAAGGTCTTCTAACTCTCTCACTCCAGCCTTTGGTGCCTCTCTTTGTGGTCTGCTCCCATGTTCTCCTTGTTCTACCTCCATGTCCCCACACTGCTCATGGTACCATGTTCCACATCGCATATTCCCACCAGGCTTATTTCTCTGACTCTCTCCCACACTTCTGCCAATTGTGCTACCATACTTCCCATAGCTCTTCAAGCAGAGCTAGCATATAGCGAAAGGACTTTCAGACATCTCCCAGAAGTAAAACATGGCACTGGGGATTACACAGAGGAATGAAAGCCTGGCAAGTGGCTGGGATGCAGAACAAAGTCTGGCTTCACACAGGAGAATCAATGCTTCACTTTTACATGTGGGCAGGATTTATTTCTCAGCCATTTAGACACAGCAGAAGATGAACCGCCACCAAAGCAACAAACCCAGAGAGCTGAAACACGCAGCACGAGCATATCTTTGTACAACATACCCAACCCACCTTCCTGGAGTTGTTCTGTGATGTACCACGGCATCTTAGCAGAGAGACAGCAGCCAGCACGGACAGTTTAACGATAGTTAAAGCACAGGGTGCACTCACAGTGGGGCTGCCATTGTCATGAACATGGGATTTTTTCTAACCATTAAAATTCTCCCACAATGGCTACTGAAATCACCAGGGTAGATTAGTACAGGCTTACTTTTACTGGAGGTTCTCCCCCTGCCAAACCCTGCCATATATTGAAGTGCAAAAGGTGATAGATGAGAATGTAATCACATCATAAAACATTTTGAGATGAGAAAGGATCTGACTCTCCTAGACTGTGATACCATAGCTATTCCTTTTCATGCTACTGCAGAGTTGATGAAACAGACGTAACACACACACACAGAGCACAATCAGTGTGTCCTGCTCACCAACCTACCAGCATCTTCCGTATCTAAGTTCTGGTAACACTAATGTCCACACACAAATCCACCACTGAATCTTCTGATGATTAGACTTGCTTTCACATGTGGATGGAAACAGAACTTTCTTGTACAACATCAACTGAGGATCTAGGGAACTGGTCTGGAGGCTGTGCGGTTCATTTCCCAGGCAAACTATCATGAAGATGAGAGCAGTAAAAACTGTTAGTCAGCATGACAGCCTTCAAGAGCACTGCCTCTCTCAGAAATGCAGTTCTTATTAAAGCAGAAACAGCTGGTAAACCATCCAGGACTCATCCTGCAGACACCTGTAAGCACAGCTTCATTTTATACGCAGGGAGTAGACATCATAAGGGAAGAACAAAACCTATCATCTCCTAAAGGTACTTGTTTTGCAGCCACTGCAAAATTCAGCAAAGTTTTTCAGGCACTCCAACCCACAATGGAGCCATTTGATTTAACATTTCCTTACAGATCACTATTTTCTACAGCATAAAATACTACCATTGAAAAACTTTACATAAAGTACTAAAATCTAGTCAAGCCACAGAACGCATTACTTGCACCACCCCGAAAGGAACATTTATGAATACCAAAATGAAGCCAATTTTGGTACCAACTGTTCCTACATAAAAGGAACACTCACTCTGATTTCCCCAAACAGAAAAAAAAATTAGGAAAGACATTTTTAGATCATATAAAAATACAAAGAACTGATATAACCAACAAGGAAGTGTGGCTTGTGTGTGACACTATTAATCTATCTTGACTGAACAACTATATATATATTTCACTGTTCCACCTCCCCTTTTTGTTTGCTGTTGAGGACAGATAAGTGTTACTTGCAATATCTTGGCACAGGACTTTCACTAAGTACTAGGTACTGCAATAGCAAAGCAAAATCTCAGTCCCTCAGGTTTTGTAGAATTTTACCTCAGGCCTAATTGACCGAAAGCTCTCAGCTCCAGATACATGTTGGAAAAACACCTACTTGGAGAACTAATGTTTTCTCTGTAGGAAGTGCCAGCTTGGTCAAACAAGGTATTTTTAAAATTCTGACAAAATCCCACGAGCTTCTGCCAACCATATACTAGGAAGGCAAACACGAACTGAGACAAAGAACACCACTTCTGGAACGTGCGGGGTATTTAAAATCAGAAGCATGACTGGTTAAGCGAGGCACATCTCTTGCGGGCTCCTAGCACAGAGACAAAAGGACCACAAGAAAGTTAAAAGTGCTGGTGCTGGGGACTGCTTACTAACTGGAAACAGGAAGTAATTTTTATACAAGCAAGCATTTAGGAGAAACACATCCAGCACAGAGCCAGAAACACAAACTAGAATTTTGACACCGAGCAACTTGTAGCTAGTAAGCAGCAAAAGTGGATTCAACTTTCTAGCAATGAAATTATTGTTTGTCCTTCTTTAGTGATGGTGTAAAAGCTACCAGAGGACACAAAGAGCTTTGCTAAAAGTAAGATCATAGTTAATGATTAACTTGCCATGAAGTTGACCAGACTCCATTTCTGAAGGATGAATCTCAAAGGGATTCAGCAATGAATGCGAACTTTTCTAAATATTTTATTGAACGCTGTAATAGACTGAACAGTTGTACAGGCTATTGCAAATAGCAATAAATATTAATCAAATAAATATTGCAAATAGCTAAATCTGTGGAAATAATGACTGTACTTTAAGCTTCAGTCTCAAAATACGTGGGCATAGAAGGGCTCGAGCACCTTTATTGATGCAAGACCCAACTTCAGTCAAGAAGAGATCTCCTCCACCATCCTCTCCAAAAACAGGGCTGACAGCACAGAGAACCAAGCACGATTCAACCCAAAATGTCAGAAATATGCCTCGTTGCACACAACTTGGTCACCTTGCTCACACCTCCGTGGAACAGCTAGTCAGCAAGCTGAACCAAAGCCCTCAGTGTGCACAGCAGAATTCATGGCGACTCCATCTCTTCATGCCAAGATGATGGTGTCAGAGATGACAAAGAGTGGAACAAGTGGCATACCATGGTGGCAAGAGCTGGGAGAGCAATGCTCAGTCAGAGCAGTGTTTCTAACATTGCCAGCGGTAGATAGAAGAGCAGCTGAAAGTCCCCGAGCATTTTGCAGATGTAAAGTCAGCACTTAGAACATCAAAATAACCTGTGAGAAGAGAGTGCTTTAACTATCATCCTGTGGTAGACTGATCCTGGAGGACACACAGATGGCTTGACCTTATGTGGCTTGACTTTTGACCAAACCCCCGACTGGAGAGGTGTCCACGAAAGCCAGCCTGACACCTAGACAGGTCTTTGAGGTAGCTTCAAGGGCCTACGAAGACTCAGTCAAATGTAGCATTCCGTAAAGGCAAGAAGAAGATGGACATTTGCTGGAGATGGTTTAGTCAGTCTCCCCTGGGGCAAGGATGCACTGGAGATCTAGGAGGGATTGTGGACAGAGACTGAGATTACAGAGTGGATAGGAAGATCTTTCCTTATTGATGTGAAAATAAAAAGCTAGTCATCAGCATCTAACACATTAGAAATTTTCATATGGAGAGAGACAGAAGGGACTTGCTCTTTCTGATAAATATTCAGAATTATTAAGTTTTATTTTTAAGGGACTTTTTTTTTCAAAATTGGCTCACAGCTGTGTCACCTTTTGTGCCATTTTGTCAGGTTTACTAAAATAACTTTTTATTTACTCCAAAGTGTCTTTTTAGAGAAGACTTAAAACTGTGCCAGGAAATAAAAGTGCTAATTTTTTTAGATGTGAAGGTATCTTAAAAAACTACGTTGCTGTGCCTTTGATCATTTATGGGTGTAAGGTACATGCTGTTGAGAGAAGTCATACCCTCTGTTAGTTCAGCAGATACAGCACAGAAAAAAACAGCCATGCTTTCAGGCTCACTAACCTTCTCTGTCTTTTTCAAGTCTGAAATAGAAGCCATAATTGGCAAGCTAAGTACTAATTGAGAGCAATTGCTCTAACTGTAACTTGATTATGTTAATCAAGTAACAGTTTAGAAAAAAAAAGGATGATGGTTGATAGTAATTATCTTTCTGTTCTGCAATACTAACACATTTATCATCCTCTTCTTTGCTAACATCCTTTTACTAGACGGGCATCAACTACCTTGTCTTTCAAATTGTTTGACTGAAATACAGCTGTGCCTTCCATAGGCAAGGTGTTATGCAAGCAACATTCAGATTTGGTTTTAATTTTGCTAGTGTTCTTTCTCCCTGTAACAAACCCAACTGAGTCCTTCTAGGCAGAGCGGGGATTTCAGACATTCTTTCCATGAATCCTATAAATTGTACCGAGTCTCAATCACACCTGAATGTAAGGACACAGACTCTGACCTATAATTTAGCTAGTTGTTTCACAGGAAAATCAACACCTTCTTCCTCTCCCACCCTCAGCTGGATTTATTTATTCCATTACCATTCTCACTACTTCTGTAAAATTAATTTCCTTCTTCAGAACACACAGGTCTTCATGCTTTGGCTTTCTTGAAAAAGAAGAGTTAATTGCATCCTTCAACACTTGATATGATTGAAGAATGCTCTCAGTGAAACCTGGTTGTGCTAAAAGAGTCAGTGGGCACTTTGCTATCAACTCTCTGCAGGATGACATGAACAAACTATGGAATCCAACATCCTCTTTCGTTGGTGGTGATTAATTTGTGACAGTACTATTTTAACAATAGGGTTTTTTTTGTTTATTTTGCTATATACTATTCCAGGATTCTCCTACTCCTGCTTTATTATGTTTCTGAGAAAGCACACATTACTGCATACTCACACAAATATCCAGCATAAACTGGTAAAATGCTTTTCTTCATTGTTTGCTTTTTTAAGATGCTCAACATTTTCCATCAATTATAAGACCCATAATTTCTTCTGCTGACTACTTCTCACTTCTTCCTTCTATTCCTGAGTTCATGGATTCCATAATTTATTTCCTCTTTTTCTTTCTGTTGGGACTTATTTTTGTATGGGTAGTTCCTTATTTTATTTTATTATTTTTTTCATTTAACAAAGTTTTCCCCAAGATAACTACCTAAAATTAGAAATCCACAGTTACTCAACCTGTGTTGTGTCCTACCAACTTGATGTCAGATGTTTGCTGCACAATTAAGACAGACTGATTTAAAATTATTTTTGAGTGAAACAAATACATGTACCTAAACTGCAACTAAACATGCAAAAAAAACTGCAATGTCTTTTTTCAATGAAGGACATGCTATGATGTGTGCAGAAGTGACAGAGAGATAAGAAGCTCAAAATACTTTCCCATAGGAAGAAACATGTCAACTCTATTGCAGTCCAAAAGATCCTGCACCTTTTGATTCAAAGACAATAAGCTTAGACTGTCAGTATCACAGAACTAAATAACAGAGGACCCAGCACAAATTCTTACTAGAACAAGCTAATAACATTAATGGGGAGATAAAAAAAAAACACCACCCTCAAATAGGGTAGTAGATTTCCTACAGCTAAGGATATAAAACTATAAGGCTGCAAGTAGTGATTGTAACAAAACATGATGTGTCAGAAGTTTCAAGAAGAAACTTGTAAGGCCTTCAAGACCCCGTTAATAAATTCTAAGTGAGTAATTTTTAATCTGTTCTTCTTCATGCAGAGAATGGGTTGACTCAATTGATTTGAATGTAGAACTAAATACAAGGTTTTATTACACTACAGGCTTCCTCCCCCTCACTCCCCTGATTTCAAGGCCATTCAGCAGGCGCAATTTCTCTACAAGCTCCGTTAGTGTTAGGGACAAGGATTTAACCGATCACAGCATCACACAAATTTCATGACCCTGCAATCCAGTTGCTAGCATCAGTCAACATTATGCTCTTTAAAAACAAAGTTCAGACTCCACAGCTTTTAAGTAGAACAGATGCCAAGTCCCCTATCCCACTGTTCTTTTGTGCAAAAGCAAGGTGGCACCCAGAGCATTCTTTTTTTTTTTTTTTTTTTCATTTCTGCCGTTTTTCACAGTATCACAATTACGCACTCTTCTAATGTATCATGATTTTCATTGACTTTAATTCTAGGTAATATAAAAATTTTTAGCTGTATTGTAAAAGATTTAAATTTTATTTGCACATGATGGCTTCATGAATATTACAACATCTATCTTATACCACCTTTTTCACGGTTCGTATCCTATTACTATAACACACTACTGGCTGCATCCCTCAAATATGAGTTGTCAATGAGTTGTTAGCTGCATTTCAAAGCAATAAAATAGAGAATTATGCACCACAAAAATAACAATTTATTATTACTCATCACCTTGGGAGATGATATGCTTTGGACTTGTGAAAGCTGATCATTGTCTTCCGCTTCCCTCTTTCATAAAAGAGATTTGTGTGAAATGCTCCAAAACATGCAGACTGCTAACAGTCAATAACATTGCCGCAACTGAAAGGGAGAACCCTAATAACAGAGCTCAGGGAAAATGCGTGCACGAGCATGTATGCCAAATCATATTGCAACTCTAGGTTTAAGAAAAAAAAGAGAAGCAAGTACAGGGGAGAACTTCAAAGTCAAAACTGGAACTAGAAACAAAGTGTACTAACTTTTTTTTTTTTTGTAGCTGTCTGTTCTGGAGTGTGACTCAGCTGAACAAAGGCTTTTGTCTTCATTTAGAAAGAGTCCATATGGCACAGGAAGTGGCAAAATCTGCTCTCTGGAATGTGCCCATAGTTAAATTTGTTTTCATGGGAATGTAACATAGAAAGTCAAAGTCCCCAGCTTTATATACACAGTAAATCACAATCCTGTTTCACAGAAGCTGATGAGACAAGGGTAAGATGCTGGTTCACTTCAGAATGAGGAGGCATTCAAATAGAAAAACTGAAATTTGTAGGGAAAAAAATGAGTGAAACAGTTGACAGCATTTGATTTTTCACTTGTGTTTAACGAATCTGTAAATACCTGTATTTATAAGTTAAAATAGAAAGAACAACCTGAGAAGCACAGGAGTATGTGACAGTCTGTGCTACCACTATTAATCCAAAACTGCGTAACAGTCACCACAAAAAGTACCACCAGGTTTAACAGTAGCATCTACATTTGAAATATCTGTATTTCCCTTTTTATATCATACCTGCTACAGAGTGCTGAAAATGGAACATAAACAGTTTCTAAATCTATTTCTAAAAATCTGTTTTAACAGTACCGAGAGATATTAAGCACTTGGATGTGACCAGACCAAGAGGCTGCAGTTTATCAGCGTTTTTAAGTTAAACATCATGTAGCAGAAAACACAAAGAAGCAATACGTTCATTTAAGGACAGATTTTCCTGTTCATTTGGGCACTTCAGTACCTGTGTTTGGACTAGTTCCCGTCACTCTCATTCTCCAAATATTCCCACATCATCAGTGAATTTTCTGATGGAAATCCACCATTATTCTACATACAGAGATCTCTCAGGAATTACCTGCTCTCATGCAAAGAAACATATTTTCCATCAAGGAGTATATGTTTTTTCTACCATACAAAAAAAAATTTATCTACCTTAGTGAAATAACGTTTATCCTCAATTTAATAAACTAGTGCCACCTACTTTCATGCTTTTTTTTCCCCATAAAAATATGAGCACACACATCGGAAGTTTTTGCTTGCTTGCAGAGTGAATGAGAGGGAGTGTGCTGCACAAGTAAGTCCTGTCTATGTATGCCACAATCATGAAACGTGTTATAAATAAAACCGTATGAGAGAGAGTATCATCATTCTCCTTTTGCTGTATGCTGAAGGAAGCGTTGGGGGTAAATATCAATACAGGAGTGAGAGCCTGCACACACATGTTTATTAAATGCAGAGAAACAGACATAAAATGGAATAGTTTCTCTCATTGTTGGGCAGGCTGAGTGCATGAGACACTTCACATTAATAGGAATTATAGGATCTGGTTTCTTTTCCCATTTTCTCACTTGAAACAGTTGTGAATTTGTGTCAACCAGTACCTGCAGCATATGTCTGATGTTTTCATGCCTGTCTAATACTTCAGTGATCTTCAGAGCACATACCTGAAGATGAGGAGGCAAAAAAAAAAAAAATCCATTTTGCTAGTAAAAATAACTCAATAATAAATGTAGTCTAGAGTTGGTTAGAAAGTGCTGCAGTTTGACCTACCAGTTAAAGCCGTTAATGATACACTGTGCAGTATCAGTTCAGAGAAGCTATGAAACCGCCAAGCCATGTTGTTTATACACAGCAGTGTTCTGTAAAACATGTCTCTGACACACAGTGCTAACAGTTTCTTTTACTGAAGCCATGTTCTTCTTTTTCCTTCCTTATCTTCTTTTAAAATACGTGCTTTGGTGACAAAGGAAGACTAACACAGAACATGGTGAAGAAAGATAAACTACCTCACTTTTCTCTTGTACCACGACTTCTTTTAGTGATCTAAAACATACCAAAGAGAAAATAACTCTTCTTAATGTAATATGTGTCTATTTTATTTCCAGTTCTGAGTTATGCAATGATCTCTCCTGTGAACAATGTTCTTTGCTTCACAGGTACTAGATAATGTGCAGAGATGTAAGGCTGACTATATATTGCCATCATGGTATTGTTCTACCCTTGTGTATCCCGCCTTTTATTAAGGTTGCCCTTAATGAAAGTGCAAAACAAAAGCAACACTTTCTAATGTTGCGGTTCTGCAACGATGGAAAAATTCATATTGGGAAAACAAGTCAGCAAGCCTAAGATGTCAGAATATTATTCAAATGCTTGAAAAAGATAGTGATGTTCCTCAGGGGTCAGTACTGGGACCGACACTGTTTAACATCTTTTTCAGTGATACAAACAGCAGGATTCAGTGCACCCTCAGCAAGTCTGTGGGTAGCACCAAGCTGTGTGGTGCAGTCGACATGCTGGAGGGAAGGGATGCCATCCAGAGGTACCTCAGAGGGACCTGGGCAGGCCTGAGATGGCCCTTGTGAACCTCATGAGGTTCAACAAGGCCAAGCGTAAGGTCCTGCACTTGGGCCTGGCCTTTTCCAGGTGGAGACCAGATTGAGAGCAGCCCTGGGGAGTACCTAGGAGGAGTAGGAGGAGTACCTATGGGTATTGGTGGATGAGAAGCTCAACAAGAGCTGGTAACGTGCGCATGCAGCCCAGAAAGCCAACCGTACCCTGGGCTGCACCAACAGCAGTGTGGGCAGCAGGGTGAGGGAGGGGATTGTCCCCCTCTGCTCTTGTCAGACCCCACCCAGAGCCCTGTGTTCAGCTCTGGGGCCCCAGCACAAGAAGGACATGCATGGACCTATTAGAGCGAGTCCAGAGGGCGGCAACAAAGATTATGAGAGTGCTGGAGCACCTCTCCTGTTAAGACAGGCTGAGGGAGCTGGGGGTTCAGCCTCAAGAAGAAAACGCTCCAGGGGGACCTGACAGCAGCTGAAAACAGGGTAGATTTAGACTGGATATTAGAAGAAATTTTCACTGTGAGGGTGGTGAGGCACTGGCACAGGCTGCCCAGAGAAGCTGCGGATGCCTCATCTCTGGCAGTGCTCAAGACCAGGCTGGATGGTTTTTTTTGCAGCTTAGTGTATTGGGAGGTGTCCCTGCCAATGGCAGGGGGCTGGAACCAGATGAGCTTTAAGGTCCCTTCCAATCCAAACCATTTTGCGATTCTATGATTCTACAAAAACTCCTCAGAGACTGTGAAAACATAAGTGGCCACAGCACTACACAGGGGAAAGTGTTTCTTTAGATTAATTCAAATATATGTAGTAACTTTTGTGAATTTTACTAAAGGTTATGCTACATCACCATGTATCTAGAAATCGGCTGGTTTGTAGAGCAAGAATGCAGAGAAAGCACCAGATAGGCTTTCTTGTCTCAAAATCGAGTCCTAATTGAACTTACCCTCAGTAAGTATCTGCATGGTAAGCGTTAACCTCCATTTGTACAGATTGAAATACCAATAAAGAGAAGTTAAGCTTCCCTCAAAGCTGAAACAGCATGGGCATACGAATCACATTCACAGTACAACAGTTGTTGTTAGACTACTTTTCCATTAATAACAGGGTTTTTCCTTCAGACAATTTCCTTGCCTGATATTTGGATATATCTAAAATATAAACCATGAACAGAAAAAAGCCTGTAATGGCTAAAAAATTAAAGCAATATACATTTGTTATGCCTCATCCACAACCATTTAGTTCCTTCATATAGCTTCAACTGTATCACGTGCTCTGGATGTCTTGCCTATTTACTTGCTTTTGTTTTACCACATATTCTTTCAGTTTGCATGTCTAAATCCTTTAGAAAGTCTGATATGAGAGATGGGGTGCAACCAAATATGCATGTGTTATGAAAGCACGGATAAATGAAAGCACAGATAAATTAAGCAAATTGTACATGACTACAAATGGCCTATGCCATGATTTACCCAACTTTCATAAATGAGAATATGCATATCATGCACATAATTTTAGACATACAATCAGGTACATAATGTAAAAACCCGTTTTCCCACATTTTCTTTTGTTTTTGTGTGTTTTTTTTTGTTTTACTTTTAAGAAAGTAAGCCTCCAATGCATATTATCAGTATTCAAAATGCAACACAAAAAAAAATTCCTTGAAAGTTATTGACAGATCAGCTACAACCTAGCAGAGGATAAAAAAATACCAGATGGAGCAGAAGGAAGAATTCCTTGACATTAGTACATGATACCAAATGCTGTACTTAAAAGCCAAACTCTCCCCTCCCCCGGCACAACAAGCCTTTCCTTGGAAAACTGTTTTTCAGCTATTGATGGTGACTATTGTCAGTTTGCTATTTTAGTCAAAGGCAAAAATAATAGAAGTTATGATCTCATAAAATGCTGCTCAGACTTGCTTATCTGCCTTGAAAGTGCCACTTAAAAGAAAGAAAAGGCAGGTACTCACTGAAAATTGAAACCTAAACCCCATAAACCATTATAATACTTAGTATTTTGACATTTGACTTTACAGAAAACTGTAAGCACTGACAGGGTGATGCAAAAAAAAAAAAACAAACACGCAACACAGGGAGATGATATTTACAGCTAAAGGAAACATGACAGAAAAGAATAAAACATGCATTTAAAAGAAACCAGGTATCTATGTATCTCATTGCCTGTAAACACATACATAGCAGCAGCAGTTTCACTGACAGGAGATTTATGAGAGCTTAAGAAAAAATCCAAAGCCAAAAACTTAAAAATAGTATTGATATGAAATCCACGCCAGTAAGTCATCTGAAAATCCTGCTTAGGTTGTTTCCACAGCCCCATGCTACCATAACATTTTTAAGCATGTAGGAGATGTGAAAGTTAACCATTTTCTCTTACGAACCTTAACTGAAGCTGTCCACAAGGAACTGTCAGACTTTTTCCCCCATGGGATTACTATGGCATTTTATCTCCTCCTAAAAATTAAAGAAAAAGAACTGAAGTGTTATGTTTCCCTTCTAAAGATCTGACTGTATTTCTACTTCTTGCAGCATATGGGAAGCAGAAAGTATGGCACTGTGACTGCTATCATAGAGGAGAAATAGAAAAAACACACATACTCCTGAAGAATGAAGGGGCAAACACCTTGAGGAGTTGAAGTCAAAAAAAAATGCTACCACCTTTGCTTGCCAAAATTATGACCTTTCACAGGATTTTAAGCAATACACAAATCAAGAGTAGAATGCCTTCCTGGAAGTGTTCTGACAGCATCAGAGAGCATTTATTAGTATACCTTTTTCCAGGAAAACAAGTGCTCCTCTTGCCAGGGTCCTGTAGCACAGGCATGACGTAAACAGACTTACTTTTATCTAAAGATATCCGTTATGTGATGCCTTAAGAAAGTATTTGGGAAACACTAGCAACCTATGAAGTGCTAACAACACAGAGATGAAGAAATGTCAAAATTCACAACTTATACACGCAGGAGACAATTTCCATTCTCTCTCAACCTTGAGACTCTGTTTAAGATTCCATGCCATACTGTGAAGGGATGATATGTTTCTGTAAATGCAAAGGAACACTAACATACAAAATATTAAAAATTACGAGAAATGTTTGGTTTTTTTCTCCCCAGATTTAAACAAGCATTTACTTCGTAAATCACATTGCTTAAATGCATGTACGGTAAGGACACTGAGGCCCCTGGAATTTTGATTCAGTCAGTATTTAATCCTTCCAATGGTTCTTTGCAGATAAACATAAAACAAACATTCAAAACCCAAACTTGAAGAAACTCTCCTCGTTTTGTTAAGAATTGCATGGCATTTTCTTCAGAGCGCAAAATTAAGCTAGTTTCGGTAATTGTATCTTACGGAAGCAAGGAACCTTTTTACCTGGTCAGTCACAAATCCTAGCAGTAGTTCAGCTATTTAAAAACAAGTGTTCATTTCAAAGTTGTTTTTTTTGCCTGCTTCCAACTTGTCCTTGAGTATAACATGTTATAAAATGGGAATGTTGGTTTTGAGCTTATTTTTGAAACAAGCATCCTAAATTCAAAATAAATGAGTGCTTTTGATGAATATACTTCCTATTGTGCTGCTGAGAAAAGAACATGCAAACAGCCAGAAAAGGCTATTTCTTTTATGCTTCATAAAAACATACATTGCTTTCTTGTTCTGCAGTCACTTAACAGTCTGCAACACTTAAACCACTTGCTGTCTGCACATTGCACACTTAAAATTTGCCTCCCTGTGTTTCCATAGGTAGCTAATCTGTTCAGCCTTTAGCTCATGCGCTGTTTGTTGTCGTTCCCTTCCGACCACTGGTTTTACAGACACTCACAATGCAGCAGAGACTTTGCTGCCATATGCGGCTTAGAAATACTATGTTCAGCTATATTTCAGGGTTTGCTTATTCTGTACAAGGCAGACACTGAATTTGAAACAAATCATTTTATGACTGCAGTTACTGTATATCTAAGCGACCAAGAGCTCAGGTCAAGTAGTCATAAGATGTTGAAGTCCGTGCATACATTTTGTTTTGAGTCACTGTCCAAAAGCTAGAAATAGTCACAGAATTATTTATTTAAAGTCTTTTAGCTATCATTAAAATAAAACAGAAGCATCTCCTATAAAGCACAAATCAATGAGAACAATCAATAAATCCTTCTTTACGTACAGGTATACACTTATCTTCTTATATCTATCTCAGAGAAGCACCAATCAGACACATTTCAGCCCAGTTTTTATTTTTAAACCATTACTTCTGGGAATAGACTCAGAGGCTACTGGTGCAACAGAGCTGACTCCGGACAGCCTTATTTGCATATCCCTTGTTCTTCTGAATAAATTAAGTAAAAGGATAGCTTTAATCCCTTTAAATAAGATAAGGTGTTCTTTACATTTTAATAATTTGTAGCAACTGAGTTTGTTGATGAAGCTCCCTATGTTACAGCAAAGTCAAAGTCAACCAATCACGTCACCTTTTCTCACCTAGCCTATTCCATTTCCTATATTAATTAAGTGTTGGGATTGTGAGACTGCCTGCTTACCCTGTTAGACAACAGTGGATTGGGAAGACTACGATGCAAATGGTGCTTCCTAATCTATATTTGAAATGTAACCAACATTCAAGCCCACCTTGATCACCCTACAGCAAGTCTTGACCAGCAAGATCCACGTACAAACACCCACCTGACAACTGCTAATAAGCTACAAACTCGTGTTTTAAATTTTCTTGCCATCGAGTTTTACACATATGATGGCTTCTCATTTGGAGCAAAGTAATTCATAATTTCAAAGATCAAAATTTCAGTAGTCAATCAATAAAATCAGGCACAAAAACAAAGCCCAAAACAACCTTGGCGCAAACAGGAAATGTTTGAAGCTTACAACATTCAACTGCTATGCTACTATTAGCTAGTCTAGCCATTATGAATGATAGGAATTAAAAAGTGAAGCAATACTTAGAGTTGTTCTGCCAACCACATCTGAAATAAAGTTCTCAACCCCTCAAAACATCCATAGATGAAGAACTCATGGCAGATGCTAGAACAGTTCCTAAAGAAAATAGAAATTATGATAAATGAACAAGACCTGAAGGGCTTTGGGAAGTCTCACATCTGATTTTTATTATGAAGCTCCAACAATATTTACGTTCTTCAAACAAACTATTAAGGTATATGACAAATGAAAGACTTCACCTCCAGGCACACTACTTTAAGAAGCGTGGTCATTAACACTAACTTCAAGCTCCATTCCCTGTCATCTGATTTACGAATCAGTCTGGTGACCACCGATGGTCATCTGCTAGCTTTCAGGAAACTCATGTGGGTCAGAACAGTGGGCTTGGTCTTGTAATTAGAAGTCCTGGAACAGAGTTCATTCTCACAAACATACCATGGCCATGAACAAAGTTTTGAAAAAAATCATGCTACAATGAAATTGAAGTAAAACTGAAGAACACAGTATCATCAGTAATTTCTGAAACACTGGGTAAGGAAGCCAGATTCTGTCTTCAAATGAGGTAAGAACTACACTAGTCTGAACAAAGTTAATCAGGTTTTTTTGTTTGTTTGTTTTTTAAACGGAACACAGTCACAGGAGACCCTCACAGTGCTTTGAGTATCTCTGGAAAGGTGGAATTCAAATAAGGCTAGTGTCAAGGCAGCCAAAAGTAAATGTGGGCTTATAATACACTGCAGCTAAAATACTATCAGATTATAATATTCTGGATTGAAATTACAGAAGAAAGAGGCCATTGTTCAAGAAGGAAAGAACAGGGTGTAAGAAGGGGTACAAAGGAAACGCACCTTTATCCTGAAGTTTCAGCTTCAACTGTCCTGACTGCCGATTTCTCACCACAGAGGGCATTCCCATCTCTCTCGGGTTGCTCAGCTCTAGAGCTCACACAACCACCGACTAAATTGGACTGACTTGCTGAGGCAAGCACAAACCTTTTTTGTTATGGGATGTTTCCCCTAGTGCTAGTTTTCAGCCACATCAGTGAGCTGACCCATCAGACACATTCAAGACCAACAATATTCACTGCAATACTTCTGCAAAATAAAGGTTTACAGATGTTATCAGTGTGAGGTAAAGAGAATCTTTATAAAAAACAGTCTCAATTACAGTGGTGTGAGTAAACATCAGCTATTAAAATTCCCTAGAAATCCATGAAAACCCATCTAGTCTAGGGGCACTGCACATAGCATCAAAAAAAAGTGTTCCAGTGAAGACTTCCATCTGCCTATCTGATTGTAATGCAATTATGTGATGATAATGTGATTTTTTGGTAAAAAAATAAAAATGCAACACACGCAATTAAGACTACTGCAAACATACACTAGGCTTAAAAAGATTTTCAACTCCATAAAAACATTCAAGTTTTAGGTTTCATTTCAAAATGACGGCTATAAAATCCTCAGAGGCAGCCTAGGGTCACCTTAGCCCACTTCTCTCCCACATATGCCTAGCAGGTATGGTAACAGACAAGGAGAGAGATCTTTTCTAAACGTGTTTCCACGCAAGTTTAACCACTCCCCCCACCTAAAGATGAGCAAAATTTCAAACAAAAAGACTTCACTCAAAGTGAGAGGTGAAGAACTACATTATCACTGACTCCCAAAAATCAACTGTAAAGAAATTCACATTAAGGATTTAAAAATTTAAGTCTAATATAAATCCCTTGGCTAGACTTACTGAAGAGCAAGTTCTCAGTAGCACATCCAGGCTTCTTACAACACAGAAACCATCAGCTCATTAAACACATGTACCATGCAACACGAATGAAGGAGTTTCAGAACTGTTCAGTTTGTTCACATTTTGTGGCAGGGAAACTTCTTTTCTTTAGGCTCACAGCTTTGGAAAGATTTCTCTGTCTAAACACAATCCCTGGACAGTACCAAAGACTGTCTGTTGGGAAAAACTGAGAGGTATCTGTTTATTGTTCAGATAAACAAATTTCAGAGCATTTATTTCTTCTGTTCCAAATACGTCCTGTGTTCAAATACCATCACCTTTATTATTTAGAAAAAAGCTAACATGTGCATATACACATGGGCTCATGTTTAGCTGATCTGATATTCCTGGGGTGCCAATTCTCCGTTTGGAGACACACTACTGGAGCAACATAACGTTGCTGAACAGGCATTAAATAAAGTTTCCATGATTACGTCCCCTGGTGTTGCAGCATTCTGCCAACCAGCACAGACAGTAAGGGCAGGAAGAGAAGCATGTTCAGGTTACAATACTTACAGATAGCCAGAGCATGATAAACTACATGTTTCAACACAGAAAAGCACCATTGCCTCACATGTCAGAAGTAATTTTTTTTAAAGCAATTCAGCTAAATCAGCACAATCTGCTGCCTGTTTAAGGTGCAGGTGCTCTGAATCTCTCCTGGGACTACACAGGAAACCTAAGCTTAGAATTCAAACCACAGATTCATGAGCATTTCTTTGCCTATATGGCTCAATCAGTTGCACAGATCCTGTGCTGCTCTCCTCCCCTTGCTCAAAGTGCATATTGTGCCAGTGAGTCTGCGGACCACATGGTGAACTCAAGATCTCACACACAATCCTGCTAAAAATAACTTTTGGGGGCAAGGGCAGGGGGGGAAGCTACATTATTGTGGTCCCACAGACAGTTGTGCTGATATAACTGCCTTGCTGGAGGAAGGGTAGAACAAGTAATAGAAGACTGCTGAAGGAAATGTTTCTGTAACATTACAAGGCACCAAAGAGAGATGCTCTGCTGGTGTGTGACCCCTCTGCAGGCTTCCTATTAGGAGCTGTTATCCTTGTCAGGCCAAAGGAAACTGGAGCCTCCCCTGGAGTGGGAAGCAGCTGCCCCACTCCCTTCCATTCTAAAGACAAAGGCAGCAGGCTTTTCTTTTCCAGCACTGTATCCTTGTAAAAAATCCATTGTATTGGATTTTTTTCCCCTCCGGATTTGAGATCTGTCAAATCAAAGTTAGAGCTTTTTACCAGACAAAATTGTGGCAATGTTAACTGACAATAAAACGCAAAGTAGTCCTTTATCTAATACTACGCTATTTCATTCTCCTTTGCAAACCTCTCATGCTCACAAACATCTGGCTCAATCCTCAGACTTCTCAGATAAAGAGGGTCACTGGAATTAGTGTGGCAGCCTGTTTGACTTTTGATAGGCGTTTAATGTGTTCTATTAACAACTGTGGGAAAAAGAAGTCTATTATAATCACTCTGTATTTAAAAAAAAAAAAAAAAAACTAAAAATAGGCTAGGTAAGTTAAGCACTCACTTAAGAGCATGCACAGCATACTGTGATTTTTCCTGACATTGTGATTTCAGCTTCAGTAGTTTTTTGCTTGTTTTTTTTTTTTGTTCGTTTTTAAGGTATTCCCTAAGCAGGAAGGCTATACCTGAGCTGCAGAAGGCAGAGAGCATATAACAGCTTAGCCTGCTTTAAAGCCAATGTTGTGGTTCCTAACTCCTCAACCCAACAAAAACAATCTCATGTGTACATATATAGATATACTTCCTGGATTGGCAGGTCAGATCTACCTACAGGAGGGAACAAATTGCTGCAGCGGAAAGTAAGCACCAGAGCTGGCACCAGCAGAGGGAGGTAGGGACGGGACCTTCACTGAACGATAGGTAAAATTCACAGCCAGAAACCAAACACACTGTAAGAGGGATGTTACAGCTAAGGAGAGCTGTCCTGTATCCTGGCGCATCATTCCAACAGCTCTCCCTTGGGCAAGGGCAGAGGGTTTCACGTCAGAGTAAGACATCGTGCATTTCTACCAGAGCACTAAGAATCCCAACAGCCACTGTCACGTCTCCATCAGTGACAGCAGTTTTATCCGATTTTACCAACACTGATCCTTCCATTATGACAACCTCAGTCAGAACTGGGATGCACCCATTTCAAATGAATGATGTGTTTTTAAAAGACCGCATTAATATCAACAACTACCCTCACGCAAAATTAGTAACTACTTGTATTTCCAGAAAGCACAAATATTTGCACTGTGTGACCTCAGTTCCTAGAGCCCAATAAGTAACTAACAATTCAGTGTACACGTTTACATTAGACATTTTAGATGTTAGGTAATGAGAGTAAACTCAAGGTCTGGATAAGCCCTGCTAAGATTGCTTGAAACTGGAATTACAAAACGGAGAATTTATCATCATCCTATCCAAAAATAAACACATACACAGAAAGTGCTCAGCAAGAACTTGGGACTCATGAAAAGTTATCAAAGTTTTGCATTCGTAATTCATATTTTAAAGCCTCCCTGTGTAAAGGTAGTCCTATTTTATTCATATATTCTCATCAGCTTGTATTATTTAAAACATGTGGGACATTTACACTGATGAAAAAACAGGTCAGGCTTAAAACAAAACCAACAGCGTTTCTTTTTATTAGCAGATTAAACACGCAGAACTGTAATTTTAAATTCCAAGTAAAGCAACTTAACACAAACATTCTGAACACACAAATATTCCGAACACATAAATAAAAGCTACTTGAAATCTTTAATTGCAAACCTCTTACTAAAAACAGAGCTGAAAGATAAGTTTGTTGATCTCATTTGAAAATGCGCAAAACTGTGACTATTGATTGATTCTTCTAACATCAGCAGCCAATAAAACAGCCCAGCATGTCTGAAATACTATTAGATAAGTATTTGTAAAATCTAGACCTTTCACTTTCAAAGATTCTGCTTTTAAGCACGTTTATTCTTCTTTTGACGCTGAATTTACATTACAAAACTCAAACACATTTATTCATCTTTAACTTCTACATAACCACAATAATTACTACCAAAATATGCAAAGTCCAAATACATGTAAGCCCAGTAGATACAGTCATGCAAACGGAATGTCCTAAACATTATTTGATTGCTGCCACCTACTGTTGTTCCAAACACGTTGCAAGGAGCTAACCATTTTCCCCTTCTGCCTCAACCTAATACTAGAACTAAACTATTTAGAAAGCTTTGAAAGTCACCAACTCTTGCCATACCACATGTTATGTAAAGAGAAAGCAGAGGAAAATGAACACACTGCAAAAAGACTTCTTTTCTTTTGATTACTTTTGTTTGGCAATTCTACTGTAATTTCAAATAAAGACAGAACACATACAATTTCTGAATTGAAACCAACCAAAGCAAACCAGTGAATGGTAACTTCATCAGATACCAGTATACCAAAGAGCCCTAACAATGCCCATTTCACAGCCTACCAACTCAAGAGACTTTATGACTTACAGTAGCACTAGTATTACTTCTCTCCCTGCTGTTTCTAAACATGCAACTGATATGTCCATCTAGGCACGATGGTTGTAGAAGGAATGAATAAAGATTGAAAATGAAGATGAACAAAGATGAATAAATCTAAAAAGACTGACCATAGCAAGTCACTTTCTTCACTTAAAAAATTGATAAATGCTGGCCCAATTCCAAGAATACAAACAGAAGAATACAACAGAAAAAAAATATTTTTATATATACACACAGACAAATATATATATATATATATATATATATACACACACACACACAAAATAAGAGATTTGTATACCACACACACAGTTGTCCATTTATCAGACTAAGTTTTGGCATGACACCCATAAAAGAAGGAACTCTGGAAGAGCCATTTCTCACACACACCATTGTAAATGGTAATTCTAGGTTGCCAAAGGCCACCTATGTTTGTCTCCTCCTAAATGTGTATAGCTTCACAATGACAATGTTCAGTCTCATCTAAAAGGTTAAAAAACAGGGAAAAGACCCAAACTAATATACTAACCTAACAAAAGATTCTGTCTGCAGAGCTTTAAGTATTAAAATGGAAACTTTGCCACTGAACATAAAATTGGGGATGGGAAGGATGCATCTCCCGCCATTTCAAAATCTTAATTCTCTGAGTATCACGTGAATAAAAGAAAGTGATTTTTAGAAGGACTTGGGATGGGAAAGAATGCCTCCCTGAAGAAGGTGTGGTTTTCCCTATTGCTCGCCTTCATTTCTGAAGCCAGAATACAAATTCAAGAACTAGTAAGTCATCTCACTAAGGGTAAAATTTTGCTGTTTCAAATTTATAAACCTGATCTCATTCGTTCTCTGCAACAGAATACTGAAGATGTCTAAAATAATAACCAAGGAAAACATTCACCAGTCTAAGCCCTGATCAGTCACCAGACCCAAAGGCACCTACGTTAAGGTTAAGCTGATTGCCAGGTCCCAGCTGTTCAGCCCAGTCATGCACAGCAGCTCTGCCAGGGAGAGGAACCCACAATGTGCACCTGTAGGATGCTTTTGTTGAAGCACTTATCTACAAATACAGGGGCCTAATTTTCAGGACACATCTCTGAAAGCATTGCCATAGGTGCCCAAACTATTCTGTTACTAAAGAAACATACTACACATTTAAGGCAAGCATTTATGGGACCACTGTTTTAAAATACAATACTGAAACACTTAAGTGTTCTCAAGCAGGGGAGAGTACTAGCGTGAGAGTTAAGCTCCAGACTCACACAGCAAAAGGGTGAATTTCTGTGAGGGGTGACTTTCCACTTCTGATTAGCCATTTGAACACTCCAACTTGGGTTCTTAAACACAGGTGTATCAAAGGTTAATTCCAGTGCTTGCTAGTGGATCAGAGCCTCACCTATTCCGCACAGCTGTTCCCATGCACCATCACTTATTTTATAGCCTTTATCTTTACATTAATGCTAACAACTCCTCAAAATACATTTAAAACTTAATTTATCTGTGAACTGAAAGATCCAATTATACCTAAGTGGCCAAAATGGAATCTGTCATGGATCCATGGGGAGCACTTGAGTCTCCAGCATGTAGCAAAACTGATGTGAAAAGACTTCTCTAACGGCAACCTCACAGAGGAAGTGGTGGAGGAGAACAGTCAAGGATATTGAAGATCTTTGAAGTAGCTGCCGCCAATTAAGAAATCGTCAAAACAGGGATGGCAACACCAAGGCAAAGCACAGTATGTAGTGAAGGCTGGTTGTAACACAGCCTACAATCACGGCTGGGATAATGGCCAAAGCACTCTCTGTTGACACCGCTCATCACAACCAGAACAGTGGCAGAGTTAACATCACCACAAGTTTGCCAGTCTATGTCTTTAATTTAGCCCCAGTGTCTGTCTTCTATATAATAAAGGCCTCAGGATCAACAGTTAAGGTAGAGTTACTCCTAAATCCCCCCTTCGCTTTAATCCTGCAGTCTCAGAGCAGTTGCACTTGCCATCTGAGCAGACCTGACAGGCTCCTGTTGCTAGAAGCAGAAAGTCGCCCCCTTCCTCTGGTTGGATGTATCTGAGGCACCTCCTGCTTCAGCTGTGGCAGAGCACAGTGGGAAGTGAAGTGATTCCTCCCACTCTGAGTGACAGCAAGGGGGAAGTCTGCAATGAGAAGCAGGAACCTCCCCTTCCAGAAGGAGCTGCAATTGCCAGTTCATCCATTGCAAATGTACAAATATGTTTCTTGTTAGAAGAGCAACATCTTTTCTCCACTCTTGGAACGTCAGATCACACAAGGGACTGTCCTCCTCTCCTTGCAAGGATGCAGGTTCAGAAGATGTGCAGGCTAACAACACTAGCAAGCAGGCAGACACTCATCAAGTCAGGTCAGCTCACAGTCAAGTGAAAAACAATGCATTTTACACTGTCACAGTCAGCTCAGGGTCAGAACAGGAAGCAGATCTGACTCGCAGTGTGACACCCACTCACTAATGCTGACAGAGGCAGCAAAAGCAGGACAATGTCAGCACAAAGAGAAGAGGACTATTCTTTTCTGCAGCTGTCCAGTTATACCAGCCTGAACTCACCATGAAACTGCATGTTAACTCTCAAGTGAGACAGATCCAGGAAACCCTAATTCTCTGTCACCAAAACTCAGCTCTTTGACATGCAGTCAATATAAGGCTGAGATCTGGAGATACAGTAATGCACCCTGACTCTTTGGAAGTCAAGAAGAATCCGATACCTAGACCTTGTTCAGGCACTGGAACATCTCCCTTGTATTCTCCTGATTATTTTCCCCTCACTTCTTAGCCTATAGAAACAGTAGCACAGAAGCCAAGAGATCTAATGCTGGGGAACTCCAGGGTACGGGGAGTCAGCCCTGTTGCTTGAGATGAAAAATTAACGGTTGGGAATCTCTATTTGGCAAAGAAACTAGTCCCACACAGAGTAAAGGCAGAGAGAGAAAAAGAACTGGGGAGAAAGGGAGAAGACGACAAGACTTGCTGGGTTCCCATGGGTAGAAGTTAATCCTGCAGTTATACAGAAGATAAAGATGCTTTTCACAACATCTGACAGTTCCAGCACCAGAGCAGGTGAAATGAACCGTTCACCTTAACTACATCTTCTGAAGGGGACTTGCCTTCTTTTTGGACATGAAAGGATTCAATTTTCAAAACAAATTGCCCTAACAATGTTTTCAAAAAGCAGCAAAAATGCACAGTTGGTACATACTTGAAGGTTTTCTGCTTTCAGTGGTTTCTGGAAAATTTTATCTTTTTTTTTCTTTATATTACCGTTATTTCAAAATGTTTTAAAGCATTCTCAACCAATGTAAGAGCCCCAGAGTGCCCACAAAGTCATATGATGTACATATGCCACAAATACTTAATCATCACTCAGTCCCCATCCACTGAAACTGCTTGGTAATTAAATGTGTATTAAATCCAGTTTATTCCAGAATACTCATCTTTTACACGGTCATGTAAATCAGAAATTATTTTCAAGATGCCAGGGAATATACACCTAACTCCACTAAATCTGCTCCCACGTTTTCACTTGCTGCTTTAACAAAGTGAGCAATGCAGTCTATACCCGAGCACGTTCCTCTAGACACTGCTCTCGGTGACATTGAGCAAGTAGGGTACCAAGTACGTGATTTTCATGAAGCAATACATTTTTACCTTAGTATATTAGCAGACAGTACTACTAGTTACTCTGTTACATTCCCAGGACATTCACTATCAATCCCTGTTGGAAGGGACACTGGACAGAGCCACCACAGTGCATTATTTGCCCTTTCAATCGCACCACCAAGCAAACTGCTACCTTCTTACGCCTGTCCCAATACATTTGTAGAGTCTGGACTGTTGAGGTGCTTGAAGCCCTGACACATTGTGAGCTGACCTAACTGAACTGGAGTAGCTTGAGAGTTAGCCATGACGGCAAACACCTTCAAAGCACACATGGATTTAAACGCATTGAAAGCCAAGATACAGCACAACACAAGGAGCCAAGGTCAGCTCTTCATCTTTAGAGTGCTGGCAGAGCTGCTACAAACCAGAGAGTGGAAAACCCACAGATTTTAAAGTGTCTACTTCAGGATCTGGCAGCAAAGAGGCAACGAGCCCTGTCAGACCAGAACTGACTCAAAACAGAGTCATGTGGCTGCCCCACACTGCTGCCAGCACACTCAGTTCAACGAGAGTTTATGAGCCAGATGCAGCATGTCCTTGGTACAACACTGCAGCTGAGGTGATAAATCCACCTATCCACCAATAAATGAAGCCCAGTGCACTTCATATGGCTTTGCCAGAGCCAGCGCAGGCCTGGCTAGGCCTCCTGGCCTCTGCTCAGCATCAACCGTAATAGCTGCATTGAGATTCCTCTCCTGGAAATCCTCATGAGGCCCTTCTGCAAGGACTCCTTAATGTGGATCAGGTCCGTGGTAACTGCATCAAATTTGCTCCCCTGCAGGGCGGCACCTCATGCTGCAGGGAGCATGCTGTGGACAGGCACTGACCAGCACAGTGCCAACATGGCTGAGCAGGGCTCATCAGCTGAATTTCAGAGAAAAGCTGGCACTGCAAGCCACAGGCCAAGATAACACACCTAAGCTGGGAAAGCTGTCCAGACTGGAACTTACATTCCTTTCTCAGCACAGAGCTGCTCTTTCTAAGCCTCCATGGCACTGTTAAACACATTTACCCCAATTAAGCACCAAAGGTTAATTGAGATTTAATCATGTTTGGGAAATACAACCCCCAAGGGGACAGCCAGAAACAGCAAACAAGCTGGAGGGGCTGAGAGGCTTTCATCTTCTAGATCAAAGAGCCATGCTCCCAGCTTTTTTGTCCCCTGAAAGCCATATGAATTTAGTCCCACTGAATGCCCCAGGGATTTTCCCTGGAGTGCATATGTTATTCAAGTCTTAGTCCCTGGATCATCCCAAGTGCAAACATACCAAGGGCAGCAATGAAAAAAAAAAAAAAAAAATCAGACTTCCACAAAGAGGTAGCAACAAGGAAATAATCACGTGAGGATCTTGTCCATTTTGATAACTATTTTCAAGTTACAGAAAGACTATCCTGTTTTGGAAGCCCCCCCAGAATTAAAGCTCAGATGAAAAGTGACTCAGCAAAAATTTGCAGAGATTTTTTTCCATCTAGTATTAGATTATTGTGCTCATGCACAACACATATAGCCTCACAACTACCCATCTCCTATCAGTTTGAGATTCATCATGTTCTGGCAGAAATCAACAGGCAGCTCGGACTGTTGAGGGCTTTTTTACTATACATGAAGCTCAATCACCATTTCAGGCTCAATACCTGCAGTTCTGAGGTACAAACTTACTGTTTACAATGTCACCTTGTAGCTGAAGAACTTGTGGAACAGGCATTGTGAGAATAACTATATCAAACAGTTCTGGTGGTCCCATTTTCCTGGAGACTTCCCATTTCCCATCTCGAAGAGAGATGTGAGTTACGTGGTATCCATAGAAGACATCTGCACCTGGTTCAAAAAAAAAAAAAGAAGAGTTAAATACATGTAACTGGATTCCATGGAGAAATACACTGTAGTTTCCCTTAGTAAGTGGATGGCTTGCAAACAGCAAAGCGCGCAGATGATCTTTGGGCAAAGTTTCACAAATCACGTTGCTGAATTTAACAGCCACCATAGGACATTTAAAAAAGAGATCCTCATTGGTTGAAAAATTCTTGTAACTCTCTTGTGTTAGGGCTGGCATTCATCTTACTGACATGATTCAGCTCAGTAAACAGGTGGAAAACTATCAGCTGCTCTCTGACAGGTTCGCTTCCTGTGACTTTAGTGAGCTGAACTGCCTCAGTATGAAATCGGATGAGCACAGGACGTGGCACAGGGTAAGGGACCAAAGCATACATCCAGGAGCTGAAAGAGAGAACTGTCCCCCTTAGCATATCCCATATATAGGAAGACAGGAGCATAATTATTTGAAAGATTAGGGACTAAAAGAACAGCTAATTAAAAGAAAAAAGTCCCATGAAATGTGCAAAGCTTGACTGCTCATAAAACTAACGTCCTTCAAACCAGAGTTAAATTAGTTCACTAAGCAGTATATCGTGGTTCTGCCACATTCCACCTACTGTGTTAGTTACAGTTTAAACTAGCAGATATTCTTCTCTTCAAGTCTTTTCGGAAGAGCTTTCAACTCAGGAGGTTTACATACTAAGTGCTCATTTCTTCGAAACACAGGATGTAACCCACCACTGTGCTCCCAGCTGCTTGTGGAAAAAAAACAACACTCACTTTATTCAAGCTGTATGCAGCTTAAATATCTTCTCAATCATCTGTGCAAACACAGTGTCATCTTACTCCCACCACATTATTTCTGTCCTAACTGCATAGGACTTGCTAACCAAACAGGATAAATATAATCTTGGTTATTGGTCCTACAGTCCTTACATCTGTAGACATTTTTCATATGCCTGCAGTGCAGCTGAAGTCAGTGAAGTGCCTGCAGGACTTGGAAATTTCCAAAGCTCACAGACATGTTTAACTACTTAAGTAACTTCAATACATATATAAACAAATAAGGAACTTGAACGGTTTTTCAAATTTAAATCTCCAACTAGAACATTCAAGAATGCCATCAAAAACATCGTAATTAAAAACTTTAATTTCAAACAAATGCATCTAAAAATTACCTGACTGTTTTAAATAATACTTGACAACTGAGGAGATGCCCTGAGGTGCCATGTAATTGCAAGAGCCTTCCTTCTCTACCATTCCTTCAATGGGTGCAGTCAGTGGTTTCAAGATGCCATGAGACAGAAGTTCATCGTAGAAGCTTAAAAAGAGCAAATGACAGAGATGAAAACTCACTGCATGAAAACCAACACCAGCTGCCATTACTTTTTGCAACTAATGATGAGAAGCCCAACTTTTGAATCAATAAAAACTGTTCTATAGTCTCCCTGTTTTTCAGGCAGACTATGCACAACCAGGAACCTTAAGCATAAAGACAAACCATGTTGCTGTTTTACTGGGGGCTAGCCTCTTGTAAGACAGCAACACTACCTACTGCGCCTGTAATACAAACTGCTAGAGAGCCGTCTGACCAGAAAGTTTCACGACTGATTGAAACACGGAATACAGGGCTCTTATTAAAGCTTTGAACATCAGTACAAAATGAATTGCCATCTGTTCACTGTGGGGTGCAGGAATGCTCCAGGAGCTGTATGTGGACATCTGAAACACGCGTGATTTTTCCCGGGTTTTGGTACAAACGCCCCACTTTGCTGACAGCTTCCCATCGTTACATCACTGTTCCCCTCCCAAGCCTACTGGGCACAGCCCCGTGCCACAAGCAAGCCCCAGCAGGCCTCCAATCCTAATGAACGCGATCTCTCGCTATCCCCGCAGTCAATGACAGCTTTTCTTAGAGGTGGAGACTTCACAGCCCCAAGAAGCTAGGCACAAAATACACGGATGCCTGATTCTGCTTTCACACCTCGCTTTTCTCTGGCACCTAAAGCCTTTTTCATGAGGTCTAGGGGACTCCGACGTACATCAGGCATTGAGAAAAAACGCCCCTGTGCGCAGAGGGGCACCGGACTGCCCCCACCATAGGTGTGCCTGCGGTGGGCACACCCGTCACCGCGGGCCCCGTGCAGCAGGTGCGACGACGACCCACGGGTGCCGTTCTGAGGAAGGTCACTTTGCCCCCAAGCCTGCCTGGCCCGCAGCGAACTCCCGCTCCACCCGCTCTGCCCCCGACTTCCTCAGCAGCACCTTCCCAACCGCCGCGAAGAGAGAAAAGCCTCCGCCCGGCCACAGCCGCGGCCCCAGAGGCACCGCAAAAAACAGAGGGGCGCAGGCAGGAGCCGGGGGGCCGCCGCGGAGAGGCGCGGGGCGCTCGCTCCGCCCGCTCCCTCGGGGGCCGGGGCCGGGGCCGGGGGCGCTCACCTGCCGCGCGGCCCGGCGCGCCCCGCCCGCGGGCTGACGTACTGCGCTCCCAGGTCGGCGCTGCAGGCGGCGTCCCCCGCGCTGCGGCTCGTGCTCATGCGGCCCCCTGCAAGCAACGCCCGCTCGGCTCGGCTCGGCTCGGCTCGGCTCGGCTCGGCTCGGCTCGGCGCGGCCCGGCCCGGCCCGGCCCGGCTCGGCGCGGCCCGGCCCCGGCCGCCCGCCCGCCCCCCGCCCCGGCCCGCCGGGCCCACCTGCGCCGCGCGCCTTGTCCCACACGACGACGCGACCCCGCACCGCCCCCCGCAGCAGCGCCGCGCAGGCGCCGCCGGTCAGCCCCGCGCCCACCACCAGCACCCTCGCCATCGCCCGCCCCGCTCTGCCCCGCCCCGCCCCGCCCCGCCGCCGGGAGGCACCGCCCCCCTCCCTTCCCCTCCCGGCTGCGGCCCTGGCCGGCCTGAGGGCCCGCGGCAGCCCCGCGCCTTGCCTGGCGGGGCTGCCTGGTTCTCAGTTTGCTTGGTTTTGAGTTTTTAGGTTTTGCGCAGTTGATCGCGCGTGGTGTTTGAGCCAGGGGAGGCAGTACTCTGTGATTAGGAGCGCGGGTGGGATGTGTGCTAGGACTCATCCACGGAGCTCGACCTGCCATGGGAAACTGTCCCACAGCATTCGGCCCGGAAAGTGGAGCGTGACAATGTAGAAGTCTGCGAGTTCGTGAAGGATAAGATGCATGCTAAGCCAGCCCTGCACCAGTTATCCAGGAGTGCTCGGGGCTTCATCCACCCTGATGAAGATCAGCTTCTAAAGTAATCAAAACCCACCCACCTGGAGGTGCTTCCCAGCAAGAATTACTCGAGGGTGTGACAGCTTCCAGAAAGTGCTGATGGGCCATCTCCAGCACCTAGAGTTTTGCTGTAACTATACCTGGCAGTAGCTTGAATTTTACAAGAAGCTATGGCTTGATGTTAGGAAAGAGGGATCCCAATGTACTGAGAGTGGAGTAGATAATGCTGAGGGGTGGTGGCAGGTATGCACCTGGAGAAGGATGAAATTTTCTCAGCGATGGTCATAGCACACTAGTGGATACCAGTAGGCGACAACCAGCATTTTCTAAATTTATTAGGTTGCTGCGGTGGCTTCTTGGAGTCCACGGGCAGAAGCTGAAGAAACTTCACCTCACCTGTTGTCTTTGCAGAGCTGCCCCTTCCACCTTTAACACACTGCCAACAGTTTGCCTCGTGGCCACAATTCAGGAAAACACATTTGATCCTGCCAGCCTGGAGAGTGGGCGACTGTGAAATGGTTAGATTACTGTCCTTACTGAGCTGCGTAGGTGAGGGAAGAAGTACCAGAGAACTGCAGATAGGATCATGGGAACATGGGAGACACTATAACCTGATGCTTCAGCACACGTGTCTTGCAACAGATTGATGTAAAACCCCTTATGTGGAGCTCATTGCATCTAAAGGACTGGGTTTGCCTGCTGAGGGTGTTGATGGTACCCACTTTGAATGGGAGCTCAGAGTTGGCCTCGAGGCAGATGTTGTTTAATAGGCACTTCTTTGAGAGAGTTTGGAGCCCCTGTCGCCCTTTGCCGTGTGAGTTGTGGTGTAGTGCTGTTCAGTCTAGGGCTTCCTCAAGTTTGGTTTTTTTTTTAAAAAGAAATTGACCACTCAACTGACCCTCCAACGTGTAAGTTTCAGGCTGTGAATTCAGACTGCTGAGAGGTTTCCTCTTCTTGATACCATTGGCTACACCATTCCATGCTGGAGGATATGTCCCTCTCCACAGCACTTCCTGCAGGGAGCACAGGTCAGCACCTTGCTCTGCACTCAGCCCGCTGTGGGTGCCCTCCATCTCTTGGTGCACTGTGCAGATAGCTCAGGAAGCACTTCACAGCTGTGCCTTTCTTTTTGGTACTTAGGACATAGCTGTGGCAAAGCTGTAGTCCCCTGTGGTCCTTGGGCTCAGGGTGCTGCTGAGCTTTGCATTCAGCGTTGCTTAGAGGCATGAGAGGTCCTGAATGGAAATTGATTGTAGCTGCTTTCCTCTAAAAAAATCTGTTGGATCATGCGATTATATCTCTGCCGGTGGGCTGAGCAGTGGTTTGTTGCTTGTTTATTCAGGAAAATGAGATTTCTCAAACCTCATAAACGTTTTGTGTAAGACCAAATGACCAAATACATTAAGTTCGCTTGGGAATGGTTTATTTTACTGGAGGTTTGTCTGGATTCTCACTGGCAGCTTAATTTGTGAGAAAGTTAAGTAGAATTTCTTGATAAAGAAAGTCTACATTGGTAGAGTTTCTTGGTGCATTTTCTTGGTAAATTGTGTCCTGGTGGAGCCAGATAAGAAGGTATTGACAAGAGAAGAGTATTAAGATAACAAAAACAGAAATATTAAGGATCAAGACAGAACCTTTGGCAGTGATTTTATAGAAAAAGATTATTAAACTTGAGTGTGATAGGTGGTGAAAGCACCTAAACAAGAATAGTACAGAGCACTCTCTGCTCACTTGGTGACCGTTATGGACTGTTAGCAGAGAGAGTAAATGTGTTGCAAGAAAAAGCTCCATGAAGTGGGTGAGGACTCTTGGATGTGTGACATCTTTCTGTTTCAGGACCAAACACCTAACTTAAGTATGTGTGGGTGACAGGAAGCCCTGGATGAGGGCAGGGCATGATAATACACTCATTAGGAGCTGTAGCATAACAGCCTTTCTGGAAAGGACCTGGGAGTGGTGGTGGATGTCAAACTGTGTATGAGCCAGCAGTGTGCTGCAAAGACAGAGAACTTCAGACTAGGCTGCAGGAGTGGAAACATGGCCACCTGATCTCAGTCAGTTATCTCTGGCACAAGGGAGGTCACACCTGGATGCCAGGTCCAGTTCTGCTCTCCCCAGTGCAAAACAGTTGTGAGACACTGGTGAGGCCCAATACAGGCTGGTAAAGTTGCAGTGTCTCTACGAGAGGTGGACAGAGCTGAGTTTATTGGGTCTGGCCACAGGCAGCCTGAGAGGGGTCTGCGAGCAGCTTGTGACCTCTGAGAGCGCAAAAGGTGTTAGAGACAAAAGCCGCTCTGGTGCAGCACATAATGTGGTAAGGGACAACAATGTTGTGCCTTTGGATGTTGACAGTAGAACTGTGGTAATGTTTCTCGAGAGTGGGGAGCAGCCCCAGGACAGTCACCACAGAGCTGGGGGATCTCCATCCTGGGGAGTTTCCAAAACATGACTGCTCAAAGCCAGGGCCACTCTGATCCAGTACTGGGGATAGTCTTGCTTCTAGTGGGACACTGCATAAATCATGCATGGATCTCTGGAGTTCCATTCCCACCAACATTTCTTTGATGCCACGATTATGTGATCATTCTCAAGGGCCTCTCCTTGATGTTTAGCAAGAGCTGTATATGAGATTTGAGAGGCCTAAGTATCTTGCAAGACTTGTGATAATGTTATCACTTTTCAGGTGCCGTGGGACTCTTGGCTATGAATGAAACTTTAGCCTTACATCCTTCAGGGAGGACAGTGCCTCTAGATGAGCCCAACCAGAATTGCCCTGCCACTGCCCCAGAGTACAGACTTCCATGATCAGTTTCCTCAGAAGGTGAAAGACAAAGGTGTCTTACTCCTGGAAGTGTGGCTTCTGTACTGTAGAAGTAAGATGCAAGAAGCAACCTCCAAGTCTCTAAATGATGAGCAATTTTTTTTTTACTATGGCTATGTTTAAAGAGCGGACCCATTGCCACACCTTGTAACGTGCCTTGGGCACATACCAGGTCCCCTCCAATTTGACAGTCAGGACCCATCTGTCCCCATTGATCCTGCACTGTGATTTCAAGGCAAATCAATCCTTGAATGTGGGGCAGAAGACAGCCAGAGCCCTGACAGGGATGATGGGGAAGGATAAATGTGAAGAGATGCACCTGCCTACCGCGTGTACGTACAGTAGAGCTTAGGTGCTCTTTGTGCTTTCCCGTACGGGTGTGAAGAACAAGGATGTTGCAGTGGGTCAGCCCTGGCCAACAGCTAAGCACCCACACAGCTGCTCACCCGCTCCACTCCCTCTGCCCCCAGAGTGGGACAGGTGGAGAAAACAGGAAAGGCAAAATGACGGGAAGAGAATAAAAACAAGCAATGCGAAGACAATCACACACCACTTCCTGTGAGCGGACCAATGCTCAGTCTCTGAGCAATGGCTGCCTTGGGGAACAGCCGCCCTTCCCCATTTTTTATTGCTGAGCATGACATTATATGGTATGGAGTATCATTTTCGCCATCAGCTACCCTAGCTTTGTCCGATCTCTGCGCTACGAAGAAAGTTAATGCTGCCCCAGCCAGTCCAGCTACAGATCTTTTTAAATGGTTGCCTGGGATTTAAACTTAAATTCACATTTACCAGCTCTGTCCATACTGTTGTAAAACAGAGGGTTGTAGAGCTCTGTCTGGCATATCATCGTTTCTTAAATACAGTATCTGCTATCAGAAAGCCATTTCAGATGCCGATTGTCCCTTGCAAGAACTTAATAATTTCTCTTGTAATAAATAAGTAAAATGGTCATTGGAATGTGAAGCTGGGAACTTTCTTCAGGCTTATCAATTAAATCACTTTATTGATGGAAATCACCTTTAAATTTACATAATTATTTGCTGCCTAAACAATATTTAATAGGCCGGCATAAACAAATTCTGGGCAACCATACTTTCTAAAGTAGGGTATTGCCTAATGATTTATGTTTAACATCTCAATGTGTTTACATTTACTCTTCTCTGTTCTTGCTACCCCACCCTCGAGATGGTTCAAATAGAGTTGTCTTAAGAGAGGTGACGAGTGCTGTGCAGCACACCAGTGTGGAGTGGGGATTGGTCCCCAGCTGCCACTGTGTGCCACATCTTCATCTCCTGCCGACTCAGCGTGCCTGGCATCGCTTTCGTGTACTGCCCGTCCATCAGAGGGACTGACGTCTCACTGGCTCCTTTCACAGGAGCTGTGTGACCCTTCGGCCAGGCTGGTAGCCTTCACTTTTCTAGAGGTGGGTCTGGGAAAAATACTTGTACAGCTGGGCTTCTGTCTAAGCATGCATGTGTATGTGAAGGGTACATGGCTCTGGCTGAAGGAGAACGGCTGCAACCCAACTGTCTGTGTTTGGCTGATGAGAAGGGAGTGAAGCCTGGTCTTCTGGGTCAAATCAGGGATTGGTCTACCCCAGCTTTCTCTGCCTAGTACAGGTGAAACGACAGACTACCCAGGGGAAGCACAGGGGAAGAAGTTCCCATTTGCTTTCATCACTTCTTGTGGAAGGTTAAATTTTCAGTGCACAAAGTATTTTTAAACAGTTTTCAACCAGTCTCCTACCAGTATTATTGAGTGACTCCTAGATGCACTGGAAGATATGTTGATCCCAAGTAAGGTGATGCAATTCACATACAGATTGGCACTTACAAGTGTCCTTTTCTAAATGAAATGTAATTAATTTTGTCATTTTCACTATAATCAAGGAGAAGAGCAAGTGACTAGAGGCTTTCTTTTCATTATTTCTGTTTAGAGAGTGAATTGGCTCTTAAAAGACTGATCAAAATCAACCTGCTGTCCTTACTCTGCCTCCTGGGTAGACCTGGACAGTTGACTTAATAGGTGATGCAAACAGCATTGCAATGTTACAAAGCTCTCCCTGGCAGAGCAGCAGCTCAGTTACACCATTTCCTGTAATGCAGTTGGGAAGAGAGAAGGAGAAGTGGCTTGCACTATGTCGTAACTTCTATGACAAATAGACCCCTACATCCTTTGTGTGCTTATAAAAGAAGGTCTGGCTCAGGGTCTGAGAACTGAGAAACAACCTAAAACACATTTTAATTACATAAGGGAGACAGTCTTTCATCAGATGTTGTAGTGGCTATATCATAACTGTATCATCCTGGCACCAAGCTGGGCTGTACTCACTGCTGGACGCTGGTCAAAATCAGAAACTCACTCACACAATAACAGAAGAACTTAGATTGAAGGCACCCTGGTGGTTCCCTGTCCAACCCAGTATCTTGGAACCCAAGACACTGTAGTGGCTCATTTTTAAAGCCGTGACTAAACACTTAGCAAGCATATATTTGACATGTCTTGCGTTGTACTCCTGAAATTTGTGTAGAAAGAGCCAAACGTCCCTTGATCCCCACCATGTCAGGGTCTTTGCATGACAGGCTGGGGCCCAAAGGTGTCTTCTGGTTTCTATTGAGCGGAAGAGATACTTTCATCAAAAATAACAGGAAAAAGATCAGGCATGTGATGTTGTATTTTAACACACTTGCAATTTCCACTGGTCTGTAGAGACTACAAGGATTGTTCCCTTGCTCCTTACTAGAACTCCTGAAATCCCACTCCACCTCCCTGAGAATATCCCAATTAGCATGAGTTTCCTGAGCCACTGCACACACATTAATGCTTTAAGACCATCTAAACCACCATAATAAGTCTGAGTCCCTCCCTGAGGTATTTTCCTGCCCATGTCTCTCCTTTCACTGCTGTAAATCACCTGTTGATGGCTTACAATGAAAGCACAGGTAGTACTTTACCGTGTGTGTGTTTGTCTGTGTGTCTGTGTGTGTGTGTGTTGGTGTCTCCTGAGCTTTGATCAGTGAGCAGTGTTTCTCTCTGACTATCAAGTGAGCATCTAGGTGGTATGAAATCAAAGCTGTTAGTGCAGGCGTGTTATGAGGCTCCCTTGCTTCTGATAGCAGTGACACAGTGAATATGTTGTTCTAGGCAAACCGAGGATGTGGCTGGCTCTAGCTCTGATGTCCTTGGTCCATGGGATGGTATCTGGGCAGCAGCTCTTTGATTTTCTATTTTCTAAGAATCCAGAAGCACGTATGAACATGGTAAGTATGACAGAGATGGAACAGAGGCAGTAGTTGTGTGGGAACAGTCATATAAATTATCAGTAGTTAAATACTAATTTAACTTTTTTTAAACTTTTAAACTTTTTACTTACAGATTACATTGATGGTGAGCACCACTACACTTTGCTTTTTTCACTTACAGAGTGAAATGGTCTCCTTCTGGGGATACCCCAGTGAGGAGTATGATGTGGTGACTGAAGATGGATATATCCTTCAGATTAACAGAATTCCTTATGGGAGAGGAAATGCTGGAAACAAAGGTAAAATTAATCTGTGCTATACTGGAAAGCCATACCTTAAGCTGTTGTCTTCTGACTGGGATACTGGGGCTTGTGCAGGAGGTTTTTCAAGATCCTGAGGACATGCCATGACTTTGGTATCTGTAATGTCTCTTTTGATCAACAAGACTTTGTAGGGAGAGTGGATCCCTTACAGTGATGTTTTCTCCCCTGTGTGGAGACCTGAGAGTCGGTGATGCTCCATGCACACAGCAGGTTGCAGTCCTGGCAGTGAACAGTGGACCATCCATCTTATCTACCAGTGCCCCGTGCACACCTTGGGTTTTCTTTGTGAGCCTCTCTCCTAGTATGTGGTCCTGCAGCTGTGTGGCAGATTGGCAGAGCAGTTTGATACTCCTTGAACAGCTGCCATGGGGCCCTGTTGTCTCTCTGAAGAGTGACATCTATGTCTCTATGTGACATATGTATAGTGACTCTATGAAGAGTGACAATGAGGGGAGAGCAGAAGTCACAGTACCTGAGGGAGCTCCCTTTGCTCACAGGTAGCAAGGAGAGGGGAAAGAAACGATGAAAGGTTAGGGAAACGAGGACAAAGAGACTTGAGCAAAACTGGGAGGCTCTAGATCCAAAATTTCAACTGAAAAGGGATGTCATAGAATTACAGAATCACAGAATGGCCAAGGTAAGAAGGGACCTCTGAAGATCATCCAGCCCAACCCCCATACCGAGCAGGATCACCTAGAGCACATTGCGCTGGATGGCATCCAGGCAGGTTTTTAATATCTCCAAAGGAGACTGCACAACCTCTCTGGGCAACCTGTTCCAGTGCTCAGTCACCCTCACAGTAAAGAATTGGCTTCTCATATTCAGCCAGAACCTCCTGTTCTTATCCTCTCACCTCTCCAGGCACCTCCATGTTTGCCTACAAAGTTACCTGGGCACCCAAGTTCTACTAATGCTCCCAGCAAAGCAACTCTGCCAAAAGCCTGCTGAGATGCAGAGCATAGGTACCTATCTGCTTGCATCTCTGAAAATACTTGACCAATTGTGCTCTTGGAGATTGGAGACAAAAGAAGATGCTACAAGATGTCTCTGAAAAGGCAGCACCAGCTGCTTTTATCTAGAGTAGGGAGAGTAATGGTATTTATTGCTCCTATAATAGTAATCACATATTATGTGTTATACATATTTATGATAGTAATTAGGGACCTGCCACAGGGTGTGGGAGCCAAAGGTTTGATTCTCGTCCCTGCCTCTGGGTGTTCATCCTCCCAGCCCTCAGAACGTGTCCAAAGTAAAGATAGGCCAGACAGGAAAACTTATTCTGCCTCCTTCTGAAATTCATCGTGACAGCAAAGAACTCACAAGCACATCTTTGTAGCTTGGTGGGACATCTCTCAGAGCAGAGATCTGCCAGCATTGTTTAGGGGTTAGAGAAAATAAGGAGAATGAGAAAACTGTTTTGTTTTGTTTTGTTTCTTTGTATACTATCCCCCAGCTCTAGATGTTGACGTACCTAGTGATAGGTTAGCTACACAGAAGATGAGAAAGGATGTTGGGGAATAAAGGGCAAAGCACTTTGAGGTATAGTGCACTTGGTGCATCTACTACCTAACGAACTCGTTTTACTGAAATCAAGGGAAGCAGAACTGCAAACTTCTGTACACTTAAAAAGTAAAAGAATTCCCAAGCTGTCTCAAATGCTGTCAGACAGCATTGAGGGAAAAAAAAAAAGTAAAAAAAAAGTTGTCATGATGCCTGTCTTTCAGGTCCAAGGCCTGTTGTATTTCTGCAGCATGGTTTATTTGCAGAAGGCAGCATGTGGGTTACCAATTTGCCTAACAACAGTCTGGGCTTCATTCTTGCGGATGCTGGCTATGATGTTTGGATAGGAAACAGCAGAGGGAACACTTGGTCCAAGCGACATCAAGTCCTCTCTCCCAAACGAAAGGAATTCTGGGCTTTCAGGTAAACAGCGGTACTTCGAGGAACTAAGATACAAATGGCTTCTTTTGTTTTCAAGTGATGCTGTTCTAGCTTGGGGAGGAATGGATCAGGCTAAACTGAAGAGTGTCCTCTTATTTTAGGTGCATAATCCACAGTTTTCAGCAATGGTGAAAAAACATGTGCAGTTCAATGTCTTTAATACTCCCAGAAGTCAGACCCTTACTCCATTGGCCTGCACTTCCCATACTCACACCTGAAAAGATTGTCTTACTGGACCTTCTTGTCTCTTGCAAAATAATACGTTTAACTGGCAAGGGGAAGACAAGTGTTTTACACAAAATGTTAGGAGCGGTCTCAGAATGGACACAAAATACATCTCACAGGCAGTATTTTTCCATGTGTTTACCAAAGGACATATTAAGTAGCATGGAGATAGTTGTGGGATTGTCCTGCCCTCCCCAATGGTTTTGTGCTTTGTTGATGATTGTCATTTAGATGTAGGTAATCCACATATAAGTAAGATAGCAACTGTTCCTTCTGCAGCTTTGATGAAATGGCTAAACATGACCTCCCAGCAATTATAAACATTATTGAACAGAAAACAGGACAAAAGCAGTTATATTACATTGGTCATTCACAAGGCACCACTATAGGTAAGTTGGTGGGGAACAGCTTTCTGCTATATAACATTTCTAGTTTTAACTAGATATGCCATACTCTCTTTTCTTTTTTTTTTTTTTTTCCTTGCGCTGGAAACTGAATACGGATATAAGCCCATCATCAATAAAGTGGTACATGCTCTGCATTGCTCACAGAAATTGCAGAACAATTTCTGTTGCTAGCCAGCTCAGAGTTTTGGCCAATATAGTTAGAAACATAATTAACTCTTGGAGTGAGCAGATGGCATTTCAGCATCCACTCTTGGACCTGTGATCAGGAAGGTTTTAAGCCTGCTACTTTCCAACTAGTAAAGGTTTTTTGTGAAGCAATGCCAACAGCAAACTTTCCTGCAAGAAAGGATTGGTCTGCAAATGTCATCTTGACCCAGCTATCGAGCAACAGGAACACATGAAAGTTGGGCTGGGTCCCCACCCTGAGATGGTGAGACAAAAGTTCTGCAGGAGTGACCCTATGACAATGTAGGACTGACCCTATGGCAATGTAGGATGTCTCTGTTATCTTTGGGATCTGTAAAGCAGTTCGTACTAAAGTTAAACTATGTACCTGAATGCCTTGAAAGAGTAAGCCACTTTTTTTCTTTGTTTCTTTTTTTTTTTTCTTTTACCAGCTTTTATAGCCTTTTCCACTATACCTCACCTGGCTCACAAAATTAAAATGCACTTTGCTTTAGCACCTGTGGCCACAGTCGCATTTATTCAAAGTCCATTTAAAAAGCTAGCATTCTTTTCTGACTATGGTCTCAAGGTACGTTGGTCCTTTGCACAGACTGTATTCCACATAGCCATAATGAATGTATTTTTTCATAGGGATTCTGAAATGACCTACATAGCAAATTTCAAATCATTTACAGAGAGATAACTTTTTGCTCTGTCTGTTTTCATAATGAAGGGAATCATACATATCAGTCCAGAATCTTTCTATCCTGTCCTAAATTTTGTCTCCACAATATTCTGTCAGAGTCAGAGCCTAGAGGGTTGAGGTTATGGGCAGATGTGCAAGCAGCAGGTACCAAAATGTTGGACAATAAGACTAATGTGGAGACTCTGATCTGTGTCCTGCCTTTTACTGCAAAAGTACAACGAATGTAAAAGGTCATGAACGTAAAATCATGAAACAGAAACTTTTAACAGACTGCAAAGAAATGTCCACACATGGGCAACACAGATAAAATAGAAGCTGTGAAGTAGTAGTGCTTTGAGGAAGAGTGTGGTGAATCTTCATGTTTTATTAGCATGCTTGCAATTTTGCAGGAAATGTTTGGCACCAAAGAGTTTCTACCACACACTATCTTGGGTGAGCTGGTCCTTTCGAAATTCTGTACCCATTCAAAGACCTGCAGGAACTTCTTGTCCATGCTCTTTGGGTTTAACTGGAAGAATGTAAATATGGTATGTAGGAACAAATCTATAAAGTGTCCTTGGTATCCTTTTAAAAGAGGAAGCCTTGCCTGCCCTGTTTCATGGAGCCAAGTGAAACCTGTTGTGAAATGTGTTTGACACCTTTCAGAGCCGAATAGATGTGTATGCAGCACACGCCCCAGCGGGAACATCAGTACAAAATCTAATCCACTGGTTGCAGGTAAACTTCCCCAGCTACTTTCCTGTGCAAAACAGTATGGGTTATCATAATAGTTCTTTGTGGTCAGTCTCTTGTATTGGTCTGCTGCAATGTATTAGTGATATCTTTGCTGGTTTTGTTTTCACTCCATCATAAAATGCTACGTGGATTCTTGAGTTACCTGTTTATCAACAAGTGGGCCAGAAGCACTGGATCTGCAGGGAGAAACATTTGGAGCTGAGGACCCTGTATGCCCAGCAGGCACATTTCAGGGATCTTATTTCAGACCAGCTCTAGTCTTGCCCTGCAGCCTGAGTGCCATTAGAGGTCAGACTGCAGCAGAGATTCTCCTGGACAGCATCTGCAGATTTACTGGGTAGGTCAAAATGTAGGGATAATCAGGCTATCACAAGGTAACAGTCCTTCACCCTGTAGATCCAGGTAAGGTAGAGACAGCAGCCAGAAAGATTGGGTAGTACTAGGATTTATTGGATTGTGAATCAAATACTCTCACAGAAACTATTACCTGCTACAGAAAGAAGGGGAAAAATACCTGTTGGATGCTGACTTGTTCTGAGCACTAACCCTGTGCAGGAAAACAATTGTCTAATTGTAATTAGAAATGTTTTTTATAATATATGACACAGATTCTCTTACTGCCAATTAAACTGATTATTTCTCATCCTTCCCATTGTGGACATGGACAACAGTCACTACCAGAGTCTGTATGACACTGAAATTCTGCTATGTTGCCCTCAACCTCTCTTTCCTAGGTTAAATTCACCCAATTGTTTGTACATTTCTTTGTAGAACATGGATCAAAAAAACCTCTTCTTCATCTCTTCTGGTTTCTCACCAATTCATATATCTTTGTAGTGTGTCCCGCAGACTGTATGTAGAGCACAGTTTGTTGCTAACATGCTACTGCTGTTTAGAGACCCAAAAACAGCTTTGTGGTTTCTGTAACACACTCCATTTTCTAAAGTGGTGTGGCTCATCCACGTTAGTCTGCATTCTCTATATGACCATTGGTTCTGCTTTTCTTGATGTATGAAGTTTTACATGACACATTACTGAATTTCAGCTTAACTGGTGAATATTGGCAAGGAGAAAAACTAGGAGTGATGGGTACAAATTTCAGCTCAAGGGGTTCTGGTTGAAAGTGAGAAAACCTGTATTCCCTGGAGCAGGGAGCAGCCCTGGGGCAGATCCCCAGAGCAGGAGGGGGTCTGTCTCAGGGGATTGTTCAGGGCTCGGCTGGGCCACCCTGACTTTGTGTTGCTGATAGTCCTGTTCCAGAAGTGGGAAGTTAGTTTAGAGATATTCAATGACTCCTTCCAACCAACATGTCTTTGGTCATTTCAGACCAATTCTTCAGTTTACAAGCAATATTTTGAATTCTAATCCCATTTTCATATTTTCATTTCCTCCCATCCTGGTGTTAGTCACAAACTATATAAACATAATCTGTGTTAATTTATACAAAATAATGATAGTAATTAATTGTACTGGACCTATGGCAGACATGTGAGATACACTTTAAAAATCTTACCAGCTCAATGATGAAAACTAACTTTTCAGTTTCCTCTTTTGAATTGATTGCACCCCCACAGAATTGTAATTTCATTTAGACCATGCTCCCATGTTTGCCCCTGAAAATTTAATGTGCAACCCACTCCTAAATTTATTAAGCCAAAGATGTCCCTTTCTCTTTATTCCATACCACTGCAAGGAAGTAGAAAAGAAACCAAAATGTCATAATCAGAACAAAATTTGGCACTCAGTGCTTGTGATCAATATTTCTTTTCTGAAAGAACCACAGACCTTCATGAAATCCTTTCATCTTTGGGAATCTGTCTTTGCTGTCTGTCTTCATGCTGTCCTTCAATTCACTTGAAAAGAGAGGAAAAATTTATTTCCAAATCTCAAAAAAAGACTAATATTGACAAATAATTCAGGAGCTTACTTTTCCATGATTGCTCTGACCATTTAAAACATTTCCTTCTGAATCTGCTGCAGGGAGTTCGAAGTGGTGCACTGAGAGCTTATGATGGGGGAAGCATCTATAACAGTCTTCGCTATAGGCAGGTGAGCTGCTTCAAATGGTTAAAGTTGTGGTCCTCCTTTATACATACATTCATACTTGCATGCATTAGTCACGTATGATTCCACTGAATTTATTGTCCTTTATTGACAAAGCAAATTGGGCATGCAAGCAGCAAGTCAGCAGGATCACCTCTTGGAACAACAGTATTTTCTATTTTAAACTTTACTTTACAAATACCTTCTAAATGGAATAAAGTATTAGATACTTTCCACTTAACCAGCTGTTTTTTTGTTTGTTTGTTTTTTGTTTTGTTTTGTTTTGTTTTTCTGGAGGCTATAATCTGGCATGTAAAAGCAACAGTGATAACCATGTGACCAGTTACTGTCTGAAATTTGTGAAACTGAAGTCTGTATCCAGATTGTAATTTCTCTCTAGCCATGACAGAAAGCAAGGTGCTGGCACCCTGATCTAATGTTGCACAACAAATGGTGAGCAGTTAAATCTGTGTCCTGTGGGAGCTTGGGCAGTTCTTGTTCTATGGCAAGAAGAATATCAGAGGTAGAGCGTGATTAAGAAAAAAACCTTTTGCTTCCTTAAGCAAGAAAAATCAAATTCTTCAGAAACTAGCATGCTTTTTAACTGGAAGAATTATACTGTAGGTGAGGAGGTATGGTGCTGAAAAATCACCTGATGGCAAGATTCTGCAGTGTTGAGCTAAAGCAACACTCCAGATATGTCTTGTCTTCACTAACTTGCTTCCAAACACTTTCCTGTTATTACTTTCCGTCTTCTGTGAAACTGTCCTTTTCCATTCATTCAGATGGGTCCACCGCTCTACAATGCGAAAAACATGACAGTGCCGACTGCCATCCGGAGTGGTGGAGCTGACTGCCTGGCTGATCCTCGCGACGTTGCCCTCCTGCTCCCACAGATACCTAACCTAGTTCACTACAGGGCAATTCCCGAAACATAATTAAGGAATCTGGGGTTTCAGACACTTCTACTTAGTCTAGAGTCACAACTATGTTTCCTCTGAGACACAATGAATCTCATGTAGCCTTTCCTGTGTGGTATGCTTCAAAGTGCTTGCAATTCCCCTATAAGCACACAGACTTATGAAACTGGGAATCTGGACCCCGTCGTAAATGAATTTATTCCTGGCTTCAGCAGGGACAAAAAATTCAATATTGCTGTCTCAGGACTGATACTGTTACCCCGGACCTTTAAGACTACCAGCATGGGTCAAAGAGAGCTTACAGGTCTGTGATGAAAAAAACACTACATCTCCAGAGAGGCATTATGGTTCTAGTGGCTTTAAAATTCAATAAAAATTGCAATTAATCACATTTTGAATGTGTTTTTGTTGTTGTTGTTTGTTTTTTTCTCCCAACAACTGAGAAGCCAGAGGATGAATTGAGAAAAATATATTCTGAAAAGCAATTACAAGACAGACAGTCCAACAGTCCTGTGATTCTGATATGCAAAGGAAAAAGGGCTTAAGGAATGTACACAGTGCCTATGTCTTAGTCTTTTTCTGAGATATTTTGGTAATAAGATTGAGTTATTTATTTTGAGTTGCATATTTTCTGACTAAAGAGCTTTCTTCAAATCCAGTATGTATACATGTGACAGACCAAGCAGTGCCACAGAAATCATCCCTGATAGTGCATCATCTATACATGCATGCTGGTAGTTGCCAAATGGCAGAGGGTTCAGTCTACATTTCAGTGAATATTACTGTCAATATCAGTAATTCATAAACAAATAAGATAAAGTCTGTCTACATTAAGAAATGGGTCATGTCTTGACAGGTTTGGGACAAGTTGTATTAAATTCATCTCAGCCACCTTGCTAGGTTCTGAACATTTGCGCTGAACAAAACAATGTCAGCATTTCTTTGTGTGGGCAAACACCTTAGAAAAAGTTTCTTCATTCCAGGCTCCCTACTTATATGGAAAAATAGAGACTGAGTTGTTAAGAATAACCATCTCCCATCCTCACAAGCCAGCTGTGATATTGTATATTACTCTGTGATGGATGTTGCAAGTCTTTGTCCACTAGCTTTATGACTCCATGTAAACTTTTAGCATTTGTGGCATCCTTCGGCGGGAAGCTTCACAGAGTACCTGCTAGTGAAAAACACAAGAGCACACCATATATTTATGCTGTGACACAATGATGCTCTGTGCTTTATCCTCTGCTGCTTTCTTCCTGTCCTAAGCCTTTCTTCTGTGAAGAACAAAGTAAGTCAGCAGAAATGAAAATGTAATGAAAGTTATTTATGAAGAGAAATTTGCATTTGTTATGGTTTCTTGTGTATTGCAAGGTCACATTGCTTGCAGCAAATAATTCATGCTGTAATGGTTTTCCCACTGTTTTCTTCCTAAATATGCTGCTTCTGCCTCATTTGAAGAAATTTTCTATAAAATTGTCTTTTGAAGTAATACTCTTTGTCTAATCTTATTTTTCAGTTTGTTCAAGAGAGTCTGTTTCCAGAATCTTTCAGTAAATACTTCTGTCTCCTCTATAAAAAAATGATTTCTAAATTTTATCCCATGATCAGATATGCAATTGTTGACTTTTCTATCTTTAAGAGATTCATTAAGCATCTTTCAGTAGTACAAATTCTAGCTTAAATTTATCCTGTTTAAACACATTTTTTAAAAAAAAATTCTGTTTCCTGTTCCCCAGAAACAACTTGCTCATAGCAAATATGCAGCTTCACTTGGTGTATTGCCATCAGTACAGAAGGGATTTCTCCTAACTGCTTTGTTTCTTTCATTGTGTCTAATGATGAGACGCAATATTTTCTTTCTCTTTAAAAATTGTGAAACAAAGCCATGACTCAAATCCTTATTGAAATTAAAACAAATTAGCTTCCAGTAGTGAGAATCATTTGTAGATGAGAGACACACGGCACCATGCTGGACACAGGTGGTGTCCTGCATCTCAGATATCGCTGACCACCGCAGAAGCACAGTATTGCTGGAAGACCAGGTATGTCTTGAAAATCACACAAAGGTTGTCCAAACTTTGGAACTAGGACCTCTGTAATATGTTGGTATTTCCTCAAGAATATACATCTGGGGACATTTTGTGCAAAGGAACATAACTAGTATTTACCAAAGGACCCTACGCTGGCGTGCAGCACTGCTATGGAGTTTACGCATGCTTGTACGATGGCAGAGAGATGGGGTGCAGTATTTTACAACAGTGTAGCCTGAAGCTGCTTCTGGGATTATTTCAGCTCACTGATGCAAGAGAAGCTGGGGATTATGGCAGGCATAATCCTTCCATGCTGCGCTGAGTCTTCCTGGGGAAAAGTGCTACACAAAGCAGCATTTTGGCCCCCAGGTCTGCTCCTAATAGGGTGTGCAAGACTCTGCGAGTGTTCAGGCAGCCAAAATAACTGCTTCTGCAGCATGCATCAGCACGGGACTAAAACAGAGGCTGGGGCCCATCTGGGTTTGGAAACAGTGGTTAATGTATTTTGTGGCTTGGATGAACTTGCTGGTGTTTGAGGCGAGGAGGATCTGGGCTGCATAACTGTGAATTTGGGTATCTTGACCCTGGCTCCACAAACACAAAATCCAACGCAAGTGGGTCCCCAGTTCTTTGTGCTCTGCAGATACATGGGGCCATGCACCACACCAGGGGAGCTGGGAAACACAGCACAGACCAGAAATCATCAGCACACTGATTACCACCCTGGGGTGATTTTCCTATTCTCCAGTCTACTGATGCTATTTTCCACCAGCACGTTTGCTTGGATGCTGCTCTGCCATTGGACAGGTTCGGCTCAACCACAGAGCCTCAGCTGCCCCAGCCTGGTGCTGGGCAGCAGATCCCAAAGGCTGCCCAGCCTCGTCTGCTGTCCCTTACTGGGTCCATGGACAAGCGGATGGGTGCCTGGGGCTGCTTTCCAGTGTTTGGAGCTGCCTGGTGACTTTGGGTCCCTCTGTTAGTGTTTGTCACTTGCTTCTCCATCAGTCATCCTGGAGGGATTAATCCGACCACAGAGAGACACCCACCTTGGGCCTACCCCACAAGGACTATCACCTCTTTCACCCTGCAATGTTTCCAGCAAAGGTTTAGCAAAAGCAGTGGGCTGATTCCATGTTAAACACAATGTCACATCCGCAAACCCTGCCTGGGTTGTCCTCTTAGAATCATGGAATCGTCTGGGTTGGACCTTCAAGACCATGGGTCTGGCTATCAACCTGATCTACCGATTCCCATCTCCTCCAGGAGCAGAAGCGGTAGCTTCTCCCTCATGCCAGCTGGAAAATACCAGCATGAAACAAAGGAGTGAACCTTCCTGAAGCGCAACAACAGCACCTCTCTAATGTGGATGCAGCCGTGATGGGAAAGGCAGATGCCTCACAGTGCCATGATCCCTTTCATTGGTCTTCTTCTGCAAGCTGCATCCTTAAAAGCTGCTTTCTTCTGAATACAGTTATTGGCTTGGGAAGGGATAGAGAGGATCTTGGTTTAAATATCCCTCTTTTCTCCCCAGCTACCCACCCCCCAAAAGTTTTCCCATGTCCTTTATAACCCCCATGAAGATGCCAATTGCTCGCTTTTCCCTTTGGCCTCCTAGGAGTGACCAGCTCTGACCTGAGACATGCGCACACAGTTAGGACACGGTGTGACATCTTACACGAGCAAACCGATGCTGCTCAAGTGCTGGCCAGGTTACACCCTATCCTACCTACTCCTATTAAAGAGTTTCATGGAAAAGGTGACATAGAGGCACATACTTTCATAACTAAAAATTCCTTCCATTAACCATGTATTTTAGCCAGAGGGCTTTTGTCACAGAAGATCCCAAACAGAAATTAAAGTGAACAAAAGTGGTCTTGTGCTGACTCCTCCTTTTACGCACTGGAATGATCATAGTAGGAATGGAACAGCCAGAAGGAAAAATAGGTGGAAGCCAGAGGACTGCCAGGGGAGACAGAAAGTCATGAGTGTTGTGAGAGGTTCAGTTTCTTCCTGGTGTTGGAGAAAGCTGGAGGCATTGCCATCCAGACAAAGGGATCATACTGGGCACAACAGTATTTCACAGTTAGTATCTCACAGAATCACAGAATCATCTAGGTTGGAAGAGACCTCCAAGATCACCTAGTCCAACCTCTGACCTAACACACCCTAACATACCCTCGAGCAGATCAACACATGCACATAACTTGGTGTCGTCTGCAAACTTACTGCGGGTGCACTCAATCCCCTCATCCAGATCATTGATAAAGATATTGAGGAGAAATATCTCCTCTTACTTCACCTCCACTTGTGTCTTTCCCTTCATCTTCTCACCAGTTCTCAGCTTTCTGCTCCTTTGCCATGAATTATTCCTGTTTCAGGTACTTTATTTATTTTTAACAGCTATGGACAGAAATTATAGCTGACTATTTTTTGATTTATTCATCTTTTATCCTTCTCAGAGACATTTGAGAAAATATAGATTTGCAGGTGTTAAATACAAACACATTTCCACTTTCTTATTGAGAAACAAACACTAAAAAAAAAGCCATAAACAAAACAAATTGTGTTTGTACAATGTCCCAGTTTTGACAAAATATGTTGGGAAGAATGGTTGCACACAAGAGCCTGACAACAGCTGGAGGCTGGAGAGAAACAAGGAGGGAAACTGATAACGCATCCCATTGCTGCAGTGATTTCTATACCTCCCTAGATTTCTCTTCATCTGTAAAATTAACCTTCTTGGGATGGCCTGGAAATCTTTAACTTTATGGACCATGCTTTTATTTTACTTCCTTTAACATCAAACACTTTAGAGACATGGGTGCATAAGCAAATCATCTGGTCTCAGAAAAAGTGACCTGGGCAAATTCTAGTTGCCAGTTCATGTGTCATAGAATCACAGAAATGTTTGGGTTGGAAAGGACCTTAAAGCTCATCTGGTTCCAGCCCCCTGCCATGGGCAGGGACACCTCCCACCAGCCCAGGCTGCCCCCAGCCCCATCTAGCCTGGCCTTGGGCACTACCAGGGATGGGGCACCCACAGCTCCTCTGGGCAGCCTGTGCCAGGGCCTCACCACCCTCAATTTAACACATATTAATTAAGGCAGCATTTCCTTTACGCATTTTGTTGCACATAGATGTAATAAATTTTCCTTGGAAACATTTAGGGAGAGATAAAGAAATGAACCATGCTTTGGAGCATTCACCCAAGCAGCTCTTAGGAGTATTTGTAATTGATCGAAGTTGTCTGAGGGACAAATTGAGGATACTGCTCTTCTCATGAGCATTCAGCTCTGAAATAATTAGTGCCCAGTGCCAAGACAAGAGGCAATGGGCAACAAGCGATGCACAGAAGGCTATGTATGTACATCAGTTAGCAGTTTTTGCTGTGTGGGTGATGGAGCCCTGGCACAAGTTGCCCAGGGAGGTTGTGGAGTCTCTCTCCTTGGAGACTTTCAAAAGCCATCTGGATGTGGTCCTGGGAAAGCTGCTGTGGGTGGCCCTGCTTGAGCAGGGCTTGGAACAGATGGACCCAGAGGTGCCTGCCAACCTCAACCATTCTATGACTATGTGGCTTCTCTCCTGTCACAGAACCCTCATGTCACCAAAGAAGAGCTGTGTCTGGGTGAAACTGGTGATGGTATGGTCCTTCTGAAGCCAGCAGTTTGTATATAAATCCCTTTAGAATTGCAGCAGTTAAAATGTGAGTGAAATTTTTGCTTGTGCAAATGAGACGTCCTTCACAGTGCATGTCAAACAGTGGTGAAGTGTTTATTCTTGAGATGGAGGCAGCATCAGCAGGGCCCTGCATTGTGGGGGCATATATACTCCCCATCCTGCAAAAGCACGGCTGCTGTGGAGGCATTTTCTCAATGCAAAAAATGTCCATGTTGTAATGCACTGTGCGGGTTGGAAGGAACGTGCAATCCAAATAGAATATATACAACTTGTCTATATTGTTGACAGAACGGGTTTTGCTCATTTTATCAGCAAATTAATCAGCCTGGAGGGTCTTCTAGTGCACAGTTTAAAAACTTCTCAATCACCTAGTTTTTCCCTCTTGTCTCCAAACCAGTAACTCACAACATAAATCTATACTAATCCACTGTAAGGCCAACATATTCCCTGTTATTTTTACCTCCTCATATGGATGAGGAGCAGGATGCTGCCTGCTCTTTTTGACAGCTATCCATAGATTCAGACTGATTAGTATCCATGCGGGAAGAAATACACCATCGCCCCAGTTCTATTATTTCTTAAAAATTAAAGCAGTCAAACCATAACAGGGATAAAAGTCCAAAATGGGATCATGAGCACATGGGTTCAAATTAGCCATTGACGGATTTGGGCTGGAAATCCCAGCTCCCATCTGAGCAGTCAGGTTTTGCTGCAGGCTCTGTAGAATCAGAGGGCAAAAATCTTCCAGGCTGTTTTTATGTGGATCTCAGCAAGCTTATAACTGTGTTTGACGTGGCATCTGTGATAGCAGGGGCTGGACCTGCTAGTCCTTGGCTCCTGAGTTTCTCTGATCTGGTGCAGCAGGCCCAAGCACATTTCACTTGCAACCTGGGATTTGAGGAGATGGTGGCATGAATTTGGCAGCCTTTTCAAGAGCTGGATGTCAGCCCAGAAAGGGCTGAAATCTTGGTACCTCCAATGGTGAAGGGAGCATACCTGCTGCCATCTGTGACTCAGACCCAGACCTCCTTCTAGCACCTTTGGAAGGGTGTTGAACCTGGTGTTTCAAATACAGCTTTGGTGAATCACTGCCTGTTTGGTTTTGCTGACTGCTTCACTAAAGGGGATAGCAAAGCTTTTGTTCTTCAGCCCTGTTTCCCAGTGGAGATCAGAAGACTTCGGTTGTGGAGCAAGGCCCTTTGAGCCCCTAGTTCTGCTGTGCCCGCCCTGCTCTGGGCAGGAGGTTGGGCAAAGTAACCTTCCAACCTGAGTTTTCCTGTGATCCTCTGTTTCAGAGCAAGATGCAGTAACAAGTTAGAGGTGGAACTGAACACCTAACAGACTCCCAGCAATGTGACCACGTTGTGTTCTCAGAGGTGGGCAGAGGCTCATGCTTCATTCTTCATGAAAGATCCAAGTTGGAAAAGCAATATAAAATAGTGATTAGAATTTTTTCCAAGTTCTCAGCATTTTGTTGATGGGATAACATGAGTCTGACTTCATTTCATTTGAAAGAGGTACCTGAAGTGTGTTATTTGAAGGTGCAGTCTTAAGTATGTGTGTGATTTGTCCTCATTAGCCTCAGCATTGTGTTGCAAATGGACAGCGAGAGCATCCAATCCCACATACCAATCTCTAACAGTTGTCACCCTTTTATTAGGCAATCTATTGATGGATTGACTTTGATGCTCCTTGGAGTGATGTTTTTCTCACTCTGTTATTCAGACACTTTAGGAGCTCGTACACCTTTACAAACACTGAACTGTGTGCTCCAGACTAAGCACAGTGACAAGGAGATCCACAGTGTGGCTGTTGCTGGTGGTGGTGATGGCACCACCAGATGCCTTATGACAGTCGATGCTTTGAGACCAGCTTGTCTGTCCTACAAGCTGCTTGGCTGATACCAGTTCTCAAGCTATGTTGTATTCATTAAATGTATTTTTCTCTCTGTTAAAAGGTGGGGCATTCAGAAGTTGCAAATTAATCTCACAAGCTTAATTCTACTTGTACTATTGTTTTCTTTGAATTGGAGGTACTCAGAATTTTTGGAGTTTCGGTTATTTTAACTCTGTGTTTCAAAATGAACATTTAACCTGGCAAAATTGCAACCATATATTACTACACTTCTGAGCCACTATTGAGACAGTTAAAGCCTTTTTTTTTATTTCAAAAAACAAATAAACCAGTTCTACACCAATACCTCCTCTCTGCTCTCTGCTGACAGTGACAGGACCTGAGGCAACAGCATGGAGCTGTAATGTGGGAGGTTCAGGCTGGATGTTATGAAAAGATTCTTCACCGAAAGGTGGTTGGGCACTGGATCAGGCTCCCCAGGGATGTGGTCATGGCACCAAGTCTGCTGGAGCTCAAGGAGTGTTTGGACAACTCTTTCAGACATAGGGTTTCGGTTTTGGGTCTTGTTATGAGGAGCCAGGAATTGGACTGAATGATCCTTGTAGCTCCCTTCTAACTTGGGATACTCTATGGTCCTATGATTCTCCTAAAACCTTCAACTTTTGTGGATCACTGTGCGCATCTTTTACTGTGTGCAGAGACTTGCAAGCAGGCGTGTACACAATTCTACAAGCAAACAATTAGCGTATTTAATAAATAAATGGGGCTAACATGTTATTAGGCTGAGCACTTAATATGCTCACCACACCTGATGCAGGCACTGATAAGTGTCTCTCCTGGCTAAGCAATTATCAGTGTGGTGGGGAAATGCTGGCTCCTTGGAAAACCTTGATCTTCCAGTGTTGCTGTATGCAATTATCCATCTCTTTAATCAGGTTTTCTTGATGAGATTTCTCTCCTGAGTCCTTGAGTTGCTGACAAGAACTCTAGAAAAAGCTCAGTTCTGTTCACTGGGAAGGTTATTAAACATCCTTTAACCAATTCTTCCCTTTCTAAAGTTACTATCTCTATTTTTTATTACTGAATTTGTAGCAAATTTGCACACTCTCTGGGATCTGTTTCTGTGCAAATGCCCACGCGTATATTCAAAACACACTTGTAAGCTCAGCAGGGGCTGAGAGGTGATAAGATTGCTCTTCTTGACCTGTGGCCAGTCACTCAACAAAATAAGCAACAAAGGCCTGACGTGGCCATCAGACCACTGTTTTCTCAGTGGTCTTATAATAGGATAATTGAAACATTGCCTCCAGAGGTCTGAATTCCAGCCTCCCGCAAAGTTAACATGCATAGGTAGATATTAATGGTGAACAACATCATGTTTATTCAAACTCATGATAGGCTTTATATAAAAAGGTAGAATTGCAAAAGTGCTATATATTAACCTGTCATTTCAATTCTCTTTTCTAATGGTATTGCACTTGGCTGTAAGAAACAACATTGATCTTCTCTGAGACCTGCACCGCTTCCCATAGTAGACCTGTCCTTTTTGTTATTTAATCATCTACTGATGTGTCCAGTCTGACAAATAAAATGCTGATATCCCATTTCTTCCTCCCAGAGTTGCTGCTAATGGTACGGAGATGGCAGTGGGAGTCCTGTCTTTGGGAAGCACCAGGTGAAACACCTTCTCCAGGTGCTCCTCCGTAAATGCTGTGAGGACCAGCAGCTGGTCCCTGATAGCCACACTGAATGTGTACAGGCTGGGCTTGATCAGAACCATTGCTGGGCACGCAGCTGGTGTCAGGAGGCATCTCAGTAAGCGATGCCACTGCATATGGCCTGGAAGCAAGATGAAGTCAGAGCTGAACAAAGGGGAAGCCAGAGGCCTCAGATGTTATGGCACACCTTATCACAGAATCATAGAATATCCAGAGTTGGAAGGGACCCATAAGGATCATCTAGTCCAACTCTTGGCACCGCACAGGTCTGCCCAAAGTTTAGACCATGTGACTAAGTGCACAGTCCAATCACTTTTTAAATTCAGACAGGCTTGGGCAGAAAAGCCTGTGTGGAGCCTGCAAAATTCCCTTTTGTTATCTGTAATGTCCTGCTACATCTCACATCGCTGTTTTTGTGGTGCCCCATCTCAGCCTTAGCCATTCACTTATCCATTTTTCCACCTGCGCTATCTGTAGTATCCTGCAATTCATCATGCACCTGTGCTGGTGGTGATGTCCATAGCAAAGGTTAGGCATTACCATGCACTCCCTAATGTGATACCTCCACCATCATGAAGCAGAGAGTGTAGCTCATGACACTGAGCACCTGAGATAGTGTCCTCTGCTCCAGTCTGTGGCTTGTTGTGGAGTTGCAGCTCTGCACCAGTGGGAAAGTGTCCTCCCTAAGGGTCACCCACGACATCTGCTCATGAACCTCGTGGTGCACTCGTTGCCTCATGCCCAAAGCTCTTTGTCATCTAACCCCTCAATTCACCATGCTACAGATTTCCTCCCTCTGTAATGTTGCACAACATTCGCAAAAAAAATGAGTGTTGGGTATAATTTCATGCTGGGGAAAGAACCATGAGCTAGTTAACCTCTCCAGGGTAAACAGAGTTGCTGGAATTTGTTCTTGTATTGATTTTTTTTTGTTTGTTTGTTTAGACACTGAGAAGCTAAACAGGATAAGCAAGAAAAGCTTGGCAAGAAATAGTTTGATTGGAGAATGATAGCGAGGTGGATTTATGAGGTGATGAAGGGCTCAACCCCACCTAGCTCCTCTTGCACATCTTTTCAGCAGAAATTCACCTGGTTTTGGACTTTACTGGGAGCAGAGAGCAGGCTCTGGTGAGCACTATCTCCTATTACTTTTACCTTTTCAAAGATTTGCTTTGAGTTAGTTATTTTGAGAAAGACCACTCATTTCCTGGCTATCCCATTTGCTCTTATGATACAAAGGTGAAACCTCCTGTGGTGGAACAGCTCCAGGCTTGTGGAACAGCTGGTGCTAGAGAGGGATGTGGGAAAACTCCCCATGAAACCCATGGGAGGAAAATTGCTCCACACAGACACCTCTCTTTCCTTGAGCTGTCCCTGGGACATGAGGGACACAGCACCATGCTTTGCCAGAGGCTGAGCTGCCCAGGATGGAACAACATGGCACAATGGGCCCCAGCACTGGCGGAAGGAGGGCCCTGGTGGCTCCTTCCGTTGGGCGAACCCATGGCCCTGGGTCAAGGTTTCCTTACAGCTCAGGGACAGGGATTGCAAAATGTTTCAGAGCAGAGGAGAAAAAGCACCATCAGGAGAAGAAACTGCAGGGGAATCTACTTACTGTCATGCTGAAAAGTTTCCATTTGGGATATGAAAGTACCATATTCCCATGGGCTGGACATGAAGACAGCTCCCTTCCCAATTCCAGGCATTCTCATCAAACATTTTTTTTTTTTTTCCCTTTTCAGGACCCAGGTTACCATTAGCTGCATTGCTCCATCATGGCTTCATTTTAGATGGTAGCAATTGGTTTTCCCGTTTCCCCAGTATTCCCCAGTACCAGCCTGGGCTCTGTCCTTGTGGACACAGGCTACAGTGACCTTCATTCTGCAGCATACCAGGCAAGAGAAGCTGAACTACTTTGGCCATGTTCAGTGCAGCTCTCTGGGTGATTTTGGGTCAGAGCGTGGATTCATGTGCTTGGGCCAATGTGGCGGTTGATTGTAGAACATGGGAAATCTCTTGAGTTTGTTTGTTTGTTTGTTTGTTTTGTTTTGTTTATTTGTTTCCAGGTTTATAGCATTTTATAGCACAGCTGGCCGAGAAAATCAAAATGTTCTTTGTCCTGGTTTCAGCTAGGATAGAGTTAATTTTCCTCCTAGTAGCTGGTATGGTGCTGTGCTTTGGATTAGGATGAGAAGAGCGCTGATAACATGCTGATGTTTTAATTGTTGCAGAGCAGTGCTTACACTAAGCCAAGGACTTTTCAGCTTCTCACTCTGTCCTGCAAGTGGGCAGGCTGGGGGTGCAGCAGGAGCTGGGAGGGGACAGACACAGGACAGCTGACCCAAACTGGCCAAAGGGGTATTCCGTACCATCTGACAGCATGCTGAATAATTAATATGGGAGGGCTGGCCGGGGTGGGGGGACCGGCTGCTCAGGGATAGGCTGGGCATCGATCAGCGGGTGGTGAGCAATGGCATTGTGCATCACTTGTTTGTACATATTATTAGTAGTACTATTATCATTATTATTATCATTTTCCTTTCTTTTCTGTCCAAATAAACTGTCTCAATCTCAACCCACAGGCTTCATTTTCCTGATTCTCTTCCCCATCCCAGAGAGGGAGGTGAAAGAGTGAGCAAACGGCTATGTGGTGCTGAGCTGCCAGCCGGGTTAAACCACAACAGTCCTTTTGGCACCCAAGGTGGGGCATGAAGGGTTGAGATAATGACAGATCTGACCAGAGTGTGTTAAAACTGAATTCCTATAAGCATTACATCAGTTTAATAGTTGGTAATCACAATGCCGATTTTTGTGATCTCAGGTCTGCTGTGCCTGTTTTCTGAACTGAGTTATATGGCACATTACTTAGTGTATGTGTTCCCTGTCGTGTTGTTTATCACTTCTGGGGGTTGGTACAGGGTTATTATTTTGCTGTACTGTGTAACACTGGCTTATGGTATCATAAAATTACTGGCCATGAGACTAACCTGGTATTTGTACTCAGCATTGCCGTCAACTCTGTATTTTGGGAACCCTACCTCAGAAACTGTTAATAATTATACCTTTCACGCTTTTTCTTCAAGGAGCCAATCTACGGAGGGGTCGGGGAAGATGTTTTTTCTCACTTATTCACTCTCCCTTTCGCCTCTACCCCTTTCTTCTCCTCCAGGCGAGTTATGGTAGCATTCCAAAACTTCAAATATCCTTGGGATGTTCAGACCAGCATGTTCTTATTGTTATGCCTCCTGAATGCGCTTCAGGTTTTGTTTAAGGTTAAACAAATACTTAAGAGTGTCATCCAGAGATCTGTCCTGAGGCAGGACAGTTACAAATGGCAGGGAGAGTGGGAGGATATGGGCAGGCATCTAGAGCAGTGGGCATCTCCAATGCTTTGGAAATTCACCCCTGAACAACTGAAAAATCCTAAAAAACTGGTAGAGTGCTTGAAAAAGTGTGTCACCACCCTGGCAATACCAGACATACACAAATCACTGCAACGTGCTGGGACTTGGCCTATGCCTACCGAGCTGCTATTGATGCCACTATAACCCTAGTGACAGACCTGCGGCCACTCCAAGTCCTGTGACAGGCCCAACGGCCACTCCAAGCCCTATGAGGGGCCCCAACGCTGAAGCAGGGGGAAAAAAAACTGTACCAGTGTCAGTTGCACCCATAACCAAGATGAAAAAATGGTTTAGAGAATGTAAAGATGTAAAGTCTACACCACAGCTGGGGAGAATGGCCCCACCTGGAACCTCTGGAATAAAGAACCTGGGGAAACTCAAGGTCGACCCCTAGTGTTTTGGAGTCAGGGATACGGAGGATCTGTGGCCCACTACACTCCAACTGAAAAAGAGATATTGGCAGCATATGAGGGAGTTCGATCCGCTTCAGAAGTGGTTGGTAATGAAGCACAGCTTCTCCTGGCACCCTGACTGCTGGTACTGGGCTGGATGTTCAAAGGAAGGACACCCCTTTACACGTCATGCAACTGATGCTACATGGAGTAAGTGGGTGTGGTGGTTTTACCGTGCTAGGCAGCTGAACACCACAACCGCTCTCTCACTCCCCCTCCTCAGATGAGGAGGGGAAGAAGTAAAGGAAAGAACAACTCACAGGTTGAGATAAGGATAATTTAATTAAAGGGAAAAAATAATTATTAAGGAAAGATTATTATTAATTAAACAATTTAACTAAAGGGAAAAAAGGGAAAAGGGAAAAAGGAGGGGGAAAGGGAAAAAAACAAAACAAAACAAGTAAAGGCTATGTGAAAGTGCAGAGGAAAGAAATTACTCTCTACTTCCCACAAATGAGCGATGCTTGACCACGTCCTTGAAGCAGGGCCTCAATGCACATAGCCAATGTTCGGGAGGACAGACGTTTTCGCAACGAGAGCCCACTCCTCCCCTCTTCTTCCTTTTTCCACCTTTTATTGCTGAGTGTGACATCATATGGTATGGAATATCCCTTTGGTTGGTTTAGGTCAGCTGCCCTGGTGATGTTTCTTTCTCACTTTTTTGCCCACACTCTAGGAGGGTTAGAGAGAGTCCTGATGCTGTGCCAGCACTGCTCAGCAGCAGACACAACACTGGTGTGATACCACTGCTGTTCTAGCTACAAATGCAGAGCACAGCACTGCATGGGCTGCTGCAGGGAAAGTTAACATCCCAGCCAGACCCAGTACAGTGGGTTGCACTGATTATTCATCAAGCTCAAATAGGAAACCCCAGTCACCCAGGAATCCTGGAAGTGATTATGGACTGGCCAGAAGGCAAATATTTTGGGATATCACCGGAGGAGGAGGTGGCCCATGCTGAAGAAGCCCCACTGTATAACAAGCTACCAGAAAATGAGAAGAAATATGCCCTGTTCACTGATGGGTCCTGTCGTATTGTGGGAAAGCATCAGAGGTGGAACGCTGCTGTATAGAGTCCTACACGACGAGTTGCAGAAGCTGCTGACAAGAAGGTGAGTCGAGTCAGTTTGCAGAAGTGAAAGCCATCCAGCTGGCTTTAGATATTGCTGAATGAGAAAAGTGGCCAGTTCTCTATCTCCGTACTGATTCATGGACGGTAACAAATGCCCTGTGGGGGTGGTTACAGCAATGGAAGCAGAACAACTGGCAGCGCAGAGGCAAACCCATCTGAGCTGCTGCACTGTGGAAAGATATTGCTGCCTGGGTTGAGAACCTGGTTGTAAAGGTACGCCATGTAGATGCTCATGTGCCCAAGAATCGGGCTACTGAAGAACATCAGAACAACCAGCAGGTGGATCAGGCTGCTAAGATTGAAGTGGCTCAGGTGGACCTGGACTGGCAACATAAGTGTGAATTATTTATAGCTTGGTGGGCCCATGACACTTCAGGCCGTCAAGGCAGGGATGCAGCATACAGATGGGCTCGTGATCGAGGGGTGGACCTGACCATGGGCACTATTGCACAGGTTATTCATGATTGTGAAACGTGCTGCAATCAAGCAAGCCAAGCGGTTAAAGCCTCTTTGGTATGGAGGACGATGGCTGAAATATAAATATGGGAAGGCTTGGCAGATTGATTACATCACACTCCCTCAAACCTGCAACGGCAAGCACCACGTACTTACAATGGTGGAAGCAACCACCAGATTGCTGGAAACATATCCTGTGCCCCATGCCACCACCTGGAACACTGTCTTGGGCCTTGAAAAGCAAGTCCTATGGCGACATGGCACCCCACAAAGAATAGAGTCAGACAGTGGGTCTCATTTCCGAAACAACCTTATAGACGCTTGGGCCAAAAAGCATGGTATTGAGTGGGTGTATAACATCCCCTATCATGCACCAGCCTCCGGGAAAGTTGAGCAATACAATGGATTGTTAAAGACTACACTGAAAGCAATGGGTGCTGGGACATTCAAAAATTGGGATATACATTTGGCAAAGGCCACCTGGTTAGTCAATACTAGGGGATCTGCCAGCCGAGCTGGACCTGCCCAATCAAACCTGTTACACACTGTAGAATCACAGAATATTAGGGATTGGAAGGGACCTTGAAAGAACATCTAGTCCAATCCCCCTGCCAGAGCAGGAACACCTAAATCATGTCACACAGGACCGCACCCAGGCGGGTTTTGAAAGTCTCCAGAGAAGGAGACTCCACAACCCTCCTGGGCAGCCTGTTCCAGTGCTGTCACCCTCACTGTAAAAAAGTTTCGTCTCATATTTAAGCGGAACCTCCTATGTTCCAGCTTGCATCCATTGCCCCTTGTCCTATCATTGGGTGTCACCGAGAAGAGCCTGACTCCATCCTCCTGACACTCCCCCTTTACATATTTATAAATATAAACGTTAATAAGGTCACCCCTCAGTCTCCTCTTCTCCAGGCTGAAGAGACACAGCTCCCTCAGCCTTTCCTCGTAAGGGAGATGCTCCACTCCCTTAATCATCCTCGTGGCTCTGCACTGGACTCTCTCAAACAGTTCCCTGTCCTTCTTGAACTGAGGGGCCCAGAACTGGATGCAATATTCTAGATGTGGTCTCACCAGGACAGAGTAGAGGGGGAGAAGAACCTCTCTCGACCTACTAACCACACCCCTTCAGATACACCCCAGGATGCCATCAGCCTTCTTGGCCACAAGGGCACAGTGCTGGCTCATGGCCATCCAGCTGTCCACCAGGACCCCCAGGTCCCTCTCCCCTTCACTGCACTCCAGCAGGGCAGTCCCCAACCTACACTGGTGTCTGGGTTTTTTCTTGCCCAGATGCAGGACTCTACACTTGCCCTCTTTATATTTCATTCAGTTTCTCCCCGCCCAATTCATCCAGCCGGACGCTGGATGGCAGCACAGCCTTCCGGTGTGTCAGCCACTCCTCCCAGTTCAGTGTCATCAGCAAACTTGCTGCCGGTGCACTCCATTCCCTCATCCAAGTTGTCAATGAATATATTAAATGACACTGGTCCCAGGACCGACCCTTGAGGGACTCCACTAGATACAGGACTCCAATTCAACTCCGTCTCATTAACCACAATCCTCTGGCTTCTTCCCTTCAGCTAGTTTACAGCCCACCTCACTACCCAATCATCCAGATTTCTTTCTCAGTTTCTTTCTCAGTTTAGCTGCAAGGATGCTGTGGGAGATGGTGTCAAAGGCTTTACCGAAATCAAGATACACCACGTCCACTGCCTTTCCATCATCTATCCACACGGTTATATCCTCATAAAAGGTTATCAGTTTGGTCAAGCACGACTTCCCCTTGGTGAAGCCATGTTGACTGCCCCTAGTGACCTTTTTCTCCTTGATATGTCTAGAGACAATGCCAATGATAAATTGTTCCATCACCTTACCAGGGATGGAGGTGAGGCTGACCGATGTATAGTTACCCAGGTCCTCTTTCTTGCCCTTTTTGAAGACCGGAGTGACATTTGCTTTCTTCCAGTCCTCAGGCACCTCTCCCAATGCCCACGACTTACCAAAGATGATGGAGAGTGGTCTAGCAATGACTTCTGCCAGCTGCCTCAGCACCCGCAGATGCATCCCATCAGGACCCATGGATTTGTGCATGCCCAGCTTGCTTAATTGGTCCTTAACCCAGCCCTCATCAACTAAGGCAAACTCCTTTATTCTGACTTCATCTGGGGCCTCAGGGGTATGGGGCTCCTCAGGAGAGCCTCTGGCATTATAGACAGAGACAAAGAAGGCATTCAGTAACTCCACCTTCTCTTTATCTTCTGTCACCAGGGCACCCACCTCATTGATTAGTGGGCCTACATTGCCTCTAGTGTTACTTTTATCCGCAATGTATTTGAAGAAGCCCTTTTTGTTGTCCCTGACCCCTCTTGCAAGGTTTAATTCTAGGGAGGCCTTAGCTTTCCTAGTTGCCTCCCTACATCCTCTGACAACAGCCTTATATTCCTCCCAAGTGGCCAGCCCCTCCTTCCACAATCTGTAGACTCTCCTCTTTCACTTGAGTTTGCCCAGCTATTCCCTGTTTAACCATGCAGGTCTCCTGGCTCTCTTTCCTGACTTCCTACCTGTTGGGATGCTCTGTTCTTGAGCTCGGAAGAAGCAGTCCTTGAATGCTAACCAGTTATTTTAGGCCCCTTTTTCTTCAAGTACCTTGTCCCATGGGATTTCCCCTAGCAAATGCTTGAAAAGGCCAAAGTTGGCCCTACTGAAGTCCAGGGATGCAGTTCTGCTTAGTACTCTGTTCCTGCCACATGAGATCCTAAACTCCACCATCTCATAGTCACTGCAACCAAGGCTGCACTCAACCTTCACCTCTTCAACCAGCTCCTCCTTGTTAGTAAGGACAAGATCCAGCAGCGCTCCTCTCCTAGTTGGCATGTCCACCATTTGCATCAGGAAGTTATCATCAATACACTGAAGGAACCTCCTGGACTGCGGATGGCTGGCTGAGTAGGCCTTCCAGCAAATGTCAAGGTAGTTAAAATCCCCCACAATAACCAGGGCCTGTGTTCACAAGGCTGCTATCAGTTGCCTGTAGAAAGCCTCATCAACTTCCTCATCCTGATCTGGTGGCCTGTAACAGACATCCACAACAGTATCCCCCATGCCAGCCTGCCCCTTAATTCTCATCCACAGACTCTAAATTCACTCCTCATCTGCCCCTGAACAGTACCCAATACAATGTGGTTGCTCTTTCACATAAAAGAGCAACTCCACCACCCCACCTTGCTGGCCTGTCTTTCCTGAGCAGGACTTACCCATCCATGACCACATTCCAGTCATGTGAGCTGTCCCACCATGTCTCTGTAATTGCCACCAGATCATAGTTTCCTGACCGAACATGGATTTCTAACTCCTCCTGCTTATTCCCCATGCTATGTGCTTTGGTGTACAGGCACTTCAGGGAGCAAGCTGAGCACACTGATTTCACCCTAGAGGGGTGCGAGGTCTCCCAGTCTTCAACACTGCTAGGGCACTGCCCCAACGGTGCAAGTCTGGCTACAACCTCATTCCCCTTCGGATCTAGTCTAAAGCTTTCCAACTGAGCCATGTTAATTCCTGTCCCAGAACCCTTTTGCCCCTGTGAGATAAAACTTTCCCGTGTATTACTGTCAGGCCTGCTGTCTTAAAAAAACAGACATTATCAAAGAACCCAAAGCCCTGCCTGTGCACCAGTCACGTACCAAATCATTTATGGACCAGGTCCTTCTATTCTGTCCCATGTCATCACCCCAGAATGGAAGGAGGGAAGAGAAAATGACTTGTGCTCCAGACTCTTTCACCAACTGTCCCAAGGCCTTGAAGTCTTTCTTCATTCCCCTCAGACTATGGAACGCAGCTTCCTCCCCACCTATCTGGAAGATCAGTAGTGGGTAGTAGTCTGTGGAGCGCACCAGGCTGGGGAGTATCCTGGTGATACCCTGATCTGGGCTCTAGGTAGACTACAGACTTCCCTTCGATGAGGGTGAACTCTGGGCACTCTGTTCCTCTCAGAAGGGAATCTCCTACTACAATTACCCTTCTTTCTTTTCAGACGCAGTCTTGAGGCGTGGTGTCAGCTGCCTCTTCTGATGTGACCTCGTAGGCAGGCCTTCCACCACATCCTCACCTAACTCTCCTTCAAGATCCAGGGCCTCAAACCTATTATGGAGGGGCACCTGGGGAAGCAAGGTAGGTAGTGAGGGGAGTTGCCTGTGACGTCGAAGTGGGACTCGCTTCCAACCCTCCTTGTCTTTTTGGCCCCTTCCCTCTACCTGACAGCGACGGTGCAGGGGCTCCACCACCCTCTGGGGGGCATCCCCCCAGCACCCTTCCCTCTGGCACACCAGGGAGTTACTCCACCAGTCAATCTCCCGCTCACACGCCCCGATGCTCCTCAGTCTCTCCACCTCTGCCTTGAGCTTAGCCACCATGGTGAGCAGACCTTCTCCCTGAGAACAGGCGGTCTCCCCGCTGCCCTCCCCTGGCGGCAGCAGGCTCAGGCATTCCCTGCAGCCAGAGGCCTGAACAGCCGTGTCTCCGGGCAGGCCCCTCCGTCTGGGTCGCCACAGTCTTTGGAGTGAGCTTTTTGCCTAGTGGACACTACGGTAGGTGTGTGACCTCGCAGAATGCCAAGAGTTGGTGTAGAGGTCCCGTGCCCTACCACACCACCTGCACACCAGTGTGCACGCGCTACTGAACCCTCCCTGCTCGTGGTGTGAGTTTAGGGACTGCAGTGGGGGACACACAGGGCATTTCTAGGCTATTTACCTACAGCATGAGCTCAGGCCATGCCTTCACTCCTCATCTGGGTTCAGTGGCCTACACGCAAACCATGCAGTTCTGCACCCAGGTGCATGCACACTCCTGGCTGAGTCAGCCGGAAGCCTCATGGCCCTTTCTGGGTCCTGCAAAGCATGTTCCCCCTCTGGGAAACAAAACCACCCTTCCCACGATGGTGTAGGAGCTGCCCTGGCCATGGGGACATAGGAAGGTGTAGGGAATGAGCCGGAAGTGGCTGTGCTCTGACCCCAGGTGGCCGTCACCGCAAGAGACAGACGTCATGGGGAAGGGCCCGGTGTCACTCCCCTTGATTTGCCCTAAAGGTATGGGAAAGTGCTGTGTCCCAATCACTGCCAGAGCTGGGGCCAATAAACAGGGGTATATACTTATCTGTAGTGGGACTCGCTCTAGACCAACTACCATCATCCAACACTGGATCCAGGATCTCTGTCTTTCTTTCCTTTTTTTGTCTCTTTCTCCTTCCCTCAAAGCTGCCAAGTAACCCTAGGCCTACCTCGATTTCCCATAAAGCTGCATAGCTCAGGTGGATATAACTGATAGCGCCGGCGTTGACACATTGACAGAATATTTGTTCTCTGTGTCCCTATTACAGTTAATATCTATGCACATACCTTGAATGTTATCTCACCTTAGTGTGCACTGAGTGGATTTGCGAATCTGAGTCACTCTCCCCACCTCCCCACAGGTGGAACGTGACAGAAGGGAGCTGCAAAATTGGGGGGCACATCCCTGGGCAGGCAGGCTGTCCTCGGAGCCAAGCGGGGCCAAGCCGCCACAGCTCAGGGTGCCTGAAGGAAGGACACAGCCAGCAATCGCAGCAAATGCTACCCACTGTGGGGGAGCAAGAGAGGGGTGCAAGGAGACTTTGTAGGGACCAAAAAGTGGGTGCTGAGGATCCAAGACCCCAGGGTGCATCAGAGGGGAACTTTCTCCTATCTCCACACAGTCACACGGTGTGCAGTGTCAGGGAGACAAGCAGCCAGTCTGAGAATGTTGTACAGAAACCACCTATGATTTGGGTGATCCCTTGCCTTGAGCCCCATGAAAGGGCAAGTCCTGCCCTCTCAGTACTATGGGGCTGCCAGCCAGAGAGGAGAATGACACCTACCCTGGTCCCACAGCAAAACCTGGGGCAGAAACAGTGCCCAGCAAGAGCAAGGTTGTATAAAATATCTGGGGAATCTATCACGCACAGGTTCTTCCTCTGTGAAAATAATTTCTCTTTTCAATCCCTGCCTTCTGTTCACAGTGCTCCTCCCACACAGCTTTAGCTTAGATAGGCTTCATGGCTGAGTATCACACAGCACAGGAGGTTAGGATGGATAAGTAGATACATAGATCTATAGAATGGATGGATGGATGGATGGATGGAGAGAGAGAGGGAGAGAGGAGGAGGGAGAGAGAAAGAGGGAGACAGATTTCCAACATACATGTTAAGAAAATAATGACGTTCTTGGACAACACTCCATGCAATGTTAAATTCAGCCTCCTAGAAAACACTGCTGGGTTTTTGCCATTTTTGCCAGGAGGTGATGTGGGACACTGTTCTGGGTGAGTTATCTCCCAGAAAAGACTTAGCCAAATGCTGAGGCCCAGATGTTGCCCTTTCACAACCTCTTGGGCTTGTGGTGCCTATCTACCTCTCTGGTTTTCTTCCACTTCCTTCCAGGAAAAACATTCCTCTCCTTTAATCAGTGCTAACTCACGTCAGTCTGTCCAGAGCCATAGACAAGGTCACTTGCCACCCTTCTTTCACATAAGCCCATACTCCAAAGTACATGCTCAATTCTGGAGTAAAATTTCAGCCCAAAATGTCTTTTGATCAAACCGCGTATAATGGCAATGCATTACAAATGGCAAGGGACTGTTGATTTTGTGGCTGAAGACACTCCCCATTGGCAAGAGGAGGGATGTTTATCAGTGTTGTGTGTTCCTCAAGTTCTCCAGATCATTGTGGGGACAATGCAGCCAAGGGAGAAGATGTGTTGACAGGAAGTCTGGGGCCAGCCAGATCCCAGTGTGTTCCCAGAAGGTCAATGTCTTGAGCCAGGAAAAGGGAAAATAAAAAAAGCAGCTAGGGTCTTCTGCACACCTCAGCCCAGCACTGGGATACAAACACAGAATCACAGAATCACAGAATCACCTAGGTTGGAAGAGACCTCCAAGATCACTTAGTCCAACCTCTGACCTAACACTGACAAGTCCTCCACTAAACCATATCACTAAACTCTACATCTAAACACCTTTTAAAGACCTCCAGGGATGGTGACTCAACCACTTCCCTGGGCAGCCCATTTCAATGCCTAACAACCCTTTCAGTAAAGAAGTTCTTCCTAATATCCAACCTAAACCTCCCCTGGCGCCACTTGAGCCCATTCCCCCTCGTCCTGTCACCAGGCACGTGGGAGAATAGACCAACCCCCACCTCGCTACAGCCTCCTTTAAGGTACCTATAGTGAGCGATGAGGTCTCCCCTGAGCCTTCTCTTTTCCAGGCTGAACAATCCCAGCTCCCTCAGCCACTCCTCGTAAGACTTGTTTTCCAGACCCCTCACCAGCTTCGTTGCCCTTCTCTGGACAAAACCTGGCAATGCCCACCAGGCAAAGAGTTGGAGTTAGGCTGTGATATGAGAGTTTATTTTAGTCTCTAGTCACAGAAAACAGGCAGAAATTAGACAATTATATTTAGCCCATTAAATCTGTGTGGAATAGGGTGATAGGAGACATTTTTAAGAAGGGAAGAAGAGAGTGGCAGACTTCACACAAAACTCATGCCCCTGAGCTTGTGGGAACAAATGGGTTCTCCATCCCAGGGCAGCATGTAGAACGTTCATGGATTTTTCTCCATCAGAGCAACAATCTGCCTGTACATGCGCTGTGGTGCATCCTGGCCCCAGTGGTGGTCAAAGTGGTTCCAGTCAGGAAAATGCTCATGATGAATGATGTTGGTGATGCGGGGGAGCAAGCGCTGGGTCTCTGCAGGTGGATTCACCCAGTCCTCACCACCAGTCCACAGGGCGGTTGGCACTGTCATGTCTTCTATCCTGTACAAGGGTGGGGTGGTCTGGGGGGAAACACTCCAGTTATTCACAGCTCTGACCCTAATAATGCTATTAGATGGGGTGTGCTGTCCGGGGCACCCTGGTGTACTCTGGATACACCAGACACTGGAGGATGCAACCCTCATCCCGGTCAGCCAGCCTCATGCTCTCCTCCTCCTCCTGCAAGTGCCACTGACCTGGTTGTACTTCTCCTGATTCTTTTCCCTGTAGTCAAACTGCTTGAAGTCCCCAGTTTTGGCAGTCTGAAAGGCAAGAGCAAAGAGTCAACTCCGTGCAGGTAACAGGTGCCCTGGATCAGCCCCACCAGAAGGAAAGGACAGCTGTAGGGGACAGGTGAGGTTGCCCAGCACAGCTCTGGTGTCCAGGTTTGCACTTGCTAGTGCTCACCCCACATATTGAAGCAAAGAGAACATCCAAAAAACACCTCCACAGGGTGCTTACCCAGGACTGGAGCAGGTATCTGGGTGGCCCTGCCTTGGCCAGCCTGAAGCAGCAGCTAGCATCTGTGACTTTTGGGACACTTCAGTGTAGTAATTTCAAAATATATTTTATTGGCTTTGTCCAACTCTACCACCTTATCTGTCTCCAGGGTGAATGAAGGGTCATTGTGAAATATCATATTCAAAGATTAAAAATCATAGGTTGTAGTCATCATAAAGTCAGAGTCCCTACCTGTCCCCAGTGGAGAAGAGTTTTTACTGATGTATAGTCTGGAAAATGAGCTAGGTATACATCCAGTCGGCTCTGCAGGAGAAAGAAAGTTTTTTCTAAGTGATTTGAGAATGATGAAAATCTGTCTAGGCCAAAAAAAAAATCATTCTGTTTTATAACCGCAATGTAATTTTTTATATGCAAAAGCAGCTATATTCTATTCAGAGCTAAGAGTAGCTTTTAAAGGTATATCATTTAACCATCTCTTTAAAATGGAAATGCAACTGGTACAGTCAATTTTTTTTTCTTCAAACTTGTTACATGGTCACAAGTCAGCAGAAAATAAGGCAGGAGTTACCTTACCTTTGCAGACAAGTCCACAAGTGATTGTTACCCACAGCAGCATTTCTTAGGTTTAACATCCCAACCCAGGGAATGCCGCTGAAATACCCCCAAATACCCACTGCCTTGAACAGTGATTTTTGCACCTTCATTTTTGGGGGTTTTATACTTATTCCTTATTCTTGTATTGCTAACTATGCAGATCATGCATTCAAACATAGGTTCATCTTACATCAGGAGAGACATTTTGATCGGTGAGTAATTGATACTACCTTCCCATGCCATCATCTCTCCACTTTCCCATGCAGAGCATATTTACCCAACAGCATCCAGGTAAAACACTTGTACCCAGAGCAGGCTGGGGAAGAAGTACCTACCAGCACTCTCCAGGCATGAAGAAGCCTTATTTTTTGTAGCTCATTAGGTATTTCCACGCGTCTAGGAAAAGTTCATGGAAATTGGAAATTACAAGTGTGGGTCACTGTGACCTGGAAGAGCTAATATACCTACCATGTTCAAGTTCTTCTTATTATATCCACCAATAAGGAATATCTCATTTTCACAAACTTCAGCTGTTAGCAGGTTGCTGCATGTCTTGGCAAGTATGGCTCTTTCCTCCCTTCCCACCAGGGTCAGCTGTTTTGTTCCAAATATTGTCTGCAAGAGCACAAGGAAACAGGTCACTGTGTGTCCTGTACCCCTCTTCACAGGAACTGCCTGTCCCCAGCCAGCACTGACAAGTAACTCCTGAATACGGTTGACCCAGAGTCACACCTGGGTCTCAGAGCAGCATAAATACGTCACTGTCCTTTCCACCCCATGCTGTTGTCCCCATTGTCTTGGTGTACCGCTTCAGATGTACCAACTTCAAAAGCTCAGCCTAGCTGCGGTCTGCCTGGGATAGCCAGACTCATGTAACTGGTCTGTCACCTCTGTTTATAAACAGTAATGATGGACGGGTAATGATGTTTTAGAGTGAAATGTGGCCGTCCTAAACTGGAAAGAGAGGGACATCCCAGCTGTCTGGGATCTTCTTTCTCATCTCTCCACACACCTCTTCAAGATCTGGTGCAGGCATGGGCTCAGTGCACAATGGCTGGAGAGCCACTGCAACACAGACAATGTGACTTGCCTTGCTGAAAGTTCTTGAATTTCATTAATTCATTGGGAGTAGACAGGGTAATAACACAACAAACTATTTGCATACCTTCAGCACTATGTCTGGTAAAAATGCTATCTTTAACACAGGACCTTTAGCATGATGAAAGGTGTAAAGAGGAGCCAAGGCAAAGAACACTTTGATTTTCTGAGCCAGCTGTGGCATGCTTGAAAATGCTATGAAACCTGAAAAACAGCAAGCGTTCACAGTAACCCCAACAGCAACAACACTGATGCAGCATATGTCCCAGTGCCCAGTCTGACTGAGGAAATCTCTGATGTGTGACTGAATGTTTTTTTTTTTTTTTTGCTAGAAAATAAGCTTACAGAAGGAGGTGGTGGCTCCTTGGTTTGACTAGCAGCTCAGAGCTGGGCTGGGTGGGGAAAGACCTCTTCCTCTGGAAAAGTGAACTTCTGCTGTGAGGGAAGGGAAAGGGAGCATATCTGAAGCAAGGGTAAGACATAAAATGTAAAAAGTTCTTTGCTGGTTGTAGCTTGCCGTTAGTGTTTCTCCTTCACTAAGAGGTTTAGGTAAGTTCACCTTGGCTCTCCTCAGCTGTGGCTGAAGTTAAACCTCTTGAATCATAGAATCATAAAATCGCAGAATGGTTTAGGTTGGAAAGGGCTTTACAGCTCATCTGGTTCCAGCCCCCTGCCATGCACAGGGACACCTCCCACCTGCCCTGGCTGCCCAAAGCCCCATCCAGCCTGGTCTTGAGCATTTCCAGGGTTAGGCCATTCACAGCTTCTCTGGACAGTCTGTGTCAGTGCTTCACCAACCTCAGAGTAAATAATTTCTTCCTAATGTCTAATCTAAACTTACCCTCTTTTAGTTTAAAGTTTTAGTTTAGTTTTGAAGGCATGGGGGGACCTGAGGGGTGGCAGAACCCTGGAGATCCCCACCAGCCAGAGCCTGGTGTGAACATGCAGTGGCAGAAAAGACCCAATCTGCCTGATCTAAAGCTCCTCCCGAGGGCAGCAATGAACCCAGCACAGACCCAAAGGTTGCCTTCAACCTGGGTGTGCCATGGGCCAACACAGCTCCCACGCGTAGCTGGCTCCTCCTCACCACTCACCCAGAGAGTTGCCCTGAGCGTGGCCAATGTAGTACAGCTTTTCCTGCGCGGTGTGCTGCAGAATGAAGGACACCATGGCTGGCACATCGTACATGGCCATCTCGTGGAAACTGGGAAGCAAGGGGAGAAGCTGGAGGGGATGCCTAGTTACCATCCACCAGCTGTCCGCAGCCTCCCATGGATGTAGGGTGGGTGGTGCTGGCAGCCCCACATCTTGGCCATGTCCTTGTGGTCCTCCTTACCTGAAGTCCCAAAACTCCTCCTGGTTGGCAGAGAGGTTCAGGTGCCGCTGAGACCAGCTGTTCCCCCGGCAGTTTCCAATCCACACGTCATAACCTGCGTCTGCTAGGATGAAGCTCAGGCTGCTGTTGGGGAGATTGTCCACCCAGTTGCCACCATCTAAACTGAACCCATGCACTACCAGCACAGGTGGCCTGGATCCTGAAGGAGAAGAAACTGGGTACTTCACACAAGAAAACCCCTTCCCAAATGGAAAGGAAAAGTCCTTACATACCTCAGTGAGCATTATTTTCTGCAAGCTGTGTATTAAATATTCCCTTCCCCCATAATTTGCTGGTGATTTTTCACTCTGAAACATTTTGCAATCCCTGTCCCTGAGCTGTAAGGAAACCTTGACCCAGGGCCATGGGTTTGCTCCAGGGAAGGAGCCACCGGGGCCCTCCTTCTGCTAGTGGTGGGGCTCATTGTGCCATGTTGTCCCATCCAGGACAGCTCTGCCACAAGCAAAACATGTGTCCCTTGTGTCTCCAGGGACAGCTCACGGCTGCTTCCTCCCCAACAGCACTCACCAAAAACTTCTCTTTGCTCTTGGCTGCCAAAACCATCTCTAAAGGTGTGGGTGCTTCCACTGATTTCCTCTTGGACACTGCCCTGCCTCTGAGCAGGGTCATAACTCCACTCCACACTTGGTGAAACTGAGCCCACCTGAGTCCCCAGCATCTCCTTTGCCGTGGGGAATTCGGTTCACACTGAGGAAATAGCCATCGTCAGTCAGCACATCATACTCCTCACTGGGGTACCCCTGGAAACGGATCTTCTGGCTCTGCAGGGACAGAAGGCCGATGGGAAAGGAGACCTGCTGGTGTCCATCAGGTCATCCAGACATGCTGCATCTGCCCTGAGCCTGACCCAGAGCCACCATGCTGTCTGGTGTCACCTTCACATGCACATGCAAGACCTGGAGGCCCGTCTACACCAGAGGAAGGCCAGAGTGGCTGATTTCAGGCTGAGAGCATGAAGTGAGTGACACCAATAGAAAAATAGGGAAAACTTGGTTCCTGTGCCCTCCCCACCACTGTCCCCTGGGTGCTGACAGCAGGCAAGGAATGGGGAGAGGCTGGCAGGTTCCCTGGGGAGGACTCTGCCCTGCAGCACTTACGATGTTCATGAACTGCTCGGGGTTGTTGCGGCTCACTCCTCCATGCGGGGCGGCGGCACACAGCCCCTGGGCCAGGCCCAGGGCCATCAGCAGCAACCACATCTCGCCACTCTGGGGGATAACAGGGCTGGTGTGAGCAGGCCAGGAGCTGGAGGCACTAACCCACACCGTCCTGTGGTGTCTTACTATGTCAGCGTTGCTTCTTGGCATGTCCTAATGCTTCCCACCCCACCCTGCAGTCAGAAGCCCCCCCCACCAAGCAACTCTTGCTGACCCTACTAGCTCCTCTGTTCTGTCCCTGCCTTATATCATAGAATCATTTAGGTTGGAAAAGACTTCTAAGGTCATCTAGCCCAACCTTTAACCTAGCACTGCCAAGTCCACCATTTAACCATGTAACTAAGCACCACAGCCACACATTTTTGAAGACCTCCAGGGATGGGAACTCAACCACTTCCACAGGCAGCCTGATCTGATGCCTCACAACCTTTTTAGTGGAAAAAAAAAAGCAACCACCATTGTGGTTGATAGCTCATCTCCAGATGCTCCTACAGCAGCCCAAAGGACTTCAGGACAGGACTGAAGGAAGGATGGGAGGGAGAGGAGAATGGAGGGATGGATTACAGTGGCCTTATTCTCACCTGGCCCAGGTGTACATTGACTCAGGAGAGACATTGGAGGCCATGCCTGAGGGCATCAGAGACAACTCATATTACTGAAATAACCACCTCGACAAGCAGCGTGGATTACAAGGGACTGAGAAGCTTGGCCTGCATAGGAATTAGCAGATGCCAGACATGTCCTCCCTAAGCCAGTCATAACAATATGCTTCCCAGCACTATTGTCCTGTCGCAAAACTCACCGTGAGTTCTCATACCAATTGCATTTTCCTGCTGCACGTGCCACATAGGAAACAGCTGAGGTGGGCAGCATTGTTTGTATTCCAGTATTTTGTGGGGTATATATATAAAAATAAAATGTGACCCAGTTTGGTAGTGAGTGAGACTGAGTGCCTATCCCTTGTCCGATGAGTATGATGTACTGCGACATCCCTTGACATATCTTTAAACAATGATGTTCTGTCTGTAGTCATTGACATTGAGATGGCAAAAACTGTCAAAGACCAACAAAGCTGCTTCAGAAATGCTGTGCTGAGATAACCTGCTTGTCAGAAGTGGTCCCTTTCTGGTACAGAAGAGCTGTGAGCACAGTACTGCTTTTGGCCAACTGGTTTGAGTTTGGCCAGAAAAGAGGTAGATGATGTAAAGAGGAGCAAAAGGAGCAGGCAGCCACTAGGGAGTTTCAGACTGGACACAAGGAAGTGGGAGGTGGGGGCTGCCCTGAGACACCGGGCAGCAGAGGAGGAAGGTTCTACACCTTGGTTTTCAAGGCTGGGCTGGACAAACCACAGGTCTATGGTTTCCGTGGCTCGTGGCCAGCTTACAACCCTGAACATTTTGTGATGAGGATTTCCTCCACCTACCACCCCCTTGCCCAGCTCCTGAGCAGTGGGCTCTGGCAGCAGGAAGAAGCACTAAGATTTCCCATATATCTTGGAAGACACCACCATAACTGAAGGCTCTGCTGCCCAAGCCAATGTCATCCAGGTATTATGGTGGCACAACTCAATAGCTCAGACCTGGAACAGGCTCTGCCACAAAGCCCGCACATGTCAGTGAGATCACTAGCACTCAGCCGTTTATCGAGGCAACTTGTCCTGGTACCTCAAGAGAGTAAAGCCTCTGTGGCAAAGGAGGAAGGAAAGGGATTAGTCACATACCTATGGCATTCAGCAAGCATTAATAGGGTAAGATAACATACAGACCAAACAAAACGACAGTCTCCACCTCCTGCACCCAAGCCTTGGGAGTGCACAAGTTATCCAAGTTGCATCCATGACTCTGGAAAATTCCCTAGCTACCCAGCACAGTCCAGAGCCAGCCTGCAGCAGAGCATCCCCTGCTCCTGCCCCAGAAGAAGAGTCCTAGCAAGAGGACTTCATCTAATTGGAGCTTCCACATCACATGATAGCACCCCCAGGCTCAGACCCTGGGTGTTATGAATCCATCAACTCGTCTGTGGGTCCTGCCAGCATTTGCCCCCAACCACCAAACCAAAGTACCTACCAGAGCACGACAACACACTTGACAAGAGCCCAACAGTCTGACCATGAGTCCATGAGGACTTGCATTGCTCCTAAGCTCACGGGGAAGCACCAAAGCTCATGCTCACAAAACCCAAAGACTTCAGATGCAGAACTGCAAAGCAGACTCTACAAAGGAAACTTTAACTGTTATGATCACCAAAAAGCCATGTGTGTCTCTAGAAGCAGAAATGAACAGCCAGAGCTATAAACAAAGCCTTATGACTCAGTCAGGAACATTTCTTCCAGCAATAGCCTGGGCTAGAAGGAGAAGAGATGTTACAGATCAACCTGACCTTCTGCTCCAGGCTCGTCTGTGCAGTCAGGAGGGACAGCGGCTCCAAGACAACTGGTCGTCTTGGCTTATAAAGAGGAACAGAGAGGCTGGGACTTGTCCATCAAGCACCTGAAAGACCAATCTTGTTCCAAATACACCACCCTCTCTTCCTCTCCAGCCCTGTGAGTCAGACACAAGTGTCCTAAACCTCAGGGAGCAGTAGCAAAGCACCACATCTTGAAGGCAGATAACAAGCTGTTGGGTAACAATCACATCATCAGGAACACCCAGGCCTTGTGGCACCCTGCAATTGGGAATTGCATTTTTGGCATACCTCCTCATGGATATTCCAGCCACCTCATCTGTAATCCAAAGGGCAATGAATGTGCTCTGGGGTTGGAAGAGGTCACCAGCTGCTCATACTTGGCTTTCCTGTTGCATGCACTCACTAGCAATGCGTGTCAGCTCTGCATGCCCTCAGCAGGCACAGGGACAACCACATTACCTAGAGAAGGTGACGCAACCATGCCTGGGTTAAAAGGGAAGAGACAGAGGCTCACCCAGGGAAGGAGGAATACCAGCTTCACACAGCACTGACAGTCTGATTTTTATTGGCATGGAAATCCAGATTGCAAAGCAAATCTCATGGGGGCTGGCACAACCATCAGCCTTCTGTGATAGCTCTGCATTCACAGGCCCCTACAACCACACATCTTCCAATCTTACCACCACTCCTCCTGCCAGGGGAGCAATGGTGGCAGGACAGAAACTCTGGGGTCTACAGCCCAGCCTCCCACTCGCAGCAGGACTGTCACCAGAAGCCATGGCTCTGGCTGAGGTGGACCTGTGTGACTGCAGAGCATCATCCAAGCAAAAAACAGGTGGAGGAAAACAAGCATAACCAGACTGGCACAAGGGATAGTCATCCCTGAGCCAGCAATTAGTGCATTAACGGTTCCTGATCTACACTGCGTTTTTCTCATGCAGTGCTCACTAAGATTGCAGTACTGGGGTCCCACCTTGGGGCATTTCTTCCATCTTTCTCATAGTTGATATATTGGACATCTTCCACTTTCCAACAGCTGGGGAAAGCAGGACAGTCAGCATGGGAGCTCCAGAAGTTCATGGCCCAGATCCTCCCTTCCTTGCTTCATCCAATAGATCCGCAAGAGCTTGCTGTAAGGTTGGGACCCCCTCTTCTGCACAGACCTCCTTGAGACCTTTCCCTGGTGCAGAAGCAGCTGCCCAGCATGAACATTTGTGCTCTCTGAGATGGGACCAGGGTTGCATTCTGCTTTGTCCACCAGCCTCTGCAGCTTTATTTCTGAATCAAAGATGGAGAAACCACCATGGGTCTTCTTCTGGGAACTGCTTTGGCCAAGGGTGGTAGACAACCCACCCATTTGGCATGGCAAAATCCAGTCACTGTCAGATTTGGATTTTCATTTCATTTTATGTGAAGTCAAATAAGAGCTAAAAATAGTCACTGTGACGTTTGAAAGCCTTCCCTCTGTGCCACTACCTTGCTCATACCCTACCTAGGTATTTACTGCCAGCCACTGTCAGCCACTGCTGGAGACATGTCTGCCCTGGACATGCTGATGTGCCCTGGTTTTTGAACTGTTTTTTGTTGTGTCTTTAATGGCAGCAAAGACATTAAGTGAGAAGGGTTCCTCCTGCCTGCAGCTTGTGCAAGTTCTAGGAACCACCAGCCTGACTGGGGACTTCAACTTCGTCTGAACAAGCAACATCTGTGTTTGGCCAATGTTATGCCTCCTCAGAACAACCAGAAGTTCAGGTCCTTTACAGTGAGCTTCAAGTCTAGAGCTTGTGTTGCAATGTCTCATCTGGGTTAGAAGAAAGCTCAGACCAGGACTAAATTTGAACCTGCTCATTTCACAGCACGGCCATTTGATACCCAAGTCAGGCTGCATTATTTCCAGAGCCAAACCTGCCTGACCAGAGAAGGTCCCTTTCATGTTCTGCTCTGCTCACCACAAAGAGACAAGCATGTTTTATGTACTGGCTCAGCGATACACAGTCCTGAGCTTTTGAAGGCTTTGATTTGTCCCAGTTACCCTGCAACTGCTGTTTTCCCATTTCATCTTTCCTGTCCTACACAAGCTTTTCTCTGAGTTCTGACTCATCAGTGTTAAATGGCAAAATTTGTATCAGGAGGTTATTCAAGGTCATTGCTTTGGAAAGCAAACCGGACTTCTGTGGCCAGACAAGAAGTGATAGATCTATTGCAAACCATTGCCTGCAAGTTTGCCTGAGCAGCTTGCTCTTCCCTACAGCTAGGAGCCCTGATGCACTCCACGTGAGAGCCAAGGAGCTGCCAAGAACAGAGATTTTAGAGGAAGGACATGGCAGGGGACTGTCCTGGCAATCCGCAAGGCTGAGCCTATCCTGGGGAGCACAGCCCCAGAAAGACCATAACAGCTTCCCCCTCTTCACAGGGTGTAAAGCAAGTCTTAGAAGTGGTAGAAAAAAGCTTTTGTGCACAGGGCAAGTGCTGAGGTGCAGAGCCAGGAGGGCAGAGACCATAGAACTATGTTGTCATCAGTGGGTCCTCCTCAACACAGGAGTGCTGGAAAGGCTTGGTCAGGAAACAGGTATCTCAGCGAAGGCTGATGAGAGATCTCCAAGTCACTAATAGCTGGTTGGGTAGCAAAGATATGGGAGAAACCTTGAAGTACAAAAATAGACACCACAACCTGTCCTCGCTGAAGATGTAGCTGTATCACACACGCAATGGCAGCTTGGTTTTGACTGGAGTTTCCACCCCATGGAAGCTTATTTCTTGTTGAAACTGGGTGACAGCACAACCCCCCCGCCTCATTCTCCCTGGGAAACTGAGCAACCCTTTCCCATAGAGCAGGAGGATCTCCGCCTTAATGATTGATATGTTTGTTCAATGCTATCCGAACAGCTAGTTTTGCTCTTGCTCCAGCTTGCTCTGAGGACATGACTGCAGACCACAGAGATCTCCTGCCCGAGTTTTCCATGGGCCAAGCTGATCCACAGGTCTGGAAGGACATTGTCACCTTCGCTGAAGGAGTTCAAGTAGTGACCATCTAGCACAGAGGAAGATAGAACAGGGCACAAAGTGCCCCTAACTTTTTGGGGTGGTATCACCAGTGATAACAGTTTTTCTTAGTGTATTTTTCTCTGTCAGCATGAAATACCTCTGTTTTGGATGTACCTATGTTTATTGTGGTTTTCACCAATGGGATTATTTTTTGTTTGTTTTCCTAAATTGAAACACACATGCAAGAGCAGGATGTGGCACTTTGTAAGAGATTTGTCTAATGACAGGTCCTTTTCCCCACACCCAGCTGAGGTCCTGGAGGAAGAGGGCTGATTTGGTATCTCAGTGGGAAGCTAAAACCGCTCACATGGCATTTTATTGAGCACAAATGTCAGGACTCAGATCCAGGGCTGACAGCACAATCCAAGCAATCCAAAGGGCAGCATTCATTTACCTGCAAACTCTTCTACAGTGGCTTGTGCAAACCAGAGCATGTTGTGGAAAACAGAGTATCTGCAATGCTTTTGGTGGATATAGCATGTAGGAGAGGAGCTGTAGTGTTTTGAAGAACATAGAGAGGATAGAGTGCAAAAATAGTTGGGGTTTGTGTATTTCTTTTTATTTTGTCTTGTTGTTCTTTGTTTTGTTTGTTTTGTTGTTTTGTTTTTGAGTCACCTGGGGTACTGAAGAAAATGCAATGAAACTCAAAGAAGTCTAAGAAGTATAAAATATTTGCAGGAACTTAAGCACCTACAAACACATACAAGAAAAGAGTGAAAACCATGCTGAGAAGTGCCATGGAATTAAGTAGGTATTTCATTATCAACTTGATGATCCAAGGCTCCTTTTATGCAGTATGATGTTACCGTGCACTGACAGCCTTAACCACAGGTATCCAAGAAAGAACATAAATACAAGTAAAAGGTTAAGAAGTGGCAGGGAAAGCCACTGGCATGCAATTGCTAGAGCAGAAAACATGCAAGATATTACTGGTTGTCAAGAAGGGGAAACTTTCGTAACAGCTTCCCATTTGGGGCAAGCTGCTTATGTGTGGAGCAGACATTCTAATGACTTCTAATGGCCCTACAGTGTTACATGAATGGTATTTCCTGTCTCAACACTCCTAAAGTGTTGTCCCAAGAAAGGCCAACATAATAAGTCCTCTCTTGTTCAGTGACCTGCAGAGTAAGATCAACAGTTGTTGAAAGGTCTTGCAATGCAGCAGATGTCAGGGAAAAAAAATCTTGTAAGTGTAATTAAGCAATAGAACAGGTGCCCAAAGTGTTGGTGGGATGTCCGTCTGTGGAGATGCTCTGAACTAGGCAGGACAAAGTACTGAGCAGCCTGGTCTGGCTGGAAAATTGCCCTGCTTTGAGACTAGGTAGAGACCAGAGACCTCCTAGGGTCTGTCCAGCTTAACCCACGTCTGTATCAGAAAAAGCAAAGAGCGGCAGGAGAAATGTCGCACCTCATGATTGACACACACACAGTCGGACCACAGAAGACTGTTGATGAGGAAGCCTCCTGAGCAGAGACTTTGGTGGGACTAACCCCACAGGGTCAGGAGCTTTGCAAGGTGGGGACAGTACTGGGCAGCCAGGACTGCTCTGCTGAGCCACCCAGCTCCATGAAGCAGAGTCCTGCAGCAGCTCCCTACATGAAGCAAGGCATGTATCTGAGCACCAGAACTCCCCAAGCTCCTCCTGCTCAGCAGAAATGTCTGGCTGTCCTCTAGACTCACTATTCCCCATCCAGGCATCATCCAGAGGGACAGAACCAGGGATGCTGCTTTACCTCTGGGCAGCCTGGTGAAGTGAAGCAAAGGAGGGAAGGGCTTCGAGGTCAAAGTGAATGCATTACCTGTGAACTTCTTGGATGTCATATCTGCCTCTTCTCCTGAGCTCTTCTGCAGCTACAAGGCCTCATGTAGTGCCCCAATTGTGCCCATGAAGTTTGAAGTACTTGGTGCTGAGACAACATAAAGTTTTGTCCCCTCCTTACTCCATAAATTGCAGGCATGACTTCCTTCAAACATATAACATGAGTAATGCTGGGTGTGGCTGCATGTGGCTCTGCAAACCCTCCAACGTCCAGTGGTGTTTTAGGTAGTTCAAAAGACCTCACTGCTCCCCCAAACCCACAGGGCAGCCACATCTGCCCAGTAGCTACATTCAGGTGTCCGTGTCTGCTGAGACCCAATTTCGACATCACTGAAGGCATCATTCCAGAATCTCATGTCCTCTGTGCATGGACCATGCTTCATTACGCATGATGAAGCTTTTCAAGAGCTCATCACAGCACACAGAGACCCAGCAGTAATGCAGAGACCACTGGGCATGCTTGCCTCCAGCACTGCTCCTATATCACAGCCTTCCTACAGCTAGAGCAGGTGACACTGGCTGCACTTCAGCCCAAAGCCAAACCTTCAGATGTCTCCAGAAGTCTCCTGCACAAGGCAGGGAGGCCCCTTTCACCAACCCACTGGTCCAGCAAGGGACCATCACAACCTGTCTATCCCAGTAAGATGCTGTAGCACCAGGTCCACAGGCTGCTTCCTTATTTTGTTCCAGAAACAAGAGTGGCATCCAAGAAAGAGGAGGTCACAGTAGCTTGACATCTATGATGGATCAGCAGTCAAGCGTTCAAGTGAGATGCTGGCGAGGAACAACCAGTAGCTTTCACCTACAGGAACCAGCTGCCCTTGGCAGCTTGGCCGTTGAGAAGGGCCTCTGGGAACCCTGGAAAATTCAGGCCCCAGAAAGCTGCCCCAGTCCCTGGTCTCTGGGCAGCTCAGACCATGGCCATGGCACAGCCAAGACCGTGATGAGACCAGCCCTCTCGTGATGCTCATGGATCTCTCCCCCTGCCTCCAGAGCCCTTCACAGCCCTCCCTTGCTCCCTGGGGACCCCAAGGCTTTTGGCACATGACCGACAAGCAGTTCATCTCCTTTTCAAGCCAGCCATCCATGGCTTGCTCTTCCAGGAGACTGTGAGCCCTGTAGCAAAATTGTGTTTGGAGACCCTTTATCTAGGGTCCATTAACACTGCTGGCCGTGGGTGTGCCACCCAACAGATTGTGAGAAGGCAGCTGTGGATGGCACTTCATGCTGTTTCCTGGTGGAAAAATAAATAAATAAATAAACAAATAAACAAACAAACAAACAAACAAATAAATAAATAAAACACTCGTCCCTGGTGCATACGGATTGGGTTTGGACCACTGGGAATGGTTCTGAGATGCAGGGCTGTGGCTGGGGTGTGAAGAGCTACACCTGAGGACCACCAGCAGGAGCACAGCTCCCTCGCTGGCAGATGTCAGAAGCAATGAGAAGAGCCCAAGCCTAGGAATTACCTTGCCTGCTACATACTGATGGGCTAAAAACAGCTTTTGCATTTGGTTGCTGTTCAAAGACCAAAGCACTCGCTCAAACCCAGCTCCCAGCCTTGTCCCAGCACAGAGCCATCCCCCCAGCACCTCCAGCGTTGGAGACAACCTCCACCAGCAGATGTGACATGACAGCCTTCCCCACCACCATGGCTCGAGGGTCCGATACTAATCCAGTCTTATGCTATGGACAGGCTTGGTGGCTCCCAGGCGTGGATGAGGCTTCCCCGGGCCTTGCTGCTCCCCTGAAGAGAGAGGACACATGTTTTGTACAAGCAGGGGCAACCCTGCTGTGGCCCTGCAATGTGTTGCTTGCGGGACTGTGGTCCCCACAGATCTCAGGAACAGGATTGACCCTTTTGTTCTCCAGCAGCCTGTGTCCAGAAACTTTCTCCTCGAGCTGCCCCTCACATAAAGACAGACCTGTGTTTTATAGTGAAGCCAAGCTATAAAAGGATGCAGAGTGTGAACATCAGTGGAGAATAAGACTAGCTTTTGGCTCAGAGGATGGTGAGCAAACAACCAGAATGTGCATGGCCATTAATCAACAAAACAAAAGCCAAAGTCAAGGTGTGCTTTCCCTCACCAAGAAAGTGCTGAAAAATATGGAGGGACCTGAGGACACTCAGGGGGTTGCTCCACCACTCCGCAGCCCAGCATCAGTCAGTCCTCGAAGTTAATGCCATGCTTCTGCCCAGCTGCCATCCTGCAATGCTTTACAAAATAGCTTCAGAGAGAGCGGATGATGGGGGTTAGGCATATATCAATGGAATTGCACAAAACCTTGCTTCTCTCTCTGGTGACAAAGGAGGACAGCAATCCAGTCACAGAGGTGCTCTGTTTTTGTTTTTTGTTTGTTTGTTTCCAGTAGTGGACTTCACACTCTACTGCTAACAAACCAGGAAAAAAATGAACTCGAGCTTTTTGTTAAATTAAACTCAACAGTACAGAAAAGCCTCTCCTGATGTTCTTCAAAAGGAGCAAAAATAAGCTTCATAACCAGCTAGAAAACAAGGAGGGAACTATAGAGGAGCTTATTTCTTCCCCTCTCACTCCTCCACAGCTGCAAAGAGAAGAAATACAGAGTCAACCAAGGCACAGTGGCAGTGCTGGGTGGCAGCAGACTGGAGGTCTGTGGACTGACCCCAGCTCACATCAGGGCCAACTTCACAGCTGCAGCATGTTGCAGAGGGCCTGAAGCATAAATGAGGACTTTGCAGATTCTTCCAGCACATGGTGATGGTGTTTTGTGCTGCTGTCACTGAAAGAGTACATCTCACTTTCCTAAAATAAAGCAGCTTCAAGCCCTCGTCTTCATCTTAGAAAATAGAATGTGTCTTGCAGCAGCAGATCTTTGTGCAACAGAAAGTCTAGCACAGATGAGGGCTACTAGGCAGGCTCCATATCCTTGCAGATAAAGATCTTGCTTGCCACAGAAACCTCTGCTGCACCTCTACTGAGCTTTCAAGTGATACCTGAACTCACCAGACTGCAGTCTGGGGCACAGGCCTCCATGCTCCTCCCCATCCACTGCTGCTCAGTGCTATTGAAATAATAGCAGAACATACTACATTGTGATGAGCACAGTGAATGCATACCACTGACCCAGCTGAAGCAGCACAAGTGTAGCTGGTGGCATTACGGTTAATAATCAGAGAATCATAGAATCACAGAATCATTAAGGTTGGAAAAGACCTCCAAGATCATCTGGTCCAACCTTTCCTAAACACCCCAAGGGACGGTGACTCCACCACCTCCCTGGGCAACCCATCCCAATGCCTAATCACTCTCTCTGAGAAGAAATGTCTCCTCATTTCCAGCCTGAACCTCCCCTGGTGCAACTTGAGGCCATTCCCTCTAGTCCTATCACTAGTTACCTGTGAGAAGAGGCCGACCCCCAGCTCCCCACAGCTTCCTTTCAGGTAGTTGCAGAGAGCAATGAGGTCTCCCCTGAGCCTCCTCTTCTCCAGACCAAACAACCCCAGTGCCCTCAGCCGCTCCTCTCAGGACTTGTGTGCCAGGCCCTTCACCAGCTTCGTAGCCCTTCTCTGGATATGCTCCAGGGCCTCGATGGCCTTCTTGTAGTGAGGGGCCCAAAGCTGAACACAGTATTCGAGGTGCGGCCTCACCAGAGCAGAGTACAGGAGGACGATCACCTCCCTGGTCCTGCTGGCTGCACTAGTCCTGACACAAGCCAGGATGCCGTTGGCCTTCTTGGCCACCTGGGCACGCTGCCGGCTCATGTTCAGGCGAGCATTGACCAACACCCCCAGGTCCTTTTCCCCTGCACAGCTTTCCAGCCACCCTGCCCCAAGCCTGTAGTGTTGCATGGGGTTGTTGTGACCAAAGTGCAGGGTTGGACCGAAAGTGGCCTATCCCATCCTCCTGGCAGAGAAGGCTCCATCCCTGCAGAATTTCCACCCCGTGTGGCCATGGGCGAGCAGCACCCAGCCACCCCTCACATCTCCTCGGGGCTGTGGAGAACCACCAAATGTTCTCTCCGAGCCCAGCCTGGCCTCCACAACACCACGTGGATCCAGATGGTCCATGTAGATCGTCTCCCTCACAAATGCTTTCACAGCACCCTCTACTGCCCAAGATTTCTCTAATCCTTAGGAGATAACCATTCTGTGGAGAGCACTCAGGCCAAGACCTGTCTGCGTATGTGACCAGAGAGCATCCAGCTAAAGAGCAGGTAGCACAGAGCAGTCTAGGAAAGAGCGATTAAAGAGGCTTTGGGCAGGACCTCCTGTTATGGAGGAGGTCTGCTCTCAGCGCTGCCCAAGGGGACTGGGGACTGTGGAGCCACTGAGGCACAGCAGCTTTGGTCCCCGTGCCACCAAGGCTGTGCACCCACCCGAGTATTTCCAGGAGCACCCCTTGGCAGCACAACTGGTGGGCAGCAGCTTGCATGCTGGGCATTGACAGTCCATGAGTAGGGAGGGTGCTTGGTGCCCCTCTCTCCCCTAACTCTCTTGCCCTGGCACCAGCTCCTGTTGTGGTTTTCTTTGCAGAAAGCCCCTCCAGGAGCAGGAGGTTTTGTAAGGATTGCTGTTGAATAGACGTGACTTGGCCTCTATCAAAACAAAGAGAATTTGGCTTTGGTGTTTCCTGAAAGGTCATGTGTGTTTCAAAATATTGTGTTCAAAGCACAGTTTCAAATGACAACAAAAACTTTCAAAAGTTTGGAAAAAATAATCTCAAGAAAATTTAAGAGATTTCAGAATACATAAATTTTAAAATCTCTGAAAAATTCCATTTCAGAACCCAAGCAAGTCCAAAACTTCCATGTTTTCCTGTGGCTACCACTGCAGTCAGCAACAGCTTCAGATGATTCCTTGAACCCCCAGTGCCCACGAGGTAGAGGAGCTTTCTCCTACTAGTTCAGTGTCTCTTGCTGTGGTTCAGTGGTTCTCAGCCAGACAGAAGTCATACTCCCCTGCTCTATGGGCAGACAAAACTTGTGTGTGTTGGAAATTTGCTACCATTACTCAGGCCAACTCACACTAGTCCTGCTGGGATTTGATACCTACCAGCAGCACAAATGATAAAGCAGTCCAACAGTTTGATTTGTGGTTGCTTTCGAGTAATACCCTCTTCTCTCTTCCCTTTAGTGGGCTTTTGTTGTTGCAAGAGGAAAATAAAATAATTTTTAAAACCTATGAGGTAAGCCTGGCTTTTCAGCTCAGAATTCTTTATTTCTCTTTTAATTTTGTAGATGGATTTTTTTTTTAATTGCTGTTCTTCTTTCTTTGGACAGATGAGAGAATTGTGTTATTTCTCCAATAACAAATGCAGCCAGTAGGAAAAATAAAGTAACATATTTTTTAGGAGAAAGCAAAGGGCAGTAATCCAAATATCTACAAATATGTCAGGTCAAGGTTAAGAAGAAGGGTGTCTGAATGCATTGATTCTTCCCAACACAAATGCAGGGCGCATTTCAGGACATGTTCGTGCACTTGTAGCTGTGCCACCATCATTGCTTAAATGATAACGTATTTATAATAGTATATTTGAGACAGAATAAAAAGTGCCGCACAGGAGCAGTTGGGAGAGAGGAGTGAGAAACTGGGAGAGAACCGGCCCTGCAGACCCCAAGGTGAGTGCAGAAGGAGGGCAGGATGTGCTTCAAGCACACAGCAGCAGTTCCCCTGCGGCCTGTGGAGAGGCCCCTGGTGGAGCAGGCTGTCCCCCTGCAGCCCACGGGTCCCACATGGAGCAGATCTCCACGCTGCAGCCCGTGGAGGAGCCCCTGGTGGAGCAGGTGGCTGTGGCCTGGAGGAGGCTGCAGCCCATGGGGAAAATGTGCTACCAGGGACCTGCAAGGCTGTCACAGGGAGCACAACACATTCCAAGCCTGGGAGCATAGATTGTGTTGTGATGCTGAGTCTAACAAGCCCCTGTGCTGTCTCCCTCACTAGGTGGTATTCGGTATGTGCTGTATGCTGTGGACCCTCCCTGTTCATTGCCAGATAATGGGCTAAAATTGCAGCTGCCTGATATAAATCCCTTCTGCAATGTGCTGGATGGCTGGGTATACAAATGCAGTCCAGATGTCCCATCCACTACAGGCTGCAGCATGCACAAGTCTTATTTCTGCAGATGGCAGATAAGCCTCTTAGTAAGAAAATGTCAATGCTTCAGGAGATCTGATTGTGGCTGATTTTACTGGCTTGTTCACACCTTAATAGTCTATGCAATAATTCAGGGCTGATTGAGGTCGTTCTGGAGGCCTTCCAGCCTGATTTTATCAGTGCTTGAGGAGAGGGAGGGAATACTCATGGGGTTGCAGAGATGGCAGTAGTGAGATATGGACTGGGACTGGTGCAGAAGGGACCCAGGGGACACGACTCCATCCTGGTGGCGTAGCAAGCCTCAGCAGATGTTCTGGGTCCTCTCTGGAAAGTCCCCATCCCGCACAAGAGTGCGCTGAGGTCTGAGGTCACTGGGAACAACTTGGTGAATGTTTAGCTCCTGTTCTTCTCTCTTTCCATCAGGCTCAAGTAATATGGAAAGTAATATGGGAAGTAACACAGACCCAGACTTGGTGTATGGGACCAGGAGTAGCCATGGCTAGATCAGGAGACTCTCTGAAGGCCTCTCCCCAAGGAAAGGTGAGTTGCGTCGGTGTTAATATACGCTGGGGGGCAGGAGTGGTTTGTTGTCAACATACTTGATCCTGCCTTTCTGCCTTTCCTCCTCTCCCTGCAGGGGAAAAATCAGGCTCTGGGCTGAGTCACTGCTCGTGAGAGGTGCGGCTGGGAGAGCTTTTGGCCCTGCCTTAAGCTAGTCGTTAGTGAAAACCAGTCATTACAGCTTTGGATTGAGGTGGGCTTATCTAGGCTTCCCAAAGAGCTCCTGTTTGTCTTTTAACAAGCTCTGCTTGACCAGATCTAGCAGGTATTAACGTCAGGAGAGATGACAGGAGCCAGACCCCAGATCACACTGCTCCCTCTAAGCTGGGTCGTTGCAATATGCAAGCGCGTAGGCAGCTTGGCGAGGGGTGGAGTGCTGGCTTGGAAGGCAGTGCTGCCAAAAATCCACCCACGGCCCATGCCAGCCTTCGCCAGCTCTGCAGAGCCCCCCTGGCAGCGGTGGACTGAGGACACTGCCAGCTGCGAAGCGGTGCAGCCCACAGGAGGCACGCGGGGCAGGCTAACATCGCCTAACAGGGGCCACGTTTAGTGCACGCCGACACATGGAGGTAACCACGCAGGTGGGGGTGGCCGTGCACAGACACCCAGCAGAGAAAGTCACCTCATGCAGTGCTCCCGGCAGGCGTCCCACGTGCTGTGTGAGAAAGGGCACGTCCTCCCGATGAAACTGCTCCCGTGGGAGCGCAAGGCAGCTTCATCCCCAGCCCCTTCCACCCCGGTACAGGCAGGGAGCGGTCTGGCAGCAGCACGCTGGCCCCATGGAGGCCATGGGCAATGTCAGATCACACTGCACTGCATTGGGTGGGAATGGCCTATTCGCCATGTGTCTCTCCTCTTCTGGGTAATATTCCCACGTGAGCCTGGATAGGAAGGGTGTCACCTTTTGGAGCGATTCCAGTTCTTGGGTAAATTACACATTAGTGGGAGAAGGGATTAGGGGGAGTGGCGACCTGCGGCACTGCCAGGTGCGCGGAGCAGAGGGATAACAGCCTGGTGTGTGGGGGGAGAGTGCAGCACAGAGAGCACGCTCCTCTCCCTCCTGCTCGGCAGATCCTGGGACGAAGGCACCTGTCCTGCTGCAGCAGACGAGCTGATGGGTAACCGTTCCTCCTTCTGTGCTTGAACTGCGTCTGTGTGGGCGTCAGGAGAGAGGTGCAGTGAGCTGAAGAGTCCCGCGGAGGGGGGGGACAACAGAACAGTTGTTTTCTGCTCAAGGGAGGGATGGTGGGGATGCTCAGAAGTCAGGAACGTGCTGCTGGTGCAAGAGGTTTCTCTCTGCTGCTGAGCCAATGGTCCTTTGGCTGCCAATTTACAGAGGGGTTATTTTTCCAGGTTGGCTGTTGCAAGGGAAGGTCCGTCCTGAGCTAGGCTCTTCCCTTGAAATTGCATGCTATTCCCATGATGTTGCACCATGAAAAATGCTTTCTATCTCTTTCTGTCTCTTTCTGTCTCCCCTTGCTTTGCTTTTCAATACAAAGCAAAAAGACAGACCCAGGCATCTTCGGGAGTGGAGCCATCGGCAGCACACACAGCCGCTACCCTGCTGAGCCTCCCTCCTCTGCCCGCTGGTCCTGGTGGCCCTGCCCTCCTCATGAGCATGGTGAGAAAGACCCTGCAGCTGCCTGTGGCTGACCCCAGCTGCCATGGGCAATGCAATGCCTGGCAGCCCCAGGTGCTTGGGTTGGATGCAGGGAACCCTTCTCCCCCAGAGCAGGGAGGTCCCTGGGGAGGTGGGGGGTCTCCATTGGCTGGGCCATGCCACAACCACCAGGACCCAGTGCTGGTGATAGCCCTGCTGTGAGTAGGACATGGGCAAAGGACCTCCCAATGCCCCCTCCAGCAGCACAGCAGTGCTGGTGTGATCCTGCCCACATCTGCTCCAGAGACAGCAAAGGGAGTAGGTGGCCTTCTTCCCCTCTGTGCAACCACCTCCTGCAGCAAGGAAAGCCAGTTACTCCAGCCAGAGAGAGATGATGGAAACCTGCTTGCTCTCCTCCTTTCCTTGGCCAGCAAGATATTTTGCAGGGAGGCAGTGGGGTGGATTGCAGTGGGGTTTGGCCGGGCTCATCAGCTGGTCTCCATGCTGCCTCAGTGTGACCACAGCATGATCTGAGATCCTTTCTAGCCCTGAGCATGCTGACTCGATGCCTGTGCTGTGAAAGCCACGCACATGCAGGAGCAGTGGGGCCCCCATGCGGGCTCCTCAAAAGGCCTGAAGTCTTGGTACAGCATTTGTGCCATCAGGGAGAAGAGAAGGTCTCCTGGGACAGTACATCATGCTGGTTTGCAAACAAATCCAAAGTGTCCTAAGGTTTCTACAGTCTTACCTCCAGCCATAAAGAGAGCCCAACCAAAAGTGTTATAAACAAAACCTCCATTATCCTAAAATTTAAAATCGTGTGATTTACTTCTGACTAGTTCGGCTAGTTTAACCAAATTATTCTGACTATCTGAAACATCATTTAAAATGAATAGTCTGTAATCCTCTCCTCAAAGACCAGGAATGCTTAGGTGGGTACAGATGTATACGTGTATGTGCATGTAAATACTTTTTCAAAATACGAGGCTCTGATGGAGAACGTGTGATTAAAATGTGATGGAGTTTGGACCCTGGCATTGTACAAGATAAGCAAAATGAGCATTTCTTAAAACAAATTGGATGATTTCAACTTTAAAATTGTTTCACCTGTTGGGTGGTCAGATTAATCTACTAATAAAAGTATAGCACATGTCAAACGCCATTCCTGTCTCCTGTGCCAGCAAGACCAATGTCTCTTATTCTCATTATATTGACACTGTTTTGCAGAGAACCATGATGTGGCTGTTCATCACCATTGCTTGTTTCATCTGCAGCACTGAAAAGTGCAACGCAAGCCCCGAGGTGTTCATGGATGTTGTAAGTCCTGCCTTCTCTCTGCTCTTTTCCTGATGTGCCAGCCCCTAAAATGCTCAAATCTTGGATATGCAAGTTATGTACTGTCACAGTCTAGATAGGACCCGTGGTCTCTGCATGTGTATTTTTACCAGAGTTTGGTGCCAGAGGTTTATTAGACCTTTTGTCTATCTGTGTATATACACACACAGATTTACAGCTGGCATTTATGGGCAGTCCAGTCTGGGTCAACTGGTTTGGTCCAGACAGCTGTCTCAGGCTTGGAGCTTCACTCTCATTGCTGCCTAGCTCTTCATAGGCATTGACTGCAAAATAAAAGTCAGCCCTGGGCCTTTCTTTACTAGACCTGAGTGAGAGAAACTCACACCTGCCAAAACTGTTAGCTGAAGTCATGGTATCTCCACAGCATTGGTGAGGGGACATAGGGAGGTCCCTACACCACCCTCCTGCTGACAGCATGAGTAACCAGATCTGGGACAGGGTGGCCAGGGCTTAGTGTGGCATCTCTCCAGGATGGAGAACCCTCACCTCCCTTCAGACCTATCCCATGTCGTCCCTCCTGTCCTGCAGGGTGAAATCGTTCGCTACCACGGGTACCCCTATGAAGAGCACGAAATTGTGACAGATGACGGTTATTACCTCACCATGCAGAGGATTCCTCATGGTAGGAACTCGGGAAGTTCAAGCACCTCCCATGAAGCAGAGACACAAGGTTCCAGCATGTTTTGCATCCGTAAGTGCCACAAGAAGGTCTGCTGGGTCCTGGGGCCTCGAAAACTTTGCTGGGCTGGAGGAGGCTATGGGAAGGTCTGCCTCAACATGAGTGGGTCCTCAGATAGGCATCCTTCCCTGTAGGATTAGCCTCGGGAGCAGAAGAAATGCAGGTGCCCACCATGCCAACCCTGTTGTTCCAGGAGGATCTACCCAAAAGAGGAGGGGAAAGATAAGGAAAATGAATGAGGCAAAGAAATCTGTCCCCAGACTTTACTCCAGTCCAAAGCCAGACAAACCCATGAGCTAAAGTACAAGGGAAGCTGGAATATGGACCCATGCACCTGGTAAAGGTATTCCTTGTAGAGCAGCTAAGAGACATTTATTACCAAAAAAACACCACATGTCCAGTCCAATGCCATCTCTCCATTTTGATTGCTTTCTGCTCCTGACTTGAGCCATTGTTTCAAAGGGAAAGGATGATGCCCCGATCTGGGCAGGGTGCCAATCTCCTGGGAAATGGGAGGACTGACATATGAACATGGCAGATGAGTGTAAAAAGCCAGATTTCTGTTCAGGTTACTTTGTCGTCTTACAGTGAGGGTCTAGAAAATAACAGAACAAAGAGAAGACAAAGAAAAAAAAAAGAGGAGGAGAGGAGAGGAGAGGAGAGGAGAGGAGAGGAGAGGAGAGGAGAGGAGAGGAGAGGAGAGGAGAGGAGAGGAGAGGAGAGGAGAGGAGAGGAGAGGAGAGGAGAGGAGAGGAGAGGAGAGGAGAGGAGAGGAGAGGAGAGGAGAGGAGAGCGGAGCAGAGCAGAGCAGAGGAACTTTTATATCAATCTTTTCATTGTGCAGCCTGTGGTAGACCTCCTGTCTGAATTCAGATATCCCTACGATGACCTATTGTGGCTGTGAAGTTGGACCGGCTTTGACCAGGGAATTGGAGCGGTCCTTCCCAAATTGAATCTTTCCATGCTCTCTTCTACTCTCTTCCTATGGCAGTTCAGGCTTTTTGGTGCTGTGTCAAAAAAAATGTGGTTTTTTTTTTGTTTTTTTTTTTTCTGGGGTGCTGGAGTTTGCCCATATGGATTGAAGTGGGCAGAAATGGGTGGAGGAGATGCTTCTGGCCCCCTCCAGTACCTATGTCTCTTGTGATGGGACTGTGGTGTGATAGATATACACAAAGCCTAGACTATGCTGGGTTTTTGGTGTCTCCTGGTCAGACACTGAGCCAAACAAAAGGCACAAGGAGGAGGCTGGTCTCCATACAATGGGCACATTCAGTGTCCAGACAGACATGGGGCATGGTTTCCTTCTTCCTGGGGGCGTAATTTACCATGCTGCATTCAGTGTGGAGTCCCACCTTTTTTTTTCAGCTTCATTTTATCAGTTTTCTCTGCCCTGGGATTACCAAAGAGCCGACACATTCACCAAAAGCACATCTCCAAAGAGGCTGAAGGTCACAGGCAAATCATTCTCCCTACACTGTAGTCAATTCTCCAGCGGGGCGCTGACAAAGCAGTATCTGAATTGTGATTAGAAAGTTATGTTAGTTGGAGAAAATGACCCTTTTCTTCTTTCTTCAGCTCCAAAGCCTGCGGTGCTCCTGCAGCATGGCCTGGTGTTGGAGGGCAGTAACTGGGTTACTAACTTGCCCAACAGCAGCCTGGGCTTCATCCTCGCGGATGCTGGCTATGATGTCTGGATAGGAAACAGCAGGGGGAACAGCTGGTCACGCAAACACAAAGAGTTTGAATATCACAACGAGAAATACTCAGCTTACAGGTATTTTCAATGAAGCTACAGAAATGCCATTAGATCTGCCCGGGAGTGCTTTCAGAAGAGTAAGCAGGTATCCGGTACTGTGTTGGGCTCCTATCCCTGGCCCTGCAGTTTCCTTAGACTGGAGAAGTGGCTCCACCAGCACAGTTGCACAAGCTGCCATTGGGCATAAAGTTTACTTCCACCACCAAGACACGACCGGGGTGCCCATATCTGCTAGAGACCTAGCAAAAATAGCCCTTCCCAAATAGTCTTTCCCTAATTTAGCCTTTTCCTGCAAACAGATTCATCCTCAAAGGTGTTCATGCAACTGGGGCTCCTCCAGGTGATAGGAGCAGATGGCACTTTCCAGAGCAAATGTACTAATCTTTTATGGGGACAAATAGCAAATAAACTTTGCAACTCAGAGGTGGCAGCACAGATCCTGCATACATGCTGGTGGGAATACTACATGGCAAAATTTGTCATGACATGCCTGTTACTCTCATCATTCTAATAGTTTAGTTACATGCCCATCTCTGTTGCAGCTTTCATGAAATGGCCATGTATGACCTTCCAGCAACAATCAACTATATTTTGCAGAAAACTGGACAGGAGCAGTTATACTATGTGGCTTACTCTCAAGGCACCACCACAGGTACTTATGAGGGCATCAGGATTAGGTTGGCTGTGCACCTCGTGTATAGATTTATATTATATTTGTGTATAGGTTTATATTATATTTGAGCAGTGGTGGTCCAAAAACTGTTGCAGCATTGGTTTTTGATTAATTCTGCTGTTGCCAGAGGCTGAAGAAGGGCTTGTGGGAGCTGCAGCTGGACTCAACATTCAAGCTGGGAGCTGAAATGCATCAGCAGTAAAAGGTCCAGGTCAGGTCACCAACATGCTCTTGTTCTTGCATGTTAGAGCACTTTCTAGGGACTCATCCAATGGCATCAGGGAGCCAAAACTCACACATAAATAGCAGGGCAGGGTCTGATTCCTTCTCACTCCCACAGGTTTCATTGCGTTTTCTTCCATTCCTGAGCTGGATCGCAAAATCAAGATGTTTTTCGCTTTGGCTCCTATCACCACAAGCTCAAACATGAAGTCACCCTTGGTCAGGGTGTTTGACCTTCCTGAGGGTCTGGTTAAGGTAGGTTCTTGCCACACACTCACCTGGTTTCCTGGTTTTCCTGTTGGTCAGTCCTTGGTTTAGCACTTGAGAAAGGTCCCACCAAAAGGAAGGTTTGCCCTGAAACACATGAACTGAGAGGGGAAGGTGAAAGTCTCTTTCATTTCCCTGCTCTCTGTCTGTCTTTTGCATTGAGCAGGGTACATTTGTACTTGTAGTCTTGAACCTGGGGAGCATTAAACCATGTAAAACATCATGCTGCCCAGTCCTAACCAGAGAAGAGTTGTTTCTAGATATTGTTTCTGGATCCTTCCTTCTAGAAGAAACTTCTTCTAGGAAAGATCCTGGCTCTTCCAGGGCCCTGATCTTTTTGGAAAAGGCGAAATTACAAAGCACAGCAAAGTTGTGGGAATGCAGACAGCAACTTCCAGGGGTGAACAGATTGCTGGGGAACATCTGGAAGAGAAATAGGAGTGTGGGCCCTTCCAAAGGGCAGGGACGGAGCTGCTGACTCACCTCCTGCCACGCTCACACAGCAGGCTTGGGGGCGTAGGGATTCACTGCTGACAGCCACCTCCATGTCACATCCCAGTGGCACAGCATGCTTGCAGCTGCCAATCCAGAGCAGATGCACAGCAAGTTCAGGTGGTTGTAGATGTCCCGGTAGACGGAGCCTTGCTCCCCATTTTCCCAACCTACGTGGCCACACAGAGCATGCCCATGCCAGCATCAGCCACACAATGTAAGGGTCCTGGTCCCCATTTTTGGTAGCCAGCATCTCCTGAGGGTTGTTCTGGCTTTGTGAGCTCTCCTCTGCGTGCTGCTGAAGCATTGTGAACCACGCTGACTGATGCCTTTGCATTTCGTAGTTCATTTTAGGACACATACTGGTCTTCGATAAGGGCGAGATTTTGCAGCAAGTGACTTCCCGTCTGTGCGGCTACACATTCTTTAAAAGCTTTTGCTCTTTGGTCCTTTACTTGCCTGGTGGGTTTACCAACAGCTTAAATGTGGTATGTATGCTACAGATTACTTGTTAAGTGATACAGTTTCTCATTGTTTAAGCCTGATTTGGCTGTGCAATCCACGTCAGGGAAAGCACGATATCCTGCTCTCACTGCCTGTCAGAAGTGGGGCAGGCTGTGGGGCTGGCCACCTGCACGGCAGACGCCCCAGTGCAGAGATTGTGTGAAACGTTCTGGGACCCCGGGACTCTTAACTCACTTAAAATACTCCAAGACTTGACGCACGTAGTGCCTCAAAGCCAATTAAAGCAGCACCGTCAGCTAGCTGCCTTCACCTGCCTTTTGCATCTTTCATTCACCGAGAAATCTGCTCCCAACAGGGCCAGCACTGCAGCAACCCAGGTTGCTCATTGCTGTGTCCAGGTGAGCTGGGGCTGTCCCTGAGGATGGAGACCCTTCACAGCTTCATGTGGGGAAGGGCTGTTTCCTCAGAGCCAGATCCTGTCACAATCGGCTCCTGCAAGTAAAATCAGTGACAGGTCCATGGAGATACCAAGGTTGGTCATGGATAGAGTCAGAGCTAGGCCACTATTTCTCAAGGAAATTGATGATGTTATTCCTTAATTTTCCAAGGAGGGAATGCTTTAGAAATAATGTGTAGAACTACTGTGATGTGTTGCACATTGTCTTTGCAACAGGGTCCTGAGCACAAGATACAGAGTTTTACTTTGATTTGAAAACCGCATAGACTGGTAATGTGACCCAGCATCCCATGAAAATTGCCAGGCTTACCGAAGGGATCTCTACAGCACCCTTCATGCTGCTGTCTGTCTGCAGTGTGGGTTTGCATGACATGGGGCTGAGCCTTGTCTTCAATGAGATAAGATGAAGCAGTTTGTGCAAATGAGAGCCCCAGCTAGCCTATGTGAGTCGAAGACATTGTATTGCTACTGAACAGGATTAAATTTATTTCTAATGGGATTTCCCCCAATGTAGAGAATAAATATCTCCATGGTTTCTTCCAGAGCCGCATAGATGTCTACTTGTCTCGCTACCCTGATTCAACATCCCTAAAAAACATGTTACATTGGCGCCAGGTAATATTTCCTGCTGTAGAATAAGATAGCATGCAACCAGGAGCCATATTCTTCTCTCTAAGCTGCCAAGGACCTCTTTTCATTACTTAGGTATAATCCTCCACTACTTTCCCTGCAGAGCTCTATGAGAGAAGGGAGAAATTTGGCATGAAACAGTTGTGCAGATGCAGTTCTTTTGGCCACAACTTTCGACAAAAGATGACCAGAAGACTTTAGAGCTGCTAGGAGATGGAGAAGGAAGGAAAAACTGGTAATAAACCAGAACAAGAGATGTTAGAGTAAAGGCTAAGAGATGAGGGTCAATAGATCCAGTATCCAAAACAATTAATCATTGAAAACATGCACAACTTCTGTTGGAGACATGGACCATGACAGACAAAGGAAACTTGCCCAGAGTTAATGACATGTGCCTTTTTTTGAGGGTAGCTCTTGGATGTGTGTTAGGTGCACTGTGTGTTTCTGGGGCTTCAGCCTCCAGGCATCTATGCTCTGCAGCTCACCAGTCACCCAAGAGAGGAGAGAGGAGAAACGTGAGCAATGCCAAGGGAACTTACAGGCCATGCTGAAATCTTCCTGGGAGTCAAGCTCTCCTTGTGAATGACAACATCACACACAACAAGCAGCATCCTCGAGCCCTGGTGGCAGGAGGCAGCAGTGGGGTCCCCTGGCTACCTCCACCATGCAGCTGTTCCCTCTGATGGCTGGCAGCAAGCCCCAGCACTGGGCTCCAGCAGGTGAACCTCCTCCAAGGAGCAGGGAGCTTATTGCACAGAGCTGGTGGAATGTCCTCCTTCTGCAACCATTGATTCCTGTTGATATAAAAAGTGTTGGTCTGACTAATTAAGTGAAAATGAAGCATCCTGTGTGACAGCACAAGCATGACAGGAAAATACAAACTGGGTACACACAGAGATAGTAGCGCCATTTGGATGGACACAGCTCATGCTTCCATCCCAGAGGAACATGAACTCTGGTCCCCTGCTGACCTTTGAAATGATGGCACACCCAGTGCTTCAATACAAAACCTTCCTAAAGCATTTCTGTTCAGTTTCAATCAGTTTATTACCATTTAGAAATGAAATACATAATTTCTAGGGCATCAGCATGCTTAATTTGTCTATCTTTTGTGCTCTTAATAGAATATGCAGTCAAAAATAGCTTCTCACTGATATTTGAAGCTGTGCAGGGGTAAATCAGCCATCCACCCTTCCTCACCTGCTTTTATCTTTCTCATGGTCTCATGCAATGCATGGAAAATAAACATAGCTCTCCTCTTCTAGCTCTATCAAACAGGGGAATTCAAATATTATGATTATGGCAGCGACAATGTGCTTCATTATAACCAGGTAAGATAAATTCATTCTCATTTGTCAGCTAGAAAGAAAGAAAAAGAAAGAAAGAAAGAAAGAAAGAAAGAAAGAAAGAAAGAGAGAGAAAGAGAGAGAGAAAGGAGAGAAAGAGAGAAAGAAAAACAAAAAAGAAAGAGAGAAAGAAAAAAGAAAAAGAAAGAAAGAAAGAAAGAAAGAAAAAGAGAGAGAGAGAAAGAGAGAGAGAAAGAACGAGAGAAAGAAAGAGAAAGAAAAGAAAGAAAGAGAAAGAGAGAGAGAGAGAAAGAAAGAAAGAAAGAAAGAAAGAAAGAAAGAAAGAAAGAAAAAAAGAGAGAGAAAGAGAGAGAGAAAGAAGGAGAGAAAGAAAGAGAGAAAGAAAAAAAAGAGAGAAAGAAAGAAAGAAAGAAAGAAAGAAAGAAAGAAAGAAAGAAAAGAAAGAAAGAAAAGAAAGAAAGAAAGAAGAAAGAAAGAAAGAAAGAAAGAAAGAAAAAAGAAAGAAAGAAAGAAAGAAAGAAAGAAAGAAAGAAAGAAAGAAGAAGGAAAGAAAGAAAGAAAGAAAGAGAAAGAAAGAAAGAAAGAAAGAAAAAGGAGGGAGGGAGGGAGGGAGGGAGGGAAGGGAAGGAAGGAAGGAAGGAAGGAAGGAAGGAAGGAAGGAAGGAAGGAAGGAAAAAAAAGCAAACGACAATGAAAATATTGCTGTGACTGAGACTGAATTTTATGGGATTTATGGAATTTACCTTGTCATATGGGATTGTACCTTTCTTATAAAGAAGAGTTGTGTGATGTCATTCATTGGTTATTTTTTGTCCCTCTGGTGAAATGTGTGGGAGTGCAAGACATAGTCAAGATCTGCAGTGATATTTTCTGGGCCATTTCTCCAGATAGGCAAGAAATTCCAAGCAGCAATCAAGAACACTTTGTATCTTCAAATTGTGACTTCCCAGGCTTTTCTTTCTCAGTAATATTATTTATCTTCCAGAGCACACCTCCTTTCTATGAGCTGGAAAATATGAAAGCACCACTTGCTGCATGGTATGGCGGCAAGGACTGGATTTCAGCCCCTGAAGATGTAAATATAACACTGCCTCGTATAACCAACATGGTGTACAAGAAGTATATTCCTGAATTCGTCCACTTCGATTTCCTTTGGGGTATGCAAGCATATGAACAAGTATACAAAGAAATTCTTGAACTGATGAAGAAGAATGCCTAGAGTTGGAAAAGTGGCAGTAATTGTTCATTTCTCCTTTGTCTTTGGGGGCTTCTTTTATTTGAAGAAAAAAAAAAAAAGTGAGGAAAAAAAGAGGGGGAAAAGGTTCATTAAACTGCTGCACTTGTTGTGGGATTATATTATTCTGGCAAGTGAGGAAAATAGGCCAATCCCATGATCAGAGAATCACATGGGATTTAGGTTAAGTAGGTGGAGGTCCTTGCAGAAGTTGGGCATGGACTTTCGACTCTGAGTCTCTCAGGTGCCTCACGCACATGGGTTTCCAGCAACAAGCAATTTCTGTGGAGCTTGGCTCTTGGCAGCTGCTGTAGGCTCTGGCCTCCCTGTGGCTGGGTTCCCAGCTGCGAACAACAGGATAGCAGCTTGGCTCTGTTGTGCATGCTGGTGTTTCAAGTGTGCTCAGACGGGACCACACAGTTCATTGCTTTACAGTCAGAAGGAGCTAAAAACTTTCTGCTAGTAATAAAAAGAGCTAGTACTGCTGATTCAGGTGACACCAAACTTGATCATACACAACAGGGTTTTCAATAAGCTGTACCGAAAAAGACCATTTTGCACAATTTTATGTAATAGTCCCAAGGTACAAACCCAGCTGGAAGAGTCACTTTTTGCTGAGTCTCAGAAAATGCTTTGGTTTTCCTTGCGTGTGAGAGAGAAGAAGAGTCGGGAGTCTAACTCTGTTCTTAGCCTCTGGATTACCCTTCATAATACAGTATTGATTAGGGGAGGAATGGTGAATTTGCCTGTTTGTGCAATGATATTCTTAAAGTATGTCTACAAGCAAGCAGGGCAAAGGATAAGGCACTTTTCCCACAAAGATGTATGAAAAATAATAATAAAGCAAAAAGGGTCCACTGGGCTCTGTGTGCTTGTACTGCCTTAAACCTCTGGAGGAGCACAGAGGTTTTCAGCACAGACCTCTTGTTGCATGCAAGCGAGGGACTGCAGCTTATCCAATCCTCCCCCTGCTCAGGGACAGCTTTCTGTGGCTTGCAACACTGGCAGGTGCCCGCTGCCCACAACGCCCCCAGCATCCACGCACCCTGAGGGAAGAGGTGGGTGGCAGAGGGCAGGATTGAAGTTGAGGAGAGGTGCGGAGGGGTAGGAATGCCCTCCCCAAAGGCAAGCTGTGGGTGCTAGCAACATGCTTCCATCCAAGTGTCTAGAGGTGGTGGGATGCGGCTGCTGGTGCTGGCACGCATCCCTGTAGGACAACTGTAGCAGGCTCTGTCTGAGTCTAAGGAAATGATCAAAGGAGACCAACTGTAAAAACATTCACTCCCCATCCTTAAAGCTAGAACAAAAAAGGACTGGGCAAGGTAATCATACCTCCCACCAGACCAGGTTGCCCAAAGCCCGATCCAAACTGGCCTTGAACACTTCCAGGGATGGGGCATCCACAGCTTCTCTGGGTAGCTTCTTCCAGTGCCCCACCACCCTCACAGTAAAAAATTTCTTCCTTATATCTAATCTAAATCGACTCTCTTTTAGTTTAATACCATTACTTCTCATCCTACCTTGACAAAGCATCCCTCTCCAGCTTTCCTGTAGGTGCCCTTTAGGTACTGGAAGGAGCTCCAGTGATTAGCTACATCACTTGTTGTATTTATAATGACATTTTTTTTCTGTGTGATTAGTTATTTACTGCAGGGCTCTGTCCTAGAGCAGCATTCTTCCAGCACTGCAGTGGATCTCCATGCAAATGCAAGAAGACTCTTCTATCCTTGCAAATAAACATACCAAGCTTGGCAAGACTTTTCCCAAACAGACTTCTGAACAGCTTGTAAGAACCTATTTATTTTTAGTTAAAAAGTACTAATTTATTCATTCTGAAGGTTCATAAGAATTGCAGCACTTTCTTTCCAGTTAGTTTAGAATGTTTCTGCCACTTCTGTAATTGTCTGAATCAATGCTTGTATTGAATTAATTTAATTCATTCCCACAATGGAGTGTTTTGGTGAAGTTCTTTCCAAACCAGGTTTTAGAAGTGCCTTGCTCCCTATGGAACTGATACTTGTCACCTACCACGTGTTAAGGTTTCAGCAGTAGTTGAACTAGTGCATTTTGGAAGGAAAGAGAACAGTAAAAAATCAAGGTGCTTGTAAGCATAAATATTGTGATGTTCTGTCATCTCAGATTGCCTTGATCAATAAATGGACTGAGTTAACTGGGAAGCTGTGCTGATCTTGGAAGGACTGGAGTCCTTGACTATCTGAAGCCTGTTGTTTTGCGGCCTGAGCTTCCTCTCGGTAGAACAAGGATGTCCAGCCACTGTGAGGGCTGGCAGCTCCCTGGGAGCTGGTCAGCAGAAAGATGAGGGGGATATTTTGGGCGGCAGAGCCGGGTTTCCCCAACCAGGCCCTCTCCCAGAACCTCCATCCAGCAAGGGAGCAGGGCAGGATGGTGGCCAAGTGCAACCAAGACTCATCAGGCAAGTCCACAGTGATGACAGAGGTGCAAGATCAGCCCCAGACATCAGCCCGTGGGTCGGGGTCCAAACCAGCTCAGTCTCTCACTCTTAGACTTCACAGCCCGGCATGAGGCCTTCACCATCCCAGCGAGTGTATTCATGGCACAGCAATGCTCCCTTTCTATTCTCCAAGGGTGAGCAAAGGAAAAAACCTTGACCATACACCCGCATATGTGGAGGGTGTTGCTCATTTAGCCACTTACTTAACTTTCTTCTAGATGTTCTCAGGCAAAGCAATTTATGATCTGCTTGTGCACAGCGTGCCAAGCAGGAAGGGCTTAAAACTATGTCACATCCCATTCAAAACACAGTAATCACACCATATTTGCTGACCTATAATTTTCTATTACCGTCATAGCCAATGTAAAAGAAGCAGCAGGCTCATGTGCCTTTGTGTGGAGCATATGGTCAGCTCACAGGGCTGTGTCCACACCAGGGAGGTGGCGAGTGCATCTTCTACAGAGTCATTCCCACTTGAGGATTATGCAGAGGCACATGCCTAAAATGAAGATGTACTTTTGTAAGTAATCCTAGGATTGTTTTAGTATCTGCTTTAAGCAATTTACTGGCCTACGGTGTTATTTAGAAACTGAATTGTACTGGGATTAAACTAGGACAGGGTTTCATCAAGCCATGTCATATGGTGCACTGCCTTTTCATGTTTCTCTGATCCTTAACAGCAAGCCTGAAAAACATCTCCCGCAGTCACTGGCATTGCTGAGTAGATTCAGAGTTTTACTTATTTGAGGACACGTAGATTTCTTGGTTTAGTAACTATCAGCAATTTCTGTGTTATTTCCTAAGTTATTTCTGAAACCTCTTTCAAGATTGCTAGATGAACGCTTGGAAGAAAGAACGGGTAATTGGTCCTGGAGACTTGTATTTTTGTGCATTGGTACATTAGGCAGATGGGAACAGGATGAAGCCATGGAAAGTTACGTTTAGCCAAAATAATTATGAGATATAACTAACTCCAGCACTCTTCATTAGCCTGAGTTGGTCTCTGTTCCTGACTGCCGCAACTCACCCTGGACTCTATTGTGTGGGTCTTGTTGCTGCTTCCCGAAGGTCTCTGACTGCCTTGACCCTAAGTCAGACTTTCTGCAATACATTGAAAAAAGGCCCAAGAGCACTAAAATGCCAAATTTGAAAAATTAATATTTTAATAATATTTTAAATTATTAATAGTAATTTATTAAGTTTTCTGAAGTTGCCCAAGTCTGTTCATAAACAGACCAAACTATTTCAATGTTAGACATGCTTTAAAATCAACTGTACAGTTAAGAGAGATCAGAAAAGTACAAGAAGTTCAGGATTCTTCTGGGGTCACCTGAGCAAAGAAACAGGAAGAGAGTTGAGAGAAATCACTGGTCACCATATCACGGTTATTTTGCAATAAACCTTATGAAACATGTAAGCTCTTGTTGATTCAATTTCACTACTGTGTATAAAATGATTGCATAAACAACTATAGCAAGGTGTTGTGAAAATAATTCTTTGTTTCATCAAGCTTGACTGTGCAACTTTAACATGGGTAAAGTCCCTATTAACTGTATAATCAGAGATACTGGTGATATACCAGTCTCATGGAGGGGCTTTAAACTAGGAGACATACAACCAGATAAGCAGCACTTTCCTTATCAGATTTTTCACTTGAGCAAGGTTGTTCAAGTTTATTGTGAGGGAATCATGTTTATCTGGCTGGGATTACAGAAGAGTCTGTCATTCCTAAAATCAGAATGATACTGTCTTTCCCAGCTCAGGATGCCAAGACCAGACAACAGCTAGTTAAGCATCTCCCTACTTGTGATTTGCCTACCCTCATGCTTGGTAAGCATTAGCAGATAGAAGGTAACAACCAGCACATTGGACATACTATCTGGAAGCTGTTACATGTGTGAAAGCACCAGGAGAAATGACAAAACAAGAGTTAGAAGAATGGTATGCATTGATCTGGTATGCATTGATCACTGAGGACGTGATTAACACCAATCAATCTCGTAAGCACTGAGGAATGTGTTGCTTGCACCCTGATGTGCCACAGAGAAGGTGACTCACTGGCAGAAGATGTGCGCCTGACAACAGAACAACAGCAGAGGGGATACAGTACATCTTATGGGCTGTTTCTCTTCCTGTTATCCCAAGAGGATGACAGGTTATAATCCCAAACAAGAAAACGAAAGATGCCCATCATTGCCTAACACTTACGAAGCCTGAAGTAAATAAGATGCAGAGCCAAAACATCACACCACAACTTTTGTCTCCTAAAAGACCTTAGAGGCCTGTCCTGGAAGGAGTTGGCCTGGGTACTCAAGAGGAACCCAGAAGGCATACTGACGACTCAACAGTGGCAACCTTTGCCTTCCATGTCACCCTCAGGTGACCTTGGCCAGACCACTTGGACACACACATTTTGGCCCTGCTGAGAGTGTGTATGTGAGTGTGTTCATTGGTATGGTTTACTTGCTTAGAAAGTAAGGAAAATGTCTTTCAGTTTCTAAATGATCTTGAGTTTTCTTAAGTTAGATCCTACAACAGTACTGTACAAATATTCCATGAGTGTGATTATACAGTTTAATTTTAAGATGCCTATGATAGTCTACCCAATATTTGCTTATGCACCCTACCAGGTATTATGAGGCCCTGGCACTGTGGGTTAATATCAGTGATGATTCACAGTTCTGTCAAATGTACATGCACAGCAGTGTCATCACAGTGTTGTTCTTTTAACCCAAACCTGCACCTATGTGTCAAAATGTTCGGCTCTGGTCCCCTAACCTCAGAAACCTCTAAGGTCTTCATTTCTTCCTTTGACTAAGCTAAACAAGAATTTCTCAGTAAAAAGCTAGCTGCTTTTTGTTAGCAACTTCTCTCTTTCCTACCACAGATATGATAAGTACCAGTGCTAAATGTTACACCAGCCACAGTGCTGATACACTACTCTGACAGGCTTGTCTCTTGTCCAGAGGACACTGGAGAATTCCCTGCCGTCTTTCCAACCTCTACTAGTCACTACTGCTAGTATCTAGTACCTCCACCACATAGCTAGTACCTAGTGGAGGTAGAAAGCAACAGACATGACAGTGGATGAAGCAGCTGACTGTACAAGTAAAAGGTGAAGTCTGTCTTGATGCCGTTGAAGGAAACCAGAGGGTAGTGTAGAGCAATGCAGGCCGGGTGCTGGTTTCTCCATCCACGGGGCATTGTTTAAACACTCTTAGGATGGATGCTGGAATTGTCCTCTACACAACTTGTGAAGTCTATCTTATATAGTGGGACTTTAGTGTTCACAAGAGGGGGAAGACACTTAAGAGGCACAAACATGGACAGAAGTAAGGTAATGAAACAGCAAAGGCTTTGGCACACCTGTTGTGGGAAGGTTGTACCCACACACATAGCTCCTTTAAGTCAGTGTTGAGCACTGATAGAAAATTAGTCTTGTGGATGGAGTAACCTGTGCGTGTTTTGAAGAAGTGTGTCGGCTGAGTGTGTTTCACAACTCACAGACTGCTCCTGGACTATGGCTGGTATGAATGTTAGAAGTCAACCTAATCCTTGTCCAGGAAATATACATGTAAGCAGAGCACCTGGTAGCCAGCCAAAGGCTTGGACTTTTGGGTGGCTACCGAGCAGCTACAGAAAAGCGCAGGTTGTAGCATCATGGGCTGCAGGTGGAGAAAGAGCACGTTTGCTCTGTGTAATACACATCGCTTCAGCCGAACAGAGGCATTGCACAAGCTCTCCTTCTCTCTGCAGTCCATCGGCAAGATGCTAAGGTTGGTGCTTTCCCAGAGAACACTACAGAGGTTTTGCAAGTTGCCAGCTGCAAATACAATACTGCTTGGGCCTAAGAAGTATGTGGAGGCTGCCTGGGCTGCTGCCACTTGTGAAGGATAGTGTAATGGCCTAGTGTTTCCCACCCACACAGCCAATGAAGTCTGGCCTGCCACTCATGTGCCTATGGAGAGGTCAACATGCTTGTGTGGCCTCACGAATCTGGTAGAGAGCCAGACACAGCTGCTGTTTGCCCACACCATTTCATGGGGACTCAGAACTGTGCGCACAGGCAGTGAGAGCAGCCTGAGTCTTCTCCTCTCTCCACAACCCCTTCTAAGAGGCATTCCCATGGGCACCTGGGAGTTACGAAATGACCTTTTCCAAATGAAACATTTGGATGTTTTTTACTGTGGCTATCATCAGCTTAAGATGAAATTCCATAGCTGAAATTCCTTACTGCATCACCTCAGCTGCTTCTGAAAACGTAATCCGTTGCAAGCCTGAGAGTTATGACCACAAGACCAAGTGGAGGAAGTTATCAAAGATATGACCCATGCTCACATCCCTTAATTGGAAGACACACGGTGTGGTCCATTGTGGTGCCGACGTAGCAGGGCTCTGACACAACACGCTCCTTTTAATGCTGGTGTTGATAGAGCTGCCACCATTCCCACCACCAGCCTGATCAGATACGACAGTGGGCTCTGCCTGGTAATGTATTTCACTGTAATTCAGGTTTGTGTTGGAGCTATCCTGAGGGTGAAAAAGCATTGACTGTTTTTGTTTTTTTCTCAGTAACTTATCTCTTGGTATTAACATAGAGAGAGTTACTGTGAACACTGGGGATATTTCAGAGGGCAGGTATGTCTCACGGTGTGGGAGACCCAGTGGGAGGAGGACGAAGGAAGGTAGAGAGAAAACAGATGGCTGGTGATTTGAGAAAACGGATTTGCAGCTCATGTGACTGAGTAGAAGTTATACTCTAACTTTTAAGAGACTGGTAAAGCATTAGAAATCACATATAATATTAACTGTGTTACGAATATATCTTTGTTCAGGGCAAGAGATTCTAAGGTATCAAAAAGCTTCCTTTTTTTTTTTTTTTTTTTTTAGGCAACACTTATTTAATAAATAGTCTTCCTACAAGTCTCTAGTAGTTTCAGTTCACGGGACCCTCGGTGACTTCTGTGTGCAAAAGCTAAGCAGTAACGAAACAGCAAAAGTATAGATATGTGTTTCTTTTGAAGTGCAAATTCTCATTTAGGATTAATTCCCTCCATGTGACAACTGGCCCAATGGCATTTTCCCTCACCCTAGTACTTGCATTACATCATGTTTTTATGATTAAAACTTCAAATGGGTCTTGCCCAGTACCCAATCCAGCCTGTGTAGAGAAGCATGGAGAGCCCGGCAGGGAATCTAAATGAAACCTGGAGCTGGAAACCCCCTTTTCTTCCCCAGCACAGCCTGTCATTTGTGATATACAGATATACAGTTATTAATGAATAATAATAATATAATAATATTTTACACAGGTGCAAGATGTGGTTGTTCATTGCAACCTTGTTTTTGACACAAGCAGCTGCAAACTCAGAAGATGTCCTCGAGTACACAAAGGGTGCAAATCCTGAGACATTCATGAATATTGTAAGTTCAGGAGAAGCCTGAATTTCCTCTCTGTCTGAAGGTTTGCAGATGTGTAGCTAGGGGAAAGAGGGTTGCAGAGGGATGGAGGGTGTGTGGAGAGGGCTTGTGTAGCTGCGTGTGCTGGGTTTGTAGAGCTGAGTAGTATTATGTTGCCTCAAAAACACTATTAACAATCCCTGCTTCCTGAATGAATCTTTTTCCTCCCAGCATTAAGTGCAATTATAAACAGGTCAGTTAGAGGAGGCAGTAATCACAATGTGGACTGGATCAGATTTCTTCCTTGAGGGCAGAAAGTTTTGCACACTCCTCTTCTCCTTGTTCAAACAGTTTGGCATTCTCCCATGCCCCTTGATAAGGCTGGAGCTCAGCCAGGAATTAAAAACCCCACAAGTGAGCCTAAAATGGAGCCAGCGCCGGTGGTGCTGCACCAGGCACAGGCTCACCAGCACACCAGGCCTGGGCTGGAGGCACCAGGGCAGGGGTTTGCATCCAGACCCCTGCTGGCCCCACTCCCAGCTGGGCCAGCACTGCAGATCCAGCAGGCTGCACCTTTAGATGCACTCAGGAGTTTGGCAATGAAATTGCTGAAATCAGCTTCTTCCAGCAACCACATGAAAATGCAAGCGTGGCAATCTGTAGGCTTGATTTCACTGGACTGAAACGTCCCAATCTGTTGAATTTTCAGCATAGATAAAGCTTTGGCAGAGCCATGTGATTCCTGTGACAAATCCTACGGAGCTTGTCCTGTTTCTACAAGAGGCACTTCCAGTCAGCCCAGCTCTGCAGGATGGATATGCCCACGATCTTATCTGCCCCGCCAGCTGGCTCAGAGCGTGACATGACATGTTTTGCTGCTAGTGTCAGGAGCCAGTAAGCCCTTTTGCTTTCAGCCCTCACTTTTGGAGGAATCCAAAGACACGTGCCGCATGTTGCAGCTGGGCCCTGCTGCCTCCTGGCCCTGAGCAGCCCCACTCCTGCTCAGTCACTGCCCGTGCCTCCTCATCCCTTGTAGGCCTCAGCATTTGGTATTTTCAAACATTTGATCGGTTTTTCCACCTTGTTTTTTGTTTTCTCAGAGCCAAATGATCTGCTACAGAGGGTACCCCAGTGAGGAGTATGAAGTCCTGACTCGTGATGGTTACTACGTCAGACTGAACAGAATTCCTCATGGGAGAGAGAAGCCTGGAAACAGAGGTATGGTTCTGTATGGCAAGAAAGCCAGCAAAAAAAGCATAACCCAATGATCAGCTACCTGAGATCTGTGTGAAGGGATGAAATTTATCCAGCTAAGGGAGTATGTGCTGTTAAAGCTAAAATACCAAATCCATGGCACTTCTCCAATTTGCAGCCAAGGTTTTGCCAGCCAGCAAAGGAAAGAATGAGTGTAGCATGGGAACCTTTTGTATCAAGCAGCAACTTGGCTTCAAGGCTCAGAGGGCGCAGACATATCTTGGGATAATTTAGTTTTACTTTTTCCTCCTAAATCTGTGACTTTGGAATCTGCACTATCCCGGGGACAGGCCTGTAAGCCTGAGCTTTTACATGGTTGCTGTGAGCTGCCCGTGGCCACGGCGCTGAGGGGATGGGCATGTTGGATCAGAAAGACTTGGGAGAGACGACAGCAGCTCTCCAGCCTGAGACAACCAGGATAATAGCCACGAGACAACTACAGCAGAGATTTCCTAATGTCCCTGAGATGTCGTAACAACATGCATTGCGTGTTGTCTGACCATGCAACGAGGAGGCTGTCTTAGCCTGAATTTGGGTTAAGTAGAGGGATTCTGGTTCAACGAAACATGCTGTTTCTCTTTCAAATCCAGGCCCCAAACTAGTCGTGTTTCTTCAGCATGGGCTACTCGGTGAAGGCAGCAACTGGGTTGAAAATCTGTCTAACAACAGCCTTGGCTTCATACTAGCAGACTCTGGCTACGATGTCTGGCTGGGAAACAGTCGGGGAACACGCTGGTCCCAGAGACACCAGCATCTTTCCACTGATCAGGTTGAATTCTGGGATTTCAGGTAGGCTGGAGTGGATTACAAAAGCTGGCAAACTTTCCCATCTGTCACTAACCTGTGGGCAGAGGTGGATGCCTCCATGCAGGCAAGTCAGAGCGTATAGTCTCAGGCATGGCCTCCCCCAGACCTCCCAGTGCAGGCTGGAGGCAGGGAGGCTGGAGACACCTGTGCAAACCCAGCTTGTGATATGGTGCCAGCATCTCCGTGCAGTGGGGTGCTGCAGCCTCCATAGGTCTCCACCCTGTGCAGACACCAGCTTGCAGTAGACAAGCTAATAATGTAGGTCTGCATTTCACCATATCACTCTAAAAGACACATGGGCAGGAACTCTCAAGAAGCAGAGCAGGTGCTGGCACCCTGACCTGCAGAGCCAGCTGTGGGTCTGCAGAGCTGTCATGTGTCACATCTGAAATGCTGTGTTGCACTGCTGGCTGGGGACTGCACAGTTTCCTAACTATGGTTATGGTAGGACTAAGCCTTTTCAAGGAACGATGAGGCCATGGCAGAAGAGATGCCATTGGACCTCGTGTAGTTCCACCCACCACAGAGCTCTCCTTGGCCATGAGAATTTTCTACTGGAAGATTACCCTCAGATGTCAAAGCCTTCTGTATATATACCTTGTAACTGACATGCTATTCCTGTATTGCAGTTTCCATGAAATGGCTATGTATGACCTCCCAGCAATGATCAACTTTGTTCTGCGGAAGACCGGCCAGAAGCAGATATATTACGTGGGCTACTCTCAGGGTGCCTCTATTGGTGTGTTAGAAAGGGTTGGACATCACCTTTCTTTCCACAGCAGGGAAGGCATGGCCCGGACCACCTTGAAAACAATATTTTTTCCATATGTGAGCAGGAAGTGTAGAGAGGTCCTATCTTTGTGGACAGCTGAGCAGGCACAGGAGAGCAATGTCCAGAAGGTCTCTTGCAGTGAGGAGTCCCTCAGCAGCAGTGCTTTCTACAAAGGAGAACTGGGAGGACCAGCATGCTCCAGAGCAGTAGGAAAATTTCTTGGTGACCTCAGTAAGCTCCTGAAAATCAAATTTCAGCCCAGAAAATCAAATTGCAGTGTTCCGCACCAAACACAGAGGCATTTTGCATGGAGGTCACCATTTGTGCTTTCTGATGAAGCACACAGCGTTGTTTTTTTTTTCACCAGCTAGGCCACCACAGGTATGAGAGGACCTCAGTGATGATGATACATTTTAGCAGTGGCTTATGGAAGGTGACAGGACTGTTCTCCTCGCCTGGTGAATGGGGCAGGACTTCCCATTAGTGGAGTTGTTAAAGTGTTTCATCAGCCACTTTTAACCATAGGAATAAAAACGTTGTCTCCTTTTGGATGGCACTAATGCTGAACAGAAAGGAGGAGCATGCCACATTTCTAATTCAGGCTAGTGTCAGCTATGCCCATGTAGGCAGTGAGTCCACAAGAACCCTCAGAGTAAGCACCTGAACAAAGACCAACAAGTCTCATATTGTTTTTCTGTTTTCTCAGGATTCATAGCATTTTCATCCATGCCAGAACTGGCTCAGAAAGTCAAAATGTTTTTTGCCCTGGCTCCTGCAGTGATAATTAAGCACGCCAAAAGTCCAGTTATGAAAATGTCGTTCCTGCTTGACAGACAATTCAAGGTATTTCAGGTATGAGATTGGTCCCTACTCTACTCCCCTGAGCTCAATTTTAATGACAGTGAGAAACAAATCCAGTGCTTTCAGCCCACCAGAGAGGTGGAGTGAAAGAGAAGAGGTGAGAACATCAATTTCCCCAAGGTGCCTTCCACCAGCACATGGGCAGCACAACCTTCAGCGACCTGCACACATCCCAGCAGGGCAGGAGGGTAGAGGGAAGCGGGTTTTGCTCCCACAGGCACCCTGTGCAGCACATCCCCTCGCAGGACAGCTCGTGGGGACACCGCAGGGCTCTGGCCAGCCAGGTTGTGGAAGACAGGCTGAGGGGTGGGTGCCGAAAGGGAAATGCAAGCAGTTACCTTTGCCCTTTGTTTCCCCAGCTCCTGCTGGGCCAAACAGACGCCTCACTGCGAATGAGGAAGCTCTGGAGATTTCTTCCTGACCTGTGCAGGCACCCAGTCTTGCACAAGCCCTGCGCCACCCTGTTGTTCCTGCTGGGAGGCTACAATGAGAAGAACCTCAACATGGTATGTGCGCCTCTGTACCCCTCTTGCTGCCACCCCAAAAGGAGAAGTCCCCAAGCTTTCTGCATTTGCACTGCCTGTCCCCAGGAGACATGCCGCACCTCCTGGCAGTGCAAGGAAGCACCAGAGCCGTGCAGAGCAATTGATATTTAATGGAAATTATATTTCTGAACCTGACCCAAGTCTATAGGCAGCACAACTCAGCAGTGGCTGTTTTGGAAAATGCATTGTCTGGCAACTGTTGTCTTAGTTCCTAACTATTTGCAAGGAATGATATTTTGAATGTTTTTCCCTGCAGACCCGGCTGGATGTATACACAGCCCACTATCCTGACAGGACTTCTGTCAAAAACATGATACACTGGGCCCAGGTAGGTTCCCTGAAAGAGAGCAGAAGGACACTGAGTGTGTGGAAGTAAAGTCACCCACACAAAGTTCTCTCGCAGCACCCAGCACACAAAACACTGCTGGCGAGGAGGGTCGCACAGGTGCAAGGGTAGCACCAAATCATGTGCAACCCCTTGCTTTGTGAACTTGGCAGCTATGGACAGGAGGTCAAATCACCACCCCTGTACAAGAGGAAGGTCTGGCTCTGTGGGGATGCTACCCCACTGTGAAACATCAAGCACCCTCTTGCAAAGTAGACCCTCAAGGAGGCTTTGAGATACGGGACTTTTGCAGCTGCGCTCAGGGGCCCCACTGCGCATCTCACTGCAATTTTGTCCTCTCCTCCCAGGTGATGACCTCAGGAGACTTCAAAGCCTTTGACTATCGCAGTGAAAACCAAGCCATATACCACCAGGTAGGAGGAGGCTGCAGCGCTGGTGTCTGGAGGCGGGAGGTGGGCAGGTGGCAGGGGCGGGGGCCGGGGAAGCCCCCCTGCGTTCATCCCACGGGATGTCCCCATCCAAAACCACTGCCAGCCTCATGCCGAGTCTGTCCCAGGTGTTGCAGGGCTGGGTTAGCTTGTGGGGGTTCTCAGACGTGTCTGTGTCTCTCCAGGAGATACCTCCCTCTTACCAGCTGGAGAAGATGCCCGTGCCCACTGCAGTGTGGTCAGGGGGTGAGGACTGGGCAGTCAACTGGAGGGACGTGCACCTGCTGCTGCCCCGCATCGCCCACGTCATCTCCTACGTGCACATCGCCGACTGGAACCACTGGGACTTCATCTGGGGCTTGGACGCCCCCGGCCGCCTCTACAGCCACATCCTGGCCCTGATGGAGAGGTCTCGGTAGAGCGGGACCCGGCTCAGCAGGCCGGCTGCATCTGGACACGGGGAGGCTGGGGGCCGAGAGCAGCCCCTGGCTGTGGCACAGAGGAGAGGGATCGAGCCAAGCCTTTCTCAGCTGCCACAGGCGATGCAAGGAGGGGCCCCAGCCTTGGGCTGCGGCCCAGGGGGCTCGGGTTGGATGCGGGGAACCCGGGGCCAGCTGACAGCGATGCCACCGCCAAGCCGCCTGCTCCTGCTCTGCATGTCCCCGCCCTGCTGCTTGCTGCAAAGCCCCGGAGACAGTTAAAGGCCACAACACCCATACGCGCGCATACAGAACAACAACAGAAAAAAAAACGAAACAAAACAAAAAAATTGCTCGGAGGGGCCTTCTCTCGCACGGGACGAGCCGGGCCTGTGGCCGCGCCGCAGCTCCACGGCCACGCAGATCCGGGGTGGCCCCGGAAGCGGCCCGGGCACCATGGAGGGCGGCGGCGGGCGGCGGGTGCTGGTGGTGGGCGCGGGGCTGGCGGCGCTGGGGGCGGCGCAGCGGCTGCAGGGCCCCGGCGCTGTCCGGCTGCTGGAGGCGGGGAGCCGCGCCGGGGGCCGCATCTGGAGCCGCCCCTTCGGTAGGGAGCGGGGGGCACGGCGCTGGGGGGGGGGGGGGGCTCCGTGCTCGGGGTCGGGAGCCCCGGGGTGAGCCCGTCCCCCTCCTGCAGCCTCGGGGCTGGCGGAGCTGGGCGCGCACTGGATCCACGGGCCCTCGGAGGGGAACCCCGTCTTTCGCCTGGCCTCCTGCTGGGGCCTGCTGGGGCCCGGCGCTGCCGAGGAGGAGAACCAGCGGGTGGAGGCGGGGGGGCACCCGCTGCTGCCCTGTGTCACCTACGGCAGCTCGGGGAAGGTGCTGAGCCCCGAGCTGGTGAGCAGCACCCGCGCCCTCTTCGCTGAGCTGCTGGGCTCGACCCAGGCCTTCCTCCATGCCAAGGAGCTGCCTGCTGCCGGCGTGGGGCAGTACCTGCGGGCAGAGCTCGCCCGGCTGGCCCACACCTGGGATGAGAACGAGGACAGCAAGCGGCTCCGGCTGGCCATCCTCAGCACCTGTCTCAAGCTGGAGTGCTGCATCAGCGGCACCCATAGCATGGACCTGGTGGCCCTGGGGTCCTTTGGGGAGTACACCTCGCTGCCCGGCCTGGACTGCACCTTCCCGGGGTAAGTGTGGGGCAGGGAGCAGAGGGGAGCGCTGGGGACGCCCTGGTGGGGTCCCACGCAGGGTGACCAAGCGGGGAAGGTAGGCACCCCTGTTGTCATCCTCTCCCACAGCGGCTACAGCAGCCTGCCCGACCGCATGCTCGCAGCTCTGCCTGAGGGCACCGTCCTGCTCAACAAGCCAGTGAAAACCATCCAGTGGCAGGGGTCCTTCTGTGAGAAGGGGGATGTGGCAAGGATCTTCCCCGTCCGGGTGGAGTGCGAGGACGGTGACTCCTTCCTCGCTGACCACGTCATCATCACCGTCCCGCTGGGTGAGACCACCGATTCCCTGCCCTGCCCATCCCCTGGCACCCAGTCCCTGCCCCACACCACGAGGGGATGTTCCTGTCCGCTGCTGCTGGCTGGCAAGGCTGAAGATGGGCAGGATTGGCCTGAGCCCCTTCCCAGCCTCCCCTTCCCATGGACCACGAGGAGGAAGTATCCCAAACCCAAGCACTGGGGCCCTATTCCCTTCCCTGACTGCTGCATCACCCTGCTGAGCCTCACTGCCACCCCAGGCTCAGTGAGCAGCTGGATTGCAGTGGAAGGAGCTGCCTGATCTTCTCTCTGTAGGTTTCCTCAAAGAACACCATCAGGACTTTTTCCAGCCCCCCCTGCCCAAGCGGAAAGCAGAGGCCATTCGCCGCCTGGGCTTCGGCACCAACAACAAGATCTTCCTGGAGTTTGAGCAGCCCTTCTGGGAGCCCGAGCAGCAGCTCCTGGAAGTGGTGTGGGAGGACGAGTCGCCCCTTGCAGAGCCCAGCACTGACCTGGAGGCCAGCTGGTTCAAGAAGCTCATCGGCTTTGTGGTCCTCCAGCCACCAGAGCAGTATGTGGCTGGGCGCTTCAGCCCCACACCACGGCGTCTCTGCAGTGCTGGCAGGCAGTGCTATGTTTGGGCACCTTCAGGGCAACGTGAATGAGCATCTCGGTTCCGTCTGTGGCGTCAAGCCTTCACAGAGCCGCTGTCACCTCTGGCTGCGGCACAGTGGGAATGGTGGTGTTCCCAGGGCAGAGAGGGCTCTTGCCTGCGCGGATCCAGCCCCATCGCCTGCCATCCTGACGGGTGCCCTCCTCTCCCTCCCCCAGGCTTGGACACGTCCTCTGTGGCTTCATTGCTGGGAAGGAGGCGGAGTACATGGAGACGCTAAGCGATGCAGAGGTTCTCCACACCATGACCAGCGTTCTCCGCACGTTGACAGGTACCTGCTCCCCTACCTGCTGCTGCCCAGTGGGGCCAGGGTGACTGCCTTCAGAGATGGAAGATCCCCTAAATCTCCATGCAAGAGCTCCCAGGCTGCTTAGGCAGAAGGCTGGGGGGGGCTCTCCTGACACCCGGAGTGGTGCTGGGAGGACAGGTCTCAGCTTTGTCCCCATGTGTGTAGGGAACCCACGCCTGCCTGCTCCCCGGAGCATGCTCCGGTCCCAGTGGCACAGTGCACCCTACACCCGGGGCTCCTACAGTTACGTGGCAGTTGGCAGCTCAGGGGATGACATCGATGCGCTGGCCCAGCCTCTGCCTGAGGATGCTTCAGACCCCAGGGTAATTACCCTGGGAGATGGCGGGTGTATGGGACCCATGGGACAGCCACCCTGGTGCTGTTCCTCTGACTGGGTGGAGATGCGTGGGGATGGGTGGCCACAGGTGGGAACAGGGCACCCCAAGGAGGACAGGGAGACGGCTTCTGCTCTGTTCAGGAGCCCACGATGCTCGAGTCCTCCTGCCGAGCTTCAGGGATGAGGGGGGTACCCCATTCCCATAAACTCTGGGGACGTGCAGCTTCCCCCCACCCACCTTCCAGCGTCCTCAGGCCACGCAGTATTCCTCCTGGGCCTCTGCCACGGTGCCTGAGGTGTACAGAGGCGCCTGCCTCTTGCTCTCCGCACAGCTGCACAGCAGGCTGTGCATGCGAGGGGGCACCCCCCCCCCGCCGGACCTCGGGGTTGGGAGGCCTCTGGGTCCTGGGGGAGCACAGCCCCCCCCCCCCCCCCCCCGCTGGGGAGCTCACCTCCCGCCTCCCCGCAGCCGCTGCAGCTCCTCTTCGCCGGCGAGGCCACCCACCGCACCTTCTACTCCACCACGCACGGGGCGCTGCTGTCGGGCTGGCGGGAGGCCGACCGACTCAACCGGCTGCCGCGAGCCGCCGACCGGCAATAAACCCGCCTCGCCGCAGCCATCCGAGCCTCCTTTATTGAACGCGGGGCCGCCGGGGGCCCCCCCGCCCCGCGGGGCCCGCAGCGCCGCTAGTACCAGTTGGTGCCGGCGATCATGAAGCGCGCGTCGTCCAGCGGGGCCGTCGCCGGGCCTGGCTGCGGGGCGGGCTGGAGGGCAGGCTGGAGGGCAGGCTCCGCGGCGGGCCCCGGGGCGGGCGGCGGCTGGGGGGCGGCGGCGGGCGGCGGGGGGGGAGCGGCGGGGACCGCGGGGGGCGCCCCTCGGGCCCCGCCCGGCCCCGCCGCCGAGGCTTCGCCCCCCGCCGCAGGCTCGGCAGGGCGCGGCGTCGCCATGGCTCTGAGGGGAGAACGGCGGCGGCCGGGGCGGGGCGGGGCGGGGCGGAGCGGAGCGGAGCGAGGCCCCGGCCCCCGGTGGCGGCCCCGCCCGCCGCGGCCCGCTCCTCCCTCGCCTGCCCGCTGCCGCCGCCGCCGCCGCCGCCGCCCGCGCCGCCATGACGGGGTGGGCGGGAGCGCTGAGAGCGGCCGCCGCCGCCGCGGGCGGGCCTCGCTCGGGGCCCGGCGCCTTCCGGGCTCGTTTCGACTTCGGCGGCCGCGACGTGGCCTCCTGGTTCCCCGGGCACATGGCCAAAGGTGAGGGCCCGGCGGCGGGCGAGCCCCTCCGCGGGCGTCCCGCCGCTCACCCGGCGCTGCGTTCCAGGGCTGCGGCAGATGCGGGGCTCCCTGCGGCGCGCCGACTGCCTCGTCGAGGTGCACGACGCTCGCATATCCTCCGCCACGGCACCCTCCCCGGCACCTCGCCCCGTGTCCTATCGCCCCCCGCTGCCCTGGTCCAAGTCCCTTAACCCTCCCCTCCCCCCCCCACCCTCCACTGTACAAGCCCTGTAACCCCCAAACTGGCCCCCGGACCCCCCCCCCCCAGCCCTTCTGTTTTCCCCTGTATCTGCCCCCACTGCCAGCACACGGTCGTTCACCTTAGCAGCGTGCACATCCCGCTGTCAGGCCGTAACCCCATGCTGCAGGAGGCACTGGGCATCCGCCCACACGTTCTGGTTCTGAACAAGATGGACCTGGCCGACCCTCGCCAGCAGCCGGTGAGCACAAGGGGTGCTGGAGCTGGCCAGGGTCCTGTGGGGCCAGTGCAGGACAGTGCCAGAAGTGCCTCTGTCTCCACAGAAAGTCCTGGAGCAGTTGAAGCAGCAGGGATGTTTGCACGTTGTCTTTGCTGATTGCCAGCGGGACAGCAATGTCAAGAAGGTAACGGGACAGCAACCCCAGTGTGGCACCCGGCTGCACCATGCTGTGGGGAGGTGACATGTAGTAGCATGCCTGGTGACCAGCATCGCTGGTCCACTGCATTCCACACCTCCAAGGTTGGCTCCAGTTGGCCAAGGTGCCCCATCCTCTCCTTGGCCCCACTTCTCCTTCTCCCCGCTTCCCTGCAGATTGTCCCCCTGGTTGCCAAGCTCATCAACAGCAGCCCCCGCTACCACAGGGCTGAGGTAAGAAGAGACAAGACTGCAAGCATGTGTCCAATGTCACTCTGGGCCTGCGGTCTCAGTGCGGCACCAGCAAGTGGGTGACCAGGGAATCAGGGCTGCAGGCACCTCCCTATCCCGCTGAGGAGAGGGTGCTGCACGCCTGGAAGTGCCGGCAAACACTGGGTTACTTCTGTGTGGCTGCTGAGGTGTAGCTGGCTGGTAACTGGCTTCTGCCTGCGTGTATCCTCCTTGCTTCCAGAACGCCGAGTACAGCATCATGGTGATCGGTGTGCCCAACGTGGGCAAGTCGTCACTCATCAACTCGCTGCGGAGGCTGCACCTCAGAAAGGGTATTTCTCTGGCGTGGGAAGGAGCCACTGGCATAGCCGTGCCGAGGCATGTCACTTGTTTCCCTCACTCTCTCCTTTCCCCAAAGGAAAAGCCACCGCAGTCGGTGGCGAGCCGGGTGTCACCAAGGCAGTGCTGACCAGAATTCAGGTACTGTCCCTTTTCTCCCTGCCAGCTGGGTGGGTGCTGGCCTTGGGGAAGGGCCTGTGCACTTGCATGTCCTCAGAAGCCTGTCAAGGTACCCCGTTACTTTGCAGCAAGACTCAATGAAGAGCTCAGCTTGTTAGTGGTGTCACCACCGCTGCCTGAGCCCGTGTTGCTAATTACTGGGCCACGTGTCCCTGCCTGTGTAACAGCCCCGCCGTCCCACTGCAGGTCTGTGAGACGCCCCTTATGTACCTGGTGGACACTCCTGGAGTGCTGCCCCCAAAGCTGGGGGACGTGGAGACGGGCATGAAGCTGGCACTGTGTGGTAAGATGCATTCAGGGCCTGAGCTGGCGCTGGCCACTGGGCAGAGCAGCGTCATTGTCCGCAGCCAACGCTTGAGGGCTTTGTGTCTGGCCTAGTGTCCACAGGCCATGCATGAGTGCAGGGAGAGGTGACAGGGCTGGGAGCGGGGCTGCCGTAGCGCAGAGCTGAGGCAGGCTGAAGGTGCTGGGACTTGCCCTCTCTTCCAGGAGCTATCCGTGACCACCTGGTCGGGGAGGACATCATGGCTGACTACCTGCTGTACACGCTGAACAGGCAGCAGCAATTTGGGTGAGCATGGCGTGGAGACGGGGAGGAGCCGGAGGCACCCTGAGGCGCAGCCACGTGCCAGGCCGGGTGGCAGCCACATCCTTCTGGCAGGTACGTGCAGCACTATGGGCTGCCTGAGGCCAGTGACGACATTGGGCATGTACTGAAGCATGTGGCGCTCATCCTGGGCAAGACGCAGAAGGTGAAGGTGCTCACGGGAACAGGTGAGTGTGGGGCACTCTGTGGTCCTTGGGTTTCGGAGGGTTGTAGGGCTGTGGACTCTGCTGAGGGCTAGCACCAGCCTCTGGCACCTTCCTTCACATCCGCTGCCTGCTTCTCCAGGGAATGTCAACGTGACGATGCTCAACTACTCAGCTGCTGCTTACGAGTTCCTGCGTGCCTTCCGTGCCGGACGCCTGGGTAGGGTGACACTGGACTGAGGGATGGGGTCAGCGTGGGCTCACCAAGGGGTGCAGAGATCTCAGCAGCAGCAGGGAGGCAGACCCTGGCAGCATGGGGGTATGATTAAAGCGACTTTTGCTGATCTGTGCCTTGCTGGATCTTGTGTGGCTGGGGGGGGCGGGGGGAGGCTGTGCCATGGGCACTGCCCTGTAGTGTTGCTGTGGGGGATGAGGTGCCTCAGGGATGGCTGTGGCCACCCCGCAAGGACTGGGGGAATTGGGTGCCTCCAGCAGAAACCAAACACTGCAGTCGCAACCTCCAGCCCCAGATAAAACCACTGTGGCCCTGGAACAGGGGCTTCAGCTGCCCCGGGCGCTCAGCTTGTGCCACCCATCCCGTATTCCGTGCTTGGGCCGCAGCCAGTCACGTGTACTTTCTGCCTAGCTTTATTGCTGCGCTGTCACTGTCGAAACATCGAGAATCCCACGTGCGAAGGGGTGGTACAAACAGGGGCACCTGAGGCGGTGGGGCTCAGCATTGGCGCAGGGAGGCCGTGAGCCCAGGGCTCTGTGGGGTCCTGCCCCACAGCGGGGGCACCTCTGGCCAGGCACAGGTGTCTGGTCCTCGTTGGGGGTTGGGCAGGATCAGGCCACCAAGCGGTGCAGGAGGGCAGCGAGCGGGCAGAGCCAGGAGGCGACCTGGCCCCACGCCGCCCAGCCTGGGGCCACCGAGGTCCACGCGCCGGCCGTCCCGTTGCCCTCGCGGTACTCGATGCCGTCGTCAGGCCCGCCGGCCAGCCGGGCTCGCTGCAGCGCGGCCCCCGCCGCCGCCCCGCCAGCCGCCGCCGCTGCCGCAACGCGCAGGGCCCCACCGTAGCGGGGCAGGGCCCTCGGCCGGCTGCGGGCAGCCCCCCGCGCCCTGCCCCGTGCGGACCCCCGGGCGCCCCCGCGCCCACCCTTGCCGGCGGCCACGTCGCAGAAGGCGGCGGCGAGCAGCATCAGCGTCCAGCACCACGCCACGCGCCGCCTCATCCCGCGGGACCTGCGCACAGGGAGGGCCGGGCCGCGCGGGTGCCTGGCGGGCATGCGAGCACGTGCAGAGCGTGCCGGGGTTGCGCGCGCGCCCTCGCTCACGCGACGCTCGAGGGGCGTGCGGGGTGTACCACGCGCAGCAGCGCACGGGTTGCACGCGCGCCCCGCTGAGTCTTGCGCGTGCGTGCGCACGGGCTCACGCGCGCGTGGCACGGCCGCGTGTGCAACCGCGTGTCCGCGCTGCCGTTGCAAGCGCGCACCCTCCGGCGCGCCCACGTGCGGATTCGCGCTCGGCCCCGACGGGAGGCTGCCGGCACCGCCGTGCGGGCCGCGTGCCCGCGCCCAAATCACGCCCGCGGGTGCGCGCTCCCCGCTCCTTCCCCCCCCGCGCGTCGCCGGCGTGCACCGCCGCGGCCGCGCGCTTCCACGCACGCGCGCGATCGCTCCCGCCCGCGCCCCGCGCTCACCGGGACCGGGGCCGCCGCCGGTTCCGCTCCGCTCCGGCCGTGCCGCGGGCGGCGGGCGGGGGGGGGGGGGGGGGGCGGCAGCGGGGCTGCGCAGCCGGTGCGCGCCCACGCGCGGCGTGGGGCGGGGCCGCGCGCCAGCCCCGGGGCGCGCCGCGGGGCGGGGCCGCGCCAGCCAATGGGCGCTCCGCGGGGGCGGGGGGTGTGGCCTCGGCCGCCGTCCGCCGCCGCGCTCCGCTGCCATGGCCGCCGCCGCCGTGCGCGCGCTCCTCCGCCCCGCCGCCGTCGCCCGCCGCCGCCCGCTCGTCCCCGTCCCCGTCCCCGTCCCCGTCCCGCCGGGCCGGCCCCTGCCGGCGGCGCGGGGCTGCAGCAGCGCCGGTGAGCGGGGCGGCGGGGCTCCGGGCACCGGGAGCGCCCCGCGGGGCGAGGGGGCGCCGCGCCGGGCGAAGGTCGCCTTGAAATGGCGGCGGGCGGCGCGGCGCTGGGAGCGGGGGGGGGGGGGCGCGGGGTTGCCGCCGACGGCGGCGTGACCGGTTACCGGGCCGCGGGCAGGGCCCCCCTTCCAGTTCCTGCAGGTGCAGAAGGCGGGGGCCAAGGGCAGCGTGGGCCTGATCCGGCTGCAGCGGCCGCAGGCGCTGAACGCCCTCTGCGAGGGGCTGATGGCGGAGCTGCGGCGGGCGCTCGACGCCTTCGAGGCCGACGCGCAGGTGGGCGCCATCGTCATCACCGGCAGCGACAAGGCCTTCGCAGGTAGCGCCGCCGCCACCCGCCTCCCCGCCCTGCTCGCCTCGGGGTCCCCGCGCCCCGACCGCCCCTGCTCCCGTTGCAGCCGGTGCCGACATCAAGGAGATGCAGGGCAAAAACTTCCAGCAGTGCTACGGCGGCGCCTTCCTGGCCGGCTGGGACCGGGTGGCCACCGTCCGGAAACCCACTATCGCCGCTGTCAACGGCTACGCCGTGAGTGTCCCTGTGTCCCTGCGTGCCCTCCGCCACACGCCGCGCGCCCACGCTAACCCTGCTGTGTGGCCAGCTGGGCGGCGGGTGTGAGCTGGCCATGATGTGCGACATCATCTACGCTGGGGAGACGGCGCAGTTCGGGCAGCCCGAAATCCTGCTGGGGACGATCCCAGGTGAGCGCGGGTCGCGCAGCCCCCTCGACAGGGCAGGGACAGCTGGGGGTCCCCGCCCGCTGTGCCTAGCACCCCTTCCCCAGGCGCTGGCGGGACGCAGAGGCTAACCAGGGCGGTGGGGAAGTCGCTGGCCATGGAGATGGTGCTCACTGGGGAGCGGATCTCGGCAGCGGAGGCCAAGGCAGCAGGTAGGGATGTGGGTGAGGCCAGCATCACGGCAACACTCCCCCAACCCTGCTGCCAGCTCCCTGCTTGTCTTCTAGGTCTCGTCAGCAAGGTCTTCCCCGTGGACAAGCTGCTGGACGCGGCCATCAGCTGTGCTGAGAAGATCGCCGGCAACTCCAAGCTGGTGGTGGCTATGGCAAAGGAATCTGTCAATGCTGGTATGGGTTTTTAGGGGTAGGGGGCACCGTGGGAGGTGCTGGCTGCACGGTGTCCCCATCTTCTCCCCCTGTCCCAGCCTTTGAGACAACACTGGCGGAGGGGAACAGGACAGAGAAGCGGCTCTTCTACGCCACCTTTGCCACTGTGAGTGTGGGGCCAGCCGTGGGCGCATTGTGCGGGTGGAGCAGGGCCACGGCCTCCCCCCCCCCCCAACCTCTACTCTTCCGCTAGGATGACCGCAAGGAAGGGATGACGGCGTTTGTGGAAAAGCGCAAAGCGAACTTCACTGACAGCTGAGCTGTGATGGCACAGGTGTCGGCTGCCGTTTGTCACCCATGTGCCTCAGCTGGGCGTACGCCCTGCCCCCAGCACCACATCACCCTGCTTACCTCTGCACTGGGCAAGGCGATCCTTGTCAGAGAGTTCGACATCGCTATTAAAAGGCTTTCCTGGTGCTGCCGCAGTATCGGTGTCCTTGCTGGTAGCCAGGCAGGGGCCTGCCCAAGCTGGGAAGTGTTGGGGTTTGCTGAGATCCCCACACCGCACCAGGGTGATGGGCTGAGCCCCCTCCCAGCCTGTCAGGGTTCCCCAAAGCTGAGAATTTTGAGGCTGTGCTGTCGTACAGAATCATAGGATCATTAAGGTTGGAAAAGACCTCCACAATCATCTGATCCAGCTGTTTCGCTATCACCAATATTACCCACTAAACCCACATGTCCCTAAGTACCACATCCAACCTTTCCTTAAACACCCCCAGATGGTATAGAACTGTAGAACTGTGCTCCTGGCAGAAACGAGGAGACAACCAGGATAAGGAGTGCGGAGAGGTTTTACTGGGGGGCTACTGGGGAGGGCAGAGCCTCTCGTCTGCAGCCCGGGCAGGGCCACAGTCCCACTCAGCCATGGTAGATGTGGTCGCGGTCCTTCTCAGGGCCGTTCTGCACCTCCATGGACAGAGCCAGGGGTTTCCCGAGGTCAGCAGGCTCCTCGGCCTCAGCCTCCACTACAGAGTGGTAGAGGTAGTCGCGGTCCTCCTCCGGTCCCACCTGGACTTGGGGTGACCCTGCAGGGGGGAACAGAGGTTTTAAGTGGCCAAGGCGGTGGCACAAGGCCTGGGCGCTGCCAGGACAGATCATGCTACCTGCTCCAGCATCCTTGGCCCATTCACCTTCTTCTGGTGGCTCCACCGCTCTTCGACCCAGGAGGCTGGAAGGGAGAGCAGAGGCAGCATGTGGGGCAGCGGGGCAGGCAAATCACACGCAGCGAGAGCAGTGCATTCCCCCTGAGGTGCCTTATGCGTGGGGGTGTTGTTTTGCCTGCTGCTTTTCCCAGCCAGATCCATCACCACCCCCCTGAACAGCGGTGCCATGATATTTCTTACATTTCCTTCGCCAGATCCAGCTTCACGTCCACATCCTCCCAAACGGGGCCGTCGAGAGCCTGCAGGAGAGAGGGGGGCATGCATGAGGGCAGTGGCTCCTCGCATCAGGGTTCCTTGCACCGCAGAGGCTCAGGCTCACCTGGGTGCCCCCGGGGGCCAGCAGGAGGAGAGCGGTGCCCAGCAGGACAGCTGCGCCGCACAGAGCCATGGCTGCCTCTGCCCGCACCTGGCCTTCGCCCCGCACTTTGTCCTCAGGTGCGGTGCAGCCACGTGTCCCCTGGTGCTCCGTGGGGAAGCAGTGCCGGTGCACCCTTCCCTGCACTGCTGCACCTGCACCCTGCCGTACACTGGGACACATGCACTTCACCATGCAAGACTGCAGCTGCCCCCCGCCGTGCACTACTGGGCTTTGCTGCGCAGGCGGGTGAGCAGTACAGAAGGGGGTCGTTGGTGTTTTAAGAAAGGAATTGGCCGCTAGCAGGGCATTGAGATGGTCCGTCCCAGCACACAGTGGTGCGGTGTGGGCCTGTGTTTTGTGGCTCGCACCCCAAGCCCCAGGGAGGTGATGGTGGACGTGCTGCATTTTGTCCATGTTACTCCAAGTACTGCGCATGGCTTCAGTGGCTACAGCACTGCCAGGACAGCTGCCGCCACTGTAATGGTTGAGCTAGCAGCTGCTGGGGCCTGGAGCAGTGCGTGAGGCTGCGAGCGTGTGGGCATTTCCTCAGCAGCACCTCCTGCACGTGACAAAGCTTCCTGCTCACCTTGTGCCTGAATCCCAGTGGGATTTTGGTGCCATCTCCCACCTGTTGCAGCAGGATGGTGCTGGTGGGTGCCAGCAGCAGGCGAGTAGCAGGTGAGCAGCAGGCAATCCTGCCATTTTAGTGCATTGGGTGGAAGTGGTGAATCTGGGGCTTGTCCTCTGCTCTGACCCTCGGGTACAGCTTGTGAATGAGGCAGAATAACTGGGAGGAGAAAAAGCCTAGAGCTGGCTGCCTTTTCTTTTGTTGGGTTTTTGTTTTGCTTTGTTTTCCTTTTCTGGGGCATAAAACCTCTGCAGCAAGCCAAAGCTGCTCAACCACCTCCTCTTCTTGCAGTGCTGGACTTGGGCAGTGCTGGAGCCAGAGACAGCACCTCCAAGATTCATAGAATAGAATCACAGAATGGTTTGGGTTGGAAGGAACCTTAAAGCCCATCCGGTTCCAACCCCTGCCACGGGCAGGGGCACCTCCTATTAGACCAAGGTTGCCCAAAGCCCCATCCTACCTGGCCTTGGGCACTGCCGGGGTAGAGCATCCACAGCTTCTCTGGGCAGCCTGGGACAGTGTCTTGCCACCCTCACAGTGAAGAATTTCTTCCTAATATCTAACCTAAACCTACGCTTGGTTTAAAGCCATTCCCCCTTGTCCTATCACTACACCCCCTGACAAAGAGCCCCTCTCCAGCTTTCCTGTAGCCCCCTTTAGGCACTGGAATGCTGCTATCAGGTCTCTCTGGAGCCTTTTCTACTCCAGGCTGAACAATCCCAGCTCCCTCAGCCTGTCTTCACAAGGAGAGGTGCTCCAGCCTCTTGATCATCCTCGTGGCTTCCTCTGGACCCTCTCCAACAGGTCCCTCCTGTGCTGGCTGCACCGGCAGGTGGGGCCTCACGAGACCTGTCTTCTGCAGCACAGGGCTCCTGGGCTGGCGAAGTAGGGGGAGCTGGAAAGATCTCCGTCTTTGAAGGCTGCAAGACCTCAGGGCGGCACCCGCCCACATCCCAAGTCCACTGATGGCTCCAGTGACTGGAGACAGCCCTGCAGGCCTGGCATCCCCAGCAGCAGCACTGCCAGGGAGGAGCGAGCTGGGGACAAGGGATGGAAGAACCAAGCTCCAAGAGCCACCAGCCACGGGGTAGTGTGCCACCAGAGACATGCCAGGGATGCCAAAGCTAAGCGGGGGTCACACCACATGCCCTTCACTTCCCTGCTTGAAATAAAAGTTTTCTCAACGGCACCAGCCACCCAGGAAAGGCTGGCCCGTGGACTCCGCAAAAAGCTGATCCCCCCCAAAAGAGGCAGCAATGAGTCCAGAGTCTGTGATTATGATTTTTACTTATTTTTTTAAGACCAAGGGTGGACACTCAGAGTCTGGGAAAAATGAAGAAAGATGCTTCCAGATGGAAGCTTCAGAGCTAAACATACAAGGGGGAGCACTGAGCAGCAGACTTGGTTTCTCCTGTGTGATCTTCATACCTCAGCACACCCGAGCCTGCAGGCTCAGGGACTTAACATTTTCAGTTATCTCAGCACGGAAATATCTCATTAGGGGTTTCCTGCTTTGGGACGTGCTTTTTTTGATGGCCTGCCTCTGCTGCTGGAGGTCCCAGGGCAGTGCATGGCGCTTGCTGCACTGCTGAAGTTGTGGGTGGTGGCAGGCACCAGATGTGGGGTGGCATCCCTCCTTCTGTAATATCCTCCATCCCATTTGTCCCTCCCAGCACCTGTGCTTCCCTCTGCACAGCCTTCACTCTGTCCCTGCCCTCCCTTTCCACATTTCCCTCTAACCCTCCACTCTACTCAGCTCCAGTGGGTTTGTTGGCCAGGGACTGCTGTAGCTGAGGAGCAAGGATTAAAGCTGGACAAACCAGCTGTTTTAAACAGAATGAAACATTTTAAAACTCAAAAGGAAATCACTTATGTCCCTTTAAAAATTGCTCTCTGCTCCTATTTGCAAAGAGTTTTTAAATCTTTTTTTGCCTTTTGTTCCTTCTAGAGAGGCGAGAGGGAAAAAAAGCAATTACAGATCCTAAGCTTCTTGGATAAATGCCATACCAGCAACCTCCTGTGATTCTTTTTTCTTTATGGATGGAAAAATCATCTCCATCATCAACTGATTTTGGAGTTATTTGGGGCAAAGGCCAAAGGTTCCTTCTGCCTTTCTGGCTCCACCTGCATTGCAAGACAGCACCTTTACTCTCACCTCCACGTTGCGGTGCTCTGCTGCAGGCTGGAACTTTTTGCTAGCAACTGGTGACAAGAAACCGAAGTTCACCCCACCCCATGTGCATATGCTGTCAGCAGGGCTGTTTGCACCATGATCTTTCAATAATGCTGCTAGAAAACGTCAGACAAAAAGTAAGCTAGACCGTGAAAGTGTTGTGCCTTGTTATCTAGGGGCTTTCAGACATACTCTGCTCAGTACACCGAAGGCAAGACTGCAGAAGATACAGGTATGGCAAATATAATGTTTTTTCTGCATGCATGGTTTCACTCAGGAGCAGCGCAGCCCTAAGCCACTCCAACAGCCCTTCTCAGACACTGCTCCATACAAACACAGTCCTCACCTGCAGGTGAGTAAGGCTGGTAGGGAAGTGTGATACTCATCCAGCAGGCCAGCTGATGGGGCTGGGAGGATGCAGGGCTTCCTAGAAGAAGAGGGCATACAGTGGATGTTTCTCTGTGTTACCCCTGCTGCATTTTTGGCAGTGATTAAGTCTGTGCAATTCGTGTGACTGTCTGGAGTTCAGAAAATCATTTACCAAGATCAGGCAAGGTATGTCTAGAAAGCTGCTACTACCCAGAGGAGTCCTGCTGCTGATGAGACACGACAACTCAGCAGCACAGAGGCAGACAAATTTATCTGTAGTTTGGTTTTGGGGGTATCAGAGAAGAGAGCTTTGTGGCTCATGGAGGATGAATATAAGCATGGCTCTGCTCAGAAATCCTCTCAAAGGGATGAGGTTCGCAGACACAAAGGGACTGTAGCAAAGCACCTCCCAGGATATTTATGCATCCCAAACCGCACAACCCCTGTTGTCTCCACTTTCCCGAAAGGGAGTGGATCCTTGCATGTGACTGCAAATATTCCTGCATGGCCACCGCACCATCGATAATGTTTGCTGGTGGTGGCAGCTGGTGTCTTTTCATCTTGTGACTATCTCTAGTGCTTCAGACTTTCTTCCTTGGGCCTTTGAATCCCCGGGTGGCACCTTGCCCGAAGCAAATTGTGGATGGGACCCTGGAAAGAGAGACATCTGTTAACACGCATTTGTGAGATCTTTGCTCTTTGTGTATCACCAGAGGTCCTGCTGTGACCATTCAATTATCAGGAACGTTCATGCTTTAAAATGAGAAGCTGGCTTAGCCCAAGAATGCAAGGCAATGGTGCTGGAGTTGAATGAGTTAAGTGATCTTTATTTGGTATCAGTGCAGAACTGACTGCTGCACAGAGTAAGACCTGAAGCACAGGGCTCAGCTGCAGCCTGTGTTAGAAGTCTTGCAGAAACAGTCACTGATTTCAGCTTTTGCCAGCACATTAAGCACTGCAGGAGCTCTGTAGGATACAAGTTGCTAGTGCAAAGGTCTGGCTGCACACTGATACGCTTGGACAAGCTCTCAGTATGCTTATAGCCAGCCCGTTTCCCAACACCCATGCCCATCCCTTAACACCCCATCTCCCACAGGATCACTGGGATGTTTTATGCCTTGAGTGATTTCCAGCACCCAGATGGGAAGAGCAAGGTATCACAGACACCAAAGCAAAATTTCTAAATCGTCAAAGCCTATTTCAAAATATGGGGGAAACACTGTCTTCTTTTCCATTTATTCTGCACATTTCATTTGTGTGCTGGAGGGCTCTCCTCTCTCTTCACAAGCAGGTACAAGCTGTTACAAAATGTAATATGCCACTGGGAAATTAGAGTGGTTTTTTTTTGTGGAGGTGTATGATTGCGAAGAGCAGAAGCAACAGTAAAAGAGGCCTTTCAGTAAAGTCTCTTATGACCAGGAGCATCATGTCAAATTCAAGACAGCTTTTCTTCCTTGCTTATAACCTGTTACTCCTGAAAAAGCAGTCGAGCTTAAAATGTCACTCTGTCAGCCAGTTAGCATCACCTTAACCCCATGGACATGTAAAGCAACAGTTTTCTGTCACATAGACCATTACATGCTACTGTCAAAAGCAGACCCAGTAGGCTGTAGCATGTTGGTGAGCACTTTCAGACACGGTTTCACAATTTAGAGTTGTGAAACAGCATAATTTTACAGACAAAGCGAAGTGCAAATGCCAATGGAAGTGCGAGGGAGCTGAGGTCCCTGTGCGGCACTCCAGTACAGTTGTGGGCGCACCACACTTCTTCCAGACTGCGAGCCTGTCTCAGATGCAGCAAACTCAGAACAAAGTATCCCTTTGCTAGCTGGAATAGTATAAGGAAAACCTGGAACTATTGGTGCCGAGACCAGGATACTTGAACTATATTGACCACTACCACTGTCACTAAAATGTCAATAATCCAGGTGCTGTGAAGAGGGTGACACGCTGCTTCAGTGACCTTTGGATCACATCACATGCTGCTACTGTGTGTAGATTTTACAGTAAGTGATAAAGATGATTTCAAAAGTCAAGGCAGTATTAGGCTGTTCAGATTCAATTTTCTGTAATGCCTTTATCTAAAAAACAGAAAATACAGCAATGCTGATCTGGCCTTGGGAAAGGTAAGTAGGGTGTTCACCTACTTTATTTATACCTTGTCCTGTGACTGCATGGGAGCCCAGAAAGCTACAGCCGAACACACCAGCTTGGCCCAGAGTCAGCTAGGATGGGAAAGCACTACAAAGTAGGACAGAAACTTTTTTGAATACTTTAGGGCTTAGACTCCAACAGAATTACCTTCAGAATCATGCCATTCTGCAGTACTCTGGGAAGAGATCATGGGCTGGCAGAGTAACAGAAACAACTTGCTAACAAGGCTTTCACAGCATACACGCACTTTTTATTCCTTATGCTTTTCTCTTTTTTAAAAAAGGGCTTTTAAAAAATAAATAGAAATATTACCTCTTTTATCTTCAATACAGAGACACCCTGAGCTGTGTTGCAGTATGAAACTAAGATGGTACAGTTCCAACCCTGGAAATTTTTGCCTGTGAAGGCAAGTGGTACAGACCTGGATTTATAGAGTCGTTTTTCTGGCACTGAAGGGCTGGGGCTGGCTGCAGGCTGAGGGATCTCCATGCTCTCACTGGGCCCTACTTCCATGGGGTCCACTTGGAATTGCTCCGAAGTCTCCATGCTGACATCCACTGGCACACTTGCACACTGCTGCGTGGGACAGCTCATGTGCTTGGTGCCACTGCAAAGACAAAATTTTGTATCCTTTCTCAGCAGATGCCATGTGAGCCCAGAGCAAAGGAAACAAAAGGTATTTCATGATGAAGTTATAAAGCAGGTCAAGTCAGACTTTTGTGAGTTATTGCATGAAAGACATTTGGCTACACAAAACACCCACAGAGGCCATAAAGCTGCTTGAGAGCTAAGCAAAAGTCTTTAGCACTGCTGCGTTATAGCACACAGCTTAGTCCCTACGTTTTATTCTTCTATCCATAAAGCATAACTTATTCACAGGCTTGATTCCCAACTTAGGTTGGACAGGACCTCTGAAGGCCTTTAGTCCAATCCTCTGCCTCAGACAGGATTTACTGTATGACTGGAGCAGGTCACCCAAGCAAGCGCTGAAAGACTCCATAGACCCAGGCTCCCTGTTCCTTTAGGAACCCATTACATGGCTGCACCCCCATGGCAGGAAAGGAATTTTCTCTTCATCCCATCATCCAGGTCACTGACGATGGTTTTAAGCAATATCAGTCCCTGTATTAATCCCTGTAGTAAATGCACCGCTTGAAATGAGCAGCCAGCTGGGAAAACCATCCACTAAATTTACAAAGGCTCCCTACTCACACTTTTCGGGAGTGGAGTATCACAAAGAGTTGCAGATAAAGCAGAAAACATGCAAAAGGTGACACAGAGAGGCGTTGGACTTTGCATTTAAACTCAAGAAAGCATGAGAGAACTGACACACTTCAACATTAAGATAAGGCAGAAAACTTAATTTCTGAGTCTTATAAGGTAAAAACTTGCTTACTCTGGAAAGGGAGCAAACCAGCAGAGAAGCACAACACTACCTCTACATGGGAAAACCAGTTGTGATACTGCAATTCAACAGTTACCTTTTCACTTTCTTTGGTCTACCAAATCGGAAGTCAGCAGGGTAAAGGTGAACGGTGACCAAGTGATCCTTTCTGTCATTGCTGCTCTTGAATTTCTCTGTACAGCCTTCTACCAAGCACTTGTACTGAAAGACAGGAAAAAAGGACATCACTGGCAAAGGCAACCTATGGGGGATGCAGGATCATTTTGGTGGGTTCCCCTCCTCCTTCATAATGTCTGAATGGAGCAAAACTAGAAGTTAATGTGGCTTTCCCAGTCTTACTGCCTTGCCAGCATCCCGCCACACACAGGACAACTGCCACTTCCACAGGACTCATCCAGTGGAAGACTCACCATGTTCTGTTTCTCCGCCATTATCTGGAAGAGTGAGTCATGCCACTCCAAGATGTGGATATCCAAGAGATGCCCTGAAGGAAAGGAGCGCTTGCAGAAGGAGCAGACATTCCTGTGCAGCGTGTTGTAGTGGTGCTCATAGCCCTCCAGGGTGTCAAAGACCTGGGAGCACCCAGAGATGTGACAACAGAATTCAGATACCCTATGAGGAAATTAGGACATCAACAGTATGTTACAGCCATACTCAATATATAAATTAGTGCCTTAATCTAAGCTGCATGTATCTCTTTAGAAGATTTTAACTGTGGCCTTTTTAAGAAGAAAGGGGAGAAGAAGAATTGCAGCCTGCAGCTCCCTCACGGGGAGCGGAGGGGCAGGCGCTGAGCTCTGCTCTCTGGGGACAGCGACAGGACCCGAGGGAACGGCACGGAGCTGGGACAGGGGAGGGTCAGGCTGGTGTTAGGGAAAGGTTCTGCACCCAGAGGTGGTCGGGCACTGGGACAGGCTGCCCAGGGACTGGGCACACGGCACCGAGCCTGACAGAGCTGAAGGAGCGTTTGGACACCGCTCTCAGACACGGGGTTTGGGGTTTGGGTGGTGCTGTGTGGAGCCAGGAGCTGGGCTCGGTGATCCTTGCGGGACCCTGCCAGCTCGGGGTATTCGATGACTTTTTCGCGAACAATCCGTAAACCAGACGAAAGACAAGACGGAGTTAGGACCGTAACGGTGCCGCTCACTGGGGTCCCCTGTCGGCTGCCACAACCCCAGCACCGAACCTGGGTCTCTCCGCCTCCTCGGCCCGGCCCGTGAGGGCGTCCCGCAGGTACAGGTGTCTCTGCACGTCGCCGTCCTGCAAGAGGAGAGGCGAGCTGGGGGCTGCCCGCGGCCGCGCCGCTGCTCCCCGCCCCGCCTCGCCCCGCTCCGCCTCACCTCCAGCAGCGGGTGCTGCGGGCCCAGGCGCAGGCGGCGCGGGGCGAAGGAGAAGGGCGGCCGCGGCGGAGCCCGGCGGGGCGCCGGGGCGGGGGGCGGCGGGGGCCGCTCCCGCAGGCGGCGGAGCAGCGCCATGGGGCCGGGCCGGGCAGCGCGCAGGCGCCAGCAGCGCTTCCGTGGGGAGGCGGCGGAGGCTTCCGGGCGGAGTCGGGCGGCGGGCTGGGGCTGGGGCTGGGGCTGGGGGAGCCGCTCGGAGCCGCGGGGTGAGGACGGGGCGCGGCGGGGCGGGAGGGGGCGCGGCGGCGGAGGCCGGGAGGGAGCGGAGCCGCCGCTCGGGGCTGGCCCCGGGGCGGGGACCCACCGCTCGCGGGCTCCTCGCCGGGCGGAGCCTCGCGCTGGGGCCTTCGGGCAGCCGCGCCAAACGGTTCTTTTTCTTTTTTTTTTCTTCTTTCTCTTCCTCTTTCTCTTTTTTCCATTTCCTTTTCCTTTTTCTCTTTCTTTTTTTGGCAAGCCAAAAGCGCGTCCATGCGGTCGATGCTTCGGCGCGTGTAAGGCTTGCGGTGTCGGACCCCTCGCTGGTGGCTCTGCCCTGCTCTTTTACTTGTGGCCGTCGTAACTGCAGACTTTGGCGGTTAATTTCGCGTTCATCCGTTCGTAATAAAGGGCAGTAGAAGATAAAGACCCTTCAGCGTGGAAGAGCTGCCGCTGAGTAACTCCAGGAGCTGTGGGGGCATAGACGGTTTTGGCTGTGTCTGCAGCGTGTTGCTCAGCACGCCAGCTCTTCTCGTAAAGAGGCAGTAACTCGGCAACTAGTGTCACTTCCACCATGAAAAGTCTTCTGCTGGCTCACCCGCATCTAAAGTGAGCAGAGTTAAACCAGGCCGGACGCGGAGTTGCAGTTTTGCTTGTTTTCCCCCCTTACACGTATTTCTTCGTTCCAATTAAATGTCCCTGCGTACCCTGTGGGCTCATAATAAAGTTAGGAAGTGTTGCTTGTGTGGTTACGTTTTCGTATGTAGAAGCAAAATAATATCTCACTGCCTTCCTTTCTGTGCACCATGCAGTTTGTAACCTCGGGCAGGAATATGAGCGAGTTCCGCATCCACCACGATGTCAACGAGCTGCTCAGCCTGCTGCGTGTTCATGGAGGGGAAGGAGCCGAAGTGTACATCGATCTTCTACAGAAGAACCGCACGCCGTATGTTACCACCACTGTCTCTGCACACAGTGCTAAGGTAAACGGTGTGCTGTAGTCATGGCTGAGATGTGTTTAAAGTCTCGCGGGCAGACCTACTGAAGCATTGTTTTTCCTTTGCAATTGCTGCTAAAAGTGACATGGTCTCCCACAGTATTCTCCTGGAGAAGCTGGCAGCCCACGGCTTGGACAAGTACACTCTTTGCTGGGTTAAAAACTGGCTGGATGGCTGGACCTAAAGAGTGGTGGTGAATGGAGTTAAATCCAGCTGGTGACCGGTCACCAGTGGTGTTCTCCAGTGGTCGGTGTCGGGGCCCTTCCTCTTTAATATCTTTACTGATGACTTGGATGGGGGAATTGAGTGCACCCTCAGTAAGTTTGCAGGTGACACCAAACTGGGGGGAAGTGTCGGTCTGCCAGAGGGTAGGGAGGCCCTGCAGAGGGACCTGGACAGAATGGGTCAATGGGCAGAGGCCAAGGGGATGATGTTCAACATGGCTAAATGCCGGCTCCTGCACTTCGGTCACAACAACCCCATGCAACACTACAGGCTTGGGGCAGGGTGGCTGGAAGGCTGTGCAGAGGAAAAGGACCTGGGGGTGTTGGTCAATGCTCGCCTGAACATGAGCCGGCAGCGTGCCCAGGTGGCCAAGAAGGCCAACGGCATCCTGGCTTGTGTCAGGACTAGTGCAGCCAGCAGGACCAGGGAGGTGATCGTCCTCCTGTACTGTGCTCTGGTGAGGCCGCACCTCGAGTACTGTGTTCAGCTTTGGGCCCCTCACTACAAGAAGGCCATCGAGGCCCTGGAGCGTGTCCAGAGAAGGGCTATGAAGCTGGTGAAGGGCCTGGCACACAAGTCCTGAGAGGAGCAGCTGAGGGAACTGGGGTTGTTTAGTCTGGAGAAGAGGAGGCTCAGGGGAGACCTCATTGCTCTCTCCAGCTACCTGAAAGGGAGGTGTGAGGAGCTGGGGGTCGGCCTCTTCTCACAGGTAACTAGTGATAGGACTAGAGGGAATGGCCTCAAGTTGCACCAGGGGAGGTTCAGGTTGGAAAGTAGGAGACGTTTCTTCTCAGAGAGAGTGATTAGGCACTGGAAAGGGCTGCCCAGGGAGGTGGTGGAGTCACTGTCCCTGGGGGTGTTTAAGGAAGGGTTGGATGTGGTGCTCAGGGACATGGTTTAGTGGGTGACATTGGTGGTAGGGGGATGGTTGGACCAGATGATTTTGGAGGTCTTTTCCAGCCTTAATGATTCTGTGATTCTATAAGCTGCTGGCTCCAAGAAGACAAGGCATCCTATGGAGAAACTTGGCATAAACTCTCGTCACTGTGATTTCTTTGTGTATAATCTCATCTGGAGTCTTGATTTTCAACTTAGAGTAGAAAAGATTTCATCAGGAAAAAGGTAAAAAATCCTTGCATCTTGGAGGGACCGGTGAAAGAAAGTGAGGTTTGTTAAAACTGGGAGAAAAATTAAAAGGAGCTTATCTTGTGCCTGTGATGGTTGTTTCAAATTGTAATTAGAGGAGTTGTTCTTTGGAGAAATAAAACAAATGAAAAATAGTAATCGTATGAAATGTGATTGTCTGAACAATATCTGACTTTCTTTCTGAGTACCCACCCATGGTATCAGGGATTTAAAGCCTGACACTCTCATGACCAGGCATACTTCCATGGCCATTGTACTCCAGTCTTAAGCATCATTTGCGTTACAGCTACAGTTCATTGAAATGTGGAAAGGTTAAAGGAGGAGGAGGAGGCGGCACTGCTGGAGATCCGTAGTCCAACCCTTTGCTCATAGCAGGGCCAACATCTCAGCCACAGCAGATTGCTTAGCTGTATTTTGAATACCTTCAAGAGATTCCTCCGTTTCCCTAGGCCACATCCCAGGGCAGCACTGCTCTCTCAGTAAAGGACCCCAGGGACAGCTTGGGCTTTCTTTGGTGCAGTTTGTGTCAGTGCCTCCTGTGCTTTTGCTGTTCCTCTCATGGCAAAGTCTGCAGCCCCTCTGTGGGCAATGGGCAACATGCCCTGCCATCTCCGTGCCCCTGCTCTGGGTTCAATCCTTTTCATTCATATCTGTCTTGTTAGTGAAGCCCCCAAAGAGGACCTGGTATCCAGATGTGGCTTCATCGGTGCCAAATGCCTTAATAAAGCTGCTGATACAAAACTGTATTGCTGCAGACTGTGCATGTGCAAAGTCAGTTCTGCTACAGAGCTTGTGCTTTCCTTAATCTTTTCACTCCTGCAGTACCATGGCCATCACCTGAAGTGCTAGGACCCTCCCACACCTCTGTTGTAAGTATTAGTAGGAAGCCAATGCTATATCATTCAGTCCAAAGCCTATTCCCTGAAGTACTGTGGAGCCAGCAGCAGCCTACACCTTGTCTCCATCCTTGCATAATGCTCCTCCCTTGAATGCTGTGATGATAATGTCTGTTAAACATTTAATATTAATGTGGTGTTTTACAGGTTAAAATAGCAGAATTTTCTCGAACACCTGAAGATTTTTTAAAGAAGTACGATGAGCTGAAGTCTAAAAATACAAGACATCTAGATTCTTTAGTATATCTACTGTCAAAGCTCACAGAAGATAAAGAGGTTTGTTTCTGTGTTAGAACTGAGTTTGTTTTAAGTATTCAGAAGTAGTAGCAATGCAGCGGCTTTAAGTGCACACACTTTCTGATGATAATGTTAAGTGAAATGCATTGAAATCAACAGAACACAACCAGTTCTAGCATTTTCTGTTAAATATAACCAGTTCTAGCATTTACATTAAAGCACTGCTGAGAATTATGCTCCTCTTGACGTAGACCACTTTATGACATGATACTGGGATGTGAAGACCTGTGGTCTGATGCAGCATAACCATCTTATGGTCAGATGTTTTTTACTTTATTACATGTTGACCAGTATTCACAAAATCTCTTCTTTTTTTGTGTGTATGTACAGACACTCCAGTATTTGCAACAAAATGCTAAAGAAAGAGGAGAACTTGCAGCAAATGCAGCACCCAGTGGCAGCACAAATTTTTCCATTTCCTCATCTACTTCCAAGATATCTCTACAGGAGCTTGAGGAGCTACGCAAGCAGCTAGGCAGTGTCACAGCCAACTCCAGTGTACAGCAGGTACTAGCCTAGTCTCTTCCCTAGCCTTGGGCACAAGATCTTTCCCTACTGCTTGCATGTAGCTGTGCTCTTTCTTAACCTTTATCGTCTAGTGGAATTAAAAATGTTCCTATCCATGCAGATAATATAAATTCTCTTTCAAGATGTGTTAGTCAAATTATATTAAATCTTTGTGCTGTTTTTCATAAAAGTGGCCTTTTCTATTTAAGTCAGTAAAGCTGAGTTGATTTTAGGCCACAGCAGTCCTTAGTGGCTGGGATCAATATAATTTCACTTTCCCATTTCAAACCACCTCTTTAACCTGTGCAGGCATTTCCTTTTCTGCCTGTAGTAGCGCTTACTCAGGAGCCCAGCAGCCTTTATGACTTGTCCCATCCTTGCTGAAAATTCTACTCTCCCAGATATGTGGATGCAATGCCTCACATAATCATTCCACAAGTGGGCACAGCCATTCTTTCTGCTGAGCTATTTGAATGAGTCTTCCTGTAATAAATGCTTCAAATTGATACCAGTCAAAGAGAAAAAGGGAAAAAACAAACAAACAAATGAAACAACTGTAAAAGTAAATGGTATCATTGTAAGACACAGGCTTAGAAAACAGGCGAATGTTTCATTATCGGTAGGCCAGAAAGTTCAAAGGGATGATTATTACTTAAATCCAAATATCATTTTTCCTATAATCAGTTATAGAAACAACCATTTCCTAGCTATGCTTAGGCATTTTGGCTGCAGAAGGCACAGGAGCAACAGTATGAACAGTTATTTGGACAGAAGCAAAGATGATATGTGGGGAGAAGGAGAAGAAGAATGGGGGCTCAGAGGTCCGTAGTGAGTAACTGGACAATATGTGCAAATTCTTCCATTTAAAATTTTGTGATTCCCATTCTCCTCAGAGTTTTGGTTTTGTTTCTGTTTTGCCTTCTGGCTGACTATTCGATAAAATCTATCAAGGGACAAACCTATAGGCTCGGAATGTTTCTGAGATGTGGGCCTGCTTGTGAACACATAGAAAACACATGCCAGGGTCTTTTCAGTCTGCAGTCTGTGCCACAGCAGCTCTTTGCCTGAGGTCTGTGGAGGCATCGCTGTGTCTGTATTGTGTGTGTTGTCTGTTCATACTGATGGGGTGTGAATACTCAGTAGGGGGACTCTCCATGTTCAGTGTTTAAGGATGCCTACAGGGTCTCTCAGCTTTAAGGGCTTTGAGTGCATGTGATGATGGGGAGTGCAAACCCCCCATCCTCTGTCAGGCAGTGATGAAGCTGGTCTTATTCCACAGATATTTGTGAAATGCATGTCTCCACAGACTGTTTGCTTGACTCATCCAAATCCACAGATGTTTCGAGTCAAGCGGTTGATTTAGATCATGAAGGAAAGACAAATTTCCAGTAAGATAACCCATGTTTTTAATAGGATTTATGTGTGGACTTGCTATAAGAGGAGAGAAGAGTAAGCAGTGTTCTCTAGGATGTATAGTTCAATTACAAGTTGGTTTCCCATGCATGCTTTTCCTTTGAGGCACGGATATGACTCCACAACCAAAGGAATTGAAATGGCAATGTAAGCCAGTTGAAAAGATTTATCCCTCCCTGCTGCTCTGTTTATGCTTTCTTCAGGCTTACAGAGCTGAAACTCTCATAAAAGGTCTGATGCTCAGGGTCATTGGGTCATTGTGACTGTATCAACTCACATAGCAGAAATATCTCAGCCGCCCTCTCATGGAACTGTCACCTGCACTAAGTGAGGGTGGGTGTCATTTTGTCCCTCCAGGAGTGAGATCCTGCATCTCCCTGCTGGCCTAGCCTATGGCTGCTGCTCCTCTGTGGGGAAAAAAGGTCTCCTGTCAAATCTTACTATCCTGAGAATATTTGTGGGAATGTTTGGACCTCATCTGTCTTTCTTCCTGGTGTTCCAGAATTCCAGCTTAATCCAGGAGTCAAACTTTTTTTTTTTTTTTTCCCTGAATCCAATACCCCTGAGTTGAAGCTTGCTGGAGAAGACCTCTTCTGTTCAGAGGCGCTCTGTGAGCTGTTGTAGAGATGGCAGAGAAATCCAGAGGCACAGCTGTCACTGCAGAGAGGCTCCCAGGCAGATAGGATGTTCTGCAAGGCTATGAATCTTGTGCCTCTCGGGTCTGAGGACCTTGCACCAGGGTTATGCCAGGACTGAGGCTGCAGCAAACACCAGCAGAACTGGTGTTGTCTAGGGGAGCAGTCCCATTGCTGATTCTTGTTTGAATGATTTTAAGATCTCACACTGGGCATCTCTTAGAATGTGGGGAATGGTTGGGGTCAGCCCCAGGGTGAATGAATTAGAATCATAGAATCATAGAATATCCCGAGTTGGAAGGGACCCATAAGGATCATCAAGTCCAACTCCAATTCACACATAAAAACACTGTTCTTTAAGATGCAAAGCTCATGTTTGCTCGCTTCCTTCCCACATTCCACTGTCCTCTGAGACATTCTATGAGAAGAAAATAAAACGACCCTGTGAATATCCCATTTCACATAAGTGCTTGTAGAGCTTATGAAATGGCTTTTATAAGCATGTCCCCCATGTTTGTGCACTTGTGGGTGTAAATGTTCATGTAGGTTACATGTCGTGCAGGCCCCTACAGCTGAGAATTAATCTTTCACTCCATTTATTTTACTGGCAGATATCCAGAGCTGGGGATGAAAACTTTTGACATTTTAAGAGCTCAATTCCTTCACTGACTCTGATTCAGAGTAAAAACACCATTATTTTCCACCAGTGGATTATCGGCATTGCATTTCAGATGCAGCTGCTCACTGGGCACTCTGCAGAAACTGAGTTCAGAAGTGTTCATTTACCTGTCTGCAAGTGCTCCTTGAGTAAGATGTTACTGCTTACAGCTTCTGCAAGTAGTTTGCTGGCTTTTATGTGGTGCGCTTTGCAAATTAATAAGATTCCTGGTGCTTGTGCATGTCCCCATTCTGCTCCCATATCTGTGCCATAGCACCGAGGCTGGTGGGGAGGCATACAGCAAGGCATTATTTGATGTATCCTCCAATAAAAAGAAGGCCAACTGTATAAAAAATCATCTCTGCAGCACTGAGACCAATAGACTAGATGGTACTGATAGACCAAATCCTGTGCTGTGCTACTGTAACATCAGTTATTCTATTTTCTGTTCTCAAGGTAGCAGCTTCAGTGAATTTCTGCTTAAAATTCAAAATTTCTTGCACTTCTGAAGATCTCTCTTTTTCCTTCTCTCTCTCCCTCTCTCTTTTCTCAACAGCCTCTTGAGCTTACACGAAAAGTGCTCCGAGATAAGCAAAACAAGAAGAATTCAGGTCAGCCTGTTCCAGTATTTCCATCCTGGGTATATGAGAGACCTGCACTTATTGGTGACTTCTTAATTGGCACCAGTTTAAGCACTGACACAACGGTACCTATAGGTATGTGATACGCAGGGAAAGTTACCTTGACTTATTATGTTCCATTCGGAAGTGCCATTCAGATTTCATCACGCTCAGGATGAAAGCAAAACATGGCTCCTTGGACTCTGCCGATGAAGACCAGGGTTCCAAAAAAAAACCAAAAGCAAACAAACAAACAAACAAAACCCACCACCAACAAACTTACTTTCTTCAGTGCTTCTCCTGTGCTGAATTCCATCCCCATTGTTAAACCACACAATCTAATCTGTTTAGCATTTTCCCAGTCCTTTTTCTCTTGAGTCACAGCTTCCATAAAATACTACTGTAGGAGAATCATATCTCTATTCTCAGCTGTAAAATCTGTAGTTGTACCTGTCAAGGGAGCCTTCATTAATCCATCCAGCTCAATCTCCTCTCCAGTAAGACTATAACAACCTGCCCGATTTGCTCTTGTTTCTAGCCAGAGCTGCAAGGGACCAATCTTACCCTGTTGTGTTATATCTTTAAGCAGAGCTGTGTATAGAACTCCTGTAGGAAACCTGTAGTTTCTTTCTGATGTGAATTTGGACTGTGTGGAAAATGACAACAGTAGGCTCATTCCTGGAGGTGCCCCTAAATAATGATACATAAATAAATCCACCATTGTGTTTCTGCTGGGTACTCTTGGGACGTCCTTTAAGGGTATGTTCCTAGCAAGCTCAGAACCATTTGTTCTGTCAAAGTTTGGAAAAGGCCAGTATGGTTTTGCTGCACATAGATCTTCTGTCTTTCTTCTTTCTCTGAGATGCTGATTTGAATAGCAGGGCTGAGTGTTTCCCTCTTGTCAAATGGTTCTTTTAGCTGCATGGGAGTTTTAAGCATGCCTGATGCATACATTTTACATGCTTTTATTTGAGGCTTTTGAATCATACATGACTGAGACTCTCAGTCATATCTTCAGTTAAATGTTTTTTTTCCAGGGATTAACAAATTCCGTAGTGCCCAGTAATCACTGGTGAGTGACTGTCAAATGCTGCACCAGCACATACAGTCCTACAAACTGAGAGGGACTGTTACCTAGTTTCATGAGATAAGGTTTGCCGTAGTGAGTGCAGTAGCCACTCTGATCCAGTCCTCTGATATACTATATTACATTTCAGGTTGAGTCCTCTATACTTCTTTGTAGGTTGTAGTTGATTACGCCATTCAGAGACCCTGCAACTTCTGGTTCACCTGCAGCTTTTGCTGAGTTAGCATTTCTTTGTGTCTGTATTTAAACTGTATATTTGAGTATTTCAATGAGGGGAAGTAGGGGGAATTGTCAGCAAGACTAGAACTCCTCAGATCTAGTATAACTGAGCCCATTTCAGTGAAAGGATCAGCAGTGCAAGTGATGTTTTCTTGGTCGCAGATGTCAGATGTATAGCCCTGTCTGCCTGGTTTACTTTGAGTATAAATGACCAAAGGATTCTTTTTTCCTGGAAGGCAAGGTAGAAGATTTTGGAGCTGGCCCTAATTCTGTTGTATTTCTTTGTATCTTGGTTCAGCTTTGTGTGATCTTTGTTCTCTTTGTATGGTAGTATGTCTTCCTTTTAAGCTTCAGGTCTTCAATCAAAATGATATGAATGATAAAGTAGTACTATGGCATGTTCTGATCGTGTGCTTTTTTGTCCTCTCTTTGAAAACAGGTACTTTGCCATTAGCCTCTCAAGAATCTGTGATTGTGGAGGACTTGCTATATGTTTTGATTGGTGTGGATGGAAGATACATCACAGCACAGCCTCTCGTAGGCAGGCAGAACCGAACATTTTCGGTTGATCCAAACTTGGACTTGTCCATCAAAGAGCTGGTGACCAGGATTCTTCCCGTAGCAGCAAGTTACTCTGCTGTCACCAGGTACAGAACTGACATTTCCTTTCAGAGGAGGATGTTCTCCTTTGAGCATCAAGATGTAGAATATAGAGTCTGTCATTTTGCAGATGGTGACTTTGAAGCTAAATTTAAACCTTTGAGGATATAAAATAAGAACGACACCGTATTTGAAATGGTTTTGACCGCATTTCTTTTTTTCTGACTTTTTCCTTTGTGCTGCATGTTCACTTTTACATTCACCTCACCTTTGCTGTATCCAAACACTGTCTTGGTGCATTCAGACAAAGGAAAAATGGGATGTGTCATCTTATTATGGCTTGTCTCTTCCTGCTCTGCTATGGATTTCTCTTTGCTTCCTGCCTTTTGATCTCCTCTGGGCATCCAGGACTAAGACAACCTTTGTGTCTGCTGCTGAGCAGGAGACACAGCCTACTGCTGCCTAGTTTCTGGTAGCTACCTTAAGTAATTGTTGAAAGGCCTTAGGATAAGGTACACCTCACTGACAGCAGACGTTTGTAGTGTGGATGTCTGTATTTGATTCGATGTCCCTAAAAGATCAGAAAATAGAAAGAAACACTTTAAGGAAACGATTTGTCTGGTCTCTTTTACCCAACTCCTTGATGTGACTTGTATTTGGAAGCATCTCTCTTTGTCCACTAACTGTGCTGGGTCTGGCTGGGATGGAGTTAACATTCCCTGCAGCAGCCCACACAGTGCTGTGCTCTGCACGTGTAGCTAGAACAGCACTGGTACCACACCGGCGTTTTGTCTATTGCTGCATAACACTGGCACAGCATCAGGACTCCCTCCAACCGCCCCCAAGAGCCAGCAGGCTGTGGGTGGGCAAGAGATGGGGAGAGGACATCACTAGGGCAGCTGCCCTAAACCAGCCAAAGGGATATTCCATACCATATGGTGTCACACTCAGCAATAAAAGGTGGGAAAGGGGAAGGGGGGCTCTTGTTATGAAAATGTCTGTCCTCCCAAACAACCACTACACTTATTGAGGTCCTGCTTCTCAGGACGTGGCTGAACATTGCTCGTTGATGGGAAGTAGAGAGTAATTTCTTTTCTCTCTCTGTGCTTCTGTGCAGCCTTTGCTTGTTTTTTTTTTCCTCGTCTTCCTTTTCCCTTTAATTAAATCATCTTTATCTCAGCCCGTGAGTTGTTTTTTTTTTTCTTTCCAGTATACTTTCTTCTTCCCCTCTTCTTCTTGAGGAGGGGAGGTGAGAGAGCAGCTGTGGTGGAGTTTGGCTGCCCACCCAAGTAAAACCACCACACTAACATATATGAAGCCGTCTAAGTCTGATGAGGTGAATCCCTGCTGTGGCATGTAGAGTCAGAAGCTAGCAACAATATTTTCCCCAGTGTCTGGGTCCATGATACTGCTTCCTTTTGAGATCTTTTCCTGTCTTCTAATCTGTTTCTTATACAAAGGCAATCACCTTGAAAATGCTGGCTCTCACTTTTTATAGTGGTTTTACTCTAAATTCTAGATCCCCTGCAGTTTGAGAGGAAACATTTTCCCACCACTCTCTGTACTAAGAAACTTGGTAATGAGAAGTAAGCAGGGGGACACAGAGCAAATGTGAAACCTGAAACTCCAGCTGAAGACTGGTATGCTTTGCAACACATGGTCTGCTCGTGTTAGTATAGTCTCCTGAAGTTAAAGTTCTTGGAAATGATGGAAATTGCCTTGTCTACCCAGGAGTTTCTATTTTGCATTTTGCAGGTTTATAGAGGAGAAGTCTTCCTTTGAGTATGGACAGGTAAATCATGCTCTGGCTGCTGCTATGCGTACTCTGATCAAGGAATACATGATACTAATTACACAGCTGGAACATCTTCAGAGACAGGGACTTCTGTCACTGCAGAAACTCTGGTTTTATATCCAGCCCACAATGAGGACTCTAGAGATTCTTGCTTCACTTGGTAAGTTTCAAAAAATAGTCATCGTTTTGACAGGTGCATGATGGTGGCTTCTGAAAACTGTACACAGTAACAGTACAGACAGGGCATGTATCATTACGTCAAGAGGCGCTGCATCAGCAGTGGCCATCCCCTGCACCACGCATAGTGGAATGGCAGAACAGGCCCTCTCTGGATACCTCAGAATTACACTAGTGTGCTGAGTGATGAGGCACGGTTGCAACCCATCTGAGAACATATGTTGCTTGCACATCTCACAGGAATACCGCCAGGCAGATAACCCTTCCTACAGGAATGAATTGCAGCACTTTCATTAATACCATTTTAATACCTTCCATTTCTTACTTCATTGTATTGTTTCCTCAATAATTTTGATTAAATTAAACTCTCTGGCATGAGAATACTTTTATATTTCTGTCTACTCAGCCCAGAGGATTTATCTGGACATAAAAATCTGTTTTACATAGAATCCGAAGTTGGATCATCCCTCCTGGTATTCATGTTTCCTGAAATTTTCAGGTTTCTGGAACACAACGGTTAGCCATCTACATTAAGGTTCACTTCAATCCAAAATTCATGACAGTACTGTATTCCTCTTCCTCTGTCCCTTACATCCCTTTTGCTATGCAAAGTATAAATTTTACCATCAGCCTACCCAAAATCAGGTGTTTCAAGCTGTATGTGTGACTAGCTCAGTGTTATGTTGGAGAATGGATGTACTTTTGAGATTAGAGGTTTCACAAGCAAGTCACTGAAGTGTAGGATTCTTTCATTAGTGTCTGGAAAGAAAGATCTCTGTATATGTTTTCTTCAGCACAGAAGCCTTTTGGACTTTGAGCCATCAGATGCTTTGTGTCTGCCTGAGTTCAGTTCCCCTTGTCTGGAGAACTGCCTTTCATTATTGCTTGTTTGTAAGGTGGATCATTTGGGATTTTATTTCAGCATGTTTCAGGCTAAAGGCTTTTGGATGCTTGGTGGAACAGCCTTGCATCTTCACAGATGTACAGGATGAGTCTACTGCTGACTAGGAGAACTGTTGATGTCAGCTAATCAACTACTAAAGTCATTATGTTTGTGAACATAGCTTGTGCAGATAATTTATGTATTTAAATGAAGAGCCTTGTGTCTAACACCTATATTTTTTTAATTTTAGCTACTTCTGTGGATAAAGGTGAGTGTATGGGAGGATCAACCCTGAGCTTACTCCATGATAAGACTTTCAACTACACGGGAGACAGCCAGGCCCAGGAACTGTGTCTGTATTTAACCAAGGCAGCCAGTGTGCCCTATTTTGAAATTCTGGAAAAGTGGATATATCGAGGCATCATTAATGATCCATACAGGTAAGGAACAGCTAAGGAATGAAAATTAAATCAAAAAGTTAAGAAATATTGTTTCAGTCTCCGGTTTTTACATTTTCTAGTGTACCCGTCCCTCTGTTTTATAGAGTCTGCATAGCCTAAGTGCCCAGACCGAGCAGCAGTGGGTACACAAGGCAACGTTGCCTGGAAGGGGAGCTACTGGAGTGTGTTTAACTACATTTCCTATTTGATTCAATAGTTAAACAATCAGGGGCACGCTCACTTGATTTATTTGTCCAAATTCAATGAAATTATTTTCAAATTCAATAGCACAATAGTTCAAACATGTAATCCAGTCAAATTCCACCTTACCATGCCTGTCCCACTTGAAGTGTTCTCCTTCCACATCCCCATCCCCTTCAGGATGGGGCTGAACCCTGTTCTCATAAGGCACAAGTGTGATAACTCACTGAATCTGTGTTAATGTAGTCCACTAATATGATAATCTGATACACGTTAACAGCACTCTAAAGTTTCTTGTCTTGTAGAATCATTTAAAGCATTTTTCTGTTCTTAATAGTTTATGCAATGCTTCTGTTCCCCACATTTTCAGAATCCTAACGGGAGAAACTAAAATAGCTAAAGAGAATGCCTTCCTGATGGTGAGAAAGCAAAGGCCAGCTTCCTCACTTGTACACTAACAGCCAAATAACATTTAGGCTTGGTTTCTGAGCCCTATAAAATTCTGTATCTGTGATAATTGATTGCAGATTAACGCAAAAACTCCACAAAATGCTTCTCTTACTACAAATACAGACTAATTTCAGTTCTCAGTTGGAATGTATCTTCATGAGACCTTGTTTCTGATAGATTATATTACCAGTTTACAGGTCAAAAAAAGTAATCCTCATTGTACCACTTCCTGCTTCTAAACATCTCCTTTAAATGTTCAGTGAGTTCATGGTGGAGGAACACGAGTTGCAGAAGGAGAAGATTCAGGAGGACTATAATGACAAGTATTGGGATCAAAGATATACTGTTGTACAGCAACAGATTCCATCATTCTTACAGAAAATGGCTGACAAAATACTAAGCACAGGTAGGTAAAGATATGCTTCTGATATAAGAGAAATCTAAGATGACCATTGCCATTCTTTACATAAAGATGAAATAAATGTCATCACACTTTGCCAGTTCATGGGGTTATCCAGCTGCAACTTCTCAGAGGAAAAGAGGAAATTAAAAGGAACTCCAAATCACGTAAATAAAAAAATGTGTGAAGGAGTACAACAGGAAGAGGAGCTTTCTGTCTTAGTCCTCTGTTACATGGGTACAGTTTTCTAGCAGCTAGCTAGATGGAGCTAGATGGCTGAGGTTTGGACACACTGAGTCTTAGTTTGGGCACTTGAAGGAAGCATGCCACCCAATGGTTACCATTGTTCCCTGCCATAAGTACAAACTCCTGAAAAGCTATATCTGAAGTACAGCACCAGATTTTCAAAGTTTCTGGCTATCTACAAAGGTGTTTTACCACCACTGGAAAACCAAAAACTTTTCTGAATCACCTTAAACGTGTTATTAGTAGCCTAATTTAAATTCTGTATCATCTTTTGAAAGGCATTTAAATCCTTTCCAGCTTTCTGTAGAACTTAATATAAACATTTCACAATGTATCTTCTGCTTCATGATAGTGATTTGGAAGCTTCTTTCTTGGAGGCACATACAATGTTGTGAATATTGGTCATTCTTTCTCTTTTATTCCAGGAAAATACTTGAATGTTGTGCGAGAATGTGGACGTGATGTTACCTGCCCTGTGGCTAAAGAGGTCATCTATACTTTAAAAGAGCGAGCGTATGTGGAACAAATAGAAAAAGCATACAACTATGCTAGCAAAGTTCTTCTGGATTTCCTAATGGAGGAGAAAGAGCTGGTGGCTCACCTGAGGTTTGATTTATTTTCTTAAATGTATGTTAAATAGATTGTTTCTGATAATGAAAATAAGGTTTTAAAGTTAGTTCTCTTTTCTTGGGATATTACTATTGTGTTAGCTCTGTTCCTGTTAGAAATGTTGACCTGAAAAAAATAAGATTTTTTTTTCCCAAAATAATAAAAAATGGCATAAAATCACAGAAATGTTGGGTGCGAGAGACTTCTAGGGGTCTCTAGTCCAACTTCCTACTTGAAGGCTACCACCGAAACTAGGTCAAGATGGCTGTGGCTTTGTCTAGCCCAGTACTGATACACACCCCCATGCCCCATGTGTAACCACAGTATTTTAAGACTGTGCTATTCCCATTTTCACTCTGAAAATGGTAGTGATCATGTGTGATCTTTGGCCAGATGCTAATATCATCCTCCGGCTCTCCTGTGAGCTGTTTCCAAGCTCCTGGCCCGCTGCAGTTGACTCTTCCTCATGCCATGTAAAAATTGAAGTTAATGCATCATACTATAGCAGAAGTCAACACAAGTACATGGAATACTTCAAAAGTCAGCACAGATACTTGGGCAGGAGAGTTCAGGATTCTCCCCTGAGTTAGCAACTGCCTCTTGGATGGATCTGGACTCTGTGGAGGCTGGGTTGTTTTTCTGGAGAGCAGCAATATGATCCTTTGCCTAGCAGTGTAGTGCATACCTTTTTTCTTACTGTGCATTTTTACAAGAAAAAAAGAACAGCAGCAACCCTGATATGAGTGCGCAAAAGCATGCTGACTGAGGTGATGGGAAGGAGGGGAACGTGAATGAAAGACTAGCTTTCAAATGGGTTATTTATATCAGTGCATTCTGTAAACGAGTAAAAAAGTTTGTTTTTTAAAAATGTAATCAATTATCTTAATTTTCCTGAGCAGATCTATAAAACACTATTTCCTAATGGATCAAGGGGACTTTTTTGTTCACTTTATGGATCTCACAGAAGAGGAGCTTAAGAAGCCTGTAGATGACATCATAACTACTAGGCTAGAAGCTTTGCTTGAATTAGCCTTGCGAATGAGCACAGCCAACACAGATCCTTTCAAGGACGATTTAAAGGTAAGAATGTATGTAAGCAGAAGATAACTGAATCTGAGCAGAAGGTTTACTATTAGGAAAATCAGCGTGCCTGTAAGAAGCTGCTGAAAGTGCAGTCAAGGAAAACGGAATTAATGCCTATATTTCTGCAGACCTTCTCTGAGTTAAGTCCTGTTTCATCCACATTAGCAATGGGAAACACTTGTCCTGTGCAAGGGGGCACATTTTCTTGCTGATATCCGAACACAGAGAAGGTGCTTTTGGTGGCATCAGGATGAGATGGAAGCAGTAGCATATGTCTCATGCTTGTTCTGGGCTTGGATGCCCGCTCTGGAGTCCAAGAAAATATCTAATTAGATGCCCTGACATATAATGATTACTACATCTCAGGTGAAAGTCAAGGGCTTCTGCTGTAGTATTTTACAGAATGTGAAGTGTCACAGAAGCTGCACTTGGGGAGTGTGGAATCTGAATTGACCTGATAGAGGCCAAGGACAAGGTAGAACTAGTGGCATAGTAGTATGTTATACGCTGATAGTCAAACACTACAGTGACACTCTCTGCTGTCTGCTGTAGCACTGTCCAGATCAAACCATTCACCATTGTATTCTAGGTTGATCTGATGTCTTGGGAGCAACTTGGATAAAATGCAGTTGTTCTGCCACATAGCTCTTGCTACGCAATAGTTGTGAGTACCCTATTGACTTCACTTTTTTCCCGTTCTTTCTTTATAGATTGACTTGATGCCCCATGACCTCATTACGCAGCTCTTGAGGGTATTGGCCATAGAAACAAAACAGGAAAAGGCCATTATTAGTGCAGATCCCACAGAGCTCACTCTCAGCGGTCTGGAAGCATTTTCCTTTGACTACATCGTTAAATGGCCTCTGTCCCTTATTATAAACAGGTAAAGTATTCATCCACTGGAGGAAAAAAGGCAGAAATTTTTGTATGGGGTTAAAACACATTTGCAAATAGCGAAATACTGCAAAGTCAATGTCTTTGAAGTGACATTAAAAATCAACCAGTAGAAAATGCTGTGGGGTTGCTGATCTCCACTTACAGACTATGGAATATCGATTGTCAGTACAGCCCCAACAGACTATGCCAAAGACATACTTGGAAAATCAAGGTTCCATTTTAAATAGAATCTCAGCCTGGTCCATGGTCTTCTTGTGACCAGTTTCCCAGTGTTCATTTGTCCATGGCTTTTTGAAGGATCTCCCTGAGAAGATCTTCATTTGAAAATGAACTCTCACTAGAAGGTTTCCATGTTTCCAGTCAAACATTTCTTAGGTGTAGAGGGGCAGAAAAAAAGTCCTTTCAGGTAGCCCTGGTTACAAACTAAAAGGATACAGTCTGTTGCTAGAATTACTGTATAAGCCATTTTGCATTTAGTGGAATTAGGAGGAACCAAATGTTTAATTTTTTTCTGCAATGTGTCTCCTGTTCTCCTGGAGGAACACTGGCAGACATGCTACTGTGAGCCAGGGCAAATGGGACAGGCAGTGTTATGTGAAAAGAGTGTCAGATGTTGATTGCTAAATGCCAGTAATTAGCTTATCCCCTCATTTCTCCTTTAAAAAAATCAGTTGACACAGCAGGACTTTCCTAATGACATGATGCTTTAGAAATTATGTCTCTTTCTCTCAAATCGAGCGTATGAACTTTGACGGTAACTATGGAGTGAAAATACTATATGATGCAGTTTCACAAACTGTGTCGACTGGAGCTCTGTAGACACCTACACGGAAGTGTCTGAATGCAGACCTGAATCCAGTCTCAGACGCTATAAATAAGCATCCCCATCTGTTTCTAGCAGTGCATTGCTGGCACGGTATTGCTGCCTGTAGCTTGGTTACAGTTTTTCTTCATCTTTTTGGAGAATCCTGGTGAATTGTTTTGGCAGTCGTTGCAGTTTTAGTGCACCGGCTATAAAACTACAGGCTTTCAGCCCTCCATCCCAGTAGGTATGTGAGTGACCTTTCTACAGGTGGCTCAAGGGAATTGGAAAAGGAGTCTGGTGATGTACCTTGTGGCAGGAAGTATGGAGGAGGGTCTCCTTGGAGAGGAATTCTTTGGGATGATTACAAATGTTATTTTTTCCTTTGGTTTGAATTATTTCAGTGCAGACCTGTGTGTGTCTGAAGGCGTAAGGAACATATTGTGTAAAGTCTCTTTGCCTTTGAGCAGCTTCAGCCTTCATAGCTTACTTAGTCTGTCAATCAGAAGAGGGCTTAATCTGAATGGTTTTCTCCTTTCTTCCCAGGAAAGCACTGACAAGATACCAGATGCTTTTCAGACACATGTTCTATTGCAAACATGTGGAAAGACAATTGTGCAACGTTTGGATCAGCAATAAGACAGCCAAGCAGTTCTCCCTACATTCAGCTAAGTGGTACGGCCTTTTTTCCTGCTGGGTCAGTTGTGAAGCTTTGATTTTCCTTGCTTCCATGTTAGTTAGGTATGTCATGACATGAATCAGATCATTTTGACAGGAAACAGATCATTACAAATTTCTGACAGGCTAAGAGAGGTCAGAATATAACATTTTAGGTTTCAGTTGAAAGTGTCTGCTCAATAATCTTTGTGCTGCTTGACTTGTTCCTCTTTGTTGACAGAAAAGGAACTTGTTCCTCTGTTTAGAAAAGGAAGCCAATGATCTTTAGGGTTGGCTCTTTATATACCAAGCAGTTACAGCAGAGTACGTTTGTGGACATCGTCTTGCTCGCTACTTTAGCATCAGAAAGATTAGTTAAGGCCCCAGTAGTTTAAAAGCAGCATCCTTCACTTCTAGCCAGGCCACTATGCAAGGACTCATGACCTTCACATAGCTTGGCTAATGTTTGGGATTTTGGTGTCATACCAAGTCAATAAGGTAAAATTGGTGGAGTGTTTTCCTAGAAAATCATTCTACCTTGTTCCATCTCTGAGGGCAGATTTTAGTCTTTGGAGCTGCACACCAAGTGCAGGGGATGCCTGTTTGGAGCACGAGAGAAGTGCCAGCACTGCAAGGCAATCCCTTCTGCCTTGCCAGTGGCATTTTCCTGTCACAAGGTGACCTCAGCTGCCTTGTTCCTGACCTCAGCCAACATGACTGTAGCTCTGGTTCCTCTGAAATTGTAGAGGAGGTTAGTGGAAGAGACCTGTGGTGGTCTCTAGTGCAACCCCCTGTTTACAGCGTGACTGTCACCAGCAATGGACAGGTCACTGTGGCTGAAAACCCCTAGGGTGGGTATCCCTCACCTTTATTATATTTATATTATATATATATTTATTATATATACTCTCCCACTTTATTGAAGTCAGTTCTTAGTTTGGCATCACAGTGTCTGTGTAAATTAACATTGAAAGAACCTGTATATAATCCCGCCGTTCTACCACGGCCTGCAAAGGTGAAATTGCATTAAATGCCATTGGTGGCAGGTGATTTGACTAAATTTAATATTTTTGAGTATTCATTTTACAAGCAAGCATTTATAGGCTAGAAAGAAACATGAGCCATTTATCTTGTTATATTTTACCCTGCTAACAAATGCATGTCTCACTAGATAGCTACACCAGTAAAATGGCTTTAATACTGTCCATTTATGGCTGAGTATGAGCAAATATTCAAATTAACTGTCCAGATTCAAAATTAAGGGAAAGCCATTTAAATAAGTGGAAAAGAATCAGAGATGTTTTCCATTAACTTTATAATCACTGTCACACTGCAGCAGTGAATTTGCTAGGACAGAAATAGTTAGCTCTCTGCTTCGCTTGGTTGTGCAAGCTTAGTGATAGCTCTCCATGGCATTTGCTAGTTCTAAGTTGTGTGGGTGTGATTTTTTCCCCTAGGTTTGCTGGTGCTTTCACACTGCGGCAGCGGATGCTGAATTTTGTACAGAATATCCAGTATTACATGATGTTTGAAGTGATGGAGCCAACATGGCACATTCTTGAGAAGAACTTGAAACTGGTGAGCATGTGTGCTTGAGAGAAGTACAAACAAAATTCTTAAGTTACCAAATTTAATGTAGGGAAAAGCTGCCTAATTTCAGTTACTGCAGGCCACTGTTCAGTGTTTTATTGAAGACGCTTTGTTGGACGAACTGTTGTTCTTATCACACTACAAACTCTGATGCTGTTCTGCATAACCTTTCTGCTTTGTTAGTCATGTATTTCCTCTTGTGCATCCTCCTTTCCTCTTGTGCATCTTTCCTGTCCTTTCCTCTTGTGCATCCTCCTGTCTATTCCCAGCTCCCATACTCTTCATCCTGCTATGTAAAGGTGGTGTTCTACTGAACATCACTTTACACAGAGAAAAGAAACCTGCGGAAAAGGAAGAAGGATGCTGGGTGCAAAGATTACAAGCAGGTCTAGGCATCGTCAATTGATTCCTTGAGGTACACGAGAAGTAGCTCAACATGCCCTAGAGCATGTCTCAGAGGTCACTGTCAGAAGCAGGATGCTGGCCTAGATCTTTGGTCCAGTGGAGCACAGCTGTCCTGGTTTGTTTCACTAGTGTTCTGTCCTGTAATAGGCTTCTAATATTGATGATGTCTTGAGCCATCATACGAGCTTCCTGGATAACTGCCTGAAGGACTGCATGCTAACCAATCCAGAGCTGCTGAAGATCTTCTCCAAGCTGATGTCTGTCTGTGTCATGTTCACAAACTGCATGCAGGTATGTACAGCCTCCCCATTTTTACCATGCTGGCATCAGTTGCTTTGGGTGCCAGACAGCCCTGACAGTCCCTTCTTTCAACTCTACCCCTCTTGTCATTGGTACATATGGAAGAGCCTCTCTTTCCCCCACCAACAGGCTTTGTGAGCTTTGATGGCTCAGACTTTTCCTCCAAGTCGTTTCTATAGCTTCTCCCTCTGCAAAATTGCCTTTGTGCTCTTCTATTTCAGTACCGAGATCAGGCTCATATGAACCTCATTACCTCTCTTCATCCATTTCTGCAGCAGAATTAGAGGTGTAAGTTCTGTAGTTTTTAAGATGCTCTCTAGTTTTTAACACACTGTTGTAAGGACCCATGAAGACTGTTCTCCTTAGGCAGATTCTAGCCAGCGTGTCAGGGAGCCTTAAAAAAAAACAGAAAAACACCTTCCTTTGGGTTAGGTCGGTTTTGTGTATTAACTCTGTAATTTTACTCTCAGAGAGTTAGCTTTCGCTGGGATTACCTAGCATTAGGGCTAGCAGGATTGAGTCAACCTCATGGTTTGCAAAGTGGAAAAAATGGAAGCTCACTGTTTCCCCAACCCTCTGTCCTTCCAAGAGGTTCACCCAGAGCATGAAGCTGGATAATGAGATGGACCGGCTCACCTTAGAACACGGCACAATGCTGGGCCCACCAACAGAGGAGGAGCGTGCTGAAGAGACTGCAAAGAAGAAGCTGACTAACAAGGTGGGGCGCTGGGGGAATAGCTCAGCCTTTTCCTCTGTGAATGCTGCCTGGGGCTGCAGCCTGGTCAGGGTGGCTTTCCTGTCTCCTGGAGATAGACCATTTGGTTTCCAGAGCACCACTGGTCCCAAAAGCAGAATCTTCGCAGAATTGTGGTCATTTTTGAGGGCAGCGTGGAGCACTGATGGCGCTGTCAAAGTCTGCTTTGAAGACCTTGTCTCCCACAGAATTCACTGCACTTGTTTTTAAGTTCTTAGCTGTGTTTTCAGATGTGCAGTGGATACATGCAGGCTTTTTGCAGCTCAAGAACTTGGCTATTTCCAGACTTGCATTTCATGACAGATAAGCCAAAAAGCTGTGAGTGTGACAGCCTTTCATATCTGGGGTGTTTGTGTTGTCCGTATTCTTGTCTGTTATTCCTGTTTGTGTTGTCTGTATTCCATGTCTAGAGGCATGCTTACTAAGCCATTTGTTTGGCACGCTCTGCTGTTAGCAGACTGCCTCCTGTCCCGCTGAAAGCCCCTCTCTGGCACAGAGGCACTAGAGTCCATCACACTGCAAGGCAATGAGAGCACTCCAGAGGTTGCAGCCTGGCTTAGGCAACACTCCCTTTATTCTTACTGACTTTTCCTACTGCTTGAAAATAAGCAAAAGCACGTATTTGAGGTTTACTCTACTGGGATCTACTCTGGTGTTCTCCCAGATAGGTAGGACAAGGTTTTTAATTACCCAGGATCTTGCAACTGCTTTGGAGATCTTCTTTCAGTGCCTGAGTGACTGTTAAGTTTTATGGCAATATTTTTGAACAGGTTTGAAAAAGGGAGGGAATGGTTTCATCTCCTTAGCAAGTGTGAATCAGCAAATGTGAGGCTACTCATCCTTTGTTTTGGTAGCTTTTAGCAGAGCATGCTGACAACTTCCACCTGACATCTGGCTTCGAAGCAACAATCAACAAGTTTGATACTAATTTCTCTACGCATCTGCTGGACCTGTTGGACAAGCTGAGTGTTTATAGCACCAATGACTGTGAGCATAGCATGCTCAACATCATCTACAGGTGAGCCAGTAGTTTTCTCTCAGTAACTTTCCCTCCTGTGGTACTCAGGTTCAGCCCGGAAGAAATGATTGATGTTTATAACTGTGCATCTCCTCCATTAGTGATAACACTGAAATCACAAGAAATGTTGCTTTGCTTTTCAACCCATACCTTTAAAAATAATCATTTGGATTATGTGATTTTTTTTCTATTAATGTTGTAAATCTAGTACAAATGTTAGTTTTCATGGGGATTATCTCATTGAGTAGACAGATTTTTTCCTTAATATGCTAGCTAATTCCTGAATGCAGCATAAATATTCCAAAATGAGAAATACATGCAAGAGCATAATCAGAAATGCCTATTTTGATAACAGCTTTTAATATTTATGGCTGGACTATGTTTTTCAAGAGTTAAACACTCATGAAACTGGTCAGCCTGCAGATTGGAAATGCTCGGCTGAGGCATGCGCATGACCACAGAATAAGAGGGCAAATGTTTGTCAGGAGTTGGCATCTGTTAACTCAAAGATTCTCCATGGTGGAGTTGCATATAAGAGCTCTTGGATACTGACTGCCTCACACCTGGCAAAGACTCTAACGCTTCAGTAATGCTTCTTGCAGACTGTTAGGCACTTAAAAACAAACAAAAAAAACAAAATTATTTTTTCCAGTATTGCATAGAGGCATAATTTTAAGAGGCTCGGAGTTTCAGGAATATAAAATATTTCAATACCAATGCTTCTTAAGTGCTCATTCTATGTTTGTAAGCCTAATAGACACATTCATTCTTACACCTTCATTGAGATGTGCCACACCTGAAATAAGACAGAGAGTAAAGGCTTCAGGAAGATTTTTTTGATGCAGGTTGTTGTCTCCTCCTCATGCCATGGCTCTTGAAACTTTCCTTTGCCTTTTCTGGCCATATCTGACAGTCCTGTCCAGGATCCCTGGTACCTGCGTGTTCAGATATTGTTTTGTGAAGTATTCCAGAGGAGACTGGGCTTCCAGTTGTCCTTTACTTCTGAGAACTTCTTGATCAGCAACTACTGTACATTTACATGGCCCCCAGCCTCCTGTGTTGGCATCTGTTGCTATGCCTGAGGTGTGGTCACACAGCTGAGACCAAGGTTGAAGAGTAAAATCTGTCATTCCTGTTACCACGGGTGCTTCCAGGAGTGAAATCTGGCCCACCAGCTCCCACACCACTGTAGAAAATTACGTCATCTTCCCTGCGTTCATCATGTAAGGGAGGACAGTTATTATTTTATCATTTCCACTACAAGCTCCAATGGACTGGCTTTTTTATGATGCTTCATCCAGGAGATCTTAATGGCAACTAACTCCATGATCTAGCCTCTTAGACATCGTTGCAGGCAGCACTGGGCACAGCCAACACACTACTGAAGACCAAGTTACCTGGTCTGTTAATAGAAGAGCATCACAGCCCACAGTCCCTGAGTCCCGTAAAGAATGTGTGGAGATCTTCCCATTGGTGGCCTCATCCAGCTCAGCCCAAGGCTGGAGGTGGTTCTCAGCTTACTTAGGAATTCAGAAGAATGTCAAGTGCTTGACCATTCTTTCCACCATGGAACAGCAGATGTCCTGGAGCAGCCTTCCATCACACTTTATCACATGTCATGCCAGAGATTATATTAATGTCTTTTTTGGTGGTGGCTCAGGTGTTGCCTTCCGTCCATTGCTCTTCCTAGCATAGCACCATGGAGATTTCCGGTGCATCTTGTTCAACTGTGGGTCGCTGGTGTCCAGGCTAGGAGTCACCCTCCACCAGATTCCTTTGTGTTTTACAGACCACACATGAGTGTTAGCTGTGTCAGAAGGTTAACTCCTGAGCTGTGGAAGCTGTGGAGACAGTTCTTTCAAGTAATGAGAGCTTGTTTTTTAAGAGCACTTCCTGCTTCTGAAGAAAAGAGAAGTATGGTGATTCAGCAGGATGTGGGAAAACAAAACGCTTCCTTGTCAGTTTGCTCTGAGGATGGTGAGCTAAGCTGCGACAAGCTGTTCTGAACAGGGTCTGAGGCCTTTGCCCTCAGGTACTTCCATGCCTCATTTCTGTTCAAGGGTTGCAGAGGAAATATTGGGTACTGGGTCTTTATGCTGTCAGGACTGTCACTGCTGTTAAGTCCCCCAGTTTGGACCATCTAGGATCATGTGAGCCCTCACCAAGATGTTGGACACAGCTGGACCTTGAATTACAAAGCAGATGTCCCTATTTTCTCAGCTGGAGTTCTGTGTGTTAGCAGGGCGTACAAGAGAATGTCTTTCTATTTCTACAGGCTGCTAGATAATGTTTTAAAAAGTAGAAGTCCCACGGTGAATGTCCAGACTTGACATTTAGCTCTCATTCAGTCTGTAGAGATTATTGGATTGAGTCCTGGACTCTATGGCAACAGGAACCCAAGAAGCAGAATGGAGATGGTTACCATCTAAAATACCATACTTGAGAGAGAGACAGAGGAGTTTGTAAGAAATACTGGTCTTTTCTAATTGACTATTTGTTAAAGATGATTGTCAAAATGTAAAATAGGTAATGGATACCTTTTATTCATAATTCTAATACTTTTATTTACTTAATCCTGCTTAATATTTATTCAGTTTATAGTACCTGTACATTTTTACGGAGTAACTGAGGACCAACTGTCATATTTGTAGCATCAAACAACAGAAGACAGAGATCTAGAGGGGTTTCTTCAAGCAGTGAAGCACACACATAATTCAGCTTTTCAGTATGCTGAAGATGCTCATGTCTTGGCTTCATCAACAACAGTGCTGGCAAAGAGCTGGCAACTGCAGAAAATGCCCAAAGTCTCTCTTTCACTCTGCAGCAGGCAGAAGGAGGATTACAGTCTGGGGAACTGTCAGATGGGTGACTTTGATTTCAAATACTCTGAAAACTTTACTCATCAAGTGCAGCTAGCGTTCATCAGATATCCTTCCTTCACAAATTTGGAGGCAACAGCAATGACTGAGCTTAGAGTAAGACCTGCAGAACATACGAAGTGATAATAGAAAAAAACAGCAAATAAAAGTTCCAGCCACAGAACAAGAAACTGAAGTGTAAGCTGGGTTTGAGGAAGCACCAGGAAAATTCTTAAGAAAGTTATCAAAAATAATTTGATTGTAAAAACAGAGTTGAAATGGAAAAGGATGTAAATGAGTCCTGGCCTTATAAGCCCTTAGATTTGAATCAAAATTCGGTAAATATGACTGCCTCGGTGTTGCATTTCCTTTTTATATCATTTAAAGGACAAAAGAGATGTAAGCTTTTCAACCACGAGAAAGCAACCAGTAAATTCCATCTGTTTAGGCTGCTTTCCACAGTCACAAAAAAATGTCAAGGAACACTTTGTTGCCATTTATGCAAGGTTGTTAAGCAACATGAAACTCAAATATTGTGCCCATTCATTGAGTATTGGAACAACTTATTTGAGAAATGAAGAGAGTAACTTTTGTGTGATTCACACTCTTATCACTTGGTGTTCTAGGGCACACATTTTGAAGAGCCCCATGTGTGTTACATGGCTTCATTGTGCAGAGAGCTGCCTAAGGAAGGCCACAGCAGGAGTGGAGCTAGGTGTTTCTGTGGCATCTGAGACACTTGGATTGTTAAGGACACAGTATTATGATATTGCTGATGTTGTCTGTTTTATAGAGACATTTAAATGTATCAGCAATACTTGTGACTTTGCCTCAGCAGCTTTCAGCCAGTTGTTTGCTTCAATCATTAATCTGTTTAAAACATAATTGTTTTAACAAAAAGATGGTGGTAATGGAAACTGCATTTCACAGTAGTTTCAGTAGATAATTTGGTAGATTTCATGCTATAGTCCTCATACAGGAGTTCAATGTTTAAGGAGATAATTTAGGAAGGAGACTGTCCTGCATGTCTTTTCACAGAATCACGGAATCATCTAGGTTGGAAGAGACCTCCAAGATCACCTAGTCCAACCTCTGACCTAACACTAACAAGTCCTAAATTTAGTCCTGAAAAAAGTCCCATTTTCAGGACATAGCTACTGCTTTTGCAGTCAGGGTAATGGTGGGGATGAATTAAAGCCCACCTTTCCTCAGATGACATGTAGGGTTGCTCCTTGGCCTCTCAGTAAAATGCACCGCTTCCTCATACAGTCCTTGCAGGTGCCTGATGCCCATACCTGTCCTCTTGGTCTGTAGTGAGGGGCTTCCCCCAGCAGCGTGCTTCAGCACACACAGAATCCTGCTGTGGCTGGGCTGCTGTTCCTGTTGGCTTCAGTGGCTCATTCCCCCAGAGCAGGGCACACGTCTCTGGTGCATCACAGCACACGTGTGGCACGGGGCAGATGCTGAAATACATGGCTTTGGTTCAGACCCCCTCCTTTCAGCAAACTGCGTCCTGAAATTCATATGGCCCTGTAAAACAGTCAGTGTGTTTTGGGAACCCCTTGCTGCCTGCGAGCACCCCGACAAACGTGCTGCAGCACTTGTATGCTCTTGGAGGCCCTGGGCAGCACATCCAGCTTGCTGCATGCCACTGTTTGGGGCAGGTGAGCAAGGAGGTTGACGAACTATCTGCCTTTTGTCTCTCAGGTTGGACTTCAATGGGTTCTACACAGAGCGTCTGGAGCACATGTCTGCTGAGCGGAGCCAGAAGACAGCTCCCCTGCTTCCCCACACAGCCATAGCTGCCCAGTGAAGCCCTGCCGCTGCCCACTGCAGCTGCCGTCTCTTCTGCACCAGCAGAGAACAGGACACTCAATCACTTCCAGCCCTCTACACTCACTGTGAGCTGGAAACAAACCACAAGGGTTATCGCAGAGAGACAGGGGAATATAGGATCTTCTGGATTGTATGTGTTGGGTTTTGCCTTCTGAGGCTTTTAAGTCCCTTTTTTTTTAAACTGCATTGTAAAATGATGTATTCGTGTGTTGTAAAATAAAAAATAAATCAGGATTATTTTGTCTGTTAACAGAACTGACATGGCAAATTAGTCTTTAGGTGACTATATCCTGGTCAGTTCACAGAGGTCTGGCTCAGCTGCCTGCAGCGTTGTTTTGTGAAGACAGCCTAATTGGGTGGCTGCTGGAATGGAGCTGATCAGCTGCTCAAACTGATGAAGTGGGATTTGTAGCTGGTAAGAAAATATGTGATACTCAAATCATGTTGTCTTGAGTCCTTCACAGAAGCACTCGGTATCTGTGGGGTTGTGCAGGCATGAGAATTGCACAAGCCTGTTTGGGAGCAGGTGTAGTAGTGGGCAATCATTGATCTCTACATTCAGGATCAGTTTAAACAGTATAACAAATAGTTGTGAAATGTTAACTTTTAAAGTTAACAGCTAACTTCTAAGCACCTATCCGTGAGTAACCCCAAGATGTCCTGGTCACACCAGCACATGTATACGCATGGCTCGCTGTCCTAGGCAGAGGTGGTGATGCTGGTGGGGCAAAACAAAAGTGTCCCAGCAGCCTTCAGCTCATGCTGTTCATATGCGGAGCTCTACACCCTCCTTACACAGCTTTGTAGGCTGTTAGGCTGATTGCTGCTTTGCTTCAAAAGCCCCTTTGAAGCTCCCTGGGTTACTGTTTAATCCATTTGTTGGTCATCTCTCTTGTGAACACCCTCCAGGGTTTTCTGCATCCTGCTTCACACGCATACACCATTTACGCTCATTCTTGTAAGGTGTTGTCCTGGCCATTGGCCATGGGGAGAGTGTGCAAGCCCCGTCCAGTGTCCCCAGCATGAGAACGCACTGACAGGTAACTTCAGCTGCCCAAAAACTGACCCACAAGTGGCTATTTGCTTGACTGAGTGGCAACTTTGAAGGTTTGGGGGTATTCAGACAGATTGCCACAGAGATACACCCTCTCCAAGGGCAGGCCAGGTTGGACATCTTCCTGCTAGCATGGAGCAGGAGGGATCTGTGTGTCTTCCCTCCACAAAGGGCTGCATAGCATTCTTGTGCCAGGAGAGTGGCAAGGAAAGACTGAATTCAGCAGCCTCACGTCCCACAGCTCGGGTCTCAGAGTGTCTGGAGAAGCTTGTTGTTGCTTGACCAGTCTGTATCTCTCCTGTGAGCCAGGTCGCCTGCTGTGGCCCGTGGGTCCTTCAAGGCCTGCTCAGCTCTGCACGACTTGCAAGCACGGTCATCGCAGTGGGGACAACCGTAATATAAATAATAATATTGTTATGAACAGACATGACTAGGAGTGTTTGGGTGAAAGTACTGGAAGGAAAAACTAGGCAGGAAAAGGGTTCTAATAGGTAGACAGCACCCCAGCTGCAGGCCACCAAGGCCCCTGAGGCTCCCCAGGACACCCTGGCCAAGAGGCAAAGGACGGTGGGTAAACCCCAGTGACTTGCAATGGTGACACAGGACAGAGCCACTGGCCCGAGGACATGAAGCAGAGCCACAACCAGCACGTGGTCCCCGAGCCCAGGAGACCCCAGGAGAGGAGGGGGGCTCTCCAAGCAGCACCCATCCTCAGGTCGTGGCAAGGAGTTGGAGGCCAGTGGAGACCCAGGCCTCCAGAACCCAGCAGCTTTGGGTCCTGTGAGCCCTCGGGAAGGAACCCATGACCACAAGCAAGCGACGCCAGCCGCGTTTCCCTCCCCAGGGCCAAGACGCGGTTCTCCTCCACGGCCACGCGGCCGCCGCAGCGCCTGCACCCGGGGCTGCCCCCGTGCCCATCCCCCCCTCGCCTGACGGCTGTCCTGGGCGAATCCCCGCCACGGGAAGCGGGGGGGGGGGGGGCCCTGCTGCGTTCCTCTCGTAGTCTACCCGCCCCGTCCCAGCCCCGGCCCCACGGACCCCCCTGCCGGGGGCGGCCCCATCCGCGGCCCGTCCCGCCCTGTCCCGGCCCGTCCCGCCGCCCGTGGGTGAGTCACGCCGGGCGGGGGCTGCCGGCGCGGCGCGGCGCGGAGCGGCTGAGGCCGGGCAGTGCCGAGCCATGGTCCCCACGCTCGTCCTCCTCCGGCTGCTGGGGCTGCTGCTGCTGCTCGGCCACGGTGAGAACGGGCGGAGGTGCCCAGGGCTCCGGGGAAGCGGCGGGGGGTTTCCCGCGGGCGCTGGCCCCACGGAGAGGAGCGTCGCGGGTGGGTGCGCGGGGATGCTCGCGGGGCGCGGCAGCAGCGGGATTGCTGGCCGGAGGGGTGCTGGCTTTTCAGGACGGCTCGGTCGGGAAGATTTCGGCTGCTTCAGGTGGGAGGCAGAGCTCCGGTGCCGGGCTGGGGGCTGGTGGTCATCACTGCCATTGCCGCCCCAGACTCCATCGCCGTCCCACGCTCCAGCACTGCCCCACTCTCCATCACCTCCCTACTCTCCATCACCTCCTCACTCTCCATCACCTCAGTCTCCATCACCACCCCACTCTCCATCACCTCCCCACTCTCCATCACCTCCCCACTCTCCATCACCTCCCCACTCTCCATCACCTCAGTCTCCACCACCACCCCACTCTCCATCACCTCTCCATGCACCATCCGCCACCTCACACTCACTCGAGGGCAGGGGATGGCAAACGGGGCACTGAGCCCAAGCGCCTGGCTCGCCTCCTACAGCCAGAGAAGCCCCCGTCTGACACCGGTCCCCACCACAGATGTGCTCCCGGTGACCTCTGCCCCGTGCCATGCTGCCATCCCACGGGGTGTGCGGCATTATGCAATTGCACCTGGATGAAACTCCTGCGAGAGGCGGGCGGGAGGGGGGGGGGGATTTGTCATCGGCAGCCCGAGATGTGCCGGCGGGGGAACTGTGACTCAGCCAGCCGAGGGGGTGGCAGCAAAGGCTGCTGGCTCTGCTCGGGCACCATGTGTGAGGCTCCAGGCACCGCAGACGGGCACTTTGCTCCACTGCTGGCCCGGCTGGCTCCCTCCTGTGCTGAGGAGCCTCTGCTTTCTGACATCAAAAAACAAGGGTTGCAAAGGTGGCAAGCTCAAAACACAGATGAATTTTGAATTTTCCTCCTTTGAATTTTCCAGGCATCTCTAGTGGGCCAGAGGAGGAGCTGGTCCATGTTGAGCAGTATGAGATGGTGATGCCACGCAGGGTGCTGGAGCCCCGGGGGAAGAGGGACCTCTCTGCATCACCTGTGAGTAGTGTTGCCTCCCAAATTCCATCTCTGCACAGCCATCCTCACTGCGTCTCAGGGTGTCCAGCAGGGCTTTGGTCAGCAGAGGCCCGAGCTCAGAGCTGGACCTCTTTAGCCAGGTGTCTGCACTGGTTGAATGATACAGCATGTTGTGTCCACTCCAGAGGATGGAGGTATATGATCACAACAACTTTTCTGGGTAGTTTCAGGTCAAAATAGGGGCTGATAGCAGGAAGGACTCTCAGGGAGGGCAATGTTTAGTGCTTTCTTTGGCGATGTTATGTAGTGTGGCTGCCCCTTGCAGTCTTGCACTGATCTTGTGATATCTGGTCTTTACTTAAGTAGGAGTTTGCAGATTCTTGCTGAGCTTTAAGCACTTTTCTTGCTGTGTTTGCTTAAGTTGGTTTTTTTTTTTTTCATCCTTTGGGGCCAGGAAATAAGAATCAGAAAGTTTCAGAAACCCACATGAAAGAAACTCAGAGTTATTTTCTTTTCAGAAACCTTGTAATCTGAGGGAGGGAATGGGGTTTGACTCATGATTTTTGAGTGCTCAGGGCAGGCGTTCATGTGATGACGGCCTTGAACTCAGAGAGGCTTTCCACATCGCCTTGAAAGAAGTGAAGATCAGCCAAATACATGGATTTGTGTTTTAGGAGTGAAAAGCACCAATTTTAGCACCTGAGGAGATGGAGAGGTTGAGGACATTTGTTTCCTAGTAAACTCTTCATACAGCATGTTCATCTGTGATTCAAACCCTTTCTGATAAAATAGCTTCAAAAACACTCCCCGAAAGCATCTGTTTTCTCTGCTCTAGAAACCTAAACTTGTCCATGAGAAAAACGTTGCTATTTAAAGACACCATCTGTGCCACTGGGCATCTTTGCCCCTCTCTTTGCATCTCTCTGCTCCCCCACAAGAAAGGGTCCTGGAGGAGGAGCATGAAGGGCTTTGAGGAACTTGGGCTGGACAAGTTCTCCTGGATGGTGGCAGCCAAGCCTCGGGCTTTGCAGGATGCAGTGGCATCCTCTGATGTGTGGCTGGGTGTGTTGTGGGGAATCTTTATCATATTTTTTTTTCTTCTCCTCACCCTGTGGTTGTCTCCAAGAGACTGACGCTCCTCTCCCCTCTGAATTGCTTTTCTGCAATTTCTTAAAGCCTCCAGCACTGCCAACAATAACAAAGCACCACTTTGTCTGCGGGTGCTGGACAGACATGTCATATGGGAGACATTGTTCATGAGAGAAGAATTTGCCAGGGACCTGTGAGAGCATTTTGTGGCCGGCAGCCGATTGCTGCCAGCAGCAATGCAAGCTGGAAAGACAGGCGGCAGGAACTGAGGGTGACCAAGGGCAGGAAAGCCCCTCTACCTGACCAGGCTCCGTGATGACTACAGGTACCATCACCATCCACCCAGGCAGAAGCCAGACACCTCATCCAGGAGGAATGTGAGCCCTCACTTTCCAGTTTGCTTGAGTCTCCACCCCAGGATCCAAAAGAGCTGAGGATGCGCCTCGAGGCACTGTCTCCTTGCTGCAGCAGTGGCTGAGGAGGTCTCAGGTCCCACATTCCTCACTGTCTCTCCCAGCAGCCCTGGGGAGCTGGGATCTCTGGAGGTCTCTGTCCCAACCTCCAAGGATGGGGGATCACATGGGATCTTTGCCCAGTGGAAAACAAATCTTCCCATAAAGGTGGAGCAGCCCTGCTCTCTGGGGATGTACAGCATCTCCATGGGGGCTCTGGGCCTTGGCCACGCTGACCTGGTCCTAGGGACCATAGGGCGTGCTTGAGACACCTTTGGGTCCCTTCCACCAGCACTATGGTGATACTCGGGGGGGGGGGGAGAGGGAGGAATCCAACACAACGAGACTGAACTTTACCGTCAGTAACAGACAAGAATCCAAATCAGGTTATTTTCCATTCATCATATTCATGTTAGATCAGGCAGAGATAAGGGAGACTGCTGATGAAAGCAGTTGGGCACCAGGGATCTTTGTGGTTCAGCCTGTGAGTAAGTTCTGAACTCAGTCCCAGAAAAGGAGCTCTTGTGACTGATGAGCAGGAAACTTCAGTTTCTGATGTTGCCATCTGCAGCCATGTGTCAGACACGGGAAACCAGCCTTTGCTGACTCAGCTTCATTGCTGGTGACCTGCTTGTTATCTCAGGATGTGCTGGGGATTCACATTATTGCCTGCATGCTTTCTTTTTGTCTGATTTCCTGTGTCTTTGCTGGACGCTTTCAGGGTGAGCTTACACGTGGCTAGTGAGGAGCAAGTCTCCCCATCCCACAGTTGCCTTCCAGCAGGAAGGATGTGCAGGATCAGGGCAATGGAGCCATCCTTTCTGCAGTTTGTGTTGACTTGTGCCATCATCTTGTTTCCTGCAGAGCACCTACCTGGACCATGTCCTCTACAGCATCCAAGCTGAAGGCAGGGACTACCTTCTGCACCTAGAGAAGAACAAGTGAGTGTGGGTGGGCAGGCCCTGGGCAGGCTCACTTACCACCCTGCTGCACATGTCACTTCTCAGGGGCCCGACATCACAGCTCTGGCCACCAAAGCCATCAGCCCAGACCCACACTGGGAAAATAAATCCATGCTGGGAGCTCTTGGGAGTGTCGAATGTGCTGTGGGTCAGGAGGGTCGGATTTGGCTTGGGAGGTCTGGAGCAACATGGAACCCCCCTGCCTTGCTTTCTAGCCGTCCTCTCCCCAAAGCTGATGTTTCTCCTGATGCTGCTTCCTTTCCTGATCTGCAGGGAGCTGCTGGGACAGCATTACACTGAGACACACTACTTGGCTGATGGCACAGAGATCACAGAGAAGCCAGATGTCCAGGTACGGGTCTGGAGTAACAGCAGCCTCCTGGAAGAGGAGTTTTTGGGCCACCACCAATGACACGGGGGCTTCATCATGCTTCCTGGAGGCTTCATCATGCTTCCTGGACGGCTGAGATGCCTCCAGGGCTGTGCTGAGACCCACTCCAAACCACTGCCATGAGCTGGGACCCACTCCAAGCCCCCTGCCATGAGCTGGGACCAACTCCAAGCGCCTGCCATGGGCAGGGACAGCTTTCACTAGATCAGGTTGCCCAAAGCCCCATCCAGCCTGACTTTGAACACTTCCAGCAGTCAAGCTCCTCCAGTCAGCTTGTTCCGGTGTCTCACACCCTCATTGTAAAACAATTCTTTTGTATATCTGATCTAAATCTAACCTCTTCTAGTTTAAAACAATTTCACCTTGTCGTAGTGCTACAGGCACATGTAAAAAGTACACCCCCCCCCCCCCCTCCAGCTTTCCTGCACCCCCCTTTAGGCACTGGAAGGGTTCTAGAAGGTCTCCCTGGAGCCTTCTCTTCTCTAGGCTGAACAACCCCAAGTCCCTCAGCCTGTCTTCATAGGAGAGGTGCTCCAGCCCCTTGATCATCCTTGTGCCATGTCCAATTCCCTCTGGGTGATATCCCTTCCCAGTAGCATATCAACCACACCACTCAGCTTGGTGTCATTCACAGACTTGCTGAGGGTGTACTCAATCCCACTGTCCATGTCACTGATTAAGATATTAAATAGTATTGGTCCCGGCATGGACCCTTGAGGGACACCACTTGCTACTGGTCTCCATTTAGACATTGAGCCATTGACTGCAACTCTATGAATGTGGCCACCCAGGCAATTCCTTATCCACCAAATAGTCCATCCATCAAATCTGTGTCTCTCCAACGTAGAGGCAAGAGTGTTGCCATATCAAAGGCCATACAGAAGTCCAGGTAGATGACATCAATTGGTCTTCCCTTGTCCACTGATGTAATCACTCCATTGCAGAAGGCCAGATTGGTCAGACACAATGTTATGCACCTCTTTTCTGGGTTTCAGGATCACTGCTTTTACCAAGGCCACGTTGTGGGGTACACAGACTCTGCAGCAAGCATCAGCACCTGTGGTGGGCTCAGGTAGGACCTGCGGCTTCCCCGGGGCACAGTTTGGTCAGGGGCAGTAGGGAAGAAAAGGGAAAACAAAAGACATTCTTTCCCCACATACTGAGTGTGCATGGCTCTGTGGCTCAGTGCCTAGGAGGGAAAATAGCCGCAAAGTTTTACATTGTCACTTCTGGGGGAGTGATTCATGGGACCGAGTGAAAGTGGAAAGCTGAGCAGGACAGGAGGTCAGGGCAGGCAGCACTTTCCCCGGGTCTGCAAATGGTACCAGAGCCATCCACTCTACCACACCAAACTTGCTCTCCCCAAGCTTCTGGCAGTGCTGCTGCTCCTTCCTCAAAAATCTGCTTTGGCTCTACCTTCTGCTGAAGTAGCTGAAAGTGCCCTTGCAGAGGAACCTGAGCCCCCAGCTCCATGCGGGGTTGCTCAGTTTGCCGTGCAAGATTTGCATTCTGCTATTCTTAAAAAAGCTCAGCTGACAGCCAGAAATTGCAAGAGAATAAGTCTAGTAGCTGGGGAGGAAGGGTTGTCTTTCAGGGGTATGTGTGAGAAGGACAAGTTGTCTCTACAGCAGTGGAGGTCCTCAGCAACTGTGTTAGCAGGATGAACAAATGCCAGGTTGCAGGACAAGCGCCTGCTGCAGCTCTGTGGCAGCTGGTTCCTTGTTTTGAGAGCAGTGGTTGTGTCTGCAGGGACCCTGGCTCAGCACAGCTTGTGCATACATGGGACATGTAATATGTTTGTGTAGCAGGAGGACAAGATGTTCTCAGGCAGAACAAGCAGCATAACGATACACACAGAGCATGGGATAATGCAGGCGCAGAAAGACAAGACAAAGTTGCAGGGAAGAGGCAAAAAGTCCCTGGCTTTTCCTCTGCACAGTGGCTAGGGATTAAAGTGCGGCCCAAGAGCTGCTTAGGATTTTTTGCTGTTTGTGGTGTCCTGCATGTGGCCAGGAGGACCTGACTGCCATGGCCTGCGAATGGCCCGTAACTCATCCCAACTACCTAGGGGAGCCACAGAAGAGTGGGTTAAGTGGTGGGTGCTTTCCTATATGGCTGTGTGTAGTATCGCAGGTCCTCACAGGGCTGGTGTGGGGTCTGTCCATCCTGCACAGTGTCTGTGAGGCTGCTGGCATGACACCGCCCCAGCCTGATGCCTGCCCTCTCTCTTGGCAGTGGCTTTTTCCAAGTGAATGAGACCACCTTCCTGCTGAAGCCTCTGGAGGAGGACGAGGCCGGCTGGCATGCGGTGTACAGAGCTGCCCACCTCAGGACAAAGCGCAGCGCGTGCCAAGAGGCCGGTGCCACCCTGGAGTATGACCACGACCTTAAAATTGCTGCACCCATGAAGCTCTATCGCTGGGTTAAGGATCACATTGCTTCTCCTTGCCATAGCTGAGTTTTTGAGAGCCTAGGGTCTGTGAAGCCCAGGAGAGAGCTGGGCCATGCTGCATTGCATGGAGATGCTTCCCTCCCCTTGCCCTGCTCCTTGCCTGGCGCAGTCCCACACAGGGTCTCACAGAGCCTCTCTCCTGCCTTACAGCAGTAGCAGGCTGGAGCTTTTCCTTGTGTGTTGGAAGATGTCTGAAACACCTGGGCAAAATAACCTCAGAAAGCAGAGTTAGAAGAGCCACTAGCCTTGCATAGCACTGGAAGGTGCCTGAGGTTCCAACAAATCCCACAGGACGGTCAATGACAGGGCTCAGCAAACCAGAGAGCTGTGCTTTTTTCTGCGCTCACTTTTGTCTTCCCTTCCAGAAATCAGCCCAGTTACACAAAGGGCCCCGATACGTGGAGCTTGTCCTGGTTGTGGACAATGAAGAGGTAAGGGAGGGTGAGTTTGTGCTTTCACTCCTACATGGCTGCTGGGAACTGGAAGCCAACTTGGGAATATCTCTGTGTCCTTCCCCTAGTTCAGAAAATACAAGGACTTGCGCAGGGTGCAGAACCGCATGAAGGAAATTGTGAACCATGTTGACAAGGTGAGCCCCAGGGTGCCAGCTTACCTTCCCTACTCATGCAGTGCTAGCACGGGCCCCGGTCACCCCAGTCAAAGCCGGGAGAGATCTGTGGTAGAGCCGGAGCCAACCTCACACCATTAGATAGGTGACCAGAGGGTGACCAACTCTGCTGGCCAGCAGGGTGCGCAAAGTAGGCATTGAGGCTTGGCTCTACCTGGAGTCCTCAGGAGCATGTGAAGGCTGCCTCTGAGCTCTCAGTTAGGTACCTCACATGAGGGGACAGCAGGGAATTTGTTCTGGGAGCACGTCCTACAGATACCCTCAAGAAAAGGGAGGACCTGTCTACATAGTTTAGCCCAGCTCATGCTATTTTGTGAGGGGGACTTGAGGTGCTAGACCTCATATAGTATTGCTGGGAGGGGGGGGTTGGCTGGGCAACAAGTTCCCAGGGGAGGTGAGACTGTTCCTCTGCTGTGCGGCTAAGGTACAAGCACTCCCTCTAGCCTGTATTCCTTTGCAGCTTTACCAGCCTCTGGGCCTGCGTGTGGCCTTGATTGGCTTGGAGGTGTGGAGCAACAGGGATAAAATCACCGTCAGTCGCAATGCAGAGGTGACACTGGAGAACTTCCTCCGCTGGCGGGAGACGGAGCTGCTGAAGAGGAAGCAGCACGACAATGCCCAGCTGATCACGTAAGCAGGCTGGATGGGTGCTTCCCAGCTGGCACAGAGATTCCATGCTCATGGTCACTTTTCCTTCCCACAGTGGTGTAGACTTCCATGACACGACCGTAGGGCTGGCAAAGAAGCTTGCGATGTGCACCAGGGACTCAGGCGGTGTCAATCAGGTGGGTCCCACTGCCTAGGCACATGCCACAAGGGCGGCAGCAGAGGTCTCTGAGGTACCTGAGCAATAAAAAGAATCCCAGAGTTGCTCTATGGACACGGGCCTTCTCACACCACCTGTCACATGGTTGGGACTTGACCTGCAGTTGGTCTTTGGTCATCTTGTTTATGCTTCTCGTCCATCCATTCCTCCCCAGGGATGACATCCTTTGCTGGAACATGAGCAGTCAACTGTGCGACACGCAAAGCAGCATTTCAAGGTAGCTGCTGTATCTATGCTGACTTATGCCCCTCAGAGCCCAGTCTGAAGTTCTTCAGAGGCTGTGAGACCAGGCTCAGCTTTTGTCTTCAGTTACCTCAGTCTAGAGAAGAGAAAGCTCTAGGGAGATGTTATAGCAGCCTTCCAGTACCTACAGGGGTACTACAGGAAAGCTGTGGAGGGACTTTTTTTCAGGGGGTGTGGTGATAGGAAAAGGGGTAATGGTTTTAATCTAAGAGATGGTAGATTTAGATTAGGTATTAGGAAGAAATTCTTTACTCAGAGGGTGGTTAGGCACTGGAACAGGCTGCCTACAGAAACAGTGGATGCTCCATCCCTGTTTGGAGTCCTGTATCTAGTGGAGTCCCTCAAGGGTTGGTCCTGGGTCCAGTGACGTTTAATATATTCATTGACAACTTGGATGAGGGAATGGAGTGCACCGGCAGCAAGTTTGCTGATGACACTGAACTGGGAGGAGTGGCTGACACACCGGAAGGCTGTGCTGCCATCCAGCGTCCCGCTGGATGAATTGGGCGGGGAGAAACTGAATGAAATATAAAGAGGGCAAGTGTAGAGTCCTGCATCTGGGCAAGAAAAAACCCAGACACCAGTGTAGGTTGGGGACTGCCCTGCTGGAGTGCAGTGAAGGGGAGAGGGACCTGGGGGTCCTGGTGGACAGCCGGATGACCATGAGCCAGCACTGTGCCCTTGTGGCCAAGAAGGCTGATGGCATCCTGGGGTGTATCTGAAGGGGTGTGGTTAGTAGGTCGAGAGAGGTTCTTCTCCCCCTCTACTCTGTCCTGGTGAGACCACATCTAGAATATTGCATCCAGTTCTGGGCCCCTCAGTTCAAGAAGGACAGGGAACTGTTTGAGAGAGTCCAGTGCAGAGCCACGAGGATGATTAAGGGAGTGGAGCATCTCCCTTACGAGGAAAGGCTGAGGGAGCTGTGTCTCTTTAGCCTTTTTTACGAGGAGACTGAGGGGTGACCATATGAACGTTTATATTTACAAATACTTAAAGGGGGAGTGTCAGGAGGATGGAGTCAGGCTCTTCTCGGTGACACCCAATGATAGGACAAGGGGCAATGGATGCAAGCTGGAACATAGGAGGTTCCGCTTAAATATGAGACGAAACTTTTTTACAGTGAGGGTGACAGCACTGGAACAGGCTGCCCAGGAGGGTTGTGGAGTCTCCTTCTCTGGAGACTTTCAAAACCCGCCTGGGTGCGGTCCTGTGTGACATGATTTAGGTGTTCCTGCTCTGGCAGGGGGATTGGACTAGATGATCTTTCAAAGTCCCTTTCAATCCCTAATATTCTGTGATTCTGTGATTCTGTGACCACATTTCCCTTCCTGTTCCATAGGACCACAGCATGGATCCTATTGGTGCTGCATCCACCATGGCTCATGAGATGGGACACAACCTAGGGATGTCTCATGATGAAGATATTGCTGGCTGCCACTGTCCTGTCATCAAAGATCAAGGAGGATGTGTTATGGCAGCGAAGATCAGGTGAGTGGAGAAAATGTGAAGAAAGAGTGAAGAGTAGCCCTGGGCAGCAGATATTTCTAGATGTCCTGATGAGAGCTGGAGTGAAGCCTGGGAGACTGTCAGGTCTGGGAGAACATTCACCACTTTGTTAACTGACCTTTGCTTGGTGGGAAGGCCTGCAAGTGCTCCGCTGTGCTCACTACTGCCTGGTTTTGTGCCCCTTCAGCCTGACTTATCCCAGGCTCTTCAGCAGCTGCAGTGAGCAGGACATGTGGCAGTTCCTCAAGGACCCCAGGACCAGCTGCCTGCTGAATGTCCCCCGGGCGGATGAGCTGTACGGGGAGCCAGTGTGTGGGAACCGGTTTGTAGAGCGGGGAGAGCAGTGCGACTGCGGAAGGCCAGAGGTACAGCCTGGGCGCTCAGGAAGGAACGGGGTGGCTGGGACCTGAAACCCCCTCACTCAGACTCAGAGAGGGTTGTGCAAGCTTCCTCCCTGCCTTTGGGCTTTGCAAGACCTCCTGACTCATCATCCCTGTGCTCCTTATGTTCATGCCAAAAAATAGCTTGGGGAAGGCATTTGTTAACTGAGATGTGTGCCCCCCACCCCTCATGTAGCTGGCTGTAGTTTTAGCAGGAGCATTCCTAGGAAAGGCATCCCCAGGGAAACATCCCCCAGCATGTCCTCAGGAGAGATGGCCTAAGAAAGGGGACATCAGTGCGCATTGTCCTCGCCAGAGGTGTGTTTAGCTGTTCCTCATCCCAGTGCAACACAGTGGGAAGTTTTGTGACAAACTGCCAGGGGACGTCTCCTGTGCTGGGACCTGTGGGGAGGAACCCATTGCCTTCCTCATGCAGTGAGCACAGAGATCTCCGTGTCATTCTTGGAGATTTGCGAAGGGTGCTACCTTTCCAGGGGCCCAGGTCATGTCTGTTTTCCTCCAAACTCCACATCTTATGAAAAATCTTTTGTAGTCTTCTGGTTTTATGGTGGTAATGGGAGTAAAGACGCTGCAGGAACAGTTCGCACCCACAGTGCAGGGCCCCAGTGCTGAGTTTTGGACCAGGATGTTGCTGTGCTTTTGCCCCATGGTTCAACCTGGAGCCATTTTATGCCTATGATGGTTACACTGCCCTAGTAACTTGGCAGCCCCCCAAAAAGAAGGAAAGAGTCTTTTGGGGGCATTTGGGAGAGTTTCAGCCCCTTCCTCTTTTGGAAGGCTTTTGCTGCTCTCTCTGCAGTATGGGTTTGTGGCAATGGTGATTTTCTCTTGGGAGCTTGCAGCTAAAGCAAAGCTGAGACTTGTCAGTCCTGTGGTAATGGGAGGCCCCATGCAGCCTTGGTCCTTGGTCCCACCCACACAGGCCCCATGCAGCTTCTCCTCCTCCAGCCACCTTGGACTCTGCTGTCTCAAAACCAAGCCATTTTTGGCTGTGTCTCACAGGAGTGCTTTGATCGCTGCTGCAACGCCACCACCTGCCAGCTGAGAGAGGGGGCCAAGTGCGCACAAGGTGACTGCTGCCAGGACTGCAAGGTACCGTGCAGGGATGGAGACCTGGTGGAGGCCTAGTGTTTGGCTAGGGCATCACACCCACTCTCCCCCACCCCCCACTCCAACTCCTCAGGAGCTTTGTGGCAGAGGCAATGCATGCCTACGGCTGCCAAAGGGCCTGGAGGACCTCTGCTGCTGCCCAGTGTAAGAAATGCCTTGATATGAAGGGACAGGACAGTAAAAAGACCCTGGGGCAAGTCCAAACTAAAAGCAAAACACAAGGTGCTGCATGGGGGGAAGTACTTAAGTACAGGAACAACTGGTCTGGTGGTATGTCCCCTTCCTGTGCAGTAGCTCAGTCAAAAGCAAATACCTTTGTACCGTCTTTGGCACAGATCTGTCTATGGCACAAGCCACCGTGTCTGGATCCCCTTTTCTGGGGGTGCAGAGAGATGCTTTGCAGACCTGGGTGCTGACAGGCTCTGGCCTGGATCAGGGCAATGGGATGTGGTGCCCATGTGGCTCCTAACAGCCTTCTTTCTGCACAGGTGAAGGCTGCCGGCACAATATGCCGGGCCAGCAAGAATGACTGTGACCTTCCCGAGCACTGCACTGGCCTCAGCCCCGAGTGCCCGGAGGATGTCTTCCAGGAAAACGGCATCCCCTGCCAGAGTGGCAATGGCTACTGCTACAACGGGGCCTGCCCCTCGCATGCTGAGCAGTGCCGTGTGCTCTGGGGCGCAGGTAGCTTTCCCCTCTCCCCCCACCTCGGGAGAGGGCCGGTGGTGGGGCAGGCAGTTCTTAGTGTCGGGGATGGCCGGTGGTAGCTGCCCTCATGTTGCTGCCAGCTGCTGTTGGCTTGCTGCAGGCTCTGGCTCCACGTGATCCTTCTGCTCTGTGCCTCCCGCAGCAGCCCGAGTAGCTCCCGATGAATGCTTTAAGCAGAACAGCAGGCAAGACCTCAAACTCCACTGCCTGACTGAGTCTGGGAAGAGGCCCTGCAGCCCCAAGTAAGGAGCAGGGAGCCTGTTTTCAGTTCTGACCCTGGGGAGCAAGCAAAGCTCCTCAGGGCTCACAGCTGCTCTGCTGACAGGGATGTGAAGTGCGGCACACTGCTGTGCACGAGTGACACCACCAGTCCTGTCCTTGGCAGCGGCTTCTTCACTCTCTCCTTTGGCCAGTTCAAGTGCAAAGCAGCCCTCGACAGCAACGATGGCAACGAGTTGGTGGCTAACCTCAGGCTGGTGCCCACTGGCACCAAGTGTGGGGAGGAGATGGTGAGTGCCTGGGGGATGTGCTGGGGCAGTGGGAGGTGACTCCCAGCCACGGGGCTGTGCTCAGAGCCTCCCACCCACCCCCAGGTCTGCTACGCTGGGCGCTGCCAGAACCTTCTGGTCTATGGCAAGAAGAACTGCTCAGCAAAGTGTAACAGCCACGGGGTAGGTTGTGCTTCCATGCTCCCCATGGCTGCAGCTAGCAGGGCTCTCCATCTCCAAGCAGCTTGGGTGGTAGTCCCTGCCGTTCACTTTGCCTCCTTGCCTTGACTCTGCCCTCCCTGGTTTCAGGTGTGCAATCACAAGCGGGAGTGCCACTGTGAGCCAGGGTGGGCACCACCATACTGCCAGCACAAGGTTTTGGAGCTCACACCAGGTAGGGCACCTTGTACACGCAGCCAGCATCATCTCTCTCAGCTTTGTGCTTGTGCCAAGGTGGGAGCGTGAGATGAGGTCAGTGTCTTGCCGCCATGCTGGCCACCCCTCTGCCCCCATGCGGCATTCTTGGTGTTGGGGGTGCCTGTCCCAGTGCCAACTGTGTCTTTGCAGGGGGCAGCAGCATGGTCCTGGCTGCTGTGCTGTCCGTGCTGGCACTCTCCAGCATCCTGCTCGGCGGAGGTGTTGTTCTGCTCAGAGGCAGAGGGAAGAGGTACTTCCAGAAGGGGTAAGAAGGCCTGCAGCAGGGTTAAGCTACAAGCACACAGGCCGAGCTCAGGACAAGCTCAGGGCTGGGGGGCCGCAGCAGCCCATGTTGCCTGTCGGTCCTTTGCCTCACAGGACCTCCAGCAGAACCACCACTGGCCTCACCAACCCGGTCTTTCAGGAGGGGAGCCGGCTGCAGCCTCCCGGCAGCCAGCTGTCCCACCGTGACATCAGCAGCCCCAATCTGCTCAGCACCACAGCGGCCCCACGCAGCACCCGGCCCCTGGTGCCCAGCCGCCCGGTCCCGCAGGTAGGAGTGCAGCTTGAAGCCCTGGGGTGGGAGTTGCAGTGAACCTGGGCTCCGGCTCATCCACATCCCTCTGCTGGGTGTGATGTCCCTGCCTGGTGGACAGCACCATCCCCACTCCCCGGGGCAGCTGTTCCTCTGCCCTGAAGTCTGGCTGCTGTCCCTCACACAGGTCCCTTCCCAGCAGCCAGAAGGACTCAAGTCTCTCCTCTCCTGTCCCCAGGAGAGGCCAAAGCCACCCAGGAAGCCTCTGCCAGCCCTAAAGAGGAAGGAGGTAGGTGCCCCCAGTACAGCACTGGTGCTGGGATGGAGTTGGGGCTGGTGCCTGGGGAGCAGGGCAGTGCAGGCTCACCTACAGGGAGTCCACCTCACCTTTGCCTCTTGCACTTCTGCCCAGCCCTGCGGTGTGGTGGCAGGAGCACCGTCACCATCACCACCAGTGCCTCCTACTAAGCCTCTGACCCTCTCGTCTCAGCCATGTACATCCCTGGTCCTGCCCCAGGTGAGCTGTGCCCAGTGCCCCCCAATACCCAGTGTCATTTCTGTCCCCTACCAGCAGCAAGAGGCCCCACGGGGACCTTGCCAATCCACCCCCCAACACCCCCTCGTTGTTGCAGCTGGACATCCCCCCCAAGGTGGCCCCGAAGCCGACAGCAGCCAGAAGGTGACCTGGGACATGTCCGTCACTGCGACAGAGGAGGTGTGGGTGCTGGCACTTTGGCAGGATGGCTGAGGGCCGCTGTGTCTTGTGTCACCGGTACTTGAATCGCTTGCTGGACCTCCCCGGACAGCATCCATGTTTACAGATATTCGAGTTGTGCCTTAACAGACTTTGTAGCTTTATGAATTGCCCAGACAGCCATGAGCTGGGGGCTCAGTGTCAGAGGGAGACCAGCAGCAGGGACAATGCTGACACCACTGTCCCCCCAGGAACCCCCCCCCCCAAACAATGCCTGTTTTTCTCCCCCAAGCCCCTCTTGGTGCCGCTGATGGGACAGCTCTGATTTGGAGGCCAGCCTGGGTTGTTACGGGCTGTCCTGTGCTCTGGGTGCTGCTGCCTTCTCCCTACACGTAGTGAATGTGTCGTTCCTCACATACCATCCCTGTTGAGGCCACGGTAAGGAGCTCTTGGCCCTAAACACACTGGGGTGGCACAATGGGGATGCTGTGTAGAGCTGACACTGTAGCCAGGGACAGCCGCACCACACATCTTGCCAGGGGCTCTGGCAGGTCCGAGCCAGGCTTGGCTTCACTGTGGTGTCCCTCCCCACCAGGTTTTTAGCTCTGAAGTTACCACTCAAGCTACTGATCTCTTGAAATAAGATTTCCCCTGTGCGTTTTTACTGTGGCTGTTAATTTAAGATGATTACATGATCGTTTTGAGCCATTTGTTGTGAAATTGATCCTCCCCCTTTTTTTTACATCATTTAGGCTGAGGGCTTTTATACAAATAAAGACTGAAGACAGTGGTGGCTTGGGGTGTCACATCATAGCTTTGGGCAGGAGGGGGAACACGATACACCACATCGTACCAGAGCCATGTGAGGACAGCTCTGGGCTGCAGGGCTCAGTGCTAATTGTGCTTAGCAAGAAGGTGTGGATGGTGGGCAAGGGCAAAGTGCTCGAGCTGAATTGGATCCTGTGCCAGAGGTGCAGGGGCCAAGTGCCTTCTCCCAGTTGCAGGCAGTTAGATCAGCACGGTGGTCAAAAGAAAAGCCCATGGGTCCCTTACATCTCTGCCCAAGGACCCTGCCCCTGGGAAAGGTTCCATGCTAGATCCGTATGAATCACATGGCTGCAGCATGCGTGGCAGCCCAGCTCCCACCCTGAGCTCTGGGGGTGGAGGGTAGAGACAGAACAAGCTGTAAATACCATGTTCACTGCACAGCTCCACCATCCTGTGGCTCTCTTTGAGCTTGGCAAAGCTTGGGATGCTTGAGGGGCTTCCAGTGTTGCAGTCAACAGGAGACGCACCGGAGGCAGCATTACTGCTGTGTGAGCAGCAAAAAGCGACACCAGCTCTAAGACACACAAAGCCACCAAAGAAATGGTAACAAAATAGTTTTATTGTTTTTATAAAAAGAACACAACACTGTGCATGTAAACTTGAACATATGTATAGTGCTTTTTATAAAGAAGGTGCCGATCCAGGAGCAAGCCCCTCTAGTCACAAAAGCATGCAGGCCCTTCTGAACAGAGAGAAAAACCAGTTCAAAGCCATGTTCCCCATTACATCCACGTTCTCACTCAGCCCTCCCAGCTGAGCGAGAAGCAAAGCCCATCCCAGGTGTCAAGGCCACGCTCATTCAGCTGCCAGCCATGGCACCTCACCCTCTGCACATCCACTCAGGCTTCTCCATCAAGTGGGGTTGGAGGCTTTTGTGCAGGGTACCGAGCATCATGCAGATATTGCTGCAGGATCGCAAACCCCAGGAGCATCGATCACCGGTCCACAAGACAAGGGGTAGAGGTGGCAGATGCACACCTGGCCAGATGGGGACAACATTTAGCCAGAGTGCCAGCCACTGGTGGCAAGCCCACACACACACCTGGATGGCTGCAGGGGCAGGAGATGGCTCAACCCTTCCTGCACTAGCTACCCTTCTCCCTGTGTGGGGGTCTTACTGTAGCTATCTGCAAGCTGCTTTGGTGTCAGTTCGAGGTTGCCTGATGCCCTTGCTCCCCAGAACCTCCAGGCTAGCATAACCCACCCTTGTCTGCTCACCTGTGGCATGACCCCTGGGGTCTGATGCCAGCAGTAAGCAATGCCTAACCCCAGGCAATTCTGTAACCCCTCTAAGGACGGCCTCTGTTCACAGAAAGCCTGCATTCATCTCACAAGCCAACCAAATTGACAAGGAGAAGCCGTGTTTCTGCTGCAAAGCAACTGCTGCAAGCCAGCAACACTGAAGAGCTGAGATGTGACTCCACTAGCTCCTAAAAGGCCTTCCCACAGGGAAAAGGGGGTCCTGTAAATCCAACAGTACTTCCAGAAGCCACTCCAGTCACCACAGCCACAAAGCATGCTGCCACCCCACCTCTGGCCTGTACCCTTCCCCAGGGGCAGGCCCTGCCGGGTTTAGAAAGGCTAACTCTGTGCCTGCCTGTTCCTCTCCCATCACCAGCCATGGGATTTCAGCACCCTTCCTGCTTCCCCACCTCCACGAGGAGTCCTCAGGGCCCTCAGCAATCCCTGGCCATCAGCACCTTTCCATCTCTGCTCTGCAGCAGGACGACACTGCTTGCCAAAGCCTTTGGCAGCAAAGAGACAAGCTCCCCTTGCAAAAGCTCTGCTTGGCAGTCCCCAGGCATTGCATCTGTACATTGCACAGAGGCATGCAACCCATGTGCCATGCACATGCATCCTGAAGCAGAGTAATAACTAGGCATTGGGAGTCTGCCGATGGAGGAAAGAAAGGGTCAAAATATCCCTGCTCTATTCCAGAGATGGATGAGAAGCAGCTGGGCAGGAACTGAGAAAGGGTAAGGCACCCTATGTTACAGAACTTCCTCAGAGGGTGACACCACCATCCTTTCAGCCAACGAAGCTAAACAGCATAAGCAAAATAGCACTGGAAGGACTGACGCACACACAACTACCTGGGGAGATCATTAGCAGACATGTTCATGTTGTTCATTCTGGATTGAATGCTCCACCAAGGCAAAAGCTAAGTAAGTTCCTTCCCTTGCCAGAAGACTGTAGATGGTGCTATGGACAGAAAAGCGAGAACGTACAGATATCCAAGGCACGTGGAGGAGAGGTGGTCTCTGAACATGCAGTGGGTTAAGAGGCAGACAGCACTGCAAGCAGGGGCATGGCCTTCTGGCTCAGGTCTTTGCCAGTGGCTTCTCCAGACATCATCTTCTGAGACTGTCACAGAACACAACAAGAAAGAGGTTCTAGAAACAAGCACATCCTCATAGGCAAAGGGGAGCATGGAAGAAAAGAGGAAAGCAGATTATACAAACAGATTTCATCCCCCACAAGGAAATTCACCTTTGCTGCATGCCTCTTCTCTCACCCTAAAGTGATACACAGGGAGCAGGGAAATGGGTACATCACAACACATGCCAGGGGAGGAGGTCATCCCGCCAGCATCGCTGATGAGTCAAAAGCCTGGGAGGCAGCAAAGCCCAGCCAGTGCCTGCGGGACTGGAGACAGACTCCCCACTGCAGCTGGTCAAGGATGTACAAGGCAGGTCCAGCTTCTTGGAGTGATGAATGCTGCTCTGGGGAGTGGCAATGCCCTGCCAGCTTTGCAGCTGAGGAATCAATCTGCTGCAGGGCAGGGTCAACTGCACAAGTGGGATGGAGAGTGCAAAGCAGCACTGGGCTGGACAGGCTGCCTGCTGACCTCAGGCACCTGGTTCTCTGCCTGGCAGTGGTCTGTAACAGAAGGCCATCTGAGGAGCAGGATAATGACAAGACTCCTGCACTCCACCCCAAGAATTTCTTGCATCTCTCATCACTTCTCTCCCTTTGCTTTGCTTTGCAGCAAGTCAAAGCCATGGAAATTCAGCACCCTTTCTGTGGTGAAAAGACCTAGAGGGAAGCTGCAGTCTGACCAAAGATTTCCCAGCACTGGACCCTCTGTTCCCAACCAGCTGCTCTGAGGTGTTCCATGCACTCTGAATTCTGGTTTACGGAGCAAGGTGAGACCCAGCCACCCAGGTGAAGTGTACTGCAGTCAGTCATGGCCACCCAATGTGAGGCTCTTGCTTGGAGAAAGGGAGTTACAGAACCCCATCAGAGACTGCTTGCTCTGAGTTATCTACTTTCCACTGCCTACAGGAAAGGAAAAGTTTATGGCTATGCAGATCCTATTCAAATAATCTATTCCACACCAAACCACTCCTTGCTGGGTCTTGCCCTGAGCAGGAACAGGCAGCCTCTGCTGGCCAACAACAGAGTCCTTGAGGAGAGTTATGTCCCGTAGGCATACATCTGCCTTGGAGTCCACAAAGTGAAGCTTCCCCGGCAAGACGAAGGAAAACTCTTTGCTTAGCCTCAGCGAGAGCACTGTGGAACAACCACTGCGCAGCCACGTCGCACTCAAAGCCACATATCCTACCTCAAGGGTAATGCTTGCTAAATAATTGCACCTACTGCAGAAGGCTTTCCTGGTGTCCGTCTTTTAATATTCCAGTATAGGTATGTTAGTACAGGATTATCCCTCATTTGGAAGCACCAATTTAATAGGGAAGAAACGGAAGAGGCAGAGCACTTGCAACGTGCTGCTAGAAGAAAATCAACCCAACTGCCACCTATATGCAAGATGTCCACATATGCCACATCTGCCCCACCAGCACAGGGCAACATCCCCATTCACAGCTGGGTAAGCTGTCAAACTACACCAGGTCTCTTTCTACCTCTGTCAGCCAGTACTTTCCTTTGGTTTGAGGTGGCTTTCTGCAGAGGTGTCTGGGACTTCCTGTGAAGAAAGGCTGGTTTCTTGGGCAGTCCTCAGTTCAGCTTGCTGAAAGGCACAGGAATCCAGAAACACATTGGGGATGCTGTCACCAAAATACAGCTTGCTGTTCGTAGCTATTGCCTGATACTTCATTAGTTCCAGATACTCTGGGGTAAGTTTCAGCTACAAAAAAGAAACCAGAGACTGTAAGAGACAACTTTCTAGGACTGGCATCATTAGATTTCGTCTCAGGTAGCTGCTTCCTGGAAATTGGAATGTGGGCTGTTAAATCAAGTGTTTTTTTTTTCAATGCTGCCCACCTGAACCTAGTCTGTGCAGAGGAAGAGTAAGCAAGTCCTCTTCTGATCAGCTTTCAAGTGCTCACCTTGTTGGAATCAGCCAGCTTCCGAGCAGTGTAATACTCTGCATCTGCTTTTGCTTTCTCTCTTGCTAAGAATGCAGCATCTAACACAGCAACAGAGGATGGACAGGAAAAGAAGCATTAGCAAGTGAACAAGTACAGCATGCCCAGCATGGGACAAGATGACCCAGGTGTACCTGCGACAGCTCTGCTGCCAGGCACCTCCACTTCTGGCTTCTTGGAGAGGTAATCTCATGCTACTGCACCCTTTATTATTTTTGTAGGACAGTGCTGCTTGTGAGCCCAGTTTGGGGTTTCTCGACCCGCAACCACCCTTAGGCTGAAAGATGTCCCCAGCAGCATGCCAGCACCATGGTTACCTTCAATCTCAGAAATTCGCTTCTCAGTTTCCTTCTCCATAATCTTCTGTTGATAGTGAATCCTGGCCACCTGAGCAGCCTTCTCTGCCTCTGCAATCACAACAGGCTCATCTCAGATATTCGCTTCTCAAGGCCTGAGCATCAGCACCCTGACCCCAGCCCTGGTCAGGGACATGCTGCCACGCAAGTGATTTGCCCTCCGCTGCCTCCCTTTCTGCTTGGGTCCTATGGTCCTGTATAGGTTCAGTGCATTTATGCTTCAAGCAACAGTTACAGAAGGACAATAGTGCTGATGCTTCTAGTACTGAACTGTCTGACACTCCTTTTACAAGTATGTCAACGTTCCCTGACTTGGGGACATTTTAAAGCCCAATCAGTTTTGCTGGCAGAGCCGTTAACTCTTGACCTGTTCCAGCAGCAGCCGTGCTGTAGGATGGAGGCACTCTTTGCTCTGCTGCTGTGGGGAGGGAGGTGGGAAGTAGATACAGCAACATAAACACTCCTGTTTTCTACTGTCTCTGACTGTTGGTGCAGCTTCCATCAGGACAAGGTCCTGTACCAGCTTCCTGGGGGATGCAGGAATGGAAACTGTCTAGCCGCAGTCTGCTGGTACTGACTGCTCACTTACCAATAAGCGCTTTTTTCCGGTCTGTCTCTGCCTCCTTCTCTACTACCTTCTGCTTCTGGGCTGCAATGAGCAGCTTGGTCTTCTCAGCCTCCCTGCAGGGCAAAAGACAACACTGCATGAAAACAGAGCAGGGGAGCAGTTCTACAAACACGGGCACTAGATGCCTGGGTGGGAAGATGTTGACCAGATGTCAGTAGCATTCCCTTGCAGCAATGAAGGCTAGCTCTGTCTTCAGCTGCATGAACACATGCATTGCCAGCAGATCAATGGAAGGGATTATTCCTCCTCTTTATTTGGCACTGGTGAGGCCACATCTGGACACTGCATATGGTTTGAGGCCCCCCACTGCAAAGGAGACATCAACAAACAGAAGCAAACCCGGGGAGGTTCTGGTGATGGTGGGTGGAAAACATGTACATGGCTGGGGGGGGGGCGGTACGTGTGGCCAGGATGCAGAAGCAGGGCTTGCTCAGCTGCAGGCAAGGAGGCACCAGGGTCCCGAGGGCATCTCCTCTGGCTCAAGGGGGTCCTGGAGATGCTGGGGCCAGACCCTGCTCCCAAGGGTACAGTGAGAGCACTGGAGGCACCAGCACAAGTTGTAGCACCAGACACAGCCCCGAGGCGACAGCCCTTCCCATGCAAGCAGGGCGTTTCTGCCCTCGGAGACAACCCTGATGCACTGGGATACAGCCCCAAGGAACTGTGGTGTTGGGCCTGCTTTGGGAAGGGGTTTGGACAGGAGATCTCCACAGGTCTGTATCAAACTAAAATCTTTCTATGATTCTTTAAGTTTGCAGACAGGAGCTTGCAAGCAAAGCACAAGGACTCCAGAACCCTGAATTAATTTTATCAATCTTCTACAGGTTCTCTGTAGATCAGTGTCCCCTCCATATGGGAGCAGTAAGGTAGCCTTGCTACAGACTAACCATCTAATAACCATGAAAGGCTAAAAGGCTTCAGAGTGAAAGAGATACGGAAATGGAAAAAGACTGCACAGGTGTACCTAACCAAGCAACTGCATGGCTAGAGTCCACCTCTCACCTTCTGAACACGAGGTTAGTCTTCTAACAATACACTTATGCCTTCCAAACCAATTCATACAGTTTTAGGTGTTGCTACTCACATGAGCTCAAAATTTCTTCGGATGGCTTCTGGGATTTTGGGTTTCGTAACACGAACAGCCTATGGAAAAAAAAAAGTGGGTGCATTTTAGATTAAACATTTTGATGAGATCTGCATAGCTACGAAACGTCTTTGCAAAACTGGACATCTTCCAATTAACCCAAGACCACACACAGAGGATTCCAGTCCTTGTGTACAACACAGTTGAGTACAGCCACTTTTAGACAAGTACCTTACATTTTATTTCCTGTCTCTGCACTTTTAATGAAACCAAAGTGATCAAGTAATGAATGTGGAAAAGACTCCTAAAGAGGTTCACCAGCTCTGTTAGAAGCCCAGCTCTCCATCCCACAGATGGGAAGACTCCTCAAGCATCAGCAGACAACAGTTCCCAAAATAGTGCTCAAGAAAGGGGCTCACCAACCCAATGAAATTAAATTGCAGGAGTAAGAATTGCAAACAGAGGCAGAGCCACAAGCTCAGTAATGAGTTTTCTAGGAGAAAAGCTTGCAGAAGCTACCATGCAATGACAGACATTGCAGTGAAGACAGGAGAGCAGCAGGGCATGTGAGGCAGCTGGGCACAGCTGCTGCATGTGACCGCTGATCACCAAGAGTGATTTGCATGGCAATACTGATACCACGTGGCCAGAGGCAGAGCCGGTTGCTGAGCTGCTCTGCAGAGGGCTCCCTCTGAAACAGGAAGGAAACATCTAGAGATAAGACCAAGAGCTGATGCCTCCCAGCCCATGTGCTGCCTGGTTCATTAGGAAGCTTTGCAAGATGGAGATTAACACAGTCCATGGCAGTACAACGGCTTCACAACCCTCCTGTTCCACCTCCACTGCAGGCCTAGCACTGAACCTGCTGCTCACTTCTCTCTGGGGCCAACAAACCTGCAAAGAACAGATCTGAACTTCCACAGAGGGGAACATCACACGGGCACATCCGAAACAAGTCTTTGCAGGTGGTAAGAGAAAGGGAAACGTTTGTATGACAGGTACTCCAACCCTGTTACACGCATCCTGCCTGGAGAGAAGCAGCCAGCCTGGCATCACAAGAAGACACTCAGGAACAACTGCTGCTTCTCTAAACAAGCAAAGCAAGCAGATTTATGGGACATCAGACCGGAACAACTTTCAGCGAAAGGATTTTTTTTTAAGATCCTGACAGGAACAAAGCCTCTCCAAGTCCCTGGAAAGGTTCTGCATGCAGAAAGCTCACCTTGAAGCAACTCCCTCATGCTCCCAGCCACAGCAGGCTGCATAGGGGTATATTATTTCTACCTCTGTAATACCACCTGCACCAAAACAAAGACTGGTTTCCAGAAGCGTGGCTTTTCAAACATGGTCAAAGATTCCTTTTCACAGTTATTAGGAACCTCCCTTGCTGGCCGTAACCTTTCAAAGATAAGTGAGTAGCTTCACAATGTCAGGAGGCAGCAACTCAGACCCCTTGGATGCATCCCCCCTGGTTCCACCCATTTGTGTATTCCCATCTGCCTAAGTGGTTTCTATGCTCAATCATCTTCTACTGCAGGCAATGCTTTACCTCTGCAGACTCTGGCAGCAGGGTAAGGACCTGGGCAGTCTGAGGGCAGGCCATGCTGGAAAGAAGTGATGGGCAAAGAAGGTGCCAAGTACGTGAGCCTTTTCCATGTTCTTGGCCACCACGTCCCCTGCCCCACAGTAGGCCCATGGCTTCTTGAGCCTTCCTCTCGCTTGGATGCGCCTCTGAAGCCCTTTATGTTGCCCTGCACATCCACCATTAGGTCCAAGCCCCAGCTCACCTATCCCCTTTTGTAGGCTTTTCACTTTTCAGCTCAGCTCGGAGCACTGTGTTCATCCATACCAGCCTCCTATCTCACCTGCTAGACTTTCCACAATTTGGGATGTCCTTGACAGTGAAGCAGACTCCTGCTCCCCTTGGCCATCCATGGTAGTCACTCATGGGACCCTGCCAAACAGATCTTACACAAAGTGAACTCTGTTCTCTTGAAGTCCAGGCCTATATATTCTCCTGTTCATATTGCTTCTCTAAGGACCTTGAACTTACCACCTCACAGCTGCTACAGACAACACTGCTATCTGACTTCACCTCTGAACCAGATCTTGCTTCTAAAAGGTCCAGCAGAGCATCTCCTACAGTCAGCTGTACTCACCAGTGCCAAAATCTGCATTCAACACCCTTCAGAAAATCTGGTGTTGCCTGCAGCCAACCCTTTCTGCCCTTCCAAAAAATATGTCAGTGGTTAAAGCTCTCCATGAGTACTAGTGATAATGATGCTTCCTCTGCTTCTCCACATGCAGCTTTGCCTCCTTCATTCTTCGCCCAGCTAGGGTTAAGGTCTGTAACAGAAAAGGACCACACCATACCCAGCGTTTGCCTGGTCTTTACCTACACGGTGTCTCATCTCTCGTGAGCTATCCCCAACAAGCCACGGGACTGCAAACAGGCATAGGTTTCCAGTTGCACATTTTTGTTTCCCAAGATGCACCCGTTTGTGTCCAGACACATAGGAAAAGCCCCAGACTGTGCTGCTATATGAAGGAAAGTGCAAAAGCCAGCCCTATGACACTGTCCCTAGACACTTTCTTACTATCCACTGGCCTCCGCTTCTCTTAGAATCATAGAATATCTTAGAATCATAGAATACTGGAAGGGACCCATAGTGATCATCAAGTCCAGCTCCTGGCACCGCACAGGTCTACCCAAAAATTCAGACCATGTGACTAAGTGCACAGTCCAAATGCTTCTTAAATTCAGACAGGCTTGGTGCAGTGACTACTTCCCTGGGGAGCCTGTTCCAGTGTGCGACCACCCTCTCGGTGAAGAACCTCTTCCTGATGTCCAGCCTAAACCTCCCCTGCCTCAGCTTGACACCATTCCCACGGGTCCCGTCACCGGTGACTAAGGAGAACAGGTCGGCGCCTGCCCCTCCACTCCCCCTCGTGAGGAAGCTGTAGGCTGCGATGAGGTCTCCCCTCAGCCTCCTCTTTTCCAGGCTGAACAGGCCAAATGATCTCAGCTGCTCCTTGTACGTTTTCCCCTCTAGGCCCTTTACCATCTTTGTAGCCCTCCTCTGGACACTCTCCAACAGTTTTACATCCTTTTTGTCCTGTGGTGCCCAGAACTGCATACAGTACTCAAGGTGAGGCCGCACCAGTGCGGAGCAGAGCGGGACAATCACTTCCCTTGACCGACTAGCAATTCCAACTCTTCAGACTGTGGTCAACGTTCCACTTAGGAAATAAAGTTTTTTTATCAAGCAACTTGGAGGATTCGTCAAAGTTTCATCTACATTAAATAGTTTTAATAGAACCTTGAAATAAATGCTGTTAAATCCCTCTAACACCGCCTTTTCAATAATGAATTGGGAGGGACCCTTTATCAGGGAGTGTAGTGATAGGACAAGGAGTAATGGCTTTAAACTAAAAGACGGTAGATTTAGATTAGATGTAAGGAAGAACTCTCTACTTACGAGGGTGATGAGACAGTGGCACAGGTTGTCCCAAGAAGATGTGCATGTCCCATCCCTGGAAGTACTCAAGGCCAGCCCAGATGGGGCTTTGAGCAGCCTGATTTGGTGGAAGGTGTCTCTGCCCATGGCAGGGGGCCTGGAAGTAGATGATCTTCCAGGTCCCTTCCAACCCAAACCATGCTATGATTCTATGAATTATTAAGAAATAATAAGAAAAGATCTGAGCTTTTCATCATGATGGTAATTTTGTTTTATGATAATCCACCATAGGAATGCTGTGGACAATGTACAGTTGGATATTTGGAAGAGCAGAGCCATCTCATCTTTTTTGGTAAGATACTGCCTGTGGTTGACTCTTGTCAACAGAGCAGCCTATGGCAAAAATAAGCCTTAAAGCCGGAAGTAATATTTATTGCAGCACTTCATATGCTGCCAAAGGGAGGCCCTCTATCCCTGCACAGCCAGCTTAGCTAAATGTGGCAATAAGAATTGCAAAACAGATTTAGTTTCATTCTTCCCCACAGTGGAAGTTTCCAGAGATTTCCATTTTAGCCCTTGCAAGCCTAAGGTTTTCCCAGTTGGTTGCCCTGAACTTCAACATCACAAAAACTGGCAGGTCCCATAGCCTGACTTAGACTAAAGATGATTTTCTAACATTAAACATGAACAGAAAATCAACCAGGATTCACAGCATTTCAAAGTGGTAACTGTTACATGGACAGTCTTCAACTGACAAACCTCACATCTCCAGGCTCAACTATTTCACGAGGTGGAAAACAGAAGCAAGAAACTTCTTCAATCCAATAAAACGTGAGCAAATGAGAGGTGGGGAAAAAAAAAAAGTTTCGTTAGGCAAGGAACCTACCTGGATAGTAAGACCTGGCGCCATGACATTGAGATCTTTCTGCAGGGCCAGCTTCAGATTCTCATCTATCTGATCTGTTTGGAGGACAAGAGAGAGACCAGTTAGCTTTTATCACCATTTCTCCTACACCTTGTGTGGCAACAAGTCAGCTGGCTTTGAAGAGGCATCTCTATGGTGCAAGATAAAAAGACTTTCTGAGTACATTGCTTCCCTTCCTATACTCCCTGGAAAATATTCCCAAGAGTAGAGCCATAAGAACCACACACTAGTGTCTCTGGAAAAGTTTAACTACTGAAGAACTCATGATACCTGAGCTGAGGGTAAGGGGCTTTCAGGGTCTCAGAAAGCAAACATACCCAGAGCCCACAGCAGAAGTCCATCCCTCCCTAGCCAGAGCCATGCCAACCCCATTGCCAACAGCAAGCTCTGCCTTAGGTCTTGAGGGACATGCTGGATCCAATACTTGCTACTGAAAAAAAAATGTATTTCTGTCACTTCCAAGCTCCAGGAAGGTTTTTCCACTAAACTGGACAGTTACAATGGAATTAAACTGCATGTACCATCAGAAAACTCCTCTCTGACTACAGATATTTGGCAAGTCCGAGTATAGCATTCAAAGATCTACTGTTTCTTAACATTAGAAGTCTGACAGCCTTTCACCTTACAAAGTGATAAATCCATTTTCCCCTGCTCCTTCCCTCAAGAAGGAACATAATGCTGTTATGTCTTTGGAGCCACGGGTATATGCCAAGGTCAGGGCACTGGATCCCAGGAGCAGAACATTAAATGGGATAATTCCTGAATGACTGATACCCCCTTGTGAAAAAACTAGAGCAGTGCAATGAACTGCAAGCATATCCCTTCTGGCTCTTCCCTGCCAACAGTCAGAATTAAGCTTTTAAAGTAAAGAAGTTAATTCAGCAACAGGCTGAAAAATATAAGTGAACAAGACAGAAGCATCATCATAACGAAGACAATGAGCATGACTCCATGCACAATAGCAGAGAAGCTACTTAGTATATCCAGAACTCAGTCCTAAGTGGAAGGGGACAAATCAAATTGCACATATAGACGGGGTAAGACAAAAGAAATCCAAATCATTAAGGAGTGAACCTAAAAAGGAAGTGGCATACAGATATATAAGGAGATGGTTTCTAGACTACAACTTCAGTACCGAGGCTGTTTGCTCACAGGACACTGCTGTAACATATTCCACAGCAGAAGAGGGAGCCTACACAGACCTCGGTGGGTGTGTCCGGCTGCCATCCACTTACCAAACAGCTCGATGTATACTTCCTGAAGAGTATGAGCACTGCAGAACTGATTCAGCTCATGATGAATTTTATTGAAGATCAAGGTCTTATCGTAGTCCGCAGTGTAATTTTTCACAATATCATACACTGAGGAAATAAGAGAATTATCACAGCTCACCACCAGCATCGATCGCATCCAGTGACTCCGTTGACATGTACTGCTTTCTGCAATGCCTGAACCTCAAAATGACAGCTCAAGACATTAGGAAAGTAGTGCAGCACTACTCAGCAAAGACATCAGGAAAGTAGTGCAGCAGTAGGTCACCAGAGAGGTGGGGGACCGCCATCTTTAGATGTGTCAGGACTTGGTCGGACACAGCCACAACTGCCCAGACTGGCTGTTCGTGATATGCCTGCTGCAAGTGGGAGGGAGGTCAGAGGAGAAACCCACAGTGGTCCTCTCCACAAGCACTGCTGGGGTTATATGACTTCAAAGAGATGAGTCAATACAGCAACACATTTTGTCAAACATTGTCCTGTTTTATGATCAGCAGAAACAAATGAAGCCCGTCCAGGACCCACATGTATAGGAAAGGACACTAGAAAAAAGTGGAAAAAAAGCATAATTCCCACAACTGTAACAAGAAAAATGCCTCAATAACACAAGAGTTTTGCATTAAACTATGCTGCTGAAGAAAAGCTGTCTGGGTCTTTGGGCTTGGCAGCTGGTGAAATAAGTTAAGAAGCTCCTACATGGGATTTGCCTTTGTAATGGTCTCAGTAGTTGAGCTGGCAAGCAGCTGGGAGCTTTGCTGTGTACACTGAGTTTCACAGGTCTGCCTTCTCTTCAGCTCCAAGAAATAGGATTGCTCTAGCACTTGCCACAAGCAGCCTAACACGCACAGGTATAAAATCCTTCAGGGGAGAAGCAGTCCTAGAATTTACTGTCATCTCCGCAAATCTATGGCTCTTTGAAAAGCTTGCAGACACAAATATGAAACTAAGTGATGGGAACCACAAAGGTACTAAGACAGAAAAAAAGGAAGCAGTGTTGCAAACCAAGACAGAGCTGCTAGAGGATGAGTGAAAACAGTCACAGTGCTGCTTGTTGAAACAGGACAGGAAAATACCTGCATATGGTGCCAATTTATTCACAACTTCTATTCGGTCAATGTAGATCATAACACCGCCACTACAAGTGAAAAAGAGAGTTAATGGATTACTAATTAAATTGCTAACACTGGTCTGCATTTAAAGCAAAGTTGTCTTTTTTCACTTTTTTACCAAACTGTTGGAAACTTGCAGTTAATTTTTACCCAGAACAATTCTGACCTCTTGAGCATTTTGCAATCAGATGGCAGCAAGCAAGCCCCAGCTTTGCACAGACTGGTCCCTCTCTCTGCATAAATCAAAAGCCTGTTTCAACAAGTCTGCAAGTCAGCTTTCACTTCACCTTATCTCCTACTCAACCAACAAAAGGAAAATACCCTCAAACAGGAACGTAGCTGCAACCATCAGAAAGGTGGAGTCCAACACAACGAAGGGAAGGCAGCAAGGACAGCAGGTAACACCTGCTGCAAGCAGCAGGGCAGCCGCTGTTTTACACAAACTGGAGACAGATTGCAGCTCTTGCTGCAGAAAACAAACAAACAAACAAACAAACCCTCCAGATGCTGATAGGAAGGAACCCACGGCCCTCCTGGTGAGACCAGGCACTGTCAGATGGGCCAGAGAAAGTTGGCAGGGCTTGGTCTCACGAGTACTTCCAAATGCTAACAGACTACTGGAGCTACTGCTCATACTCCAGAGCAACAGCAGTGACAATCCAAAATAGAAGAGAAAGCTCTGAGCCAGCCCCCAAGGAAGACTCACTAGCTATTTATTTTAAATCTGTGGCACTAGATGGGAATAAACCATCATCAGCACATGGACCTCCTGATCCTAATGAGGTCTCCAAACTTGCCTCTGTCCGAGGCATCAAGAAGCATCCAGTACACTTCCACTCCCTTTCACTACCTTAGCCTCTCCTAGAGCTCATCCCTACCTTTAATTTATGAAATTAAATGCCATTAAATTCAGGCCTTGTTTATGACACAGGTGAAAAGCACATACTCTGCAGTGTAGAAAAAACAAACTTGCAACAGCTCTTAACTCTCTCAAGAGCACGTTTTTAAAGTATGATACTCTCTCAGTTTTACCCTCTGTTGAAAGGCAAGGCACAAACAAGAAGTTTTAGCAGAAACCATTAAGAGTCAGCTGCTCTCTAGATGTGGATCTCATCCGGCTCCAAACTAAGACTCTCTTGTGTTTTAACTCAGATGTATTCCCCACAACAAACTTGGTTTCTTATTTTGCACTTCTTAATCTCCATCAGTCAAAAGTTAAGCTTGCAGAAAAATTACCTTGCCAGTTTTAAGCCAAATCTTATTGCAAGTGGGCAGATTGAAACAGGGAATCATTTCTGCGTTCTTTTAGGAGAGGTCTGCCAGGCACAGCCCCCGTAGCTTGTTCTACAAACCACTGTGCTTCACAGTAAGCTGCTAGTTGAAAAAAATGATCGACTGCACTTGTCTGCTGGGAGGTAAAAACCAGCAGAAAAGACCTTCATGGCTGAAGAGAGACTTACTTCCTGGTGAGATAATACTCTAAGGAGAATTTCTCTTTTTTTTTGCTCAAGATTTCTTTCTAGGCCATGGTCATTCCTACTGGCTCTCTTAAGAATTATTATTACTTTTATTTAAGACAGGCCTTCAAAGTCCTTCGCAGATGTGTCAAGCTATATGAGCAGTTATAACAACATAGTATGTGCATTTTTCTCCATCTCATTTGTTCTGCACTCTAACTGTCCCTCCATGCTCAAAAAAATGACTATTTCTCATTTCAAGTGACTTCCAACAGCATTCCGCAGGATTTTCTGAACCTGATGATTTCTGAATCCTAATGATTTGCTCCAGTCACCTCACAATGCTTCCACAAGGACAGGGAAATCCAGTTACCATCCTGGCTTATCTTCAAAACATCCTGGTGAGGAACCATAGCAGAAAGTGTGGGTTTCTTCCACCGCAACCCCCCAGTAGAGCAATGCTGCACATTTTAATACTGGGGTCCTTTTTGCATTTCAATTTTATGGGGCTATTAGAAGCAAAATGATAACATCTCATGCAATCCGTCTCCTGTGCAGCATGCATATGCAACTCCTCATCACCTCACGTGCAAGAAAGGCACCTCAGGTCAGAAAGGACTGCCTGCTGACCCTAAACCAACCAACACTATCTATAACTCTTCCAAGGATCCCAGCCACCAGTGTGGGTCAACAGAGGGGGCATAAGCGAGCATGCCCGCTGAATAGGCAGGCCACTTCCTTCCTCACTGACGGTGCAAGCCTACAAAGTAGTTAACACTGAGTTTTACATTCAGCCAGCTGTTGAAACATCTCATCTAACATTGGGCAGTGTGGATGGTCCTTTGGACCTTGCTGATGTAGATCCAGGAGCCAAACCAGACTGTAACACACTGTCCTTAAGATGAGCACCTCAGACAAGATCTCCTCGCAAACAGCCTGGTACAGAGGATACTGGTAATCTACTGGGCTGCAGGAGATAGCATCCTGGGCAGTTTGGGGACAGTTGTTCTTGCAAAGCACCATGCGCTGATTTGAGATGAGAATCCAGCTGCTTTACTTGTGCTTGGCACCTACAGCTTAAATGCCATCTCGGACAACAGTCTTCCCATTTCAGCAACTGACTTCCACTCGAAAAACACCCCAATTTACGAAAGCATGCTCCTTGCCAGATGCAAGGCAGGGTGACTCTTACAGCGCAGCTCCCGCAGGGACCTCCAGTGCCTACAACTCTGCACCATAGTTTCCGCAGCCTCTCATGCACTGGAATTTGCAGCCTCTGTAATGGTGACTCACGGGGCCCAAGGTCCTCACGTCAGAGCTGCTCACGAGGTTGGTCAGATAGAGCAGCCCTGAACTGAGCAGGCTCTTTAGTCAGGGAGAGAGGAACAAGAAGAAATCTATAGGAAGTCTGAAAGGAGAATCAGCACATTGGCTATGTGCATCTGGGAGAAGTTTAAGCATGTGGCAGTTTGCTGTATCATCTAAGAGATGAAACCAAGAAAAGCTGCAGGGAACACAGCTAGAAAGAGACCCATGGTAGCGATGTCTCTGCTACAAACCTTCAGCAGTACCTGTCAGCCCTAGTCACAAAACAAGATGCTCTTATTTTATTCTGGGTACTGCTAAAAAAAAAAAAAAAACAGTAAAAAAAAGCCATCCCTAACTTTACAGGACAGGTGAAAACGTACAGGGAATGCTACAGGAGACTGACATACACTAGCAGGCATTTCAGCAGAACTTAGCCTTGTACATTTCAGGATTTTAGCTTGTGCCAGGCCAGGAGAAGTCAAAGGAAGAACTAAGGATGCTGCCATAAAAGAGGCTATAAAAAAACCAAACCTTCAATGCTCACTGCTAGAGCTGACCACAGACAAGACCAGACCAGGTTAGGTAATGACAGCATATAAAAACAAGGCTTAAAGGTTAGACCTGATAAACCTAACACATCCACTTGCAATCTGCACAACACATTTTTCCACAGGACTAGCTAACAGGGATCCATCCCAGCGCAGCATTCCTCTAGCACTCTGTGTTCCTGCCTAGAATCTTAAGCACAAGCACAACTCTCACATGTTTGCAAACAAACATCTAATACTACAAATAAAACATCTATAATATTAATACAAATAAAACATCTAATGTTACCTGGGTAACAATACTACTTAGTGTCTTGGCTATTTACTGTTTCTTGGCATGGTAAAACCTGTACCACATTTAGCATGAGCCCTTCCAGTTAAGTTTGTAAGAAAAATGCCACTTATCTAATTCTCTCATGCAATATTTGACTAAACTATTCTCAACCTGTTTATTATATTACTCAAGTAATACGTTCAGTGAAGTATTCTTCAAGTCAGTTCTTTGGAATACATTGCTCTTCTACAACTAGTTTCTTGAGCTCTCCTGATTTCTCCTTTATTTCAGAGATAACAGACATGCTGTGAGGAAACTGCTGAACTTCCCAAGGAACTGAGCACGCATTTTCTTGTCAGGGAAAGTCAGAAGTCTCACACACTAGAGGCAATCACATAATTGATTTTCTTCATGGCTTAAAGCACATAATACCTGCTATAATGAACTGGTTTTAGTCTCTGGGGTGACAGCTGTTTTATGGAAAACATGCATCTGGTGCCAAAATATTTTAAAACCTCTATTAAATATATTCGTTTAATACTGCCAAGTATAAATGGGACAAGTAAGGCAAAAATTGGAGATGGGCACCCACACAGCCACTGGGAATCTTCCCAATGTAGATGAGGATACAGGGAACATGAATAAGGTGGAAGAGAAACCAGCCTTTGAAGTATGATGGTTCAGAATACAATTACAGAACTTTTAAGTGTTTAGGGTCTACTCCTGTAACAAACTTTGAGCCTGGATAGTAAAATTTCAGATTTGATCCCTTCATTACTTATAAACAAATGTTTTATTACAGAAATTTGGATTCAAAGCTTTGGCACAGAGTGGCTTCAGACTTTGATTCCAAATGCAGAAAATATAAATGTGTAAAAGAAAATACAGAAACTCATTCTAGTAATAACATCTTAAAAATGGACAGGTCTACTGGGACCTTTGGTCTGAAGTATATTCAATTACTAAGAACTTCTTCAGCAGCTGTTTGGTGTATTTGAGCATGCTTATTACCTGCAACTTCACAATGACTCGTAGTGCACAACTGAATTCTGCAACTCTGAAACTTAGCAGGAGCTTAATGAACTTGCTATATGAAACTACACAGTTTAGCTGTTAAATGACAGAACTGCAGAACAGCTGAAGCTGGCAGGGACCTCTGGATCTCCTGTCCAACCTCCTCTGCTCAAGCAGGGACAGAGCAACACAGTTTGAATGTCAGTATGTCTACCGTGGTTAAGCTTCTGCAGATATTTCTGCTTGGTCTGTTGAGACGGCTTCCAGGACAACATCTCTGGCCCAGAGGTGTGACACTGTTTTATGAAGTCCAGCAGGTGAAATATTATTGATACTTATAAGCCAAAAAAGTTAGCATTAAACACATTCTTAAAACTCTGCTCTGATGACTTCTTTTTTACTGTGCCATTTAAGACATGGAAAAATCACAAGTCTTACTTCTCTTCCAGCAATTACTTTTCATTTGCACCCAAAGATTCTTCACCTAATAACAAAGCCCTGGCTGCAGCTCTGAACAGTAGCATTATTTACAGACACTCCTGTAAGAAGTTTAAGATCTAAAATTTAAACCTGTTAGCAATCCGTAAGAATGTAATGTTAATATTTAAGCCCAAGCAATATCTCATGACTTGCTATAGGAATAATTCTAAGAACTAATTCTAAGAAGAAAAAGAGATCAAAATCAACTTTGCTTTATTTAGGATGTCACTAGTGTTCAACTTTTAATTTCAGCAGGGTTGCTATGTGTCATTATTCAAGTCATACTGGCAGGGTTTTTTTTAAACAAACAAAAAACCAACAACAACAACAAAACCCAGAAATATTAAGAGTATATTACAGTTAAAACATAGGAAGAATCCCCAGTTTTGACTGATCCTGCAGGAACAGATTCAGTGATCCCTTTAACTTGAGAATGAACGAACAGACCAGAACCTGCAACCGAACTCAACTTGCCCTCTACTTCTGTTCTTGCTCTACTTGTTGGACATATAAAAGGATCAACTTAATTATGAAGCAGGCAAGGGCCACCCATGCATAGGCTGCCTCTTTAGCCTGCCTCTTCCTTTATGTCAGGTGAAATGCTTATTCCAAAAATGCCTCAATTATCCCAAGAAACTCATTTTCTTGAGCTGTTTTTGACATGAACCATCTCCCCTTAAGGAGGAGGGATTCCTATTTTCCCATTCATTATTTACTTCTGCCCGCTGCTGGAGTCAACACTTATATGAGCCACAAGCCTCAGACTAGAAATAATGCAAAACACAGGGCAGTCCAAGGCACAACAATGGGTTTGCAGAGTAACTGAGCGAAGAAAACAACAAGTTAAGAGAATATCACTGGAAATGCAAACGATCTCTGAACATAGATTCCAGTGAAAGCAAGAACATTCTCTCTCATACCTCTTCTTAATTTCCAAGTATAACGTATGTGTTCATGTTTGGGACCAATTTTAGGGTAGGTGCCTTTACTTTTCAGCCTCCGTATCACAGTTGCAACCTACACAACAGAACACATCTGCTCATCACCAGAAGAAATACAAAGAAAAAAACATACCTTGTCCCACAAGGCACGTTTTTCACTTCATCAGTCTGCAATGTGGTCTGAAATAAAAAGACAACCAGTACTCAGAAAAACACCATGTTCCCAAGGAAGATTGCGCAGTATCCAGTCCCTTACAACCATTACATAGGCATGTGGAATCAAAAACATGTCCTCTGCCTCCCTCGTGACTTCTGTAGGTGTGAGCTGAAGACAGACTTTGTTCTGACTGCATTTTGGGAGACACAATGCAGCTGTGCTCATTTCCCTACTCATACTTCCTGCAACTCTCCTGGCAAACAATCAGGCCACAAATGCAGACCGTCTTCCTGAAGCGAGACATGTCTTGTCCAAGCAAGGCACATGCGCTATGGCACCCAGGTGGTGGAAACAAAGGGCTTCTGAGGAGCTGTTGCTCCAACTGCCAACTCACTGAGCCCCTCTGGAAACACCAGTTATCTACGTCACCCCTATCCCTTCTGACGTTTGCTCCCACTCACCCTCTTCCAAGATGAGGAGGCACTAACCTGCACAGATTTGAAGGTGGTAATGAATGGGAGCATGATGTGGTAGCCTGGTCCACTCGGACTAGTTAACAATGCACCACCCCTAGAGAGAGAGAAAGAGAAATGCAGAAAAAAAGAGAAAATGGAGAAAAGGTTCAAGCAAACAGAAAATACTATGTGCTAGTTCTGAGAGAGAGAGTATGTTCAAAATGCCAGGAGTCACAGCTGTGGTAAGGCAAATTACATTACTCACCTGCTCCAAAGTTGCAGCATCAACACAAGGTGTCTCAGAAGGAGTCACTGCAGGCCTGTAACCTTATAGACTACAATACCAAACAGCAAGCTGGTGAGCATAAAGCAAACTGCCCTGACTACACAACTCGCCTATAAAAGAGCTGATTCTGCATAAGATGCTTGTCTGTTGCCACTTGACAATCACTTTCTTCAGTCCTGTGAGCAATTAACTTCTAGAGATAGCAGATATTGCTAAAATCCTCCATCACTGGCAACACTGCAGAGAGCTTCAAGAACACAGATTTTTCTTCTCTAAATAGTTGACTGGCAACCATGGAAAAATTCAGCAATTGGTGTGATACTGTCAGTTTGGATTTCCACAAGGCACTCGGTACAGTCCCTTACCCAAAGCACAAAACAAATATGCAGTCTCTTGTGTGGTCAGACAGTTGGTTAAAAGACAGGAGGCACAGAAGAACTCTTAAGTGATCGATCCTCTCAGTGCATTAATGTCTCCTGCAGCATCCTGCTTCAACACGCTTGTAATAAAAGGAAAAAGCAGCACAAAGGAAATGGCCCATGATGGCAAATGTGAAGCGTAGAAAGGATGTAACAGAAACATGGCAGAAAAAAAAAGGAAATCAGAAAGGCTGGGTGCTGAATTCCTCTGTTCTTTCATTAAAGTTTGAAATAAAATCTGGTCAACAGGTGGCATTTAGTGACTGCGACCACTCTCTTGCTCTGCAAAGACTATCCACAGCAGCTGCAAGCCCCCTGTGAAACTCAGTCCTGAGTCAATATTCTGGATAGCCTGGGACAGGGGTAACAGCACTCAGCATGAGAGGGAGGGGGTCTACAGATAGGAAAGGACTAGGTGGACCAAGAACATTCGCTTTAAGCTTTTAAATCCAAGTTATGACCGGAAAAGTCATCTCATAAGAGATACGAAAAGTAGCTCAGAATTCAGAAAGACCAAAGTTCATAATTGCTCTGTACACAGATGGTTTTTCTAGACCCATGTTGGTGTAAGAGCGCAGAAACAACTCAGCCCGCCCATCTCTGAGCGAAACCCTGAGAAAAAATCAGAGAGCAGCAATCACCTCCAAACGTGGTCCAAGGGCCGAGGAAGAAACCTAGCAATAGGAAAAAAAGCTACGGAAAGCCACAGAACCCTTCAGAGCGCCAGAAGGAAACAGTACCTGTAATACACAGCCAGGTGCCCCTCCTCAACCTTGTGAATGGAGGAGTACAAGAAAAAGACGAGGACTCCTGTGGCGGCTGCAACTACCGCTCCGGCCTGGGCCATGGTCATTCTCGCAGCACCTGCGGGACAAACACGGCGCAGCTCAGGGGACAGCGGGGCCGAGGTCCCGCCTCCCCTCCCGCTGCCCTTTTTGCAACGGGAAGGGCCTGCGCAGGCCGGCGATGCGGGAGGCGTCCCCGCAGCACCCCGCAGACCTCGCTCAGCACCACGGCGGCCTCCCCCGTTCCAAGCGCTGTTACTGCCTCGGCCGCCGCGCTCCGTCTCCCCCCCCCCCGCGCCCCGAATTACCGCGACCTTCCTTCGACGCCCCCCGCCCCGGGGAGCCGCACACCTCACCGTCGCCCTGCGGGCTGACCCGGGACCGGCTCTTACCCGGTTACCTGGCGGAGCCGTCCCGGGGGAGGCGCCCGCCGGGCTCCCGTACGGAGGGAGGGAGGGAGGCGCGGGCCCGGGCCCGCTGGACGCCGCTCCCCCGGCGGAAGGTGAGGCCGGGCCGGGCCGGGCCGGGCCGCGCCCGCTGCACCGGCGGCCCAACGGGTCCCGCCGCCGCCCGCGCAAAGGCTCCGCCCCCCTCCCTCCCTCCCTCCCTCCAGCCGCCGGGGGCGGGAGCGCGGCGGGGGAGGCGCCCGCTGATGGCGTCACGGCGCGCGGCCGCGGCCCGGTTGCCCGAGCAGGGCGGCAGGACGGCTGCGGGGGGCCTGGGGGCAGCGTTTATTTACAATAAACTCGGGTTAAAACACACGCGCGTCTGCGGCACACGTCGCGAACCGCTCCAGCCCGTTCCCCGCCCGCCCCCCCCCCCCCCCCCCCCCCCCCCCCGTCGCCCTCCTTGGCGGGGCCCGGCCCCGTCCCCTCAGCGCGGAGCCCGGCAGCGGCGGCTGCTTCCTCGGTGCGGTGCCGCCCGGCTGCGTGCTTTAACGGCGGCAGGCCGCCGAACGCCGCCGGTGCCAGTCCCGTATATCCGCTGCAGCCGTTGTCACCAGCTCGGCCGCGGTTACAAAAGGCGAGGCGAGGGGGCTGCTGTGCCCCTCCGTCACGGCGCGGGGCAGCCCAGCAACCTCTCTGCGTGCAGGCACTCGCAGACAGCGGCACGGGGGGTCCCGGGGCTATTTCAGCCAACTCCAGTCAAAACCCTGCAAGAAGAAGCAAGGAGACGGCTGACGTGAAGGAAGCGGCTGTTCCATGCCTGCGGGCAAGGCGGTGACCGAAGGGTTCTCGCTATCTAGCGGCTCTCCTGAAAAGAATCATTTTGATGGAACAGCTGAAAAAATCCTCACACTTTCACTGCTCGGTTTGCCTCCCGTGCAACAGTCCCTGTCCTCATTACAGCACTCAGGCACGTCACGGGTTGTACTGTGCTGTCACTTCGGAAATTATATCCTGTGAATACGTGATTTTGGGAACTATATTCTGTGTCTCAACAAAACCTAGTGCTGCTGGTCCTAGTGATTGTACAGGTACTGCAAGAACAAAAAATAAAAAGAAAACTAAAGTCTCCAAGTCATAGTTCTGTAAGAACAGAGAAAAGAATTTTATAGTTATTCTTTTTTTCCTCTGTCTTTTTCCAAGTGGATTGAAGAGGACAAATTCAATTTTCTGCTGCTTTTCTGTTGCCTAACTTCTGTTTCATGATGCAAGGAAAACAGGAAAGAAACCAAGCATAAACAAACCATATGCTGATCTGCAGAGCATGACTCCACCACAACAAACAATCCTTCTGGGTTAAAATATGCCAGAGACAGATGCTGCACCTTGGAATGAGAGGCCGGAGAGGACAGAGATTAACAGGTAACTAGGCAGTCATAGGTCTGCTTTCTCCTCTCCAGCAACAGCAAGGAAACACAACAGGAAAGATTGTATTACAGAATTGATACCAACCCTGTCAGGGCTGAACAGAGTATTCATTGACCAATGGCTAAAGACCAAGCTATGCATAATTAAGGTTGTTTTCTTACTAACGTAACTACTTTGCATTAATCAGTGGCTAATTTCATCCCCACATGCATATTGCTCAATGCCTTGGTATTATGAAGTTGTCTGCAACTCCTACTAATGAGTTTTCATTTGCTGATGAGTTTTCATTTCACTGAACTCATCCTGAATAACTTAGTAACTCCAGCAAACTCACTTCACCGTTTACTGTGTTTCATAAACAGCAGAACATTAAAATGTCTATGAATTAAAATGTTTAAGAATTACAATAGCTCCGTTTCATCAAACATCTCCATTTCTCCAACCCTCTGTTCCTTGCTATTTCGGCAGTTACAACTGGTAAACAGCTTTAACTTTTTATCCCATGAGAACAGATGTTAGCCCTAAGGAGACACTATAAGAAGCTTTTTGAAAATCCGAGGTATAGCATGCCAGCAGATCTCACTTCTCCACAGATCAGTGACTTCCTTAGAAGACTGCAATAAATCTGTGAGACAATCTCATGCTGACAGAAGCTGTATTGACACTTCTTGATAAAAAGGTTGATATACATGCCTAATTGTTCTTTTCTCATTATATTTATATAGGTGTTTCTATGATATAGCCTCCAAAATCAGGTAAGAACCATTTCTAGAAACCTGGTATTCTGTGGTGCTCTTCATCCTCCCAGTAACTGAGCTCTTTTAAGCAGTAACTTACCAGCCTTCACCAGTAGTTCAGGAACAGTTTCAGATCACATCAACACTTCTGGGTGATCTTTATCTACTTTTGTCATGTCTTGGTATTTCAAACACAGATTAATACAAAAAGCCTTCCTAGGACTCTCTAAGCCCTGCTTCTGCCCTAAGGAGAGCTTCATTTAATAACCAGAAGAGGGCTCTGGGAATTGGAGAGCCCTGCCCACTCCAGTGCAGGGATGTGAACCAGAACAGTCTTGTTGAAAATGAAACCAATATTCTGATCAAACACTACCCGCCCGAGAGTCTCACTGTGCAGTCTACCCAGCTGACACTTTTCCAAGTACTACTTTCCGTAAGGACCAGCATGTTAGCAGAGTCCAGGGGAGTGAAAGACATCATGTGCCAGCCACAGCAATTTGCATAATTACAAATTACCCTATTTAAGGAGTTATTTGCACCCCAAAAGGATCTTGTGGCTTTTAAAAATCAGGTCCTCAGAAATACACCGACAGGCTTACCATCATGCTGTTACTCTGCTCTTGTCTTGCCTCTTGCAAAATACTGCTGAAGCGGTCGAGATAATTCAGATTCTCTTCTATCACATCAATAAAATCTTCCCTGTAGGGAAGGCATAAGAAGACAGATTTAAAAGACAATTAAAACTGATGTCAGTAGCCTCTGCACTGAAGAAAACAAAACAAAACAAAAAAAACCAAAAACAACGCAAGAACTAATTGTTCTCTGCAGTTGTAGGAGCTGCCTTGTAGTGCACAAAACATGCCTTACGGTGGCATCGTGCAGATCCTGACCCTGGATGTGTGGATTTGCTCTCCTTCCCTTCAGAGGCAGTACACAAACCACACTGAAATCCAACCTTAACAGAACCTAGGGAAGCAGGCTGAGTACAAAGGGCCTGGAATTAAATCTCTCAACTCTTTGTACAGTGCCTCACAGCGAAGCCATAGTTCAAAGAGGAGCTTTGATGAGATCACTCATTAAAGAGTGATCAATGCACATCCCTTGGAGGTGGAATTTGCCCTGCAGCAGCAGACAGAAAAGACAAGGTACCAAAAGTTGCTCAAGTTTCAAAAAACTGACTTCCAGCAACAGCCTGCTTAGAAAATGTGTATCTTCAGAACCTAAATATTTCCCTGACCACCCAAAAACAAACAGATGGCCAAATGGTTTGATAAATGAAATGCTTGTGTTTATAACCCCTGCCCTGGTCAACAAAATCATCACTGCTGCAGATCGAGTGCTGAGCAGTCTTTGAGGAGTGTCTTCTTTCTGTTAGGCTGACTGGAAGTAAAACTATTACTGAATTCAGAGGAGTGGGGGAAAAAAAAAAAAAAGACAAAATCCAAACCCCTCAGCTCCTGACAACTCTCCTACTTCAGCTAGGACTAGCTGATAGACCTTAATAATGAAAGTCAACCAACCACAAGACTTAGTAATCTGACATGAAAGAAATTAACTGTACAGTGCTAGCTGACAGAGATTCCAAGCTGTAGCTGAGAGTGGTATGTAGAACTTGCACAGGACCAGAGTGTGGAAGTTTGTGAATAAAGTTAACCTAACTTCTGATTTTTATAGCACTAGTAACTTACTATTACTAGGTATTGAAAACTTTTTGGGAAGGATGAAAAAAACAGACACTGAACCAGATGGACTGCTTGCTAATAACCCCAGCTTCAGACACAATTAAGACTTTTTAAAATCACTGAAGCTGTCTGTAATAAGCACTAAATATAGCCTGATTTATCTAGGACTTCCACCAGAACTTGGGCATGAAAAGAAACCGGTCAAAGTCTAATTTTGCTGTGGTCCCCTGGGCCACTGTTGTGGTGTAGCTGGAAGGAAATTATTTAAAAATGCCAGTCAGGAACCCAACAACGTTGCCTTCAGAGGCAGTATAGTATGCCATAACGCTCCTTGCCTGTTATCCAAAAACCACCACATGGGAAGTGAAGACATGTCAACAGGATGGGCCCCCAAACACCGGAGACTTCAGTGGCAGAGGACAGGATTTCAGAGTGTATGCACAACAATAGTTACATTGGCTCTTTCTCTGCAGCAGCATCCTTTCCCCATAGTTCTTACCCATCTCCAGGAGTTGCCATAGATGATAGCGGGTGAGGTACATGCTCCGAGGAGCTCTGGGGGAGCCACGTGGCTGCGGAAGTTGAGGCTGCCCCTTCCAGGCTGGAGCTTACCAGTGATCGAGAAGAGCTCTGAGTCTAGGAAAAAAAAAATTATCAATTTGCTGTAACAGACAAAAGGAAGAATTTAGTCAGGCTTACTTTGTATGCAAGACTTGTGATTTAGGCCCCATGAACTCCATTTGTTATATATACAATCTAAGCAAAGTCTACAGCTAGGAAGTCAGCTGACAGAACCTTCAGTAAGTTTGCAGATGACACCAAACTGGGGGGAAGTGTCGGTCTGCCAGAGGGTAGGGAGGCCCTGCAGAGGGACCTGGACAGAATGGGTCGATGGGCAGAGGCCAAGGGGATGATGTTCAACATGGCTAAATGCCGGCTCCTGCACTTCGGTCACAACAACCCCATGCAACACTACAGGCTTGGGGCAGGGTGGCTGGAAAGCTGTGCAGAGGAAAAGGACCTGGAGGTGTTGGTCAATGCTCGCCTGAACATGAGCTGGCAGCGTGCCCAGGTGGCCAAGAAGGCCAACGGCATCCTGGCTTGTGTCAGGACTAGTGCAGCCAGCAGGACCAGGGAGGTGATCGTCCTCCTGTACTCTGCTCTGGTGAGGCCACACCTCGAGTACTGTGTTCAGCTTTGGGCCCCTCGCTACAAGAAGGTCATCGAGGCCCTGGAGCGTGTCCAGAGAAGGGCTATGAAGCTGGTGCAGGGCCTGGCACACAAGTCCTGAGAGGAGCGGCTGAGGGAACTGGGGTTGTTTAGTCTGGAGGAGGCTCAGGGGAGACCTCATTGCTCTCTGCAACTACCTGAAAGGGAGGTGTGGGGAGCTGGGGGTCGGCCTCTTCTCACAGGTAACTAGTGATAGGACTAGAGGGAATGGCCTCAAGTTGCACCAGGGGAGGTTCAGGTTGGAAATCAGGAGACATTTCTTCTCAGAGAGAGTGATTAGGCATTGGGATGGGTTGCCCAGGGAGGTGGTGGAGTCACCGTCCCTTGGGGGTTTTTAAGGAAAGGTTGGACATGGTATTTAGGGACATGGTTTAGTGGGTGATAGTGGTGGTAGGGGGATGGTTGGACCACATGATCTTCGACATCTTTTCCAACTTTAATGATTCGATGATGGTTCTGCAAATAGCTGGTGCCAACTCTCTCTGCAAATAAGTCACCTGTGCTATGCATGGCATGTATTTTACAATGAGGAATTTGGAGGAGGTGTCTATTGGGTTTACATGACAAGGTTTGGGTAGTGAGGGCAGGGTGCAGGGGTGGGCAGGAGCTGCCCTGTGTTAGAGAAGAGCCAGCTCCAAAAGGGACCTGCTGTTGGCCAGAGTTGAGCCAGTGAGCAATGCTGGTTGAGCCTCTGAGAGGGCGCATTGAAGAAAGGATAAAAAATGCTGCACAGTAGCTGCAGAAAGTGAGTAAGAAAATACGAGGGAAATAACCGTGCAGACACCAAGGTCAGTGAAGGAGGGCAGGAGGTGCTCCAGGCACCACACTGAAGTTCCCCTGCAGCCTGTGGACAGAACCATTGTGATGCTGGCTGTCCCACTGCAGCCCATGGAAGAACCCATGCTGGAGCAGGTGGATGTGCCTGGAAGGAAGATGCAGCTTGTGGAGTGGAGCCCATACTGGAGCAGGTTTGTGGAAGGAGCTGCAACCTGTGGGGGACCCATGCTGGAGAAGTCCTCTCCTGAAGGACTCCATCCCATCCAAAGGAGCAGCTTGGGAAGGAATGCATCCCATGGGAGGTACCCTGCACTGCAGCAGGGGAAGAGCACGAGGAAGAAGCAACATCAGAGATGAAGTGTTATGGACTGACTGCAACTCCCATTCCCCACCACTTGTGCTGCCCAGGGCAGGAACAGGCAGAAGAACAGAGATCGAAGTTGAGTCTGGAAAGAAGGGGAGGGTGAGCGAAAGTGGTTTTATTATTATTTTTTTCAGTTCTCACTGTCCTACTGTTATCAACTGGCAAAAAATTAAATTAATCTTCCCCACGCTGAGTCTGTGATGACTGATGGTAATTAGCAAGCAATCTCCCTGTCCATATCTCCAACCACAAGTTTCTTCATTTTATTTCTCTCCGTGTCCTGCTCTGGATGGGGAGTGAGAGCACAGCTGGGTGGGCATGTGATGGCCATCAAGGCCAACCCACTGCAATGTGCCATGTCCTAAACTGTGAGCCATGCACAGCAGCAACTATTTTGAGCGCGTAAAGACTATGTTTCCTATGCTGACCTTAAATGTTAGCATGTGGAAATCAGGAGATTGTTTTGGCTCTACTGTCACTAGAAATGATGCATAAAAAGCAGTGCATCCTTAGAACACCTTATACTATTCAAGAAAGCACCTATTTCACTTTTGCAGCAATACTATCATAATGATAGGTTTAAAAGAGCAGACTGGAGTTCACCTATCCCAGTATATGCCCTCCGATGCTACATGCTCAGGGAACCTAAGAACAAGGCTCATGTCGTGCCATGTCATGTGTACTGTACTCCAGCCTCCAGCAGTTTGCCATCTGAGGACTCACTGGAACCAACAACTCTTTTACTGGACTTCTTTTCCATTAATTTATCTAGTGCCTTTCTAAATCTGTGTGAACTATTAGCATTTCAAACTTCCCTTCTCTACAGTAAAGTACCGGTTGTGTGGATGTATCTTTTTTTTTTTTTTTCGGTCTGTTTTGATCTTGTCTCCTCACAGTTTCCTTTGATGTTCCCTGGTTCCTGTAATGGAAGGAAGAGCCAACAACTAATCCAAAAGCTACTTACGCAAGCAATTTTGAGCAAATGCCATATCTCCCTTTGTCTTTTGCCCTGCATCTGCATCACCGAGTTATCAGCTTCTTTGATGTTATTTAAAGCCACTTCAATCTTTGGAAGCAAGTCAATAATCTTCTGCTTACAGCCCAAGAGCTTGCTGAAATAAAAACAAAACACAGTTACTTTTCTACTTGTGTGGCAATACGCTTTGGCAAGACCAAGGTGGCCTCACCTTGGGATTCACGAAAACGTCTGTGAGAACAGTCCTTTCTCTTAGCACAACACTGTGATGCGGGTACAATAGCCACAAGACTGGAGAGGCCCCTGGACTTTACTAAGTCCAGTTAAAACTCAAAAAAGCGAGCAGACAACACACAATACCCAGAATATAAGCTATTCTTATACGAGATACAAAAATTGGTCCTAATGACAATGAACAACAGAGAAACTCAACCATGGTATTTTAATTTTCTTTGGTCTTTGCTGGTCTCTGTGGGCTGACCATACTTTAGCCAGCAACTTTTTTTTGTGGCATAAGTCACATCTGAAAATAAAACTAGGTCATGTTTTGCTGATTACTGAGATCTGCATAGTATTTCTTTTGTTGATCTGTTTGAGAATTTAATGAACAAATCAAAGTTATCTTCTCAACTGTTACACTATTCTTTATTTTATTTTTAAAAAGAATTTAATCCCAACCTAAGCACTGGCAGAATTTGTCACATTTTAAAGCAGCCTCTTGGATGCTAACAGTACAAGCCATTACATTCTCCTCCCTTTTGCTACTAGTTGCATACATTAGCTGCATTTTAAAAGAGTTAGGTGGAAATTCAACTCTGACACAAAGGAGCAGAATTAATACTGCTATGAGAAGTTCACATCCGTGAACACATCACCTGGGTTCTGTTCTCCATGGTTTTCCTCTCCTTTCCTGCTCCAAAGATACAAATACTGAAAGTTGCATTTGTTTGTTTTTCTGCATAAAGTACCTGAGATGGCCGAAGAGTTCCTTGAGAACTCGGTCTTGACTCTGAACTGTCTGCACAATAATCTTCACCATGTCCGTGCTGTCACTGTAGGCATGATCTGGAAGGGACATCAATCACCACATAAGTATAATACTCTTCACTGAGGAGCCACTGTGGACACAAATGCCCAGCACCAAGGAAAGTCACTGAACACGTGCAGCCACATAAACTGAAACATAATTAAAAAAAATCTGAAATCAGCTAAAATCTCTCATTAGGCACAGCTTTTCCTTAATGTCTCTTCTCTCCACAGGTATGTATACAATTCCAGCAACTCTTGCTGCCCAGATACTCGTTTCAACAAGGTCTGCAGGTGGTTGCCAAACGCATAAGTAACTGACTCTTCCTACTCATGAGCTACTATGTTCAGAACACCTAACACCCAGACATGGGGCTCCATCCAGTACAATTAAGACGTAGAAGGAGGAGAAAAGAGACTGCCCTTTGACTGGAGTGATGACAGAGTTCTTCCTGAATCTGGTTGGAATAAAAGACTACCCTGTAATTGGGACAGGAAAAAAAAATGCCTGGAGGCAGACAGACTTCTTCAAGGCTGATGCTCCAAGTCTGAAAATTGTAGGACAAACTCATGTCTGAGGAACAGTGCTACAGGAATTTGGGAGAGCTCTAGGCTGAGCAAGAAGAAGAAATCAGCTTGAGGTATGCTCTTGAGTCTGGTTAACTTTAATACAATAATTTGCCTTCTCCTGAACAGTATTTTCAGGGTTGCAGGATTTGAGTTCAGAAAAATTAGCAAAAATTAGTGGTCAGGTACAAATGCAAAATAGTCTTTGAACAATCTCCTTCCATACCTGGTGGTCTTGTTTTTAATTGCTTGTACAGGTCTATGGCTCTCTGTTCCCTTCAAAAAGAAGAAAATTATTCGTACACGTATCAACAAAGAAATGACTCAAGAAAAAAAAAAAAAACAACACAACAGCATTATAATTAAGTTATGCCTTGCTGAACCTCATACACTGGAGATGCCACCTTCTTCTGTTGCAAGTGCACAAGTATGGTATTTGGGATACAGTAACACTCTTCCTGTGATGGCAGTCAAGACTTCCCTAAAAGCAGTCTCTTCCTGTGATTATGCATTTTCTTCTCAGACAACCACTAACTGGAGGTTATTTTCAGTGTCAAATTTTCATGTGGCTCAGACGTGCAATCATTCTGTGATATCCTTAATTGTCAAACTTGATTTTCAACTATAGGTACTTCTGCACAACTGCCTGAAAAAATCTTGTTCCTGTTCTGCTTACTTTGCCTGGTCAATTTTACAGTGAAATTCTGGAAACAGAAAGACAGCCACATCAAAAACAATAGGACAATAGTGTTTTTCTTCTTCCCATTAAGTCTATGTTCTTTTACAGTGAACTCCTAATTTTCTCACGAAACACTGTAAATTCACTCTTCCCCAATGCCAAAAAAAATCCTCTGCATTTTTAATTTGAGACCAAGATATGAATATCTTAGGCCCATCCTATTCTTAGATGAAGTCTCATAGTCAATGGCAGAAAAGCATCCTGTTCTCTCCAGCTGTGTTCTCCATGTTTCCCCAAGTCTAGTTATTGTGTGGCTCCAATTAAGTTAGACAAGCTAGGTAAGCTTGCTCCTGTGACTGAATGCTAATCTTTCTTGGACATCTAGCTTTCTGACAGATCAGTGTCAATCTGCCTTACTATGTTGCTAACTGATCAGTTGATCTTCAAGAGGAAGGAGGAGCATATGCCACAGAAAGTGGGACTTTCCCTCTTACCAGCAGAATGATCTTAAACTGATTGCAAAGCTAGTCTGTATACTCAGATTGCAAAAAAAGTGAGGAGTGCATTTCTAAAGTGCTGACAGAACAGCCATTACAAAAGACAAAAAAATATTGCTCAAAAGCCAAAGTCCACAAAATCCATTCATGTACAACAAAAACAGCAAGCAAAGGACTTACAGACTCTCCATGACTTCTCCTTGGCGTCTTGCGTATGGACTCTTCTGAAGCTCCACAATCTCTGTGTGCAGAGCCATGATCTGTTCATCTAGATGTCCGATATCTTCGGCCTAATGGGGAAACGTAGCTGCAAATCAAACTGAAGGAGATATAAATTCCCAGAATACACATTTGGGTAATGGGCAGACTTCAGGAGACAAAGGCTCTTCAACATGGCTGCTGCTGTAATAACTGAGGTCACTATTAGTACCTTCTCAGTGATGGTATCACCTACATCCACATCTCTGACAATCACACTGGACGAGAAAAAACAACTTCTATATAAATCACAGCGCTTTAAGATGCACACTTCACACACACTCTGGCTCTGCAAATGTTCCAGCAATGGAGAATTTTTCCCCTGCTCTTACAGAATGAACGAAGGATGTTCTCACATTTATTTTACACCTCCATATGCCGGGGGCGTAAAATAAATCTGTATTTTGGTCTGACATATTTCTAGTATTTTGCACCTTCCTCAGAGCAAGGTACCAACCTCATACCAAGCCCCCCACATGACTTAGATGAAGTAACCATCAACAAACTTCTTGAGCATGAGGACTAGCCAAGTGGTGCCTGACACGCACCAGAGATCTCCGGTAGCATGGTAGAGAAGACACAGGCTAACAGCTTTGTACCATGGACTGGGCACTGATCACACAACACAACTGGGTGGCGTAGAAACTGCCTTCCTGAGAAAGTATTTTGGGATATTTCAGCTTTTTCCTTCTGACTTGGGGCTGTAGGATCTGCAGAAGGGGTATTTTCTAGAACATACTTGGTGCTGAAGCTGCAGAAGTACTTAGCGTGAGGCTCTATAAGTGGGATGTGACCCCTTGACCAGAAAAGGACATCTTGAAAGTAAACAACAAACCAAGAAGAGGAAAAGTCACACATGGTCAAAAGAGAATCAGATTGTGAGAAAAATGTGAAGTAAACCCTGTTGTCAGAGTCTCTACCTGGAGCACCGTGGCTCACTACACAGACTAACTGTGTCTCACAGAAGTTCAGGTGCCCTCTAGATAGTCTAAGATACCACTGTATATTACATGGTAAAATATTTTCCATTCCTGATAAATGTTATGTGGTGTGACTACTTATTGGACTACACAGCTTGAAGACAGAACATAATTCTGATACTCTGCAAAGCAAACAAATGTTGATGCTCTTGGTTTTCTGGAAACAGCCATCAACAGCTTTGAATTATTCTGCTAGAAGCAGCTTCCATTCTATCTTTTTTGCTTTCTAAATGGAACCGTATTGGGTTTACATGACAAGGTTTTGGTAGCACGGGGCTGTAGAAGCGGCCTCTGTGCAAAGAGACCAGGAGCTGCCCCCATCCTGGACAAAGCCAGTTCCAGCTGGCTTCAAAAGGTACCTGCTGCTGGGCAAAGCAGCGGTGCTGTCATAACCTATTTAAGGAAGGGCAAAAAACATTGTGCAACAGCAGTGAGAGAGGAGTGAGAAAAGTACGAGAGAAGCAACCCTGCAGACACCAAGACCAGTGAAGGAGGGAAGGAGGTGCTCCAGACACCAAAGCAGATGTTTCCCTGCAGCCCGTGGAGGACCATGTCAGAGCAGACATCCAGGCTGCAGCCTGTGGAGAGCCCCCAAAGGAACAGGTGGGTATGCCCTGAAGGAAGCTGCCGCTTCCATTAGAAAAGAAGAAACAACAGGCTTTGACAATAAACTTTTACACTCATCCTACTTCCGAACCTAATTTTCATAGCTAGAAGTTTACTCTTTCCCTATTAAGGTCTGGACAGAACTGTAAGCAGAATTAGTCCAAGTCCTCACTGCTTTCAGTGGAAGTAGAATTAAAATGCTCATTCCTCAGAAATGGAGATCAGAATTCTAAGTAGTAGATAAATTTCAACTAAACCTTCTTGTAGGACTAACTCTCTGAGAAACACAAAGCCATTACGTCAGCTCAACTGTCCACAAATGAAGACATCCATTATCCATTAGGACAACTGCGAGTAAGAACTAGCTCTAGCTGCACTCTGAATTTCTTAAGAACGCATCTGTGCTGGTGCGGCCTCACCTCGAGTACTGTGTGCAGTTCTGGGCACCACAGGACAAAAAGGATGTAAAACTGTTGGAGAGTGTCCAGAGGAGGGCTACAAAGATGGTGAAGGGCCTAGAGGGGAAGACGTATGAGGAACAGCTGAGGTCACTGGGCCTGTTCAGCCTGGAGAAGAGGAGGCTGAGGGGAGGCCTCATCGCAGCCTACAGCTTCCTCACGAGGGGGAGTGGAGGGGCAGGCGCCGACCTGTTCTCCTTAATCACCAGCGATAGGACTTGTGGGAATGGTGTCAAGCTGAGGCAGGGGAGGTTTAGGCTAGACATCAGGAAGAGGTTCTTCACGGAGAGGGTGGCCACACACTGGAACAGGCTCCCCAGGGAAGTAGTCACTGCACCAAGCCTGTCTGAATTTAAGAAGCATTTGGACTGTGCTCTTAGTCACATGGTCTAAAATTTTGGGTAGATCTGTATGGTGCCAGGAGTTGGACTCGATGATCCTTATGGGTCCCTTCCAACTCGGGATATTCTATGATTCTATGATTTAATTTCTTTTACCAAAACCTAATCTGCATATTTACTCGCAAAATCTAAACAAATGTATGTCTGTACTCCTAAATGAAGTAGTGCAATTTTGAAACCACGGTTTAGTAAGGGATTGCTACTATTTTCAGCTTCAGCAATGCAAACTTTTGTGTGTAACAAAACCAACAAAGACTCTTGGCTACAGCAACGCTATTTCTTCTCTGCAATAAATAACACATCTCTGTAGTCTCCTCTCCTATAGAGACAACTGAGTCTGGTGAAATTTGCATTTGTTTTGTTCAAACCAATAAATCCAAACAACCTTGTGACTGAGGACTGTTTCTTTTTAATGCTCCTTCCTGTAGCCATGATTTTCTCATTCTCACAACATAAAGTGTATCAAATAGACTGAAGGGACAAAGCAATAGATGACAGTTAAAGTTCCTGTCACATCCTCCTTCACAGAGAGATAATAAAGCCTCTTTAATATCTCCTACCTGGGCACACTGAGAAGCCTTCTCTTCCATTTCCTTCCATGCTTTGAGCATCTTTTCTGAAGCTTAAGAGAAGAGATTTGTTAACTTATAAAGAGCTACAGATAACAGAAATAAAGCGTGACCTGAACTTTGCATCTATCAGTTGAATTTAAACACAAACAGCGTAAGGCCAAATCTCCAAGCAGGAGCCATAAACCCAGAGATCAGAGAGAGCCAGCAAAGTCACAATGTAACAGAAACTCCGAGCTGACCTTAACTTGAAGCAAACTGTTTGTTAGGATTTCACTGTTTGCAATCACTGGTCTAAAATGGCTTTAAGTCTTTAAACACCATTATTAAGATCAACAACTGCCACATTTGATTAAACAGACTGTACAAAAACAGTTCACTGAGTACTTCTATTTTCCAACATCATCCTTCTGCCCAGTTATAATTTTTGACTCAAGTTTCATTTTCTGGCCATATGTCCAAACTGTGCATAAATTGCTACTGTTCCCTGAATAATATTTGTAAGATCCAAACATTTGTACAACATTAAAACTGCAGTTAGGGCTTTTTCTTTTTACCTAATCTCTCAACCTGACTTGTGCTACCTCCTGATATCAACCACCACAAGATTGCTCTTTCAGTGCTGTTCAAAACAGTGTTACAATTACCATGTTAGTTTCTTTTGCCACAGATGGTTAGTAGCCCTCCTACTGCACATCAAGTGCAGCAACTCTGCCCTTCACCTTATGCCCACTGACCATTCCAAATCAGTAAGACTTTGAAAAAATAAATAGCAAATACTTACAACATGAGTATGTGGCAGAATGGGCAGTGTTACATATCTTAAATGATAAAAAAGTGACATCATTCACATGGAGCCATATGCGCTACAGAAGCCCAATGTTCCTTTATTTTCTTGCCTTGGTATGATTAGTTGGGAACAATCTACTTGTTTCACTGTGCCTGAAGGTATGCAGACATCTTGTACTTATTATCTTCCTGCCTTTGCTTGTGCCAAACTCTTCTCTTCCATTTGCTCCCAGCAAAAACATAAAGATGCTGAGGAACAGAATAGCTGCTCCTGCATTCATTTTCTTTTAAGCTAGTTCCTACCCACAGTCCTTCATAGTCAACCTGATCCTTTACAGGATCAGAAAAGAAACTCAGGTGAGTATTACACAAATACGTACATATGCCATAAGCCATCTGGTCACTGTATCTCTCCAGGTCGAGGCGAATGCTCTGATGAAAGAACTCCAGCTTTGCTTTCAGTTGCTGAGATGCCGATACCATATTGTTTTTCATTTTGATTAGGTTGGCATTATACCGAAGGAGACTCAGCCTAACAAATGAAACAAGAACAGCACATGTTAGTTGAAAAGTGTAGGTGGACTTATGTAGCCAGAGCCCAAAGAAGCTGTCACATCACCTGAAGGAAAGACACAGTTAGCAAAAAATTGCCTAAGATCTTTGCAACAGGGAGTCTCGGTGGGGCCACAGACTCACATCCACAGAAGCTGCAGGTGCTCAGCAAGCAAAAGAGAAAGTACTTTCATGGTTCCTTCCTCCCTCGCTCCCACCCCCGTTAAACTGTCTTTGCAGCGTGGACTATTTTTAGCATATACGGGCTCCTGTAGCACATGTGGCTCCATGTGGATGATGTCACCTTTTTATCATTTGAGATATAGAACAGTGCCCATTCTGCTGCTCAGTCATAGGATAAAACCTACAAACGTAGCAAACAGTTCCATAGATTCTGTCACCAGTTCCATGGATTCTGTGAAACAACTGTCCTGGGCTGCGTTGGGAGGAGCACTGCCAGCAGGCTGAGGGAGGTGATGTGATCCCTCCCTTCTGCTCAACTGTGGTGAGGTCACACCTGGAGCGCTGGGTCCAGGTTTGCTCTCCCCAGTACAGGAGAGATGTGCAGCTGCTGCAGAGAGTCCAATGAAGATGATTAAGGGACTGGAGCCCTCCTCCTATGAGGATGGGCTGAGAGAGCAGGGACTGTTCAGCCTGGAGCAGAGAAGGCTGACTGAGGATCAGCACGTGCAAATACCTGAAGGGAGGGTATAGACTGATCCAGGCTCATTTCAGTGGTGCCCAGTTACAGGACAAGAGGCAATAGGCCAAAAATGAAAACACAGGAGGTTCCATCTGAACATCAGGGAACAATTTTTTACTGCGTGGATGACGGAGCACTGGCACAGGTCGCCCAGAGAGGTTGTGGGGTCTCCCTCCTTGGAGATCTTTCCAAGTTGTCTGGATGTGGTCCTGGGAAAGCTGCTTGAGCAGAGGTTAGACCAGATAACCTCCAGAGGTCCCTGCCAAACTCAGCCATTCTGGAAGTCTGTGACTATATTCAAGGTTCAACTTTCTTTAATTATTATCAACATCAGGAACTATGCAGTAAAATTCATGGAGAGGAACTATTTCCAAGCCCAGATACGCTTTATAATGTAGAAGTACAGAAGAGCAGAGGGCTGTAAAATTTTTGGTAATCAAAACTCCCCTGAGATGTACATTTCCATTCAGTCTCCATGCTTATATAATAGTATATCTCCTGAATTAGGAATAACAACTTACATGGCAGCTCTCTGGCCCTGGAAAAGCCTGCTATAATCTTCTTTTAGGCCAATCACGTAGTGAACTGCTTCTGCCCATACCTTGCGCAGCTGAGGAATTGGCAGTTGGATTTTACTATCCTGTACTGAATGCAAGAAAAACATGACTGTACATAAATGAAAGAACAACTCTAGAAAAGGAGCCTAGTGCTTACACCATTCCAAATTCCTGATTTAGGTGCCTAAACTAAGAGATCAAGACATATAAGAGCTGCTTAGATGTGCTTAAGCATCACCATGTAACAAATAAGCTTTTCATGTTACAGTTCCCAGGTACTGGCCAGGCAGTAGCTCATGTTTAAACTCACAGCTAAGATTTCTTTGAGAATTTTGGTTTTTGGCACTACAAGACATGGACTAACACCACATGAAACACAGCAGAAGGCAGAACCCATGATTGGTTTTATCCAATAACTCCGTTACCTGAAGCACTTGCTTAAGCTATCAATGCAAATTTAGTTGCTCTCTTTAACCAATTGACACTGGTCACTGTCCTGACACATGTTTCATCTGAAATTGCCTTCAAATCTTCTTTACATTTCCCTCCAGATTCCTGAAGTAGATACCTAAGGAAAAGATGTAGGATTCATGTGGGTTCCCCTATAGAGATGAGGAACTGTCAGTACACTGGGATATCAATGAGCGTGTTGTAAAAAGCCTTAGCCCCAAGATATTCAGCAGAATAGGGCAACACAAGGGGATTCACCAGAATAAAACAGTCCAACATATAGAAAACAAACAAACACACAGAATAAACCTGAGTGGCAGTAAAAGGAGACAGGGAAATCCTGCAGAATTAGTCCAAAGAAAATTAATCTATTTAACAGTAACTGGTATGTGTCATGAGGCATTTCCTTTACATGCAGCATCCTTGCAGATGTCTCCTGTCCTTTGACACTGTTTTTTCTTACACAGAGGTATAGTAGGTCAGGCAATAAATGCTTTGACCTGTTAAATCTACAAAAAGTGGAAATACAGCACTGTAGATGAAACAGTAGATGTTAGGCTGCTCCAGGTTCTTAAACGGTCCTCTTTGAACTAGAGGCTGCCCTTCAAGATATACACAGAGATCTGTAAGGCAAATCTACTTCTATATTAAGTGAGAAGCAATGCTTTCAGGTCCAAGGGTCCTCCAGCATTACTTACCAATGTAATTTACACAGTCGGACAGACTCCGAGAAGCAAAGGGTCCATCATAGACAGTTTTGCTTTTATCAAACAAATAGACCATATAGCTATCCCAGCCTCTCTGGTGAGGAAAAAGAACATGAACATGAGAAATCCTGGTTACAACATGAACTAATTATTGTTGACAGAAACTCATCTGATGCCTTAAAAAAACACATTTTGATAGATCCTACAGAAACACAGGACCATTTGCTAGCAAGTTACTTTAAATAAAGATTTAAAGTATAACCACAGGAACCTAATTTACATTACCCAATAAAGAAAATAATGCTGCATAGAGTAAACTCTCCAGTGGGAAGAGAACAAGGCAATTAATCTTTCCTAAGATTTTACATTTCCTGAGAATGTGAAAGACATTAAATGAACAGAATCATTCTTACTACGCCATCAATAACACATTGGGAAGCAGGCTTCCGGGGGTCCAGGCAAATTCCTGTTTCCAATAGCAGTTCCTGATTACCAGTACTTATTCCAGTTTCATACTCAATCCGAGTCTGAAGGGAATGAAGGCTTTCCTCGGGATGCAAGAGAAATGAAACAATCTTGGCAGAGGTCATATTTAGGATATGTACTATCTGTAAAAAGAGTACAAGTTAATTACAAATCACTGGCTGTCAAAGACAAAGGGCACAAAGACGTTGGAGGGAGTATGTAGCAATAAATGTAAGTTAGGCTAAGAGCATCATTAGAGTTTTGATAGCCACAACAATCAAGTAAAAGCCCCATAATAAAAAATTCAAAGCCTGGGCCTTTACCTTTTAATGTCAGAGAAAACTATGATCAAACCCACTAACAGCTTTCATAAGCCATGCCGCAGCTTAATTACGTCAAAAGAATAGCGATAAGCTAGAAAAAAGGCCATCTTCAGTCCTGCTGTCTCTGATGTTGGCCAACATCGCTCCTAAGAAGGGGAGTCTCACATCTTTTAATTCCTCCATGTAAAGAAAGCATTTACACACCTCTGCCTATCTTCTCATTGCTTTCTCTAGTTTTACTGTATCTGGGTGGAGACTGTAGGACCCAAACCCCACCGCAATATACAGATTTTTTCAAGTCCCAATTATTGGCACAACATTTCTTGCTTCAGTCTCCAATTCCTCTGGAATCCTTCCAGATCAGACCAAACTGTCCTCTGGCTTCTGCACACACTTGCCTCAGCTAGTCTCACTGCAGCAAAGCTCCAATAAATTACTTGGAGGGGAACAGCCAAGTGAATATAATCTTTGCTCTACTACACGTAGTAGTACATGGGCCTGGAAATCACAGTATCAGTAACAGTGTTCAAAAGTCATTAGAAAATATTAAACCATCACTTGAGCTTGCTGAGTCCTTACTAAGATGACAGGCGGGAATATAGGGCCATTCTTCCAGAGAGATTAATATAACTGGTGATGTTTTGCCTTCAAATATGTACTGGACAGGCTGCATATACACTTCCCAATACCAGCAAAAACATTCCTCATGATCCACACGTTGGATGATGCCAGGATTATAGCCTTGCTCCACTGAATGCAATTTCTGTCCTCTGCTTTCAGTAAACCCAATAAAACTACGCTCACCTTCAAATTCAGTATGTGATCCATTACTACGAAACACTTTGGGCGACTGGTCTCAGGATCAAAACCTCCACCCCTCTGTTGTGGATCCCAATTCAGCATCAGTTGCAACCAGTTTTCCATGGGTTCTACAATTAAACTAAACAATAACAACTTTATAAACAGAAGAGTCATGAGAAAGAGAAGGCAGATACTCTGCCACGCTAAACCCACTTAGGAAACCAAAGTCTTACAAAAGCAGTAAGGTTACGAGAACATCTCGAAGAGTAGTAAGCAGTGCAAAAAGCTCAAAGCACTACATAACTCTAGTTATATTTTATTCTCAACTTCAGTACTTTTCCTAGAAGTTTGCCAGTGCCAATGAGTTGTGCTGCACCTGCTGGACACTTCAGCACTTGTGTCTTTAGATAAGCGACAAATAACCTGAGTCTGACTTCTGACTTGGTCAGAATCCTTAATTCTTCCTTCTTAATTTGGGTTGGAGACACTCCCAGAGGTCTCTCGGTCTGGGCATTGCTCCCAGCAGGGCCAGTGCCACAGATCCAGCAGGCTGCACAGGGCCGTATCAGGGATATAAGCACGACGAATTCCCACTGCCTGGGCCTGTCCCATGGATGCATTACTAGCATGGGGTGACTTTTTCTTATGTCAAATTTCACTTCCCTTTTTGAAACTTGCACTGTGGCCTTCTGTCCTTTCATTTTGCCCCCTGGTAAGAGTCTGAATCCGTTGTCTCTAATGTCCCACTAGACAGTGGGAGACAAAAATCAGATCCCCCTTTGCCTTTGTCGGTCTGAACAATCCCAGCTTCAGGGACCTCTTTTTTAATACGCTCAGCAGGCTCTGACCATCTTTGTGTCCTTTGCTGGGCTTGCTGCAGTTTTTATCCATCACAAGTACTAGAAGCCTTTGCTTTCACAGAGCAGCTAATTCAAGTACCTGTGACTAAGTTATATTAGAAGTGTTTAAGACCTGTTTTATGAGATTTAATACCATCAAATTTTCAGGTAGATATTACTCAGTGGCCATGTGATAATGGGCAGAAAGCAGTGACAGAGCTCGCACTGCAAGGCAAACTGCTACCATATAATTAATACCGCCACTCTCATTGGACAGCCCAAAGTATCAAAAAACGAGCCACTGTGGCTATAGGCTATTCATAGAATCACAGAATGGTGTGGGTTGGAAGGGAACTTAAGGCCCATCCATTTCCAAGTCCTGCCATGCACAGGGACACCTCCCACCAGCCCAGGCTGCCCAGAGCCCCATCCAGCCTGGCCTTGGGCACTGCTGGGGTGGGGCATCCACAGCTTCTCTGGGCAGCCTGTGCCAGTGTCCCACCACCCTCACGGGGAAGAATTTCTTCCTAACGTCTAATCTAAACCTACGCTCTCTTAGTTTAAAGCCATTTCACCTTGTCCTATCGCTACATTTCGTGACAAAGAGTCCCTCTCCAGCTTTCCTGTAGACCGCCTTTAGGTAATGGAAGGCTGCTGTATGGTCTCCCCGGAGCCTTCCCCAGGCTGAACAATCCCAACTGCCTCAGCCTGTCTCTGTAACAGAAGTGCTCCAGCCCTTTGACCATCCTTGTGGCCCCCTCTGGACTCGCTCTAATAGGTCCATGCATGTCCTTCTTGTTGTGAGGGCCCCAGAGCTGAACACAGGGCTCCAGATGGGGTCTGACGAGAGCAGAGCAGAGGGGGGCAACCCCCTCCCTCTCCCTGCTGCCCACACTGCTGTTGGTGCAGCCCAGGGTACGGTTGGCTTTCTGGGCTGCCAGCGCACATTACCAGCTCTTGTTGAGCTTCTCATCAACCAACACCCCCAGGTCCTTCTCCTCAGAGCTGCTCTCAATCCACTGCCTACCCAGCTTGGATTTGGGCTTGGGATTGTCCTGGCCCAGGTGCAGGACCTTACACTTGGCCTGTTGAACCTCATGAAGTTCACAAGGGCCCACTTCTTAAGCCTGCCCAGGTCCCTCTGGATGGCGTCCCTTCCCTTCCCTCCAGTGTGTCTACTGGTGTCATCAGCAAACTTGCTGAGGGTGCACTGCATCTCACTGTCCACGTCACAGACAAATACGTCAAACAGCACCACTCCCAACACCAACACCTGAGGAACACCACTCGTCACTGGTCTCTACCTCGACAATGAGCCGTTGACTGCAACTCTTTGAGTGCAACCATCCAGCCAATTTCTTACCCACCGAGTAGTCTATCCGTCAAATCCAAGTCTCTCCAATTTAGAGACAAGGATATCATGGGGGACAGTGTCAAATGCTTTCCACAAGTCCAGATAGACGATGTCAGCTGCTCTTCCCCTGTTCACCAATGCTGTAATCCCATGTTGCGGTTTAACCCGGCAAGCAACTAAGCACCACACAGCCATTCGCTCACCACCATTCGCTGATTGATGCCCAGCCTATCCCCGATCAGCCGGTCCCCCCACCCCGGCCAGCCCTCCCATATTAATTGTTCAGCATGCTGTCAGATGGTACGGAATACCCCTTTGGCCAGTTTGGGTCAGCTGTCCTGTGTCTGTCCCCTCCCAGCTCCTGCTGCACCCCCAGTCTGCCCACTTGCAGGACAGTGTGAGAAACCGAAAAGTCCTTGGCTTAGTGTAAGCACTGCTCTGCAACAATTAAAGCATCACTGTGATATCAACATTATTCTCATCCTAAATCCCAAACACAGAACCATACCAGCTACTAGGAGGAAAGTTAACTCTATCCTAGGTGAAACCAGGACACCCCATCATAGCAGGCCACCAGATTTGTTAGGCACAATCTGCAGTTAGTGAAGTCATGTAGGCTGTCGCCAACCACCTCCTTATTTTCCATGTGCCTTAGCAGAGTTTCCAGGAGGATCTTCTCCACAATATTGCTGGGCACAGAGATAAGACTGACTGGCCTGTAGTTCCCCTAGTCTTCCTTCTTTCCCTTATTAAAAATGGGGCTTATGTTTCCCATACCCTATTACTTAACTGCAAATGGTAGCTTGCCTGAGGGCTCAAACAGTGTTTAGAAGAAAGAAGGACCATTCTGTTTAAAAGGCGAGCCAAAAATTATCACTTTTAATCACATCATCACGCTTACCTACAGACACTGTGAGGCTGTGGCAAATGAGTACTAAAGCGAACTTCCCCATTCATCTCTTCGAAAGCAAATATGTGCTTTGGATCCTTCTTCTTGATTTTTTCATGCCTAGAAAATAATTTGTGGATATACTAACAGTTTTACTTTTGTAAAGGGACAAGTTAAATTTGGCATCAGCAGGAAGTGCCAAATTATAGTAACTTTAGAAAATACACTGTTCTTTCAGGGCAAAGAAGACATTTCCAAACAATCCACCTAGAACAACTACCTCCAAGACGAAGAAATGAACCCTTGCAATTATCTCTGCCTCTGGAAACATTTTCACATCTGCTTGCAAGGACATCTGGAGAGCATTAAACAAAAGGATCAACAGGTAACCATTCACTGACCCCAGGGCAAGTTTTCCATATGTTGGAAAAAGTGGGACAAATACTGAATTACTAAAATAATAAAATAACGTTTGTTCTGCTGCAGAATCACCCTTTTAAATACCTGGCTTGCATACAGTACTGATATTGCAAGGTAAGAAGTGGAAATACATAAATAAGCATCTCTGCCCCTTGTTGTAGCTATCAAAGAGCAAGAAGAAACTTCCACATGCAGGTTAAAGTCTTTTAGTCCTCATTTTTGTGAAGTTATTTAAAAGCACATCCTATGTGTTTACTACAGAACACACTGTCTGGTGTGTGTTATTTATTGCTAAAACCTAAGTAACCTCACGGCCTAGGTGAACATAGGACTGTATGACTCCTCCTACCTGAAATTTTTCTGACACTGCTGCTGCCTCAATGCACCATCATTTAACTGACTGGTTTATAATTTATTTTTTTTGATTCAAATTTCCCTTTTGAAGGAACTGCTATACCCAGAGGCTATTACAGGAGGTAATCAGCACCTATGACAGTATGTATAAATAGCCAACTGAATCATCATTGATGCCACGGAAGAAACACCTGCTTCTGCAAAGCTGAACAGACCAACAGCCTCACCATGCAACCGGCAATAAATCTGTCATTCCGGTTCACACAGTCCCCTCACTACACACAACAGACATTGGGTCCTCTTGAGGACGTCTTACCAGGTGAATGGCTGTAGATTATGTAAGAAAGGTCGAAATCCTGCAATGCACTCAAACACCATCGTTCCAAAGCTCCAGTAATCAACAGTAACAGAGTAGGATTTATTCTCAAAGAGTTCAGGAGCCTAGAAAACAGCATAAAAAGACAATTTGAAAGCAGCGTTTTCAGGCCACAGCTGCCCTGACCTAGAGCTGGTGCCAGCCCCGGTGCCAGCTGGAGGCTGACAAGGGACCTGTGCAGGTTCTGACACATGCTTCCATGATTCTGTAAAATGTGGTAATAACAAACTATTTGTATACATCACCCCCCCACCCCCCCATCTTACCAAATATTGTAATGTTCCAACAAACGAAGTGCATAAACTTCCTTGGTCCAGGTCCTTTGCATAACCCAGGTCTATTATTTTGTGAACAATCTGAAAGCAGTTTAAATAGTTCATCAAACAACAAACAAAACAATCAAACAAAACCAAACCTGTTCAGTGACATCCAAAGCATGCACATAAGAAGGGGAAAGAGAACAGAAATTCCAGAAAAGGTCCATGGTGAAACTCTGAAATGTGACACAGTGTTAAAGCCTGCTGTTTCACCATGTAAGCTGGCCTCATTCACCTAACTCAGCTTAGACTCTATTTATAGAGCTTGGCCAGTTATAGCTTGGCTGTATCCAGCTTTCTATCTTGGCATTTGAAGTTATTTACTAAAACAGTGACAATAAAGAAAACCCCGTTTATTAAAAAATCCCCTAGGCTGTCTATTTGAACTAGTTTGATTGTACATGCAACTGTCAACCCCACAAATGTACCGTTATCATAGGCTACAATCTCATATCATTCATATTCTGTTGCATGAAAGGTTCTTTGGAATGGAAGCAAAAGTTGTTTGACATGGTTTTCAGAATAAGCAAAATAGGATTTGATTCTCCAAGAAGATGTGAACTTTTCACAAATTCAGAGTTGAGTTTTCAGCCCAGTTCAATGCCAGAAACTACCCCCTCTCTTTTATTTCTCTCAGGCAAAACAAAGCTGCTGACAATTTCTAGAAATGACAGCTGGAACACTGCTGACAGAGGCCACCTGACCTACCTTCCCACCTTCATCCTGTAGAACAATGTTTTCAGGCTTTAAATCTCTGTGTATGATTTTGTTTTCATGCAAATACTGGATACCAGACCCTGAAAGACACGTGGGATTTAAGAGAAAAAACACACTGATTAAAGACATTGTTAATAAAAATCTAATGTCTCCGATTTTAGGGTTGACAGCAGTGTATTTTCATTTAAAAGCATCACTAAGAACTTGACTTAGATTTATAAGCTTTAAGTGTATGGATACAGGACTAAACAAGCCCTGTTCCTCTGCTCTGCAAAAATGGAGCCCATTGTGGGGTTTAGATCTTGTGGTATAACCACAGATCAAATCCCTTGCCTTAAAGGTGAGAGAGAAGGGAGATGAACTCTTCTCAAACTGTACAGTTACAAAATGAACCACGACATCCAGACAAGAAAAAGATCTCTAAAACATGCAGACTGCCCGAAACCTCTCTACATGTCCTCTGTTCTAAGACATTGTTAAATTAAGACAAGATAATGTGAAGGCCTATTTATACTTTTAAGACGTTATGCAAAATATTGTTGTAAGAAAGCACTGACATTCATTACGTAAATGAAACAAGTCCAGCTTTCTTTTGACCTAGAAGTACTGCCAAACAGTGGCTTACAAAGTGTCTCAAACTTGCACTGCTCCCTGAAGCAGTGCAGTGCATATCATTACTTCAGGGAGGGGATTGTCCAGCTGTGGTAAGACAGAAGCACAGCTGGAGCTAAGGACTCATGTCTGGGTAGCCTCTGCTTAGCACTGCATGGAGCAGCAGCCCCATCAGTAACAGCAGCACTGAACTCACTGGCTTAGGGAATCCCCTCTCCTGCTGCGGAACCGGTGTGCTCAAAGCAGCATTGCTTTTGTCACTCCCACCCTTAAAAACGTAATTCCATGGTTGCTTTAAGCTGATCTACATGGGGTCTGTCCCCAGAATGAACACAGGTTCCTGAACTCTCCTCTCCCAGACACAACTTCCATGGCAGCACAAGCATTTATCGGGCTGTGTGATCAGCTTGATCCCGGAGCTGATCCAGCTGGAAAATGCACAAGAAAAAAATAAATCAGGTTTTAGCCAGGCTGGTTTCCAGAGCCTACTCCTCACATGGTTATGGGTGAGGCTGGAGGGAACAGGAGCACGCACCCAAGAAAAGGCAAAGGCCAGGATTTTGCCTTGTGGCAAGTTGCCTTAAGGTGACTGTAAAGCCACTAGCAAAAAAAGAAACACAGCACAAATCCCACCAGAGAGAAGGGGAAAAATTGAGTCTGTCCAAAGAACAATGCAGGCTGCTAAATAAAAGGTTTTCTACTAAGTATCTGCCACAGGACAAATCCATAGACAAAAAAAGACTTTCAAAATCCAATTTTATTTTTTTTTAAAGTCATGATTTTTCAGTCTTGGAGATGTCCAAGTGGAAACAAATAAACGAAAAAGATCCTGTGAAAGGCCCAAGACAGGTAGTGTATCTTCCTATCTCCATCACAGGGTATTTTAAATTTTGCTATGCAAAAGGTATTCAGACTGCTAATTGTGTTAATCCAGAAGCCTAGTAATAACCAGCCAGGCCTGTAAATTCATTATGGGATTATTATAAGGGAAAAATTCAACCCATGTGCCTTATCCACAGTTCAACGCTTTATCCCGTCAGAGCCAAGCCCCCAGCCTTCACTGATTTATCACTCATTTACACACTTAACAGCTTTTCACTTGTGCATTTCTTCTCCATAGCATTTTCAAATGCCTTGGGAGCCACTGCAGAGACAGAAAAGCAGCTATAGCACGAATTTAATACAAAGGCAGCAAAACTCTGTCTGCATGTGGAAAAGGAATAGGGATGAAGGAAGATGGGAGTTCCATCTGATTTGGGAAATTCAGCTGCAAGTCCTCTGAGCACTGGAAGGAGAGAAGCATGCTGCTAAACAGGCTGTGAATGTGGAGAGGCCTTTGAGTTCACACACCTGATCCGCACCTCCAACACTTCTGAGTTGGACAGTTTCCTGTGATTTTTCAAGTGGTGTCATACCCACCACTTGAAATGGCTTTTTTTTTTTTTTTTCCACCAAACACAATTTCCTTGTTACTAAGCAAACCCCACACAGACAAGCCACACTGCAACTTTGGCGCTTCTCAGATTGCTTCTTGCTTTTAGGCATGTACAAGTTGCTTCAGCTGACATGGAGCTTGGCATCTGCAGAGCCATGAACTGAGCGTACAGAACAGTAAAACTGCCACCTTAATGCTACGGTTACCCACAACTGATCAGTACACATCTTTTCCAGTCCCTTTCCACAGACACATCATTAGTGCTTGTTTCTCATCTCTGTGATCAGGAGGGACAGACACAAGGTCCTTCCTCTGGAACAAAAGCCCAATTTGTTTTTGCACCCTGATCTTGTTAGTACCCTTCTCAGGGTCAGCTAAAAAAGCAAAATGCCATTACACATAATAAACACATAACAAACAAACAAACAAGAAAGGCAGTAGACTACGTACCAATGTCGCTAAGCAGAGACAGTATTTGACTTTCCTTAAGTCCACAGCAGTTTTCTGGTTTGTTTAGCAGCTACAGTAAAGAAAAAGATGTTTACACTCATAATGCAACAGTTAATAGTCTAGAATGTCATCTTACATTCCCTGCCAACATGACACAGAAAACAGCATAGCTCAAATGTAACTCTAGTTGAACAGAGTGAAATAAAAGAGGGGAGGGGAGGAAAGAAAACAAGTTGGACCAAACAAAAATTCACTGCACTGAGTCAGGGTTGAAAAGAGTTGGACTGCTAGAATAATAGCACAGAAGCATAAAAGCCATCAGAAGGCAAGAGACTCAGGCAGGGCTGCATGCAACTTAACCAAGCCCTGTTTCGGAGCACGGTCTCTTTCCTGACTGCTCTCCCAAAATGTCAAGAAGCTGTTCAGCACTCAGGCATGCTGACTCTGAGATCAACCACATAGTTAACCCTGAAGTAAAAAGCAGATCATGGACCACGATTTGGAGTCTCAGCTCTGCACCCACTCTAAAGTGCTCCATCTCTCCTCTCCCTTGCCCTGAGTATTTTTCCTCTAGAAAAAGGTGTGGCAGAAGCACTGCAGGCCACCCCCTCCTAAATTACTGTCTCAGACAGCGCATACGCCCTTGAATCAACCGGCATGTGATCTGTTTTTTTTCACTGAGGACTTTTATAAATGACTGAGGTACCCTCTGCTCTGCAGCCACCTGATGTATCCTTGTACTTCTGCCTGCTTCCAACATCTCAGGCACAAGCAGCAGTCAGACTTCTACAGGAAGAGAAACCAAACTTCACCATCCTGCTCCCTGAACTCTGGGTGTTGCTCTACTGAGCAACAAAGGAGGATGGGGCAAAGTCAGAAATCAGGCTCAGAGCCCACAGTACTACCCTAAAAAAGCACAAACAAAAAATGTGTGCATAGCCCATATACAGAAGCTGTCTTTATGGAAGATTATGGATGTGTAATGAGAAATTAACAGCAGTGCAAAACACAATGCCAAGCAACTGGAAGAGAAAGACTCAAAGATGAGTAGGATCAGAACTAAGAAACCATGGTTATTTTTTTAAGGAACAAAGCATTACATATGATCAAGTGAAATAAAACATCTTACTTCTTAAATTGTACCACTATCTACGCATTAGAAATTAAACACTGCACTGAAGATAGAGCTAATACAACCCCAAATTTCTTGGACTCCAATCTACCTTTAAGTGTCCCCAAAACTTCTCCATAAATATAACACCCAACTGTCACAATTCTTTGGAATTTTCTTTGCAATATGCTATTTTCATGCGCACCCACTTCCTTTAACTGCCAACCTTTCAGCCTCTTAATGTCCCAATTGTTTCAAACAGCACTAAAAAATAAAATGAGGCTACGTAAGTTACACATTAACTGCTGTCACAGATACGCAGTTACTGCATTCAACATCTGCTCACATTTCCTAGTTCGTCTGCTACGTAGTTCCAGAAAACAAAAGTTTAACAGAAAAAAAGTTCCCCGATCGCTTATACAAGCTAACTTCTAAGCAGATATTAAGCAACAGAAATTTACTTCTTCATCCGTAAACAAACGGCTGCTTCCTGAACTTAACTATCTACAATGGAAATGGAGCACAAGCTCCTCTCTGGCCATGCAGCTCCTGCCTTCCTCTTGAGTGCTGCTGCTTTGCAGAGGGGGCAGTTCCCAGCTCAGCAAGAAAGAACCTGCTAAAGCCTCTGAAATCCTAGTGGCCCCAACCCAGTACGAAAGAATTCTTCCTTAAGCTGTGAGCAACGCAACACCAGAGAGACACAAATTAATTTTAAACAGATACAGACACAGAGCAACAAAGTCAGACACACTGGGTGCTAGGATCTAGGCTGCAGGAAGCTGCACTAATGCTGAAGCAGGTCTGTGAGAGGATACACTGCTTCAAGATAACGTAATACGGATTGCTGTCTGTCATCTGGCTTCAGTAGTGCAAACCTTATTTCCCCAATCATGATCACTGTACGTTTACTTCCCTGCACTTGTACTAAAAAGAGAAGTGCCACAGAACGTACAGGGTTTCACAGATGACCATGGCTATGGACATAGCATTAATCGCACTCATTTTGCTACACAGTGCAAAGCAAAGCAGACATTACCTTACGGAGGTCACCCCCTGAACAATACTCCATTGACAGACGAGGAACACCATTAACAAGAAAGTTCATCTCCTCAGGAACTTCACAGGCTTTTACTACATTGGGATGGTTCAACCTAGGCACATGGAGATCTTGATGAAAACTCCAACTCCTCTTTTGGAAGAACGGGAATAAAAATTGCCAGCTAACCAGGTTTTTTGTTCCAGGTATAATTTCTGTTCCCCAAACATATCCTTGCTAAGAAGTGCTACCTACCAGTTGGTATCCAATGGCATAAAATTTCTACTTTGTGTCATCCCTGACCACTGCAGGGGAGTTAGAATTAGATGATCTTTAAGGCCCCTTCCAACCCAAGCCACTCAATGATTCTGTGATTCTATGAATACAGAAACATCTCAAAGCCAAGATATAGGACTTTGATGCTAAAGATCCAGGTTTCTGGATTCCTGCACATTCCCTGCAAAGTCATTTTGTATGTGTCTCTATTTCTGCATATGGGTACAGCCTCTTTCTGGCCCAGGGGTTTCTTGAGAATATTGTCTAACTGTATGGGAGAGGTGGAAGCAGGTGGGTAAAACACACGTACACTATAAAGGATTCATTTCTGCAACTGAATTCTAGCAGGGGCCCCCCAACTACCTCTAATTCACTACTGCTAGGAACAATGACGGAATTAGATGATCTTTAAGGTCCCTTCCAACCAAAATCACTCTGTGATTCCATGACAAACAGACCAGGGAGAACCTGAAGACAAATTCCTCCTCTGTACACATCCCAACCCCCCTAGAAGCCAACACAAAAGCAGCTGCAGACGCGTGTCTGAGCGTCCGTGCTCAGCAAATTAACAGGTTTGTGTGAAAATGTGAGCGAGAGCGGCAACCCCCTCGTCCCACCTCAGACTGGGCTCCAAAGCGCTGCCTGCGAGCGGCTTCCTTTGCCACCAGGCCAGCAAGGCGCGGCACGACGAGGGCTGGGGGGGACAAGGGCTGCTGGCAGGGCCCAGCGCCCCCTGCATCCCAAGGATGGGGTCAGGCGGGTGAGGCCCCGGCACCCAGCGCCGCATCCACGGGGAAAACCCCAAGGGCTGGGAATCGCAGCTGAGGCGACTCGAGGGCCGTGCCCCGCACTCACTTCTTCATGATGTCGATCTCGTGACACCAGCGGTCCTTGTTCTTCACGCTCAGCTCCAGCCGGCACGACTTGACGGCCACCTTGGCTCCCGTGTCCTGCGGGACGCAGCGCCGTCAGCGGGCCCGCTCCCGGCCCCGGCTCCCGGCCCCGGCCCCCCGCCCGCCGCCGCCCGGCCCCACCTGGTGCTGGTAGAGGCACACGTTGCCGAAGCCGCCGGTGCCCAGGCGGTCGCGCATCTCCCAAAGCCCGCAGCTCGCCGCCGGCTGCCCGCGCAGCGCCGGGCCGCTGCTCGGGGGGCCCCGCTCCGCGCCCCGCTCCATGGCGCCGCAGCCGACTCCGCGCCCGGGCAGCTCCGCCTTTATTGCCGCGTCAGCGCCGCCAGCCGCCCGCCCGCCCCTCCGCCCGCCCGCCCGGCGCCCCGGCGTCACTCCGGCGGGGCCAAGTCGAAGGGCTGGAAGTCGCGGCGGAAGGCGCAGGCCTGCGCCGCCTCCTCGGGCCGCCCCGCGGCGCAGCGCCGCCAGTCGGCGCGCTCCGGCAGCGCCAGCAGGGCCGGGCTGGCCAGCACCGCCCTGCGAACACAACGGGGCCGCCTCAGCGCCGGGCAGCGGCCGGCGGAGGGGCCGGGGGAGGGGGGAGAGGGAGAAGGAGGCGCCCACCTGCCGAACTGCAGCGGGAAGCTGCGGCGGATGCGGTGGAAGAGCTTCTCGCCCGTGTCCAGCTCCACGTAGAAGTATGGCGTGCCCGGCCGCGCTACCTGCGGGGAGGGGAAGCAGGAGGCTGAGGCCTGCGCTCCGATCGCCAAAGCAGATGCCCTCCTGGGATGGGTTTCCCTGCCGATTCCTCACCACTTGCTTCCCTAGGTGCCAAGGGAACTCGTGTTTCCCCCAGCACTTCTCCGAGACCATACAGACCCCCAAGTTCAAGCCTTTTGGTTTGAAAACGCATGCAGAGCCTATCCATGTCTGGTAGCTACTCTAAAGAGCAGGCGTTGCCTCGCAAGAGGCTCCTGCTCCATTACTTTTAGATGGGAGCCCAACAAAACAAGCAAACCCAGACTGCAGCACACACTCCAAACTGCGTCAGTGGAGATCTCAAAAAGTTAACTTCCAAATATAAGGAAGTGGTGGATTGAAAAGTCTTATGAAGAGAGGCAGAGGGAACTAGGGTTTCGTAGCCTGGAGAAAAGGAGACTCAGGGGAGACCTCGTTGCTCTCTACAACTACCCCAAAGGAGGCTGCAGTGGGGTGGGTGTCCATCTCTTCTCCCAAGCAACCAGCGAGAGGATAAGAGGAAATGGCCTCAAGTTGTGCCACAGGAGGTTTAGGTTGGGTATCAGGAAGAATTCCTTCACTGAAAGGGTTGTGAAGCAACCTTTAGACAGGCTACCCAGGGAAGTGGTCAAGTCCCCATTCCTGGAGGTATTTAAAAGATGTGTAGATGTGGTGCTCAGGGACATGGTTTGGTGGCAGACTTGGCAGTGCTAGGCTAACGGTTGGACTTGATGATCTTTTCCAACCTAAATGATTCTATGATTGGTTTCTGCTGGGTTCACTGTCTACCCTTGCCACACAGGGCACTGGATAGTACACTACTATAATATTTGTTGCAGTTTAATTCTGCAGATAGCACTACAGGGACATTAATTAACAGAGCTTGGGTACAAATGATCAGAACTGCATGGCTAAGCCATCCCATGCTAATATGCTATACTGTAGAGGAAGAAAGGAAAATTACATGAAGAGAGTACATTTGTACTTCTCAGCTGAGAAACTGGCCTCAAAGCTTGCCAGGGTGGCTATAAGCAATTGTAATGGCTAAGAAAGCAACCAGCATGCACAGTGCATGCTATTTCAGGCTCCTGCTGCAGATATGGACTCCCTGTGACCACTTGGTAGACACAGAAGAAGCCCAAGTCCCTGCTGACTCACTTCTCTCACTGTAACAGGATTTCTTTAAAATTCTTATCTGATGGAAATTAAAACTACCTGATGTGCAGTGACACTGGAAAAGGGGTTGTTGATCTCAGGAGGAGTAAGTTCAGCAAGCCTTACACAGAGCTGAAGTAACATGACAAGGGCTATTTCTTAAATCCCTGCCCTTTGAGTCATGTTTGTGCCTCACCCTTGTGTCTTAGCTGTATTTTGAGTTTTGCCTCTAGGAAAAGCCATGCTGAAGAAACTGGAGGACATCTTAGCATTCTGCATTGTGACAGAAGTGCTAAAAGAACCTAGAAGCACAGATGTCTGTCAAATGGAAAGAAGACCCACGCTTTAGGCCCTCCAAGGGTAGTCAACAAATGCTGTAGGCAGACAAACCACTTAATTTTCAGATAAACAATGCATCTTACATTGTTTACAGGAACTTTACTGGGGCAGAACACATCTGGCATGGGGGTTCCAAATCAAGTCTACCATGGTCTGCCTCCAACAGCTTAACCTTACCCCACAAAGTGATCTCATGGGGAAACAGAAGCCCCAACAGGGCAGAGGTGAAGTAAAGTGGAAGTGAAACCTTGTCTCATACTTGCGTGATATCCGAGTGCTCTGGGATTTCTAATAGATCAATCTGTTGCTCCTGTGCCTGTGTAATAAAGGACTCTTTAATGTCTTCGGAAGTACAGTCCAATGGGACAGGAATTACCTGGAGAGGGGAGACAACATTTCCAAAGAGATGAGTGAAACAACTGACTTGCAAAAAGCAAATCAATCCATCATTGGAGCTGGTATGCTCCTCAGTTCTGATCGACATCATCAAACAGGAACGGTGAGCACCTCCCTGTACAGGCTTAAACTTATGAGAGATTTTCTGTCGGAGGTGAACAAAAAGCTGAAAACTAAGAGTCTGAAAAAGTTCTCAGCACAGCCTCCCTCCTTTCTGATCTCTGTGGTAGTTCAAGGCCGCTCTGATACAGTTACAGATCTGCCAAATCCAGAAGCCACCACAACAGGCCACTGACCGATATACAAAGAAAATAAAACCAAAGGGTTGGTATGACAATGACCAGAGTTCTGCATATATCCTTAGATTTTCAGTCTACTCCAGTTACACTGTGAGCACCAAGAGCTTCTGTATCCATGGGAGCCTATCAGACGAAGAGCAAGGTCTCGTAACTTGTCTGGAAACCCCGTGGGCTTTTAAAATCAGGTCCAAGGGAAAAGTATTCCTTACCCACTCAACACAGTCAACACTGTGCTGCTGTACCAGGAAGAATTTAAGGGCTGTGGCAGAACCATCACATTGGTTTTATTTTTATTCTGCCTCTATCTGTGGGCAGAATGACTTCTCCCTGTACTCTGGAAAGGCACAGAATGAAGAGGGAAAGCTGAAGGTGAGCTTTCTCTTTCAATTTATTCAAGTGCAAGGTTATATTCTCTTAAGGTTACACTAAAACCATACCTGTAACTGCAGATGCTGACTCCTATAGTTTCTTTCAAATAAAACATATCTCTTCCCCTTGCTTCTGAAAAATTCCTTCAGGGCAGATTTGTACTTGGTCACTTCTTCCATCACCTCTGGAGACAAGTCAACCACCGACTGATAGTGCCCAATAGGCAAAATCAACACATGATCAGGTAGTAAGCCACCCTTGGCCAGAGCAAGATAACACTAGAGTGACACAATACACAACAGTTACTCACTGCAAGCAACACTTACAGGTATGCTGTGGAAATTTACTTGTGCTCTCTGGCTGCGCTCTAGGTATCCCCCAGCCTAGCTGTTTTACCTCAGGAATAGTACAGTCTTTTACCCCATGTCACTTATTAGGGATTGTTCAATAGCAATCAATAAATTACTAGAGGAATGAGAAAGAGAAATGAACTGCTAAATTTATAAATAAATAAATAACACTCTTCTGAATGCCAGAGAATGCAAGGCCTGCAGGAAAACAGCTGAGTGAACTTCACCAAGGCTGCTAGAATTTCTCATCATGACAGGAAAATCCACTTGAAAATTTATACCTGCTTTCAAACTAAAAACATGTCCTAGCAGTTTGAAGTGGATTATTCCATACAGCAGTAACAACTTGAGGCAACATAAATATACCAACGACTTAATTAACCTCCATGATGTACTTTGAAATGTTGACTTAAAAGCTGTCTCATCTTCCGCTTAATCTACATGCGACAATATTGAAACCAATCAATGCAGGAACTTTTGGCATAATTCCAGACAATGCATCCCCTTGTCAGCAAGGTCCCAGTTTACAACAAGTTCATACTGGAAAAGTTCTGACAGTAATGGAAGCAAATCGTGAAGATTGCCACAGCAAAAACTCTTCAGGCTCTAGAACTCAGCTCTGCTGATGGAGCAAAACAGGGCCACGTTTCATACTTGAAAAGACCTCTGCCTATATACCTATGTCTTCTGTAGGGGGGATGTGAAGTAACTGAAAACAAAAATAGGAGTCAGTTCCAAACAGATTGTTTGCTTGCTTCTTTTTTAACATTTAAAGTTAGAGACAGGTATTTTATATTGCCACGCATTAGCATGATTCTGCTGTCATGTTGGAAACTGCTACGGGTACTTACATGCGTGCCAATGCTAACAACCAAGTGCTTCTCCACTTCTGGGCTGGCAAGGCAGAACCAGCAGGGCCCTGTGGGCTGTGCTTTATTGGGAAAGGAAAAAGAATAAGTGTTAGATAAAAGCTCATTGGTCAGAACAAGGTCTGGCAGAGCTGAATTTTCCGGCCACCTTTCCCAGTTGGTGCAGTGCTGAAGATATCAAAAGGTCACAGCCCTGGGAAATAGGATCTGACCAGAGAACTGATGCCTCTGGGAAATTCCAGCAAGAGAGCAGCAGGTGGTAGAGTCACAAACTTGCTGAATGCCATTCCCATTGAGTGCTCTGATTTATTGGAAGAGCACTATGTCCAAGAATTTCGTGATTACAGCTCACTAATAAAAAAGCACCACTCAACTTAAACACAAATCAAAATGAGTTAAAATTACTGTACAGATATAAGGACAGATGCTGTCAAACAGACATGCTTGTTTTGGCCTATTCTTCACACTCAAAACATCTGAATTCACACCCGAATTGCAATACTTGATCTGACCTTTAATATAAACTGTTGGCATTGATAAACTAGACCTCTCATTAGGGTCAAACACTACATTCACACCCTCCTCCACAAGCTTTGTACAGGAACAGACAATCAGCTTTGCAAATGCAATACATGATAGGGCTCTCTCAAGAACCACGGGAGGTAACCAAAGGTCCAAGACAAGGGTTCATTTCCAAGCAAAACAGTGTATTGAGGCTCCCTTTGTACCACATGAAGCTCCAGAAGATTTTGGAAGTTATATGAATGTGCACAAGGGCACGCTACGTCCCACAGAACAAGCTGGTCTGCAGAACTGCCTGCTGTCAAGTTGAGAGGCCAGTCTGGTTCACAGGGTAAATGGCATTAGCCCAAGACTCACAGTTCAACTAACTTTTAAACTGTATTTTTGACTTTTCTTTCATCTGTTTATTGCCAGTTTTTTAGGAAACAAGGGATTGCTCATTCCTCTGTATACCTACATTACCTAGTACATTAGCAAAGTGATATCATAGATAGCCCAACAGACTGAGAAAAATGAAGAGTGAGATAGCCCAGTGCCTTCAAAGAAGCTCTTAGGGAAAAAAAAAAAAAAAAAGCATCCACAGACTTACAGGGGTTTTTGGCTTGCTTAGGTTGCGAGTTCCCTCTCTCTTTCCCATCTGAGGGACGTTTCTTTCCTTGATGTTTGTTCAAATCAAAGAAAAACTGACACGCTGGTTCTTCCTGTTTAGGAAATGAAAATCAAAACCCATTCACTATACCTGCATCCCAGAGAGTCACAGTGCATACAAGAATCTGCTGTTTTCCTGAAGAAGTGTGTATCCATCTAGAAAAACATCAATATCCTGGATCAGGACAGCTTCAGCTCTCCCAGTCATGCAATAGTCTTTGCCAGCCTGGATACATAGCCTCAACTGGGGAAAGAGTTATGGGAGAGCTGCCCCAAATTGCTACATTTTCCTGCATAGCCTTATGTCCAACATTCAGAATTGCTCAATTCTACAGATGATTCATATCTCTTTTCACTTCACAGCCAGTGCTAAAATGATGGCTTTATCTCTTTGTGGCTAGACTCACAGCAGACTCACATGGAGTCTGAAATCATTTGATCAAGCAGTAATATCAGAAAGAACACCTGAGCACAGAGTGAAACCAGAGCAGCTGAGTGCAGCAGTACCTCTGCACACACAAGTGCTTTGGTCTTCTGTGCCTCCTTTCGTGACTTTCGGTATGGATTTTCTGTGACGTCTTGTGGCTGTTTCACTAGCTCTGCAGGATCCATCAAGCTCATGGGAACAATGCTGAATGCGTAGAGATACTGGAAAGAAAACAGACTGCTCAAATGCAAGAAGCTTTCGCTACGACAGTAGCTCTGAAGAGGTCAGTTCTAAACTACCAACATGTCCCTCTATACCAATATTCTGTAACTTTCTTAAGGGGAGAAGAGAAACAGGTTAAAAAAAACACAAACAAAACACCCATCTCAACCCAGAAGATATTTTAAGCAACTTGTAAGGGTTCTCATAGAACTTTGCTTTTTTCCTAAAGCAGCCCATGGGAAGGGAAAATTACATAAAGCAGCTGAGGAAGGGGAAGGAATGGCAGTTTTCTAACCATTTTCCTCTGTAGCAGTCTTCACAGCTAAATGCCATTTGACCAGGTAGAGAGAAACAAAGGTGTCTCGAAATACATCTTGTAGTCGGTACCCTTTTGACATGATGGGCAAATGATGTTACTCAAGTGAGACACCTCCACTTCAGCAGAGCTTTTAAGTGATTTACACTGTCTTCTGACTAGCCAAATTTGGGGTTACTGCCCTATTATTTGTACTTGAGAAACGAAGAAAGATTCAAGAGTGCCAGTACCTTTTTCTTGCTTGTATTGCCAACATCAGCAAGAGCGATAAACCTGCTCACATGCTGTGGGGTCTCCTGTAGCACTGTGTGATTTCTGTAGGGAAACAAAATGTGATTGTATTGGCACATATGTAAAGGACAGTGAGAAAACCACATGTCCTCCACGAAGGCACTCAGATACCACATCAAACACATGAAGGCTTTCACCGGGAACGAGAAGGTTTGAGAACAGAAAGACTCATGGGATCTAATGACCAACAGCTATGCAGACCAAAATGGCATCTCACGGCAGACCAAACATGGAGCCAAGAGGACAATTCACTAGACTGAAAACAACTACATTTTCCAAGTGTTTTTGCTGTGGCAAGGGTATTACGCAGCATTCACAAAAACAGCCTTAGTTTTATTTGTAGGTTGTTCCGACACCTTCTTTATGTCACTAGTCACATTTTGTATATGAAGTTTTAACTCTTAACCATATGAGAGCTCTTCCACAATACACTTTAGAGATATACCCCTAAATTAGACTGAACGATTTTGAAATAGGACTCAGGGCAACTAAATTGACATCAGATTCACAGCGATATACTTGAATCAGCATCATCAACAATAGTACAATTTTTGAGGCAGCAGGCATTATGGTCATAAGAGATATCTGAGAAACAATCTTGACTCGTTGAAAAAAGTGAGAGGTTTAAAGGAGTAGCGTGACTTCATAAAATTACTTTAGAGATTTCCTCCTGTGTCCTTCAAAAATTGAACTCTCATTACAAAATAAATGAGATTTCAGAGGGTCTCACAAACCTGTAAGGAAGTCTTTCATAATAGGCCTTCTCCAATGCAGCAAAGTGATACCTTGGTTTGAGACTTGCAGCTAGATCAGATATTAATGTGGAACCACATTTCTTGGTATCTATTTTTCCCTACAAAATATAAAACAAGTTTTATTTTAAAAACTCTGTCAGGTTACAGTGAAAAGAAATTGTTTTATAACAAAATGCTTGCTGGAAACTTAGAGGTTATGACTACAACTGTTGCTATTCCTCGTAGCAGGAAAGTAAAAATGGCTTCATCTCTTATCTCCAACCCAAGCCTACTCATTTATTCCATTCTGTGGGCTCAAGGTTTGTATCTACTCATTTCACCAATTCAAATTCGTCCTTTTTTCTTCTTCTTTTGGTCTTGTGAAGCCAGTGCAGCATATAATGAGTTTTGGCAACACATATCAAAATCATTAAAATGAGTTTTAAGCACATGCCCAGAATGTCAGAGCTACAGTCCGTGAGTTAAGCGAATAAGAAAATGCTGAAGTTTCCTGAGGAAGCAAAATGTTATCCCACTCCTGCCCCTAAGACATCAGAGCAAACCAAAATACCAACAAAGAGCAGACTTGAAACTATTTTCTTGGGTGAAGGCTATTTTTGTCCTGTCTGTTCCTTATTAGCCTGAAAAGTCACTTCATTACTGAGAAGTGAAGTAGAGAACAAGGGAATCTCAGAGATTTATTACAGAAATCTTCAGGTCCTGAACTACACATTTCAGTAAGATGCCTATTTTAATATCATTATTAACATATTCATCTCTTAATCCAAGTGAGTACGTTTTCAGAAATTAATGTTGAAGGAAACCAAGATCAAAACAATATGCTGAACTACTACAGAGGATCCCCATGTGGATTTCTAGACACATTTTTTTTCTTTAACGTAGAACATCCCTACATCTTGATTCTCTCCAGCCACCTAGTCTTGTGGGGTTAGCTTTTTTATTTGTTTCATTGTTTTGTAGATGTTTTCTTTTTGAGGGGCCTGGGAAGACAATTTTTATGCTTTTACAGGGAGGATCATGTCTCCCTTTTGCACGTCAGAAGATGCTGAGAGGAAGCAAAAAGTTGTCAGTTTGTCATATGTAGCATTCCTCTCCAGGGAGGTTTCAGATCATCTGAGTTATGACTGGCAAGTCATTTCTGCCGAGCAACAGTTACAACTGTAAGTTGCACACAAACTAAACAACACCCTCGAAATCCAGACAGAGGAAGAATCAGACCATTTAGTACAACTGACCTAAGGAAATAAACACAAACACTTGAAAAGTTTTGAAAGGTGGAGAAAGATGACTTGATATCAAGTAATAAGGGAGGTGGTTAGAACACAGCATTCAACAGAGACTAACGGCATGGCCCCACAATAACTGCATCCAGTTGAATGCAGAGCAAAAGCTGTGAGTAAATGAAAGCTGTTTACTCTGATTTTTCCATCACAGAAAGATAAAACACGCTGAAATTTCACAAATCCCCCTCCCCATCTGTCCTTAACTTCATTGCTGAAGAAGAGACAGAACATCCAATGTCACTCTCAACTTTAGCAAGCCCTTGGAGATGGCCCAATGAGTGGGATTCAACTTTGATGTAAATGACAAAACTGACAGCTACTTTGGTAAAGCTGAAGTTCAGGAGTATCAAGAATGCTGGGTGGAGAGGGAAAAAGACATACTGGAAAAACACTTGCGGCCCTCTCATAGCAACATCCACAAAAGGCAAAGGTTGGATCAGGTTCTTCACAAGCAACATTTCTATACCTCTGGACTTTTGCAGTGCCAAAGGGAAAAATGCTCAAGAGATACTCTCTATATCTGAGGCAAGTTTTAAGCAGCAGCCTGTGTTTGACAAGGACAGCTGGCAAGAGAGGCACCAGGACAGAGAAAGTACAGAGAAAGCCTGACACAAGTTTCCTCTAACAATTAAAGAACTGAAGGGAAAAAATGACTCTCAAACCAGAGCAGTTTGCTCCATCACCTTCATTTAAGCCAGCTCTCAACGCTGGATTGAAGTAACCTGTAAAAACAGAGCAAGCAGCTTTTACTTAAACCCACCGATAAGTCCTGCTTTAGAACACTGCTTTGGGGTTCAAGAGACTCATGTTGACTAGATTAAATGTGTAGAGCTACAAGAACAGAACAGTGCCATGAAGGGACTATTAAAGAAAATAATATAAGTACAAGGAAAAAAAACACAACAAACAAAATTCAAGGAAATAATAACTTAGCCTTTCCATCATTATCACAACTGTGATGTTTCCTTAAAAAAAATAAAAATTACCAGAAACCTAAGTTTAAGGTAAAGCATGACCAGTTATAGAATGAGCAAGGATTACTCACTCCAGAGACAGCAGTAAAGACATCTAAGGATTAGGATGAATTTTATATCTGATGAAACAGCATTAGCACCCTGGCAGCCTGAAGGCTTACAGAAGACTATGGAGAAAACTGCAATCCTGGGCTTTTTGTGGGGTCATTTCCTGCAATGGGCTTTGCCTTTGCACAACCAAGGCAAACCAAACATTTCCACTTGAGCCTTCCAACTGCAAAGCCAGGATCCCAGGGGGGTCAAGTCTGTAGGACTCAGAAAGACTTTGCTGAGAAAATAATGATTCCAAGGGAGCAGCATTGCCAGGAGGTACAGCCTCACAGTCTGAGCACAGCACCTTGCTGTAAGCTTTACTTACTGGACCCCAACTTTTCTACACAGATGCTAGTAATCTCCATGGAAAGAAAGCTCTTTTAGGCAATTATCCCCCAAAGCCCTTACCTATGTAAATTCCAGCAAAGAGAAGGGTCCTTCTGCTAACAGCCAGAACAAGCAGAAAGGCAGTCATTTGTTAAATTGATCTGGAAACTCATTCCACCGAAAAACACAAGACTTACCGGACTATTGGCAAAATTCCCCACATCTCTGGGCCATGGAGACGTCAGCAATATATCCACACCCTTGAAGTTTGGGGTTGATAACAAAGATGTCTTTAATTCTGTCACATCCTTTGAGCTAAAGCTGTAGGCAGGAGCTGGCTCATCCTGGGACTCAGTGCCACTCAGGTATGCAATCTGCAGTCCAGAGGTACTGCTGAAAACACCTCGACGGCCTGCATGAATACACAGGCAAGCACTTAAGAGATTACTTGCAGTGTTTAAATCTGATTTGTGTTGTAAACAGAGGACCAAATTTAGCAGTCCTGCCTTACTTTGACTGAAACTTTACTTATGGATAGATCATTTTCTGTGTTCATAAACATGCTGTAGTGCAATGGCAACAAATAAAGAGTGCAACAAACCGTGACGACAGTGAAGAAGACATTTAGACAACTCCCAGTTTTTCTTTCCTCACTGCTACCTTACCTCCCAAAAATCAATCGATATCGAAAGCTTGGTATAAAGACTGAATAAAAAAAAGCCAACTGCAAGTGCCTTCATTTGTTACTATTTTGTCAGGCAGCATTCTAGAAAGAAATCAGCTTTTCATTTTGCTATAGCTTCATTACCTTTAAAGATGATACTTACCTCTGCTACTCCAATACAGTCTTAGAACGCAACAAAATCATGCTTCATGTAGGAAACCTTCACCGCACAGAGATGGACACGGGACAGGAATAAATTGTTCTCACACAAGACTCTAAACCACTCTTTATTTTGGTTAGCAAAGTTCAGAGAGTGTTAGAAAACAATAAAAAACTGTGCTTTTTCCCATTTTACAAAGCAGATAATATCAGCCTTTCAATGTGAAGTTCAACTCCTGTCTGAGTGTCAGGATAAAAAACACCATCTTAAAATTTCCAGAAAAGAGAATGGGCTTGAAGCAGAAAATCACAAAACTTTCATGAAAGCATCATCACTCAACTATGTTACCTAAATAAGTGATGTTCTCAGCTAATTCGCAGCCACTGACATCTGGAAAATAGCGCACAGTCTCTTGGTCATTAGCGCCAAGCACAAAGGTTTGAATTGGAGCTGAGGGAGAAAAGGCAATCGGTCAGGCAATTGGTCTGGTGTAAGTCAAGTACATTAAGAGAAACTCAGTCCATATATACTAGGAATCACAGCCATCAATTCACCATCCAGACACCCCCTCCTTTGCAGCGGGATGAAAAGCAATAAGCCCAGAACAAGTAAGTAACCTTCCTTCAAAGTAAGGCCCCCAAGCCTGCTGCTTCAAAAAATGCTTATCTCACCAGCTGAGAGCAACCTCTGGTTTAACTACAACTAGCTCTGCCATCTGCATATGATGTTCTATGTAGGAGCATCATCTGCTCCTATGTGATCCACAGCCCTAAGAACACACATCTTGCCTAGGGTGACGTTAGGTAAATACTACAACACACGGACACCTGGTGATTCACTTTAAGCTGATCTAAATTCCTATGGCTGCAAACCACTGACATTTTTCTTAGGGAAAAAGGTCAAGAACATCATAGTTTTGATTCACTTGGCAGAAGAACCTGTTACATGATATAAGGAAGAAATTCTTTACTTTGAGGGTGGTGAGGCACTGGAACAGGATGCCCCATCCCTGGAAGTGCTCAAGGCCAGACTAGATGAGGCTTTGAGCAGCCTGGGCTGGCGGAAGGTGTCCCTGTACATGGCAGGGGGTTGGAATTAGATGATCTTTAAGGTCCCTTCCAACCTTAAACCATTCTATGATTCCCTCTCAACATGCGCACAAACCATACCCCTTGCAAGGCCAGGAACTAGTGGATATATGTTAAAAATAAAAACAATGTGAAGTACCAGTTTTCTACAACTAAGTGATCAGTAAAGATTGTACTTATGCTGTTTGGATAAATCAATTTTCTCAGGCTACTAAAAGTTAGAAAAAGCAATGGCTGGTGTCAGAGACACCTCCTGTAGATTTCCTGCCAGACCTGCATGGCAGTAAGCCTGTCAACACCTCACATGGTCAGGCCATACTAAGCTCTTCCCTGAATGAAATCCAGCGATAGCTTCCTACTTTGGAGCAGAGAGCTGCAGCCGTATAGCAACTCTGACACAGCTCTTGCTAGACTTGTGCTTGAAGTTCCAGCTCCCATCACCAAATGATACGAGAAACTGATTAGCCTCCCTGTGCTAAGTCCTCATCTACGAGTTGCATACAGGACAACTGTCATCCAAACAGCTCACACAAGCCAGAGTGTAACTCTGGGGAGCGACACAGAAGCAGAGATGAACAGGAAAGCCAGAACCCCAGCTCCCTTCTGGCTCTCCTTGTGCCAGAGTTAAGAGCCAGAGCAATGCTGAAAAGGAAAGAGGAACAAATACTCATGAAAGTGCATCATGAGAGAGCATCTCCCTTGTAAGAGGCATGTGGAAAGAGGCAGAGGAGAAGCCCATGCAGCATTTTTCACACCCACTGGCAGAAAACCACCTTTGATGCCCAAGCCATGGAAGGACTACTTAGAGACATACATCCTCACGCTTCTGAGCACGGGACTGGTAATGGAATGGGTTTGATTTTAAAATAAACCCATCTTTCCCTCCTGCATAGCATTTTCCTACTTTAGCTCCGTTTAACTACTCTAACATTGCAACCTGTACAACTGAATTCAAACACCTGTCACAATGAAGCAAGTAAGTGGGTTGCTAAATAGGACAATCCTCAGCACATTAATGCATATGCCATCCAGAACAACTTCTTCCTTACCTTTCTTGGCCCCTGTGCGATACTCTGTCCATTCAGTGTCTGAAGTAGAGCCAAAGAAATTCCCAACACACAAAAGCATCTAAAAACATCGCACAAAGTGAGAGTTGCTACAGACCCACAGCAAGGTACACTCAGGAAGATGTTTCACCACACCATGACATGCATCTCTTCAATACTATTTCATTTGGCAAGGAAACACCTCTCTGGTCTTTGATGCCAAGAATTAAAGGCATAAGGGAGACTTTACTGCATTTAAACCTAAAAAAGGAAGAGTTGCTCTCCCGCATGCCCTGCCTGCAGCCTTCTACTCCCCCAGCACCTCGGCGCATGGCCAGCAAGGCCGACGGCCTGCGAAGACCCCGCCGCCAGCCCCTTCGCCCACGGGCACGGCACAGGCCGGGGGGGGACGGCCAGCCACCCCCGGGGCAGCCTCCGCCCCGTGCCCACGGAGGGAGCCGAGCGGAGCGACGCGCCCCGGCACCGCTCCCCCCGCCCCGCCGCAGCCTTACGTCGAAGCGGCCGCTCTTGTCCTGGATGGCCCGGACCCGCCCAAAGAGCGCCTCCAGCCGCCCCTCCGCGTCGCCGCACGCCAGCCTGCGGGAGACAGCACCTCAGCGGCTGCCGCGGCGCGACCCCGCCGCGCCTCGGCCGCCTCCTCGCCCACGGCTGCCCCCCGACCCGAGCCCGCTCCGCTCACACACGCAGCGGCGCCGCCATCTCGGAACCGGTCGGCGCGGCCGCCCTTCCGGCTGCGCCGCCCAAAGCGCCCCGCTGTCGCCACCAAGCGGGAGAAACAGAGGTGGCCGGGCGGGAGCGGCTGGGCTCGTCCGCGGCGCGGGGCTGTGCCGGCCTCCCGCAGCGGGCTCCGGGGCTCGCCAGAGAGGCAGCAGGAGCTGCTTGCGTGGATTTAGGGAGGGGAAATGTTCTTCACCAGGCTGGTGAAGGCCTTCTGCAGCTTGGGGACTGCCTGCAGCCTTAGCACAGCCGCAAGTGACACAAAATCGGTGGGAGCGTCTGAGGCTGCGTTGACAACCTGTGGAACCTCACCAGCCCGAGAGAAACCTCGTGGGGTTCAGTTAAGGGAAACACAAAGCTCTGCCCCTGGGGAAGAGCAGTCGCACGCACTAGGATGTGCTGGAGGCGACTAGTTGGAAGGCAGATCTGTAGAAAAGGGCCTGGGGTGAGACAGGGAACAAGATAAAGGATGTTGATTCTGTAGGTCTTAGCTAGCACAATTGTATGTTAATGATCCCAAATATACGGGAGTAAAAGACTGTATGCATAGACAATGGAACCAGCAATAACTGGCTTGACTGATGAAGTCTGTCAGAGAAAGGAAATGTCAGAAGTTTAGCAGTGAGGAAGACTTCTGGACTTCATCAAAAGACCACCAGAGAACGCCAGATGACCACCCAAGGACTCCAGTACCCATGCGAAAAGGGGCGGGAACCTATGTTAATGATTCTTCGGAGACCTGATGAATATGCAAGAGACTTACGGGAAATAAAATGAATATGTATTTAGCCCACTAAAATAAGCACACTGCCAGTAACCCTTGGTGTGTGTGTGTTAGGTGCAGCGATTCCCCCCACACCCAGTGCCGTAATAAAGAATACCTGCCTAATAACTTTGGTTATTTAGTTTTCACTGTGTCAGGGGGTCCTGCCTGATGGCAGGGCAGGCTGAACGCTGCTGTGTTACCAGCACTGGGTTAAGTGACAAATGCAAAACATCTTAGCAGTGCTAGAGGTGCCCCTTCACTCCTGCCTTTCAAAGCACAAACATAGTTTGGGCTGGTGCAAAATAGAACTTTTCAAAGGCAGGGAGCCAGCCACATTTGAGAGCAAGCTCTCAGGCAGTCAGGCAGGGACTTTCTTGTAAGACCTTGAGGTCCCACAGTTCTCCAGCAATGCCGGTGCCTTGCCACCTTGAGCCTACCAGCCAGGAGAGAGGGAAGCCACTGCCCTCACACACGCTCAGCAGCTGGGATCCCTCAGCCCCAGCTGGCCTGGAGGCCCCCATGCCCTTGCTGTGCCTATAGCACCCAGTGTGTGTCAGCTCCTCCTGTGGGGCTAGGGGCTAGAGGACAGTGCCCAAATAACAGGGCTCACTCCGTTCTGTCCCCAGAGGCTCTGGCTGGCATGCCACCTTTCCCTAGGGCAGGCCAGGAGCAGCAACTGGCAGCAGTTGAAGGTGCCAGGCCCTGGTAGGACCAAGCCCAGCCTTGCTACCTCCAGGACCCTGCACAGCTGTGGGGGTCCAGCCATCTGCTCTCCTCTTGCCACCCACAGAGAGCCCAAGGCTCCGCGGGCTGCAGCTCCTGGGGGATTGTCTCCTCTCTCCTGGCTCAGCCCACGCAGAGTCTGTGGGCCAGCCAGGATGGGATGTGGCCAGGGCTGGGTTTCAGTAGCTAGCAGTCTTCGTGGCTGGCTTTAGGGACTCTGGTCCTGGGACAACACCCTGGAGCGGCCAGTTCTCCTCTCTGGCCACTATCATCTATCATCTGGTACCCACATGAAACAACGTCTGTGGATAATAGTCAATGAGCTGTACAAGTCTTATGATGACATCCCTGATACGAGCCCCTGATAGGTAACATACCTGTCTTGAGAGTGGGTCAAGTCAGCAAATGCATGCCTCCATACCTCTTAGAGGAGGGTCACCTACAACTATCACAAGATTGCCTTTTCTTGGTGTCCCTGGTTGTTACAGAGGGAGAAGACTGGGCTGGCTTAGTCAGCACGAGTCTCCCCTGATGTGACAGATCCTTCCTCTTCAGTCCAGCCAGCAGTGAAGCAGTTCTGCAAGGGCACTCCAGGCTGTGAGGGAAGCCTCTTCCTCCTGCTGGTCCTTGCCACTGCAAGCTTCCATTCTTCCGCATTATTGGCCTCCCTCCCTTCACTGTGTACTTGTAGGGGAGTTTCTGTTTGTTTGGCTGTGGGTCCACTACAGACTACGCTTGGAACCAGCTAAGTCCTCCTGAGTCTCCCTGATGTTACACAGCCTTCTCACTGCCTCCTGCAGCTGAGCCATCCAGGAGGTCCTCCACCTGGGCACGTGTTTGCAGGCAGGTCTGTTGCCTATCCCTGCCACAAGAGAAAGATCTAGACACTATCTCCACTCTGAGGTGTGCACTGCAGTCTTTCCCTTCAGCAGCTCCATCTGGGTGGCGGCATCAGCCAGCACTGGTGTAGATGGTGCAGACCCCCAGCTGGAGCTCTTTACTCTTGGATGAATTCTGCACATTCTGCCCTAAGGCTCAGGTAGGAGGAGTGCCCTTGAGCAAAGCAAATCACCAATGAGCAGTCCCCGGTTCTTGGGTTAAATGTGTGTTGAGCGTCCCACTCTGCCGGTACAATAGCCTTCTTTCAAAGAGGTGTCCTCCCTGTGCCCTTCCACACACACTGCATCATAAATTGTCCTCCCTGGTCGGAGTGCTCTCTAGGGCTTCCTTTTATAAGTGTGGGGGTTGGCCACTGTTGTTCCTGGCACTGCCCAAGCCCCATCAGCTGCTCTCATGAGAGCTGCCAGCTGTTAGCGGTTCTGTCACCCTAGGCTTTCCTTGGTAGAGGAAAACATCCTGTACAGTGTGAACCTTCACTCTGCTGCAGATCGTTCAGGCACAAGAGTTGATCACCACGGCAAGTGATTTAGGCACATGAAATTCCATGTCAATACAAGAAAACACTTTCTTACTGTGAGACTGGTCAGACACTGCAACAGATTGCTCAGAGAAGTTGTGTATACAAATCTGAGATACTCCAAACTCTGTGGACTGTGTATTGAACACCAGCTCAAGCTGACTCTGCATGAATAGGTAGGTTGGACTAAGGGGTCTCTGTGCTTGAAGGAGCTTAAAAAATATAATGCATTTGGTTCTGTCTGACTTTCAGGGAAGCACTCAGCAGCCTCTTTTGTCACTCTCCAAAGCCTCGAGGTCCTCCTTTCTCATGCATTCTCCACTTCCCAAGCAGAACGAGAAGAATAAGAGTCAAGACCTGTGAAGCCGTAACTCTGCAGTTCTCGGAAGGGAAGAGCTTGACTTTCCCTTACTGGATGAAGTCCCAACCCCACTGACTTCCCCTGGTGTGGCAGGGATGTGTGTGAATCAGCACACAGCAGCTTCACAGAGACCCACTGCAAAGCCATATTGGATGAACCTCATCTCCTTCTGACCAACCTCATCTCCTTCTATGACCAGGTAACCTGCCTGGTGGATGAGGGAAAGCCTGTTGACATAGTCTACCTAGACTTCAGCAAAGCCTTTGACATGGTCTCACACGGTAGTCTTCTGGAAAAGCTGGCAGCCCACGGCTTGGACAAGTACACTCTTTGCTGAGTTAAAAACTGGCTGGATGGCTGGGCCCAAAGAGTGGTGGTGAATGGAGTTAAATCCAGCTGGTGACCAGTCACCAGTGGTGTTCTCCAGTGGTTGGTGTTGGGGCCCTTCCTCTTTAATATCTTTACTGATGACTTGGATGGGGGAATTGAGTGCACCCTCAGTAAGTTTGCAGATGACACCAAACTGGGGGGAAGTGTCGGTCTGCCAGAGGGTAGGGAGGCCCTGCAGAGGGACCTGGACAGAATGGGTCAATGGGCAGAGGCCAAGGGGATGATGTTCAACATGGCTAAATGCCGGCTCCTGCACTTCGGTCACAACAACCCCATGCAACACTACAGGCTTGTGGCAGGGTGGCTGGAAAGCTGTGCAGAGGAAAAGGACCTGGGGGTGTTGATCAATGCTCGCCTGAACATGAGCTGGCAGTGTGCCCAGGTGGCCAAGAAGGCCAACGGCATCCTGGCTTGTATCAGGACTAGTGCAGCCAGCAGGACCAGGGAGGTGATCGTCCTCCTGTACTCTGCTCTGGTGAGGCCACACCTCGAGTACTGTGTTCAGCTTTGGGCCCCTCGCTACAAGAAGGCCATCGAGGCCCTGGAGCGTGTCCAGAGAAGGGCTATGAAGCTGGTGAAGGGCCTGGCACACAAGTCCTGAGAGGAGCGGCTGAGGGCACTGGGGTTGTTTAGTCTGGAGAAGAGGAGGCTCAGGGGAGACCTCATTGCTCTCTGCAACTACCTGAAAGGGAGGTGTGGGGAGCTGGGGGTCGGCCTCTTCTCACAGGTAACTAGTGATAGGACTAGAGGGAATGGCCTCAAGTTGCACCAGGGGAGGTTCAGGTTGGAAATCAGGAGACATTTCTTCTCAGAGAGAGTGATTAGGCCTTGGAAAGGGCTGCCCAGGGAGGTGGTGGAGTCACTGTCCCTTGGGGGTTTTTAAGGAAAGGTTGGACATGGTATTTAGGGGCATGGTTTAGTGGGTGATATTGGTGGTATAGGTTGGACCACATCTTTGGTCCAGGTCTTGGACACCTTTTCCAGCCTTAATGATTCTATGATCTACAGGAGATGTCTGGGAGCCCCCATCCCTACACACAACAGGATTTCTCTCCAGCTCTGAGCCCTCCTTTCTGTGTGTGATTGACTTGGTGGAGGCGTATCTGCGCTCTGACCTTCTGCTAAGGTCTGCAGACTTGTGCTTCTCAGGATTGGCCTCAGGTCCTTTGTAGCAAGCCCTCAGAGGTGATAAAGTTTTTCCTGAGGGTTATTCACTCTCCCCAGAACCAGAAGGATGTCAGTAAACAACACACATCTGTGGCCAGGATCTTCTGAAACTGTTGAGAAGAAACAGGCAAGACGCCTGTCAGGATCCTTGGTCTTCTGAGTTGCAACTGGGCTTGCTCTCAAAGATCATGTTGCCTCACTGAGAGGCTGAAAAGGAGCCAAGTGCTACAGATGAGAAACAACCTCGGCTGGGCTTGCAATGGGGTTGGGATTTGAACCCATGCATGGAGAGTACGATGGATTGATTAGCAGTGCATCACCTTCACCGCTCATTGACCTCATCAGCCAGTTGCAATGTCTGTATTAGCTGCTTCTAATCCTGTTGTTCTTGCTGATCCTTCTCCAGCC